>NC_140586.1:30727361-32130130 GCF_964204655.1 Triturus cristatus
GGAATCACGGAAGAAAGATCGTGGTGTTGTAGTGCCAAAGAGGGTGCAACGCTGGCGTTGCACTTAGAAGAAGTCACCTTCCCAGGTCTCTGCACCTGTCCTGATCCTCCACCGTCTTCCGGTCGGATTCCATCTACTAACATCTACCTCAAAATATACTATTGGGTTCATGTATCACCCTAGTTCAATATCGTGTTTCCCCTATTTCTGTCATCACACCATATTAAATGTGATGTTTTACTTTAGGCTCTTTGTTCTATGTTTCCGCCCCTTAATTTACTTTCCCAAATCTTTATTCCCACTCGCATTTCACAATATGCTTAATACAATTTAGATAATTTGTAATATATGTTGCTTTTGTCCGGGTCGATGGGTTAAGTTCCCATGTGCTTCTTGCCAGCTTGACCTTGGCTGGGTTTCAATGGTGTCATCATAGTTCCGGGCAGGGTTTTAGTGCACCAGCGCACAGATCAGGTGGGGTAGGGATTTCAGTCACCCTCCGAGGTCCAAATACAAACTAATAATAAAGTCAGAGAAAGACATGTTAGAATACAGAAAAAATAAATGAATTCACTGTATACCACTAATCACTATTCTAATCCTATTTACTTATAATAATATTTTGCATTATTGTGGGAAGTTGGCCTGGTATATGATGTTCACTAGTTAAAGTGACCACCTTGTACCATGCCAAGCAACCCTTATGGTGTGGTTGTAAGTCAACCTTTTCGGACTAGCTGCCCTAGTGGTAGCGTAGGCTAAGCAGTCTTTGAGGCTAAACTCGTTAAAGCGTGTTAAGCAGGCTGTTTTACCAAATGTAACCCCCTTTTATACCAATGAAAGGACACCACACAGATATATATTCAAAATATATATGTATTTATTTCTCAAAGTAACCCCTAGACTCTTTATGAGCACAGGAGCACAAATCGTTAAACAAGAATACGTTAGAATACACAGAAGTTGCACTTTATATGGATAGGCCCTGGTGGCCGCTCGAACCATATACTAAAATAGTGGTATAAGTACCACGAACAGAAAAGGGAAAAGGCCTAGGGCCTCTAGAATCGCTGGGCCTACAAGGAGCTAACTTTAGTTAGTGACCAGGAGGTCCACGGGTTGCGTGTGCAGAGCAAATAGTCACACGCGAGCTCCCATAGGTTTTCAATGGGTGCGTAAAAGTTACAAAGTTACTGCAAAAAGGATCTTCCGGATGGACTATGAACTCAAGATTGGAAACACAGACACTAGAGATGATACTCTACACTTGGGCAACGGAGTGCCAGCTTTACCTCACCCACAGGAAGCGGGTGCATAGGTCTCGAAGTGCGTCGGGTTTCTTCTACATGTTCAATGGAGCCTGAAGACAAGGGTGCTGCAGGCGGTCGGCCCGGAAGAGATGCGGTGGATCCAAGGGTGGATCAGAGTTGTAGAAGACCTGTAAGCAGAGGGGACAGTGTTCAGTCACTAGCCAGTGACCAGCGTGGCACCAGGTGGGTGCCAGGCGATGTCGGGTGCAAACAGGAGGAAAGGTACAGCTTGTCTCTGCAGCCACGTGGTCCCTGAAGGTCGACGACGTCCAGGAGTCGGGTCACGAGCTGTCCCACGCAGGCTCTCGCTGTCGGCGGTGTCGGCGACTTGTTCGAAGCAAGCAAGCCTTGGCAAAAGCAATTGTTGTGGGAAACAAAATAGGCTGATGGCTCTGACCAGCAAGGTCAGAGGGACTGCTCCTTTGGAGGGGAGCAAGGGCCAGTCTGGAGCAACCAGACCAGCGGTGTAGTTCTTGAAGTTCGTCGCCAAGATGGCCACTAGCCAGCGGGCCAGCAACCGGTTAGGCGCGTCTAGTAGCAAAATGCAGAGGGGCCCCACGCAGATCGTGGAGATGCTGGAGGGCTCACCTTCGGTGCAGGTGCTGCTCGGGTGTTGGGCTTCTCAGGACCCAAAGCACAACTTGGAGGGAGCCTCGGTTGTCGCGCTTGCAGCTTGTCGTGGTCTTTTCAAGATGGCTGGCTCCACGTGTCTCGGTGCCTCCACGGGTTCCTTCTTTTCAGGGACTGTGGATCGGGCGGTGAGAGGTCTGGAGGTCCAGGTCTTGTCAGTCTCTGGGCTCGGGCTCCGGCGGGAGGCGGCGGCAAAGCAGACGTTGATTCGCTGGATGGTGCTTGCGTTAGCAAGGTGGTCACTCCCTGACCACAGGGGAGATTTCCTTCAGTCCTCTGTGCGGCAGAGCGTCGAAGTTCCCGTCTTCTTCTTGTAGTTAAGTTGATTCCAGGATGTCTGAAGTCTTAGGACACAGCTCCTACCTTTAAGCGGATTCTAGGGGCCGGACTACCTGCTAGGTCCCTCCCTAAGGGTGGGACCAGGAAGGGGATGGTTACACCCCCAATCCTTTGTCCAGCTCGCCCCAGGTCCGGGGCTGGTGTGCCCCAGGACCGGATTGAACTGGCATATGCACCGAGGCTCCTTGTGAGCCTGAGACATGTCTGGTTTCTTTCAAGCCCTACCTGACCAATACACAAAGTCCTGTCTGGGGTGGTGCTCGCACCTCCCCTGGCAGGAAACCCTTTGTCCACGTCTCCCAAGCTGGAAGGACTCCCAGCAGCAGGAGGGCAGACTTTTGTCGGTGGTGGCAGCATCCATTTTGTGGAGCTGAGGCTATGTCTGATTTTACCCGGGTTTCAGGTACTGTACATGTCGTGTCCCTCTAGAAGGGTGGAATGCTAACCCCGTCGCCAGAATTGGCGAGGGGTTAGTATTCCAATTCGTATGACACCTTACTCGACATGTTTTGATAAAGCCAAACCAAAGTTAGCATTTAACCGCGAGGTTCATAATGCACTTAAGAGTATATGGTATGACGATATCTGGAAACGGTAGAAGGAAGTTGTTCCGACCACTGCAGACAGGCTCAGCTCATGCCAGAGCACCATCTCACATGGAACCAAGCACTCTGCCTTCAGGATTGTTAAGGCCTGCCATAGGAGTGACTTATAGGTTAACATGTGTCCCATTTAAGGTTAGGTATAGGTATACTACACCTAAGTAAGAGGTGGTTACACCAACTTACCCCAGCTGAGTGATCAGCCAGTTGTGTCAAATTTGTTAGGCCAAGCCTGGGGTGGCATAATACATGCGTCAGCCCCTGGCAGGCCTTAGATACACCAATGCCCTGGGTACCTAGTGTACACTGGTACAGGGGCTCACAGGGTGATCCACTTCCAATTGGTTATGCACCTAGGGTGCATAGTGTCAATTTAGTTAGAGAGAACAGCAGGCTGGGGGTCTGATTAGCAGGCCCACAGCCTCAATATGTCAAAAACCAGTGAAGCAAAAAGCAAAAATTTGGGGTAACCATAGGATAGCAGACCCTACTCTCCTACAATTATCAATTAGTAGAACTTGCAAGGTTTAGTTTAAGCAAAAGCATGCACATTAACATATGTGTTTCAAGCTGCCATTTTAAACGCTATTATGCAGCTGCAAAAGATTCCCTCCAAGCATAGAAAACGTCATACTACGTAGATGCAGTAGACGCATGCGCAGTGAAATTCCCGCGTTTTGTCAGCCATTTTAATGACACTCGGGTTACTGGTTAGTAATACACATAGGCAAGCGTCCCCTAGATACTGTATAACGTGTGTAATGCAATTATTAGTATTCACAAACAGGTTGATTATAGTGTTATACATTATTTGAGAGGATTGCATCCGAGCAAGTTTCTTCTTTTTTACGAAACCTTGCTCCATCACCTTCTGACTACTTGAGTTCCACAAGAACCTGCAGACCTGGCTTTTCATCTAGACATGGCCCAATACACGGTCAGCGCAGCCTGTTTTCATAGAGCCAAGGCTACTCTCCCGGTGAATTGTGTACTCTACAAATAACCAAAGCATGACGTAAAGTTTATCACACCAATGTGTCCTGTGACTTGTAGTTTTTGTTAGTCCATTTGAACCCTCTGGACTATCAATCGTGTAACTACTGTTTGTAAGCCCTGGACTTGAAATATGCCCTTGTGGCATGAACTTGCATTGGGATTCGGACCACCTGTTTCCCATCGGCGTTCCTACATTGTGCCCTGTTCCTGGTACAGAGTGTATATGGTCAGTCGTCCTTCCATCCGGCCAGTTGCCCTGCATTCAAGACGGCAGCGGGTTCTGAGCCATTTGGCCGGAGCTGAGACTCGTGTACCCCCACCATTAAGATCCTTTTTCCCACCCGGTCCGGCAGGGATATCCTGTAGTCCTCCGCCTGGAGCGGCCACACCGGTCACTGTATATGAGCTCATATCTTGACAATGGTGTGGAGGCACAGACCGGTCGACAGCATCTGTTAACTTTCTAGTGAAACCTTGAACACTGAACCAAATTCACCACAACCCTGCCTCTGCATCATGTATTTTCTGATGCAGTTGGGCCCCTGCGATCATCCTCCTGTGTCAGCAGGGTCGAAGTCCCTGGCTCTGGAATTCTGTGTAAATGATGAAGCCTCGGTTACCCTCTGCGCGCGCGTGATTGGTCGAAAGTCGCAATTCCAGTGAAGCTCTGATAGTGGGTAGGGGGAGGAAAACGGCGAAAGGGTGAGCGAGGGCGTGGTTCCTTTATGTGGAACTGATGTTTACTAATCTTTTAATATGTTTTCTCCTGAGCAAAGGTTAATGAGTCGAGCACGGCCCATCGAAACCGGTGCAGCCTCTGAACGGGCCATGATAGAGTTGGCCGGCTGCCCGAGAAGTTCAGAGGTCATGTGGTTTCTGTTTACGGCGTTAGGCGGGGAAATAGCAGACTGCGTGTGCCTGCCTGGTCATCGTTCTTTGACCTCGCGTTCTCAGAATCCGTAATGGCTCGGAGTAGAGCTGTGGTGTGGCAAGGGCCCAAGAATTGTCGCGACAAGTCGAAATATTAAAAGCAGTCCCTTTTTGCATGACAGGTGCATTTGCATTGTAAGAAGCCGGCCTGGGGACAAGCTCAGGACCACCCCTCGAGCTGCCAGTCACTTCCTCCATGTGTCTTGCTCTCCTTTATGGCTTCTTCCGCTCCTCTTCGCTGTGTCTAGGACAGGCTGGGGAGTTGAATTCGAGCCTGAACAGGGAAGAGGAACCTGGCTGCACGCCTGTGGCCGGCTATGGGAGCGTCGCAATGTGTCAGAGGCCCAGTGGGATATATAATTCTGTGGCGTGATGTCATCAGATACAGCTAGAATGATTGCGCCATAGGAAAGCCGCCATGTGCGTGGATCTGTTGAGTGACATGTTTCGTGCAGCTTTGATGCCCATATGTTTTGGTTACGTTGAAGTATGATGTGGTTTGTATGACCCCATTATATGTAGCGTATCAGTGTCTTCACAAGCCTAGCCATAGGGCGCGGCTGGCTTCTCATTAATGTTGTGCTCTGGCAGCTCCTGGTACCTCTTCACAGATTACGGCGCTGCCCGGTTCTGATAGATACGGTATAGCCGTATCTTGCCTATCTTATCTGTTATGACCTGACTCCGATAGGGTCTGCCTTAGATACGAGCAGATAAAGGCCAGCCGTAATGGTTGCAGAGTCTGCGCTGGAGGGGGAGGGGCATAGATTGGGGTGGGGCTCCAGACTTTGTTGGTGCCCGGCTGTAACGGGCCTAGCTCTGGTTCATGGGGTGTATTGTGACATCTTTCTGGGTATGTGTCGTTGCTGCTCTGCTCAACCTGAGCTGTGTGATGTCAGATGGAATGTTGGGTATGTCACAGTGCGTGTGGGCACCATGTCAAGCAATGGGTGGAGCAAGGCAGAACTGGGTGGACGCTGCCCCTGGTCGGACTTTCCTGCCTCTTGTAACACTGGCTCCTGTCCTTTGTTTTGGAATGTTTCTTCCCTCCTTCTTACAGAACGGAGTAACTCCAGTTCTCACAGACTAATGTGGAGAATTCAAGGCGCATCATTCCAGGTACACCGGATATGGTAGAATAATTCTTTCCCTGCTGGGACTCTTCACGCTTTGGGTTCTATTTGGAACATATCTCAAGGCTTCGGAGGCACAATAATTTGTTGCAATCACAATAGATGTCAAATCAGAAGATGGGACCCAGAGTCCTATATTTCTCCATTCTCCCTCTTTCAAACAAAGGCCACCATCAGTGGACAGAGGAAGAGAGGGTGCTTGTGGCAAAGGCATTACTGTCTTACCTGGGGTTAATTATAGAGTTTCTTTCCTTGGAATGGCTCCTTCTTGGCTAATCTGCCCGTTGTTGAGGGTGGCTCTGTGTCTCTGTGGCACAACAGGTAAGCAGTCCTGGATTCTGGTTGGCTCCTTCTAGGTTGCTTCCTGTCCCAGTGGCTCTTCAGTAGGCAGGCAGTACCTTAGACACACCTTTGATGAACTTGGTGCAGCATGGGAGGAACAACAGCCCAAAGGGGAGTAACAGCACACAAGACAAACTGGGCAAAAGTAGGTAAGAGCTTTCTGTCATACTGAGCCCAGGAATCTTGTCAACATTTCTTTATTAAAGAGCTGGATATGCGTCTCACTTCCAAACTGAGAGCATTCTTGCTTTCAAAATCCTGGCAGGTGGTGTTAAAGCACAAAGCTGGATTCACAGGCTTTTTCCCTTGCTCCAGAGCCCCGGAAGAATTGATTGTGCTGGAGCTCGCTAGGCGAATGGTGTTCTGTGCATTCAACCTCAGAGCCAGATAGTTGTAAAACAACTTTAGGACGAAGCAATGTGGTAACAGGAAACAGAGGAGCTTTTTCTGAACGTGGGTAAAATTGGGCCACCAAAACCGCAACCCTGAGACACAGATGGTTTATCCGACCAAAAAAGGTGGGAAACGTTCTCTCCAGCACACATCCCTGAAGCCTGTGACTTCAACTAGGCAGAGGAGTCTCTCTCTCTCTCTCTCTCCCCCCCCCCTCTCCCTCTCTCTCTCTCCCCCTCTCCCTCTCCCCCTCTCTCTCTCCCCCTCCCCCTCCCTCTCTCTCTCTCACTCCCTCCCTCTCTCTCTCTCCTCCTCTCCCCCCCTCTCTCCCCCGCTCCCTCTCTCGCCCCCCTCTCTCCCCTCCCTCTATCTATCTCTCTCTCTCTCTCTCCCCTTCCCCCTCCCTCTCTCTCTCTCTCTCTGTCTCTCTCTCTCCCCACTCTCCCTCCCTATACTTCCAGTCGTTATTACACATACTTAGCTGGGGACGTTAAACCCGGAGAGGATGAAGGAGGAGTTCTGTTTATATTCCTTGCGCTGGAAGAGCCTAACTTTGCCTGGTGGCACATTAGAGCTCACACTGGGGTGGACAGATGAAAGTGTCTCACACAGGGAGAATTCAAAGGTGAAAGGCAAGAAGACGCACAATAGCGTGCTACACGTTTGTTATCACTTTCCATGCACGATAAGGCCTTTCTCTTCTGTGGTAACGCATGTGACTGGAAAGAAAAAGTTGGATAAGAACTCTGTCCTATTTACCTGGAAAGGGCCGTTTATGATGCAATAAGACCAAGATAAGGACCATCTCTGATATGGCTCTAACAAGGACTACTGCAATCCAGTAAGGCCTAGCTAAGGCCTGTTTCAGATATAACGCGGCCCGGATATATTTGTATTTTTTTATTAATTTGAATTGGGAAATAGAGAGTATAGCAAGTTTTATCCACCAGAAGTTCTCTGATAAGATTAAGGGCATGATTTTTTGAGTCGAGCCTGCGTGAGCAGCATGCACTAGCGGTCTCGCTTGTGATACGCTATTGTGTACAATAAGGGTTTTGCAACCCTTGCATTGCTTACCATTCATTGATACCGTTGTCACTCTTCTTCACTGTGTCCTACTTGGCCAGCATGTGCATTGGCATCACTTACTGTTTCGTTTGGAGGTGGGGAAGGGGGGCATTACCCAAGCCCATATTTATTGATTTTTATTAGTATACCCCCGTTAATCACGCTGTGAATTAGGTACTGTTTGTTCATCTTTCTTTATCCCCCTTTTCTCCCACAAGTTATTCATGTTCCTATATAACAAACCAAAGAGAGGGGCCCCGTACCACAAAAGGGGTGGAGCACCAGCAGACGAAGGTCAAAGAAACAATTCCCCTTTTGGAACAACAGAGTTCATCAACACATTCACAGCTTTGTACAATCGATCACCAGGACAAGGCACCAAAAATCATCCCCAAAACAAGCTAAATGTAAGAAATTCAATGTATTTTTATTGTTCAGGTTCAGGTTTTAAGGTCTTTATTTCGATAATAAAATCATAAAAGACAGCAAAATCAGTGCATACAGTTTGGACCATACTTTACAATCACCATATACTTTTCAATTTACAAATATTTTTTTACACACAATAAAAAAACAGTACATTAAAAACCCTTGTTAAGCATCCTATTTATATTTAGACAACCCGTCTAAATATTTTTTTTAAAAGTATAAAAACAGTAAATAAAACCGTCTTAAAACACTATACAATATCCATCATTAGATAAAATATTTTAGATACAATTCAGATGAGCAATCCTTTCTACCTGTTTTTTAGCTCTGATAATCCAAACCCAGCCAAGAAATTTCGCTGTGCTCACCACAAACAACTCTGAGGTATTGGTCTTTAATACCCGGATGGCCTCCGCAGACCTACTGCAGGTAAGGCGTTGGAACAGAGGTTTTATCCATTTTCTACGTGGGTCTTGATACATGGGACAGGCAAATAAAAGGTGACCCTCAGTCTCCTTATGGCCAGGACACCATTGACAAAATTCGGTTACTCCAGAAGCCCAATTTTTAGTGAATGAATTCAAAGGCAGAGATCCCACCCGAAACTGATGATAGAGTTTCTTGTCGAGAGGCCTGGTAATAATATCCCAGTAATTCTCGCGGGAAAGATCCAACTTATTAGCCAGGAACCTTCCTGTTAGACTGGTAGAGCTAGAAGCAGACACTAGGGTTTGTCGAACTGAGGCCCAATACAATGCTTTAAATTCTTGTTTGGTGGGAAACACATTGGTTCCTGGAGACACCCACAGCTGTTCCATTCCCATTTCAACCAAAATGGTTTTTACCGTGCGTAGCCATGGAATTCTCCCGGATCCCTCTATGGACCTAACTTCAGCAAGTTCGTTAGCAAATAGGGCAAGGTCAGGAGAAGTCCAAATCCGTCTCCAAAGGGCTACCAATCTGAACCTTGCCATCTCATTTATTGGGTTACATCCTAAGTCCAAACAAAGGGGTATAGATGGAGTGGATTGCGGTAGCCCCACTAAACTCCGCAAGAACTTACACTGTGCTTTAAACAGACTAGAAAGATCCATATACGCCCAGAGATCCGCACCATATAAAATAGCAGCGTTAATCTTTGTGTCATAAATGTTTAGCGCTGGGTGCACACGTTTGGTGATGGATCTCTTTTGTTCCCTAAGGAGACAGCCAGTTAAGCGGGCCAATTTTAGCTGCTGTTCGACCACCTGCTCCTTCCATCGCAAGCGAAAGTCTAGGGTCACCCCTAGGTAGGTCATATGATCTACTTGTTCCAAATTAGCCCCACCCATGCTTACCGAACTCCGCACCGAGAGATTCTTAGTAAAAACCATAAACTTAGTTTTGCCCACGTTTACCTTCAGATTGTTGATGACACAGAACTCCTCAAAGCGGTTCAGAGCCCGCTGTAAACCGCTTCTGGTCTTAGAGAGGAGCAGGGTGTCATCAGCGAAGATAAGCATGGGGAACTTCTTCCCGGCCAGGGATGGAGCATCAGTGGGGAAAGCCTTAAAAAAATTTGCTACCTGGTCAATAAATAACAGGAAGAGTGTGGGCGCCAAGACACACCCCTGACGAACCCCGCGTGTTACCGGGAAGCTGTTCGTCACTTGTCCCTGACCTCCCCACCGAACCCTTGCAAAGTTATCCTCATGCAGTTTAACAATTAAATCCAGTAGTTCCATGGGCAAGCCTAAGTCTCTCAAGATACGCCACAGTTTAGCCCTCGGCACCATGTCAAAAGCCGCTTTCAGATCGATAAACGCAGCGAAGATTTTTCCCCCGCCCAACAGCACCACCTTCCAGTAAATTAGACAAAATCTAAACACCTGGTCGATGGTGCTGGTACCAGATCTGAAGCCTGCTTGCATGGGAGACCAGATGCCCTCAGAAACCATCCAACCCTGAACTCTACCTAAGACCATTCGTGCAATGACCTTTTGAAGAGAATCAATAAGGCTAATCGGGCGATAATTGCCCGGATTAGACCGATCTCCTTTTTTGTGAATTGGAAGGATCTCAGCCCCCTTCCATGACTTGGGGATTCTAGCTCCTTTAGCAATTGCGTTGGCTAATCTGGTAATATATGGTACCCAAAGTTCATGGTTGGCTTTAAACAGGTCAGCAGGGATTAGGTCCATCCCCGGTGCTTTCCCCCGCTGAGTCAGACCCAAGGCTAATTCAGTTTCATGTTCTGTGAAGATCAGGACCCCACCTTGATCAGACAGTGTATACATATTACTTAACATGGTGGAGGATTCCGAGATCTCAGACCTAAATTGGGCAGCATAAAAATCCACCCAGGTTTTGGGGGAGACATGATTTATAGGCGTTTGCGAATCTGGGTCTCTGCCCCACTTTACAAGTTCCCAGAATTTAGTCTGGTTATTGGATGTAGATGCATCCAGAAGGTCGGACCAGTGCCTATCTTCCCACTCTCTTTTAGCATCCCACTGGTTTTTTTTATACTGTACCCTTGCTAGCTTGACATCGCTCATAACCCGAGACTTGACCGCTTTAACTAGTTGGCTATAGGCCTCCCTGCATTTCCCATTGTACCACTTCTGACGGGAACCAAGTTTTTTTAACGGGCCTTCTAAACATGGAATGGATAAAAGAGATTTAAGCTGCTCAAAACAACATTCGTGAGACTTGATAACATGATCAAGGCCGACCCCCCAAACACAATGGGCATGTGTTCATTCACCGTATTGGTGACCAAATTTTTAATATTTTCAAGGAGAGAGACGTCGCCCACTAACCTAGACCATTTCAGCCTTCTTCGGTCATTGGTCAAGGTGACATCTCCTGTCCTAAGAGTATCTGGATTCCTCAATCTATTTGTACCCGGAAACCTTAGTCTAAGCGACAACGGATTGTGGTCGCTTTCTGGGCGGGATACCACTTCCATGTCTATCATGTATTGCCAGAATTCCAACTTTAGCAAAATATAATCTATGCGGCTTTTCCTTAAACCATTATCATAAGTATCGCAGGCGCATTGATCTGATATGGAGCGACCATTAACAGCCCTTAAGCCCCTATTCAAACATAAGGCCATCCAGTTCAAAGCAGCCTCAGTCCCTTTAGCAATTTTATCAATTGATAAGTCCGGAATGTTCCAGACTGCATCCTCTGCAGACCCCCAACTGTACCCAACTGCCTGAAGCGGCTCAAAGGTGCAGTTCAGATCACCCGCTAAAACAAAAACATTTTTGCTACCCAGCCCATCGAGATACCTGTCCACTACATCAACAATACCAGGGCAGCGGCCTCCAGGTAGGCCTCGTGCATAGATGTTAATTATAATCAGGTCCCGATGGGCAGCTTTGCTCAATTTAATACCCAAGAGGTCTTGATGTTCTACAAGTATTTCAGACAGGTGAAATCCCAAGGCCTGCTTCACCCAGATCAGTAGCCCCCCTGAAGCGCGCCCTTTGCTACCACTGATTGCAGGTTTGAAAAAATTAATAAACCCAACCCTATGGATTGGGACTGTTGCCCAAGTTTCCTGGAGTAATATGATATCGAAAGTATCTATGAATTCCAACCACTCCTCCGAGTGTAGCCGACCCTTGATCCCAGCCACATTCCAGGAGGCTACCTTTAGTATATCGTGTGGAGTTGTTGCGTTACTTTTGGAGAATTGAACCATTGGCACAGTAGTAGCTGGGTTCTCCACTACCTTCACAAGTTCTGCCCTTGTCTCGAAACTGGGGATCATACGTACACTATCCACCCCCACGATTTCCTTTAAAATATCCTCAACGGACGCTTCAACCGTCCCCCCTGTAAAGTTTAACATTAAACCCCCCTCTTCAACAATCCCAGGAAAAGATTCCACCCTTTCAGGCCTAGTTACTACATTCCTACAACACTCAGCAGTGCTGTTCACCCTAGTTGGTGGATGTAGTCAATCGATGGCCTCTAGATCGGAAAGGGGGCCATAGCGATTGAAAAGTAGAGGGTGTTGGGGGCGGTAAGGTGTTCTAACAATTGGACGCCTCCTATCTAGTAATCTCATAGGTGGGGGACCTGGTGGGAATTTAAAATGTCTTTCGGGATAGAAGTAAGCAAGGCCCAAAGTTTGTACATCCCCCAATCTTGCAAACCTTGCTTCCCTTCGAATGGACTCTACCACCCAAGGGTCCTTAAACGATACCAAAATGCAATCACCCTCTAAATCTTTGGTCCCATAACCCACCCAATCTACTCTCCTCACTAATAGAATTTCAGTTGAAGTTGATGGCGGGAGGGGGCGATTTTTGTTAAGCTAGAATACTACTTTATTGCGTAAGTCCCTGTCTGTCTCTTTGACACCCTCCTTTACAGGTGCTGCCCCATTAACACAATGGTATATTGATTTGCTTCTGGGGGTAAATGAGTACGAAGGTAAGCATTCTTAGCAATGTTTCCCCCAGTATGGGTAATGGGATTACGAGTAATGGCTGGCTTTCCTATCGAAGGCTGGGATGAGGTGCTAGGGGCGACGTTTGCCCTGTCGTCCGACCAGCCTGCTTGTGCTCGTTGCGCAATTAACATGGAGGTGGCCTTACTGGATTCCTGCGCCAAGGTGCCTACACCTACAGCTCTAGCTTTATCCCCGGAACCCCCCAGTGCCGAAGACTTGGTTGCTACAACCCCCGTTACTTTACCAGAGCTATCATTGTTTATATACTTAATTGTATTTGCCTGAGAAGTGGAAGCCCCCGCTACTATGGAGGGGACGGATAACTTCTGAAGTAAGCGCATGTTCATGTTCGCTACAGACTCCAAAGCATCAATTTTAATGGTCATCAACCTGGTTTGCTCCAAGACGGGGAGCAAGAGAGTTTTAAACATGGCCTCCATTTTTACCAATAGGATTTCATCGCTATTGAGACAGGTAGGGCATGGATCTGATGAACCAAGGGGGGTTAGAGTGGGGCATAATACGTTGGGAAGTACCGGGGGGAGTTGCGTAGCAGTGGGCAGCTGTAAACCAGCTGCACAGGTACTATTAGAAACATTTGATTTAAGCAGCTTCTGAACTCTCCCCCGTTGATGGCTCTGAATCTTTTTCCTTTTACGAGCTGTTTGTCTCAAAGGATCAATCACTTCCGGTAGATTCGACTCCGAATTATTAACTGTGTCCACACTATCTGAGCCCCTATCTTTGACCCCGCTATTCTGGGTATCATCCGAGCTCGAATCAATATTGTCCATAGAATGTAGAGAACCCACCCCTTCTCCCTCAACATGCATTAATGCCTCCGTCGTTACTGAGTGTAAGCGATTAGACAAGACATGAGCCACAGGGCTAGAAATTGTAGCAAGGGCACCTAAGGAGGAACGCTTACCACTAACTAAATCTAGGGAAAGCCTTTTCTCGGCCATTGCTATTTCTTTTTCTAAAATCCCAGTTGCTCGAGTTATGAAAGCATCAAGCGGTCCAGAAACTATCCCCTTAGAAGTTTGCAGTTGAACTGTGCGATCTTTACCGGACCTTAAAGTCATATTAAGGTATATTGAGGCAAACAATACCTAGAACAAACCACAATCTGTATTAATAGGTGGATTCCCTCTGCGATAGGAATCACAATAAGATAGGACGGAAACCCAATAATTGTAGACCAGCCCAACCTCGTTCAATCACGGACGGCCACAGGCTTGTCCCGGGCTGCTCCCGTGTACTCAACGTGTAACTGCTGGACCTGATATGGGAGGGAGGTGCTCGGGAAGCGGGGCAAGCAGGATGAGCGCCCAGGTGCAGATAATAACAGCACAGGGGCTCCTGGGAAATGGAGTCCCTGTCCCAGAGAGAAGTTATAGTGAGTACTAACCAACTCTATCAGCCCACGTTAGCAGTCTAAAGCACAAAAAACAATGCCCCATGACAAACCCCCTACTAGAAGTTTGAATACCTGTGTCTGGGGCACGAAGTGCCAACGGTGGCTAACCCTCAAGCCCCCTCCCTCAACTTGTCTCTACGGTCCTCTTGAATATACGAAGCTGGAACTGACAAATGTGTATCGGGAACCAAGAATTTCGGCCCAGCCCAGCCTCCCGCGGCCCCGGACGGCCACAGACGGCCTGCCCTTTGCGTCCCGCGACGCGGGGGGAGCAACGAGTTTTTGAGCGCCTCCGGGCGCGTTGTCGGCGCCAGCGGGCGCAAAGGATCCTGGGGGCTGTAGTCTCCCCTGCTCTCGTCCGCGGTGGGCAGTGGCGGTGGCGGGGGAGACACACAGCAGATGAAGGCGAGGAGCTGTGGCAGCAATAGGAGATCGTCTTTGGCCAGCTAGATTTCTCCCCTCAGGTAGGCAGACTGCTCCGCAGGAAAGTGACCCGCTCCCCCGAGGGAGCAACGAGTTTTTGAGCGCTTCCGGGCGCGTTGTCGGCGCCAGCGGGCGCAAAGGATCCTGGGGGCTGTAGTCTCCCCTGCTCTCGTCCGCGGTGGGCAGTGGCGGCGGCGGGGGAGACACACAGCGGATGAAGGCGAGGAGCTGTGGCAGCAATAGGAGATCGTCTTTGGCCAGCTAGATTTCTCCCCTCAGGTAGGCAGACTGCTCCGCAGGAAAGTGACCCTTTTTATTGTTAAAAATGATTAGTGATATAGGATCACACAAAAATTCATAATGAGCACAATAAAAACAGTTACATTTTTTTTAAAACAATACACAAAATGATAACTGTACATAAACAACAATACACATACATTAGTGCAAAACACAGGGAGACTCGGTAAGAAACACTTTTTGTTCTCTTATCAACAGGAGTAAGGAGACATATGATCATGATCTGCTATTTTCCTAGTTGATTGTGTCAACATTCAAGTAATTCGGAAACTAGGAGTCACAACAATCTATACTCTCCCTCCTACGATTGCGTCAACGCGTTTCGGTGGAAATCTGAAGATAAACGACCACCTTCTTCAGGACAAGTAATAGTATTCTCCCATGTCGTCAGAAAACAGTCTTATAGACACAAGATGTTCGAACAAAGGCTTTTGAAGGGATCCTAACCTCCTCCTCGTGCCTCATCCAGATTACTCAATGGGGTCGAATACCGATCAGTAGGCCCAATAGTCTGATATCGTCTTTAGTGATAGTATTCTTTAGATGCAAGTATAGGCGTTTGATAGATAATTGGTCTTTGAGGATTTGATGAATCGAAAACCTCTTGATAATTTGAGTTAAGACGAAATGTATGGGAGATTCTATTCTTCCCTCACAGATTAAAACAAGATGGATAAAATCCTATGGCCTTAAATAAGCGCGTACGCGTCACAAAATTTTCTCCGGGTCCCACTATAACTGTCAGTTATACATGCTTCTTTATGTTGTTTGAGTTTCTTTATCCTGTTTGTGTGTTTTTTTTTTTTGGTAGATTATATAGCCCGAGCTCGACACTGAGGTATTGAGCCGATGCAGACACTCAACCTCTGGTTTCCCAGTGCCAAAGTTGGCAGCGCTAACTGTTATGCCACATCTTCTTCGTGTTTCTTTAGTACACAGCTTGGTGACTTATTAGGGGTAGTTTTTCGTGCATTCAGCACCTAAAGGACCTTTGAGTTTTCTTTTTTTTTAATAAAAGGCAATTGAAATGTAATGTGCAAAATTACCTCCCATAGACGACACTACACCAATCATGGAACACCTCAACTTCCAAATCAGAACCTACGCAAAGACTACAACCAGAGGAACCCTCACATACAGACCCCCGGGCTTCCACCCTGACTTCTGTAGCACCATGTTCAAATTCATCTCCCCCTAGCAATCGAGTCCAACCACTACATCTTCCTATGTGATCTCAACTTTCACCTTGACAACTTGAAGGACTCCAACTCTGTCAACCTCCTCCAAAGAATGGGCAACATTGGCCTCACGCAGCTGGTCCCCATCCCCACTCACAGCGCAGGACACATGCTGGACACCGTCTTCACAGCCAGCGACAGAATCAAGTTCAGCCATGTCATCGAGCTAACTGGGACCCACCAACATGCCTCCCATCCCCCCACACTGCAGATGAAACAAAATCACTGAGACCTAATGGACAACCGTCCTCTACGCTACCAGGCTAGACACCACCAGAAACCTAGAACTGGCCATCCAGAATTTTTCCGACTGGATCTCCATTTGCGCTGACACTCGCCCCCATTAAAGCGGGCAGCACCAGCAGATCCAGCAAGCATGCTTTTTCATCCCTGAACTCCGGCCCATCAAAAGCAAATGCAAGCGACTGGAGAGACAATGGCACTCCAGCAAAAATCCTACCTTCAGATCCATTCTCAGCATATACCACCATCGCCTCAAAGAAGCCAAGAAGGACTCCGTAACAAACCACATTGAGGCAAGCGCCAATCACACCAAGCAACTCTTCATCATCGTCCAAGTTTTCCTGTCCTGCCACAAGAATACGATCCGCCCTACCCAAGCTCTCTTCGACACCGTGGCAGACTACGTCTGTAACAAGATATCAGACATCTACAGCAACTTCGACCTACAGCCCACCGGCTTCGGCCACCTCCTGATGCCACCTGCTCACCACTTCGCAACCGCTCACCAGGCTAAGGATGACAGTCGTCATTTCCTCAATTCACTCCAGAGCACCGAAGGACCCCTGCCCTCACCACATCTTCAACCTGGGATGGAAGGAAATCCGCAGTGGACTCACCAACATCCTCAACTCATTCGTCACCACGGCCATCGCCCCGACACATGGAAACACGCAGTGATCAAACCCCTCCTGAAGAAACCCGCCTCCGACCCCAGCCAACTCAAGAACTACTGCCCCATCTCACTGCTCCCCTTCCCCGCCAAAGTCCTGGAGAAAGCCATCAACCACCAGCTCACCGAACACTTGGAAGGAAACATCCTACTCAACTCCTCACAATCCGGCTTCCGCTCCAACCACAGCACCGAGACTGCCTTGATTGCCGCAACCGAAGACATCAGATGCCTCTTCGACCAAGGTGAGACAGCAGCCTCTCCTCCTCGACCTCTCAGTGGCCTTTAACACTGTATCCTACCACACCCTCTTCACAAGACTCCCCCACATCGGCGTCCAGGGAGAAGCCCTCAAGTGTATCGTCTCCTTCCTCACAGGACACACTCAGTGGATCTGCCTGTCGCCTTTCACCTTTGGGCCCAAGAGCATCATCTGTGGCGTCCCCCCAAGGCTCCTCCCTCAGTCCCACCCTGTTCAACTCCTACAGGCTCAGATGGGTGGCATATAGCCAGTGGCGGGTGCGCAATACTGAAGTGATGGGTGAGACAGGGGAAAATAATTAAAAGAAAAACTTAGCTGAGTACTCAGCTGTCTCCGTCCTCTTCTACTGCTCTCCTCAAGTCCCATCATGCACTGGGGCACAGGCACCCCACCCAATCAGGGCGTTGCTCTAATGCTATGAGAGCAGCACCAGGATTGGTCTGAGCAGCGTGGTTTGCCGCTCAGACAGTGCCTAGGCACCTGTAACGTAGCTGTAGTGCACAGCCATGTTGGAGAAACCTAACTGCGCATGGCCTAAGACGGCCGGCCTAAGACGGCTGGCCATACATACATGCGCACTTACAGTGCGCCGACCACTCCTCCCTGCAATGCCAGGGCCCGCCCCCCGCTACACTGGTGGCATCGGCTCAATCAGTCAGCGGTCATTTTATTTTTTGCTAGACGGCTGACTGGCCAGTGGGGCAATGCTCCTTCTCCATTTTGGAGGAGCTGCCCCTGCATATAGCGCTTTAATAAATATTCAATGCATGCATTTGCTGCAGTCTCCGTAAAATGTAAAGTGACGCTGTGGTTGTCCCTTCCATACAGTTCTTGTATACTGTATGCCACATCACAGTTAGAACACTGTGGGAAAAGGGCCAATAATAGATTTTTTAGTACTCTTTTCTGGGGTTGAGCCTGCTTAAGCAGCATGTGCTTGCGAATGCGTTCTCACTTGCAAGACTCTATTGTGTACAATAAGGGGCTTCCAGCCCGCCCATTGATTACCACTCGGCTTAATTGTCACTCTTCTTTGCTGCCTCCTAATTGGCCAGCGCGTGCCTTGGTGTCACTTCCTATTTCTTCTGTTGAGCATGGACTAAGCCTAGATTTATTTGTCTTTATTAGTGCCGCTCTGCTTAACGCTCTGTGATTCAGGTCCTGTTTATGTTGTCCGTCTTTCTTTATCCTGATCGTCATCCACCCGTTGTTCGTGTTTCTTACGTTGTTTGTGTTCCTATATTGTTGTTTGTGATTCTTTATTGTTGTTTGTTTATTTATTCCTAACCACACACCTGTTGTTTGGATTTCTTTCTCCCCCAAAACCCGCCTGTTGTTCGTGTTTCTTTATCCCCCCACCCGCCTGTTGCTCATGTTTCTTAACCCTCAAAAAATGTTTCCTTTTTGCATAGCGTTTAAACTTTTCGAGCCAGTGGGACACCACAGAGACTGTATGAAAACGAGCGGAGTTTATACTTCTGCTGAAATAGGTGGGTTTCCAACAGTGCTTAATTTGAGCCAATGGTTTCTGGTGCTTGGCACCAGCACTTAATTGTCAACACCGGCCCTTGTGTCAGTCTATCACAAGGTGGTGCCGTCTGGCTAATTTAGAGATTACCACAGCAACAGTTAATTATTCATTCAATGTATATTAAAAATTACTATTACCTGCCACCTAAGACATTTTTAAAGCTTTGGGGGCCTGAAATAGTCCGAATTGTCACGCTTGTAGGAGTGTGATGGTTAGTAGTTGTGGTGTTACTACCATTGGCAGCATGGCAGTGGCAATGTGTGGTGCAAGCTGCAGTGGCCTCCTGACAGGAGCCCTGGCACTTTTTTATTCACAAATTAAGCAGGGGTTTCCACTCCTTGAGGTAATTTATGAAGTTGTCAAAGTGGTGAAGAGTCCGCGGTTGATAATTCCGCAGAGTATAACAGTGCTTGAAATATCTTCCCTGACATCCCTGGTCCGCCACATTCATATGGCGAGGTAAAGTAACAGACTTGCAATGCCATCATTAGATAGCGCCAAATTTAAAGAAAGGTCCTAAAATTGCTTTTTTCTGAGGACCATTAGAAGCATTCCGACAAAAACTGCTATTTTGCCAGGGGCACCGAAATCCTTTCGCTGTTCTTTAAAGCTTGTATACCATTGAGCAATGTTGTCACCTTTTATTGAAGGTTGTTCTTAGATGAAACCCAATCACACCAGAACATTCCTGTTGATGAGAGATTAGAGAAACATACGCAAAAGGGGCAGAGAATGTGAAAGAGCACTAAGGGGCTATGCACATGGCAAAAGTGCGCTATACAAATGCTGTTAATGGTAGCCCCATGTAGAGGATGTCACAGCATTCCAAACTTGAAGCAATCATCCATTGGGTTAGGGCCATCATGTGAGGCAATTTTACCATAGAGATGATCCCCAGAGCAGAATTAGCAAAAGCAGTTATTGGTGCCTTAAGGAGAGGCCACTGTTTTTTTTTTTTTTTTTTTTTTTAAAACCTTTATTTTCAAAAGTCTGGACACAGCTATTCAGCCGACAACCCGGAGGTTCGGCAGCTTCGGTAAAGAGGAACAGAGACGCGTCCACAGTACAGTGAAGGAGGAGTGCAAAGATTCCATTTTTTTAAATAAACACAAAACACACAACAACCCCCAGCAAGGCAAGAACACTGAATGCCCATGGTGATAGCCCCCCAGGGGAGGCAGGACCCCAATCATCTACCATTTACAGTATCGTGAAAAGAGGAAGAAGGGGGACAGCAGGGGCCAAAGAAGTCCATTAACCATACTGAGCTGGAAAGAAGGTTAGGAGGAAAGCTGTTCCTCGGGGGGATCCAGATCAGGGGCAAGACAAATTCCCCCCCTGTATTGGTTCCACCGCCCCCAGATGGCGTGCCACTTCCGAGGGCGGCCTCTAGCGCAATATACCGTCTTCTCCCTTAGCATACTCCAGTCCATATTTTCTTTCCACGCGGTCAATGTGGGGGGGGCCACGGATCCCCACAATCGCGCTCTATCTCTCTTAGCGACCATGTTGCCCAGAGTCACCCATTGGGTCTGCGCCGCATTGTGATCAGTGGGCCCCCAGACATTCAGGAGACAACACCGCGCTTCCGGCTGCATAGCAATGCCCGTCACCTCCCCCATCACTGCATGGACTCTCCGCCAGAATTCCGTGATGACACCACATTCCCAAATGATATGCAGGAAAGTACCCACCATACCACATCCCCTCCTGCATAGGCCGTCCTCCGAGAATCCCATGTGAACCAACCTTGGCCCCGTCACGTACACTCGATGCAGTATTTTAAGCTGCACCAGCCTCAGACGCGACGGGATCGCAACCTCCTTAGGAGAGGAAACAGCAGACTGCCAATCCTCGTCATCCAACTCGAGGCCATCCCTAGACCACTGGTCCCTCAACCCCAGAAGCATATCCGCCCGGACGTTAATCAGTTTCTTATAGATGAGTGAGATCGTGCTCTCGGGCATATGACCATCAAGGACCCGGTCCTCCAAAGGAGAGGACTCAGGCACCTTCTCACCCTCTATGAGGACTGATCGGAGGGCGTGACGCACCTGAATATAGCGGAAAAACTCAGATGGCCCCAGTTCATACTCCTTCTGCAACTCTTCAAAGGACTTCACCCTCCCCTTAATCAGGACATCTCCGACCCTGGAGATGCCGATCAAGTCCCATTTGTCAAAGCCTTTTGTGTGCCAAAGCCTACCCAATCTCTCAGATTCAAACAGCGGGGTAGCGAGGGTGAGCCTATCCTTCCAGCCCAGCGAGTCAGTTGTCATCTTCCACACACGCACCGCCACACCAGTGGGCCCCGTGAGGGACGAGTCTAGGGACCGCGAATACAACGCCCTGTAATAGTTACCACCACGCAGCAACCACCTGTCCATGGCATACCCAGGGCCGAGGGCCGGGCCATAAAACCCATGATTAATCGCACTCAGCTGGGTGGCCCAATAGTACCGTCGGATGTCTGGAAGCGCAATACCCCCGTCGTACCATGGGAGCGTCAACTTTGCAATAGCTATTCGCGGCCGCCCGTCCCACAGCAAGGCTTGTTGGAGGCCTTCGACCTCCCGAAAGTAGTTGGCCGGTACCCAATCCAAAGTATTCTGCAGCGCGTAGAGGAACCGGGGAAGAGACATCATTTTGAACAGGGCCGCACGCCCAACGAGGGAGAGCGGCAGCCTCCGCCAGCCCTCCACATCCCGCCTCAGGCGCGCTAGGGGGGGGAGCAGGTTCCTCTCATATCGCACGGCAGAATCCATGGAGATAAAGATCCCCAGATACACGAAGCCCTGCTGAGCAACCTGGATCGAACAAGTTCGAGGGATCGGTGGAACCTCGCCACTAAGAACATATAAATACGATTTACTCCAGTTGATAACGAGACCCGAGTTCCTACCGAAAGATGTGAGTACGTCACAGACCACTATAAGTGATTTCTTGGGTGAGGCAAGATACAACAGGATGTCATCAGCATAGAGCGATATACGGTCCTCGTGCTCAGGCGACCATCTAAGTCCCCGTATGTCCGGGTGCCAGCGTATCCACGCAGCCAGCGGCTCAAGGGCGAGGGCGAACAGCAATGGCGACAGGGGACAACCTTGCCGAGTACCCCTCCCAAGCTGAAACGGAGTCGACGCCCGGCCATTTACCACCACACTCGCAAGAGGGCCCTCATACAGCAACTTCACCCAGCTCACAAAACCGTGGCCAAAGCCGAACTTGGTCAACACGGCCCACAAATATGCCCATTCCACCGTGTCAAAGGCCATCGTGGCATCGAGAGACGCCACAATAGCTGGTTCACGCAGCGTGCCCGCCCTGGCGATTACACCATGTAGGCGCCGAAGATTTAACGCTGTGTTACGGTGCGGGATGAATCCGGATTGATCCGGATGGACCAAGTCACCGAGTACCCTGATCAAACGGGCCGCCAGGATTTTAGCCAGAATTTTCGGCTCTGCGTTAAGGAGTGAGATAGGCCTATATGAGGCGCACTTATCTCGGGGTTTGCCCTCTTTGTGTATAACCACAATCGTCGCCAGTCGCTGATCCAACGGGAGGGCCCCACTCCCCCGCGCCTCCACGAACATGGCGCGCAGGTGAGGGGCAACCCTATCCGGAAACAGCTTGTACAGGTCGACCGGCAAGCCGTTCGGACCCGGGGCCTTGCCCGAGTTCAACGCGCGGATAGCCCCCGCCACCTCATCGACCGTTATGTCACCATCTAGATCGTCCCTATCTGTATCAGAGAGACAGGGCAATGCAATATCACGCAGGAGGTCATGCGAGTCCTCGGGCGGCCTGTCCGACACTGAGGCATAAACCATACGGAAGTAGTCCGAGAAACACTGCACAATCCTCTCAGGTTCCACAATCACCTCTCCCCCCTCTCCCGTCAACTCCGGCACTACTCTATTGACCCGTTCTTTTTTGTCCAGCCAAGCCAGGAGTTTCCCGGCCTTGTCACCAACATCATACAGACGGCCCTGCTGTTCCCTACCGAGGGTCTTAGCGGCATTCGTCACCAGGTCCTTATACTCGGATTGCTTCAAGCACAGCTCATGCAGTGAGGCCTCTGTAACCTCCTCCTCCAGCGCTCCCTCCAAAGCCGCGATCTCCTCCTCAACCTGCAAAACCTCGCCATCTCTCCGCCGCTTGGCAGCCACTACAAGGGAGAGGGCTTCCCCTCGCAGCACGGTCTTAAATGCTTCCCACAGCGACACTGCCGAGTCCACGGATCCCTGATTGTCCTTGAAAAAATTATCTACTGTCTTTACCAGCGCGCTGCGCATCTTGGGGTCTCGGAAATACCAAGGGTTGATAGGGGCCACCCTTCCCCCTCCCTCTCGACCCAGATCCAGCCTGACCCACACCGGCGAATGGTCAGATATACCACGCGCCATGTGCCTGGCCTCAGACACCAATGAGGCATGCGCAGCCAGAGTGAGTAGGTAGTCAATCCTAGAAAGGCTACCATGCGCCCCGGAGTGGAAAGTGTATTGGCTCTGTGTGGGGTGCCGGAGCCTCCAGCAGTCTATCAGGCCAAGCGTATCTAGAAAGTCTGGAAGCCACTTCTGAGCCCCCCCCCCCGTGTCTCTGGGCGGGTATCTATCCAGCAGGCCGGAGCCAACAGCGTTGAAATCACCTCCCACTACAAGCATAACCCCCGGGAGATCCAGCAGGGCCCTACCCAGACCTGTGAAAGTGGAGGCCTGCAGGGCCGGCGGGACATAAACCGAAACTAAAACCAAAGTTCTTCCTTCCCACCGCCCCGCCACCGCCACAAACCTCCCCCTATCATCAACAATGGTGGAGTCCACCTCAAATGGTAGCGAGGCTCTGACTAGGATGCCCACACCCCTGGACCCAGAGGAGAATCCCGAATGAGCTATGAATTTATAACCCTTCCTATTCAGGGCATAGCACGTATTACCTATAAGATGCGTCTCCTGCAGCAGGGCGACATCCGGCAATGACCGTTTCAAGAATTGCAAAACAATCCCACGCTTAATGCGATCCCCCAAACCATTCACATTCCAGCTTATAACACTTAAACCCCTACCCCCCATCCCCAAACGTAAAGAGGCCCACCCCACACCCGAAGAGCCCCCATGGAACAGTCCTGGAAATAATCACTATGCCTTGCTGAAACAAACCCCCCAACAACAACCCCAAAATCCCGGAAACCCCCCCCACCCTGCACCCCTGCTGCAGCTTACAAAGCCCCCCCAACTTGCAGTGTGCCTGTCGCCCTACCAAACCCAAAATCTACAAAAAGTACCCTAAGGGAGGAAAGAGCTCCCCTCGTCCTCCCACAACCTCCATGTTTACTGCAAGTCATTATCTAAAGTCAGTCCGAGTCAGTCCGGTTCCGAATACATCAACCTTGTTCATCCCGGCCACTGTCCCCGTCTACGGCAGTGTCCTCTTCCGTGCGTCGTCGAGGCAGAGCGTCCAGCCATTCATCCGCCATGGCAGGTGACTCAAAGAAGAATGTTCGGTCTTCAAACACCACACGTAGTCTGGCAGGGAAGAGCATGGCGTATTTCAGATCCCTCTCCCGAAGCCTCCTCTTCACCCCCAGGAAGCCCTGCCGCTGCCTCTGTACCTGCTGGGTGAAGTCAGGATAGAAATTCACCGACGCGTTCTGGAAGGGGACCGGGCCCGTTACCCTCGAGGCCTGCAGGATAGCGTCCCGGTCTCGAAAGTGAAAGAGCCGGGCGACGATCGGCCTCGGTGTGGCTCCCACCTTGGGCCGCCCACCAGGCACTCTATGGGCCCGCTCAACTGCGAAGAACTTCCCTAGACCCTTAGGCTGCAGATGAATGAGCACCAAGTCCTCCACGAGCAGGTCCACTGAAATCTCGTCCGAGGACTCCGGGACCCCAATAATGCGCACGTTGTTGCGCCTGGCCCGGCTCTCGAAGTCCTCCAGCCGACGGGCTGCGAGATCATGCTCGGTCCGCAACTTACGGACCTCGGTCTGCAGGTCCGAGACATCATCGGTGAGGCCCGTGGTCTTGATGTCCAGGGATTTGACCCGTTCATTTGTTTTGCCCAAATCCGCGCGGATCAGATTAACATCCACCAAGATGGTATCCACTTTGTGCGCCAGGGCATCAAACTGTCTCCCAATCGAAGTCTGCAGCCCGTCAAGTGCACCCATGACATCCTGCAGTGAGAGCTCCGGGGCCAAGGGTGAAGCAGTCTTCTGTGTATCCGGGGACTGGCTCGGTGCACCCGGTGACCCCTTCTGCTGGGCATAGCGGTCCATGTTATTGGCTTGAGTGTAGGCTCCCCGCCTGGTGGCCTTGGGCTTCGGCTGATCCACCTCTGCTTTGCCCGACATGGTGGGCTCGAGCAGGTCGGGTCAAACAGGACTGCCCTCTCTCAGCGAGAGAGAGCAGGAGTGCTCCGTCTTACGATGGGTCGCCAATGTGGCATGCAGAGCGTCCAAATGATAATAAAGCAGACGCGAGCACTCCCTGGGCTGGGCAGACAAAGGGCGAGAAAGTGAAAGTGAAAGGATAGGGACCTCCGTCCGGCAGTTCACACCTCGCCTGGCCGCTGTTGTTCAATTAGAGGTCGGGCATCCTGCCAACTCGAGCCCCTGGCATCCCTCGGAGATGGGCCTCAATCTTCCGCCATGCATAACTCCGGTTCCCGGTGGGCGATTCGACCTCGGGTGGCATCGATCGCCTCCCTGACAAGTCATCTACACGATGCCATGCATACAAACAGGATTATATACAGGATAGACTACGGAGGGCACGAGGGTCTCGGGAGCTCAAAGCTCACGCGGCCATCTTGGTCAAGCGCTAGGCTCCTCCCCGAGAGGCCACTGTTAAACCAACCTCACTGGAAGCTGTTCTACTGTTCAAGCATTGAAGGATGACCAACTTTTAGGTCAGGCGGTGAGAAGAGGTGTAGGACCTTGAGCAGGATTTCGTTCTTTGCGCTATTGAGTCAGGGACAGTATTGATGCATCAAAGGCTGGATGTACTCAAGGCAGACACCGGTTGCTGACAGCTGGCAGATCTCCTGTAGGTTAAGGTGAAGCTGGATGTTTTTAGCACATGTGAAAGCCCATGTTGTAGTCTTCATCCTCCGTGATGGATACGGAAATAGTGGTCCCTGGAGTGTGTTGCAGGCATATCATTTTAAGTTTGTTTTTTGATGTAGAAGCATGATATAGGCCTCGCCTTATGATCTCTATGGCCTCTTCGTTTAGGAGAAGCATGTCATAGTCGACAGCATCAAAATCCACGATAAAGGTGCAATAGAATAAGCACACATGCATGGCTAGAGTCATGGACAGTTTGAAACACTTCACATTTATAAAAAAAAAAAATGTTTTTAGTATTTTGTACCAAACAAAAAACAAAAGAAAGCTTATCTCCATCGGTTACAGTCGTGCAAAGGCATACACATACAATCCACATCACATATAGTCCCACATCGTCTTCCCTTCGGGTGACTAGAACCTGCAGGACCCACCCATTCACCGTTCTTTGCTGCAATGTCCCATGTTTCTTCCCCTTCTGGAGTGCTCGGGGACGGACAAGCCGGCAGTCATGACCAGAGTTAAAGGAGGGACCTCCTACAGGCCCACTAATCATCTCCCAGTCCTCCATCCAACCCATAGTATGCCCTCCATTTGCCCCGTACCCTGCGGAACTTTCTCGGGCAGCCTGATATGTGACCCTCTCTGCCGCCATGTACATATCCATTCCCGTCTTCCATTCTTGGAGCTGGGGTGGCGCTGCCGCTCCCCATGCTCGAGCTACATCCCGTTTTGCCACCACCAGAGTTAACATGGCGAAGATGAGCTGCGGGCGGCCTAAGTCTACATCCCCAGGTATGCCCAGCAGTATGAATTTAGGGTCCAGTGGTAATTTTGCTTCTAGAACCTTGCTCAGTTCACCCAACACCGTTTCCCAGTAGGCCTGTATTTCCGGGCAGCCCCAGATAGTATGATAGAAATCTCCCTGTGTCTGGCCACACCTCAGAGAGTTCGGGTCACTGGCGCGGCCCATACGGTGAAGCCGGACCCTATCATAATACACCCTGTGTAGAATCTTGTATTGAATGAGACGAAGACGGGATTTAATGGCCACCTCACGGTGGTGCATCAAAGCCGCTTCCCAGTCTGTGTTCTCAGGTGTACCTAAGTTTAGTTCCCAGGACTCCCTCAGTTTCCCCAATCTGTCTGGTGTATTATTATTCAAGGTCCGATATGGCAGCGAGACTGCCTTAGTAAGTATGTGTTCTTGTAGTAGGCGCCCCTCCAATGGTGCATACTCCGGCAGCGATGAGGATAAGGAGCCCTCCGCCGGCCAGGCATGTCGAAGTTGTGTGTACTTAAAAAATTGGGAGGTGTGCAACCCAAAGTCCGTCTGCAGAGCACGAAAACTTTTAAGTTTACCCTTGGCTATAACGTTTCCTATGGTAGGGATGTCAATGACATCCCACCCCTCAAAGCCCCTCAGTTTGTGTACTTCTTTTAAACAGGGACAATGCCAAAGAGGTGTCTTTTTTTTAGGTTTGCGGCCCCACCCCAGTGCCTTCACAGACCACCAGTGAGATCCCCCCCATTGTATTGGTTGCAGTGTAATGTGGTCAATGCAATCCTCGGTTGCTTCCCGAACCATAGAAGGGAACGTAGTTCCGCATCTACCGCCCGAAAGGTTTGTCGGGAGAGGGGGAAGTACTCATTCTGGAGGGTGTAAAGGAAACTGGGCAGTGTAATCATCTTGAACATAGCCGCCCGTCCTAGGATTGTGAGGGGGAGGAATTTCCATCTCTGCGCAGCTGCTGCAAAATTGGTTATGACCCGTTAGATGTTTCTCTGGTATGAAATCCTCCTATCTGTGGTAAGGTAAATCCCTAGATTTGTGAACCCAGTGTGTGCTATCTGCAGGGCCCCCGGGAGAGTGGGCCAAGCAGCTATGGCTCGTGGGCTGTAGATGACCGACTTGTGCCAGTTTATGGTGTAACCGGAGCATGCCCCATAGAGGTCCATGACATCGAATAAAGCAGGAATCGTGATAGTCGGGTGAATAATATAGAGCAGGATGTCATCCGCATAGAGCGAAATCTTTTCTTCCCCAGCATCTGTTGGTGTAATGCAGAACCCCCGAATCTCCGAACACTGCCTAACCACACAAGCCACTATATCTATCGTAAGAGCGAAGAGTAGTGGAGAAAGTGGACATCCCTGTCTGGTGCCCCTTCTAATGGGGAAATCTCCTGAGACCTGGCCGATGACCTTGACCCTCGCCCGAGGATCCCGGTACAAGAGGTCTATCCATTGCCGAAACTTAGAGCCTATACCAAATTTAACCAAGGTAGCCTCCAGGAAGGGCCAGTGTACCGCGTCAAACGCCTTTTCCGCGTCTAGGGACATTAGCAAATGCGTGTTGTCTCGGTCCTGAACCTCCATGAGCCAATTGTGAGTGCTTCACAGGTTCAGCCGGGTCGCCCGGCCAGGCAGGAAGCCTGTCTGGTCCTGGTGTACTAGATTAGTAATGACCTGACGAAGCCGCAAGGCAAGATTAGTCGCCAATATTTTCACTTCCATATTAAGGAGGGAGAGGGGCGATAGGAAGCACAGTCAGTTGGGGGTTCCCCCTGCTTGTGAATAGGTATGATCTTGGCCATTCGTAGGTCTAGGGGCAGCATTCCCTCTTGAGAGGCATCCGGGAAAAGCTTCAGGAGGTGTGTGCCCAAAAGATCTGCAATCTTCGTATAAAATTCTGAAGGGAGGCCGCTGGGGCCCGGGGTCTTCCCAGGACGTAGTCTAGTTATAGCCAGTTTGATTTCGTCTACCATCATATCAAATCTAGGCCCTCCCTACCATCGTCGTCCAGTGACGGGGTGTTCATGGCCATCAGATAGTCGGTTATGGCCGCGGGTGCCCTCAGGTCTCGGGGTTCATAGAAGCGCTGATAGTAGGATGCGAATGTCTGTACTATCTGTGCATCGTGTGTCTGTGTAATCCCCTGGGAGTCCACCACACTCGCCACCCAATGGGCTTCCATCTCTTTATGGCTAAGCCACGCCAGGAGCTTTCCCGATTTCTCGCCCACGTCATACAGCCTATGTAAGGTTGCCTGGGCCTGTGGCTTAGCCTCTTGCGTGGCCAGAGCCCTGTATTGGTGTTGTGTATCCGTTAACTCTCTCAGCACCTGCGGGCCTCTATGGGTGAGGTACCGTCGTTCTAGTGTAAGAATTTGGGCCTCTAGTGTGGCAAGTTCTTCCTGGGCCTTCCTCTTTTCCCAGGCTATCCGGTTTTGGGCCCTATCTCGCGTCACTGTTTTATGGGCTTCCCACATCGTAACCCCAGACTGCACCGAGTCCATATTTTCAGCAATGAAGACTTTAGTGTCTGCTCGGAGACCCTCGAGCACCTCCTTAATGAGTAAATCCTATGCCGATAATCTCCAGCCCCCCCGTCCAGTGCGGGGCCTCTCACCCACTCGAACATATAGGGGCGAGTGGTCAGACAAACCTCGGGCCATGTATTCCGCCTCGTAAATGTCTTGAATGGCGCCCTGTGGAAGCAGCACATAATCTAGCCTTGAATGGACCTTGTGTGCCCCAGAGTAGTACTAGTACTGACGATCCCCTGGATGCAAGTGTCTCCATACATCCACCAGGCCAGAGTATCGGCCAGGTGGGCCAATTATGTAACCGGGGGGAAATGGGCCTGAGCACCCGAGCGGTCTATAGGTATATGCATCACGTCATTAAAGTCACCCCCAATGATGTGCGTCGATCGCGGTGTCTCCAGCAGTATGTCTGTCACCCCGTGTAGGGTCATGGTCTGCAGCTTCGGTGGGGCATAAACTGAGAGGATAGTGACATTCCTCCTTCCCCATGACCCTATCACTCCCACATAGGTTCCCTGAGGATCTATACATGTCTGTGTTATCAGGAAGGGAGGTGACTTTTTAATCAGGATAGAGACTCCTCTAGAGCCGGAGGTGTAACCTGCATGTGCCAGGACCATATAGGCCCCCCGTGCAAGGAACCCGCACTTCGTGCCCTTAAGATGGGTTTCCTGCAGAAGCACCACATCCGTGTTGGTGCGTTTTATGAATGCTGACACCAACCCTCTCTTAATTTTGTCACCAAGGCCATTAACATTCCAGGTAAGCACTGTGAAGGGGCTATCCTCCAAACCCATCACAACCTATTATTGTGTAGTGGTGGGACACGTGTATATGGGTGATTGAATAATGCCCTATCCGGGGAATGTGGGTGACTGTACTTTAGCAAAAATATAATAAACCAGAAAAACAATGGAACTAGTTGTAAACCCGTACTACCATCCCCCCACCCCACTTCCCTCCTCCCCATTGTCACACCCCCTGCCAGGTACTCGAGGTTGTTGTGCATAAGGGTGGTAGAGGTCTGTCGCCCGCCCGAGCCCAACTTACGCTACAAGTTTAAACTCCTGCAGCAACCCCAATAGTTCCAAAAAAGAACAACCCTTGAATTGAGAAAGACAAACAAAAGCGAAGGACCAGAAGTGCAGGAAAGGGAAAGGGAAGAATAGAGGGAGGAGAAGGAAAGAAGGAAGAAGAAAATGAAAGGGCTATCCAAAGCCCGAGTCTGTGGCCAGCCCCGGCCTGTTGCCTGCGATCTAGTAGAGCACGTCAGTCACTCTGCAGGACTCGTAGATGATGTATCGGCGGGGGTGGGGGGGGGGGGGGTCGGGGGGGGGGGTCTCATCAACAAACTCTGTCTTAATATTCTGATTCGACGGCCAGTCCTAGAGACTCAGATTCAGGAGTGTTTGTCAGGGGGATCTCCCTGTGATGCCAAGGTTTCTGTTGCCGCGTCTTGCTCCATTGCCACTATTGCGGCAGCAAAGGAATGAAGAGAGGGCTCATCTTCTCCTTCTGTTCCGGACGTGCTGCCTCTAGTGTCAGTCTCCGTGCCAGGTTCAGGGTGGTCAGAGAGGCGGAGGGTGTGCGAGCCCGCTGACAGGCGAGAGTCCAGTGACGGACCGCTACACCGCCGGATACTTCCACTGCCCCATGGTGCATATGGCGTTACCTCCTTCAGACGGTTTTTCCGGTTACCCCGAGGTCGAAGTGTTCTTTGAGGACCGGAGGGCCGCGAGGTGTTCCCCGCCGATGTCTGGCTGCGGCGCGATGGGACCTCCGGTTGCTTCAATACCGGCCTTTCCTCGATCCAGTGCCACGCTTCCTCCGGTGTTTGGAAGAAGTGGGTCTTTCCCATGAATCACACTCTCAGTTTTGCGGGGAATAGAAGAATATATTGGATCTTGTGTTCCCGAAGCTTTGCCTTCACCGAGTCAAAGGTACGCCGTTGCTTCTGAACCTCCCTGTTTTAACCCGGAAGATCATTATACGTGTGTTCTCGTGTCTGATATCTCCGATTTTCCTAGCCTCTCGAAGGATCATGTCTCTGTCTAGGAAGTTCAGAAAGCGAGCTATAACTGGACTCAGCTGCGCCCCCGGGGCGGTCGCGCTATTAGGGCCCTATGCGCCCTTTCTATGACAAAACAAGCAGAGAACAGATCCGTCGGGAAGGTGCGGCAGAGCCAAGAATGGGGAAATTCAATCATGTTCGTCCCTTCAATGCCTTCTCTAAAGCCCACCAGTCGAAGGTTATTACGTCTTGCCCTGTTTTCCGCATCATCAACCCGCCTCTGAAGGTCTTTGTTCGAGGACTGGAGGCCGCCATACCTTTGCGGAGATCTTGAAGGGAATCTTCAGCCTCACTCAGCCTGGTCTCCGATTCCGTGACCCTGGCCGCCAGATTTCGTAGGTCCTGCCTCAGGAGCATCACCTCCGTGCCCACTTTCCCCTCCAATGCCGCCCTGGAGGAGAGTGTCCGTATCGGTGCAGGCCGCCGGTCATTCCTCCGAGGGAGGGGGTGATCACCTTTGTGTAGCGGTCCATTTTCTCCTGGCGTGGCGGCTTCGGGTCTTTGTCCTTGCCCAAATTCGTAGGTACAGTAATGGATTGCGGGGAGTAGCACGCCAAGGCCGGGGTCCGGCGCTCCCACGGTGGAGTGGGGGAGCCAGTTCTTCACCAAACCCTTTTGAGCAATCCCTCAACGCGGACCCCGACCGCAGAGCACCGTAACGTCTTAACTGGGAGCAGTCCGTTCCCACCGAGGTATATTTGTTCCTTCTCCTAACCAGCAAGGATCTGGACCCTACAGCTGATAACAAAGGGCAGAGGCGCTCTGCAGTACCGCCACAGCAAGCACCCAGGGGCAGACCGGTCAGGGCCGCCGGGGTCCAGCAGGAGCACCCACCCTCAGCTGCAGGGCAGTAGAAGAGGCACTTTGCCAAGCACTGTCCCCACGGTAGTTTCTCAGGGCCCTCTGCCGCCTCAGCAGGGTGCAGGAAGAATGGTACTATCCTCCTTGTAGACACGCAGTGCCCCGAGCACTCAGCAGGCGCGCACAGCGTGTGGTTGGGCCGAACTCCTGCACACGCTACCGGTTCCCGCTCCAGCCCAGCCCTGGTACCTGCTCAGAAGGGGGGGGGGGGGGGGGGTTGAAGGCTCAGTCCCAAGGAGCGGAAGGGTTCGCCTCGCAGGTCTTGGTCGCGCAGAGCTCTGCCACAATCTGTTGCATCGAGCCAGCCTATCTTGCCCCCACTTTCAGCCTCGTGGCCTCCAGGCCTCAATACCAGGCGGCGCAGATCCCCACAGCCGCCCGGCTCACCTGGGGTCGTTGTGCAGGGCAACGCTCCTCGATCTCCATCCCGGTCTGCGGGCCCCCAGCGGCAGGACCCTCCTCCCTCGTGGAGCCGGAGGCCGGGAGCTCCGCGTCCAAGGGTGCAGCACAGTCTGATGGCGTCCAGCAGGCTCAGGGCAGGAACCCCCCACGGCACCCCCACGTCGGGACGCAGTGGGGCACGCGGAGGCCGATATTCCTCCCGAGTTGTGCCCCAGGGCTCAGCGCTGCGGAGGAGCAGTGCAGGATCGGCTCAGGGCCGCGCCGGCGCCATTTTGTCAGCGCGGGCACAGCGTCTACTCGTGATCTAGATCGGTGACACAGGAGTCAGGAAACCGTTCGAAGTGCTGGGGTGTCAGCAACGCCTGAGGATCCAAGGTAAGTTTTCTTCCAGCCTGTATACTGCCGGTTTCAGTGTTGGATGGTGCTTTTCGCCGGAGCTCGGCGAAAGCGCGTTTTACACGGCTATGTTGTTGGCCATGCCCCCCTCTTCACAAAGATTTTTAGGCCAGGTAGCAAGTGAGAAGGCTATTGTTCGTAAGTTTTGAGGAAAGCCGAGAGGTGGCCACCGTTTCTAGAACTTTCCCCATGTAAGCCTGTAATAAATCATATCCTCTGGGACACCATTCAGCCCTTTCAAATTAAGCACGTTTTAGATTTGTGTGTCCCAAAGCGACATGAAAGTGATATATTTATGAATTGGTGATAGCCAGTCTGAGTTGACCGATTTTTCTTATCCTTGCATTACAGATGCCAGTTTGTGCCACTGTCATCTTGAATTATGGTAGAACCTTTGTGATTTTGTCTACCGGTACATGAATGGAGAGACGAGCTGTGGCCCCATGTCTTGTCTATTGCTTGTCCATGATGATGAGGGCGGTCTAAATTGCTTCAATTTTGACCTTGATCCGGTAGAAAGACATCAGGTTCCCACAGATGCCAGATTGTGCCACTGTCATCTTGAATTATGGTAGAACCTTTGTGATTTTGTCTACCGGTACATGAATGGAGAGACGAGCTGTGGCCCCATGTCTTGTCTATTGCTTGTCCATGATGATGAGGGCGGCCTAAATTGCTTCAAATTTGACCTTGATCCGGCAGAAAGACATCATGTTCCCACAGAGCCTTTGAGAACAAACTGGGGCCAAATGCCATGAGTTGAAGGTTAAAAAGCCACACATGTCCTGTGCGTCCTGAATAGTTCCTATGTGAAGTTTTGGTGATGCTAGCCTTGTAAGGACCTTTTTTAGGTATTGTCTAAAAGCGCACATGCACTGTGGCTTCGAAGGGTATTGTGTACAGTAAAGTGCTTGGACCTTGCCCATTCCTTACAATCAATCAAACTAATTTTATTCGTTTTTTTAGATATGAAACCATAAAAGTATTCTAAAATTTCGCACATGATAAAAATAATAAAATATTTATACAGACGTCACATTGAAGACAATACTACCCAAATGTGTTTATACAATGCATATAATCTGTTATAAAATGCATTTATTATAAATCATGATAGATAAGAAGACAGTCGTAGAGATGATTCAGGAAGCCTCCTCTAGACTATATATATTGCCAGAGTGGCTAAAATAATCAAAAATATGCCCTTATATCTACAAACATTTAATCAAGGCAAGCTCTCAGCTTCACTGCAAATTTTAAGAAGTTAAGAACAAAAAAAATAGAATCTTCATGCAGTAATTGTAAATGAATAAACGCTGGGCTCACCTGCTTAGATTTCAACCTCCTTAGGACCGGAATAATAAAAGTTTTCTGGGGAGCTACATAATAATATATATATATTTTTTTAAATGAAGCATAGCCTGTGGAGACTCACCGTCGCAGCCACAGGATTCTAAAATCTGGCCTCTACTACTCCCCCTTGGTAGGGCCAACAGGAGGTGAAACAAGTCCAATCGGAACTTATTCAATAGAAAACGTTCATAAGTGCTAAAGGTTCCCAGAAGATATGGCTCAATCATCTGTCTTGTTTTTAGAATTAAAAATATACGGACACTGGGTTTCCTCAGTTCCCGCTCTTCTTTCTCCATTTTCCTTGGGGTTGTAACGCCCTGAACGTCTCAGGATCGTTTAACAGACACGATAATGAGAACGCAACCACTTGTGAAGGTTTAGTTATTTTAATGAAGGCAAAAATAATACAAGGAATAAACAAAGGTTATAGTCACTGGAATCCTCCAGGCTAAGTACGTTACCAGCCCACAGCACGGATGGTCCTAGCCGTCCTCTGCATATACGCCGATCCCGGCGTATGCCAACAGAGGGCAGAAATGAAATGGCCGACAATGCCAATCGGTAGGCTGTGAGGGGCACGAAGTGTGTTGGGGAGAATCGAGGAGTCAGGGAAACACCCAGCCGGGGTCTCTACCTGAAGGGAGCAGCCGCTCAACCTCTTCCTCAGACTGCACCGGGACGCGGAGTCACCTCCTGGTGATGCGTCACCGATACCCCTTTCACAAGCAAAGAAGACTGAACCGAGAGCAGCCGCTCGATCGATCCTGTGGACTTCCGAGTCTGTAACGCGACAAACACCTCCTGGTGTGCGTTACAGCTGGCAGTCCCTGTATCTCTGGTCGGGCTGGGAGTTACGACTCCAACCAGCAAAAGCGCCATTGCGCTTTGACTCAGCCGAGTCAAAAAGCGAAGCTCAATGGTTATCCGGTAGAGCTTCCGGGTCCTTCACAGGTGACGATGGGGCAAGACACGGCCCAGGGAGTAACGACTCGACCTACCTCCGTTCTTGCCTTACTGGAGCACCACTCTGGAACACTGCTCTTCACTAAGCAGGTACGTCGGTGTAAACACAATATCCGACAGCGTTGTACCTCCCGGTTCCTCCCTTTATAGGGCGTGTTTTCCTTGAGTTATGTAACAGCTCTCCTGTTTACATAAGGGCGTGTTTTCCTTGAGTTATGTAACAGCTCTCCTGTTTACATAAGGGCGTGTTTTCCTAGAGTTATGTAACAGCTCTCCTGTTTACATAACCTCTCAACCGCTAAGCATCCTGGGAGATGTAGTCCGTTTTCGCTGGTTACCGTTTTCCTCCCCTCGCATGACAGGAATTCTTGACAGTACATCCTCCCTCTCAGCGGCTCCCCACGGGTCCAGCGCTGGCAGGAAAACGCCGATGGAACAAGGAGACCAAGCGCGGAGCATGAACCCCTTCAGCCGGTTCCCATGACTGCTCCTCCGGGCCATAGCCTTTCCATGCAACCAGGTACCACAGCTTCCCCCTGCGCCATTTGGACGCCCGTATGCCCGACACTTCATACTCCACCTCCGACTCCACGCATACCGGCCTAGGTGTCCCAGACGGCTTGGAGGGCGCTGGTTTGAGCAATGATACATGAAAGACAGGGTGTATCCGCAATGACTGGGGCAAGCACACCTTCACGTTCACGGGACCCATACACTTGGTAATTCGATAGGGGCCCATGTACTTGGGATGGAACACACTGTTCTTTCGAAACCTCATGTTTCTTGTGGATATCCAGACGTAGTCTCCAGTGCGGTACAGTGGCCCGGGCCTTCTCTTCCTGTCTGCCGCAGCCTTGTATCTTCTCTTGGCCTCTATTAGGACAGCCCTTGAGCGCATCAACGTGTCTTTTATGTGTGCCACCCTGTCCGCTGTGGCGGGAATCCTGTCCTCTCTGAACGGATGTAGAAATGGCAAGAACCTGGGATGTTGGCCATAGTTGCTATAGAACGGAGATGCCTGTGTGGAGCTGTGAGTGGCGTTGTTATAGGCTATCTCTGCAACCCATAGCAAGTCGACCCATTCTTCCCTGCCCTGGTCCACAAAACATCGCAGATACTGTTTGAGCGTTTCGTTCAGGCGCTCGGTTTGGCCGTCCGTTTGAGGGTGGTAGCTGGTGGACAGGGCGGTCTTAACATGCAGCGCAGTGCACCAAGTCTTCCAGAATTGCGCAGTAAACTGCGACCCCCGGTCCGACACGATCACCCCAGGTAATCCATGCAGTCGTACCACATTCTTTAGGAGAAGTGACGCCAATTCCCCGGCCGTAGGGACTCTCTTGCAGGGGATGAAGTGCCCCATTTTCGTCAAGTAATCCACCACCACCAGTATTGCCGTCATCCCCTGGTCTACCGGTAGGCCCACCACGAAGTCCAGTGATATGCTATCCCATGGTCTATCCGGGGTCGGAAGTGGATGTAAGAGCCCTTGGGTTCGGCCATGGTCGGCCTTCATGGTAGCACACGTAGGACACTCCTGTCCCCACCTCCTGACATCCACTCTCATGGTTGGCCACCAGAAATGCCGTCCCATGCTAGCCACCGTTTTTTCAAAGCCCAAATGACCTGCGCATGGAGAGTCATGGCACCAGATGAATGCTTGTTTCCTTAGCCTAGGCGTGGGTATCAATAGGCACCTACCCTTCAGGGGTATCCCGTCCTTCAGCTGCCATTCTCTGTGACTGAGGAGCCACCTCCGCCATGCGAATGACCTGATCCCTCTCTTTATTCCCCTCAGGAAAGTATCCGGTTGGATAACCCCCAATACCATCCTCGGGGAAATGATGGAATGCTCGGTCGCAGGCAATGGTTCCTTAACTGCAGATTGACGGGACAGGGCGTCCGCCTTCCGGTTTTCCGTCCCCGGCCGATATGTGATGCGGAAGTTGAACCCCGCAAAGAAGATCATCCACCGCAGCTGTCTGGAAGAAAGGTGTCTTGTGGCCGTCATGAACTGTAGGTTCCGATGGTCCGTGTACACCGATACCACATGTCTTGCCCCCATCAACCAATGCCTCCATTCGGTGAAGGCGTCCTTGATTGCGAGAAGCTCCTTCTCCGCAATATGGTAGTTGCGTTCGGCGTCGTTGAGTTTGCGGGACATGTACGCAACGGGATGAAGCACCCCTGTGTCGTGGTTGCGTTGGGACAAGATAGCCCCCAGCGCCACATCCGATGCGTCCGCTTCCACCACGTAGGGGAGATCCGGATCGGGGTGAGCCAACACCGGCGCCTTACCAAAGGCGCTTTTCAGGGCCTCAAAGGCTTTGTTCGCTTCAGGGGACCAGACAAACTCCTTGGACTTCCTCAGTAGCTGTGTGATTGGGGCCACCAATCCTGAAAATCCATCTATAAACCGCCTGTAAAAGTTGGCGAAGCCAATGAAACTTTGGACGTCCTTCACGCTTTGGGGCACCGGCCATTCTTTCACCGCCTTGATCTTTCGTTCTGCCATCTCCTGTCCCTCTGGACTCAGCATCACTCCAAGGAATTCCACGGATGTGACGTGGAAGTCACATTTGCTGAGTTTACAAAACAGCATGTTTTCCCTCAGCTTTTGAAGCACAGCTTTGACGTGGTGTACGTGCTCCTCCACACTGGACGAATAGATGAGGATGTCGTCGATATATACGACCACGTAGATATCCAACTCCTCTCTGAATACCTCATTCAAAAAGTACTGAAAGGCTGCCGGGGCGTTGCACAGACCGAACGGCATGACGAGGTACTCAAAAAGGCCGAACCTGGTCTTAAAGGCGGTCTTCCACTCGTCTCCGTCCCTCATGCGCACCAGATGGTATGCCCCTTTCAAATCCAACTTGGTGTAGATACAAGCTTTCTTGACCTGTTCCAGAAGTACACTGATGAGAGGCAAGGGGTACCGATTCTTTACGGTTATCGCATTCAATGCCCTAAAGTCCACACAGGCTCTCAGCTCCCCATTAGCCTTCGGGATGAAGAAGAGTGGCGAGGCGGCCGGAGACTTGGACGGGCGGATGAATCCTAGCTTGAGGAGTTTATCCAGGTACCCCCGGAGATGCACGTTTTCAGGCTCCGTCAGGGCATACAGCCTGCCGCTGGGAACGCTGGCCCCTGGCACCAGGTCGATCTGGCAGTCAAACTGTCTATGTGGTGGTAGCACTTCCGCTTTCACCTCATCAAATAAATCCTCAAAACTGTGATAAGCCTGGGGGAGAGCCACATCTTTTTCTGCCGCTGTAGCCACCGTCTGACTCCAGCTCTCATCTGCGTCAAGGGATTCCGTTCTTATTCCACAATGCAGGATGCAATACGGTGACGTCAGTTCGATGCGATGTGTTGGCCAATCCACAGAGGGGTTGTGTTTCTGTAGCCACGGCAATCCCAATATGACGCCATATTGGGGCGCTCGGATGATGTTAAAATCGATTTGTTCCAAATGGTTCCTCCCACATCTCATCGGAAGGACCCCCGTGTGCTGCCCGATGGGCCCCGTCACCAATCGCCTTCCGTCTACAGCATAGACGTCTTCGGGTACAGCTTTGGGAAGAAGCACTAGCCCTAGCCTGCGTGCCTCGTTGTGGTCCATAAACATGCCAGTGGCCCCTGAATCCACCATGGCCACAACGGGTATCCACTGGTCATGCACTCCCACGTGCACCGTGAGAAACAGGTGTCGTTGTCCCTTAGTGACCGAGTTGGAAAGTGAAGGGATGGATGAGTGACTCCGAGATGCCCCTTCTTTGGTCTGGGAGTCCTCTAGTTTTCCGCAGGTACGTCCACCACGGCTGTTACCGACCGGTTGGCCCGATAACGTGACGTCTTCGGTTTGGCAGGGCATTCACGTACGTAGTGGCCTTTTTTGCCACAATATAGGCACAATCCTTGTTTACGGCGTGACTCTTTCTCCGTGGCTGTGAGGCTCGCTCGTATTGCGCCGATGTCCATGGGTTCTCCCTTGGATGCGGTGGAAGTTTCAGGACTTCCCACTGTCACATAGGATGGAAGGGAGTTTCCTTTTCTCCCATGATCCCCCTTTCTTTCACTTAGCCTATGTTCCAGCCGTAATACCAGGTTGATAAGGCCCTCACATGTCTTGGGTTGTGGGTCAATACGAGCCACGGCGTCCTTGAGCTCATCGCACAGCCCGTGATGGAAGAGCGCCGTCTGTTTAGCAACAGGCCACTTGGTTTCCGCAACCAGCCTTCGGAACGCGTTGAGATACTGCACCAGGTCGTTGGATCACTGTCTCAACTCAAGCATTTCACGGTCCGCCGTGTACGAGTCAGCCCTTCTGTCGAAGACTTTCAGGAATTCCTCGCGAAAAGCACCCCAATCACATAAGATGGGGTCGTCCCTGCTCACCAGAGGTACGGCCCATTGTGCCGCGTTTCCAGCCAAATAGGATATAAGGAAAGCCACACGAGCCTGACTCGTGGGGAACGCCCTTGGTTTGCACGATAAATGTAGCGCCACTTGTGTGAGGAATACCTGCACTGTGTTAGGATCCCCACTGTACCTCTCTGGTGTTGCCAAGGGGACGGCTACCGGCATTTCCACTACTACCGCAGGGGTCTGGTTCGTGAGGGAGGTGCTGGGCGTGAGCGGGTCCAATTGGATAGCATCCAGTCTGGCTTTTACATCGGCTGTTTCTTGCCTGGAGGCAGCCAATTCAATTTGCACGGTCGCTAAAGCAGCCAGCACATCATCAAGTGTTGCCATGTCTGTTATCGACCGGGAGACAGTTAGTGTTATTAAGGTCGGATATTTTGTAACGCCCTGAACGTCTCAGGATCGTTTAACAGACACGATAATGAGAACGCAACCACTTGTGAAGGTTTAGTTATTTTAATGAAGGCAAAAATAATACAAGGAATAAACAAAGGTTATAGTCACTGGAATCCTCCAGGCTAAGTACGTTACCGCCCACAGCACGGATGGTCCTAGCCGTCCTCTGCATATACGCCGATCCCGGCGTATGCCAACAGAGGGCAGAAATGAAATGGCCGACCATGCCAATCGGTAGGCTGTGAGGGGCACGAAGAGTGTTGGGGAGAATCGAGGAGTCAGGGAAACACCCAGCCGGGGTCTCTACCTGAAGGGAGCAGCCGCTCAACCTCTTCCTCAGACTGCACCGGGACGCGGAGTCACCTCCTGGTGATGCGTCACCGATACCCCTTTCACAAGCAAAGAAGACTGAACCGAGAGCAGCCGCTCGATCGATCCTGTGGACTTCCGAGTCTGTAACGCGGCAAACACCTCCTGGTGTGCGTTACAGCTGGCAGTCCCTGTATCTCTGGTCGGGCTGGGAGTTACGACTCCAACCAGCAAAAGCGCCACTGCGCTTTGACTCAGCCGAGTCAAAAAGCGAAGCTCAATGGTTATCCGGTAGAGCTTCCGGGTCCTTCACAGGTGACGATGGGGCAAGACACGGCCCAGGGAGTAACGACTCGACCTACCTCCGTTCTTGCCTTACTGGAGCACCACTCTGGAACACTGCTCTTCACTAAGCAGGTACGTCGGTGTAAACACAATATCCGACAGCGTTGTACCTCCCGGTTCCTACCTTTATAGGGCGTGTTTTCCTTGAGTTATGTAACAGCTCTCCTGTTAACATAAGGGCGTGTTTTCCTTGAGTTATGTAACAGCTCTCCTGTTTACATAAGGGCGTGTTTTCCTTGAGTTATGTAACAGCTCTCCTGTTTACATAACCTCTCAACCGCTAAGCATCCTGGGAGATGTAGTCCGTTTTCGCTGGTTACCGTTTTCCTCCCCTCGCATGACAGGAATTCTTGACAGGGGTGTAAAAGGACTCCCTGACCCACCCCAGATCGCTCTTAGTCACCGATTCTGAGTAAAAGGTTCCACTCTTCCCAGACTTTCAAGACTACTTTTGATGTATCTGAGCCAGGGAATATAATGGACTTAATCAAGGGACATACATTCCTTCAGGATTAAATTACTCAAAGTTGTACCGTCATTCAGCCAAAAGGGCAGCGTATGGCCAGTAAATCACAAAGATAGGGCATCCCCAGTTCTTCATGAGCCACCATATTCGACATTCCTCGAGGCACACCTAGTAAACCCTTCAAGAATGAATTCTCAACTACTTGTAACTCATTCGTGGAAACATAACCCCATATATTGCTGCCATAAGCGGCTTTAGCGACTCTCTTGGCCTGGTATATATTTAAAAGTGCAGCAATCGGTCTCCTGCCTCATTTGGAAGCAAAGTTTAAAATAGCCATATTTGCACACACTAGGCCATCCCTTTTCCTCTGTTTTAATGGGCCCCAGTTCTTTTGATCATCCATTAGGACCACCAGGTACGAAAAAACATCAGTTCGAGGAACTTGAGCCGATCCAACCATGATTTGAAAAGGCTTTTTCAGGCAAAGTCCGACCTGCATCACATATGATTTAGAATTACTTACTATGTGCTGGCAGCATTGCCATTCTTGTTGTCTGCCTCCTAATTGGCCCCCATATGCCTCACATCACTTTCTTTTTAGTTCTCCAGAGCATGAACCAAGTACTAATTGATTTCATTTGATTAGTGTTCTTTCGCTGCCCGCACTGTGATGCAGGGTACTTTTTTGTTCATTTTTCCAACAATCACTTAACGCTTCTATGCTACACCATTGGGTTGCTTTTAACTTCCATCTTACAGGTTTGTTTTTTGTTGCCTTAATTTGTTTTAGAATTCAGCACTTTCTTTTTCCACACCAAACAATTTGTCACAGACTATTAAAGCAGTTTGTGACTTTGTTTTACAGTTCGGTGCTTCCATTTATAGCACCAAACAAATGTAACAGACTATTAAAGCAGTCTGTGTGACTGCATATGTTTGTAGGCTGTGCCTCTTCTCTGCGCATATAGAGGATGTGGCTGTTTAAAGCATACACTAGTCTGAGTGGTACTTTACCTGAGAATATTTTTTGGCAGCCTACGCAGCAACCCCACACACATACCTACTCCCTGCTGACAAGAGGCAACTACCTCGAAACACGTGTCCAGGGATGGCTAACGCGACACTCATTTTCATTTTAAACTTTTGGCATAGGCGTACCCGCCGACGCTACTTCATGGACCACAATGCTTTGGGGTAACACGCTGGTAGGACGAGCAGAGTGCGGCCAATCGGATTTTTGTTTATATTCAGGCTCCCTCGAGCCGGTGGGGCTGACGAGCCCTTGGCTACGCACCTGCGCGCTTTGAGTGGTACTTTACCTGAGAATATTTTTTGGCAGCCTTCGCAGCAACCCCACACACATACCCACTCCCTGCTGACAAGAGGCAACTACCTCGAAACACGTGTCCAGGGATGGCTAACGCGACACTCATTTTCATTTTAAACTTTTGGCATAGGCGTACCCGCCGACGCTACTTCATGGACCACAATGCTTTGGGGTAACACACTGGTAGGACGAGCAGAGAGCGGCCAATCGGATTTAAAAAAAAAAAAATTTTTATACACTAGCCTGACACTGGACTCGTAGTCTCTCGAGACAAGCAGTTCAGTCAAATGTTTCAGGCTAGGCTGCCACTAAGCAACATAAACATTTTGGACACATTTGAGCCTTTTCAGACATAAAGTATGTGGTTTCTTAAAGTGCCTCAATTTTGGGCAGCACTGCAGTTAACCCATTTATCCTTAACACGTATGTCCTCAGTCTTATATGAATTCTACCTCTTCTTGGTGCATACAAAGTATGTGTCTGTTAAAGTGTTTTAGTTTTATGCAGCACAGGAACTACTTGGTTTCTCCTTAAAACCTGTCCCCAAGTCCTTCTCATATGTGTTCCACCGAAAGCACTTTCAGGTGCCATATATTCGTATGCACTTAGGTGCAAGACAGGGCTAGAACAATCATTACAATGTTGCTAGACCAGCAGGTCTAGTAACTTGAATAATCTACTAAACCTAACTATAATGTACTTTACTAGAGAATTGGCCTCAAATTGTTTGATCCTAGGCAAATATTTTGTCTTATGGAACTGCCTTTTTCTTCATTATCACTATAAAGAGCACCTTCAAATATGCAAGTACACTATTTCTGCTGTACAAAACAACTCTTTTTATTTCCTAGACTAAACGTTTGCTCCATGTATAATAAGAATCGAGTCCACATATAGGTTACACATGATCTCTGGCTTGCCTCTTAGTTCACTAATAGTATTGCCATCTGGGCAGGAGCAGGAATATTCCCCAGTTCATTTTTAAAAACACACTTTTCATAAATATATTAGTAAAGCATGATGTGGTAGTGCACTGTCATTTACAGATAGCCCATTTTCTATTGAAATGGCCACAAAACTTTCCCACTAACATGTAGTTTTACTGATTAAAACTATATAGCGCATAATCAATGTTTAGAAATTGGGTTTCAGCAAACATATTTAAAGTTTGCACATCATCAAGTAAAGTGTTCTGATTTAATCCTATAAGAGTTACAAAAATGTGTCTTCATAACTAGTGAACTATATTTGAAATGTTTGAACAGTTCACTTATTAGCTATTTCAGTGTTGTGTTAGAAAAAAAACCTGAAATCTTACAGCCTTTGATTTCTCCTGCTTTGCACAGCGCAATTGTCACTTTACAAAATCCTCTAACTTCGGTCACAGGAAGAAAAGTCAATGTAGGAAGAAAAACTGACTTTTGAACTCTGCCTTTGCAAGCTGAAAAATTGTGACAAGATAACAAGATTTAGAGGCATCTTTATTGCTCATTCACTTGTGAGCAAGCAGAACACCTGTTGTCAGCTTGCCAGAACGGACTAGTAGGCCCCAAAAATAGCTCGTCCTGACTAAATCTAGCTCGCCATAGGGAGTGGATTTTTCGAGCCCTGCAACGATGTAGCTTAACAGCCACAGCTCCACTCCATTCCAATCTACCCCAATCCTCTCCAGTCTACCCCACTCCACTCTAGTCTACTCATTCCAATTCAATCTACCACACTCCACATCAGTCTACCCCATTACAATCTACTCCACTCTACCCCACACAGTTCCACTCTGCCCTAATCTACCCCACTCCAATCTACTCCACTCTACCCTACTCCACTCCACCCCAATCCACCCACTCCACCCCAGTCGAATTCACTCCACCTCAGTGTACCCCACTCCGCTCTCACTCCATTCCAACCTACCCCAACGACCCCACTCCAATTTACACCACTCCAATCTACTGTGCTTCAATCTATCCCACTCCTTTCCACCATACTTCACTCCATTCTACCCCAGTCTACTACACAAAACTCCAATCTACCCCATTCCACTTTACCCCAGTCCAATCCACCCCACTTCAATCTACCCAAATCTATCCAAAAATACTCAACTCTAACACACCCTACCCCAATCCATTGTACCCCAATCTAACCTGCTCCACTCTACCCCACTCCAGTCTACCCCAATCTACCCCACTACACCCCACCACCAGCTCCACCCCACTAACGTTTAGCTTTGCTGAACAGCAGCCACACTGGTGTACAACATGGCTAAAAGTAATTGCCATAGCCAAATTGCACTCACATAGGCGGTGCCTACTGGCTTTGCCAGTATTGGTTTATGCTATGATGGTATGAATCCTGTGTGCGCAGTGAAAACCAGTAGGTTGGGTTTTCTTTTCTGCTCCAGTATTCTGCCTTGTAGTTTCGCGTCTGGAGCTTCTTTGTGGACCAGAGTACATATGCCTTTTAGAGGTGCAGGGTTTTGGGGCAGTGAAGGGTGATTCTGATCATGGGCAACATTGAAGTGATGTTTAATGTGGGTGGGACTCTCAGATGAGCCAAATAGATCAGGAAATGAGAACTTGAAGCACTTGTGCAAAACTTTCCCAGTGACTTATTTAACATACATCTAAAAATGGAAGCACGTTGATTCTCTCATGTGTTTTGGTTTAATGTGGAACTCGGCTTCAGTTGCAAAGTTCATGAAGACATGTTTTGTCCATGACAGTGTCATGTAGACAGATTCTGAGATTGAGGTTCTAGGGCAATAGGATATCAAGGCTGTGAACATGTGAGTGGTTTGGTTATTAGTGTAGATATTGTCGAGGTCTTTAATGATTCTTGGGGGACCAGTTTGATACGTCTTCAGCCCTGATGTTCAAGTGATAAAAGCACACATAGACAGGACATATACTATTCTAAATCGAAGATGACCACTTAGACGGAAGCATGGAGATTGTAAGGGCGTGATCGAGAGTTTGACTATTGACACTTTCATATTACATAGGAAAGTAAATGCTGAGCTAGTGAAACATTCACTCAGTAGATATTGGAAGGACGTACTCTGCACCTAGAGTTTCTGAAGTGACCACATTGGTGGCCATTATGTACTCTACAACACAACGTCCCTGTCCTTGCTCCTGATTTTTGTAGTATCTTATAGTCGTCTGGGAAGAGATCAGCCATGACATGTATATGTTATGTCATTGATTCTTATTCTGGAGATTGCCAGGAGAACTTTGATCTGCAATGCTGTTGCGTATGATTGCTACTTTTTTTCTGGCAAATCTTGTATATAGTAGACTGCTCACTAAAGAGTTAGGGCCCACCCAAGTAGTTTCCTGAATTACTGTTGATGTAGAATTTTGTGGGTTTGGTGGGAGAATATCTCCTTTCAGAGATAAACTAAAGTTTGGCCAGTAGTGGTTAGACTAGTGGCCAAGGGCTTCTGGGTGTGTGGTACACATAGTACGGGCAACTGGGAGCAACAGTACTTGCCTTGGCTTCTGCACTTCATGTAGGGTTGTGTTGGACTGTTTGCTGGTAACCAACCCAAGCAAAATCAATCAAATACAACTCAGCAAAGACACTGAGTAAGGAGCAACACACACGTAGTTGATACAATACGACTTTAACAAACACAATGGCTAGCTAAATAGTAGCAGACCTGTTACATGTATATATATTGTGCAATGTTAGCACGATGACAGCAAAACTTGAATCAATTGCAATGCACTAAACCAAAGGCACAATAATAATTCTGTAAATCAAGATAAAGCAGGAGAACACGACCCTTCGCCGCTGGATAACTCAACTTTATCAGTTAGCACCGGGAAGCCACACTGGCCCCTCTCTGGAAACGGTGGAACAGGGACAGTCGCTGTGGGCGATGGCAAATCTGCACAACTTCATCTGTGAGCTTCCTCGAGGGATTGGCACCCATGCACAACATCATGTTCCTTTACTGTACCCGTTGTTCTTATGGTCTTTTTTTTTTTGATAATCAATTTTATTGAGTTTTCAATGTAACCAAACAAACAGCACCATTCAGAATTACATCGCATGAGAATTGATACAAAAAGTGACGTACATGCAAATCAAAGGCCCACATCTCCAGAGGCATTCTGTAGACCCAACCGACCCACCTTAAAATTCTATCACTCCCACCCACTTCCCCCACATTCTGCGAAATTTCCCAGGGCATCCCCTGGCCACATAAAGAGGTCGTTCCTAGGCGGCACACCAGTCCACCCCCCTGTGCCAACGCGCCAATGTTGGTGCGGTAGCCGTCAGCCAATGGGCAGCGATATCCCTCTTTGCTACCACCAAGGCCGTGTTAAGAAAAAGCTTTTCGGCTCTGCTACCGTCCAGTCCATCAGTGATGCCCAATTGAGTACGTGTAGGAGCCAGAGGAACCTCTCAGCCCAAGACCTCCGTCAATTCTGTTCTTATGGTCTTATGAGTGTTTTCGCTAACCCAGGATCCTCCCGACTCTTGCCAGCTGCATCATGCACCTTTCTCACACTGGTACCAATCAGTTATCCTCCCATGGCCTTTAAGCTACTCCCAGGCTCGTTTGGGGTCAGCATAACCTCAATGGTATGCCTCCCTTGAGCCACATGCCATGGCCTGGTACAGTAAACACAGCACATTGGCAGCACATATAGTTTTGTCTATTAGAAATAGCAAAATTAAGTATCATCTGCTATCTCAGCGTGGTGCATGGGTTTTCTGCATGCATTTTCACTCATCAAGACTGCCTAAGCTAGTTAACCTTTTCGCGTCACAATTTCTTATGCACACTATTCCCTGTATACTGCACAAGGGTACTCTGACAATTTAAATGTCTTATAGTGTCTGTTCATTTCTCCGATTGCTTGGTGAATCCGCAGCCATCTTGACGACACTATTAGCGCTGGCTGTCTTTTTTCTTTTGCTGGTCCTGGGCTACATGTGCTTTTGGTATGGGCTTTAGGTGGTCCTTGGTATTGACATGTAGAGGAAGGTTTGGTTTCTCATGTGTTCGACAGTTTGCTGGGGAGTGGAAAAATTATGTTTAAAGGCTGAGATTGGCGTGGTTTGCTTTTTATCATCCGCATTAGCACAAGATAATTTGAGGCGAGAGTGGTGACCAAGAACGAAACCTCAAGGGAGTGCCGCCTAGAATTTAAGTTGAGATTTACAGTAAAGAAAATCCTACATAAGAGTGTATTAAAAATGTGCATCCCTCTTTAGGTTGGTTCTTGCAGATGATGGCAGATGACCCAGGAGATGCAATCTACGGACTCCCTTTATCCCGCTATTTCGTTATGTCCTAAACTGGATAGGTTTTTGAATTCAATATGGACGTCATTGAACTAATGGAGTGCAGAACTGCAGTCCTTGAGGCTTGGGGACACCGAATATTTAAAATTGTCATGGAATTTGGGACTTGCTGTGCCAAGGAGAGACATTGCGGCACTCAGGGTTGAGACGTGGTGTGCAAATATGGATTGATGTGTGAGGCAGAGAGAACTTTTTATGAAACATAGGGATGTCCAAGGAAATGCAAGAAAATATGGGGACAGTGGCTGCGTTTTGTTGATCTGATTTGAAAAACCCAAGAAGGAGAACTGGGATAAGAACAAGACGGGCAGGTGCATACGGACGCAGTGTATGTATACAAATTGACCTCACGTTCTACGTACTATGTAATGAATCAGAAGTTTAGTTCTTTGGTTTTGTAAGGTCAGTTGAAACACTGAAATCCAATAAAATGTTTTTTTTTAAAGTTACTGTAAAGGTGTGCCTGAAGTTTAGATCACATAAAATAACCCCAGGTCTGTGGTTCATAGGGAATGGACGGTGGTGCCAGGGGTGACTGCTAACAGCACAGGGTGTAAAAACCAGAGAGGGTGAAGCTGCATGTATTTATAGCATGCCTTCAAAGATGAATCTTGGCTTCTTGCCACAGAAATTCAGGACATTGGGCTCTCTGCAGGAACAGCATAGCTATCAGTGGTACATTAGGTGGAGTGGCACCTGCGCCCAGAGGCATTAGGAAACCTGAGAAATGCTGTATTTTTCTACTCTGCAATCAGTGGGCCCATTTACATGCTTGCACTGATGCCTGTGCCACCCTTGCTATACCATTGCTCTGTAATTCTAGTTTGAAGTGCACTGCAGAGCTGTGTGTTGTTCGCTGCCAGGAACAGGCAGTGCTACCCTCCTGATAGATTCTCGAAATCCCCCCCAGCCGGCCCACTGCCTTTACCTGCAGCGGCCGCGGCTGACTAATGCGAAAAGTGTATATCACTTAATAGGGTCGGATTGGTAACGCGGGCACATCCTTTACATGGCAGAAGGGCCGGTAGCCGAGTTCTAGCTGTGGGCTGCTCTTTTGGGCAGCCTGGGGCTGTCTGTGCTGTTAGGATGCCGCCACCGGTCTAGTGGGTGCCAGAGTGGCCTTTCTAGAGGCAGATGGGCGGAGGTATCACTTCCGTTCTCTCGTTGGGCAGACCCATTAATGTATGCTGATTGAGCGGGGGCAGGGGGCCTGAGCAGAAGTGGTCTCACTTGCATTCATGTGTGCCTCAGCAGTGTGAACTAATCTGTGCAATAAAAAAAAAAAATCAAAGTGAAGTTAATAAAACATGCCTCACACCCCCTTTCTTTTCATAAAATTTCGCTGAAGCAGTGTTTTGCGGAAAGGTAATACGCAAATGTGGGCCATTTTTTTGGGGTGTGCCCGGGCCAATTTTAGATCCCAATCCAACCCTGTCACTTAACAATCCTTGGCAACGGTCAGACAAATTAAACTTGACAACTTCACTAGTACATGCTATTCCTGATCATCATCTGACCCTCCACTGCAATTCTCTGTCTTTACTGAACTGACTCCCCCAGGTGCACTTTTTCTCTTTGTCTTTCTGAAACTCTTCTGGTCAACATGATCTCTTTACCTGTAAATAACTATAAACACAATAACCCCCTCTGCTAGAGCTGATTTGCCCGTACTGCAGTGAAACAAACTGTTTCTATCCTTCCCTATGGAGTACAAACTGCCACTCCTATCCTATCAAGGAATTCTTCTGCCCCTCCACCCTCTTCAAGTTACAGGTAACTTGGCCAACTTGGAAAACACAACCTTTAAAACTTCTCATTATCAGCCTTTCTAGCCCTTCCCGTAACCGAAGAAAATACAATTCCATCACAGTCTCTGAGATGCACCCCATTGTCTTTGAAGAACTGTTTTATCTGATACCTGATCTCCTCATGCACAATCCTTTCCACCTTCTCCACTCTGCAAAAATTCCACAACTCTTGGTTAATCTTTCAACCTGCCTTCTCAATAGCGTTCTGTTGGTGTGCACCTTGCCACTCCCGTCTATGCACCAACTCTCTCCACATTATGGCAGTCTTGCCCAGTACAACCGTAGTTCCTTCAGATCCCTTCTTATCTCCTTCAGCAAACCCATGCCCTTCCTTTTTACCAGATCGTTCTTGCCTAGGTGAATTATCAACACATCAGGACGCCCTCAACTTTTTTGTGGCTTGTTCAGTGTAGCCAACAGTTCCTTCCTCCGCATTTCCCCTTTACTAAACCTTTTTATCTGAACCTTCATGTTATCGAAACCCAGCTGCCTGCCATATCCCTACCATGAAGTGTGTCATGCTGCCCATTTTATAGAGGAGTGACGACATATCCAAACCAATATGGAACCTCTCTGAGTCCAGCTACACAACCTGCAAAGAACCAACTGAAACAAAACATCAACAGAAGCAACATATCAATGCAACACCACCTCGGAGCGAACATACTTCTTAAAACACTCTGATTGCCATGACCCAGTTTCCCTGACTGTCCCGCGAACCCATTTATCTGCATCTTTAGTCATTCCCATTCTTAATGAATGTATTCCAAACTTCGCCCCCGACAGTCCCAGTCTCCCCAATTTCTTCCTCAACTGGCCACTCTTCAACTTGGACCATTGTGCCAAAATACAAAACCCCTCCACTCCCAGTCTTCTTTTCAAGGCTCTCCACGCTCTTATCGGACAGATGTCTGCCACTGGATGCTTCTGCAATGCCCCTCTCTGTCCTATTCCCTTCTGATCTGTTTTGCTTTTCTTAATAGTCATGTCTAGCCTGTCCCATCGCGCCATCACATTGAGCACACGAAAACCCTCCATTGCTTGCCCCCCCTGTAATCTCTGAAGTATGGAACCCAACTACAGAACAGTCTTTTTGAACAATTCCAGCATAATCTGCCTCTGTATTCTCTGTCCAACACCCCTGCCTCTAACCCACCAATCCAGGATCCTTTTTCCGAATTCACCCGCTGATTGCTCGTATCCCCAAAACATTTGCCTGGAAAAGGCCACTCCCGGACTTCCCAGCTTGGATCCTGGAGATAACCCTTTAGGGGTCGACGCCGGCCGGGGGGGCCAACCGGCGTCGAACGCGGTGGAGGTGTAGCGAGGTCAACCGGCGCCGATCCGAATCCAGGCCTGGATCCAAGGGGGGCCTGCGGCGCCCGGGTCGGCAGCTAAGACCTAGGCCCCCCAACTGAGTCTGCGGGGCCTGAAGTCGCGCCGTCGGGGTCGGTCCACCCAAAGATGGCATGCATCGCCTCGTAGAACATATGAAGCTGGGCGGGGGTTGCTCCGGGTCCCGTAAAGGGAGGGATACTCGGAGTTGACCCTTCGGGCTCCGTGCGCAGAGCCACGGGAGGGGCACAACCCGCGTGCTTCGTCGAATCGGCCGACCGACGAGAAGTCGAAGAGCGTCGATGCTTCTTCGACGACTTCTTATGCTTCGACTTACACGACCCCGAGTGCGAAGACTTCGATGATTTCGAACCGGAATGGTGGTGGCTCCGCGACAGGTCCCTCGACCTCCCTCTGGACCGAGACCTCGAACAGTGCGTAGCCGAGTACCGGCGTTCAAGCAGCTTTCGAGACCGCTACCGCAAAGCCTTCGGTGCCATCGACTGGCAGTCTGCGCACAACTTGGGGTCGTGGTCGCACTCCAGGCAAAAGAGGCCCACGCAATGGGGATCCTTCACCGACATCAGTCGGTTACAGGAACCGCAGGCCCTGAAACCGGGCATCCCTTGTGCACTTTTTCGGAAATTGACTGAGGTACCGCTCTACCCGGATCTGCGCTGGCTGGCGCGGAAAAAGAAAGAACTACGTCTGCGCGTGAGGGTGGCATCTAAGTAGTTGCCGCGACGTCATCTCGGCGATGCCGACGATGGACGCGGAGCCCGACCGACGCCTCCTTCCGACGCGCAGAGGTACTGCTGCCGAAAAAACTTTACGGATCCAGTCTGACGCCTGGGGGTAATTCTAAGGTAAGGAATCTATAACTAACTAATGTTTCTTACAGATATATCATTACCGAAGGTAAGTAACTTGTGCATCAGTCATGGCCATAATGAACTTAACTACATCGTTTATACCTTCCCCATCCCCACTACTGTCCTTCCTGTGTTCTCCTAAACTTGAGCCATGATTGCCGATAGGCCTTTCTCGCGCTTAGTGCCAGCGACCCTTCAGTCAGATTCATCAATATGCAGTTACTGCTTCCCAGAGGTCCAGTGGCATGCACGTTTTCTCCCTGTACACCTCCAGCATGAGCTCACTGAATCTCCTTCACGACGAATGAGATAAAGCATCCCCAGTGTCATTGTCGACTCCAATGATGTGTCTCGCCCGAAATGTCACATGAAGAGTCAAGCATCCAAGTACAAACACCCTTAACAGTTGTGGAACTTTAGCATCCCTTGTGAACTGCCTGTTGAAGAACACTCTACTGTTTTGAAAAGGCTTCCCCACAAGGCAACCCCCACCACCAGAGGGAACATTTCCAGGAATGTGAAGTGGCGTCCTCCATGATTCCATCTCTCTGGCTGCTCCTCTGCACACCTCCTTCCTTGTCAGTAGAGGCCAACCCCCCACCCGCTGCATCTGAAAATATCTGAATAGACAATTCCGTCTCTCTCCGAATGCCTTGCAATGGTATACCATTAAATCTGTCCAAGAAAACCTTGCTAAAGTGCAAATTGACCTTAACTCCAGCCAAGATCCTTACTCTGTGGTGAGGCAACTGTTTGCTTATCGATGCCAAGCCTAACCTGCAGAATGTGCGCCCTGCCTTCACTCAAAGGCGAAATTCAAGGGTCCTAGCAAGACTTGTATCTCCATCATTGTAGCCTTTCTTCTGGATAACGTGTTATCCAGCAACTGTGACAATGTCCTCTTTCTTTTCTTCGGGCAGCCTAGCATCCATCTCAATGCCGACATATGACAACACCCTCTGCGGCCACACAGGGGCTAGCAGAGCTCCAATATCTGCCTTTTGGAAAACAGAATGTTGAGTATCAATGGTAACCCGAAGTGCTACCAGACACGGGTCACAATTGCAGTATACTAGACAAATGGTCACTGTAGCAGCAAATGTAACCACATTTGTTTGTAATCAATGACATTCACAACGTGAATTATGCATACTCTGCATTTAATACAATTAAATATCAAAGCATTAATCACTTGTTAAATAGGCAACACAGTTGCTCTACCTACTAGCATCAAAAATGCATTTGTAATAAAGGTGCTCAAGTGTGGGTCAAGGAAGGGTGGGAGTGTTGGGTTCAAAGTGATAGTTTAAAGGTAAGAGACACAGGAGAGGTGTAGTGACATATGTACTTCAGATTCACGTATCAAAACCTTTCCCACCTATTACAGGTCAATTGTTCCAGTAATACATAGCACTAGGGGACATTGATAATAAATCTCAATAGTCAGGGCTTGTATGAGGGTCAAGACTGATTTGCATATGGCTGGGTCCAAACTGGGGTGGCATAGTGAGCAAAAGAACGAAAGATTAAACCCAGATCTCTTGAGTGGGGGTGAGCGGCTGAAAAGTTTCAGCACATCATCTTTTGTTTACTAACACTCGTGGCTTTATTAGGTTGGCCCTCCTCACTTAATGCAGACAATGCAGAGCCTCAATAACATTTTCGCTGGCCATTACTCTTGAAAAATACCATCACTACTCTAACTCTAAGTCCACTGTATTCCTTGGCCTACTAAGTACCTCTAAACTACACAAATTACTACTTACACTCTACCGAGCCCCTGAAGCCAGCTTGTACCCCCCCAAATGCCTAAAGCCTTTCAACCCTCAAGTCCCGCCCCTGTGTGCCACCTGACCAACCCCTGCCCAGCAGACCTCTGTCCTGCATCACTCGCTCGAAGACCCTGGTGGGGTAAGGTTAGGTAAGGCTCTTGCTACCTTGATTAACCCAAAGCCCCATGAAGTTGTACGAAAGAGTGCAGGAAAACACAGACCTGAGGTGCAGTGTGGGAATAAGTACATGAACAACAGGGGTTGGTGCAGGTGAAAATTGAGGTGCATTGGTGGAACTGCTTGTAGGTCTTTGTTCCTTAATAGGAGGTGGGGGGTAGTAATTGAAAGGTTAGATTTTGTTTCATTGGTAGATTTATGTGTAGGTCCCAGCACTGTAATAGAATGGGTCGCCCCAGATTAGAACTGAGGTGCATTGTATTGAAATAGCAAAGACTCTGCAGATTAGACTTGAGGCACATTTGGAGAAGCTGTGTGTGGATGTTGCTACTGATTGAAATGCAGAGTCTACTGCTAGAGCTGTGTGAGACCCAGTTCAGTATACTTGTTTCTTCTCTCCTTCCTCTATGATGTCCTTCTCTCATCCTCCCTTCTGTTCCTACAGTCTCTGCTGGAATGCATCTCCTGAGACAGACCACGCCTGTCCTGCGAATCCTGCAGAAGAGGTGCAGGTAAGCAAATGCAGCACATTGCAAGCTCCAACTTCAAATAACAGATGAGGACGCCTCACTTCCATGGAGTATAGGTACTTCTGGAATACTACACTCAGTTGGGGGAACATTCTGTTCTCGAGGCCACATAAGGCTTACTGAGTCCAGTTTTGGAGGCCACTTCTCAGAGAGACCTACCAAGATAAAGCTGTTTTTGCAGTGAGTACCCCATAAAGATAGATGCTTTTCAGATATGAATAAAATAGTACGCAAATGGGCAAGACATGGGGGAAACATTCAAACACCCAGCAGAGGGATGGCCTGGAAATGTGAAAGAAACATTCAAATATTCCACTTTTAGATGACAGGCAGAATAAATGAAATGTTTACACCATCTCAAAGGCATAAATATACAACAATATGGATGAATGGAGACGAGGCAGACACAGGTAATAGTCTCTAGAAATGCAACAGTGGAATTTGATGGGCGTTGGCAAAACTTATACACCTGAGGACTGTAATTTTTTTCCCCAATTATGTTTAATACATTTGATGGAGAAAACAGGATAATCACACAGCTCTGTCACCTACAATTCGAAGTCTGGCTACCTTTGTCGCAAAAGGAAGACTAAAGAACCCAAACCTTAAAAGCAACCCTGCTCCCTCAGATGCCAACCCCTTTTACACTCATTCAAAAAGATACCTTAGGTGTCCCCGCAGTATCTCCGTCTCATGGGATCTCAAGGCTGTTGACCCTCTGTACCGCAGTCCTCTCGCACCGTATCGCACTATCAGCAAGTGTCCTCCAAATCTCCCTATGAAGGGAGAATCAGATGTAACAGTTTAAGAAATGTTGGGCAGGTCAGCTCATTAAATTCAGATGAAAGAGGATTAATGTACGGGGCCAGGATGGTAATTTTCTGTGTTCTGCTCTGCGGTGAAGGTGAGCTTTTCCATGCTCAATAAGTGCCATATTTGTTAAGCCGTGCCGTGTAGTCTGGAATTCTGTCCGAGCCCCATAAGGAGAGGATAGCTTGGTGTGCCGTTCCGAAAGCTAATGCCATTTGCCGGCCTTTTAAAGACTTCAGTGAATATATTAATGGGTTAGGCAAACCTAATATGACATATACTGGGAGGCGCAAAATCTGTGTATCAAAAAATTGTCTATCACCTAAAACCCACCCCCAGTTTTGGACAATTTCATAGCAAATGCAACAGAGATCCAGTACCCCTGCGGCCCCACCAGCATTCTTTGCTTTGCTTTGGATACCATTTCTGCACCCGGGCTGGAATCAAGTACCAGTATGATACAATCTTGGTGGCAGTTTCTTTACTAGACGTGTTGCGTGCGGTATGCCTTTTGCGTTAGAGACTGTCTTTCCATTCCTTGTGTGTAATTGTCCTTTCCAGGTCTGTTTCCCATCGTTTCTTTTCTGTATTTTTCTCTTATGGGGTGGGGGGCTGTAGTAAGGGAGTGTATAGCTCTGTTATCAAGCGACTGACTTTGTTCTTTAGGAAGTTCCATTTCTCGAATGGTGTAAGCAGTCTATTTGTGGTGTAATGGAATGATGTGTCACCCAAATCCTGATCTGTATTTATTGCAAATGGTTGGACTCAAGGACATCATACTCAAGTTGTACTCTGTCAAAGGGAATGATCCCTTCTGTAATGAACATACTGGCAATTCTTTTGTAGCCTGCTACTTGCCAATGCACAAAGCAATCAGTTTGGAGGACTAGTGTAAAGTCTGGATTAGCAAAAATAGGGTTCATTGGCTATGGGTATGACATTAGCTTTTTACTCGCAGCAAGTGTCCCAGACTGTCAGAGTGGTCCTATTTATAGGAGTGGAGTACAGACTTCATGCCCTATGCCTCCATGGTAACCAAGAGACCTTCCAAGTGTGTGTAATCTAGCAAGTGAAGCACCAGTACTTTTCAGATTCTGCTCGGCCCCATTGCACCATGTGCTGGAGTTGTGCTGTCTGATAGTATTGTGTGTATTCGGGCATTCCTAGTCCTCCATCATTGGTAGGTCTATAAATCAAGTTGCGGTGCTTGTGGGCCTCTTCCCGCCCCAAAATAACCTGTTAGTTTCTGTTTGCAGTGTCTGTAACGCGTTGTGAGGAGGGTTCAGTGGAGGGGATTAGAACACAAATAGTACTTTAGGAAGGATAGCCATTTTTAAGGCGGCAATTCTAACTATCCCAGCGAGCCTGTTCTGGCGCTAGCTGGATACATGTGATTTTACTTGTCTGAGAAGGAAGTGACAATGAATCTTGGCTGTATCTGCGGCTGTAGGGAACAGTTGTGCATCTATATGTGGGATGGGAGTCTCTGCCCATATGCTTGCGTATTGGGCTCATGAGTGAGCCTGATGAGTCTGGCCGACTGTTAGGTTTAGGACCTGTGGTTTCTGTAAGTTAACTTTAAAGCCCGAAACACCCACACAGTGATACAACTCTTTTATTAGAGCAGGCAATGAGGCAAGAGGGTCTGTTAATGCCACAATAACGTCATCTGCTGTGCGTTTCTCCGCCAAATCGTGCTCCTGTAATGCTGGGATCGGTCTAGATGCTTTGGCCAGTGGCTCCATAGATAAAACAAATGCTAACGGTGAAGAAAGGCACCTTGGGAAATAGGTCTGTATGAGCTACATCGCTGGTTATTCTTCTCTGACTTGGGAAGGACTGTGATGGGTACCTCTAGCATGGATCGAGTAAATACCTCACAGTCTGCAAATCAATTAAAGAGCCTGCCTCGGACCGATGCTAGGATCCGATAGATAGATTTACGGAAGAGTGTCGTGAAGCCATGTACTCATGGAGATTTAAGAGGTCTCAGCCTAGGTATGGTGGAGATCACTTCGTCTACCATAATAGGTTTTTCAGGGTTTTCTGTTTGGACCAGTGTGAGTTTAGTCACTTGCACCTCTTCCAGATATGCAGGAATGATGCAGTCATTCAGGTCCTTGGAGGAGAAAAGGATCTGGTACAAGTCCTGAAATATTGAAGCTATCTGTGTGTTGCGGAGACCTCTGTCCTCTCTGTATTTAAGATGGTGCATACTCTATTGTAATTCACTTTAGTGTGCAACCTACGCTCTAGCATTTTTGCCACATGCATTGCCCATTATGTAGGATTTGTGTTTGAGGAGAAGTAGGGCAGATCCTGCCCTATCTAAATGTAATCGTTTGAGGTGAGCACATGCAGTGTCTAATTTACGTCAGACCCTTGGGGCTCTGGTGCACTTGTGAATGGCTTCTAGTTTCCTCACCATGCAGTCCAGCTCCTCTCATTTCTATTGTCTAATTATCGTTAGCCGACATAGCTATCAATTCCACCCAATCACTGTCTCAAGTGCTTCCCAAAGTGTGTCCACTACGATCTCGGACATGTCGTTATCCCGCAAGTAATTAGAGAAAGATGTATTGACCGCGCAGATGCTATCTTTTTATTTGATGATGCTACCTCTCAGTCTCTATGATCCAAGGACCCTGCTTTGTCCATCCACCCGTAGGACAGTAGACAACGGGGCATGGTCTGACAGCAACATGGGTTCTGTGTGCACTTTCCGAACCTCTGCTTGTAATGCAGATGTGCCCAGAAAATGATCTATCCGTATGGCGTGTTTTGTGGGCAGCAGAGAAGAAGGTGTAGTTCCTGTGATTGGGGTGTGTAAGTCTCTACAAATCTTCCAGGACTCTCCCACAACCAGGCCAAGCCTCAGATAGAGAAGGCCCCTGTCTGGCCAAAGAGTTGGCTAGACCTGTCAATAATTTTTCATTGCCAAATTCAGGCCGACCCCACAAGTATAGCGGCGTCCAGAGTTTGCAATACCCCAGAGATAGTACCAGTTAGAAAATGTTCCTGGTGCTCATTAGAGGCATAGACAGTCGCTATTGTGAGGCATTGACCACGTAGCTGAATATAGTATGCCACCAGCCTGCCTCTAATTTCAGCTATTTTCCAAATCACTTCCCCTCAGAAATTTTGCGAAAGTAATAAAGCTACCCCCTCCCTCTTTGCAGACACAGATGACAAGTGTCGTTGTGGGAATCAGCGTGATTTCAATCTGTGCCCAATGTTTGTCCAAAGATGTGTCTTTTGGAGTAAACAGAAATCTTCCCCTGTTCTGTTTCAGGAAGGACAAGCTAGCAGTCCTCTTGGTCAGGTTATTTAATCTTCTTACATTGAGGCTGATTATTTTGATATCAATGAAATTGAATTAGATACCGCCATGTCTTCCCGGAGGCCCCCTGAGTGTGGCTGGTGGAAAACAGGTAGAAAACACACTGTTGGCATTCTAGGGTTTGTGGAGAGCTGCAAGAGTGGGTTGTGTTGCAAGACTAGGTGCATTTGTATGAGTGTATACCCTGAACAAAACCCAAAACAAAAGAAGAACTTTATACCTGTCAAGAAATCCATTCATAATGGGCAGCAACAGTTCTGTCCAGTGGACATTGCCCAAAATGGAGTGTGGCCTTCACCCATTGCAAAAATGCAAGTGACCCCCTATCTTTTAAGCGCCCCTGAACATATCTCACTGGGGCCAGCAGCTTTGACATGTATGTTGACACTCCGTCATGTCTCACCAACAGTCATCCATGCAAGCCAGCCTCCTGACTGCTTATCTCCTCTGACAGTTTGTCCAGAACTGCCTTCCACTCCTGTGCGATCATGCTGGGTTCAGTCCGCAACCCCATCAGTGGTCTCGACGACCGCTGCCACTCAAAGGTGCGCCTAGCCAGGATGCAGTCTAATTTCTTGGGCTCACTGTGAGATTCATCCTCAGGAATGCCTAGCACGCGTTAGGCCTCAGAGATATATCTTATTTGGTGCAGTAGACCATCTAATTGGGAGAATCTTGGAGGTAGTTTTGGGGGTGAGGGGTCGGGTTAGTTTTAGGGCTGGGGGGTCGGGAGTTTTAGGGCAGAGGGCAGCGGACAGGAAAGGGGCAGTATTAAGGCTGAGGGGGCAGTGGGGCTGTGGTAAGTGGGGTTAGGTTTTAGGGGGTAGGACTTGTTTTAGGGTGCAGGGAGGAGGCTGGGGTCAGTTTTTTAGGGGGCTGAGTTGTAGTTTCAGGGCAGGGGACAGGATAGGGGCAGTTATCCAGTATTGGGGTATCTTTCATAGATTCACATGCCTGAATCATTCCCCGTCGCCGAGGCGGGAGTCCCCGGTAAATAAAAAAGTAGTTCCAAAATGCTAGTAGTAGTAGTAGGCCCAAAGAAAAGGCCAAAAGCCTGTATCTTAGCAGCCTATCGACCTCATTATGCCAAAAGAACCAAGAATTTGGTAACAACCAATCAGACACCAGCACCCTTCTAGAACCCTCTCAGCAGAGCCAGTTCTCCTCAGATTTTCACCGCACGTCGTGTGGAAGGGAGTCTCCCTTAGTGCCTCTCAGTTTTCTTTCAACTTGCTTCAGCATGTCAGACAAGAAGGCTTTGTTTAAGTCCTGCAGGACCTGCACCAAGAAGAGAGTCCATGTTGATGATCAACATGTAGACTGCATCTACTGCCTCTACCCTAAACATGAGGCAAAAGATTGCAAGATTTGCCGCACCTTCCCTACAAAAACTCTCAGGGATAGGGAGGCGAGAGTGCTTTTGTGGCTTAAATCCTCTTCGGCTGAGGAGGATGACAAAGCCTCTACTTCTAGCAAGAGAGCTAGATCGCAGGACAGCTCTTCCAGCGAAGGGAAGAAGCGTCAGAAATCGCATCATTCTACTTCTGATGCGCTCTCTCCTCAGGATTCTACAGTCAAGACTACCACACAAACTGTGAGTAAAAGCCTTTCAAAATCTTTGGCTTACTCTCAATCTTCAGTTTCTGTCACCTCGTCTGCTTCTTCATTGACACAAAACTTCATGACGACGGCACTTACCTCTCCTGTTATGTCTACGAAGATTACTATCCTCACAAAGAAGCCCGCCGTCGAGGTGTCGTCGACGAAGTCCTCGTCGACGAAGTCAGCTGTACCGCCGTCGACGATTCCGCCATTGAAAAGCCTGTCGACGTCGAGATTCCATCGTCGACGAAGATCCCGTCGACGAAGAGCTCGTCGACGAAGAGCTCGTCGACGAAGATTCCGTCGACGAAGATTCCGTCGACGAAGACCCCGTCGACGTCGAGCCCGTCGACGAAGAGCTCGTCGACGACGGCTCCGTCGACGTTGAGCCCGTCGACGACGATGGCACCGTCTACGATCCCGTCGACGATCCCGTCGACGATCCCGTCTATCACAGCCCCGTCGACGACGATCTCGTCGACGATGACCTCTACTCCAGTTTCCACCAGGACTTTTCAACTAAAGTCTTTTCAAAGGCAGGACATTTCACCGCTTACTCCCTCGCATCTCCTGGAAACTTATGTGCAGTGTGACGATGATGATTATGTGGACGACGAGGACGAAGGGCCCTTTGGGATTGCTCGCCATCCTTCGGAACTGCACATCAAATGTCAGGAGGACGATGATGATGGGGAAGATGACAATTATCAAGGGCATTACTATCAGGAAGACATAGTCGTTCCGCATCATAGACCCTGCTACACACAACCTCGTAGGAACGAGATGTCACATCTGCCTCCTACTTTAATACAAGACCTACAAGCCATGCTTGCAGATTATAAACAGCGTTTTCCACCGCAGCCAAACGTTCCACAGGTTCCACAGACTGCGCCGCAGCCGGACCCTTTGCCTCTGCCTGAGGGTCCAGCCCCAATGCCTCAACTGCCTGATCCTCCACAGGACCCGCATCAAGATACAACCTCGGAGGAGGAATACGAAGAGGGCGAGCTGCCAGACCCAGCAGACCCTTGGGATTCATATATAATCCCTATGCCTTCGCCACCTACCCCTCAACCATCTGATTCGCCTCCAGAGGATATAGGGGGGTTCCATAACCTTATGCAGCGAGCTGCGACCAGGTTCAACTTGCCGGTCACCATTGAGCAGTCTGACTGCTTTCTGCATGACTTTAAAGAAGAGTCAAGAAAGGTTACGAGAGCTATCCCTTTCATTGACTATATTTGGAAAGAAGGGGTTAAAATCATGAAAAACCCGGCATCAGTACCAGTGGTGCTTCCACGGATTGACAAAAAATACCGTGCTCCAGCCGACAGTCCCTCTTGTCTCATTGGCCAACCGCGTCCAGACTCGGTTATATCTCAGGCAGCCCAACAAAAGTCTAAGAATCCGGCAGCACCGGTTACTACACCACCGGATAGGGAAGGACGCCGACTGGATCTAATTGTTAAAAAGTTTTCAACTATGGCAGCTGCTTCCATCAGGGCAGCCAACTCCCTAGCGATAATAGGGCATTATGACCGCCAGATGTGGTCAGAAATGGCAAGCTTTATCGACCTCATCCCAGAGGATAGCAGGCAAGATGCTCGAAAGATTTTGTTGGAGGGTGAGCGTGCAGCCTCAGAGACTATCGACTGCGCACTGGATATTGCGAATACTAACTTTCGCCAGTTAGCTGGGGCTGCGGTTCTTAGGCGCCAAGGTTGGCTGAAAGCTACCACGTTCAGGCCAGAAGTCCAGACAAAAATATTGGACATGGCCTATGATGGCGAATCATTGTTTGGAAAACACATAGATGACGCACTCCAAGCAATTAAAACGGATACTGATACTGCAAGATCGTTGGGCTCCTTGCAATACAAAAGAGGTACCTTCAGAGGAGCAAGGGGCCGTGGATTTTCTTCTAGAGGAAGTTATCATACCCAACAAAATAGGTACCAGCCTCAGTATCGGCAATCATATCAGTCTTCCTACAGACAGACCAATACATCTGGTTTCTCTCGTCAGGGCGGACGAAAAAGATCGCAGAATCAGGGAAGAGACACCTCACGGAAGCAATGATTTCTGCAGGGCGCCTTCCCCTCCCTGTGGGTGCGAAAATTTCAACTTTTGCGACCAAGTGGCAAGACATTACGTCGGACCAGTGGGTTCTGGACCTGGTTCACAACGGTCATACCTTAGAGTTTGTCACCAAACCACCCAACAAACCACCCAAGGGACCCCCTCCCCCTCGTCTTCACTTACTATTCAAAGAAGCTTTAACGATGCTCCTCAAGAACGCAATCGAGAAGGTTCCTGCGCTTCAAAAGGGGACAGGTTTCTATTCCTGCTTTTTTCTCATCAAGAAGAAATCAGGGGAGTGGCGCCCAATCTTAGACCTTCGCAATCTGAACAGATTCCTCAAGAAGCAGGGATTTCGCATGGTCACTCTGGCGGAAATTCTAGGTTGCCTCAACGAGGGAGATTTTCTAGCTTCCTTAGATATGGAAGACGCTTACTTTCACATCCCAATACATCCGAAGCATCGCAAGTATCTTCGCTTCACAGTGGCTGGCGCCCATTACCAGTTCAAGGTGCTCCCGTTTGGGTTAAAATCTGCCCCAAGGATCTTTATGAAGTGCCTAGCTCCAGTGGCAGCAGTGTTGCGCTCCCAAGGAATCCAAGTCTTTCCGTATTTAGACGACTGGTTAATAAAGGGTCCTTCGGAAAGATCAGTCAAGACTGCCGTGACAACATCTCTTCGTCTGTTCCAGTCTCTGGGGCTTACGATCAACAGGAGCAAATCTCAATTACAACCAAGGCAGATCCTTCCTTTTCTGGGCGCGCTGTTAGATACCGCCCGCTGCAAGGCATTCTTGTCTCACGAACGGCAGGTTCGTCTTCAAAACTTAGCAATCCGAATTTCCAAAAGAAAGTCAGTTTCTGTCCGGATGTTCGCGTCGCTCCTAGGGATGTGCTCCTCTGCAATACACCTCGTTCCTCTGGCGCGGCTCCGCATGCGACCCTTGCAGGAGGAGTTACACCTTCAGTGGCAGCAGGTGATGGGCTCCTTCGACGACATCATCAGAGTCACTTCAGGCATGAAGAGCGCTCTACGTTGGTGGTCCCATATTCCCAACTTATCAGAAGGGCTTACTTTCATTCAGAAGATTCCAGACTTTGTCCTCACTACCGATGCTTCCATGGAAGGATGGGGAGGTCATCTCCAAGATTTACAGATACAGGGGAAGTGGTCCCCAGAGTACAAAAACAAACACATCAACAGTCTGGAATTGCGAGCAATTTTCCTGTCTCTGCAAGCTTTCCTTCCAAGGATTGCAGGTTCTTCGGTTCTGATTCGAACCGACAATACCACCAGCATGTTCTACGTGAACAAACAAGGAGGAACAAGATCAGCAACTTTGTCCACGAAAGCTCAGGAGTTGTGGGAATGGGTCACACTCCACAACATAACCCTGGGAGCAGAACATGTCAGAGGTCTCTGCAATACATTAGCGGACACGCTCAGCAGATCCCAATCAGATTGCCACGAATGGAAGCTAGAGCAAGCTCAGGTGCTCAGAATATTCAGAGCTTGGGGAACACCACCGCTGGATTTGTTCGCCACGAAGGAGAACAAGAAATGCCGTTTCTATGCCAGCAGATACCCTCAACAGGGCTCAAGGGGGAATGCCCTGTCCATGCGATGGTCAGGGACTTGTGCTTACGCTTTTCCCCCGATACCCCCGATACCGAGGGTCATACGCAAGATGAAGTTGGAGGGCTGTCGTCTCATCTTGATTGCACCCAGATGGCCACGCCAATACTGGTTTCAGGAGCTCCTATTGCTATCACAGGACCAGCCGATCCGTCTTCGCCCGACGCCCACAATGCTGTCAAGAAACAGAGGTCAGGTTCTCCACCCGGACCCTCAGTCCCTACATTTACACGCATTGCTCCTGACTTCTTAGAGTTTAAGGACCTGGATATCCCTCAAGACTGTAGGGATATATTAACAAAATCACGAGCTCAGAGCACGATAAAAACTTGCCGTCTAAAATGGAAACGGTTTTGCTGCTGGTGTGAAGCAAACCAGGTGCACCCGGTGGACGATCCTGCAGAAAAGATCCTTCCTTACTTGTTACACCTGGCAAGATCTGGACTTTCTTTCCCTTCAGTCAAGGTCCACTTAGCTGCACTTTCCAGATTCAGAAGGGGTGCTCATGGCCCTTCGCTTTGTTCATCCTCTTTAATTAAACAGTTTATGAAAGGACTATTCCGAGAGTTTCCTCCGGTCAGACTTCCGCCACCGGAATGGGAACTCAACACAGTCTTAATGCAATTAATGAAGCATCCATTCGAGCCCATCCACAAGGCTGACCTAAAATTCCTTACATGGAAGGTTGCTTTACTTCTGGCTTTAACATCAGCTCGAAGAGTGAGTGAAATTCAGGCGTTTACTGTAAAGGAACCTTTTCTACACTTCACTCAAGACTATGTGCACCTCCGAACTAATCCAACGTTTATCCCTAAGGTGCCTTCACAGTTTCATCTTAATGAACCAGTGACGTTAAAAACTTTCTTTCCTAATCCATCCACCCCAGTGGAACGAGCCTTACATTCTCTCGATATCAAGAGATGTCTTAAATTCTATCTTCTGAAAACAAAGAACCTTAGAAAGTCCGATCAATTATTTGTGGCTTATGGCCAAACTACTCTGGGAAAGGCGGTTACAAAATCCACCATTGCCAGATGGATAGCATCTACAATACTTTTCTGCCATGACAAGGCTCACAGGCCTTTGTTGAGGAAACCCAAGGCCCATTCCACGAGGACAGTAGCAGCGTCTACAGCATTGTTTGCTGGTGTGACTCTAGAAAATATCTGCCGTGCTGCGACATGGAAAAATGTCCACACTTTTACCAGACATTACTGCCTCCAATCTACGCATCGTGATGATGCAGCAGTTGGGCAAGCTGTACTACGACATCTGTTTCTTTGAGATACCTTCAGGTACCCTTTTTTCATATTTTAATATGTAAGATGTTGATATCTTTAGTATAACAATGCAATGTGTTACAATGATGATTTGCTTTTATGTTTACATGCTTTTCTCTTTATAGATTGCATATTTCGAATTTTAAGATTTTTTCTTATACCTCTTGTTAACAAGCTGTGGATGCAATTAGGGAGTATCAGTACTAGTCTCCCGCCATCCGCAAACGACTGTATACTTGGTATACTGCTCGCTATTCTGATTCAGGCATGTGAATCTATGAAAGATACCTCAATACTGGATAAGAAAACAAGTTACTTACCTGTAACTACAGTTATCCAGTATTGGTATCTTTCATAGATTCACATGCACCCACCCTCCTCCCCGTAGAGTCAGTTCTATATAATTTGGGACGTTCACTTCCCACTTGTGCTACGAAAATCTGAGGAGAACTGGCTCTGCTGAGAGGGTTCTAGAAGGGTGCTGGTGTCTGATTGGTTGTTACCAAATTCTTGGTTCTTTTGGCATAATGAGGTAGATAGGCTGCTAAGATACAGGCTTTTGGCCTTTTCTTTGGGCCTACTACTACTACTAGCATTTTGGCACTACTTTTTTATTTACCGGGGACTCCCGCCTCGGCGACGGGGAATGATTCAGGCATGTGAATCTATGAAAGATACCAATACTGGATAACTGTAGTTACAGGTAAGTAACTTGTTTTCTTTTCAGGTGGAGGAGGCAGTTGGGAATTTTAGGGCTCAGGGCAGGGGACGGAGGTGGGGCTAGATTATTTGGGTTGGGGCTAGTTTTGGGGTTGGGGAGTCGGGGTAGTATTCAGGGCTGGGGGGGTCAGGAGTTTTAGGGCTCAGGGCAGGGGACGGGAAAGGGGCAGTTTTAAGGCTGGGGGGCAGTTGGGCTGGGTATGGGGGAAGTTGGGATTTTAGGTTTAGGGCGTTTTTAGGGTTCAGGGCAGGAGTGGGATCTTTACCACACATACCCATTTACCAAACATGTCTTTATCACGAAATTACGTGGTAAAGGAATGCGTGGTAAAGACGCGGTCGGGGTTTAGACTGCGTGGTTATGGCATGCGTTGTTGAGGCATGCGTTTTTCCATCACACAACCACTCTGTGGACTCTATCCAGCTAAATATTCACCTCTGCCTCCCTGGCCAGGATCTGTTGAAAAAGAGTCCTCACATAGCTTGCAAAGTCTCCCCTCTCAGCACCAGCCAGCACCCTCTTATTCTAATATTGTTTCTTTGCGAGCGATTCTCTAAAACCTCAGCATGGGCTTGGAGGCCGGCTTGTTGTTGCAGGCATAACCCCTCTTATTGAAGTTGTTGAAAGTCCTAGCCTCACGCTATTCAGTTGTCTTCCAGCATGGACCCCCTGTTTCCTAGTGCTTCGAGGTCTTGCTTCACTTCATGCATCTCCTATGATAGATCTTGCTTTAGTGTCTGCAGGTCTGCTTTGAGAGAGTCGGGGAGGGATTCCATTAATGCCCTTGTGAGCGGTGGAGCATCATCCACCGCGTGCTTTCTAGGCTAGCCCACTTCAGTGTCAGGCCCTCTTTGGTGGAGGTGTTGGCAGATCGCATGAGAATGCCCTGTAAATTGTTGGAAATAGCCATTTGGACGGCTGAATGACAACTGGTCTGTCCAGCAGAGAATCATTTGGACTTTTCTGCCTGTGAGGGCCTGACTACCTGCGCCACTCCAGGCGGGACAAGCTGTGCCTTGGCTGGCAGACCAAGCAGAAATATATGTTTCCACCTTTATTTCTCAGAGGCAGTTTCAGACATCCCTGTCCTGTGGGTTGCATCTTGTGGTCCATCGAAGGACTCGATAGAGCATAACACCTTGTTCCTTTTAAATGTTTACACCCACTGACAAAGGTGTAGACTGCACTGATCCACATTCAGTGGTGCTTTAAAGTCAGACCAAAAGAACGCATCCTGTGTAGAACCAGTTCTTTTATCCAATCCTACATCAATAACAATCACTAATAATTAGCATTACAGAATATCCAGTTGTGTTAAAGACAGACTCATCTATTTTTTTTTTTGCTTAGGCATGGGGTGATTAAGTGATTTGCCTAGAATCACAGGATGTTGAGCGTCCCTGCTGAGACGCGAACCCAGTTCCCCAGCTCCGAGGTTGACCGCTCTAGACGTTAGGCTACATCCTCTCCTTTGTGATACATTGTTTATTTCAGTTGCCTAACTGCCCATATAAAGCTGCAGCATTCCTGTTGCTTAACTTCATCTCTTTGGCTTCACCATAGCCTCAAAGTTGGGAGTTTTAAGAATCCCCATAATATAGTTCTTCTCTGATGGCCACCAACTCAGTTCGCTTCTAGAAGGAGAACTCAAACTGCTTAGGGTGGACTGCATGCTGATGAACGTTGGGTGAACCTCCCTTCAAGTGGCACTCTTACCTTTTTGGATGAGCTAAGGTGTAATTATAGTCATTTGCTCTTGTTTCTCCTGTTTGGGAAGCACTCTGACTAATACATTCTATGTACCTCGTCCTTAATCCTCTTGCACCTTTATGATTTAAGGAAGACAAGTAGTTACTGGAAATGTCAGTGCTACGTTACCAAGTAACTACTAGGAAACACCATGCATTGAACTCTTAATCCAAGTTCAAGTGGTTTCTTGAATCTGAGCTTTACTGCTCCATGGCTGTTTGCACACACCTAAAGAAACTTGTTCTTTCATTTAATGGAGTGCGCAAGCCATTAACCCCATCTTGCCACGATGCCCTTAAAAGTATGCATACCTAGAACAACACCAGAAAGCCCTGGGATCAGGTCATCCTGCCTGCACACAGAATTAGTGAACAATCTCACCGTTCATGCTTATTACATGAAACCACAGAGTAACGTAATTCCTACATTAATATTCAGTAGCCCACTCACTTCTTATTCTACCTAAGCTCTATTTCCCTCCACACCTAGGCCTGCCAAACTTTCTTCACCAGTAGCCCTCCTCTCCACTTATACCCGTCTTTCTCTTTCCTCCTATCCATTTCTACTTATTTCCTTCGACCTACTATCCACCTTCTCATAAAACCTATTTCTAGCCTTCACTGCTACAGTTTCTCACCTACCTACTCATTCTGCTGCCATCACTATCCTTCATGAGCAATCCTCTTTGCCTCTTCCCATCACCCTCTTCACATGACTCCGAAATTAACTCTATTTCTGCAAGTAAACTTCTAAAAAGCACCTCCCCCTCTCCCAAACACTTGAAAATGTGCCTCCCAATGCCGTCCCTAAATACTTCTTCTCTATGCTGCTTCCTTCCATAATCCACATTTCTCAGCCAGCTCAGTCCCCTTTCTTCTTTCACCGTCAACCTGTTAGTCATCACCAAGTATCCACTGCCTCCCACTCCTGCAGGCATAATCCTTTACTAGACCTTCCCACCGGCTTCTTTTCCTCTCTCCCACCACCTCTTCCCAACACTCTGTAACTGCTGAAGTAATACAGTGACCCTCTATCTCCTTTCCTTCATCTCCTCCAACCGTTCTTTCTAAACTATTCACACAGTCCTACCTCTAAAGCCTACTCATCATCTCTCATATCCTCTCAAGCGCAAAATCAACTAACAAAAACCATCAGAAGATCTAAGAAATAGTACTTTAAGCCTATCCTGACCTCATCACAAAATGTTGATTAAGTGGCACCTGTCCTGCACAAAGCCACAGCCCCAGGTAACAAACTATCAGAAATTGCTCTACTCAGAAGTTCTGAGATGGACTAGAGATTATTTACACACATTCCCCACCTTCGAAATCTGCTGCCCCAGTTTGCAATGCTCCTTCTCCAAATCACACATCTTCAGTCCTACTGATTTATAGACTACCCCTTTATAACTAAGTATTTGCTGATCCCTTCTTGGGCTTTGTCTCAGAGATCACCTTAAAACATTTCAACCGTAGCATTCCAGTGTTGTATGGATTTTGCTCAGGAACACAAGTATGCATGGTACCATAGAACACCAGCATGTAGGGACTGAGTCACCATGCCACCTCTGTGTCCATGAGTCCGAGTCTGTCTGGCTATAGTGTTCTAACCTTACCAGAGAAGCAAGTGAAATGGCATCCTAGAACACAACACTCTCGACCCTCTTTAGGGATCGCGGAAACAGAACAGACCTTTTCGCTCTCTCACTCATACTCATCCACAATAAGATAACCAAGAGATACAAAGGAAGTTTATAATATTTATTTAAACTATTGTGCTCTAAATTGCAGTGTCCCATAATTAGAAAACAAATGCATACCAAAAATATTGTTAGCATGGTCAATAAACTATGTACCATAAAAAGCTCTGTCATGTTATAAGACAAAGTAGCCTAACCTCCCTCCCCTTCTACTGAAACTAAATGATTTTATATCAAAGATCGCTGGGATTAGTGGCAGACCTTTAGCATACACAGATGGATGTTCTACATCTCAGCTGACGTAGCAATCTTGTTTCAGAGACTTCGTTCAGTGTTCGTAATTAAACTCTTGTGCTCAGTTATATGACAAGACGTGTTCACAAACAGCAGCTGTGTTCTCATGTTACATCTAGGCGTTAGTGCCTGACCAGAGAGAATAACAAGGGGCATTGTTGTTTGACCTTGTCTGTGGTGTTCAGACTAAATCCCAGCTAAAGAACAGAACACAAAAACATATTCGATGTGAAAGTGCAATGTGGTACAAAAGCAAGTGTGTTTAGATAGTAACATGTGATAAAAAAAAATACGGCCTACAACATCCACAATTAGGCTAACATAGGGAAAACTACAATGGGTCATGCTGGAAACACACGACATCAGGACGTTTCAGTACCCATATGACAGACTGGTATTATGCCAGGCTAAATGCTTCCTGGCTAATCTCAAATGGATTAACCTAGGAGAACTAATCTCCAGTTGTACTCATACAGCTGGGCATACACTCAATGCAATACTTTCTACGCATGACCTCATTGATGTGATGAGACACTATTCATTTAACTGGACTGGCCATAATATGATTCACTTCAACCTCTTGATTCTGTCGTCACTGACACTACTATTGCAGCAAACTCTAAAAATAAAATGAGAACTTTATAGAAACTTGATCTATTCACCTTTCTGTGTCAAGTGAATACTTCCTTGCCAAGGAACACAATTATAAAAGTCTGACAGTTCCACCCCATGCAGATATCTTTTTGACTAAAACCATACCCCATTGAAGACCCCCACAACAGTGTCCATAACCAGTTTGTAGACGCCTGAAATAAACTCTCTACGGAACAATTAAAAAAAATCTGGGAAACACATTGGAAGAAAACTTTGAAACATAGTGATGAACTGGCACTCCATCATCATTGCATAATGTATAAAACCACTATCTTAAAGGGAGTATGACCCCTTTATACTCTCGTCAACCAAGAAGTGATCTCCCCATCACAGAATGTTGTAAAAATAATACATTTCAGACCCAGATTGCACAGATTCCAAAGCCACTTTGTCTAGAATTAAACAGTTCACTATAAGTAGATCACTTCATCTCAATTGAGGAGGATAAACAAATAAAGTGAACCTCATTTTTGTCCTCTCAACCCAGGCAACAACAAAGTTAACTCTGGTTAAACATCATCTTCCAGTGGTTTCACCACTTTTGTCTAGTTTTGTAGTTTAGCAGGATTTCCAGCAACATCCTCCTTAATAGATTCACTGCTACCCTGCCATAACTATCCTCAACCAAACCTAGTTGGTGAGGCTATTCCAGAATAAATTCGATCTGTATCAAGACAGCGACCAAACTGATACTATCAGCTAATATCTAATGCCTTATTATTAGGCATATCCATGGAAAGAACTGCTTTCAGCCAAGTATCGGCATTCATCAAAAGGTAGAAAAATCTTTTGGGTTTCCAGTCTAGATTCCATCCTCGTTGCAGGTTAGGAGCCACATTGATTGCAACGTGGGACAACATGAATACTATTGCTCACTCACCTAGAGTATTGGTGCCTCTATTTCTGCACTAGATCTTTCCTTTAGCTTTGTTACAGTTCATTCAAATACTTTGTACAGAGTTTTCACCACATTAGGAGTAAAAGTCACTGTCCTGCACTGGGTTGCATCCTTCCTAACTAAGAGAGCCTTCACCAGAGCACTCTCTTCGCACCGTTCCTCTCTACTGCATGTGTCCCTCAAGACTCCACCATCTCTCTTTCTCTTTAACATATTCCTCTTCCTGTACCTCGGCCGTATCTCGTCCTTCAATCTAAACTGCTACAGCTACGCTGAAGACATGAAAGTCACTGCAATGCTTGCAACTCAATCAGATCTCAACTCCTTTACAATCAGCCAATGCCAGCTGTTTACCTCTTGATATTAACAAACCACTTCAAGCTGAACATGTTGTGAACATGGTCTATTGCAAGTGGGAAATAGTCTAACTATCACCCATTCACCATCTTGTCACAAAAAAAGGTATATTATCAAACCTCTCAACACAAGGAAGGAGAAGGTGTATTTAGGGGGCTCCAGTCTTTCCCTTAATGCAGAAGTTAAACAAGTTACCAAAGGAAAGTTCTACATTGTACAATTCATATGTACTGGACTAAGCTAATGCTCTGTACTTTGAAGCACCTCCTTACTCTCTTGTCAAGCAACAGAGTATCCAGAACACATGTGCCACACTGCTCCTTATTGTACATATACAGACTCCTATCTCACCAGCCATGTATTCTTTACACTGGCTTTGTACTGGTTGCATGAGTCTACATGTTCTGCCTTTAAAGCAATGTGTTTGGTACATTGAGCCTTTAATGGCACTGTCCACTCTTCCTTCAGTATAACGTTCACACAGCTTGCCCAACTAGATCTGTTCTTGGTTGACCTCTCTCTCTTGGCCACCTCTTCCTTCCAAAAGTCATTTTTTAAAATACATACTCATTATTATTTATAGGGAACAAACAGCATTACTACCGGTAGAGCATGATGCTTAGCCTAGTATGCAGCATTGAAAAATAATCATACAGGTAGTATAATTACATGAGTCCAGCAATCCCCCAAGGGTTCAGTAGGGTGATATGCATTCCACATGGACTGTATCCTACAAATAGGACTATGGCAGGTCACCGTAGTCTCTCCACAGGTCCCAAATGTTCCATAATTTATGTGGGCAGCAACTTCCTTCATAGAGTGCTAATTTTCCATGCACCAGACCACGTCTGCACTCTTATCACTCCATTTGGAGTAGTGTCATGAAATCCCATAACTGTGCCACATTGCATCAGGCTACCTCTAAACCCACAGCGCAAAACAGGCATTGATATATGGTACCTTCCTTGTCGCCCCATATACTCAGGATACAAAACGTCTCTTCTGGGGCCAGTGTCTGGCCTGTGACCATTGCTAGGAATTACACCACGTTTCCCCAATACGGCTGTAGAACAGGACAGCCCCACAGTGTGTGTAAAAAGATTTCCCTCGGCCTTCAGCCCCGGAGATATTTATCACTATCGACTCTACCTCTTGTAGACAGCAGCACTCTGGTGTGATAGATCCTATGTAGAATATTTAACTGACTAATCAGAACCCCACTATAATTGTCACCACTCTAGGTCCTAAGAGTGCCTCAGTCTACTCGTCATCGGAGAATTCTCTGAGATCCCATTCCCACACCCCCCTCACTGCCACTAGTGCACCTGGTAAGTTAATCATGAGCTTTCTATAAAAGAGAAATGTACCTCAGGTAGCTTCCAGGAATGCCACAGTGGGGTGCTTCCCGTTATGGTCCCAAATCACCACATCTGACAGACAACCTTATTACACACCTGGAGCACCACTCTAATATATGTCGGACAGAGTGATCTACTTTTTTTCCCCATATAGGGGAGCTACGTAGCCTCCTGACCCTATGAGTGCTATGTGACCTCTCACAGATGGTTCACATAGGTCTGGAACTACTCAGTCATAACTAAAACCAGTTGTGCAGCCCAACACTGCCATTGGAGGTCTGGGAGGGCTATTCCCCCTCATATGTGTCCCTGGTGAACTTAGTCAAAGCAGTCCACGAGTACCAGAGTTTCAGAGGAGCTTAGCTCACAATCCACACTTTGGAAGAAACTGTCTGGAATGACATAGGGTGTGTTTTGTAGCACGTACAAGAATTTGCGCAAAATTATAAAATCGCGCCACCCAGCAATGAGAGCGTCAATGTTTTCCAGTGCGTAGCTTCCCTTTTAAAATTCTCCAGTATAGCATACAAAGTGTCCTGAAGAATATTCTCAGGTGAGCAGGTAATGTGGAGTCCTAAGTATCGAAAACTGGGTCTGGAGATTTGTAAGTCACCCCTAATCAGTAGGACACCATTCCATGTCATAAGTGGATTTGCAAAAAGTCATGTTGCCTTTTCACATTAGGCAATTCAACCTCCTCCCAACATTCTTTACTCCACTTCACCAGGAAAAAGGCTCTTGAAGGACTGAGGTCTCGTTTCACCAGGGTCAAGGGTTCTGCCACTGCATTTGCACTCGAAGTGCCTGCCCTTGAGTTCTGTCAGGCTATGATGTGGGTGTCACTGCACATGTTCACAAAGCACTACTGCCTTGACAGCCTGATCCGTTGGAGAGGGCATATCACCTGTCCGGTACTGCAGGACTTTTTGGTCTAAGCCCACTCCACAGACCCTCCACATGGGGTGGTACTGCTTTAGCATCAATTCTAAAAGTGAAGAATCTGCAGTTAGATGTATCCTCCAGAATTGCAAGTTACTTGCGTTCAGTAACACTCTTTCTGGTGCCTACTTAATGTAACCTCAGAGCCCTCACTGCACTCCTGCCAAACCCGTACTCTGTAGTGGTCCCTTTTTAGCATCTAATGAGGTCCCAAATCAGTGATCCGCACACTGGTACTTCAATTGTTTTGTGCTCTGTGTCCAAAGAGGAGGAACAATTCAAGCAAGAAACAGACATTTGCGCATCAATGGTGCTTATATGCGGCCCTGCTTTTTCACTTCCAGGGTGGAGCAAAGTCCGCACAGAGCAGCATGGCGTCAATTAGCAGCATGCAGGAATACTGCTTTGAAAATGCTATGAAAACATTCAGATCCACTTCGGCGCCCGTGGAATAGTCTAAAGCGGAGGAATCTGCAGTTAGAGTATCCACCAGGAAGAATGTTACTAAAAGTAAGTAACTTATTCTTCTAATCCTCTTAGAAATAACCATGGAATTTAAAGTTCCTAGAACTGGACTGCTTCAAATTTGAGCTCTCTCCTTTCACCACCCTGGGAACTGAATGCTTACATATAGACTATCCCTTAAGTGCAACCATTTCAACAATATCCATATGTTATGTAGTTCAGTTATCCTACTGCTTGGTGACTTAAATAGATGGATTGATAGGTGGACTGTTTTGCTACATGTATCTGTCCTGAAAAAATAACTTTGAAGAGGTTGTAAAACCACAAGGCAATACTACAAATGCTCCCTCTAGGCCTATCTAACTGCTGCACTAAGGATTAAATCACTAATGGGCTCAATTGTCAAAATAATTCACATTAGTAACACACAATTACAATTTAATTTTCAATTCATTTATTTATCTCATTTCTTTATATAATTTATCACATATCATTTTTTTTTTTAACGTTTCATTTTTTCTTTCTTTTTTCATTCTAAAAGTTTTTTTTCCAAGAAATATACATTACAGAGAAAACAACACAAAAAAATCAATACAATTGTTACATCAAATATAACAAAGACACAATAATGATTACTAAGAACAACCCTGGAGAATCTATAAAATTACAGCAATCGCACAAATCTCATTCAAACACATACACACTTACACAACCTGCATACAATTGCCATCTGAGTAAGGGGGGATCATAGATGACAAAGCAAACCCCACGACCAGATGGAAAGATTATGTTCAGGATACCAAATCTGAACAATCGGTCGACGCGCGTTTAGGTGGTACAAGAAGGATAATCAGACCACCTTCATCAGGACCTTTCCAGATACCTACACAATTATCACAACACCCAGGGGATCTGCAACGACATTAAAAACATAACTGTTATGAGCCCATAACTTTTTTTTATTATTTACTGATTGGACCAAAATGACAAAGTTGATATGCCAAACACATGACTAACAAACAGTAAAGATCCAACCACCAAGATATCTTGCTCCCAGTACTTACCAGTAGGAGTATCGAAATGATGACCTCCAACAGCGAGTCATTAATTTAAAAAACCATGCATAGAGTGTCACAAAGAGTGTGTGATATAAGAGTACCATAATTCCCCTCAATATCAAAAAAGAGAAAAAGTAGTCCTGTAGGGTGCAATAGTTCCTTTACCCTAAACTAAAAAATAAAATGTGCAATACGTAGATCTATTTGTGGCTATATATATTCTTATTGATACTTACATAAGGGATGGTCTAAGACCACCAAAGAGTCATTCCACTTAAAGAGGAGAGACACTAGTCTGTCTTTTTAACAATGCGATGTTCAATCTAGATAAGTAAGAAGGTAAATAAGTATGAGTGATACAAAACTGATAACTCCTTTCCGTTGTCTGCCATTAAAATTAGTAATTCCGTTCCCTAATCGGTCCCAAAAGCTTCTCGAGGCCCGGCAGTCAGCTCTGGGTTGTTCGAGGTGACGGTTGCGTGGGAAGTCGAGGGACCGTTCGCGGAGTCACCACCACTTGTCATCGAAGTCTTCGCACTCCTCAGGTAAGTCGAAGCACAAGAAGAAGTCGAAGAAGCATCGTCGCTCTTCGACTTCTCCCTGTCTGTCGGCTGATGCAACGAGGGATGCAGACGGTGCCCGTCCCGCAGCTCTGCGTGCAGAGACTGAAGGGTCAACTCCGAAGTTCCCTCCCTTTCCGGGACCTGGAGTGACCCCTGCCCAGCTTCGGAGTTTTTACGAAGCGATGCATGCCATCTTTGGGCAGCTCGACTCTGCCGGCGCATCTTCGGGCAACGCGGAATCGGCTGGGGGTCCTGGGCCTTCGACGCCAGCAGATCCGGCCGCGGCACCACAGGGTCCCCTTGGATCCAGGCCTGTATCCGGATCGGTGCCGGTCGACCATAAACACCTCCCCCGTGCCGATTTCCCTGGCACCACGTCCGCTTCCGACGCCGGTTGGATCCCCAGCCGGCGTCGTCCCCGGCCTCCAACCTGACTTGGACACAGAGTCGGACCGACGCCAGATCCGGTGCCGAGCAGTACTTTTGTACCTCTGTTCGACCCTGGTGTTTCCTACAGGCCAGATTGGCAACCAGAGGAGGGTGAGGAGGACTGGGAGGGGTCTATAGACCCTTTGACTGACCAGTTGGTTGAACCGGACTGGAGAGAGGAGTTGGGGGACGCCAGTGTTCTAGATACCTCCCCAGACCTTGGCATGTTGTCACCTCCTGCTGTGGCTATGGAGGAGGGTGCTTCATACGCAGTGATGTTGCGTAGGGGAGCCGAAGCACTCAACCTCAAGCTACCTACGGTGTCAGTCAGGACGAATCTCCTGACGGAGGTGCTTCAACCGGCAGCGGCCTCTTCGGAGCCCCTGCTGCCTTTCAATGAAGCCCTTACTGACATCCTTTTGGGCACCTGGTCTAGGCCCAACACAGGGGCTCCTGTCGATAGGATGATTGGCCGATGCCACCGCCCGCCTCCGGGCGACCCCTCTTTCCTCTCCCAACACCCCACCCCTGAGAGCTTGGCGGTCCAAGCCTCTTCGTCCAAAGGCGCATTCCCTAATGCACCACCTGATAGGGACTCCAAAAAGCTGGACCATCGTGGGAAGAAGATGTTTTCTTCCTCCAGCTTGGGAATGCGGTCGGTGAATACTGCATGTCTGTTGGGCCTTAACACCCACTCCGTGTGGGATACGGTAGCGCAGGTGCTGCCACAGTGCCTGGAGGAGGCACGAGCTGTGCTTTCCCGTGCAGTGCCGAGAGGAGAGACGCAGTCAAGTTCACCATAAGATGTGGACTGGACACCGCCGACTCACTAGGCAGGACAATTTCAACGTCGGTAGCCCTTCGACGCTACTCCTGGCTGAGGTCGACTGGTTTTTTCGGGGATGTCCAAGCTACTTTGCTGGACATGCCGTTTGATGGCTGTCGCCTGTTCGGCGACAACACAGACAACATGCTAGAGCGCTTCAAGGACTACGGCCAAGTCCTTGGGCCTCTCCACCCACCCTGCGCAGTCTGCTTTTTGCCCCTTTCGTGGCTACGGAAGGGGTGTCCCGCCATGTCCCACCCAGTGCCACAGGCCGGCGCAAGCTGTTCAGCCCCTGCATTGCCGGGAATGTAGGACTCACTTTCGTGGGTCTGGGGGCCAGCGAGCGGGCCAGTCTACCAGCGCCCTATCTGCAGCAGCCTCTAAACCCTCCTAGTACAACCTTTCTGATGGATACATCTGCCAGTGGATTCCTCACCTTGTGAATATCTCCTGCGCCAGAAACTTTTGTAGCAGTCCACGCCGATGAGATCGAAGACGACGTCACAGAGACACGGCTCCGCTCGCGACTCCGCTGACGTCACCGGCTCCATAAGAAGACCTCGTCGGCGTGATGACGTCCGTTCCCTTTTTTCCGCGCCGTCGACGCCAACGGATTTCGGGAATCTCTATCTGTAGCTATACTGTTACTTTGTTTTCTACTGCTTCTCTTTGTCTTCTTCTGTAGAAATGTCGACGAAGAAGTCAGGATTTAAACCCTGTTGTGAGTGTGGGAAGCATATGTCCATTACGGATTCACATGACGACTGTGTATGGTGCCTGTCATCGGACCATGATGTCGAGGGATGTTCTTGCTGCCGCAAGATGAGTTCCAAGGCTCTCAAGGAGAGGGAGGCAAAGCTTTTCATCGCGAGGATTAAGAAAGAGAAAAGAGGCCGGAGAAAATCGAGGTCGATATTGAGGTCTGCGTCGAAGTCGACTTCGGGGCATACTTCCAAATCCACGAAGCAAAAGAAGAAGAGGAGGCATTCCTCTCGGCGTCACTCGGATAAGAATGCGGCTCCGAGATTGACGTCACCCTCCCGACGTCGAAAGGACTTTGTGTCTCCCTCGCCCGTTCCGGATTCACCTGTTGGCCTGTCTTCACCTGTGGCTTCACCGGAACATTCTCCGGCTTTGGTGCCGGCTCCATCTCCGACGCCGGCTTCGTACCCGGCTCCGATTGAGGAGCTTCCAGTTCCGGGTGAGCCTTCGGCCCCGCAGATTCCACCATCGGCGCCGGTCGGCCCGAGTCCGGTGATGCCTGAACAGTATCCTGCGTTCCCCGGACCAGTTCAGGACCCCACGCATTATCTAAATGCGATGTATGGAGTCTTCTCCAGAGCCATGTACCCCTCTGGTGCACCTTCGGGTCCTATGGGTCCTATGGCTTTTAGTTTGGGAGTCCCTCAAGCCTATCCTCAGGCTCCCTTCATGCCATTTTTTCCGGCGACGCTCGACGCCGGCTGCTCCTGTGGATCCGCGTTCGACGCCGGCACCGGCGCCGTCGGATTCGATCATGGCGCCGCCGACGCCGGTTGTGAGAATTAGATCTAGGAGAGAGGCTCAGAGGATACTGGATGAGCAAAGTTACCTTATGGAGGATGTAGAAGAAGGGGAACTCATGGAGTCGGGCGATGTTTTTGAGGAGTTGAAGGAGGCTAGTGGCCTGGACTTGTCACCCGAATGGGAGATTTCTCCTCCTTCTGATGTCCCTTCGAAGGATGTGGCGCCATACCATGCCGTTATAAGAAAAGCGGCTGAACTTTTAGATCTGCAGCTACCGTCTCCTGAGTTCAAGCCGAACATTTTAACGGAAGTTCTGCACTCTCCTTTTGCTGTTTCTGAACCTCTGCTTCCTTTTAACAATGCCATCTTAGAGCCAGTGATGGAGGTGTGGCGTAAGCCCTTTTCTGCTCCGGCAGTTTCAAAAGTCGTCGCCAGGAGGTATCGGGCAGCTCCGGGAGACCCGACATTTTTAACATCTCACCCGTCTCCTGAGAGTCTGGTTGTTCGGCTGCATGTTCAAGGAAATCTTCGGGTTCATTTCCCCAGGTCCCGAGTGATAGGGATGAAAAAAAGCTGGATCAATCGACCAAGAAGGTCTTTTCTTCGGCCAGCATGGCTCTTAAATCAACGAATGCTACCTGTCTCATGGGACGTTATGTACATGCTCTCATGGACTCAGCTAAACAACTAGCCCCAAAGCTATCAGAGGAGGATAGGGTTGGTTTTAATGAGATCCTTTCGGATGCCCAGGCGGCGGCGCGTCAGGTAATCCAGAGTGGATTGGACACTGCTGACTCTGTGGCAAGAGTCATGGGATCATCTGTTGCCACTAGGAGAGATTTGTGGCTGAAACCATCGGAATTTTCCCCTGATGTCCAGTCAACGCTCTTGGACTTGCCTTTTGATGGCTCTGGTCTTTTTGGCAAGAAAGCGGATGCTGCGCTGGAAAGATTTAAGGAGAGTAAGGCCACGGCTAAATCTTTGGGCCTTCAAACTCAGCCAAGGGCCTCTTTCAAGAGGTGCAGGGGCTTCGGAAGGTCTTCCTTTCGTTCATACGGACAGCCACAGCGGCAACAGCAGCAGCAGCAGCAGAGCACTCTGTATAAGGGGTACAGAGGCAGAATCAAGGGTCGCACTCGTGGCCGACAGCTCTCCTCCTCCTCCTCTTCCTCTTCTTCAGCCCCTCCCACCACCGCAAAGCAGCCCTAGATCCACCATTCTGGATCATGTTGGTCCTGTGGGGGGCCAGCTTACCCATTTTCTACAAGATTGGGAATCGGTTACTACAGACCTTTGGGTTCTAGATCTTGTAGGAAATGGGTATGCCCTTCCCTTTCGGGAATTCCCTCCAAATTATCCTCCTTGTCAAGGGGTTTGCTGAGAGAACCACCGTCTTCTCCTACAGGAGGAAGTCCAGAAGTTTCTAGAGAAAGGTGTGATAGAGGTGGTTCCAGAGCAGGAGTGGGGTCAGGGTTGCTACTCCCGGTATTTTCTGATTCCGAAAAAGGACGGCAGATTGCGTCCGATATTGGACCTCAGGATCTTGAATCTTTATCTGAAGCAAGAGAATCTCAAGATGCTAACCCTTGCGCAGGTTCTTCAAGCGCTGAATCGGGAGGACTGGATGGTGTCGATCGACTTCCAGGATGCTTATTTTCACATTTGCACAGGAAGTATCTCTGGTTTACGGTAGGGTCGCAGCATTATCAGTTTGCGGTCCTTCCGTTTGGTCTTACTACTGCACCTCGAGTCTTCACGAAGGTGATGGCAGTGGTGGCAGCCCATCTCAGAAGGTCGGGGATTTCAGTTTTCCCCTATCTGGACGACTGGCTGATCAAAGCGGAGTCGCCAGAGAAGGTGCTTCATCATCTGCAGGATACAACTGTTGTACAAATTGGGTTTCTCGATAAATGTGCCCAAATCTCACCTGGTGCCCTGTGCCTTCTCAGCGCAACCTGTTCATAGGTGCGGTACTGGACACTACTGTGTGTCGGGCATTCCCACCTCCACAGAGGATTCTCAACATACAGGAATTGATTCCTATATTTTTCAATGGAGCAGTCGTTCCAGTCCTGAAGGTCCTTCGCCTGCTCGGTCTGTTTGCTTCCGGCATTCTGTTGGTCAACCATACACGCTGGCACATGAGGGCGCTCCAGTGGTGCCTCCGCAGGCAGTGGTATCAGCATAAAGGAAATCTCAGAGAGTCTGTGAGGATCTCCAGAGAAGCTGCGGCGGATCTGTCTTGGTGGAGCGTGGAGGGCAATCTGTCTCAAGGAAAGCCCTTTCATCTACCTCCATCGGTGGCCACAGTATTAACGGATGCATCCACTTTAGGGTGGGGTGCTCATCTGGGGGATCTGGAGGTCAAGGGTCTTTGGTCTCCAGAGGAAAGGTTGCTTCATATCAATCTTCTGGAATTGCGGGCGATAAGTTTGGCGCTCAAGGCCTTCCTTCCTTCCCTTCGTGGTCAGTCGGTTCAAGTCCTGACGGACAACACTACCGCAATGTGGTATGTCAACAAGCAGGGAGGAGTGGGGTCTCATTGTCTCTGCAGAGAGGCTCTGCGTCTCTGGTCCTGGGCTCAGGATCATCAGATTTGTCTGATGGCAAATCATCTGGCCGGGGTTCTGAACGTACGTGCAGACAGTCTCAGTCGGCAGTTCTCCGCCGACCACGAGTGGAGGCTTCATCCGGAGGTGGTTCGTCACGTCTTTCGGATGTGGGGAACTCCTCGGGTGGACCTGTTGGCCACTCACGAGAACGCTCACTGCCCGTCATTCTGCAGTCTCCAGTATCCGTTGCAGGGAGCTTTGGAGGACGCGTTTCAGTTGAGGTGGGACTCACATCTCCTTTACGCGTTTCCTCCCATACCCTTTATTCCTCGGGTGCTGAGGAAGATTCGCCAAGACCGGGCCCAAGTCATATTGATCGCCCCGGATTGGCCAAGAAGGGTGTGGTATACAGATCTTCTCCACCTCTCCTCGTGCCCTCCGCTCCATCTCCCTTTGAGGGCAGACCTCCTCTCGCAGTCGGAGGGGCAGGTTCTACACCCCCACCTCCAGAGCTTACACCTTCATGCCTGGAGATTGAACAGGGCAACCTGAATTCTTTTTCTCTCCCGCCAGATGTGGTAGATGTAATTTTATCTGCCAGACATCATTCCACTAAGTCTATCTATTCCTATAGGTGGTCTAAATTTGTTCTCTGGTGTGGAGAGAAGTCAATTGATCCTTTGAGGGCTCGTTTATCTGACATTCTGCAGTTTGCCCTTTCTCTTGCTCAGCATGGCTTTGCTGTGGCCACTGTAAAGGGATACTTATCGGCTTTGTCGGCTTTCCTTTGCTTGCTGGATCAGCCGTCTTTGTTCAAATCACCTATTGTTTTACGATTTCTGAAAGGCCTTACAAACAAGTTTCCTCCTACTCCTTTTATTGTGCCTCAATGGGACTTAAATCTTGTCTTAACTTATCTGATGGGTTCTCCCTTCGAGCCCTTGGACAAGTGTCCCTTGAGGTTGTTGTCTTTCAAGACGTTTTTTCTCATTGCGATCACCTCGGCAAGGAGGGCAAGTGAGCTTCAAGCTCTGAGTTCAAAACCCCCGTTCTTGACCATTCATGCTGAAAGAATGGTACTCAGGACCAGGGCTGCTTTTCTGCTAAAGGTAGTAACTCCTTTCCATCTGGGGCAGTCCATTACCCTTCCTACCTTCTATCTTTCCCTTCACCCTTCCAAGGAGGAGGAGAGACTTCACCGCTTGGACCCTAAGAGGGCGGTGAGCTTCTACCTTGACAGGACAAAAGACTTTCGAGTTGATGACCAGCTCTTCGTGGGCTTTATTGGCTGCAGGAAAGACAGAGCGGTGCACAAGCGCACCCTTTCCAGATGGATTGTCTTGTGCATCAAGATATGCTACTCTTCGGCTGGTAAGGAACCTCCAGAGGGTTTAAGGGCTCATTCCACTAGAGCTAAGTCTTCCACTTCTGCTTTGTCTAGAGGTGTTCCTGTGGAGGACATTTGTAGGGCGGCAACTTGGGCCTCCCTTCACACTTTAGCAAAGCATTACTGCTTGGATACCGAGGTGAGGAGGGACGGACATTTTGCTTGTTCCGTCCTTCAGGACTTTTTGGTATAGAAGGGTGGACACCCTCCTCCGGGAGTGGGACTGCTGTGGGAATGTTTTCACAAGGTGAGGAATCCACTGGCAGATGTATCCATCAGAAGAACAAGTTACTTCGGTAACGCTTTTTCTGGTGGATACAGTATCTGCCTGTGGATTCCTCACTGACCCACCCGCCTCCCCGTTGTCCACCCTTGTATACCTACAATTCTGATGATGGTGTTTCAAAATGTATTTGTTACTGTCTATGGCATTATGTTATTTCTTTTGCCTTTCTATTTATTCTCCACACTGTGTGTGTTGCTTGTATATTATGTGCTGTGTATACTGTGTATATATTGCTGTCAGTCCGTCCGTGTGCCTCGAAGGCACGGAAAAAAAGGGCAGAACTGACGTCATCACGCCGACGAGGTCTTCTTATGGAGCCGGTGACATCATCGGAGTCGCGAGCGGAGCCGTGTCTCTGTGACTTCGTCTTCGACCTCATCGGCGTGGACTGCTACAAAAGTTTCCAAATGTTGCTGGCTCAGGGGATATTCACAAGGTGAGGAATCCACAGGCAGATACTGTATCCACCAGAAAAAGCGTTACCGAAGGTAAGTAACTTGTTCTTCAGGGCCACCAATCGCCAGTGGGCGGCAGGATTCGCCATCACCTTCCCCACTGGTGTACCATCATGTCGGACAGGTGGGTTTTGCAGATAGTCCGAAGGGGCTACTCCCTCCCCTTCGAGACTACCCCTTTATCCATGCCACCTCAATACCATTGCATGTCGGAGGATCATTTGGCCCTTCTCCAACAGGAAGTTACGGCTCTCTTGGTCAAGGGGGCTATTGAGCGAGTTCCTGCTCCAGAAGTAGGTCGTGGTTGCTATTCCCACTACTTCCTGGTGCCCAAGAAGGACAAAGGCCTGCGTCCTATCTTGGATCTTAGGAACGTCAACCGCTTCCTCTGGAAGGAGAAGTTCAAAATGTTGACGCTTGCTCAGGTCCTGTCTGCCCTCGACCCTGGAGCCTGGATAGTAGCGTTGGACTTGCAGGACGCTTACTTTCACATCCCTGTCCTGTTGGCCCACGGGCGTTACCTACGGTTCACGGTAGGCCACGAGCAGGTTCAGTTTACCATGCTCCCCTTTGGCCTTACCAGCACCCCTCAGGTGTTCACGAAAGTGGTGGCGGTGGTCTCAGCTCATCTGCGCAGATCAGGGGTTCCAGTCTTCCCCTTTCTCGACGACTGGCAGTTGAAGGCGGGTTTGCCCCAGCCAGTCGTCTCCCACCTCCAGACTTAGGGGACCTCTTGCATTCGCTGGGGTTCACTATCACCGTGCCGAAGTCACACATGACTCCCTCTCAGAAGCTCCTTTTCATCGGAGCGGTTCTGGACACGACGCAGTTTCGGGCTTATCCTCCCGAGCAGCGAGTCTGGGATATAATCGGGCTATGATTCCGATCTTTCAGCCTCTACCCGGGTTTCGGTCAGAATGTCCCAGAGGCTGCTGGGCCTCATGGCCTCCTGCATCCTGCTGGCAGATCATAACCGGTGGCATATGCGGGCTCTGCAGTGGGCCCTGAAGTTCCAGTGGGCACAACATCAGGGTAATCTGTCCGATTGCGTTCAGATCTCGGAGGGCACTGCACAACAATTGCAGTGGTGGCTACCGAACCAGGATTGGGTCAATGGTAGATCCCTCTTCCTTCCCCAACAGAAGTTCACAGTGGTGACGGATGCTTTACTTCTGGGGTGGGTCGGCCACAAGGGATGGGCGGAGATCAGAGGCCTCTGGTCTCCGGCAGGGTCCGGGCTCCACATCAGCCTTCTGGAGCTCCGGGCGATCCGTCTTGCACTGAAAGCATTCCTTTCCTCGTCCGGTTGTTCACGGACAACACCACCGCCATGTGGGACTGCAACAAACAGGACGGGTGGGGTCGTGGACCCTATGTCAAAAGGCTGTCCATCTCTGGACATGGCTGGAACATCTGGGCCTATCCCTGGTGGTTCAACACCTGGCAGGTTCACTGAACGCCAGGACAGACAAACTCAGCCGCAGGTGCATGATCAATCACGAATGGCTTCTTCACTCGGAGGTGGTGCAAGGTCTCTTTCCACAGTGGGGAGAGCCTTGGTTTCATCTATTCGCCACCGAAGAGAACTCGCAATGTCCGCAATTCTGTGCGTTGGAATTTCCAAAGTGGCACTCGCTAGGCGACGCTTTCGTCATGAGTGGAGTTGTGGTCTTCTATACGCCTTTCCGCCTATACCACTTATGCCCAGAGTGCTGAAGAAGATCAAGTGTGACTGGGCCCGAGTCATTTTTGTGGCTCCGGATTGGGCATGAAGAGTCTGGTATCCCGAGCTGTTACACATGGCCATCGATCCTCCGATCAGACTGCCTCTGCAGGAGGATCTTCTGTCGCAGCAGGAGGGGACGGTCCTCCACCGGAACCTGTCCAGGCTCCACCTCCTTGCGTGGAGATTGAGCGGCGACAGTTGACAGCCTTCAACCTTCCTCCCGAAGTCTGTGATGTTCTCTTGGCAGCCAGGCGTCCCTCCACTAAGACAGTATACTCCTGCAGATGGAACACATTTGTGGCATGGTGCGTAGCAAAGGCTGTGGATCCCCTTTCTGGCCCTCTTTCTGAGGTTCTCTTCTTCCTCCTTTCTTTGGCCCAGCAGGGCTGTGCTCTGGGCACTCTTAAGGGCTATCTTTCCGCCATTTCAGCCTTTCTTAGGCTTTCTGCTCAACCTTCTCATTTGAAGTCCCCTGTTGTAAATCGCTTTCTTAAGGGCATTACTCATCTTTTTCCTCCTGTTCCCTTCGTAATGCCTCAGTGGGACTTGAACTTGGTTCTTATTTATCTAATGTGTGCTCCCTTTGAGCCGCTACATAACTGTCCTCTCAGACTTCTCACTTTAAAGACTGCCTTTCTGGTTGCCATCACTTCTGCTCGCAGAGTGAGTGAGCTCCAGGCTCTTTCTTCAAAACCTCCTTTTCTGGTGGTACATCCAGACAAGGTTGTCCTTTGAACTCAACCCTCCTTTCTTCCTAAAGTGGTTACTTCTTTCCACATTGGTCAAACTATCACTTTGCCCACCTTCTTTCCGACTCCGCATCCTTCTAAAGAGGAAGAGAGGCTCCACCGTCTGGATCCAAAACGTGCGCTTTCCTTTTATTTGGATCGCACCAAGCAATTCTGGGTGGATGACCAGCTCTTTATTGGCTACGTGGGCGCCAACAAAGGTTGGGCCGTGCACAAACGGAACATCTGTAGGTGGGTCGTTTTGTGCATTAAAGCTTGCTACTGTTTGGCAAAGAAGGAGCCTCCAGTGGGATTGCGCGCCCATTCCACCAGTGCGACGGCAGCTACCACTGCTTTGGCACGGGGAGTCCCTCTCAATGACATCTGTCAGGCAGCTACGTGGGCATCTCTACACACGTTCACAAAACACTACTGCCTGGACAGCCAAGTCCGGAGAGACAGCTTTTTTGGCCGTTCTGTTCTCCAGGACTTTCTGGTGTGAACTTGGTTCACAGACCCACCTCCGGGGTTGGTATTGCTGGGGTATCTATTCTAAAGGTAAGGAATCTATAACTAATTGTCTCTTTCAGATGAACAGGTTACTTACCTTCAGTAACAATATATCTGTAAGAGACATAGATTAGTTATAGATTCCATACTGCCCCACCCATCCACCCCGTTCTGCGAACTGACTTCTAGTGTCAGGGAATCCCTTTTTGGACCCTAGTTTTCGTGCACCAGTGGTCAGCATCTTGCATGGCTCTGCGCTTTTGGCGTGGAATGATGTGTAACAGAACTGACACCAGCACGCCAGGGTGGCGTCTAAGTAGCTACTGTGACGCCATCCCGGCGACCACCATGCCAACGAGGAACGCGGAGCCGACCGATGCCACCTTCCGACGCGCAGGGGTACTGCTGATAAAAAAAAATTCTCCGGATCCAGTCTTGGCACCTGGGGGTAATTCTAAGGTAAGGAATCTATAACTAATCTATATCTATTACAAATATATCGTTACCGAAGGTAAGTAACTTGTTCGTCAGGCTAGGTAGCATATCATCTGAGCCCTTCCCAGTCACAAGCGGAGGTAAATCTTGGCATCTCTTTTTCAGCTTGTATGTGGACCCACTAAGAATCGTAATGGCGTTAGCAGAGGTGGTGCTGTATCAATATTTAAATGATACTCAAATATATTTAAAATAACATTGAAGCATGATATTCTTATCCTAAAAAACGGTCTAGGAAATGTACGTCTCCGGGCTAACGGGCCTATTCGGTGCCTCACAATTCCTGGACATGGTTAGGTTGTGCAAGCAAGACACCACCATAGAAGAAGGACTCCTTTACTTGTGGTATGGTAGCAGCATTTTTGGAGACTGAAAAAGATATTTAGGTTTAAGGGTACTTCATGTGGGTGTCTGGCCCTATCCGAGATGGGGGTAGGTCGCTTCCAGGTTCTTCAAGAGATATATTGGTTTGGGCATTTTTCTCAATAAATAAACACAAAAAATGTGGGTTTTTGTTGGAAACAAGAATATCATTTTCTTGCCTTGCAACTCCACTTTGTTTTACTGTACACAGGGACACCTTCCTGGTATGGGGGCAGGTGCTATATGAACATGTGAACTTGATAAATAAATATGGCAATCTTTGTCACTAAATAGCATATAAACATACATTATAAAATGAGGCGGCAGGGGGTGATAGAAAAATCTTAATTTTTCAAAGGCATGAATGCAAAGCTGTAGGGCTATGAGACATATGCTAGAAATATTTAATTATCACAAATATGTAAATACAGAACTAGAGTAAGAAGGGAAATATGAAAATGATTTAGGTATCTCATAGGTGTAAATCTGGATCAAGAGGGAGAGAAGATGTATGTGTTGGAGGAAGAGAGGTAATATTACACAGAATGTTAAATACTTCATAAGTACAAGTACAGAGCTGGAGTGACAGGGGAGATAGAATTGATGGATTCCAATACTGCATGTATACATTCATCACTTGTTTACAGGGGCTATATTAAAGAGATTTAAATCTATCATAGATGTAAATATAGAGGTAGATGGAGTGGGGAGATCTGATGGAGGAATTTAAATACCTCGTACAAATACAGCACTGGAAGGGGAGAGGAGATATGATTTGAGGTGTTTATATACCTCAGAGCTATAAATAGGGTGCCGGAAAAGGGTTTTAAAAACAGTATGTATAAATGCTGACGATGCTGAAAGGGTGTATGTTGAGAAGGGTCTCACCTTCTGCACGCCAAAGAGGGATATTTTATGAAGAGGTACTATTCCATGTTGTACTTTATTCAAGGTTGTCCTACCCTTCATGGTGGCAGGGGCGTTTTTCTGTTAGTCAAACTTTGGATGTGTGTTTCTTCTCCTGGCCTTGGTGTATCTTGCTTTACCCTGATTATGTTAGTTGGTTGATGTTCCACTTGTCTTTAGCCTTGTGTTGGATGGTACAAGCTTACTCGAAGGAGCCCCAGGCCTTTATTACTGTTTCGGTGACGGGCTTCATATTTTGAGCCCTAGTGCAAAAGCGGATGTTAGCCTCTGGCTAGCCCAAGGACACTGGGGGGCACAATCAGCTCCCTCCCCCACAGCATCTCTGGGAGGGTTATCTGTAAATCCGTCTGCAGAAAATGAAACAGTTGCCCAACCCATGCATTGTTGTATTAAAGCCCATTTAGGCTCAGCTTTATGAAAGCGTCCTTCTCATAGTAATGCACCGAAGCCCGGGCTTTCATTGAATGCCACAAGAAAAATTCTTATTTCATAGGTTTAAATCTGAGTGTTTACCATAAAGGAAAAATTCTGAAAGCTGTCCCATTTAACCAGTCGGCAGGGTTCTCTTGTCGTGGAAAACAGCCTTCTTTCACTGGGTTTGTGAAAAGCAGCCGCCGCACTGCAATCACTTAATAAATGTTGTATTTTGTATACATTACAGCAAGAGTGTCCAACGTAGTCCTGGAAGGCCAAATCCAGGACAGCATTCCACAAAAAACAATGACTATGTAAATGAGTGCTGTTTGGAAACTTATGTGCATTTATCTCATGTGGATCTTTTTAATAACCTGGCATAGATCCAACCTAATGTGGTATCTCTGTGTAGCAAAGGGTTCTAGGGTCCTTTCATGGTATGATATAGCCTGTCATTGTGTCGTAGGCGGTTGTGGTGTGCGTATCCCTCCATTCCACAGAGTAGAAATGGTCATTTCCAAACCCCTGCTATCCATTGAAGACGTTCACCTGCAGTCCACAGAAAGGGCAGCCCATTTAGACTGAGGTGCTGACAACTTAGAACCACCTTCACGCAAACTAATAAACACATACCCAAACCTGATGTTCCAGTTTCGGAGGAAAAACTTGTCACGCAGGTGCCTCGTTCCAACACCCTTGTCAAAAGCCCCCTGACGCTAACAAACGTTTCGGACATTAAACCTTTCGCACAATTGAGCTGAAGTCATGGAAAGCATGTCATTTAAAAACACCTCCCACTGCCTTTCCTGCTGCCGTCCTTGTGCGTTTTACTCACCGATTTGAGGGCCGTTCTCCAGCAGGTGGATACATCGACTGAAGGGCAGCACCCCCTGCGGCGTGTGTTGCTTGGTCCCTGTGGGACTGCGGGCACAGCTCCTACTCTTAGCTGCAGCAAGACAACAGACAGCCACAGACTAGGAGCAGTGTGTGGCTAAGAGGAGCAAGGGTGCTATCCTGGTATGAAATAAAATAAAATAAAAAACAATGCTGAGTCTGGAGGACAACACCGGAGCTACATTTCATGACACAAGGTGCTAAAGCAAAAGAAAGTCTGGTGATTTGATGACTTACTTGAAGCAGCGAAGGATTCTGTATGAGATCTCACTCTTGGACTGAGTAGAGACAGTCTGTGGTCCCCTGCTTCTTGGATGGGTGGAGTGAATAACTGTGACTCTAAGAGCAAGGGGCTGCTGTTTTCTTTGTATGCATTTTCAGGTGCTATAAAAACAAGCAACGGTGCAGAAAGGACGGCAGCAACTACGCAGGAGGTAGGGGCGTTAGCGACAAAGCCACAACTAAGAATCAATAAAAAAAAGTACCTCCATCTGAGCATAAGCAGCGGGCACCCAAAAATATTAACCCGTACTTTTGCAATGCTCCATGGAGAAGACAAAGACAAGCAGAGGAAGTTAAGTCTGCATGCCTCGACCAGTCAGAAGCAAGGAAATGAGATTGATGATTAAGCCAACCAATGGTAAGTAATGGGATCGCTAAAAGCTTCTTTTTGTTTTTAAAGAAACAGTAGATTGGTGCAAAGCAACAGCGCATGCGAGCTGCCTGCAGATTGAAGACCTCCTGCCGACTCAGCAGGTCATAAGTGCTGCTCCCCCACCACCCTTGACACCACTACGAGCTTCTACCCCATAAAGGGCATTCGGGCGCTCTGGACGCACAGATACAGGCTTCTAGGCCGCCACTGCCTTTGGGCCTGGTTGGTACCGACCATCAACTTCGGACGCCACACTCAGCTTAGGGTCAGTGCCAAAGAAAATTCTAAAACCGATGCCCTCGGTGTTGCCCACTCCTGAGACTGCACCGACCCGACTGTCGGATATGAAACAGTTAGCCTCAAAGAACAAGTTGGCACCAACGCCAGGCTCCTACCAGAAAACCAGCCCACAAACCAGTCAAACGGATCCTTCAGAAGTTGCAGGAACAGCTCGATCCCTGACAGAAATAAGTTGTCATCCATTCCCAAATGGGTCGCATAGTAACACAGCCTCCGACGCCAGATCCTCATTCTCATAAAAGACATCTCAACTCTGAAGAAGCTCTGGTGCCCCTACTCACCCAAAGCAGAGAAAGAAACCGGACAAAGCCACCTGTTCTCTTCTTGACACTGGACTGCCTCCATCCTTCTCCTCTCCATCAGGCCCCACCATTACCTTCCCAACTTCCTTCTTTGCCTGACTTACTATCTTACACTCCAGAGGGGTCACCACATTCTGACATGGGTGAGCACCCACAAGGAGACCCTTGGGATTCGTATGATGTAGATTCACCTGCAGATATTGATCCCAACCTCTATCTTGCCTAGTCTTCCCTGCCAGATGACATCTCCTCTTACCATGAAGTTCTAGGTAGGGCTGCTGCTTACCACAACGGGGAGATGCATAAAGAGCCCATCGAGGCAGACTTCCTCTTGGAGACTATTTCTTCGGCTCATCGCTCCATGCAGTTATCTCCCCATGTTGAAGGGGATGCTCAAGCCTGCCTCCGATACTTTTGAAGGAGCCAGTAAAAGCCTGTGTTATTACTCCATGGGTTGACAAAAAATACAAAGCCTCCCCTTCAGACCTTATCTATATTAGAGGCCAACTCCCGCCAGATTACTTAGTGGCTCATACCACCCGCAAGAGGGCGAACGCTCAGGGTACCGACGATGCTCCTCTGCTGGATTAAGAGAGTAAAAGGATAGCCGCGGCTGGTGAAAGAATCGTGGCACAGTCTGCCAACCACTGGTGCAATGTCAACTTCATTAGTTTACTCTCTAGATAAGACTGGGACCACTGGGACGAAATGTAGAAGCTCCTCCAACACTTCTCAGAGGAGCTTCTTAAAATGGGACGCAAGTTGGTCACAGAAGGTAAACACAACCATCAGGTGCACCCTGGATGCTACTGGTACAGCTGTTTGGGGGATTAACTCTAGTCTCCTCGTCTGTAGGTATACCTGGTTCCATGTCTCCAGCTTCAATCCGCACATTCAACTGCACCTACTCAACCTGCCCTTCGATGGAGAACATCTTTTTGGGCTTCAGTATGATGAGATGCTGGAGAAAATAAAAAAAGACACGGAAACGACAAAAGCCATGGGTGCCTTACAGACGCCTTCCTCACTAGATCCTTTCACCCGTACAGCGGAGGCTCCAAGATCTCATCCTTAGAAGCCTCCACGTTTGTCCAACACCAGCCTGCCCAACCACATTCCACATGGAGCTACTTCAGGGGTGCCTTCATGGAACTAGCGCCAAAGGTAGCTCTCTCAAGGGAGTCACCCCAGCCAAGCAGTGACTTGTTACGTCTTCCCCCGAACACATAACACCTGCAGGGAACGGCTGCAAATGTTCTTCCCAACTTGGCAGCATGTCACCTCAGGCCGGTGGATTTTCGACATCATCCAGCATGGTTACTGCCTGGCGGTCACCTCCACACCACCGAACATACCACTCCACAGACATGTCCTCTCCCCAGAACACCGTCTGCTTGTGGAAGAAGTCCAAACACTCCTCCTCAAGGGGGCCATAGAGCCTGGGCTACAACATCTACAGGGTTCATAGGTGTATTCTATCTATTTCCTCATTCCCAAAAAGTATGTCCCCCACAGGCCCATTCAGTACTTCCCACTCCTAAACGTGTACATCCTATCACATGTTCACCCTTCAAGATTTCATACCTGTGTTGTAGCAAGTCGACTTCAAGGCGGCACTCGACCTCAAAGATGCCTACTTACAAATTTCATTTCATCCGGTGCATCAATGCTACCTCCAGTTTGTGGAAAGTGCTACACTTCTGGGTCACCACCCGACCCAGAGTTTTAACAGAATGCCTTGCAATACTAGCGTGCACCTGCGAAGACAGGGCATCCATGTATTCCCCTACCTGGACGATTGGCTGATAAAGAGCGATACATAACTGTAGCGCATGCACACACCCAAGCCACAATAGACCTACTGCATAAACTGAGCTTTACCATCAACACTGTAAAATCCCATCTCCAACCACTTCAAATTCAACCTTATTTGGGAGCCATCCTCAATGTGGAGGTCGGCAAGGCATATCCTAGTCCAGCAAGATTCCAATCTTTTCATGTGTTGCCTCTTTTTTCATCCAAATCAACAGGTCACAGTACGGACAGCCATCCTTCAGCATCACCATAGTACCCCATGCAAGATTGCACATGCGTCTGAGACAGGAATGCCTGACGCATCAGTGGTCTCAAAAGAAGTGTCATTGGGAAGATCTTGTGTTAATCAGCCCCCGCATTCCTTGCTTTCTGCAGTGGTGAAACATCAACAACTTTGTAGGGCGGCCTTTTCTCGACCCAGTTCCACAGTTAACCATCACACAGACTCATCCCTCAGTGGGTGGGGGCGCACCTTCAAGACTTGACTGGCCAGGACCAATTGGGTCTCTCTCACAGGGATCTCCACATCAACTATCTGAAGCTGCTAGCTGTCCATCTGTCCCTCAAGGCCTTACTTCCCCACATATTGGGCAAGGTAGTCCTCAGATGGACAGACTACATGACAGGAATGTATTTCATTCAAAAGCGGGGGCCACCCCCTCCCCTTCACCTTTCTCTGTTAGCTCAGTCCATCCGGTGCTGGGCTCTACACCTGTTGGCAGAATACCTCCTGGGAGTGAACTACAACTTTGCTGACCTTCTCAGTAGGATGCGGCAACAAGTCCACAAGTATGAAATCCATCTGCTGCTTGGCGAAGCCTCAGCATGCTGAACCTTTCGATGTCAGTGGATGTGTCTCCTCTGCTAAACCCCAGAAATGCTTTTTTATTCATTTGAAGCATCCTTGCGATGTTTACGCAGATTAGCATTGTTATAGATATGCAGATAGCCCGGTCGCCCCGTGGAGGAACTTAGAACGACATTTGTACATCGTGCACAAAAGGCCTTGTACTCAGTGTTCGAGGCATCATGATAATGTTGCGCGAAGCCAGATGTATAAGCAGAGCAGTTTCAGAGAAACTAATCCACCATTGTCACGCATGTGAATATGTGCAAATGGTCACAGCAATATTGTTATTATGCAGAATGAGGACTTTGTAAGGAAATGTGCAGTGTTGCTACATGGGCCTAACTCGGGCACATAACACACCCTAACCATCACCACCCTAACTACCACCTCCTCCTTAACCAATACCACTCAATCCTAACCACTCCCACTAGAGCACCATAAATACCACCACAGCTCTGCCTTAACCACGACTACCTTAGGCTAACCAACACCGCTATCCTACCCACCACCTGTCCCTAACCCCCACCCACCGTAATCCCACTCTAACTACCACCAACCTCACAACCACCAAACCACCACCACCCTAACCAACTTTACACCATCACCACCCTTCCACCACAACACTAACCAACACCACACTAACCACCTGACCACCCCCTTAACCCTAACACCACCACCCTAACTACCACCCTAACCTAACCACCGTACCCTAATTACCATCCTACCATACCCACTATCCTAAGCACTACCCCCCTACCTTAACAGGGGTGTGACATTTTCTTTAATAATCTACTTGTCCAAAGGACAAAATGTGACAAAAATCTACTTGTCCTGTAAAGACATTTACTTATACCATGACTTGTTAAACAAGCATTAAAAATGCAATAGGTCTCGCCTTTTATTAAGCCATTTGCTTTGCTACACAATACCATTAGCAAAGCAAATGGCTTTAACTTAATCAAAGGCGAGACCTATTGCATTTTCAATGCTTGTTTTTCCAAACATTGGCCGCGCGCGCGCGCACACAACTCCCGCTTCGCCCCCTCCCCCACCACATATCGCGTCTCGTGGCCGCATCAATAAGATGTGGCCTAACGGCTAGAGCGTACGACCTCGAAGCTTGGTAACCAGGTCTCTGCGGATCAACCTCTTGTGATTCTGGGCAAATCACTTCATCTCCCCACGCCTAACAAAACATGGATGTGCCCGTCTGGAACAGCTGGTGCTCGTGTAAAGCGCCGTGATACCTCCGGGTTGAGTTCGAGCTATATAAACCTACAAGACAAAAAACACGGCTTTGCGGATCTCACACGCCCTCACACGTGCACTGACTGTCACGGGCCTCAGAGATGCTATTGTGCTTGTGGGGGATGCACTCTCCCCCCTCCATAAGTGCCCCTCGCTCCCAGAAGATTCACACACTTCCTGCTGGTTAGCGAAGAGTGAGACACAAGCTCTCACGTGACAAAGTCAGGGTATAGCGCCGACCAAGCGCATCTCGGGTTTAAACAACCATCGTCATACAAATAGAACATGGTGACCAGTACGGGGCTGTTTGCTCTACCCCACGCCCCAGTGACACACTCAGGAGTGACACCCTCAGTAATGACACCCTCAGTAATGACACACCCAGTAATGACACACCCGGTAGTGATACATCCATGAGTGATAACCTCAGGAGAGACACACAGGACTGACAAACTTAAGAGTGACACACTCTGGAGTGTAAGTACATGGGCCCCTGTCGCTGCAGGCTGGGCTCATTAAGATGTGGCATAACGGTTAGAGCGTACAACCTCAAAGCTGGGTAACCAGGTTCGAGTCTCTGCGGCTCAACCTCTTGTGATTCTGGGCAAATCACTTCATCTCCCCACGCCTAACAAAACATGGATGCGCCCATCTGGAACAACTGGTGCTCGTGTAAAGCGCCATGATACCTCCGGGTCGAGTTCGAGCTATATAAAACTGCAAGACAAAAAACACGGCTCTGGGGATCTTACACGCCCTCACACATGCACTCACTGTCACGTGCCTCCGAGGTTTTCTCGTGCTCGTGGGGGATGCACTCTCCCCCCTCCATAAGTGCCCCTCGCTCCCAGAAGATTCACGCACTTCCTGCTGGTTGGCGAAGAGTGAGACACAAGATCTCGCGTGACTAAGTCGGGGTATAGCGCCCACCAAGCACATCTCGGGTTTAAACAAGCATCGTCCTACAAATAGAACACGGTGACCAGTACGGGGTTGTTTGCTCTACCCCACGCCCTAGTGACACCCTCAGGAGTGACACCCTCAGTAATGACACCATCAGTAATGACACACCCAGTAATGACACACCCGGTAGTGATACATCCATGAGTGATAACCTCAGGAGAGACACACAGGACTGACAAACTTAAGAGTGACACACTCTGCCTTTTTCCCTTTTTGTTTTTCCGGTTGTTCTTTCTTGTTTGGGTATATCGTTTGATAGTCTTCCCATTTGGTCGCTAAGGTTTGGTGCTGTTCCCATAGTGGACACGAGATAGGTTAGCGACGGGTGGGATAGAGAGGGTGGGCGACAGGCCTACTCCGCCAGCAGTCCTGTGCCAGTGGGAAATGGGACTGATGGGGGGGGGAGGTGGGGAGGGGGCGGGATTGGGAGAGAGTTGGGGATTTCCAGTTAGGGTTTGCTCTGGGTGGGGAGGGGGGGGGGATGGGACAGTTGGGGACAGTTGGGTACAGAGGGGTGGGAGACAGGTCACTTCAGGCACACACGCAGCGCCACGGGGCTTGCCCGGCAGCGCGGTACCCCCGAGACAGCACACACGGTTTGAACTGCAATGCCTACCGCGACGATACCAGCAGGTGTAGCAGAGGGAGGGCTCTCAGTCCTAACGTGGAATGTCAATGGGCTCGGGAGCAAAATTAAGAGAGGACTGATCAACGCATACATTAGGAGGGCCGGCCCCGACGTAGCGTTATTACAGGAAACGCACCTTCTGGGGACTAAATGTGGATTCCTCGCCCGGGGACGCTACACAGTTCTAGCACATGCGGGCTTTACTCAGGGTTCAAGAGGGTTGGCGATACTGGTCCGGAAAACTAACCCGTTTCAAGTGACGCAGACGTGGACAGACCCGCTGGGAACTTACGTTGGGGTCCGGGGAATGTGGTGCCGCAGGGAGTACACGTTAGTTTCGGTCTATGCTCCACCTAAACTGCAGGCGTCCACGTTAAAAGGCGTGGCGGAGATATTGCTTGCCACGTCCGACACAGTGCAAGTGCTCGGGGGCGACTTCAATGATGTAATGGCGACGGCAGTAGACAGGACGGGGGATAGGGTAAGGGACCGACATCAGACGGCACTCGCCACCACGATGGAGACTCTAGGCCTGACAGACGTATGGCGCTGGTTACACCCTACACGGCGCGAGTACTCCTTCTTCTCAGGGGCCCACAGGGTGTATTCCCGGTTGGACTATCTCTTCATGGCGCGACACACGTTGCACGAGGGGGTGCGAGCTGAATATCAAGCACGGGGTCTGTCGGACCACTCTCCCCTTCTGGTGACAGTGGCTCCCCGGGTAGCGGGGAGGGGGCAGTGGCGTGTCACAGCGTGGGACCTCCAGAATTCAAAGCTGCTAAAAGGCATCCGGGCAGATGTTAGAGTCTGCCTAGCTGACAACGTGGGCTCGGTGACATCGCCGGTGACCCTCTGGGAATCCATGAAGGCGGTCATGCGGGGCAGAGTCCAGGACAGGATTGCCGAGGACAACAGGGAACGGCTTAGGGAGTTGCAGGCGCTAGAGAGACAGGTTCTCCAGCTGGACAGGGAGTACCTTGCAGACCCGACACGGGAGACGCTGCGTCGGTTGCTGGACGCCCAACGGCAGTACCGGGATCAGGCTACGGGAGCAGCCAAGCAGCAGGCGTTGGCCACACTCCACCGTTTATATGACGTCGGTGACAAGTCAGGCAAGCTCTTGGCGTGGCTTAGTAGAAAAGAGAGGGATGCCAGGTGGGTAGAACGGATCAGAGATGTTAACGGGAATTTAGTGAACTCGGACGCGCAGATCGCGGAAGCCTTTGCGGAGCACTTCCGGGCATTCTATGCTGCCCAAGACCTGGGTTCGCAAGAGGACGCGCTACAGTACATGGCAGATCTGGATCTACCGGCGCTCACAGATGGAGACATCAAGGAGCTGGAGGCCCCCTTTACGTTAGACGAAGTTACTAAGGCGTTGACCAGGCTGCGGATGGGGAAGGCGCCGGGCCCGAATGGGTTCCCCGCGGAATTCTTTAAAAAAACGGCGGATCTTCTGGCCCGCCATATGCTAGCGTTATTTGAGGGGGCGCGAGAGGAGGGGTGTCTCCCCCCGGATCTTAGACTGGCCACGATTGTCCCGATTTTCAAGGAAGGAAAGCCGCCGGAGGAGTGCACGTCGTACCGCCCGATCTCGCTGCTTAACACTGAGGCGAAGTTGCTGGCGACGGTGCTGGCCCTCCGGCTGCGGCGGGTGATCCCGGACCTAGTCCACCTGGATCAGACGGGTTTTCTCCCCAGTAGGGCGACGAGATTGAATCTGAGGCGCTCGCACAACTGGCTACAGGTGGTGAGGGGCCGACGGGACCCTCATTGGTTTCTCTCCTTGGATGCGGAAAAGGCGTTCGATGCGGTGCATTGGCCCTTTTTGGAGGGCGTCCTGGGGCGTCTGGGATTTGGACCTATTTTCCGCCAATGGGTGAGATTGCTATACACGGGCCCGAGGGCGCGGGTGAGGGTCAATGGGGCTACGTCGAGGGAATTCCCTATCTGCAGAGGTACGCGGCAAGGATGTCCGCTGTCCCCCCTGCTCTTTACGCTGACGATAGAAGTGCTGGCGGCGCGGGTCAGACAACACCCAGAGATCCGTGGTTTCCGGAAGGGCCCGCTGGATGACCTGGAGGAAAAAATTTCTCTCTATGCAGACGATGTCCTTTTATATGTTACGCAACCTGATACGACAGTCCCGGTTATCTTCTCCGAGCTAGAGCGTTATGGTGCCCGCTCGGGTTACAGGGTGAACTGGCATAAGTCAGTGCTATATGCCCCGGGGGGACAGGGGGACTGGCCGAGTCTCCCAGACAGGCTCCAGGCGACGACGGAGGGGTTCCAATATCTGGGAGTGTATATAACGCTGGACCGGACTGTCTCCTATGACAGGAATGTGGGAAGGGTTCTGTCCAATTTCGTGGAGGATGCGCAGAGATGGCGCCGGCTGCCGCTTACGCTGCTGGGGCGGGCCGCCATGTTTAAGATGATAACGCTGCCCAGGTTCCTATACGCGGTACAGAACGAATATTATCCGGTCTGTCGGCGGGTCTTCCGAGAAATTGACTCGGAACTCCAGAGCTTTCTATGGCTTGGGAGACAACCCAGGGTAGCGATGAAGACCCTGCAGCGGCATCAATATAGCGGAGGGATCTCGCTTCCTAACATTGAGGCCTACTATTGGGCGGAACACCTGGTATACATTAACGACTGGCTCCACGCCCCGGCAATGCACCCGACGTTTGCCTTGGAACGACATGTCATGGGCGCCCACTCGTGTCATTATTACCTGTATGGTGGCAAGGGTACGGGACGGCTACTGCAGGCCACTAAAATCACCCTGGGGATCTGGAAAAGGGCGACCCGGGAGATTGGCTGGGATAGGAAATTGAGTAGACAGACGCCCCTATGGCACTGCGCGTGGCTACCAGAGCTAAACAAATTGAGGGGGTTCAAGCAATGGGATAATATCGGGGTGTCGACACTGGGAGACGTGCTAGTGAGAGGGGAATTGAAATCTTTCTCGGTGCTCCGTAGAGAATTTGGACTGCTCCCCACGCAGTACTATAAATACGCACAACTGAAGCATGCTTGGCAGGCGGGGGGGATACAGACGGCTTCTCTTCCCGAGTATGCACCCCTGGAGGGAAGACTGCTGCAGGAACACATGGTGGAAAGGGCGGTGTCCCTCACATATCGGACCCTTATGAACAATATGCCTGATAGTATGGGGGCGCTTAGGGCGACCTGGGAGGCGGACGTGGGTGAGATGGACGAAGTGGACTGGGATACAGTCCTCATGCACCCGCGTGAGGTGGCGATTAAGTCCCGGCTACGGTTGATTCAATTCAATATTCTGCATAGAACGTACTTTGATAGACGACGACTGTTCAGGATGGGACGGGTGGGGGACACGTCGTGTCTGCGATGCGGGCAGGAGGGAGGGACTTTCTTTCATATACTTTGGCTCTGCCCGCAGATTCAGGGGTACTGGCGGGGGATCCTAGGGGAGCTGAGTAAGGTGCTGGGGGTGCAACTACAGGAGGACCCCAAATTAGTGTTACTAGGTATGACAAATGATGTGGACCTCCCCCGCCCGCTGCTGATTTTCCTTGTACTGGCGCTGGTGGTGGCAAAGAGAGACGTAGCAAAATACTGGGGGGCGCCCTCGCCTCCCCGCCTGGAGGAGTGGAGGAGGGGTCTCGACATCTATATGGCGGCGGAAAGGGTCACGTATAAGGCGAGAGGATGCCCCAAGAAATTCACCAGGGTGTGGTCCAAATGGCGGAGATATCACGGCCTGGAGGGGGGACTCTAGAGGGGTGATGCACTGGAGGGGGCAAACATGGTACATGGAGGACATCCACAGCCCTAGGGCACAGACAATTGCTTGTATTAAAGACGCTGATGTCAGTCGCGGCATAGGCCCGAAATGGACTTCTGGTGTGCTGAGAGAGGGGTGGGGGTGGAGGGTGGACGTGGTGGGGATGGTGCTCGATACTGACCTGTCTGTTAGGATGTTTTATTCTGTGTGTGGTTATGTACCAAAAATGCCAATAAAAATATTTAAAAAAAAAAAAAGAGTGACACACTCTGGAGTGTAAGTACATGGGCCCCTGTCCCTGCAGGCTGGACTCATTAAGATGCGGCCTAACGGTTAGAACGCACAACCTCGAAGCTGGGTAACCAGGTTTGAGTCTCTGCGGCTCAACCTCTTGTGATTCTGGGCAAATCACTTCATCTCCCCACGCCTAACAAAACATGGATGCGCCCATCTGGAACAGCTGGTGCTCGTGTAAAGCGCTATACCACCTCCGGGTCGAGTTCGAGCTATATAAAACTGCAAGACGAAAAACACGGCTCTGCGGATCTTACACGCCCTCACACATGCACTCACTGTCACGTGCCTTAGAGGTACTCTCGTGCTCGTGGGGGATGCACTCTCTCCCCTCCATAAGTGCCTCTCTCTCCCAGAAGATTCACGCACTTCCTGCTGGTCGGCGGAGAGTGAGAAACAAGCTCTCATGTGACAAGGTTGGGGTATAGCGCCCACCAAGCGCCTCTCGGGTTTAAACAAGCATCGGCAAAAAATAGAACATGGTGACCAGTACAGGGTTATTTGCTCTCCCCCACGCCCCAGAGACACACTCAGGAGTGACACCCTCAGTAATGACACACCCAGTAGTGATACATCCAGGAGTGATAACCTCAGGAGAGACACACAGGACTTACAAACTTAAGAGTGACACGCCCAGGAGTGACACACTCTGGAGTGAAACTACATGGGCCCCTGTCCCTGCAGGCTGAGCTCATTAAGATGTGGCCTAACGGTTAGAGCATATGACCTTGAAGCTGGCTTACCAGGTTCAAGTCTCTGCGGCTCAACCTCTTGTGATTCTGGGCAAATCACTTCATCTCCCCACACCTAACAAAAACATGGATGTGCCCGTCTGCAACAGCTGGTGCTCGTGTATAGTGCCATGATACCTCCGGGTTGAGTTCGAGCTATATAAAATGCAAGACAAAAAAACACGGCTCTGAGGATCTCTCACGCCCTCACACGTGCACTCACTGTCACTTGCCTCGGTGGTACTCTTGTACTCGTGGGGGATACACTCTCTCCCCTGCATAAGTGCCCCTCGCTCCCAGAAGATTCACGCACTTCCTGCTGGTTGGCGAAGAGTGAGACACAAGCTCTCACGTGACAATGTCGGGGTATAGCGCCCACGGTTGTTAAAGTCACCAGAGAAGCCAGAGACACTTTTCTCTTTTAGAGCCGTCCCAGTTGGACTGGCTCGCCTGACTTCCTTTTGTGCTAAAAGGTTTCTTATCTTTATGGGGCCATGTGTTTGGCCCCATAAAGATAACAAACCTTTTACGCCAGCAGTAAGTCTGGGCAGCCAGTCCAACTGGGACGGCTCCAAAAGAGAAAAGTGTACGTCACTGGAAGCTCTTTTCCAATGGCTGGCCACCGTTTACCATAAACGGTGACGCCAGCCAATGGAAAAGATGGGCGGGGCTTAAACCCCGCTAGTGAAAGCTACCCTAAATCATTAAATCTCGCCAGCGAGACTGCGCATGTCTGCGCAGCCTACGCCAGGCGAGACCTAAAAAGTATGTTTTGGCACAGAAACATGCTTACATTTTATTAAAACATACACATGGTTTCCAACAATCTTAAAACATTTCTTGTAATGAGCATTATCCTTGTCTGCCCGAAAGTTCTGAGACACAAATTGATGTTTGATAACTAATACTTGGTAACTTTGTCCTTAGTTTCCATAAAGCAAGTTGCAGCCTATTTGTTTGGCCTGACTGCTTTAAAAATCACAACCATGACCTCACCGGGCTTCAGCCCCCCCCACCCGTCATGTCTGTCAGCCCGGCTGAGACAGCCTCGCGGGCTGGCGTCCGTCTAATTGCAGCCGCACCCGAGTACTTCACGGGTCTTTAAAAGACCATTCACTCATTAATTAGGCTTTTGTTGTGTTTTCACCCCTTCTTAAAGCCATTCTGCCTATGGCTGGAAGACTTAGCCCCCCCGAAATCTTTTTCAGCCCCCCCCCCCCGAAATTTGGCTCTAGTTGCCCGCCTGCACTGCACCAACATCCTTTCACAGAACCCCCGCCCACCATGCACAGACTGTAGAGAGCTGGACAAACAGCACAGGCACACTGCAGCCATATCCTTCTTTCAGCTAGATACACATAATTCATGTAAAGGAAGGGGCATCAGGCAGAGACGCACACTCACTCCATTCACAGGGACATTCTGCAGAAGCACACCCTATAGACGTGCACACAGACGCTTACTCTTTACTCTGAAAAATTTCTGCAGGAAATGCTAAACTCCAGCAGGCCTCCCTTGCAGCAAATACGCCACCATACATATTTAGATCGGTGCCTGTATAGAGCTGTCGCACAGACAGAAATGAATGCTTCGACAGTCGGGCTTAGGTAAGACTGGCTGTTGCAGAAGATTTGGTGAAGATGGGGTGCCACTGTTAATGGGTTTACACCATCCGAGGTCAAGGGAGCAAATAGCAATGGGAGGGTGGAACAGGGGCAGGAGTGAAGCGTTCCAGGGGGCTTCAATAGACACAGGAAGGACCCAAGGGGCAGTCATCAGAGGACAATGGGCGATCAAAATAGCATAATTCAAGGGTGCAAGCGGCTGGCATGAGAAGTCACAATTCAGACTTCGATCTTCGGCCTCTTAAAATCGTGTTTGAGTTGTGCTCTAATCCCTCATACTGCAAACCCTTCTGAGCTCTCGAAGAGCCTGTATGCTTCAGTCTCCTGTGGAAATGGGAAGGCTGCTATTTAGGCACGCACATTCCCACTGCCAATTGATTCACAGTGACCGGCAGAGCAATGCTCATGCTGTCTTCTCCGATAGGAACAATGCTTCACCATTCCCTCTGCCAATCCTAGACTAGACTCCTAGTAAGGCCTCTGGCCAGGTGGAGGCCATCACAGCTTTTTAAATGTGCAGAGATTTGTATCTGTCTTCCTGATTGGCTACAGCTTTTTCCCTGCATACCGAAGTTAATGCCTAGTTTTCAGTCGGACAACAAACATGATATCTTCTTGTCCTCGGCAGAAAGCAGCATGTCTCAGGCATCGGGCTTTACATATTGCTCACCCCTTGAAACATTTGATTGGTTTTACAAAGGTTCCTAGGGTTCAAGTGACATGAGACAGGTAATATCAACAAATAAGGGCACAATATAATGACAATGTCCCACCCATCCCCGGACCCCTCGGAATAAACACAAATAACATTATACCGAAACCTTGGTATAACCCCATAACATGCAGTGTCGCGGTTTAAATCACAGTTATATTTGCATCCCACATCAAAGCCGTCGTGTTCAGTCAAATTAACTGGTTCTCTGATTTCTCACGGGTCTAGTAATTGCGTCTTCGGACAAGCTATCAATGACATCATATATTTTCATGGGGATTCCCCTTTACATGGCCCACCTAGTCCAGATTTTCGTGTGTTTTTGAGGGCAGCCCCTTGCAAAGAAGACCGGGAATTCTAGGTCCATTGCGTGGTCCATGCCAGCCTTCCAGATGGACACTCTGGGAGAACCCTATGCTTTCCATTGTTGGCCGGTATCCCGCTTAGCCATGGTAATGCTGAGGAAGAGAAGGTGCCTTTTATATTTGTTGCCGCCCACCCCATCTGTGCAATGCAACATTGTGAGTTTGGGGGACCTCAGGAGTTCCCAAGCGAAAACCTTCTTCAAGCATGTCAATACCCGTCTCCAAAAGCGATCTAAGACAAGACAAGTCCAGACCGTATGTATGAATGTGCCTTCTTCCGACTGACACTGGAGACAATGAGGTGACGCAATCAGTCCTGCTCTCCAAAGTCTATACCTAGCAAAATACACTCTGTGTAGGTACTTGAACTGAATGTATCGCAGTCTAGTTGAGATTGCCGCCTCGCGTGGGGATTGAAGAGCCTCTGTCCAATCGTCCGTATCTAGCGGGCCTACATCAGCCTCCCATAAAGCATGCAGGGAGTCTATATTCGTGGTGTTATTAGTCACATGTGTTTGATATATTCTAGACACTTTGTGTTCTCCTAACTCTCCCATAAGCAGCTTACCCTCCAGTGGGCTAAATTCTGGTAAATCGGTTATATCTTTAATATAAGAGAGAAGGGCATGTCGCAATCGTGAATATTTGTAAAATTGTGAACGGGGCATAAAGATTCTCCAGTATTTGGGGTGTCTTTCATAGATTCACATGCTTGAATATTCCCCGTCGTCGAAGTGGGAGTCCCACGGTATATATAAAAAGCAATAAGTATCATGTATATATACATATACACATACATAACCACATAAGAGTATATACATACCCAAATAAACTTATATATATATAGTTCAAATAACATATCAAGTTAAAATACCATAGGATAGTATTGAGACATAGGAAAGCATTGAGAAAAAGATTCACTTTGCTAACATATCACTGTCATTTTATAGTCCAAACTCCAGCCAATCAGGCGCTAGCACCCTCTAGAACCTTCTCCTCAGAGGCTCAGGCCCTCAGATTTTCTACCGCACGTCGTGTGAAGGGAGTCTCCCTGAGCTCTGCTCAGTTCTTCATCTGGTTTGAGGTTTTTTATCTCTCATCATGTCTGCAAGTAAGAAATCTCTTTTCCGTCCTTGTTCATCTTGCGGAAAGTCAAGACTTTTCTCTGAGGATCCCCATGAGAAATGTATTTATTGTCTGTATCCTGATCATAAGGTGGCTAATTGTAAGATCTGCAGAACTTTCTCTCACAAAACTTTGAAAGATAGAGAAGGTCGCCTTTTAATATGGCTTCAAAAACTGAAGGACACAGACAACCCACTTTCTGAGGTGGAAAGTGTAGCCTCTGTCAAAACAGGAGTCTCCTCAAAGCGTGGAAGTGTCCAGGACTTGCCATCTCCTTTTCTGAAAAAGAAGAGACTTCACCTTGAGGAAGTGTCTACAGGCAAAGTCTCTGTTACCACGTCTGCGCCCCCGAGACGTAGCTCTCAGGCGTCTTTGACTCCGTCAGCACATGTTTCCAGTCAGAAACTTTCAAAACCGTCGACGGGCCCGTCGACGGCCCCTCCGTCGACGAGATCGGCTACTTCATCAGCCTCGTCGACGACGGTGACGACGGTATCGAGCAGATATCCTTCGTCGACGACACTGACTTCGTCGACGTCTTCTCCGTCGACGGTAGTATGTGTGTCTCTTAGAACTGTCTCGTCGACGATACCACTCACTTCTTCGTCGACGACTGGGAAGCTGGCGCTTCCGTCTACGTCTACAACTCCGTCGACGATGGATAAAAAGAAGAAGAGGAAATCTTCCTCGTCGACGACAGCCCCGTCGACGACAGCCCCGTCGACGACAGCCTCGTCGACGACAGCCACACCGTCGACGACAGCCACACCGTCGACGACAGCCCCGTCGACGGCAGCCACCCCGTCGACGGCAGTCCCGTCGACGGCAGCCTCCTCGTCGACGACAGCTCCGTCGACGATTGCTTCGTCGACGGTCGCCTCGACGACGACAGGGTCAAATTTTGCGACAATGCCATTGGTGCCAATGTCAACGCCAGCACTGGGGTCTGTGGACAGCTCCTTAATGCTACGTCGTAAGGCCATGCTAGACCCAGTTATGTTACCACCTGGACCACGGCCACCTCGTCAACTATTTCCCTCAGGGGATGAGGACGATTCGGATGAGGGCGATCAGTCTCTTTTTCGGGATGCTCATAGTCCTTCTGAGCTCCATATAAAGTGCCAAGAGTCTGAGGAGGATGAATACTATGAACAGGAAGAAGAGCAAAATCCCTCTGCTCCGGTTCCTATGGTGCAGCTTCCTGTGCAGCTTATTTCCAACCTCCAATATATGTTGGAAGATTATAATCGTCGTTTTCCAGCATCCCCTCAAAATTCTCAACGTGAAGCGCCATCTGAGGTTCCACCTCATCCTATATTGCCAACGATACCCACGCCCTCCATACCTGCACTGCCTTCCAATGTAGAGGAGGATAATATGGACAATCTTGATACGGAAGAGGGTGAGCTCCCAGAGGACGACTCTATGGCGGACTGGGATGACTACCAAATCAATTCGCCCGCATCACCGCCAAGGTCACCAGTCAACTCGCCACCTGTCGACATAACAGGGTTCCATCAGCTGATGGAGAGAGCAGCGCAACGCTTTCACCTTCCCATGGTGGTTAGGGAAGAGGACTGTTTCTTGTATGACTTCAAGTCCCAGCCTCAGAAACAAGTACGAGCTGTGCCAATCATAGACTTCATATGGAATGAAGGCATAAAATTAATGAAGACACCTAATTCTATTCCGGCGGTGCTCCCACGCCTGGAGAAAAAATATAAAGCTCCGGATTCTTCCCCAGCCTGCTTGGTGTCTCAACCTAAGCCGGACTCAGTGATCACACAAGCGGCACAGCGCCGCTCCAAGAATCCATCATCTCCAATGTCGGCGCCTCCGGACCGCGACGGCCGTCGCCTGGATGCCATAGGCAAGAAGTTTTCCACCATGGCGTCAACAACGGTCCGGGCTGCGAATTCCTTGGCAATCCTCGGCCGTTATGATAGACAGATGTGGTCGGACATGGCTGCATTGATCAAGCTTATACCGGAGGATTCTAGAGCGGAAGCTCAGAAGATCCTGCAAGAGGGTGAGAGGGCGTCATCCGAGATCATTGACTGCTCTGTTGACATCGCATCCACCGGTTTCCGCCAATTGGCGGGAGCAGCCGTCCTAAGGAGACAGGGCTGGCTTCGATCAACCTCTTTTCGGCAAGAGGTCTAGGCTAAGATTTTGGACATGCCATATGACGGGGAGTCATTATTCGGCCAGCATGTAGAAGATGCCTTGCAAACCATTAAAAAGGACACGGATACGGCTCGTTCCCTCGGCACTCTACAGTTTAAGAAGCAGCCCTTTCGAGGTGCGCGCGGCCGCGGCACCTCCTCATCATCATCCTTTCGTGGCTCCTCGTCCCAATACCGCTCGTACAATCAAGGGCAACAACGGTACTTTTCACAACCGCAGCAGTCCTACAGACAGCAAACTAGCAAGTCATATAGAGGAAAGTCGAATTACAGAGGAAATTCAACCAAGAAGCAGTGACTCTGTACGGACAAAACTTCCTTTTCCCAGTTGTCCTCTAGTTCTTGTTGGAGGAAAAATCTCCCAGTTCTTTTCAACCTGGTCCTCAATCACTTCGGACCGCTGGGTTCTGGATATTATTTCAAGGGGCCACGCCCTAGAGTTTGTGAAGGTTCCTCCACGCACACCTCCATCCGGGCCACCACCCGCCCATCTCAGAGAACTTTTCAAACAAATCCAAATAATGTTAAACAAGGGTGCCATCGAAGTGGTTCCGAAATATCAAAGAGGGTTGGGATTCTATTCCCGTTTTTTCCTCATACTTAAGAAATCAGGGGAATGGCGTCCCATCCTCGATCTCAGATTGCTCAACAAATTTCTCAAGACTCAGTCCTTTCGGATGCTCACATTGAAGGACATCCTCCAATTCTTTTCTCAGGAGGATTACATGACAACGATCGATCTGCAGGACGCATATTTCCATGTGCCCATTCTACCACGTCACAGGAAATACCTACGGTTTCGAGTGGGCCACAGGGATTACCAATTCAAAGTCCTACCCTTCGGACTCTGCTCAGCCCCGCGGGTCTTTACAAAATTCCTGGCCCCGGTGGTGGCTCACTTACGACAAGAGGGTATTCAGATATACCCCTACCTGGACGATTGCCTCATCAAAGCTCAATCCTCCCACCAGGCGGCCCTCGATACCCAGCGCTGTCTCGATCTATTCCAGTCCCTGGGGTTGTCGATCAATGTACAAAAATCTCAACTCACGCCGACTACGTGCAAGACCTTTCTCGGCGCTTGTATCAATACGAGCACAGCCATGGCCTTTGCTTCAGCTGAGCGTCAAGAACGGATTCAACAGCTTGCGAGCTCCATCGCAGCAAAGCAGTCAGTTTCAGTCCGCATATTAAAATCCTTTCTGGGAATGGCGTCCTCATGCATCGCTTTGATCCCTCTCTGCAGACTAAAGAGTCGCATCATCCAAGAGGAGTTAGACAAGCAGTGGCGCCAGGTTTCCGGTTCCTTCAACGATCAGATCGTGGTGTCACCCCGCATGGCTCAAGCGCTGCATTGGTGGACTCGTCCTGCCAACATCGCAGCAGGAACATCTTTTCTGTCGACAACCCCAGAACTCGTCCTTACTACGGACGCATCCATGGAGGGTTGGGGCGCACATTTTCAAGATCTATCCGTCAAGGGCCAATGGTCAGCGGCTCAGCGTTGCTGGCACATCAACAGACTGGAACTGATGGCCATTTTCTTGGCGTTGAAATCCTTCCGCCTGCAATTCCAAGGGAAGTCAGTCCTCATTCAGACGGACAACACCACGTGCATGCACTACCTGAACAAACAGGGCGGGACAAGATCTCCACTGCTCTCCCGTCTGGCGCAGAGGATTTGGAGTTGGGCCATACTCCATCAGATGACGTTACAAGCAATTCATCTGCCCGGCATTTCCAATACTCTGGCGGATGCACTCAGTCGGTCAGCATCATCAACCCACGAGTGGGAGTTACATCAACCGACGCTGGAATTTGTCTTCAACCTTTGGGGTCACCCGACAATCGACCTCTTCGCAACCCCGCAGAATGCAAAATGCCAGTCCTACGCAAGCTGGTTTCCCCACCAAGGGTCGTGCGGAAATGCCCTTTCGATCAATTGGTACGGGATATTTGCGTACGCTTTTCCGCCGATTCCTTTGATTCCGCGAGTGCTGCGGAAGATGAGACAACAACCGTGCCATGTACTTCTAATAGCTCCACGGTGGCCTCGGCAAGCATGGTTTTCGGAGTTGCTTCTCCTATCCCAACGCGAGCCCATCCTTCTCCACCTGAAGCCGGATCTGCTGACAATGAACGATGGTCGGATATGCCATCCGAATCCCAGCTCTCTCAGCTTGTCGGCTTGGAACCTGAGCACCTTGAATTTGCTCATTTGAACATTCCTGCAGGGAGGTGTTAGCTAAGGCAAGAGCTCCATCCACAGTGAAAACGTATAAGCTCAAATGGAAGCGATTTTGTCATTGGTGTGCTTCCGCCCACATTCATCCTGTGCACGCTCCCCCAGAACACATTCTGCCATTCTTCCTACAACTAGCGCAGTCTGGATTATCGCACTCTACCCTAAAGGTCTTTCTAGCGGCAATATCTCGCTTCCGACAAGACGGCTCGTCCTCTCTCTATTCATCCAGAGTCATACAACAATTTTTCAAGGGTCTCTTCCGCATGTTCCCGCCCATTCGGCGTCCTCCACCCACGTGGCGCCTGAACATCGTGCTGGCTCAACTCATGAAGGCGCCCTTCGAACCTATCCACTCAGCGGATGTCAAATTTTTAACTTGGAAGGTGGCCCTCCTCCTTGCTCTGACCTCTTCCCGCAGAGTCAGTGACATTCACGCCTTTACAATAAAGCCTCCGTTCCTTCAATTCAGATCGGACTGTGTCATCCTCCGCACTAATCCGGTTTTTATACCTAAAGTACCATCCGATTTCCATCTTAACGAACCGGTGCTTTTAAAGACTTTTTTCCCGCATCCACAAACCCCGGCGGAGCAAAGCTTACACTCTCTGGACTTGAAGAGATGTCTTAAATTCTACATTAGCAGAACTCAATCCTTTCGCAAATCTGACCAGTTGTTTGTGGCCTACGGGCGTGCTTGCAAAGGACAATCGGTCACCAAACCTACGATTGCCCGTTGGGTTTCATCAGCAATCTCTTTTTGCCATCAAAAGGCTGGTAAGCCTCTGTCTTCGGGAGTGAGAGCCCATTCAACGAGGGCTATGTCATCTTCCACTGCCCTGTTCGCTGGTGTGCCCATCCATCAGATATGCCGGGCAGCTACGTGGTCCAGCAGGCACACGTTTACGAAGCACTACTGTCTGGAATCCATTAACGAAGCAGATACGGCTGTGGGACAGGCAGTTCTACGAAGTCTATTTAAATAAGGTGAGCCTCTGCTACTTCCCTCCTCCTGGGGTATTATTAATTGCGTTCTAAATACATTGTCATTGTATTACATGCAATATCAATACGGCTTGGTCAGCCGAATACTGTTTACTGCTTACTATTCTATTCAAGCATGTGAATCTATGAAAGACACCCCAAATACTGGAGAAGAACAAATGTTACTTACCTGTAAACTGTGGTTCTCCAGTATTGGTGTCTTTCATAGATTCACATGCGACCCACCCTCCTCCCCTCAGAGGCTCTCTTCTCCTCTTTCGGCTCTATGGTCACTCTCGTGCTCGAAAATCTGAGGGCCTGAGCCTCTGAGGAGAAGGTTCTAGAGGGTGCTAGCGCCTGATTGGCTGGAGTTTGGACTATAAAATGACAGTGATATGTTAGCAAAGTGAATCTTTTTCTCAATGCTTTCCTATGTCTCAATACTATCCTATGGTATTTTAACTTGATATGTTATTTGAACTATATATATATAAGTTTATTTGGGTATGTATATACTCTTATGTGGTTATGTATGTGTATATGTATATATACATGATACTTATTGCTTTTTATATATACCGTGGGACTCCCACTTCGACGACGGGGAATATTCAAGCATGTGAATCTATGAAAGACACCAATACTGGAGAACCACAGTTTACAGGTAAGTAACATTTGTTCATTCTCTGCGTAGGTCTTCAAGCGATTTTAGCGTTGTGCCCTTACTTATGTCCCCCAGGGTGGAGATACCAATCCGATCCCAGCCAAGGAATCCCTGAAGGTCTGCAACCTGTGGGAGGAGACGATTGTGCGATAGTGGGGTTTCTTGAGTAAGGTGGCACTACCAGCCCATTCGACGTAGCGCCTGTCGCCATGTTATAATTACAACTTTTGTCGCCGGAGGGAGGTCTTTGGGGTCGGTCCTACTATAAATGTAAGAATGTGCAGAAGGGTCACCCATGAGCCATTGTTCGACTTGGAATGCTGGGTCTTCTCTGGACCCATACCACCACTCAAGCTCTCCCTTTTTTAACAACCATTTTCAACTCATTACTTGATTATTGTTAAATGGAAAATTTTGGCCATGTTTGCATGTGTTTGCAACTTGTTCTCGACTGAAATTATGAATCTAGGTATCCAGTAAAGCTAAGTCATATAAAAAATGTACATATCATATATAGTTATTCATCGACCTTTCGGCCTTATCTTTGGAAATCAATATGTCAATGTTCAGAAGGAACTCTGTAATAAGATGTTGCTGTGAACCGAAGGGCTAATGCTCACTGGGCAGATTCACATTTACATAATCTTGATATTTGATTGCCTTGTACATTTTAATTGCTGTGCAGTGAGAATAAGAACACATAGTTTTGTGTGCATGCTTTTAATAAAACACCTACGAATACAGTGAATCCTGCTTTGAAGACTGGTTGTGAGGGCTTTACTTCGTCTTCTTGAGTTTGTCCCTCCCCTGGAACGTGGCCTTAATATTTCTGACCTTCCACTGCTTACTTTTCAGACACTCCTTTTTTCTTTTTGGTTAAGCACTCCATGTGTTTTCCGGCTGATTCCACCACAGCAATCTGTATTGCTCTTACCCGTGTGATTCTGCCTCACACTCCTCCGTGTTGTGCGTGCCCGTGTGTGCTTCTCCCCCGCATTGCTTTCTCGTCCACGTTGTATTTGCTCTTGCCCTTATGCTTCTGTTCCCGTACCCTTCTCCCGCCACCCTCCCTGTTGTATGTGACCCTATCTTCGTGATCCTTCTTCCAAAAAGCACTCTCCGGGTTGCTTCTACTGACTCTCTTTTTGTTTCTTCCCTCCACTACCTTTTTTTAATGACCCATTTGACTTGGACCAGTAAATAAAAAGTAAAAAAGACCCGTGCATTTTGTAGGCGCATGTTTGCGTGGTGCAAACTTCTACAAAATGACACAGCAGCTTTGTCATGCCACCTTTTGGTATTTATTTTGGTTTCGTATTTAGCCATGCTGCACAGCATTAGTAAAAACCATTGGCAAAGCCAATAGTTCCCAGAGGTGAGACCTAATGACTGCCAATGCTTGCATTGACTGTCTTCTCCTCTGTTGCTGAAGGTACCTTTTCAGTGTTCAAAGAAGAGCCTTGCAATTGAGATATCAGCTTTTTACGTTGGTTTGTGTTATCGTACCCTTTGTAGTGAAATGGTGGATGGACTGATTACTAAAAAGACATTATGGTGCAGTGTTTACCCACCAAACTTTTGCTACTTGCTTTGTCCAAAAATCAATGTTCGAGGCATATGAGCTGCAGATCACACACTGAGCATAGATCGCCATCTGGTGTTGGGCCCGGTTATGTGCACTTGTTTTTGTCTTAGAAAAGTCTTTGGAAGTCACAGGATAGGTGACTCCTCCTTTGGATCATAGTGCGCATGGGCATCGGCTCCATCCTCAGATAGTTTTTTTCCACCATCGGGCTCGGATGTGTTAATCGCGCTCCAGCTCGGTACCGTTACCGATCCCACTTTCGACGCGCAATCCTTCACCTTTTTCTACTGTATTGTTTTCTATCGCGATCCCCATCCTCGCGCATCTCACCAGCATTGAAGTCCTCGATTCCTGGCGTCGACTAAGGCCTTCGGGCCTACCTGGGCCTCTACATCTGGCTCATGGAAAGAACTCCATTCAAGAAGTGTCCTCAATGTGGGTCGAAATTCCCACACACCGATCTGCATGAGGTGTGTAACCTCTGCCTCTCACCGGAGCATAAGGCCAGAGACTGTTCAGCTTGTGCCTCTTTCCGCTCCAAAAAGACCTTTTGGGATCGTCGAGCCCGAAGAAGAATGGCTCGCTCGTCGACTTCCATTCCCGACGACCTCTTCCAAGAGGGCGTCGATGTACCAGAACAGGAGCGGATCGAAGAAGACCTCGTCAGTGCCTCCGAAGCAGACTCCGACATCGAAGACATCACTCCTGGGCAACGGGTCGTAAGTACTGCCGTCGACCCCGACTCCCTCGCCCCACCACCGAAAAAGGCTTCGGTCACACCTTCACCTTCGGGCCCAGGTGCACACCGAGAAAGTACTTCTCACGCCCCGCCTCCGGGCCCGGCCAAGAAGCCAACTACAAAGCCTTCAGGCCACTCGGGATCGAGTCAGCCTGCCGTCGGTACCGAAACTCTGACCCCGGCACCGAAAAAGAAGACACCACACTCCTCCGCGGTGCCCACTACTGCCTCCACATCGACGCACTGGGCACCCAAACCTACCGGCACCAATCCCTTGACTCCAAAAAAAGCATCGGAACCGACCAAAAAGCCGTTACCGAAGACTACAGACTCTCAAACTTTGGAGCCGAAAAAAAGCAATCAGAACCGAAAAAACAACCAGTTCCACAGACCCCTACAGACACTTCAAAACCTCACGGTTCCAAACCCAAAGAGCACAAAACCGCTATACAGTCAGTGCCGCGCAAGCATTCGGAACCGAAGAAATCAGCACAGAAGGACATGCCTCCCACAGAAGAGCTTTTTAATCCAGATCCCACCCAAAAGACTCTTCTTAAAGATCCAAAGACTGGTCAATTGATTCTGAGTTCCAAAAAGAGACCACTAGACTCGCCTACACCGGCTCCAGCACCTAAAAAGAGGGACATTGCGACATCTCCTCTCAGGATCCCTTCTCCACCTCCTCCACCACACCACTCTCCTACACCATCTCCTCCACCAGTGGACGATGATGACACTTCTGATGACACAGGGGAGGGTGCAGATGAAGAGCCAATAGGGGATCCTAGTCCACCTCATACCCCATACCCATGGGACGATTACAATACACCAGATGTCCCTAACGTGCCACAGGATGATATCAATCCCTCTAGACCTTCCCCCCCAGAGGATACCATGGGCTTCAACCAGCTCGTTCACAGAGCTGCAGAGTACCACGGGGTTGACTTACACACAGACCCCGTGGATGAGGATTTTTTAATGAATACTTTTGACATCTCCCAAAAGACCACCTCCATTCTACTCATGCTGAAAGGGGTAATTAAACACGCACCGGAAGTGTTTAAAGACCCCGTTAGGGCTAGGGTTATCAACCCAAGGATAGAAAAGAAATATAAAGCCGCCCCAACAGACCCAGCATACATTAAAGGCCATGTTCCGTTGGATTCGTTAGTAGTCTCCAACGCCAGGAAGAGGGCTAACTCTCAAACGTCAGGGGATGCTCCACCTCCTGACAAAGAGTCCAAACTCTTGGACGCTTCCGGTAAACGCACAGCATCTCAAGCAGCTAACATATGGCGTATCGCCAACACTCAAGCCTTGTTAGCTAGGTATGATAGGGCGCACTACGACCAGTTAGAGACCCTATTGCAACACTTGCCTGACAAATATAAAAACAGGGCTAATGACCTCATACAAGAGGGTAAGCTCATCACTATCACCTCCATTTGCTGCGCTCTAGACGTGGCAGACACCGCCTCCCGAGCCATAAACACAAGTGTCCTCCTGCGTAGACACGCTTGGCTACGCATTTCCGGTTTTAAACCTGAAGTACAAACTTCCATTCTCAATCTGCCATTTGACCAGGAACACTTGTTCGGACCTACCGTGGATTCATCTCTCGAGAAGATGAAAAAAGACACTGACACGGCTAAATCAATGGGAGCCTTGCAATCGCAAGCTCCCAGACCTTCCTTTTGTCGCTCCTCTTACAGAGGCAACTCCAGAGGCTATTCCTCAGACAACCCCTCCACGTCTTACAAGACTCCCACCCAAACCACATTCACCAAGGGTTATCAGAGAGGAGGCTACAGGGGCAATAATAACAAAGGTAGAGGCAGAACTAACAACACCCGCTCTGCCTCCACCCTTACCCAATGACTTCCCTCCGCTCCCCCCGGACCATCCTACACCTGTCGGGGGAAGATTACTACAGTTCCTTCCTGTCTGGAACACCATCACCACAGACCGGTGGGTGAGACAAATCGTTCAATCAAGATATTGTCTAGAACTCACCTCTACCCTCCCAAACATACCACCCAGACAGCGCCCAATGTCACCAGAACATTTATCGCTGCTAAAGCAGGAGGTAATCTCCCTCCTACAAAAACATGCAATAGAACCAGTCCCCCTGCATCAGCAAAACACAGGAGTCTACTCCCTGTATTTCCTCATCCCAAAGAAGGACGGATCTCTGAGACCTATCCTAGACCTCAGACCCCTAAATCTCTACATACACTCAGACCACTTTCACATGGTCACGCTTAAACAAGTCCTTCCTCTCCTTTCCCAAGGCGACTTCCTTGCCACTCTAGATCTCAAGGACGCCTACTTTCATATTCCCATTCACACCTCTCACAGAAGATATCTCAGGTTTGTAGTGGAAGGCCAGCACTACCAATTCAAGGTACTCCCTTTCGGAGTCACCACAGCACCCAGAGTATTCACCAAGTGTCTGGCGGTAGTTGTAGCTCACCTGAGAAGACAACACATTCATGTCTTCCCATATTTGGACGATTGGCTCATAAAAACCAACTCATAAAATCAGTGTGTACGTCACACTCACGCAACAATCCAGCTACTCCACGACTTAGGGTTCACAGTAAACCACGCAAAGTCTCATCTACAACCGGCCCACATACAACAGTACCTCGGTGCCACAATAGACACCTCGAAAGCACTTGCTTACCCCAGTCCGCCCAGGATAGCAAGTATGCAGAAACGCCTAACAAAATTTCAGCTGCAACACTCTCTTCCAGCTCGAGTGTTCATGCAGCTCATAGGGATGATGGCCTCTTGCATATTCATAGTACCTCACGCAAGACTCCAAATGCTTCCTCTGCAGGAGTGCTTAGCACGTCAATGGAACCAAGCTCAAGGTCAGCTAACAGATCTGGTATTGGTGGACGGCCGCACTTATCGCTCTCTGTAGTGGTGGAACACCAAAATCCTTTCCATAGGGCGACCGTTCCTCGAGCCGGTTCCACAGATTGTGTTAACAGCGGACGCATCGCTCTCCGGCCGGGGAGCTCATCTATCACATCATACCATGCAGGGCACGTGGACTCCACAACAAAAGTTACTCCACATCAATCACCTGGAGTTACTGCCGATTTTTCTGGCACTAAAGGCATTCCAAAAGCAAATATCAGTCAAAGCTGTGCTAGTCTGCACTGACAACATGACAGCCATGTACTACATACAGAAACAGGGCGGGACACATTCCCTACAGCTCTCCCAACTAGCGCAAAGCATTTGGAGATGGGCTATTCCTCAAAACATTTTTCTCTTAGCCTAACATTTTCCAGGAGTCCAGAACAGCATCGCCGATCTGTTAAGTCGTCAAACGCAACAGATTCACGAGTGGGAACTTCATCCACAAGTTCTTCAACCCTTTTTCCAGTTGTGGGGGCAGCCAGAGATAGACCTCTTCGCCACACACGAAAACGCCAAATGCCCAAACTTCGCCGCCAGATATTCACACCCATTGTCCAAAGGCAATGCGATATGGATGAATTGGTCAGGCAGATTTGCGTACGCTTTTCCGCCTCTCCCACTCATCCCACTGGTAGTGCGCAAACTGCAGCAACATTCACTGACCCTCATCCTAGTTGCTCCAACATGGGCCAGACAACCGTGGTACACCACATTTCTGGAACTGTCTCTAGTCCCGCACCAAAAACTACACCTCTCCCCACGCCTCTTAACCCAGAACCATGGAGACATCAGACACCCGGACCCAGCACAGCTCAGCCTTGCGATCTGGCTCCTGAGGTTTTAGAGTTTGGTTACCTTAACCTTCCCCCTGACTGTATGAACGTTATTAGAGAACCTAGAAGCTCCACCACTAGAGCCTGCTATGCAGCCAAGTGGAAAAGATTTGTGATATATTGCCACAATACCACCATCAATCCTTTAGATGTATCAATTCAGCACATCATAAGTTACCTACTGCATCTTCAAAGGTGTAACTTAGCCTATACATCTATTAGATTACACCTGGCTGCCATAGCAGCCTATTTACAAAATAGACAACACTTATCACTCTTCAGGATACCTGCCATCAAAGCATTTATGGAAGGCCTCAAAAGAATAATTCCACCCAGGGTACCCCCCTCGCCTGTGTGGAACTTAAACATTGTGCTCACCAGACTAATGGGTCCGCCTTTTGAACCTCTGCACAAATGCAAACTACAGTTTCTAACATGGAAAGTTGCTTTCCTAGTAGCCATTACTTCCCTTAGAAGAGTCAGTGAGCTACAAGCACTAACTATTCAAGAACCGTTCTTACAACTCCATCATAATAAAGTTGTTTTCAGAACCAATCCAAAATTCCTCCCTAAAGTTATTTCTCCCTTCCACCTCAACCAGTCTGTGGAGTTGCCCGTATTCTTCTCGTAACCACAGACAGTTGCAGAAAGAGCTCTTCACACTCTAGATGTTAACAGAGCACTGCTTTATTACATTGAAAGAACAAAACCTTTTCGTAAGACCAAACAACTTTTCCTGTCCTTCTCACCACCACATAAAGGCAACCCCATATCCAAATCTGGCATAGCAAGGTGGATTGTCAAATGCATACAGATTTGCTATCACAAACCTAAACACACCTTATCTGTTCCTCCTAAAGCCCACTCTACCCGAAAGATAGGGGCTTCAATGGCATTTTTAGGGAACATTCCCCTAGATGACATCTGCAAAGTAGCCACATGGTCTACACCGCATACATTCACAAAACACTATTGTGTAGATGTGCAAGCAAAACAACAAGCTAGTGTGGGCCAGGCTGTACTCAAAACACTATTTCAAACAACTGCAACAGATACTGATGGTCGCCTCTTGAGGTGGGTACTGCTATACAATCTATGCTCAGTGTGTGATCTGCAGCTCATATGCCTCGAACGGAAAATGCTACTTACCAGTACGCATTTGTTCTTGGCATGTGAAGCTGCTGATCCACACACGCCCACCCGCCTCCCCTGCTACCTTTATCTGTTCCAGTATTATCTTTTTTAGATACAGCATACATGGGCATCTTTTCTCTTTCTTACAAAACTCCATCATTTCCCGGCTGGCAAAAAACAATCTGAGGATGGAGCCGATGCCCATGCCCACTATGATCCAAAGGAGGAGTCACCTATCCCGTGACTTCCAAAGACTTTTCCAAGACAAAAACAAGTGCACATATCCCGGCCCAACAGCGGATGGCGATCTATGCTCAGTGTGTGGATCTGCAGCTCTACATGCCAAGAACAGAAGCATACTGGTAAGTAGCATTTTCCTTTTCATAGAATCATCAGATTTTTAAGTTTCTCAAAGTGCCAGAACTCTAAGGTAAATGCTGTAAGGAAGAATATCCCCACCCCCATTGCGCTATTAGATGTGCGTGTGGTGGCGCAGGTATGAGGCGGACGGACGATAAGGGTAGAATCAATGAATAAAGGCAGACCTTGAGATATGCCTATCTGGAGCCTCTAGTGCGCTAGCAGTGATATCTCAGAGGGGGGCCCTTGGGGCCAAGCCCACCCTGCACTCAAATGTTTCTTCTGACCAAGAGGGAATTCTTGAAACTTTCAGTGTCACAAGATGCCATTCAACAACGCTGCAGCTTTAACCGTGGCTGTGACAAAACACAATGTATGGGTCGTTTGCAGCTTCCTCAAGCCTTGATTAGGTGACAGAGTATTAGTAGAGTCGAACCTATTTAAAAAGAAATGCTACTACCAACAACTCAAAAAGATAGTGTTTCAAAAGGTAGGCCTTGAAGTTCAAGCTGAAAGGCGGTTCCCAACAACCTGAAGCCATGCACCCTTTTGAAATGATTGTCTTGCAGCTATGTTATGGTTAGTAAGTAAGAACACTACACATGGTAGTCAAGAGAAGTGTGCTTCAGATACATTTCTACCATTCTATTTTGTTCCTCAACTGTCGCTTGTTGGTTCTAAATGGCAGTGTTCAGTGTAGCTGCCAAGCAGACCCAAGATGACACCCTCAGCCAGTCCTGATCCTTGAGCAACGGCACTAAGCATTCTTGGACTTTGAGTTTGGATTTTAGTATTACAAGTATGGGATTGAAAATGCCAGCATGCAAAACACCGTTGGTTGCATAAAAACTATGGAGCATATGTACAAGCCCCTATCGCCACCACAATGTCACTTTTACCGACGTTGGGGTGGTGATAGGGGCTTAGCCTTATTTACAAGGCAGCGTTAAGCCACTTAACTTGGCTTAATGCTGACTTGTACATAAGGCCCCCTTTCATACTATGCTTAGCGTGAAAGGGGTGTGCAGTGGGTGTTGCCAGGGCTTAAAGTGGGCCGGGTCTCACCGGTGCTGAGCACCGGCAGTTTTTTAAAGGAGGCCTTGAAACTTGTCTCTATTGGGCTCTGTTTTGAGCCCTGGCACAGGCGGTCCGTTTTATTCCGGACTGCGGTGACAGCAGGCACATCGATGTGCGCGTGCTCACACTTCTCAATAATGAAGAAGTTGCGGCATGACGTCATGCCAAGCGAGCGTTGTAGGGGAAGGGAAATCCTTTAAAAAGTCATTTTCTCTCTGGATTTCCCTTCCCTTTTTGAAACTCAGGAGCATCAACATTGTCGTGGTGTCACCTGGGTTTTAAGTGGAAGCTCTTTCAATATTACATACAAGCCATAATTGCTGCTTATTTATTTTATGCAACTAACAACCATTGACAAAGCCAATGATCCTGAGTTGTTGTAGGTATGATGTTACTTGTTGCATCGTATAGCTGGATGCAATGACAGAAACAGCAGAATACAAGTCGGGCGGCACACTATGCTAAGCACAGATTTTTAGTTTATGTGATTTTAAGCCACGCCCTAAATTACATTGGTCATGCCCCTTTGAGAGACCCCCCAGTTTTTTCATTCCACTTAAAGCCCTAGGTGTTGTGGTGGGCGTTCCACTGCAACACCCATTGTTTTTTACGCTGCCCCCTATGTACAAGGATGGCGTACATAGGATGCAGCGCGAAAACCTGGTCTTCAGTTAGCAGAAACGAGGAGAAATCCATTATTCCTCCTTGTTTTGGCTTTTTCCATGTGTCCTGCCTTGTGCAGCACACATGGAAAAAGCAAAATGCCATGGATTGTTTATGTACAGGAAGGTGTCCCTTCCTGTACATGAACAATCCTTTAAAAAAAATCCATTTTGTGACGGTGACAGAATGGCATTTTAGGACTGTTTATGTGCAGGAAGGGACACCTTCCTACACATAAGCAATCCTCTCTTTCACTTTGGTGCAAGGGTGCCTGCGTTGGCGCTAAGTTGCTAAACTTAGCGCCATCGCTGGGGGGCTGCACCACATTCTTGTAAATATGGTGCAGCCTTGCGTTTCAGAAGTGGGGGAGAGAGGCGTTAAGATGATGGCTAACGCCTTTCTTCACCACTTCCTTGTACATATCCCCCTATGTGTTCTTCTTCAATTTGGTTACAAACAAAATATGAAGATGGTCAAAAAAAGTTATATTTTTAATTTGTATGTCTTGGTGTAGTTTTATATAACATGTAGCACAATTTATATCATTTCTGTGATTTAGAAAATATTGTGGTGCAAAGTTAGGAATAATAAAACGTTCGGGCGCGACTCGTATTTTGGCTTCTAACCCCTGGTTCGGCTCACCCCATGGACTTGCCCATTTCTATATATCGTCAAATTACATCAATGTGGAGTTAAGTATAATAAACTTTTGCTTAGCTATTTATTCTTACCATGGTGATAATTTTGATAGTCCATAATTTTTCACGCTGTTTTGGTAGGGCGATATATTTCTACGAATTTCTGCTACTACACTGAAGCCCTCAAAACAAGTACCAGCGAAATGGGGTGGTAATAGTTCATATTTACCTAGAGAATTTTCGAACCTTCATGCTTTAACAGGAAGTTCTATTTGAAGCGTCTATTTCAATTTTTTTTCTCATCTGTTGTTTAACCCTTTCGCCGTAATTTGTTCTGCACGGGCTCCCGGGTGCGGCACTTGTTTGCGAAGAGTCTCTCATCTAATCTTGGAGGCCATGTAGGACTTTAGTTTATGCGCCTCACCGTTAATGTGTGGCCTCTGTGTGGTGTCCTGAAAGCACTGTCTGTATACATATCACATCCTCATTAGCATGTTAAAAATGCTGACCCGGGCTCAGCCAATCAGAATGCTGGCGGTGTGTGCTGTTTATTTATTTATTTATTTAATGCGTTTTTATATAGCGCGGACTTTACCCGAAGGTGTCGGAGCGCTTCACAATAGGAGCAGTAGTGATACATAAGGAGAAAAATTACAGGTGAGCATGTTACAAAATCAAACGTTACGTTCCATGAGGCAATAGTGACATTTGTGCAAGTATCAGGAGCAAACAAAATACAAGAGGTAGCAAACGATACGTTACAAAAGGAAAAAGTGACGTGTGCAGGTTACAAGAGCACAGAGGTCAATAAATGGCAGACACTCAAAACACTAAAGCAAAAGTTACGTTACATGAGGCAGTGGTGGCCGTTGTGCAAGTATCAAAAGCAAACAAAATACAAGAGGTAGCAAACATACGTTACAAAAGGAAAGGTGACGTCTGCATGTTATACAAGAGTACAAAGTACAAGTAGAGGTATAATACTGCTCTAAATGGCAGTAAATGGTTTACTTCCGTTCTAAGTCCATTGAGGGCAAGAAGTGAGACATAACGGAGAAAGGGTTGTCTGGCCTGTTTGTCTGCATGTGCTGGTGAGATAAGAGTTGATGAGGGGCCTTAGCACCATTTACTTGCTATAATATTGAGTAGGAAATTAAAAAATATTTAGGTAACGAGCAGAGCAGTTCGATAACCTTGTGTGGCGTCGGCCACTATAGACTGTAGGATTTAGGGCGTTATATATTCGGAGCACCCATACAGGCCAAGAGGTTTGCTTGGCGCTAGCCAAAACCGAAGGCTACATAAGTTGAGAAAAATTCTTAAGAACAGAACATACCGTTTGATGTCCTTCGTCTAATCTTTGAAGCCCACTGTGGAAAATATCTCATAATCAATATCGGCCACATGTTTTCCTCCCGATTGTTTGTATTGAATATATGGACGTCCAGAATGCGGCCCGTGTTTTCAAGGATGGTCCCTGTGTAAACGCGGAAGCCCCTTATCTCCCCCGGGGCGTTCCCTGATAAGACGCGGCTTCCGTGCAGCAGGCCGGGGGCGAAGCGTGTCGATTGCCCAAGAAGAGTTGTTCGACAGGGCCGTTATCTAATCGCCGCTCGACTGATAATAATTGGAGAGTGATATCTGAGACAAGGAGGAGAAACAAGATATGCTTGAGGGCAAGCCTGCGGTTACCAGGCGGCTCCCTGCCACTGTAGACAGAATACTTAAGAAAACATAATGTATTCTGGGAGTTGTAGTCTTGGCTAACTTTGGTTCAGCTGGCCTAGTGGAACCAAACGACCTAATTTCAATGGCCTGTTTAAGGGGCTCCCCGTTTTAGAAGGAAAAAAGTAGTTCTCTATGCGCTATAGAATGATTCTATGATGACGTCTGCTTAGGTTTTGGGACCTATTGTGACATCTTTCAACGAAAGCAGGCGCGCAACGCCTACAGGGCTCAAAGCTCTTCAGCCCCCCCCAACACCCCCGTCGTGTGTGTCGCCCCTGGGCTGAGACAGCTTTCTCACACACACACACACAGATATAGTTCTTGAGCTGCTGTGGGCAGGCTGATCTGGTGTCTTATTGCAGCCGCACCGAGTATTTCACAGGTCTTAAGTTGATAACGCGGCTCTGTTGTGTTTTTCATCCGTTCCTAGAGCCCCTGCATCTCCCCTCTGCCTAGTACTTAAAGTTGCTAATTACTTTTGTTTCCACTGTGTGAGAATGCATTTCCAGGAAAGTAACCTTAGGCTTTGTTTTTTGTTGTTGCAGTTTTATATAGGTCGAACTCCACCTGAAGATATTGAGGCACACGTTGCATGAGAACCAGTTACATTATACAAGGACACATTCATTTTTGAAGGCACAGGGAGATAAAGTGATTTGCCCAGGATCACAAGATGTTGGGCTGGCGCTGAGACTTGAAAATTGTTCACCAACTGAAAGCCAGCAGCTCTGGCAGTTATGCCACATTCTTTCCACTTTCAAGTCATAGCAATATATCACATATCAATGCATATCAATAGTCTGAAAGTTTGTTGCTGGACCCACAGAATATTTATTTCCTCCACTCTCCATCCTTGATGGATACCATAATATAAATTATATCCAAGACCCCACTTGCTACCGTGGATAACAAAAATGCTGAGTTTCTCAAACTGCCTGGTCTGCATTCAGACAAATAACCCCTCATTCTCAACGCTCACTCACTGTGGGGCATATTTACAAGCCCCTATCGCCACAGGAACGTCACTTTTAGTGACGTTTCTGTGGCGATATGGGCTTTGCCTTATTTACAAGGCAGCGTTATGCCACTTAACACTGGCTGGTTAATGTTTCATTTCACCTCGTTTTTGCTGTTTCTATGTGTGCTACGTTGTGCAGCACACACAAAACCAGCAAAAGGCCATTGAATATTTATGTGCAGGAAGGTGTCCCTTCCTGCACATAAACAATCAATTTTAAAAAATGAAGTTTTGCAACTTCTGTGTATGCTGCATTAAGCAGCACACATAGAAGTTACAAAACGCCATTTAAAGATTATGTGCAGGAAGGGACACCTAACTGCACATAAAAAATCTTCCCCTACCACTCAGGCACCCTTGCACTATGGTGCAAGGGTCTCTGCGTTGGCGCTAGGCAGCTAAAATTAGCACCTGTGCAGGGGGAAATGCAGGGCTGCACTGTATCCTTGTAACTATGGTGCAGCCCTGTGTTTTGGAAGTGGCAGAGTGAGGAGTTAAGCCAAGGAGGCTAACGCAGCGCTCTGCCACTTCCTAGTAAATATGCCACTGTATTTCCAGCAATTACCATGCGCTCATGCCATTCACCCTCCTCTTACCCTGCACCCACAGGTGCACACCTCAGCCTGCACTCACATGCCACTCCACTCCCCTTTCACCCTGCAGTCTCACCACTCACGGCGATCACACTGTACTTACATCACTCACCATGCACTCATGCCATTCCCCCTGCACACATCATTGACCCTGCACTCACATGATTCTCCACTCACCTGTCACTCTTACTGCTCACCCTGCAATTTCACCACTCACCTCTGCACTTTCATCTGCACCCAAACTCAAATGGTCACATCCGTCACCTTGCACTAACATCACTCACCCTGCACTAACTTCTCTCACCCTACTTTCACACGGGCACATCACTCATCCTGCACTTACATAGGCACTCTGGTCACTCACACAGCTCACCCTTCACTTACATGGGCTCAGCACTCACCCTGAACTCACACCACTCACCCTGCACTCCCTTCTACTCAGCCTGCATTCACACAAGCACTGCATTCACCCATCACTCACACAGCTCACTCTTCTTGCACACAGGCACAGTAGTCTGCCATAACTCACAGGGACACACCACTCACCCTGCACTAACTTCTCCCACCATGCACTCACTATCACACCTCTCCCTTCACTCTTGCCACTCACCCTGCATTCACACAGGCCCACTGGTCCCCCAGTATGCACACAGGCACATAGCTCACTCTGCATTTACACCGCTGTAGTGCTAGAGGCACTCTTCTGGTTTGAAACCCTGTGATGACCTTTGACTACCGTTATTTTAACTGACTTTAGTTTGTTATTTCATCCTAGCCTGGATGTACGATGTCCTGCATATGCCTGCTTCTCTTAAAAGTTTCTTTCTTGTAATCTTGCTGTCTTTCAGTGGGAGCTGTCAAGGAGTAGAACAGTCTTGCCAAGAGCAGAGCGTGTGGGATGTGCATTTGAAAGCATAAAAGGGAGAGAGAGGTGTGGAATGTACTCTTTGGTTTCGAAGTGCAGTGTTGTGAGCAGTGATGCATACATGTGCTCGGTGTTGTACTATTGGCTTTGACATGGCCTCATGTCATCTTGTTTTCTGACTTTGCCTTGCTTCAGCTTTTCTGCGTGCACACCAGCGCTTGCAAGTTGCTTGGGTTATTCACGTTCAAGGTCTTTCTGTTTTGGTGAGGGATTGTTTATGTATTCTGAAAGGCTTTGTGAGCTGTGAGCTTCGTCAAGATAAAGGCTAGAACATGTGAGTTTGGAGAAGGGAACGTGAGAGCTCCTTCCTGCCATGGTAATGCTTGCTTGGAACCTGGCCAGTCCTGGTAAGATTTTCTCTGGCCCAGGGGGAGGTCTTTCTCGAACCTTCTACTGTGTTTAAAGCCTGAGGGTTGTGGACTTGGAGACCGGGAGTTTGGAATCCGAGTGAGGACGGACGCGTTTATCTCGGAGCGTGGACCCTGGTTGCTAAGGCTCTCAATCACGGCTGTTTACTTCCCCTGTTTGAGATACACTGTTTTGCACCAGGTGATGTATTACGTTTTGGTTATTGCCATTGTGATGTGAACCAGTGGCTGTGATCATTTGATGTGTGAGTGAGTGTGTTTTCTTTGTGATGTGTGAGTGAGTCAAGGTGCACCTCCAAAGTACTCATTTGATGTATATATAGCTTTCTGATCTCTTGCAGGACGTCCATCTCCATCATACAATATCTCTTTGTATATTTGAATCTTTTGCATTTGTGGGAGAGCTTTTGTTAGAGAGCATTATGTAATATAAACCCCAAACCTTGTTCAAAAGAGAGAGAGTCCTTGCATTTTGTAATATAAAACCCTTTTCTAAAGGTGCTGTCTTAAAGTGTTTTGACTGCTCCGGGTGTTGGGCTACCGTGTGGAAGATTCTGTGTTATCTGATAGGCGCAATCAAAACAACCGCTCACACCACCCACCCTGCACTCATTCCTCTCACTCTGTATGCACTCAGCTCACATGGGCTCTTCTCTCACTTTGCACTCATGTCGCTCGCCCTGCACTCACATCAGGACACCTTTCACTCTACACTTTCAAAACTCACACTGCATTCACTCACACTGTTCACAATCACCCAACATTTATATGAGCTCACCTCTTATGCTGCACACATAACAAGCATTGGCAAAGCCCCTTTCTGTATAACATATGTCTTGCAAGCTAGAGTGCATGCGCCAGCAGCACATACTCTTTCACAGGCAAGACCAAATTACTCAACTCCCATATATATATATACACCTTTCTACAATGTACCTGCAAAATATCTGTTCTATCCGCATAACTAGGGGCCTCAAATAAAAAAAAAAATGCTGCTGCGCTGCAAGCCGTTTTGCTGCGTTGAGTTGCATCATTGTAAAAGCACAGGGATATGTCGTACAACAATACGGTGCATCTGAGGGTTTTCCCCTGCGCTGGCGCACAATTGGCTGGCATGTGCCAGTGCAGGCACCATTGCGTCTTGTTGCAACGGTGCCTGCATTTGTGGATGATTTGATTTTGTGCAGGAAGGGACACCTTCGTGCACAAAAACAATCATTGATGGCATTTGTAAATGAGGCCCTAGATACCTAGTCAGTCCCATCTGTAACTCCGTGGCCGGTGCAAGAAGGGATAGTGATGGCGAAAGGAGGGAGATCAGGGCTAAGGCTTTGGGGATGGTGAGGGTCTGAGGATCAGTCTGAGGCTGTGGTGATAAGCTTGGAGCAATTGTTTATTTGGTACAGGAGGACAAAGGAGGAAAATGCTGCAGATGGGGGAAGCAGACACAAGAGGTTACGGATGAAGCAATACGACAGAGACTATGAGCTAGTGATGGAATAGAGTGGGGACTAGGGTAAACGGCGGCGTATGGCTGGTGGTGAAGTAGCACTGGCTCCAGAGTTAATTTTGAATCCTTCACCTGTGCTCTCTTGGCCTGCAGAGGGAGCTGCTGTTTTCACTGTTGCTGAAGTCACAGCATAGATCAGTGTTTGAACCTTTTGGCCTGCATGATGGCAGTGCTCTGTGGCGGCAAGTACCACAGTGGAGAACTGTCTGAGGCTGAGGGTTCTTTAGGGCACTTGGACTACTCACGTTTCAACAGTATTTCGGCTGAGTGGCTGGGGCTCGTGAAAGAACACCAAAGCTTCGGCTTCATGGGAACATAGGCACGAGCATTGAGGTTTTATGTTCATCTTCTCAGTTCAGACACGTTCAGTTGCTGTTACTACACAGCGTGACCTAAGGGTTGCAAGTGTTGCTATAGCATTGGTCCAATAACCCCTTGGACCTGTCACTGTGCTGGGCAGTCTGTTTTTAGCAAGCTTAATTATTTTAGAGGAGTTTGAATGTTCGACATTGATCACTTAAATTCTAATATCTACACATGACATGGAATCTTTGCACATTCACCATTTCACTTCATAGCTTTTGATTGGTTAAAAAAAATTGGGCCAAAAGCCACAAAGTGAAACTTATTTATAAACGTTTTGCATAGTGACACCTACAGCCATTCCTGGCTTCCCATTCACCACAATGCTTCATTAAGCAGCTTGTGTTTTTTAGGTTTTTTTTTTACATTGTATGTTGGGTCTGAAAATCCCAAGATGTAGAGTGTTACTGGATATAAAAATGTTTGCCAAAGTAGTCAAGCATTTCATAAGATCAATTGGAATCTGTGATATTAATTTATTAAAGAGTGGATTAGTTTGTTTCCAATAGTGATACTACATAAAAAAGCACATCACAGCACTATACAATTATCTTAATCTTTCTAGACTACTGCATGGAATTATGTCATGGTTTGCTAACTCATTATCCAGACACAGTACAGTGATTTTTAACCCTCTCAGTTTTATTCAAAATTGTAGTTTCCATTTCTTTCCTCTCATGCATCTATTGCCAATAATCTTACACAGTTCCTATTTGCCCCCATTGTGGCATGGGCTCTCATTGAAATCTTAGTATATGAATGACAGTGACTCCATGGAGCTAGGAAGTACACAGTTGCCCTGTCGGACTATGCATTAGAATTATGAGTAGGTAGCAGGGAAAACTGACTGACGCCAAGCTATCTTATGCCTGCCTTTCTTCAGAGGAAGTTGTCCTATGTCCTGTAGAGATGACCTGTGGCCTGAAGAGTAGACCATGGTCAAGAGACCTAAACATGAGATGATAAACCCTTCGGGAAGAGTTCACAGGCCAAAGGATCCTCTAACCACAGTAACTGAAGTGGCAGTACCATAGGAAATCCTGATGCCTTGACAACACAGTCATAGGCCTCTGGACTTTCCCTTGCGGTGTGCCTGGCACACCTGCATTACTTCAAACCTCCAAATGATTTTAGACCCACTCCATCCCTCTCCAAGGCTCATTCACAATTCCAACAAGTGCTGCACAGTTCACTAGAAAACAAATTATGAAAACAACCACCAATTACTCATCTTTAACCTCCTGACCACACAGGACTTCAATAAAGCTGCAAAAGCTTGTAGACCAGGACCATCAGTGGTAGAAATATGTCTCGCTATATACAAGAATATCCTCAATAATAACACTGCAACTGATCTAGCCAGAACTACCAACAACTCCTTGGATAAAGGTCTCTTCTTAGAAGAATTCCCTAAAACAAGGAGGGTATTCAATCCTTCTAACTTCCAGAAAATAACAAACAGTTTATAGGCAAATAGATTGAAAGCTCAGCGCCAAGACAAATAACTACATTCATTGAAGAACGCAACCTTCTCTTTATCGAAGATTATCAAAACAGATTCTGGTATGGCTGTGGCACAAAAGCAGCACTGACTTCCACACGTGTTGATTTATACACTGAAATGGATTCAAATGGAGTACCGGCACACCAATTACTTGACCTGTACCTTGCCTTTGATTCTGTCCATCTCAACAGGGACTTGGAATTGATCTAGTCTTACTAAAAATAACTTTCTATCTGTAGTCAGCTAAGTCTCTGCCATTGAGAATGGCACCTTTGCCCATAAAACTCCCTACAAATCAACTTTTCTGCCAGCTTGTCGACAACCGCCTGGTGCATTCCTACTGCATGTGGCTCAATTTGCTTACATATATGGGTACTGTTCAATGTGTCGTGCTAACAATAACCATTGTTTTTGTTTTTTAGTGTAGCACAGGTGTGTGACAGTGCATTTATATGCAGTAATATTACCAACTCATTGGCACACAACATGCAGCAGAAGGAATGGTATTTGGGGAATTAAACCTATGATTTACCGGCTGCCTCTCCCAACTTCACATGTGGTAACCCACAAAGCAGTCCTTTATTCACAAAATCATAAGAGCCGGGGCCCAAAGTATTTCTCAGGATCCTGTGCCCGGCAATTTTAAATGTCAGGAGAGCTGAATAGCAACACTGCCAAGGCTTGATTCTTCTGTGTGCTACTTTAACTACCACCAGGCACTTCCTGCTCCCTTATCTCACTTCTGCAGGTTCTTTTTAATTTTTGCTTTCTTGTTTTGTCATAATTTTTCCATCTTTCTCTTTCGCCTTTCCCTCTTTTGTGTTTTTCTCTTTCTTGTTCTGGCGCAAAGTCTGATGAGGACAAATTAGTGCAGGGCCTCAAACATTAGTGTAAGTGGGCTCCACCTACAACCACCGGCTCAAATTAGGCACTGCCACTAAGTCTAACATTTTGAGACCTGTACGTAAGGGCAGCTTCACCAATGAATATTTTGCAACATCTAGTTGGGTAAACTAAATTGTGCCTTCAGTCTTTTATGGGGCAGGAGCATATTTCTGGACTTTCAATTTTAAATATTTCACAAGCACATTTTCCTGCACAGAAGGAATCGGGGAATTGGCAAAAAGGGTGTTGTCTTGAAATACCTTTGTGAAAACGTTTATGTGCTTTGGATTCAACTTTATAGAAGCTGTTTTCAACTGTCAGTGCACTCAATCTGTTTTTCAAAGAGCACTGTGAGTAGCCTAGGAACAGTGTCAAATTTACAAAAACACACTTGTTACAATATCAAGTTTGTTCAGTATTTTTAAATTGCACAGTTTGTCACTTGTTATTCTCATATTGGCTATGAGGATAGCTCATACTCCACTTCTGGAAATTCGGAAATTCTTGTCCTGCTCCATTACTGGAATAATTATCTCCCCCCCCCCCCCCCCCCGAAATTTGGCCTAATTGCGCCCCTGACGAAAGGCTGGTATTGGAAACATGGACCATGGAGACCGCGGTCTAGTGTCTGTGTGACAAGCATAAGCAGCACAATCTACTTCTGTAGAAGGGGCGGGGTGGTGAGGGAGGTGGCAGGGACTGGAACTCCACTAGCCTCTCCTCCTTGCAATCCAAATGAGCTACTCTCAACATAACCCCCTCTTTGTCCCCAGGTTTTAGTTTATCTCTAGATTTCTAGCTATCGATTTTGAGATTGAGAATGAGGCAAGCCGAGCAATGTAGAAATGACTCCAAGGAGAATGTTGCTCACAAGCTACAAAGCTACTCCCATATCTCTATGGCTGTTAATGGGCAAAGTGCACAAATGCCCCGGGCCCCCACATTCTGAGGGTACCCATTCCCCCAGTCGAAATTCCTGGATTAAGAAGTTGCTCAATTCAATTCAATTTAGCTTAATTCGGTTTAAAAAATACAACCATAAAAGCATTCTAATAAAAACAGTTATCACATAAGGAAAAATAATCAATACCATGAGGTATCACATACACAAGAAAGGAGATTTGTTTAAAAAAAAAAATGTATAAGTCGGTTTAAACAAAACATTGATTACTCCAGTATTGGAACTTTCATAGAATCCCATGCTTGATTCATTCCCCGTCGTCGAGATGGGAGTCCCGGTATATATAAAAATAGCAATACAAACCATTACAAATAGAAACTAGACCTAGGCCCATTCTAGTTTTGTAACACATCCACCTCTTTTTGTAAAAGAGACCAAATAAAATCAACAACCAATCAGATCAGCCTTAGCCTCTAGAACCCTCCTGAGAGAACCTCAGACCAACAGATTTTCTACTGCACGTTGTGCTAGGGAGTCTCGACTGAGGCTGCTCATTTTTTTCCTTATTACCTTACTCCTAGAGTTTTTCAACTGATTTCTTCAACAGCTTCTTCAGCTTCGTGTCAACATGTCTGATAAGGAGAAGAAAGACCTTTTTAGAGCCTGTTCCACCTGCTCTAAAAAAGGCTTTACATAGATGACCCTCACAAGGACTGCATCTATTGCCTCTATCCAGATCACAAGGCTAAAGATTGCAAGGTTTGCCAAACTTTTTCCACAAAAACCTTGAGAGACCGTGAGGGACGTCTCCTGACCTGGCTCCTAAAGCTGAAACCCAGGAGGGATCCTTTAGCCAGTGACGATAGTGATGAGGCCTCATCAGCTTCGTCTTCCAAGAGATCTCTGAAGACGGACCTGGTAAAGTCTCTAAAAAGACCTCTCATTGGTCTGACAGGTAAAGTCCAAACAAATCTCCTCACTGAGGTGTAAAGAAGAGGGAAGGACTTTCTAAAGGAGAATCTGCAGTGAGGAAGTCGAGTTCTGTTCCTCCATCTTCTCCTCCTAACACAAAAAAGGACTTAAAAAAACCCTCCTCTATACCTTCTGAGGGAAAACATACTTAGAAGATTCCACCGTCGACGACGCTGTCGGCGAAGAAACTGTCATCGTCTTTGTAGACGCTCAGCAAAAAGGTTCAGTCTTTTCCTACTCCGGCGACGGGATCGTCGACAAGAGTTTCCTTGCATTCTTCGACCACGATGCAGTTTTCATTGTCGACGTCAGTGACGACGGATGCAACGATGTGAGGAAGCCCCCGCACATACCCTCCCTGCTACTGAGTGGACTGTTGCACAAGACCCCTGGGAGCCTTATCGTTTACATCAGGATGAGGACTGCAAGGACATTGATCCGATTTCCCCAGTAACGAAGGGCTTTTCCTCCAAAACACAGATCGGCGAGGGTAACCCGGAAGCAGTCCATCCTTGGAGGGGCGGAGCGGAAATTCAGGAAATCCAATCGGGAAAGACGAATGCTCCACAGGAGTGGTTGAGAAGGGAAGACGGGAGCTCATCAAGGTCGTCAGCTGCTGATCGGAGAAGGCGGTAGAGCGGAGGAAGTGCTGGCGATTTGGAGGAAGACGCGGAAGAGAATCCTGATACCCGAGTGCAGAACCGAGGCGGTGACGGAGGAGACGGAGACCCGGAGAACCCAGAAGTGTGGTTGGAGGATTGGTGGATCCCGAAGGAGGCTGAAGAGCAGCCGCATCCCAGGTGGGTTGCGGCGGAGAGCGGTATGTGATTTGAGCAGAGGGAGGGTTGGGAAACGGATACATTAAGGGGCTGTTTTCCCACTACCTGAACCCCGCCGCATGCCCAAAAACCTGATTTGTTCCTTAGGCACCTTCACCTTAATTCCTCACCATCACCTTGTTACCCAGGCTGAGATTCGAATCAGCCCCTGTTATTTTTGGACGTCCTGGGGCTTCTCCTCTTTTTTTCTGGGTGTTACCCCACTCCTTCCTGTAAACCCTCACTCGGTGTGGTGGAGGCAATAGAAGCACCGTGTACACATACACTGACCGCCATCTTTTGTTTTTTTTGTTTCGAGTACATATCGAGACTTTGGGATCCGACCCCAGGTTTTTCACGGACTACAACTGCTACTGGAACCTGTCACGACGACCACCAATTCCTGTTTTGCTGTGCTGATTCAACAGACTTTGTTTTCCCTTTTTACCTCCCTCCTATCGTTACTTTGCTAACCAACCTTAATAAACCTCACAAAATAAATCCCATACGGCCTCCTTTGCTTCTGTTTCCTACCCTCCCTCCGATAAACGGTGAAGGCGAAGTTGTCGTCAACGGTGTCATTGATGACTTCGACGAGGATGACGACAGCCGTGGTGACGACGGCGACAACAATGTTGACGATGATGAGGGCGATGACTTTGACGGTGATGACGACGGAATCGGTGACGGTATCGCCGATGACAATAACTACATCGCCGACAACACCGTCAACGACCGCGTCGACGGGGCAAATTTCAAAGGTAATCATCAGGAAATGTCACATTACCCTGGATCTCACTTCTCCCAGCAAAGTGACACCTCTGCTGCCTACTTGCCTCCTAGAAGAGAAGGATTCGGAGGATGGAGGTCCATATGGGTATGCACATAGCCCCTAAGAACTGCACGTGAAGTGCCAGGACCTAGATTCGGAAGATGACTATGAAAAGCAGGACTATGATCCTCCCCAGGACTATCATGGAGGTCACCTAGAGGAGATGGTTTGTATGCCATCCTCCTACTGCTCATGCTCTCACACTATAAAAGGAGATTTCCAACTACATCTTCGGCTCAAGAACAGGTTTCAACTCCGGCTGTTCCCCCTGCAGGGCCTTCCAAACCTCGGCTGCCACCACCACCACTGCAATTAATTGTGGATCCACCACCGTCAACTCCAATTATTCAGGATGATACCTTTGATGACGACCAGGAAAATGCAGTTTCCCCGGATCTAGACAGGGAATGGAATGAGTATATTATCCCTACTCCTGCTTTACCTTCACCGGTGCCAGTGGATTCTCCGCCTGGAGATGTGGGCGGTTTCCATAATTTGTTGGCGAGGGCAGCAAAAAAGATTTGAGCTTCCTATGCCTTCGGTTCAGTCTGAGGGCTTCCTATACGATTTCAAAGAGCGCATTAAGAAATATGTGAGATAAATTCCTGTTGTTGGTCATGTTTGGGAAGAGGGGCTCAAAGTTATGAGGACCCCAGCTACAGTGGTTCCAGTGCTTCCTCGTTTAGAGACAAAGTATAAAGCCCAGGAGGATAGCCCAGCATGCCTGGTGAGTCAGCCAAAACCGGACTCGGTGATATCGCAGGCAGCACAGAGGAAGTCTAAAAATCCAGCGGCTCCTCTCACACCTCCAGAAAAGGAAGGTATACGCCTGGACAATGCTGGCAAAAGGTTTTCCTCAATGTGAAGCCTTCTCGTAAAAGCGGCTAACACTTTAGCCATCTTGGGGCGCTACAACCGCCAAATGTGGTGGGGCCTCTCTCCCTACCTTGACCAGTTGCCTGATGACAGCAGGGCCGAAGTGAAAAAGATTCTCCAGGAAGGAGAGAGGGCCTCCTCAGAGGTGATTGATTGCGCAATGGACATTGCAACAACTGCGTTCCGTTCCCTGGCTGGAGCGGCAGTCCTTCGTCGCCAGGTATGGCTTCGAGCGACCTCATTTAGACCGGAGGTTCAGAACAAGATTTTGGACCTCCTCTTTGATGGAGAGGCGCTCTTTGGGAAGCACATAGACGATGTGCTTCAGCACATTAAAAAAGATACGGACACAGCAAGATCATTAGGGACGCTCCAATACCGAAAGGTCCCTTTCGTGGCGCAAGGGGCAGAGGTCTTTCCTCATACAGAGGAGGTTACCAGCAATATCGGTACTCCTCGTATACGCCTGCCTCGCAATCTTACCGCCCGCAGTATAACCAGCGGCAGGGGCAGTCCTCGTCATATTCAAGATCAACAAACAGAAGAAGAGGGGGACGCCAGGGGAAGGAGTCCTCTAGGCGTCAATAGCAGTATGCTGGCTCTGTCTACTGTTCCTTCCCCTCATTTATCACCTGTAGGGGGCAGGGTCTCATGTTACTTCCAAGAATGGCAACGGATAACATTGGATCGTTGGGTTCTCAATATAATTCAATTTGGTCACACGTTGGAGTTTGTCCATCCTCCTCCAACCAAGCCCCCTCGCGCCAACATAACAAAACATCTTCGTCTCCTGTGCATAGAGGTCCAACAGATGCTGCAGAAGGGGGCGATAGAGCAGGTCCCTGTCTCGCAAAGAGGAGAGGGTTTCTACTCCTGGTTCTTTCTAGTTCGAAAGACTGTAGAAAAGTGGTGTCCTATTCTAGATCTGAGGGAGCTCAACACCTATCTCAGCAAACAGTCATTTCAGATGGTCTCCTTGCAGGACATACTTCGAATTCTAAATTTAGGAGGTTTCATCGCCACTTTGGACCTAGAGGATGCATATTTTCATGTTCCCATACATCCATCCCACAGGAAGTTTCTTTGCTTCACAGTAGCCAAGAGCCACTTTAATTCAGGGTTCTTCCCTTCGGCCTCAGATCGGTACCAAGGATCTTTACAAAGATACTGGCTCCGGTAGCAGCTTTTCTAAGGAAACAACAGCAACAGGTTTTTCCTTACCTGGACGACTGGTTGCTCCTCCCAAGACTGCAGACGAGAAATCAGTGGCAGCTTGTACAAAGCTGTTCAAAAGTATGGATCTTACCCTCAACAGGGGAAAGTCAAATTTGTGCCCTTCCAAGAAAGCCAAATTCCTGGGAGTCATATTGGACACATCCCTGAACAAAGCTTTTCGGTCAGTGTAAAGACAAGCCAAATTGATGTTGATGGCCCGTCAGCTTAAAAAAAGGTCACTTTCAGTTCACCTCTACAAGTCCCTTCTGGGGTCCATTTCGTCCTGCATTCCTCTGATCCCTCACTGCAGGTTACGAATGCGCCCTCTTCAGGAACAACTGGACCTACAGTGGTGCCAAGTAGAAGGGTCTTTCGAAGACATGATCACGATCACTGCGTCAATGAAAGATGCTGCTTCATGGTGGACTCTCGAGGAGAACATTTCCCAAGGTCTCTCCTTCATGGTTACCCCCGCTCCTCAGATTATTATAACAGATGCGTCTCTGGAGGGCTGGGGAGTGGTGTTGCAGGACCTCCAGATAAGCGGTCGATGGCTACACCACCATCGCCTGTTGCACATCAATCTACTGGAACTCAGAGCAATTCACCTAGCCCTACAGGCTTTCCTCCCGAGGATAAAGGATTCGTACGTTCTAAAAAGAACAGACAATACTACGGCCATGCATTATATCAACAAGCAGGGCGGCACAAGATCTAGTCTGCTGTCGCGGAAGCTCAAGCTGTCTGGGAATGGGCGATCCTGAATGGAGTCTCACTAAAAGTGAAGCATCTCCCAGGGAATCTCAATGAGACAGCAGACACACCGAGCAGAGTAAAGTCAGTCAGCCACGAATAGGAGCTAGACCAGAGGACTCTAGAGGAGATTTTTCGACTATGGGGCAGGCCAGCCATAGATCTCTTTGCTACACCAGAGAACAAGAAATGCTGATTCTACGCAAGCTGGCATCACGATCCGGGATCCTCGGGGAATGCATTTTCGATGGCATGGTCAGGCACCTTTGTTTACGCTTTTCCCCCCGTTCCACTGATCCCGAGACTGCTCAGAAAGCTAAAAACGGAACCCTGCAAGATGATCCTAATAGCACCATCTTGGCCTCGCCAGTACTGGTACACAGAGCTTCTTCTCCTATCCTTGGAGCATCCGGTTCCTTTGAAACCGATTCCATCGCTGCTGACGATGTCCCGGGGCCAAGTATTGCATCTGGATTCCCGATCCCAATTATCGACGTGGCTCCTGAGCACAGAGAGTTTCTTGACTTAAAGCTCTCTGCAGAATGTAGAGACATCCTGTCTCAGGCTCGTGCTCAAAGTACAAACAAAACCACTGGATGAAATGGAAGAGGTTTTTTCACTGGTGCAGAGAATCGGTAGTTCACCCTTTTCGCTTCTTGGGCGCATGAAATCCTTCCTTACATTCTTTCCTTGGCAAAGGCGGGCCTGGCTCATTCATCTATTAAAGTGCATCTCGCGACCATCTCTCGCTTCAGGAGGACATCCTCAGGCCCTTCGCTCTGGTCAGCAAGAATAATTAAACAGTTTATGAAAGGTCTTTTTCGAGTCTTCCCTCCAGTGAAGCCTCCTCCACCACTGTGGCACCTTAATCTTGTCTTGACCCAGCTCATGAAACATCCCTTCGAGCCGATACATAAACCAAACTTAAAATTTCTTTCCCCGAACGTGCACCTTCTTTTAGCCTTGACTTCAGCTAGAAGGGGGCGATCTCTTCTTCTACGGCCCTCTTTGCTGGAGTACCTATCTGCAGAGCAGCGACCTGGAAGAGTGCCCATACCTTCACACGACATTACTGCTTGGATTCGTCGTCGCGCAGAGACACTGCAGTGGGACAAGTAGGCCTGAGGAACCTCTTTCAATAAGTGGTGAGCTTTCCCTCTCATCCCTCCTTCCTTTTCCTTCATATCTTCTTCGCACATTCTTTGATACAAGTGATTGCTTCTTGTTATATCTGTATGTATATATATATATGGGTATTTGATTCGCATTTCAATGTTGGGTGATTTCTTTTATTTCACTGTTTTTGAAAAAAAAATGTCTAAACTGCGAGATAGGCAATTTCTGTTTCTTTCTTTAATCTTATTAATGCATTATTGATCTGTCTTGAAAGTAATACAGACAAAGAAATGTGCTCATGACTGCTAGCTACTCTGATTCAAGCATGGGAATCCATGAAAGTTCCAATACTGGAGTAAGAAAACAAGTTACTTACCTGTAACTTTAGTTCTCCAGTATTAGAAACTTTCATAGATTCACATGCGACCCACGCTCCTCCCCTCGGAAAGCTCGACCTTCTGCTTCTTTATGGTTATCCTGTGGCACTACGGCTACGAAAATCTGATGGTCTGAGGTTCTCTCAGGAGGGTTCTAGAGGGTGAGGCTGATCTGATTGGTTGTTGATTTTATTTGGTCTCTTTTACAAAAAGAGGTAGATATGTTACAAAACTAGAATGGGCCTAGGCCTAGTTTCTATTTGTAATGGTTTGTATTGCTATTTTTATATATATACTGAGACTCCCATCTCGACGACGGGGAATGATTCAAGCATGTGAATCTATGAAATTTCTAATACTGGAGAACTAAAGTTATAGGTAAGTAACTTGTTTTCTTATACAGTACAGAGGATAGATTACAGTACGATATCTCATAAGAGTCTTGATGGAGGTCGATAGAGATTACTAGGTTAATTTACAACTATTAATAAATGAACGGTTCTTTTATATTTGCATTATAGTCAAATATGACACTGTACAACACGTACTAATACCACGCGTGTCATTACAACGCGGGTATTACTATGCGTTGTCCTTTACCACGACCTACCATTACATCGCATACGTTTACCACGATTATGCCTTTACCACGCATGCCATTACAGCCTAAAGGCATGCGTGGTAAAGGTATACTCTTGGTAAAAGTATCCCCAACCCCCATTCCTCTCCCTACCCTAAAACACTACCCTGCCTGACCCCCCGACCCTACCCTACAACACTACCCCTGCTCGACTTCCTTACACTAAAACACTACCCTGCACGACCCCGACCCTAAACACTACCCCTTCACGACCCTCCCCCAACCCCCAGTCCTCTCCCTACACTAAAACACTACCCTGCACGACCTCCCCGACCCTACTCTAAACCCTAAAACACTACTCCCTGCACAACCCTCCCCTAACCCCCTTCCTCTCCCGACACTAAAACACTACCTGGCACGAACCCCGACACTACCCTAAACCACTACCCCCTGCACGACCCTCACCTAACCCACAGTCCTCTCCCTACCCTAAAACACTATCCTGTATGACCTCCCCGACCCTACTCTAAACCCTATAACACTACCCCCTGCACGACCCTCCCCTGACCCCCAGTCCTCTCCCTACCCTAAAACACTACCCTGCACAACCATCCCCCGACCCTCCCCTAACAGTACCCTGCACTACACACACACAACACCCTGACCCCCTATTACCCTAAAAAAGTAACCCCCACCCCAGGCCCAATCCACCTTACCTCTCCTCGTGGTTCCTCTCTCTTCTTGGTTCCTGCTGCATGTTTGGTCTGAGGGGCGGTGCACGCCGTGGTGAGGAAACAGAATAGCCTCTGTTTCCTCACAACGAGGTAGATCCCCTATATTTTTTTACATCTCATGCGTGGTAAAAGCATATGCGATGTAAAAAAAATGCGTAGTAATCACTACGCGGTGTTATCGCATGCATGGTAACGCTTGCAATGTAACGGTATGCAGGGAAACAGCCGCGTTGCAATGGCTGTTTCCCATTATAGTCTGAGTATTTACAATAAAGTGCATCAATCTATACTAAATCCTATGTTTTTTCTATGTTTTGTTATGCTAAAACCTTTATTTTTCCATATGTTAAAGCCTCAAGGTTTGAATTATCTTTTCTTCTTTTGATTGCCATTTTTATAACAAGCATTGAAAATGCAACATGTCTCGCCATTGGTTAAGTTAAAGCCATTTGCTTTGCTAATGGTATTGTATAGCAAAGCAAATGGCTTTAACTTAATAAAAGGCGAGACCTATTGCATTTTTAATGCTTGTTCTTTTTTCGCTCACTGGAAGTACATGAAAGCATAGACATTGACAATCAAGCATTGGCAAAGAAAGCAGTTCTCACCTTTATCTATTGGCTATGCCACTGATTTTCAGCAACGGTATGCAGAGTGGGGAAATGTTACCAAAAAAAAAAAAGCCTGTGATGTGGCTGCCTGTTATTTTGTAGGCCCTCATACAACACATGCGCACCTGCAAACTAATGCTTGCGCTTTTTGTGCTTTTCAGTTACAAAACCGCATTGAATCTGTAACTAAAAAGAAACAAAACATGCAAAAGTGTTTATATTTTAGTCAGCCAGTAAAGTGAGGAACAGAAGCAAATGGGTGGAGCAGAACTAACTGGGAGGGGGAGGATGGAAAAAACAGACGCAACACAGGAGGGCTGGAGAGAGGTAAAAGCAACATAGGTGAAGGTAGATGAGATAGCCGAAAGCTGCATGAGGAAGGACAGGAAGACCAGAGAAGCAACACGAGGATTGGAGGAAAGCAACACAGAGCGTACAGGTGGAGGGAAGGAACAACAAGGAAAAAGGAGGAACATGCGGGTTAGGAGAAGCAACACTAAGGGTGTGGGGAAGCAGTGCGGAGAAGCACACAGGTGAGAAAAATAGGGAGAGGAGAAGTACTCTGGCAACAAAGAGCAAAAAGATAGATAGAGAGAGATAAATATAGATAGATAGAGAGAGAAAGAGAGATAGAGATAGTGAGAGAGTGATAGATACGTAGATAGAGATAGATAGAGATAGATACGTAGATAGAGATAGATAGATAGATATAGATAGATACGTAGATAGATGGATGGAGATAGATAGATAGATAGATAGATAGATAGATAGATAGATAGATAGATAGATAGATGTGAACCTGTCGTTTACTGGTGCTCATGAAAAGCACCAGTGTTGATGATTGAGTGCCGGTACTTGGCATCGGAAACCACATGTTCAAATTAAGCACTGCATGTAGTGTTCTTCCACCTGTGGTTGCGCAGTGGACAAGCCAATCAACTAATTAGCTAATCAAATGAGCAATTAGAAGACTTTGCCAATCAAAGACAAATGTAGTTTAAATGTAAATCAGCAACAATTATTTTGATAATGCTTTCCCACACATTGAGCATGGATTCTGTATAATATCACGTGAAGCCACATAAACCACACTAAGCCCTTTACAACTGCAAAAACCACTTCAAGTTGCCCAGCACATTACCATTTCTTTTGTGCGGCACAGGATGCCTTGTGTGCACTAGCGTTTTTTGTGCAAGTATCAAGGTGTTCAGTCCTCTCGCCACTTTAAACAGCCATGCTGACTGAATCACAAAAAGCAACAATGAAACCACAATTGATGTGTTGATTGTGTTTTACAGCAGCCACTGAATCGCGGGTTTTTTGTAGTGCACCCTACAATGCAGCACTTCTTCCTTACACACATTGACTTCAAGTTCGTCTGCAACAAAAAATCCCGCAGTATGTATAACAGTGTTTGACCGAATTAAGGTATGTTTTTTGTCCGAAATCTGTTTTTGCCACTCCCCAAAAGGTCCCTTGCTTTCTCTTCGTATCGTCAGCAACACCTTCAGCTAAGTGTCACATCCGCCCGCCCGCACCTTTATTACACTCTTATAAAGCCAAATTGTGACGGAGCAGTTATGGGCTGTGTGCTCGGTTAACAAAATAAAAACAAGCATTGGTAAACACGAATGTTGATCTGTTAACTGTGACAATATCTGTAAAGCATCGTTTAGAACAAGTAAAAGATGTAGGTTTTCATTATTTCAATCCAACTTCTTTAAGTACCTATTGTAACTGTTTAAATTGAAATTGGGGCACAGGAGCTTTTAAAAACAAGCACTGTGAAAGTCAACAAGAGCAGCAAGGGCACTTACCTAAGAATCTTCCCTGCTCTGCGTAGCTGCAGCCAGACCTCTTGGCTGTAAAATAAAGAGTCTGCCCTAAAAGTGGGCGGAGTGGCGCCAGCTCACTTGCTACGAGGGTCTGGAAATTAAAAGCTAAAGCGCTTGATTGTTGCCAGAAGTGGGCAGAAGCCATTTTGGGCAGCCTGCTCTGTTTTTGCTGCGGGCGTATGCAACCTCCCCAAGCAGCTGTAAAGTGAAAGCGCTTGTTCCATTGCTGGCAGCCGGGAAGCCATTGTAGGCAGCCTGCTCTAGTTTAGCTGCGCCGTATAGTGGCACAAATCCCTATACAAAATAATCAACAGAGTATCCAATAAGCAGGCAAGATGCATTCATCACCATCTACCCCATCAAACGTGAGCTTCTCGAATAAATGCGCCCCTGTCCACTCCATAGAATAAGAGCAACAACAGCATACTTAATGTGCGTTTCGGTGCTCGAGATGGCAGTGTTTCCTAGGACTACGACACCATTTTCACATGCAGACCGGGAGCCATTCAACATATAAATTATTAATGTATTTACAGAATGGGAGAGGGAGGCATCATCTTAAGCACAAAAAGCATTACAAATACAACTACCATTTGCCCAAATGCACCGTATAACAACACAGCAAAGTCTGTTGTATGGAAAACCCTTACCAACAAAATAAAAACGCATTAAAACATTTATCCCGTGGGCTTATTTCTCCTAGTGATTCAGTTTTTAAAACGCACCGCTAGACATGATCATACTTTGCTGGGCCTCTGAAACATGCATCGTTAATTAAAAGGAATTGGGCATAAACCAGTTACAGTTAATGCTCATCCAGTAAAGGATGTCACTCGGAAGAGGAAGATTCATCTGTAACAGAAGCGAATGGGTGGTTTTGTTTTTCATTGCTGGCAGAGGGGGAAATAATATTAAAGGAGAAAAAATAAAAATAATAATAAAACTGCCTGTTAAACAAAAACAATGACCGAAGAAAATGAAACTTGTCAACCCCCCCTTTGTTTGCGAAAAGGGCCCTCATTTAGTGCCTGTGCCCTAAGTGGGGTGAGAAGAGCCTGAACAGACACCCTCAGGACAATAGTGGCGGGAGACGCATTCACCTCTCACCAGTGCTGCTGCGGTTGCAGCTGGGCCTGGGGAGGATGGGCCGCCGTTTGACAGTCGCGATGCTAACGGCGCCGCCCAGCCCTCACCGGACCGCCGCGCAATGCTCCGAGGCAGCGCTATATGGAGCTAGGTTTCCAGGGAAGGCAGCTCCGGCAGCAGCGGGCGGGGTAGGAAGCTGGAAAGGAGGCGGCAGCGGCGGCGGAGGGGGGCGCACTACTCAGCGAGTCCTCGGCACGGCGGCCATTTTAAGACTGGCGGAGAGTTCGGGAACAGCTGCCTGGGCCTTCGGCTGTGATATAGTCCGTGGAAGGGCGGGGGTAGGAATGAGGTTGCCAGAACACCCTCGTACTCCGGTTTACCAAAGAGGCATCGCATCTGTGGACTGCTCTCCCGTAACGGCCGGGGCTCTTTCCTATTTTAGAGCCGTCCCAGTTGGACTGGCTCACGAGCTGTCCCAGTTGGACTGACTCGCATGACTGGTTTCTTATCTTTATGGGGCCATGTGTTTGGCCCCATAAAGATAAGAAAATCTTTTACGCCAGCAGTAAGTCGGGACAGCCAGTCCAACTGGGACGGCTCTAAAAGCGAAAAGTGTCACGAGACGCTCATTTCCAATGGCTGGCCACCGTTTAGCATAAACGGTGACGCCAGCCAATGGAAAGGAGGGGCGGGGCTTAAAGCCCACTAGAGAAATCTAACCAAAACGTTAAATCTCTCCAGCGAGACTGCGCATGTCTGCGCAGCCTACGCTAGCTGAGACATAAAAACAACTACTGCATTACATACTTTTACATTTTCTAGACTACGGATATAATTAACAGCTGATTTATAAAAAATACAGTTTTCTGTCAATAAAGTCGTAAAACGCGCTTCCTAATATCGCTATTAAAATCACAGAAAAGGATAAAGTGCAATGTTGACTACGGCGATTTTCCGTCACAAGGGCAATTTGGAATATTTCGATTCCAATTGCCCATGGTTGGAAATGCGATCAGATAACGAAGAGTACCAATTCTCAACCTCGTAAGATAAAACCTGTCTTATAAATTTGTTACCCACAGTAAATATTGTTGTGTACCCAACATAATAGGTCCCTCACTGTAAGATTTAATCATCTGCTTTGAGTTTGCTGCTATATCAATTAGTGTTTCACTTGCTCCTGTAGGTCGTGATTTTAAGTCTGTCTTTTTTTACTAGTGTGGGATATCCATGGGATCTTTAAAATCAACATCCACGTCACAATCCTTTAAGAGTTGGTGAATATACTGCAACCAAGGGATAGTTTTACAATGTTTGAGGGCAAGGCAATCCATTATAATTTCCTGGGTAAATTTAGTAGCATCCTTGCTTCAGATCCCATTCCAAGCAGTAAGGGCTGCTGTACTAATATAATCATTAATATAGGAGACTGACAATTCCCCATGGGCAACATATGAGGGCGTTTAATTGGGGACTGATAATAGCCTCCTTAAGAATATATTTTCCTGTGTCTGTAATACGGAGGGATTAGCCATCCCCCATAGTGCTGCACCATAGCAGTACCTGTCAGGCACTTACTCTTCTACAGGGTCAAGATTCCCCTTTTTTTGGGTAAAATCTAAAAATGGCTTCAATTGACTGTAGGATTTTTAATTTGCAAAGGTCAATATGTGCTCTCCAGTGCCCTTCCGATGTAAAAAGTAGACCCAAATTTGAGAAAGAACGGGTCTTTGCGATTGGCGCACCACAACATGATGAATTCTACTTTTCGATTTTCCTTTTCCGCATGCCATCATAATTTTTATTTTAAGATTATGTTTTAGGTCCTCTTTCATTTATAAAATTAGCAACATTTTCTATTAGACTTTGGAGCCCATTTGCTGTTCTGGATAGCAAAACAGAGGAACCGGAGTGATGTAATTTCCAACTCTAGGGGCATCAGCATTCTGCTTTTGCAGGCGTTTGTCAACATCATAAATAGAGTGAAAATAAAAGCGGTGCAAGGACGCAGCCTTGCCTAATACCACAGGTAACTCTAAAACGGTTGGTTCTTTCGCCTTTTGAATCATAACGAACTCTTGAGGTTAGCAAAGAATATATTTCTGATAGATAGCTGATGATATCTGGTGGGACTCCGACACCCGTTAGGTCCTAACATAGTTTTGCATGGTTAACTAAATCAATGCACTTGTTAGATCTATGAAACATAGATGCAGATGGCCCTCTTTAGCGAGAGTATATTACCCAATCAAAAGATCGAGGTTGACACACTGCTCGATGGTCCCTATATCCTTTCTGAATCCATATTGGGATTCGGTAACGGCTTTGTTGTTACTTACTCAAATTTCTAATCTCTAGGAGAATTCTTCCCATTAGTTTTCGATGTTGAATCAAGTAGGGATATGGGTCGATAGCATTTTGCGTCACTTCTGTCGCCCTTCTTGAAGATTGGGACAATAACACTCTCTACCCAGGTTGCAGGCAGCACACCTCCCGCCATTGCATTGCAGACTCTTAATAAAAACGGAGACCAAAAATCCATATCAGACTTAAATATATCAATGGGCACCCCATCAGGTCTGGTGCCTTCCCATTCGCACTTCTTTCTAGGGCAGTTTTAATTCCATCTAGGGTAACGTAAGTCTGGTTGGGGCTTTTAATAACTATGACATTTCTATTCTCAGAGGGGAGAGGTTCCTCGTTATTAGGATTGAAGATTTGTTCAAAATGTGTTAGCCAGTCTGTAGGCTGTACTAAAGTCTCGATCCTAGCAGCAGTCTGTTCTTTAAAAAATGGTCAATTAAGTGTCTTCCAGAATAGGGTTGTATCCCGCGTGCTGCTGCCTGAATGAGTTTTTCCCATGCTAATTCCCGTATATGTACTTTCTTTTTATTCAACATCTGCTTATATGACTTCCGTAGAATTACCTCCGTTTGCTCATACCAGCAGTCTATTTTTTCTAATTTAGCAGCCGAACGTGCTTAACAGAAATTTAGGATCAGATTTACTAAAAGTTGTACCAGGGCAAAGTCATGCAATGTGGTGCAAAGCAGCACAAACTCTTGCTGTGGTGTTTATTTTCCAGAGCAAAAAGTATTTTGTGCTGGAAAAGTGCAATTTACCTATTGCAAATAGTGCTGTGATGTGTTTTGCTTTTTACCACTGTACGTCAAGGGAGTTGTTATTTGAGTGTAATTTAGTTGGATTAGCACAAGCACCCACAGTTTTTACACAAAACTGATGTACAACGAAAGCCAGACATGGCTCTGTGTCAACAAATAACACTTTGAAGCAGGCACTAGCATGAGGAAATATTTTCATTTCTCCAAACATTCCACACATTGCATGTGAACTGCACCACACAGAAAACATACAATGTGTGGAATGTTAAACAGTTTGCCTAGACTTAAGGTTTTGTCTTGGATTGGTATGCTTCCAGTACAAATCCTGTACTATACAGCACGCGCACATATCTGAACCATGGTGCAAAGGTTGTGCGTGGTGCTAGGCATGCTGTTTCTATGCCAGCGTAGAGGTAGTGAGCAGCAGCACACCATTTTTGATAAATACAGCTCTGCACTTGTCTCACACTTGAACAACGCAGTGCTGTATTGCGGTAAAAATAATAAATCTGCCCCTTAGCACGCATGCCTGGCCTGCCTGCCCTGATCTACACCCTCTCAAGCAGGCGGTGGCAATTAAATAGAAAAATGTATCTTCCTGTGTCATTTCTCTTTTTACTTCACCTCACCTATTCTACCTAAAACCTCTAGATTAATCTTCCATATAACTCTCTCTTTAATTCTCTATGTACATTCTTCCTCCCCATCTAAGTTCTCTCTGCCTCACCTTTTGTCCACCTCCTCTTTCGCAATAAACCCAATATACCTCACTCAAGTTCATCTCTGTACTTCTATTACATGACCCTAACCCTGTCTCTAATCCCTCTGTGCCTATCATCGTAGATCCCCTCTCTCTACCTTATTCCTTTCTGTAACTCACTGCTCTTTTTCCATCTGACCTCCCTGTATCTCTCCTCAGCCCTCTTTGCTTCTCCTACAACCTCATCCCTACTTTTACCTTATCACCAGTGCTTAATTTGAGCTGGTGGTTGCAGGTGGGGCTCACCAACAGTAAATTATGGGCACCAGCACATAATCTTCCTCAACAGGCTTTGATCCATAGCAAGATATTAAAAAACACAAGAGGGGGAAAGAAACAAGAAGGGCAATATGGAAGCACATTTACAAAGGGAGAAAAAAATTATGAAAAATAATCTGAAAGGGTGAGATAAAGCGGCAGGGAATGTGTGGTGGTGTATTAAAGAGGAGTGAGGTGGAGTCAAGACTATGCAGCGCTGGTATTTGGGACGCCATCCTTCAATAGCGTTGGCTGCGGGCTTCTGGACAAAACTTTGTCCCCGGCACCTACTCTTTTATAAATTAAGTACTGCTTACCTCTATACTGCTTCCTCCATGTCTATACCACCTTACTTCTGTCTGTCCTTTCTCTACTTTATCACTCCTCCTCGCCTCTCACTCACTTCTCTCTCTACCTCACATTTCCTTCCCTAACTCACCTTCTCAACTACCACACCACTCTCTCCCACAACCTAACTTCTCAGTTTATTTTGCTATTAGTTTGTAACCTCACTTCTCCGTCTTTCCTTTCTCTCATTCTACTTCTATTCCTTTTCCCTTTACCTCTCTACAAATTTTACTCCTTTCTGTCTACCTCTGCCCTTTATTTTCTCACTCACTCACTCTCTCTCTCTCTCTCTCTCTCTCTCTCTCTCTCTCTCTCTCTCTCTCTCTCTCAACACATAACTCTCTCTCTAAACCTCCTTCCCAATTTTAACTCACCCCTCCAGCTCAACAGTCTCTCTTAACCTCTTTCTTTATGGTTCTCTCTACAGCACTGTCTCTTCTGGTCACAACTCTCTATCTCTGTATTTTTTTACCTCGCAGCTCTCTACCGCTGTACTGTCTACCTCTCACGTTTTGCAACTTACTCTTTTCGGTCTACATTGCACTTCTCTTACTAGCCTTCACCACTTTCTACCATTCTCTCTTCCATACTACTCTTTTTAGCTGACCCTTTTTCTGTACTCATTTTGCTCTCTCTATCTTGCATCTGTTTGTTTTTCTTCAAGTCTCTGTCTACCTCTGCCTTTCGCTGCCTTTTCCTTTCTTTAATCTCCTCTTCCTCTACATTTCCTCTGTCTCTCTCTGCCTCACCTCTTGGAGTGTTGTACTTTTTTGCCTCTCTCTACATTTACTGCTCCCTATCTCCATTCCTTGCTACCACACTTTAAAACCGTAGCTATTTCAATACGTTTCTACATCTATTTTTTAAACTACTTTTTTGCACTTTGAACAGTCTTCAGATGGTACATGCCGGTTACAGCGGGTCTTCCATTTTTTCCTGACGTACTAGTCTTTGCCTGTGGGAGGGGGTATTAATGTGCAGGCTGCTGCGACTGCGGACGTGTCAAAGGCGCTCCTAAGTCAAGCCCGCCTGCATCCCGGAAGCGGCCAGCGGCAGGTATGCTGCTGGTGAGCATTCTCAAGATAAGAAGCATATCAGGTACATCAGAGTTTTACTTATGAGTCTTGCGCCAGGCATTAATTGTCAACTGCAGTCATGTGTTCCAGCGCCTAAGCTGAATGTTAGTTGCTCAGAGTGCAATGTCTACCTTAATGTTCTAAGTAAAAAGCAAATCTGTATTCAGGAGGGAGAAACTAGAAAAGGTGGTACTATAGTTTGCACAGCACTTATCAACGCCACGATCCATGCAAAATCATGCTAACAACATCTATGATCTTTTAGTTGAGGGCAGCTTGGATTTGTTATACGTAACTGAAACCTGGCTATCTGAGGCCTCTAATTCCTCTATTGCTAGTGCCATCCCCAATGGCTTTAAGATTTACAGGAATAATCAGCAGGTGGGAATGGGAGAGGGCCTTGATCCTCAGAGAGGACTGGAATTGTCAAGGCTTAGAGGTGAAAGATCTGCTGGTAGCAGAAGCCTTCAGCTTTTGCATTTCTTTGTCGCCCCAGCACTCAGTGACTGGAGTTTTCATTTATAGGCCGCCAGGATCTAAGTCTTTAGATAAAGCTATGACTCACCTAGCACTAAGGTACTCACATTTTATACTTTTAGGAGATTTAAATTTGCATATGGACAAACGGACTGATAGCGAGGCCATTGAATTTAAAGAAATTATGGACTCCCTAGGCCTAAAACTTTTTGTCGGAATACCTACCCATCAGGGTGGACACACTGGATTAGGTATGCTCCAATGTTGACATACTAATGGAGGACATGATACCCCAGATCTGGTCTGACCATCACCTAATTATAGTTACCTGGCAGCTCCGGTGTAAAACTAGATCCAGTTCTGGGCAGGATGACCTGTATTGGGAAAGCTTTAATTAAGATGAATCCGGTGGAGTTTATGGGGGCTCTTGAACTGCATTTTCCTATCTTGACTGGTGTGTTGGAGGATGATGTATTAAGGTGTGATAATTGGATTAGAAAAGCTACAGTGGGGGTGACGCCGGCTCTCCTGATTAGAGTGAGCAGAAGGAAGCCCACTAGCCCACTAGCCCATGGTTTTCTGATAAGCTTAAAACAGAATAAAAACGATGTAAGGTGCTGGAATGGAAATGGAGAAAGGTGTATACTGGAATGGATAAAGAGGCATAGAAACTAGAATTAAAGAAATATCAAGTCTTAATAATCAAAGCCAAACAAGTCTACTATGAGGAGAGAATTGGAAGGGCCGAGAACAGATCGTGAAAGGTTTTCTTGATTGTGAAGAGTTTTATGAGCCCATTAGCATGCGCTATATCCCATTCAGTTTCTGTAGTATGGTGTGAACTGCTTGCTTGTGTTTTTATACAAAGATTCTAAGTTTCCAAGCGAGCCTGTCAGAGAGTTTAAGACCAGAGGCGGACTCTTGTATAAAACAGCAAGCCAGAATGATTTCCCCTCCTAAGGCAAAGCTGAGTACCTTGGAGCCCATTTCTCTGCAGTGCTCTCTGCAGGCTTTGAAGGCCATCAAATCTGGCTCGCCTGCTGACCCTTGTCCCCCTAAATTACTTGTATCAGGGGATGACATTATTAATCTGGTAGTTAATTAGATCCTAAATACATCAATAAGGATGGCCACAGTTCCTAGTTTGTGGAAGCAGGCAAAGATTCTTCCGTTGATAAAAAAGCCTGCAGCAGATACGGCCATCCCTGCCAACTATAGGCCAATATCCCTATTGCCTTCTCTATCGAAAATGTTTGAGAAATAGGCGAATAAACAGCTTTCTAGCTATTTGGAAGAAAACTATTTGCTTCACTCTAGTCAGTCAAGTTCCAGAGCTAAACATTGTATGAAGACCACATTGGTAGAAGTGTCTGAATATATTAGAGGAACTCTTGATGCTGGGGGAGTAGATCGGGATCAATTTACTTTATTTGTCTCAAATCGAGCCATAAAAGATTGCATACACACATTATCATTATAAGCAAAACAAATTAAAAAATGCCTAGTATTTGCTTTGGATCTTAAAAACAATAAAAAGATCATTTAAAATACCAAATATAATATCTGTGGTTCCTAGGGAAAGTAAGTAATCCATAGCCAATTCATGAGCTCTAATCCCTGCTGCTAACAGTTATGGACGAATTACCTGCCTCCTCTGGAAGGGGTATAAAACTTACAAAATAAGATGAAATGCTTAGTGCTTTGGCATGAAAAACTGTCACAGGGGCAGGCAGGTAGTGAAGAGAACCATGAGCCCTGAATAGGAAAGAATTGATAGTTTTTAAACTGTTTCGGGTCAGCAAAACGTTTCGCCTTTCATTTAAGTCTATTTGCAAACAAAGGGCAAGTTGTATTTGTGGCTGGGACGAAGGCTCTGAGTGTCCGGTAGAATTACACATTGCACTTGGCCGCTCAAGGCTTTGGTAAAAAAGTGATTTGATTGTGGCAGGTGATATATTTCTCAAAGTATCTGGGCTTGTGTAATATTCTGAAACTCCCAGCTTAGCAAAGCTCGTTTTGATAAACCTTAACCAGGGTAAGTCTAAGCTGTTATCCAATGTCATACTGTCTGCTAATATTATCCTACAGAAAACAGCCTCTGGATTATTCCAAATTCTTACCCAGAGCAACAATGGCTGTAGTGAGAAATAGTCTTTTAAGAAACACAAACCAACTTCCTTTTGACAAAACGAGGCAGTGGAACTCTAGGGCACTGCAAGAAGTCTTATAATAAACTTATTTTCTGCTATTTGGAGTGAGTTGCAGTTTATATATCCTCAGACCCCAGCCCCAAAAGTTACTATTGAGAGGCTTTAACTTTTATAAATACATAAAATGTCTTTGATTGGTTTATGGCCTAATCTCTTAGCAAATCTAAAGATGGCATCAATTGACTTTTGAAATTGCATGTCTCTAACATTTAAAAGAGATTTCCAGTTAAAATCCACATCAAAAGCTACCCCTAGGGGGGCGTGGCTTGGTCAGCCAACATGGCGGACACAGCTTGAACAAGCTCCGTGTGTCCACCTCATTAATCCGCCGTAAATCCTGCTAATATCGACTTGGTGCAGCTCATCCGTAGCCCTAAGGGCGACTACTATGCCTGGAGCACCCGGCGCGGTGCTGAAATCTGAACATCAGTGAAGGATCGGAGAAAGATGTTGGAGCGGTGCTGGGTGCCGCGTGGACGGGACCTGAAGCCGCCAGCCTGCTACCTGATCCCTACCTGTGCAGCCGGGACCTGGGCCGTGGACCGCACCCTGCGGTGAGGCGAGTGGAGACGCTGCGGTGGTTGCGCTGACTTTTTGCCCCTGCCGCGATCTGGGTCGTGGGGGAGCCCTGCCGGCCCATTCCGGTTCACTGCGGCGGCCGCGGTGTTTGCTCGGGCCCTGGTTTCGGTGGGAGGGGGGATAGTCGTCCAGGGCCTCCGGAGGTGGGGGCAGGTGGCGCGGCCCACCGGGCTCACGGGGCCTTCCCAGCGCACTCCGAGAACTGGTACTCCCCTGGGTGAGGCACGCTGGGACCCGGCAGAGAGGCTTCGCCATCTGGGCCCACGGTGTAGCGGTGCCACATTTGACTGCTGATTGTGCACATTGCACACACCCTTTGGCCGGGGAGAACAAGGAAGACCAGGGCCATATGCTCAAGCCTAGAATTGGATCCAAGCGGCACCGTAACATATATTTGGTGCCCTGGGGGCCATCGTGAGCTGGTTTTGAGCCCCATCCTGACCAGTGGAAATGCATCTAGCTGCTGACGCAGGGCTGCACTGCTAGGGCCGAGGTGTGGAGCAATACCCTCGAACTGATTAATGGGGAGACGCAGTAGGACCCCATAACGCGCCCTGCAGGCATTGGGCCCACACACCATAATTGATTACTACGCAATCCAAGAAGTCAGCCCTGCAGCACGGGGACAGTCTGAGGCGTACTGGTAGTCACCCAGCGAGCTAGGTCCAGCTAGAAGGGCCTGCTTAGCTCCCTGCTGTGGGCTGCGGAGGCGGCTGGGCTAGGCCCGGTGCGACTTGTAGCCTGGCAGGAGGGGTTTCCATGAGGACCAGCTCGCGGCACACTCCCTAGTGAGCCCCTAGAGTGGCCCTTTGGTTTCATTGTGACTCGGAGTGCCACGCAGAATTCTGAACAGTTTCCCCCGGCGCATCAGAGGTGCCACACTTGCGGAACACGATGGGAAAAGATAAGCCGGGCGCTACAGAGTTCACTAGACCAGTACGCTATGACAGAAAGTGGAGGATCCGCGCCTGGCCCATTACCAGATAATGCGGCTCTCTTGGCGGCCATTACAGATGCCAGGGACACACTTGAGGCCAAGATTGGCGCCGCTGGCACTGAAGATTCCTTCCTGCGCCAAGACCTGCGGAAAGCCGTTTACCGCATTACAGAAGCTGAAACACGGGTGTCCTCCGTGGAGGATAATGTGATGACCCTACAGCAGCGCATCAATAAACTAACGGTCCTTTCTCAAGGACTTGCGTCCCGGGCTGAAGATGTGGAAGGCCGCGCTAGGTGCAATAACCTCCGATTTGTTGGATTCCCGGAGGGTTGCGAGGGCAAGTCGATGAATCGCTTCCTCACCTGCTGGCTCAAAGATTTGCTGCCTGCGATATGATCTCCATGTGCTTTGTGAGAGGGCCCATCAGGCACTTACAAGGAAACCACCCCCCGGGGAAACTCCCAGGCCGGTCTTCGCCAAGCTACTTAACTACGCGGACAGGGACGCAGTGCTGCAGTTTGCTCTGTCACACAAGGTTAAACTTATCTTTGACTCCAGGCCTATAATGATTTTCCCAGATTACACCCATCTAGTACAACAGCAAGGACAGTCCTTCACAGCAGCAAAACGGATACTGCGTGATCTTAATATCTCATACATGCTGCTTTACCCTGCCAGGTTCCTTGTTGTGTATAACTCTAAGACCCATTTTTTCGATTCGCCTGAAGCAGTCTTTGCCTGGTCTGATGAAAGAGCTCATTTGAAACCACCTTCACCGCCGCCACTAGAGTCCGACTCCTCCAGAGGCTTGCAGCGAAACAGATCGCGCAGGACGAAATCAAAGAGACGACATTGCTCCGGGTCCGACCGGCACTCCTTCAGTCCTGAGCGGGCATCCTGATCACTCCACGGCTTGTGAAGCTTCCTTCTTGCTCATATCTAAATGTCCAGTGGTTGGAACTACTCCATCTACCCTTCACCAAGTAGAGGTTTACATTGTACATTGTGGCTGACCTGACCCAGACACTTGTACCCCAATGTTAATGTTCTGTGGGAATGTTGGGATCCATTAGCAGGGAGCTCTGGGATCCCCAGTTGGGGTCCTGGGGTGTCTCATACCGCAACAGATGTTCCTAGTTCTTGGCAGTATCAGGGGGAGGGGGCAGAAGGGGGGGGGGGTTATGGAGTTTACAGTTTTGTTGTTTTCAGTTTTTTTTCGCATGCAAATGCTCATTCCATCCTTCATTCAGCAGGCCAGTATCTTTAGACCCAAAATCGCCACATGGGCACACAGCAAACTGCCTCTCCTGTGGGTGACCTTACTGTAGTAATGTGGAACGTTCGTGGGCAGCTTAATAAAATCAAGCAGGGGCTGTCCTTCGTTAATCTAAACGATATGGGGCCGACTTTCTTCTCCTGCAGGAGACCCATCTCTTGGGCAACAAGGCTCCCTGCTTAGCCAGGTTTGGATATCAGCAGGTCTATCATGCGGGTTTCACTAGGGCCTCCCGAGGAACAGCTATCCTCATTCATCGACGCGTCCCCTTCATCCATAGTAAACACTGGGTAGATCCTGGGGGTAGATATGTCCTTCTGTCGGGCACACTCTATGGGGAACCACTTAACATAGGTAGCGTATATGCACCCCCGCCTTTGGGGAGCACGTTTGTGGAAAGCATCTCTCGTCAGTAGAGCGAACTCCCAGAGGGCCTGTCTCTCCTGGGAGGAAATTAGAATGATACTATGTTACCGCTTGATAGGCGACGGGGATCAGGTGCACATCCTCCCGCCGGGTCCTCTAAGTTGTCACTGCTGGCCAGTGCTTTGGGATGGGCTGCTATATGGCGTTAATACCACCACGCTGAAATAGGCTACACATACATGTCCACGGTTCCATGTCTCATCTAGATTACATATTTACACCACAAAATGATATCCATAGGTTCTCCCAAGTCTCCCATCATCCCAGAGGGTTGTCCGGTTCTCCCAAGTCTCCCAATCATTCCAGAGGGTTGTCCGATCATTCCCCAGTCACAGTGACACTCCTCTTGCACTTCCACAAGCTCCCCCTCAGGTGGCGAATGTCCCCATGGCATCTTCGAGATCCAGATTATCAGGAGTGTCTGAACACAGCGATCCAGGAGTATCTCATCCTGAATATTCACTCTGCTCCCTCCAAAGAGACCCTCTGGGAAGCCATTAAAACCACTATTCGAGGGGTAGATATCAGCTACAGGATAAATGACAAACGTAAACGTTCCGCTCAGCGGACGGAGTTGGAAACCCAGTGCACATCCCTAGAAGCAAAATACATGCAGGATCCCAGCCCAACACTTCAGCGTAACCTATCCCTCACGCACCAACAGCTACATCAACACCTTATAGAGGAGGCGAAAGAGATCTGGTTGGCGTCTCAACATCGGATATACCAGTGGGGGGATAAATCAAGCAAAATGTTACACAGGCTCTGTCAATCTGAGTGCGCCGCAGGCACGGTCCCAATCATTAGAGGTCACGATGGCGCCTTACGCTCATCCCCCACAGAAGTAGTTATAGAATTTGCGCATCATTTCTCAACACTATACACACAGAGGGAGAAGCTCTCAGAGGACCTCATATCTGAGTTTCTTCGGGACATTCCCCCCCACAGATTAACAGACCAGTTGAGAGATCAACTAGATGCCCCAATTACAGTAGATGAATTGACGGCGGCACTAAATGTGATGCGACCTGCCGAGCCCCGGGCCCCAACTGGTTCCCCATAGAATTCCTTCGTTCTCACATTTCCTCGTTGGGCCAGCACCTACTGGAAACCATACACGATGCTCTCGAACGACAACTATTGCCCCAGGACTGGCGTCAGGCCGAGATAGTCTTAATTTTAAAGCCACGTCGCCCGCCGGAAGATCCCTCTTCATACCTCCCTATTTCCCTAATTAACTTTGAATCCAAATTACTGGGGAAAGTCCTTACAGATCGCCTGCGTACTTGGAAAGTCCTTACAGATCGCCTGCGTACTTGCATTCAAGATTCTGATTCACCTAGATCAATCAGGCTTCATGCCAAATCGAGCCACTCGTGACAATATTGGCCCCGAGCTGGGGCGCTCTGCGGCAGTACTTCTTGCAGACATAGGTAAGGCCTTTGACTCCCTGAGCGTCTATTATATGCAGACCCATGGCCTCAGTGCGTATTGCTGGTCATCGTTCGCTTTACTTTCCCATTAGCTTCAGCACACAACAGTGCAGCCCCCTGTCCCCGCTTCTATTCGCCTTGACCCCTGGCGGTATGGGTTCACCGAGACCCGGTGCTCCGCGGTTTTGAATGGTCAAGATCGCAATCAGATCTTATTGCCTTATATGCAGACGACGTCTTATTTTTCATGACGGATCCCTGGATCTCGGGTCCTAGAATCTTGCAGATTCTCCGCGTCTTTGGCGAAACCACCGGCTCCACACTAACCCTTCCAAATCGGTGCTATTTCCAGTATGCGGACAACAGGGCAGAGGTACATGGGCATCTCAGCTCCAACACGTCACTGATGGCTTCCAATATCTGGGTATATATATGTCCCACTGCCCTACGACCTCATGGGCGCACAATATTAACCCGCTCCTGGCCGGCCTTCGGGGGTAGACGTCCGTATGGTCCTCCCTGCCTCTCCCGCTATATGGGCATTCAGCAGTTTTTAAAACGGTCTCTCTCCCCAGAGTGCTTTATCGACTTCAAAACTTCCCATATCATATACCAAGGTCTTGGTTCGCACAAATAAATGCTATCCTTAACAAATTCTTATGGGGTGGAGGAGCAGTTCGGGTGGCGCTACAGACCTGTGTGCAATCTACATACTGCGGCGGTATAGCGGCTGCAGACGTGTACTCGTACTATGTGGCCTCTCACCTCCTAGTTATCAACGATTGGTGGTATAATACGCCTACAGACCTGGCATTTGCTCTTGAACACACGGCAATGGAAGGAGTTCCCCTCTTTCGGTTGCTGTAAAGCACACAGTCTCTTGATCCTCTACCTCACGCCAGCAGAACTACAATTTGGCTGTGGACATATACTGTCCTGCGCATGGGGTGGCATGGGCGTCTGACTCAGACATCGTCATTGTGGCATGGTACATACATACGCCAGGTGGCAACGTTGCAGGGGTTCCATCAGTGGGATCAAATCGGCATCTCCACATTAGGGGACATCCTGAGAGGCACTACTTTAAAATCTTTCACGCAACTGCAAGAAGAGTATCATCTTCATGAATCCCAGTTTTACAAATATCTCCAATTATGTCATGCTCTTACCCCATTGCTTGCAAATTTTGACGACCTCCCAGAGTTTCACCCATTGGAGGGTCGCCTTCTTATTGGCGCATAAAATCCGGCAGATTTATCAAACATTGACTACACACTCCACCACGACCCTTCATAAGACTAGGAAGGCATGGCAAGATGATATTCCAGAGCTCACTGATGATGATTGGGCGGAGGCTATAGCTAGTCCCCAGGGTGCTGCTGTGTCCTCCAGGTACCGTCTTATCCAATTCAAATATGTCCATCACGTATACTACACACGCCTTCGCCTTTGGAAGTTGGGGGCCATAGCATCTCCTCAGTGCCTTCTTTGTGACAGGTAGGAGGGGTCGTTCTTTCACACTGTATGGAGCTGCGCTGCAATACAGCCCTTTTGGCGCAAAGTTTCAACTTGCCTTAAAGAGGTACTGTCTTGGGACCACCCACTCAACCCTAGACTGTTCCTACTCCATAGTACAGATGATATCGGAGGGAATCGTTACAAACAACACTTACTCTTCCTCGCACTCATAATTGCCAAACGTGATATTGCCCAGCTATGGAAAGTAACTTCCCCACTGACAATAGGGAAATGGCGGAAGGAACTAGACAACTGCATGGGTGCGGAGATAGCAGTCTTCCAAGTGCGGGGTTGCCCTCAAAAGCATAGGAAGATCTGGTCGAGATGGGCTACATACAGGGGCTAGACCTTCCTCCTCTTCCTAAGCAAACCCCCTAAAAAGCAGCCTCCGCAAGAAGTTAGGGGCCATGTTATAAGAAATTGGTTTCTCCTCTTTAGGACGCACATCTGCCATTACACATGCTCGCCAGTGGGGGTAGGGTGGGAAAGTTTGCGTGAAATTTTGGTTTTCATCTTCATTTCTCTATATACAAAGTGTACCCGATGATATTGTCATATTTGGTAATTTGTCAGCATCTTGTTTCATAATGGTATATGTTGGGCAATTGCCCACGTGGTACAATAAAAATCCCAGTAAAATGTAATGAGGGACTTTCTAAATTTCTTCACCCCCTAATGATTTTTGTGGCCATCATATACTGGGGTAGTAGCAGTACTGAACATGATAGATTTATTGACAGCATTCGATACAGTCCCTCACTCGATGCTGTTTGACCGTCTTCAGGCTATTGGAGTAACAGAACAGGCACTGTACTGGATAATATCATTGTTAGTTAAGAGGAGCCAACAAGTTTGGATTCCTCCTTGAGCTGCCACTCCATGTGATGTACTAGTGAGAGTCCTACCCTTTTAAATCTGTATCTCACCCCTCTGGCTCAACTTGCAGAAGCTCTGGTAGCTACAGTGATCTCCTCTGCTGATGATACACAACTGCTTTTCTCTTAGGATAAGGGAGTCGAGTTTGAGGGTGGTCAGATTAAAACCTGCCTGACTGCTGTTTTCAGTGGTTAGCAATTGGCCAACTCAAATGCAATGAAGACAATACAGAAATACTCTTTCGTGGGAAGATTCCTTCAGGTCTTTGGCAAACCTTTTGGCCAGATGATGCTTCCCTCCTGGACCCAGAAAGACTTAGTTAAAAATCTTGGTATTAAATTTGACAACAGTCTGCATTTGCTTTGGGATTATGATGTCCTTAAATACATTTCTGCCTCTCCTATCCTTTTCAGCTAAGAATACGGTCATCCAAGCATTGATAACATCTAAAGTTGATTACGGCAATGCACTATATTTTGGCCTACCAGAGTACCTGATGGACAAACTGAAGGTGATTCAGAATCCGGCGGCTGCTCGACTCCTGCTGAAGGTTCCCATGAAAACAACAATTTCGCCGCATCTTCTGCACTTCATTGGTTGCCTTTCAGGGAGAGAGTTTAATTTAAGGTTCTTGTATTAGTGCATGATGCCGTACATCAATCGGGCCTTGCCTATCTTAGAGCCAGATTTGGTTTTCACAACTCCACAAGATAGTTAAGATCAGCCAACAAATTTTTGTCAGAGATCTCCAGGATGCAGTGTTTAAGAACAGGTGGAAGGTCTGGCAGCTTGGAATCTGCTCCCGCTGAAAACTACAGACTACGAGGAATGCATTATTGTTTATGAAGAAACTTAAAATGTGAGTCTGAGCAAGTCTAAACCTCCTTTCATATTCTGATCCAGCTGCTTTCACGCCAGAATGCTCCTTGGAGTAACTGTGCGCGCAGTAAAATTTGATTATCATCATAGCCAGACAATATCACAAATAGATAAGAAGAGGGACAAGGAAGGGAAAGAGAAATTAGGAGAAACGTATTAGATTTTTACCAATGAAATGGTGAAAATCCTCAGAGCGATGCTTGATTTTAACTGCTGCAGCAAGAACACCGGTAATGAAGCAAGATTTATTTGTGATTACAAATATTTGGGAGCTAAAGCTAGAATTGTAAGTGCTATATATTGTATTGTATATTTTATTAGTTTGATAACATGCCAATTTGGCAATACAACCCACACATCTCGTAACATGTCAATAAAAAGATAATCAAGAATATTCATAAAACACTCATAAAACAATTAAAGTTCCCATACAGATCAATACCTCCGATTAAAGTGCTGCAGATCAGAACGCCAGATAAAAAAAGAGTACACACATAAATCTTAAAGAGCTAATTGCAATACAGACCCCCATCCCTGATATCGGTCACATGGCTATTTAATCCAAACGGACCAGTACCTAGAAATACGGGGTATATACTATATGGACAAATTTGTCAATAGCAAAACGTTGACTTATAAAAGCAAGTTGTGCAATAGAGGCAAAGTGTGCAAATCTGCATAAAAATTTGTGCTCGTAAATTTACAGAGTAGCGGCAGAATAAAAGAATTACATACCCATGTTCAACAGTATTGTGCAAAGAGCAAAAAACATTCTTTTTTGATTGAGGTTTTAGGAGCTAGCTTTTCGTATACCTCAGACAAGAATTTTGCCAAAGCCCACCATATAGACATATTATTACATTGCAGAATTATCCTCACTAAAGCCCTAATACAACAGACCTGTAGGTTTCTGAAAACCGGCAATAGCAGGCTGTGTCTTATTTTAGTAAAGCAAACACAAAAGATAATAATGTGCGAAAGTGACAGGCAACAAGCACTAGCTATGTGCATATGTCTTACCTAATTATATGTACTAGTCCACTAAGCATCTAGCAATTCTCGCTTGACATGTTTTTCCTTCAGTGGGAGAAAAAAGCTGGTTAGACACTGATCCAACATAAAATTTAGTTGATGCAAGTAAAAAAACAAATATCGGTCGAGCATGAAAAAGAAATGGCTTCATTAATGCTCGTTCAAGCTTTTTTTGGCACTAGTTGACTGGCAGACACCAGGTTAAGCGTTCAACTGTTTTTGCAGGTTCATGTTTCTGGACGTCTAACATATAAATCAATGTTGTTTCCCACAAAGGCTTGGAAAAAGCTGAAAAGGGATAATAAATCCAAGTTCTTGCAATCATAGTGGCCCAAAATATATCTTGCACGGGGCCCCACAGATCCTTGCGATATCAATGTACCTAGAGGTAACTATTTACTAACACAAGCTCTTTTCTGTGTCCATATACAAACATCCAGCACTCTCAAGACCTTTGTAACTAATTGGCTACTTTCTTCAATATAAGAATACTGAAATCTATTAAAACATCTTGGTGTCCACTATTGAAGATCCCCTCTATCAATAACGTCTGCTTCTGTGTAAGTGGCCATTTTTCCACTAATGTCAAGCTCCCAAACCTTCTGGTTGGGTCCCTGGCCCATCCATGTCCGGCGTGTATTTTTCAGGCTTTAGATTCTGTGGGTGGTAAGCCTTAACCCATCCCAGGTTTTTTGCACTGTTCCCTTCTGCAGAGAATGTGGCACTGTGACCCATTTACTCAAGAAATAAAATCTCGATCCAGCAGATTTGAAAAACAGCCACCTTATAACTTTAATACCGGCCAATTCAAAAGTAATGGGCAAACCTCCATTTAGGTAGTGACGAGGTACCATGAGAGTTAAGGCACTTCTGGATGAAACACAGACAAGTTTTGTCACAGTTCAAGTAGCACGTTGGTTTCCTGATAAGTTTTGCAAAACTGTTATCCAACAAGGACTGGGCATCTACTGGCGCTGGAACTTTCAGTTGCCTTTGATGAGATTGACTACAAAATCTTAACAGACTGTCTCCAGTCAAATGGTCTGAGGGGCAAGTGCTCAAGCTTTAGTCCCTCTAATAGTGCTCAAGCAGTTGCTGTTCCTCCTTCCCAATCTTCTGCTGTCAAAACGTAGCTGAGGTGGCCCTCATGGCTCTGCCTTTGCATCTGTCCTCTTTCACATTAAGGTCTAACCGTTAGAAAAATAGCGAGTGCCTTTGTTTTCCAGGCCTAAGTGTGCTGATGATTTCCAGCATATCCCACCAGTTTGATCAAGCGTTTAGTAATACAATCAGCCGTTTCTGTTACTGGGGGCCCTACAGTGATGGGTGTCTACCAATCGCCTAAAACTGAACTCCGACAGAAGGATAAATAGGTGGTTTGCTCTAACCCCTCTGCATGGACAACCACCCTTTAGCTGGAATCGCTAGACTCCCTGCCAGGTCCAGTAGCCTATCTAAAACCATGGGGTAACCTTTGATTCAGGCGTTGTTTTTGACAATCAGGACCCGTATTACATAAAGTGCCCGGGGGGCAACAAGTATGTGCACCCGCCTTCTTTACCCCTAGTGCCTTTTGGCATTACAGAAGAGGCTGTAGATGCTTGCACTGACCATTTTGTAGCTCAGGTCAACCCAGCGCACACCCCTGAAGGATTATTCGCTCATTTCCATGTGGTAGTGTCCCTGTCCATATTATAGACGCAGAAGAAATGGAGCAGTTATGAGGCTCTAGGACTGTGCCACAAGAGATTACTCACAGTCTTAGCATCAGACTAAATATCATACGATTTGTTCATTTTATTCAGTATTGGGGTATCCTTCATAGATTCACATGCCTGAATCATTCCCTGTCGCCGAGATGGGAGTCCCACAGTAAAATACAAAAGTAGTTCCATAAGTAATAAATAGGCCAAAGGCTATATCTTAGTAGCCTATCATCGTCCTTATAGGAAAAGGACCAAAAGTCAGCTCCAACCAATCAGCTATCAGCACCCTCTAGAACACTCCCAACAGAAGCAGTTCTCCTCAGATTTTCACCGCACGTCGTGTGGAAGGGAGTCTCCCTGAGTGCTACTCAGTTTTCTTCTCTTCAGATCTTCAAGCAAGTATGTCTGACAAAAAGGGCCTCTTCCGCCCCTGCAGGACCTGTGGGACGAAGAGGGTCCATGTAGATGATCTACATAAAGATGGTCTTTATTGCCTCTACCCTAAGCATGAGGCTAAAGACTGTAAGATCTGCTGTACCTTTCCCAGCAAGACTCTAAGGGCCAGAGAGGCAAGATTAATTGTATGGCTCAAATCTTCTAAAGAGCGTCCTCCTTCTTCGGCTGAGGAAGAGGACCGAGCTTCCACATCTAATAAGAGGGCTAGATCTCAAGAAAGCTCCACAGGTAAGGGAAGGAAACATCTTAAAACTCCCCAGGATAAGCCTGTTCATAAAGAGAGGATTTCTAAACATTCCTCTGAGCTAACGTCGTCTCTGCCCTCCAGTCCAGTCACAGAGCGTCCAAGATCGACTTTTACTGACTCTGTAAGTAGTAAACACTTCAAAAAATGTGTGTCGAAGATGACTGTTCCTTCATCGTCTATGATATGTGTTACGTCGTCGACGCCATCGTCGACAGCAACTGTCACCATGACGGCTATTCCCTCTCCTATCTCGTCGACAAGGATCACTATTACGATGAGGCCATCGTCGAAGTCCGTCGACGAAGAAGTCGACAAAGTCACCGTCGACCGTCACTGTCGACGACGATATCGTCGACGAAGTCACCGTGGACGACGACATCGTCGATGACCGTGCCGACGATGGCACCACCGACGAGGAGCCCGCAGACAACGTCGATGAGTGCTCCTGTATATCTTACCACCGTCGACGACAGGACCGTTGACTAGGGTCTTTCCTACAATACTTATTTCTGCACCATCGACGACCGCTTTCAACGAGAGTTTCTCAGTTCAAGACATTTCAGAGGCCTTTTCAACAGCTTTTTCAGTAAAGTCTCTCCTCTATTGCCATCCCACCTTTTGGAGAGTTTCGTAGAGGATGAGGATTATGATGATGAGGATGATGAGGGTCCATACGGAGTAGCTCATAGTCCATCAGAGCTCAATGTTAAATGCCAAGACATTGATGATGACGATAATTACCAGGAGGAACATTATTATCACGAACAATATATGGCTCCACGTCATGCCTATCAGTTCCATCACAGACAAGAATCTCGCCATAGAGAGATGGCTCATCTTCCTCCAGCACTTATTCAGGATCTGCAGGCTATGTTGGCGGATTATCGTCAAAGATTTCCTCCTCAACGAATTCCGACAGAGAACCCACTTCCTCAAGTAGAGATTCCTGCTCCGGTACCAGAGCCTACTTTACCTAGTACACGAGCTCCTGCACAGGGTCCACCTGACACTGGACACCAGGACACTTCCTCCTCAGATGAAGAAGTTGAGGAAGGCGAATTGCCTAATCAGGCAAATGCTCTGGATCCCTGGGATGATTATATAATCCAAACACCATCTCCGCCTCCGCACTTGCCCTCTGATTCTCCTCCTGAAGACATCGGAGGATTTCATAATTTGATGCAGAGAGCAGCCACTAGGTTCCAACTACCTATCACTGTTTTTTGCATGATTTTAAAGAGGACACTAAAATGGTCATACGCTCTATTCCTATCATCGATTACATCTGGCAGGAGGGCGTAAAAATCATGAAGACACCAACATCCATACCGGCGGTGCTACCTCGTGTAGACAAAAAATAACTCGCTCCAGAGGACAGTCCATCTTGCCTTGTAGGACACCCGAGGCTAGATTCGGTCTTATCTCAGGCCGCACAGAGGCGTTCGAAAAACCCTGCAACACCTATTACCACTCCAGACAAAGAGGGACGTCGTATGGACCTTCTCTTCTCTTCTATGACCGCGGCATCAATTAGAGCTGCTAATGCTTTAGCAATCATTGGCCGTTATGACCGCCAAATGTGGTCCAATATGGCGGGATTGATAGATCTCATCCCGGAGGAACAAAGACAGGAGGCCTGGAAGATTTTATTAGAGGGTGAGCGAGCTGCCTCCGAAACAATTGATTGTGCGTTAGACATCGCCAACACAAGCTTTCGGCAATTAGCTGGGGCAGCAGTTCTTCGACGCCAGGGGTGGCTTAAAGCTACTACCGTCAGACCTGAGGTTCAGACGAAGATCCTGGAAATGGCGTACCATGGGGACTCACTGTTCGGGAAACATATTGATGACGCTCTTTTAGCAATAAAAAATGACACGGACACTGCAAAGTCTCTAGGCGCTCTGCAATATAGACGTGTACCTTTCAGAGGAGACAGAGGGCGAGGATTCACAACATACCGGGCCGGCTATCAGTCGAATCAACAGTATCATCAATACCAGCCTCAATATCGCCAGTCTTACAACCAATTGTTGTACCGTCGGTCATCGACGGCTGGTTTCTCTCGCCAGGGCGGCCGTAAGCGAACACAGCAACAAGGCAGTGACTCTGCCAGGAAGCAATGAACTTCTCAGGGTGCCAGTCAACTTTCCCTCCCTACCTGTGTGTGCGAAAATTTCTGCTTATGCACAGCGGTGGCACAAGATCACTTCAGACCACTGGATGCTGGACCAAGGGTCACACACTGGAATTTGTCCAGAAACCACCTACCACTCCGCCCATTGTTCCCCCTAGTCTTCACTTATTGCACAAAGAAGTCTTGATCATGCTCCTCAAGGAAGCGATAGAAGAAGTACCATCCACACAGAAAGGAACAGGTTTCTATTCTCGTTTCTTCCTAATCAGAAAGAAGTCAGGAGAATGGCGACTGATTCTGGACCTCCGCAAACTCAACAAGTTTCTCAAGAAACAAACTTTCCAGATGGTAAAGCTTTCCGATATTCTTGGATGCTTAAACAAAGGGGATTTCATTACTTCTCTGGACATGGAAGACGCATACTTTCATATCCCTATCCATCCAAAACATCGAAAATATCTACGATTTACAGTGGCTGGCACCCACAATCAATTCAAGGTGCTCCCGTTTGGCCTAAAATCAGCACCACGGATTTTCACCAAGTGCTTAGCAGCAACTTTACGATCCTGGGGATCCAAGTTTTCCCATACCTCGACGATTGGCTGCTCAAAGCTCTGTTGGAGCAGGAAGCCAATATTGCCACAACAACTTGTCTCCATCTGCTCAAGACGCTGGGACTCACTTTAAACAAGGGCAAATCGAATTTGCTTCCAACTCAGGTCAAATTAAGGGAAAGTGGTTGAAGATACAGAAACAACACCACATCAACAGTTTGGAACTCCGAGCTATATTTTTGTCTCTTCAGGCTTTCCTTCCAAGGATAGCAGGTTCCTCAGTGCTGGTCCGTACCGGCAATACGACCAGCATGTACTACATAAACAAATAAGGAGGAACAAAGTCCATGACGCTTTCCCAAGAATCGCAGGAATTGTGGGAATGGACAATGTTCCACGGCATATCTTTGAAGGCCGAGCATGTCAGGGGTCTGCACAAAACCCTAGCAGATACACTAAGCAGGTCTCAGTCCGGCTGCCACGAGTGGGAGTTGGAAGAAACTCAGGTGAACAAGATCTTTCGGATATGGGGCAAACCAGCTCTGGATCTGTTTGCATCGCAAGAGGACAAGAAATGCCAATATTATGCCCGCAGGTTCCCTCAACCGGGGTCAAGGAATAATGCCCTTTCAGAGAGATGGTCCGGGATCTATGCCTACGCTTATCCCCCCGCATTCCATTAATCCCCTGGGTGCTCAAAAAGATTAAACTGGAGGGCAGCCGCCTAATTCTGATTGCACCCCGTTGGCCCAGACAGTATTGGTCCCTGGAGCTTCTTCTGTTGTCACAAGACAGACCCATTCGCCTTCATCCAACGATGACGATGTTATCACGGAACAAGGGTCAAGTAGTCCATTCGGATCCACAGTCCCTGCACTTGCACTCATGGCTCCTGAATTCCTAGAGTTCAAAGACCTCAGTATTTCACAGGACTGTCGAGACATACTGTCATAACATATCGTTTAAAATGGAAAAGATTCTGTTGTTGGTGTGAAGCCAATAAAGTTCATCCAGTTCAAGCCCCTGCTGAACATATTTTACCTTACTTACTCTCACTGGCCAAGTCTGGCCTCACTTTTTCGTCAGTCAAGGTTCACCTGGCTGCTCTTTCCAGGTACCGGAAATCTCCGCAGGTTTTTTTTTTTTTTTTTTTTTTTAAACCTTTATTTGTGCATAGTAAAAGAACAAATACGGGCCTACAACCATCAGGCCGGCCACAATACGGTTGAGCACAGAGACAAACAATACATCCCCTGTGCGTCAAGGCCAAGATTAGCAACGATTCAGGATTCATACACTGGAGGGATCCTTGACACCGGGGGAAGGAGAAGTGAAGGTTAATTTTAAGGTTTTCAAAAAAAAAATTTATCGAGAAAAAAAAAAAAGTCAGTAAAGGATAGAAACAAGGAGATTCGAGTCCGCAAGTCGGCTTCATACACTGGAGAGCAGCAGCATCATTAAAACAGCCATGGAAAATCTCATACAGTAAGGCGATGCAGTTAGATAACAGGATCATCACAGTAGTAAATACGCACCCCCTAAAAGCCGCCCCCACTCAATCCACCCCACACCCGGACCCCGAATCGAAACAAGTATAGCGCAGAGACAGGAAAAAAAGAGGCCCATAGAACTAAAAAGAAACAGTAAATTACCCCCCCACCCTACACCAATGCGGAGGCTATGGCCTACCCCCCCCCCCAGCACAGTGCCTGTCGCCCAATGAACCCGAAATATAGACGAGAGAGAAAGTAGGAATAGAGGAAAGAAACTAAGAGAAGAAAGAAGAAAGGAGGCGGGGAGGAGCCCACGTATCCTCGGAGCGCCCGACACCACCGGCCAACCAAGCCTCCACACACTGAAACCCCACTACACCCAAAGGCGGTCGTGTGAAGATAGCATGTAACACCAAGGAAATGAAGGCAGACAGATCGCGACGAGTGCGCACAACATATGTAGACAATTCCAGTCCCAGTCCAGCCCGTCCGTGAAGCCATGATGATAGAAAGTAATCTAGCCCTGGCCCGATCGCGGGCGTACGATTAGACCCGCCCCCTCGTGAATGCCCCGCATCCCGAACAGACAAAGACAATATGGCCACTTGGAAGAAGATGAAGAAGTAGAGTCACAAAATGGCCGCCGACCATCTATTGAGGTCCCCTTGCACACCATATAAAATCCAGACCTGGCTTGTAAAGTACATGAGTTCCACATAAAAGGAGCCGTAGGCCACCGTGAACGGTTCCTCGAGGTCGTCAGATGTAGTTCAGCTGGAAACTCCTGCGGGCACGGTGAGGCAGGCAACAACAAAGCAGGCAGCAATGACCGGGGAAACAAAGTATCTGCCATTGAGCAGGAGAGCGATTGATCCTGAGCGCCAGGAAAGCCAAATGCAGACACCAGTGTAGCACCGTTATACCCAGTCGTTGCTTCCCCGCAGGAGGACCACAGCACTGGCAGACTCACGTCTTGTTGATCACAAACGGGGCGCTCACGACCCGCAGCAGACAGTGTAGAGTCGAACCGCTCACTCAGCGTTTGCAAGCCGACACACAATTGCAGACGAATGTCCCGCAGGGCAGCCAGAATGGAGCCGCATGTCAGCGGAAGCTGCGTCCCCACAACGGTAGCAATCCGGGACGGCACTGGGGAGCTGGGGTCTGGTAGAGGGAGGGCGAAGCGGGCAGCGGGCGAGACCGGAGCATCACCCCCCAGCAGCGAGCAGGCAATCAGCGCCATGTTTTACCGTTGAACGGTACCGTGGCCAGGGGGGGGATCGTGACAAGGAGGCAATTCCCAACAGGTCTGCGCCGCAACAGGTGAAAGCCAACAGTCGCTTCCCCTCCCTCGGGCTCTCTTTGCAGCCGACTAGACCATAGAAGAAGGGGGTCTGCAGCCTTCCACAGCGTGGTCCACAGAGCGGGGTAGGAGACTCGCCCCGCCGGGGCTTACCCTCTAGCTCCAGCCCGTCAGGTGCAGGGTGCAGGAGGTGTCCGGGCGTCTCTCCCCCGGCTCTTCTGGCGACCGTCCGTGGCGTGAGGCGGGATCGGGACCTCGGGCTCAGATTTGCACCAGCGGGTCCGGTGACTGCGACGCTTCCAGGGGGCCGGCCGAGGCCACAATAGAGCAAGGGTCCAGTGCGGGGAACAAAGGCACCAAGAACTCCGGCATCCGGGCGGGCTAAGACTTCAGGAAAGCGGCGGCGCAGTCAGCGCGTCGTCGCACGCGTTGCACCTCGAAAATCGGCAAGGATAGGAATCAGGATAATAGTCCGAGGCCGACGGAGCCGGACGCTCAAGCGACTGCTCCGGTCGCCATCTTGGCTCCTCCTCCCGCAGCTTTCTTCTTTATGTTCATCTTCTCTTGTAAAACAATTCATGAAAGGACTTTTTCGCACTTTTCCTCCTGTGCATTCACCTCCTCCAGAGTGGAAACTCAATGTGGTTTTAGCACAACTGACGAGACGACCATTTGAACCGGTCCATAAAGCAGAACTCAAATTCTTCACAAGGAAAGTAGCCCTCTTGCTGGTTCTTACTTCTGCAAAAAGGGTTAGTGAGATTCAGGCTTTTACGATCAAAGAACCCTTCTTACACTTTACACAGGATTACGTAATCCTTCGGACAAATCCTAAATTCATTCTAAAGGCACCCACGCAATTTAACTTGAATGAACCAGTAATTCTGCACACTTTCTTCCCGAATCCATCCAGTCCAGCTGAAAGGGCTTTACATTCATTGGATGTAAAAAGGCGATTGAAATTTTATCTTCAAAAGGCAAAAGACATCAGAAAGACGGATCAACTGTTAGTGGCCTACGGTCAAGGAAAACAGGGAACCGCAGTAACAAAAGCCACAATAGCCAGATGGGTCGCATCTGCCATTGAATTCTGCCACGAAAAAACCAATAAACCTCTCACGGTGAAGGCTAAAGCACACTCCACCAGAACTATTGCTGCATCTACAGCTTTGTTTCCTGGGGTTACACTGGACAAGATATGCCGTGCTGCGACATGGAAGAATGTCCACACATTCACAAGACACTACTACCTCCAATCTGCACAAAGGGAGGATGCAGCGGTTGGACAAGCTGTGTTACGCCATCTCTTTCACTAAGGTCAGATTCTTTACATTTCTTTAAGGCTTGTTTATTATTGGCTTTCTTTAATGTGATATTGCTTACAGTGTTCATGCCCCTATGTTTATCAATTTGTAAGTTTCTCATGCTGATATCTGCTATCTCTTTTAATATGATTATTGCTTTTTATGCTTTGTCATTATAATATTTCAAGGTTGTGGATGTCCATTGGTAGTTTTAGAATACATTTCTCCCACCATCCGCTCACGACATTACAATTGGGGTACTGCTTGCTATTCTGATTCAGGCATGTAAATCTATGAAAGATACCCCAATACTGGATAAGAAAACAAGTTACTTACCTGTAACTAAAGTTATCCAGTATTGGTATCTTTCATAGATTCACATGCACCCACCCTCCTCCCCGTGGAATCCGTTCTCAGTGATTTTAGAGATATTTACTTCCCACTTGTGCTTGGAAAATCTGAGGAGAACTGCTTCTGTTGGGAGAGTTCTAGAGGGTGCTGATTGGTTGGAGCTGACTTTTGGTCCTTTTCCTATAAGGACGTAGATAGGCTACTAAGATATAGCCTTTGGCCTATTTATTACTTATGGCACTACTTTTGTATTTACCGTGGGACTCCCATCTCGGCGATGGGGAATGATTCAGGCATGTGAATCTATGAAAGATACCAATACTGGATAACTGTAGTTACAGGTAAGTAACTTGTTTTCTTACCAAGGACTTTGGCCATAAATCTGACAAATCTGGCTGTTTACCTGCCATCCATTCCTTGCAAGCAGGTAATACAGCATTTGTGCCATTCCTTATATGCAATTTGCGAAAAGATGGTCCGAGGAGTTTCTTTCTCTCTTAAATAAAAGCTGAACACACACATAGGACTTGCCCAAGTGACTCCTTGAAGTAGAGACAAAAGCAGCAGCCTGAGTTGACTCTTTGTATTTCCATTTTTGGACTATTTCACCTACACCAAAGAGTCCAGGGTGCGGTCTTAAGAACTGAAGTTTAGTTTCCCACGATAAGGCCAGCTTTAAGTACCCCTGTGGTGCCAGTTTTTTAGGTCTCGCCTAGGCAGCGCATGTGCTGTCTCTTCGACAAATGCTGTATCTACTCATAGCTTTATTTACAATCCCCTGCTTTTTTGCCCATGCAGCAACAGCTTTTTCACACCTGGCCTGTGGACTCAGAGCCCAGTCCTTATCTGGCAGAGGACCACTTATTGTACATTTCTCAATTACTTCTGGACCTTGGACTGAGTGGGTCCTGGACCACTTCGATAGGGGGCTTGTTATAATTGTAGAGTTTTACAATCCCTAGTTTTAATTGCTTTGTTCGCATGCCACACTCCGTAGATTTTTTAACTTTACTATTTCTTGATTTAAAATAGCTGCCCACCATGTTACATTGTTAACTTAAAAATGTCTGATTTGTCAGTATGCATACATGTACATGTGTTCACTATCCCTGTTAGCCACCCCAACCCCTTTCTCAAAGTGAATAGGTCTCCCATAATACACACACTCTCCCTCTCTCTCTCTCACACAATCTCTCGTACTCTCTCTCACACCGCTCTCTCGTGCAGTAATTCAGCATTTCTCATATTGGTTAACTTCATGTCTTTCTACACAGTTTTGTTACCATACCATTAAAAAACATCTGGACCTCAAATACACACTCTCCTGCTCTTCTGTCAGTGTCTTCCGAATACACAAGCGCAGCCTCTTTATGTGTCTATAACCTTCTCTTCCCCTTCGTTCTCTCTTTCTCACACACTGCTTACACTACTCTATACGGGGGTTCATTCACCACTTCATGCACAAACTACATATCTCTCTCTGTCTTCCTTTCTGTCTATTCTATACATCTCTCAGCACTATGTATTCACCATGCCACTTAATTACACTACACAAATACACTACACCCCACACAATTCCGCAACTAACAATTCCAAATCAAACCATATAATTCCACTACAAACCAGCACATCCACTCTACTACAAACAAAAAAACATAAGTAAAAAACATTGTCATTTACAATGCCAATAGCTCTAACTTTCACAAATGGGAGGCCGATTGAGTTGCAAAGGCTTGTTGTAGGTAGCGTCTATAATCAAATCGTGTTTCAGTGATGTGAGTGTTTTCACCTGTTTCGTCCAACTAAAATCAAATTGAAAATGGACCAAAATGCAGTGTAACACATTATGCAATCAGAAGTTGTAAACAGATGTAGATAATTAGCCGAATTTAGGAAGCTGGAACTGCTAGGTGGAAGTGCATCACTTGTTGTGATATAGGATGAATTACCTTGATAATTGCTCATCACTGTTATAGATGTGAAATACTTGATTACAGTGTTTCTTGTTTGGTGTTGTGCTTTGTGTGATAGTAAACATGACCTGTATGTACCCAAACCTAAGAGAGTTTCCAGTCTTGTCATTGGGTAGGTTGAATTTGGGAGACAATCCTAAATTGGGAGCCTCCTCGGAATATTAGCCTTACTCGCAGCTATTTTTGTTTAATATTTCTTTAGTCTCTGTTCATCAGGAAAATACATTAAACATTGTTGAAATTACATCATAGATTATATCTCCACTTATGTTGGAGAATAACATTACAAATCATTTACCTGCGTATCATCTGTACTTGCAAAAGCACCAAACAGCTTGATATTATATGGAGATTATTTCTTTTTTTACTATATATTGGACCCAACAATATACTAATGCTTTATATCAACAAAGTAAGTCTAGAGCTCACTTGGGAATTATTACATAATCATGTCCTTACCCTCAAGCATATTTGTCTGCAAATTTCAACATGGAAATCTCTGGATCATTCTAGTACAATTCAACCTGCTTTCTGGCTTCTTCAGAATTAGTACTTCAGGGGGTTCATGTCATCAGATTTAGCATCCAGTTTGGCTTGGAATACAGTCCAATCTTCATGAGGAATGGAGCTTACTGATCATACTTAGTTGTGTGACTATTGCTACAGCTTCTGGCTCTGGCCATTTTCGCTTATCTTGCAAACATTTCTCCAAACCGGAAGCAACTTCTGCTTTCCATTTCATTGCCACCACAAACAAGACGGAAATAGTAATCTTTGGCAAATACACTTCACTCTGAGGCTCCACCCAGTGGCCTGCTGATCTCAAACTCCCATCAACACATTCAAAGAACCTCGGATTAGTAATCTCTCAACTCACCATGACAGGTCAGGTGAGTGCAGTCTGTCTCCTGCTTACACACTCAAGATGGTTAAGAAGCTCTTAAAATGGCTTACCACCAACACTTGCAGAACCATCATCACCAGCAATATGGACTATAGCAATGCACTCTATGCTGGAATCGTCGCTCAACTGACCAGAAGACTTGAATGAATGAATAAATTTATATTTATATAGTGCATGGCTACCCTGAGGCCTCCCAGCGCTGCGGACTGGCGCATATGGGTATCGGACAGAGAACTTACAAAGAGTCCTTAAAGAGGCAGGTTTTCAGAAGTTTCCGGAACGCCAATAAGTTTGGCTCCTTCCGGAGATTTAGGGGAAGGACATTCCAAAGATTAGAGGCATTAAAAGAGAAAGAGCGTCCGCCCCATCTTGATCTTCGTATTTTGGCAGCAACAGCAAGAAAGAAGGAGCTAGAACGGAGATTCCGCAAGGGCTGGTAGGTGGTGATGGAGTGGGTATGACCGGGCCCTTCCGCTAAAAGGCTTTGTGAGCCAGGCACATGGCCTTGAATTGTATTCTTGCCCTAACGAGGAGACAAAGAAGGCTCCTCAAAGCAGGTTTGGCCGATTGCCTGCAAGGGATCTGGAGTAGCAAGCGGGCCGCACAGTTCTGAATCACCTGGAGCTTACAAATAGTGAAATGAGGGGATCCCAGGTATAGGGCATTACCATAATCCAGGCGAGACAGAATAAGAGCTTGAACCATAATCCTTCTCGCCTGGAAGGGGAGAAGGGGGAGGATCTTGCGCATCATCCTCATTAAGCCGTAACAGGTAGCTGAGAGCTTGGTATCCTGGAAATTAAAACTAAGAGCACTATCAAGCCACATCACCAGGCTCTTGATCTGGGGTTTTGGGTCTGGGGCAGGGCCAAGGCAGTCCGGCCAGAGGAGAGCATACAAAACTCTGCGGCCAGGCTCACCCTCAACCTCCCTCCCCGCACACACTTCACCCTACATCTCAAAGAGCTACATTGACTCCCAGTCCATAAACAAGCACTATTCAAACTCCTCATGAACTCATACAATTCCTTACACAACATTGGCCCCACATATCTCAAAAACCACATAATCTTCCACAAACCTACCAGACACCTCCACTCAGCCAGACTCCTACTCACGCACTTGCAGAACCAGATCCAGTGGCCGAACTTTCACCTACCTCGCTACTAAATCCTGAAATAACCTTCCCCTGCACATCAGTTCTTGACTTTCGCAAAAAAATTGAAGATTTGGCTCTTCACCTAGCCCTGACCTAGGCTCGGCCCATACAGCTCCTGCTTCAGTGCCAGAATACCCTCCGGGGTGAGGTGTACGATGTACAAATAGACATAAAATAACACCCTTCACGTTGCCAGGACTAGGGCTAAATCCTCAAACTTACAGGCTTTCTTGTTATCTTTTTTTTTACCAGTCATCTTGTTGAGCAGTCTGAGCTCAGGGGCCAATTTACTAATCTTAGCAAGAATCGTGTTCCAATATTTTTTTGTTACACCACAGTCCCACACCATGTGGTAAAAGTCAGCTTGAGAAACCACCGCATGGACAAATATCAGAGGCCTCTAGATAAATCTTAGCTGTCCTGGCCTTAGTGAGCTAGTTCTAGTGTACATACTTAAACTGTGTGTATTTAAAACGTTATATCCCTTTTAACTGCCTTCTCGTATTCTATGGCCTGGAGGAAAGCTCTGGGACCCCACAGAGGTCTGTTTGACTCTCAATCTACAGGAATTCGCCAAAAAGGTCTGAGTGTTGGCCCTATTACATAGACCTTAGGTGAACATTGAGGGTCCAGAACTGCAACCAGAGAGCTTACTACTCAAACTAACCAAACAACAGGCACAAACTGTACCCTGCACTCGCCACCCAATTGGGTCTGCTGAGTGCAAGCTCTTTTATTGTTAGAACTAATGAAGTATTCAGTTGTAGAAGATTGTGTTTTATGACTTAAACAGTTTTGTAAACACCATAGGTAATGTTGACACCCAATTTGTATGATTTCCTTGGACCTGACGCATGTATTCTACCATAAGAGTGCACACATCGTTGGTTATCTGTATTGATCTGATCCACACCCACAAACGGAGTGATTATTCTTTTCTTTATTTTCCATTGCAGGTCATTGACTCCCGCGACTGTTGACGTATCCTGCCTTTCTGCAACTTGGGGGTCCCATGCCCACCGCCAGCAAAGTAGCGAAGCCCGAAGCAGCTCTAGAGGGCAGAGATGGAAAGTTGTGGGAGCACTTCTGGGCCTGGGGGCAGTGGTGGCGTATGGAGCCCACCGGAGGCGGGTAAGGAATGCATCTGAGTGGGCTCTGAAATGACACAGATATTCACCAAAATAATATTTCCAAAAATGATCAACTCAGGCTAATGTTTGGTTTATGATTTTCCTGTATCCCTCGCCTATGGATCGCTCTGGCCTGAAAAAATAGATTTCTCCAAACCCATTGTCTTTGGTATTTTCAAGGGTGCTATACGTTTTTTTGTATTCAGATTAATTAATCACTTTGAGTTTAATTATTGTCATTAATCCCAGATTACTATTTTTAAATTACTTTTGGAAATAACCTGGCTTTCTTTTTGAGGGGTTTTGGAATTTCCTGGTAAATTTCACATTTTCTCTATTCCACTTAATCCTAACCCTTCCCCTACTTTATATGATATACTTAACAGTAACTCTTATTCCTTATATGTTTTACTTACGCGTACTCTTAATGTTTTTTTTTTTTGCTGTCCTGTTTTTTATCCAGCGTTTGTTTTTAAACAGATAAAAGACATGCCATCCTTCAAGTGTCGCTAATTTTTTCAAACCATGGTTATCCTTGATTAACGCAGAGTTGACTTTGTGTTTCACCGTGAAGGTGCTTGTCATGTATTTTCACTTCAGAGAGCTTCTTTAGTGAGGTCCAACTGTTAATGGTTATGGGTTATATCTTATGAATACCACATAACCAGATGGGAGTAAGGTTGCTTTGCCAGAATTCTGTAACACTACAGCTGAAAATCAGAAGGTCCTTTAACGGGATTAGAGAATGGCATGTATCAATTGTCTTGGAATCTGTTGAGTAATGTCATCTATCTAGCTCATTGACACTAGTTGTTGTGTTAAGAAGAGGTACCCTAATACTAGTCACCACTGGTACTCCATTTTAGTGGTAAAAAGGCATAAAGAGATCTGCCTTTCTTTATGGATACTTCTAACCAGACTCTCAGCAGTGCTCCTGTGCACTGCTGTGTGGCTTTGTATTGGCTTGCTGCATACAATGCAGTTGAATGGCATTAAAGCATCACTCCTGCGTGCTGATGTCAGTTCCTTTTTTTTCTCGCTTTCTCTGATGTGAATCCCTGCTCTACATTTCAGAGATCTTCCGATGACTTCTAAAAAGAAAAAAAAATCCAGTGTTCTAGGTAACAATGTCCCCACCCCAAACTACAGGTTTCAAACCAATGCTGCAACTACAGAAAATGAATGTTGGTCATGGACTTGCACAAGGTGTTAAACTGATGCCTGTGGTCGGGCCATGACTCGATGGTATGCAGCAAATGTGCTGTTATGCATCTGAAGGCGATCCAGGAGACGAAGCTGTATGTCACTGAACACAGGAAGAAGTTGTGTCCTTCGCAAAAGTCTAGGTCGTGAACTTTGTCCTGCTCCTGAGGCAATTCCCGAGAGGGTCAACACTGTGCTAGAAGCTCTCCAGTAAGTTAAAATTGAAGTCCAAGCACAACCATAAAAAAATAAAACATTCCGCCACTCAGAATCCAAAGAGAAGATGCAAGGGTGTCGTGATGTTGGTTGTTCAGCTTTGAGATCTCTTGTCGAGGAGCTAATTCCTCAGCTAATCCCAGTATGCCCTGAGTTTTGCGGGCCATCTGCTATGCCACAGCAGATTGAAACCTTCAAGGAAGCTGTGCTGCTGATTTTTGGTGTGCTCCTGGTTCCCTCTGGCTCACCTTAGGGTCCCAAGCTACCACAGGGTGCTCTGGTTGGGTTACCTCGAGCGAATCAGTGCTCTCTGCCGCCTAACCTCTTGGGACCCACTTCAGGCCCTGTACCAACATCAATGCAGGCTTCCGCTCCTGCGCTATAGGAATTTCCACACTGATACACTGATTTGGTGCCTCTAACAGGGTGCACCCAGTAGCTGAGGCTCTTCTATCTTTTTGCCTCTGATTCAGGTCAAGAGACAGCTCAGGATGTAACTGATAATGGTGGCGAAGGCTTTTTCTCTGCTCATAACACAGATGATGACTTTTACATGGATTTGCAAGAGGCCAGTGGCCTTGTCACCTTTCCTGAGATAAGGCTTCTTTCACCACTTGGACCACTAACTGAAGAAGGCACCTTGTTTGCAGTGGTGGGCCAGAGGGCAGCTGAGGTTTTGAATTTTCATCTGCCTTCAGTCGAGACCAAAGCAAACATCCTCCCAGAAATCGTGCACTCTGGACCAGCAACTTCTGAGCCCTTTCTCCCTTTTAGCAAGGCCTTCAACCAACACATTGATGGCCACTTGGTCAAAGCCCGGTTCCTGTCCACTGGTAAATGGGCAGGTGGCAGGCAGCACAGGCCGGCTCCTGATGATCTGATTTTCTTATCAAACAGTCTATTCCAGAGAACCTAGTGGTTCAAGCCTCATTCAGTTGAGTAATTATTAATTGATCGCACACAGCTCCTCCAAAGAGGCTTGAAGCTTGTGGTAAACATATGTTGGGATGTATATTTCATACTGCAGATTCCTCACCTTTAAAATATTCCCCAGGCATCAGACTGGATCTGAAAATTTCTCTGCAATGCTACTGCGTGCTACTAAGCGGTACCATGCAGCTTCATGCTGACTCCATACCGCCCCCAAAATAACTAAGCAAAGCTGTATATAAGCATCACTCTTGCACACTGACATCAGTTGCTTTCTTTCCTTGCCTTCTGATGTGGATCCAGAGCTCCATTACCAATTTCAGTGGCCGACGAGTCCTATAACAGAAAAGCCAGTGATCTATGGCATGTAGTCCCCTCCTACGACTACAGATTTCAAACCGTTCGGCGACTGTAAAAAACAAATGTCAGTCACAGACCTGCATGAAATGTGTCTCTGGTGTTTGGGCTCAGGGATTGGCACAAAGTAATGCAACAATTGTGCCCTCATGCACCCAAAGGCAATCTGGGATGGAGAATTGAAGCTGTACATAGCTGAACACAAGAAAAGATTGCAGGCCCTGAGTAAGTCCCACTTCAAGTTGAGAGTGCGGACTTGCTCGCTAGGTCACTCACACGAGACATCAAATTAACAGTCTAAGTCATCTTGTGAGTCGAAGTACAAACATAAACACAAGTCAAGAAAGTGAAGCTGACTTGATTATGTCCCAACACTCTCTATCTAAAGCGAAGGAGCGAGGGCATAATAATATCAGTCAGTCTAGTTCTAGAGCTCCAGTTGCAGAGCGATTCCCCAGTCGGTGCCGGTGCACCCAGAGTTTCCTTGGCCATCAGTAATGATGCAGCAGATCGAAGCCTTTAAGGAAGGCAGGTTGCAGATATTTGTCACTCTCTGGTCTCTCTGCGTGCCTTTGGGTCCCAAGGCTCCTCAAGGTCTGTGAGTCAGATTAATGCTTGCCGATCTGTCCTCTGCACTGTCTGACTCCACTGGTACCCGTTCCGGCCTCCATACCAGCTCTGGTACAGACTTTCACCCCAGTTCCATGACCCACATCAGTCGCTCCCTCGTCGACGCTGGTACAGGTGCTGCCGAAGAAGGATCTGGTTCTAGTTCTAATGTCTAACCCTGAACCGGCTTCAGCTCGATCCCGACCAAAGTTGCAATACTAAATTACGGAAGGGCAACCGCCTATCATATAACCTTATTCTAATCCTATACCTCTACTAGAGCTGCAGCACCTTCAGAGTCTCCCATGATCATTTTGGCTCTAATTCTGATCCGAGCTTGCCACTATGCAGAGATGATGATGGTGGGCATCGGGATGATTAACCCCCTTTTTGTGATGATGGTAGTTTTTATCTAGACTTGCAGGGTTAAATTTACCATTTTGACCTCCATCCGATTGATGTAATCCCTTTAGAGACAGGATCCGGTCCTGGAAGCAGTACATAGATGACATTTTTCTACTATGGCATAAAGAAGAGACAGACCATTTAGACGTAATAATTCGGGCTCTCGGTTTTATGGTATTTATATTTTTGTCATTTCCGTCTGTATTTATCCATATTTATTTTTTTGCTAATTTTACCTGTATTTATCCATATTTATTTTAGGTTTTATGAGAAAAATTAAGCTGAAATGTGTATATTTCTGCATTTATTTACCCAGTTAATGTGCACTCGTGCCTTAACGCCCGACAGGTTTCAATGATCTATACACAGTCACATGGTAAAATATGCACTTAAAAGAAAATATGTACATTTTAGTATCAAGGTTGTGCAAATCTACTGCTGTTTAAGGCTCTTTACTAAAATCCCTATTTTGTTTTGTATCCCCTTGCTTGTCAATCCACATAGCTATTGGCCTGGCAGTCATGATTGACAGCATTTAGAATCACTCAAAAACAAGCCATATTTCCGTTTTTATCCACATTTAAAAATAAATCCAGACAATAAAATAAATGGTTTTCTGTCTGTATTTATCTGTAAAAATCAGTATAAACAGAAAACAGGGAGCCTTAGTAATAATCTAGGACTGATTTCAAGTTTACATTATACTATGACAAGACAGAAATCAATTATCTTCACCTCATTGTAAGCACATAGATGGTACCCTGTACACCACTCTACAAACGACCTGCAGACGCTAATTCTCTACTTAGATACAACAGTTACCACCACAGACTATTTTAAGGAAGCAGAACTCCTTAAAGCTACATTGATAGAGAAGGGTTACCCAAAAAAAAAAAATATCAGAGCACATAAGCGAGCATGGTTATGCCCCAGGGATAGCCTACTTATCCCGCAGAGCAGAATAGCGCGGGTGAGCACTTTAATTCACCTCAGCAGCGATATCAAAAAGATCATTCAAAAATTGTGGCTATTGATTAATGACACATGCATTGAGGCACCTCTTCGCATTAAAGAGTAATGTAAATATTAATGATGTGGTGAGAGCTCATGAGGAAATCAGAACCAACACTGTTTGCTTCTGATCTGCCATCCAAAGTTTTAGATGTCATCTTTGTTGCCAGCCGATCTTCCATGAAGCCCATTTACACCAGACACTGGGACAAATTTGTGGCCTAATGTGGAGTCGCAAGTCAGACCTTTTACAAGCCAAAGCGCCGGATGTTTTATTGTTTGTCTTGTTTTTGGTCCTGCAAGGCCTTGCAGTGGGCACTATTAAAGGTTATTTGTCAGGTCTTTCAGCTTTTATGTGTTTGCCGGACCAACCGGCTTTGTTTGAAACACCTGTTGTAATGCAGTTTATTAAAGGTTTGATGCACATGCTCCCTCCCAAACTGTTTGTGATGCCACAGTGGAACCTTAACTTGGTCTTGATGTTTCTCATGTGTGTGCCCTTCGAGCTGCTAAACAGCTGCTTGTTGCGCCCTCTGACGTTAAAGGCCGTCTTCCTTATTGCAATTACTTCATCTCGTCACAAGAGAGAACTTCAGGCACTATATATGTTCAACTGTCCTACGCCACCTTTTTTCCAGGTAAACTGGTGCTGAGTACTTAGGCAGACTTCTTATCAAAAGTCATGACTCCATTCCACGTTGAGCAATCCATCACTCTACCAACTTCCTTTGCCTCTCTTTATTCCTCAAAAGAAGAGGGACTCAATCGGTCTGTCCCCAGAAGGGCTTTACGTTTTTACAAGGATCATTGCCGGAAAGATCAGCTTTTTGGGCAGTTCCTCGGGACGAAGTAAGAGAAGGGTATGCAGAAGAGGACCCTGTTGAGGGGGTTGTCCTGTGCATTAAGATATGCTGTGTTCTGGCCAAACATAATTGTAGTTTCTGGAGGGACTGAGAGCCCATTCTACTATTGCTGAGGCTGCTATCACTGTGTTGGCATGCAGAATGCCTGTCCTTGACATCTGCCAGGGAGCAACGTGGTTGGTGCTTACGTTCATAGAGCACTTCTGCCTTGACAGCCATGTCATATGCAAAGAACATTTTGCGCGTTCAGTCCTGCAGAACATTTTGGTTTGAGGACACTCCACAAACCCTCACCTTTGACAGGTACTGCTTTGGCATACATTTTAAATGTGAGAATCTGTGATTAGAAATATCCATCATAAGAGCAAGTTAATTACCTCTGTAAGGCTCTTTCTAGTAGATACTGTAGCTAACCGCAGATTCCTTACCACCATCCCACCTCTCCACTCTGTCGATTGGCCTCTAAAAGGGTCCCAATTAAGTAATCTCCACACTGGTACCAACAGTTTTATCTGACAGAGACATCTAGCCGCAGATTCCTTAATTTAGAATATCCCCAGGCATCAGACTGGATCCGTAAAATCTTCAGCAGTACCTCTGCGTGCCGGGCGACGCATCGCATAGCTCTGTCCTGACATCGTCCACGGATATGACGTCAATAGAGCCATATAAGTCCCTCCCAGCACGCCGACGTAAATTTTCCTTCTTTTCCGCATCCCAACGCAGTTCCAGGAGAAGCAGTTCCTCTGGCCTGTTTTAGTTTTCTGGCCTTATCCACACCTTTTAGCATCCGGGAATAGTGTGCAATGTCTAAGGGCTTTAAGTTGTGTGAGACCTGTACGCGGCAGAAGTCAGCGACAGACCCACACCAGATCTTCGACCTCACATAAACGTGACGTCAGGGCCCGCTGCCCCCGGTCTTCACTGGACACGAGCCCCCAGGAGTCGACCCCTACCTACTCACCATTTCCTGGTGTTGGGGCGACTACAGTCAAGATGGAAGCCTATTCTCGGGCTTTACAGGCCATCTTTGGGTCACCCTCCAGGGGTGTGGAATTTAATAAAAAATCTACTTGTCCATGGAGCAGGTTGCTTCATAAATCTACTTGTCCTGTAACATAATCCACTTGTCCCTTTAATGCAGTGACAAATTATGGCAGCAATCTCATTATATAAGAGCTCCGAAATAGCATCTCTGATTATGCCAGGGCTCCTTCCATAGTAGGGTTTGAATACTAGCCTTTCCGTTATGTTACCATGTTTCCGCAGATCTACATACTGGCGCTGGAGGAGCAACAGTTCCAGGGTTGGAATGCCCTTTTGAGTCTGTGCAAACCTTCTAACTTGCATGCTTTAAGGGGCTTCACCAACTCTTCTCTAATCTTTTCCCATACTGAGAAAGGTTGGAAATTTACTCTTGATAATGGCAGACATAAAACTACTTCCAAGGTTAGAAAAAAAGTGGTTGGAGGGAAAGTGAACTTGCAAGCACTCAGATTTTCGCATGAGCAAATCTACACCTCCTTATTTGCTCATGCTAAAATACAGTTCACAAATATTTTCTAGGACTATTTCTTGGCCTACTTCTGTAAGTCTTGTGAATTCACTAAAGTCGTATATCTGCACTTAATGCAAGGACATGAGTGCACTTTTGAGACTAATTAGATCTGGTGTTAATCATGACCTTTTGTGTTTATTACAATTCTATCTCTCTCTGTCTATCGGCTATCTTCACTGTGAGTGACAGCATTCTGTTCTTTGACAAGGAACATTGTCAAAACAGTCGTTTTGTTCAGTGCCAGGAACTACTGTGGCAATGTGTGCTTTTTGAGACCAAAACAACTTTTGCTTTTGCCAATGTTTGTTATAATGATGAAGGCCCGGCAGCTCCCACACCAGTAAGGTTTTAGAAGTCACGATTTGACAAAACCAAAAGGCTGACCAACAATTTCAGACCTATTGGCTTTACTAATGCTTGTTTATTTTTGTTTCCCATAATCTTATTAAAACTGGTTACACTGATTTTCGATTATGAATATTTTTGGGAAATATTAGCATACATCAACACATTTTACTAAATGATGCTGCAGAAAAACTACTTAAAATGTTACAGTAGTTTAGCAAAAAAAAAATTTGTGAACATTTTCTTAGGAAAGCAAAGAATAATCAATCTTTCTTTCAAGCTTCTGCATATATTTGCATCGAATCAGAGAGCATTCTGTGAGCAGTATGCATAGCCTCATATTGCTAAACATTGAAAACGTTTGTACACATTTTTATACTGGAACCACTGTCAGTAGTACAGTCTGAGCTACAACATGTACTTAAATCGCTCACCCTAATAATAAAGGTTTTGCATTAATGAACCATAAATACAAGTGTGAACAGCATTAACACATGGACACAAATATTACCTTAACTGCAGGCAATGCCTTTCGCTGATTCGTAATGTGGTACTGTAAACTGGCAGTCAATGGGTTTTTGATGTAGGGGGTTGGGCCTACTTGTCCCAAGGACAAAATACACATGGAAACTTGTTGCCCTTGACCCCAAACAATATGTCCCGGGCTTCGGGCTATAGGGACTCCACATCCCTGCCCCCTCTCCCTGGCACACCTATGGGCTCTACAGAGGGGGTAGGGGCTCAGATCGGGAATTCACCGGCGGGTTCGCCCTCGGCGCCGATTGAGTTCCCTGACTTCGGTTCCGGAGTCGCTGCAATGTCGGGACACGGCCCCAGGGGCATCCCAGTCAGACGTCTGGCCCTCCTGTGGTGTCACCGCACAGCCCTGAGGGGCTCCCTGCGCCAACGCCGGATGTGGCTGCAGTGTGGAGCTCGACTCGGAGTTGACGCCGTTCCTCACTGCAGTTTCCCATCTCAGTGGAGGTCGAGTCGACGCCGGCACGAGTCCTCTTCGGTGGTCGTTGATGCGACGTAGTCTTGACGTCGGTGTGGGCCCCTGTTGGATGAAGAGGATGAGGCCCCTGAGGGTTCAACACCCCCAGGGTTGTTTCGATGCTCCTTGGAGCAGGTGCCCATGGTGCACTGGCAGGCTTTTGGTTGTCCTCGGGCTGCAGAAACTCTGATTTTTGGTGGACAGGTTAGCCTACAATGGTCCCCTACAGATGGCTTATTGTCGCCACCTAGAATGGCCACGGAGGCTAGTGCAGTGTTTGTGAGAGTGGTTCGCAAAGCTGCAGATATCTTACAGATGCAGCCTCCCTCAGTTTCTCTTCCTTCTGATCCCGTGTTTGATCTACTCCACCAGGACGCCGTGGAGGTGGAGCCCTTGCTGCCTTTTAGCGGGTCATTATATGACATTCTTCTTGGGGCTTGGATGAGACCCTCATCGGGTGACCCTGTGGGTCGTGCTATTGCACGTCGTCATTGCCCGGCTCCAGATGACCCTGTCTGTTTGTCCTTCCATCCTAGGGCTCAAGGGCTGGTAGTCCAGGCAGCCTCAGTCTCGCTACCTTCCTCCCCTCCTCCGTTGATTCCTCCCACTAGGGTGTCTCGTTGGTTGGAGTCATGTGGCCGCCATGTCTTTGCGTCCACCAGCGTGGGCCTTTCGGTCCTTGAACACGTCTTGCGTGTTTTGGGCTATTTTAACCCTTTGGGACTCCGTTGAGCGTCTCGAGCTGACCTGGTTCGGCTATTTCATGGTGGCTGGGAATTGGCACAGTTTTCCATTTGGTCGGCCATGGACACCACTGACTCTGTGGGTTGGGCTTTGGCCAGGTCAGTTGCTCTGCCTGGTTGTGCGATGGCAGTTTCCCTGAAAATGTTCAGGAGCGTCTTCGGGATTTGCCCTTTGATGGGGTCACCCTTTCTGACAGTCATGCTGACTCGGTGGTCCAACGTCTCATGTCTGGGTTTCCATGAATTCTGTGGTTTCTAGTCCTTGTTCCGGACTATTGCTTTTGGTTGCAGTATTGTCACTGTTTTTTCTGGTATCCGTCTATGGTTTCAAGACGTTATTTACCGGATGGACTGTATGACTAATCAGCCGGTTTTGCCCTTAGTTGGTACAGCTAGCCAGCTGTTTCTGCATTTCTTTTTGAGTCCTCTGTCTACAAGCTAGTCTCAAGAGGTGTCCCTTGCTTTTTATAGGATGAGACATACTGGATGTGGGGTATTCTTTGGCTATTGTATAGCCGCTCTTCCTTGCACAGGAAGCTTCGAAGGCTCTCGCAGAGTCTTCTTGGTATTGTTATCTTCTGTCCCTCTGGGGAATTGTCCTATAGTTCATACTGTAGGCTTCTCACTTTGTCACGCTCTTCCTACTGACGTAGGACGTCCACTCTGGTGAAACCCACAAGAATGGCGTGGCTCCAGGGGCGGTGGATGAGATTTTAAAGTGGTGGGGCGCAAACGAATTAGCATACAGCACCGTAGCGAGCGAGCCCGAACCCCAAAAGGGGGGTTTGGGGGGGTTACCCCCCCCCCCCCCCCCCCCCCCCCCCCCGAAAATTTAGAAAAAAAGAAGAAAAATCGTGCATTTTCAAGCAAATTTGAGAAAGCAGGAAGGTTAATAAAGCAATTGTGAAAGTGCAGTTATTACATTAATAGATGGCATAACATAGGTAGCTGCTTATTCAGTATTACCACAGAGCTTCATACATTCTGGCCTATTATGCTCAGATGCTGAATTCAGACTATAAGACTCATGGAAATCTCAGCTCTAAGAGTAGAAGAAGTTGTACAGCAGTGTAATGGTTGCCAGGCTCGTTCCGCAGGAGCGTCAGGAACTTGAAGAAAAGTCCACAGTCTTCCCCTACAGCCTTCCGACTCTATTAGACTCTAGAGTAACGAATGGCACGCAAGGGGAAAACAGGGAAACAAAACAAGGAAAGGCGGGGGAAGAAAAACAGTCTTACAACATACTGAATATTAGACTCTAGAGTAACGAATGGCAAGCAAGGGGAAAACAGGGAAACAAAACAAGGAAAGGCGGGGGAAGAAAAACAGTCTTACAATATACTGAATATAAAAGAGGCAGCGCAATGCGCTGTTACCGTGATTCTGGTTGAGCTGAGCTTTGTACACACACTTCACATAGGTCCACGCAAGTACCCCAAATATAAATGGTATAAAGGTTTTCGCAATTTGCCAAGGGGAAAGGTTTGATAGGCAACACAAGCAACAAATCGTTCACCCTGCGGGAGACAGGTCCGGCCAGTGAACAAAGGTGAGCAAATCTGTGTAGTCTCCAAATAGAACAAACACTACAAAACTTTTAAAAACAGATATAACAATGCATTTCTTACCTCAATCAGAATTTTTTGTATTCAAACAAACAAGTAGCAGCATTCACTTTTTGTAAATGAAATCCGCACGTCTGTCTTTCAGTGTAGCAAACTTGTCAATTACTTTCATTAAAGTCCGGTATCTTTTGGACTAGCTTGCTCTCTACAGATAGCATCGCCAAAGCATTTAGTCTTTCCTCTAGCATGGTGTTCCTGAGGAATGTCTTTATGCGCTTTAAGGCTGAAAAACATCGTTCAGCTTCTACTGTTGTCATTGGAGTCGTAATCACAATTTTTTAGTAAAGTCACTGTCTCTGTAAGTGAGTTTTCCATATGCAGTTTATGAATTAAACTCCGCAAAGTCAAGGCGCTTGTGGCCTTCCGGTACACAGGCATTCCGTAGAGTACAGTTAACTCAGTTCTCAGCTGCTCTTTTTTGAGCATAGGATATGCTTCCACAGCCTGATTCAGAGCACGCTCAGGGAAGGATTCATCATATTGTGCAAACTCTTTACTTTGCAATAAAGTTGCACTCACCAAATGTTTTGTGAATGAAAAACGTTCTTTTGCCTGCACAATTACAATGTCACATATCTCCTTTCCAATTCGAACCAGAGAGGTGATGTTTTGTCTGCGGTTTGCAAAAATAGAATGCTCCGGCAGTTTGCTCTCTAAATCTTCAACCCCATCTCTCACTTTCATAATCTGTTGTACAAATGCAGATGTATTGGCTTTCACAGAGACAGTATCTAGGTCTTTTCTTTGCAACTGATCGTATAACACATCAACAGGAATCATTATGTCATGAAATAAAAACAGTAAGAACTGAAACTCTTTGTCTTGTAGTGTTCTAATAAAGCCATGGGCTTCACTCTGACTTGTGTGATCAAAGTCTGCTCTGGATGCTATGGCGACAAAACATTTCTCAAGGCCCTCCCTCTGTTCAAAGAGTAAGTTGACTGTACGAATGTGAAAGTTCCAACGAGTTGAGGATCCCCTTGGTACGCTTTTGTACACAATCTCATGAAGGGCTTCTGTTCTTTTGGGGGAACGTGTGAAGAATGCTGCTATGCCTCCGATATCCTGAAAGAAAACTCGTGTCTCTCTGATCTTTGATACCGCCTGTTGCATAATAAGATTGAGTTGGTGGGCGTAACAGTGCACAAAATGAGCATTAGGGTACACATCTCAAATTCGTTTCTGTACTCCACTAAGGCTTCCACTCATTACGGACGCACCATCATAGCTTTGTGCGATAAGTTTTTGTTTTTGAGGCAGGTCCAGGAAAATTAAGTCCAGTTGACACAGTATTGCTTCAGTGATGGTTGCTGCACTAGAGTCACTTAAATGCGTGAAGCCATAAAATCTTTCCACAACGTTTCTGTCACTGTCAAGGTACCGAAACACTAACACGGACTGTGTTTGAGTGGACACATCAGTGGTGTCATCAGCCTGAATAGCCACAAAGTCTGTGTTTCGCAACTCTTGCACAATATGGCTTCTTATAATTTCGAGCATACAGTCAAGGAGTTCATTTTGTATTGTATTAGAGGTGCCCTTAAAGACTGTAGCATGTGCTAAATGTCTTTCCAAATCCTGGTCTATGGTTGACATTAAATCCACTAGGCCTCGGAAGATCCCAGGTTTTGAGGAAGTTTCTGATTCGTCATGGCCTCGCAATGCCAGTTCGAAAGCACCACAGAAACGAATGCAATCAATGATCTTGGATAGATTTTGTCTGTTCTTATCAACAGCTTCATTGTGTTTTTGAATGGATTTGCGATACGCATCATTTATCTGCTGCTCAATTGGTGCGTCTTCCCCCAACATTCCCAGTCTTGTCAGGTTTTCCAGATGATTTCTTGTGAGCGCATGCTTCTTTATTTTTTCAGCGATGTGCTTCAGGTCGACCATTCCTTGCTGTGTCCAAGAAAAGTCACCGCCAAACAGCAAGCAGGGGAAGCAGAACAGAGAATTTCTTATAGGGCACCCTGTAAGCCAATCAGCTTTTGTGTACCAGGCATTTGAGAATGTACGTTTTGACATTTTTCCTCTGTCCTGGGTAGTTTGCTGTAGGTTTATTTCAGGCTGATGAGGTCCTAATTGTTTTATCTGTAGTTTTTGTTCAAGTGGCCGTGACTGGAATGACTTTGTAATCAGCTCTTGTACTGTATTCATGATGGTGTGTTGCTGGCCTTACCAATATATATATATATTAAAGAAACCTATCAATAATCAAAGAACACTGTATAAGGTGCAGTGCAATAATATCAAATTTCAGTATAAATACATTATATATATATGTTGTGCATTATCCTAATACATCTCAAATGACTGCTAAAAATAGAGCCCTCCTGCCTCTCTGTGCCATAGTGGTTGCTGGAGGCACTGAAAGACACTGCTTGAGGGCCTTGAGAGTGACCACATACATACATAGCCCTAACTCCCATGTAAAAAAATATATAGCATCAGTTTCCTTACCTTTAATACTGGTGTTTGCTGGGTTGTAGCCGGGGTCGGGTGAGAGAGCAGCAAAGGAGGTTGGGGTCCTCTTGTTGTTTGCTGGAAAATTGCCCCAAAATGCGGTAATGTTTCAGGTTGTCAGGTGCTGAAAATGAAAAGATAACAATTTATTTTTGAAACAGTAGGGTAATGAAACAAAGACTGTGGGGTAAAAACATAACGCTCCAATTTTTGCCTTGCAGTTTGCATCCAGCTCTTCGATGACAGTTAATAGCTCTCTGTTGTATGTTAGGATTTTAACTTAGAAACTGCAAGTAACAAAAGGATCTCTCTGACAAAAGCAGTGCCTTGAGCACCAGTTGTATTACAAATGGACATATTCATTTTTAGGCACTGGGATATTGAGTGATTTTCCCAGAATCACAGGATGTTTGAGACTCCTGCCAGACTTGAACTCTGCAGAGAAAGCTCGGCGTTCCTGGCTGTTCGGGACGGGCGTGGCGGGCAGAGAAGGACTAGCCCAGAGAAGGCAAGGGCAGTGTCCACTTCTGCTCTGCCCCCTCTCTTTTTACAGCTTATTCCCTCTCTTTAGGACTAGCTCCTCCTCACTTACTGAAAACTGTGACTTCAAGGATTAGTTCTCAGCCTCTCTTTCCTCCTTTCGTTTATTTTTTGTTCCCCTGTGAAATGGATCCAAAATATAAAAACACTTTTGTAGTCTTTTTCTGGCATTTTTCTTTTCCACAGTGACAGTGCAGCCTCGGTACTGCTTAGCTGTCTCCATCTCAATTGTTTGATCCTGCAGTCTCAATCAAACGAGCACCTCACAAACATTAATTTGTGCAAATGTATATCCAGGGCTTTAAGTGGACCGGGTCCTGCCAGTGCTCAGCACCGGAAGTTTACAAAAAAAAAAAAAGCTGGTGCCGAGACAGGTCACTATCCAGCTCTCCATGTTTGCCCTCACCGTCAAAATCTTAATTCTGCCGCACTAACACCCTTCACTGCCACTGCTGTAACTTCAAAAATACTAGTTATCTTGCCGTCAGTCTAACCATATCACAACTTGCAGTATTCTCAATTTGATGTACAACGAAGCCAGAGTTGCTTATGTATCTTAAAAAACCGGGCCAATGGGGGCCATGTATTTAAATTAGAAAATAGTGTTGGGACTTCGGAACAGTCCGCGAAAAAAAGGTTTTAGAATGCTGTGTTGTTCAACTTCTCCAGTACTGAGCATGCGCACCTCTTTTTAACACCTGCATGCATGCTCAACCTAGACAGTACCCGAAAACCTGGACATTTATTCAATAAGGAGAAAAGTGTCGGGACACTTCTCCATAAACCGGGACGTATGGATGCAGACTTTAACTTGCGTGTTTTTAAGCAATGCCCTTAATTACATCGGCCAGGCCTCAGAGACCTACACAGTTTTTTTCATCCCCTTAAATCCCTGTGTAAATCCAATGAATGCACCCACTCCAGCACTACATAAAACTCTATAAATAAAATAAATACAACATATTGCTGAAAACAATGCACTTTGCACAGTTTAGACATGAAAATGGTCACCGACCATACTCAATGAGAACTGCGCTTGAAGCTTCTTCACAATTGGCCTGGCCAAAGGCCATGTGCCATGTGCAGATCATACATGGCATGGACAAAGGCCAAGCCTTACGTGAACTGTTCTCAATACATATGGCACACCAGCAATGGCCAACAGCCATGCCTTGTATCTGCTGAGCGTGTGTTTACAGAAGGCATGGCCAAAGACAGCAGATTAAATATGCACCTCAAGGAGCATACAGTATCATTAGAAACCTCCTCAAATTTAACTCAAAATCCCGTGGTTTAGGTATGATAAGGTTTATTGGAAGCATTCAAACGCATGCTTTACTGTAAATAAAAACAAAATCTTGAAATTTGCTGAAGAAGAATGAATATGAATAACTATATTAGCCAACAAAACCTGAAAATTCTGGAAATCTGCTGATTCAATGCTTATGACGTGTAGCACGGTATCACCGATTGTGTTCACATAGCAAGCACAACATCGCTGATGTCATGACGTATGATAATGACATGCTGCTGGTTTGGGCAACGGGAGGGACGAACTTGAGCTGATCAGCCTAAACCAAATAAAACCAGTAGATAGAAAGGCCGAAAATGTGAGCTACAAACCACGAAGCCAATGGGAAGCAACAGGTGGAATGCATTCTTAGGTCAACTTTCTGAATGTCCCCAAGATGTCATTAGCAAACCAGACAGCTGTGCTGTCTGGCAGGCTGCGACCTAAAAAGGAAGATTTAGGCCTGGCAAAAGGTTTATTTTGCCAGTTCAAAATGGCAGTTTAAAACTGCACAAACAGGCTGCAGTGGCAGGCCTGATGCATGATTTGAATGGGCTACTGAAGTGGGTGTCACAATAAGTGCTGCAGTCCCACTAGTGGTGTTTAAATTATGGGCACTGGGTACATGTAGTACCTCTTTACTAGAGACTTACAAGGAAATTAAATATGCAATTGGATGTAAGCCAATGTTGTCATGTTTAGAGGAGAAGCACAAGCCTTTCAGCACTTGTTAGCAGTGGTAAAGTGTGCAGAGTCATAAAGCCAACACAAAAGGCTTCAGAAATCAGGGCTGGTGAAGGCAAAAGGTTTCGGGGTGACCATGCAAAGGGGGCCAGGTCCAACAGCACCAGTGAAGTTTACTAGGCTACCGCTGCACATCTATTTACACAAAGCCCTATGTAATCACTGGATTCCCCCACTGCCTCATTGATCAGCAGTGAGACTCCGCATTATGGTGGTACTATGCAGCTGGGTCAAATATAGGGTAGATATTATTGTATTGTATTGGTATTTATATGGCCCTTACTAGTCCTGATGAATTGTTCTTTTGGATGGGTTGCAAGCTATTCCTTGGGAGCCCGGTCTTAAACATTTAGTGAAATATTACCATGGTTGTTTTTATACTCTGTGGAATTCGAAAAGAGTACACATCTCCGAGAATGCACGCTTGATTTCAAAATAACACTCCTTTGCAGTATGGCTTCCTTATTTAAACATCCTTTCATCTTCTCATATGCTTCCAAGCTCTAAAACTGAGCAGCCACAGGCAAAGTCAGTAGGTCTGGCTTTAATGTGCCAATACCTGCAAAAAACATTTGTTCACACCTGAGACTGCATGCTTTAGCACATAAAAGTCAGACCCTCTTTCTTCCTAATGCATGTTCACCTTGTGTCTGTTGTGGTGGTAATGGGGCATGAAAGTCTGTCTCCTTTGCCTCAGGAGGTGCTGTCGTTTGTGTCCAGTCTGAGAGTGGAGAATGCATCAGGCCAAAGACCTCACCATGGTTGAAGAAATTCAAAGTGACTACTTTTACAAAAGTAAATAGTGATGGTCAGTCCGTCAAGTAAACAACAAAGTTAGACTTTGTGCATTCGAATGTGTTTCTCTTGGTTTCCCACTTTAAATCATGTATTATTTAGTATTGAATTGTACTGCCATTTTTATGATACCCACACCCATGTCTACACACCAAGGTGCCTCTTTGTGGGCATGTAGGAGACTACACCGTTCATTGTCCTTGGTTGGGAGAGTGTGATTTTATAGAGTGGCCTTTGCAGTAAGAGTTTTGGTGTCGTGCCAGAGCAGTGTCTCTTCATGTTTAACTTATAGTCGCAGTTTCAGCAGTTAAGAGATGAAGCGGTGACCTGGGTGTTAAAATGGCATAGTAGTGAAATTCTACTGCCTCAGAACGTGTCACATTATGTTGCAAAGTTTAGTCAAGCCTTTTGCATAATTTGGTTCTTAACTGCTGCCTAATGTCAGTGTCCCACTTATAGGTACTGGAGCTGCGGTTGGATAACTAACAACCGCTGACTTTTGCCTCCAACATCCTTGTGTCTCACCTCTTACTATGTTGGGTTTTACCAGTCCTGTATCTGTGTCCCTCCGCTGACAAAAGCTTTTTTGCTTTATTTTTTATCGCAGCATAATTAGTAAAATAGTTATTTGGGGCTTAAAAAGGAAGCCACAACAATTGGTTTTACCAGTGCTTATTTCTCTAAAGTGCCTGTGTGTCTTTTGAAGGGAAGAGGGTGATGCGCACTTTCGGCAGAACCATCAAAGACGTCATTAACATGGGCTCTTACAACTACCTGGGCTTTGCAGAAAACACCGCCAGCTCGCTGAAGTTGGTGACGGATCAAGTGAGGACTTACAGGGCAGGCGTGTGCAGCACTCGGCAGGAAATGGGTACGTAGGCCGACCCGAGGCCGCGCTGTCCCCGTTGCTATGGTTTCCGTTGCTACCTGTGCTGCATTTCCGGAAAGCCGACGCGTGTGAGTAAACTAATTAAAGTTCTGCCATCCCATGTTCTCAGAGCATTATGTAGAGCACCGTTATTGTTGCCAGCCGCAGATTGCTTAGTGTTGTGTTACACACTCTTCTGCTGATCAAACCCGAGCAATAGATTTATAAAGGCCTCTTTTGATCTCTGCTTATAACCTCTAAGCACTCTGCAGACACCTCTTAAATTCAAGCAATGTTTTACTTTTTATACACGGCCTCATTGTATTTCAACATCGAATTAATCTTCGCCGCAAGGGGGGCTACCACCAAAGGCTATCCCTCAAATGCCGCACAATTTCATACCAAGACACATTCTGAGAACGTAAATGATACATTTTAAAGGACTTCTGCCTACTCACAAAATATGTTATCACACTAAGGATTTTTAGTGATTTGTTTCTCTTATGCACCGGTTTTAAGTAACTAGGATAATCAAATGTTGACTTGATCTCGGCTTATACTAACCTTTTCCACTTTTTTCCACACACGCATGCACACACGCACGCACGCGACAAGTTTAGGGCCTGCAACATAGTGCCAGCACCCCAGCATACAACTGCTTGGCCTCTTGTATTTACCCAGGGTGCAAACTCTGTCTAATCTACTCCCTTGCAGTCCCACAGCGAACCGTGGAGAAGAGCAGGGCTTCCGTCAACCGAGTTTATCCACAACGTAAAGCAAATCAAATACAGGAAACACAGTAGGTTTGTTTAATAGGTGCAGCAAGGAACTGCTAAAAACTTTCACCCCCATTACCGTTATGAGAAAAGCGTTCTCTTTGCCCCGGAATGCACGGCGGCGGCGGTTCGGAGCGCGGTCCCTCGGGGCTCATTAGAAGCTGCCAAGTTGTTCAAGTCCACGGAGGCCGGCGGTGTTGACGTTCTTTCAAGTAAAACTTTCCCTGTCAGGCACCGGGGTGAACATTTATTTAAACTATGGATGGAATCAAGCAGAGCGGGAAGCCAGCCAGACCAACAACACGACATCCTCGTCTTTGCATTTATCGATCATGGCTTTTACAGCTAGCTACGGCATGGACAACACTCCTCGTCACACGGATACTTACCACCACCACGCCTGATTGAACTTCTAGTCCACACACCACCCACGAGGTCCACGAGGCGAGTGAGTGAACCGTTACCAGGCTGAAGGGAACGTGAACTGGATCCAACGACGACACTGCAGCACCGCGCTCCGCAAATGGCCAATCACTGCATGACTACATTAAGTCAGAGACAGTGATTGGCCATTGTGCAGGGCGGCTGAGCCACCCACGCTCGGCATCCAATATGGATTGCCCCTGCTGTGCTGCGCGGTGACCGGCCAATCCTGGCGCTGCATGCAGTGCCAGGATTGGCTTGGAGGGCACACTAACTGCTCGCCCTGTCGCCCTTTTGCTGCAAGGGGCTGCCGCCAGCATAAACCTGCCCCCCCCTACTAGCTAATGGGGCCGGCCTGGGTGCGCATGCTCGGGCAAGTTGCTGCCCGAAGCATACATGCGGGAAAAAAACTAAGAACTCACACAGTGTCAATCATTCAATCACCAGGGCAGCCCGCCCCCCCTGCGCACTCCCGATTCTGTCGGGTGCTGCCCGGCGGCGCCGGATAAATATCGTGCTGCTAACTAAGTAAATGTAAAAACATTTATTTTAATTATTTTACTGTACGGCAGCCGCGGGTCCGAGCAGCAGGGCTGGTGGGGCTACGCCCCTACGCCCCAATGGACGCACCGTGGCTGCGTGGCTCTCTCCTAGCCTAGAGCTAATGTGTTGTAGTCTACTGTTGGTCCGTAGCACTCACCTGCCTCTATGGATGCAGTCTTCTCCAGAGTATTGTTGGGTTTCTGCCACACCTGGCTCCCCCGGCGTGTTTCTTTCACCTTTTAGCTGTGCTCTTTTTTGCCTACGTTGGCTGTCTTAGGTCTTCTCTCGCGGCTTAGACCCTGTCCGGTTTTTTACTATGGGCAGTGGAGTCTATGCCAGACACATCACTGCTGCACATTGCCTGGTGCCCTATTTCCTTATGCACTTCCCAGGCAGATGTTATCAGTGGAAGTATTCTTCTTCAGGATACTCATTGTCATTTATGCAGTATCTGTATAATGCTTTATATAAATATTTTCTGACTCTCTGTATGTGTATTACTAACTCATTTCTCGTTTGTGGGATGGTCAATATCTCCACCTGTGACACGGGAAACAAGGGTTCCTTCCCCGACGGGGGGGATGATGTTGCTTTTGTAATTTCTTGGCATGTGCTACATCCTGCTATGGTTCACGTAGGTGCAGTTGGTACCAATTGTGCGGCCTCCTATATTATTGTAGGGCTTGCTCTTCGAGTTCCCCTTGTCGTTCAAAAAATAAATAAATACATTTTCGTATATATGTATATGTCGTGATACGCACTCAGCGAGAGTGCAAGCATACTAGGTTTTTCCTTGCTGCAGTATCTGTTTTTTTTTACCCAAGATCTTCTCTCTGTCTCTCTCTCTCTCTCTCTCCTTATGTGCGTGCCCGTCCTTGCCGATGTCCTTTAACCATTGTACCTCTGGGTACTGTTGGCCATCTCTTTCTCCAGACGGATATGTGCTGTTGATGCTACATTTCATTGGGCTTTTGCATATGTGTGGTGTAGTTCTCACGGTCCACACTGTCTGCTTATGTGTGTCCCTGTCATTCATATACATGTATCTCCTGGTAGTCATGGTTCTATATATCTCTGCATGGTGACATCTCTCCCTTCACATGTCAATTTTTGCCATCCACTGTTGTGCATGCTTGGTTTCTATGCTCTGACTCTGTCATGTTGTTTTGTCCCTTCTCTGGGTCTTGGTCTCTTGCAGATCCATGGGACCCTGTGCTCAGTTTAACTTCTTCTTGCAGAAGTTTGAGGAATTTCTTCCATTATGCACTGTGTGTTCTGGTTCTGTGATTCCCATTCGTCCCTGTCTGCACAAGAGAGGTCTCATACCGTCCTCTGACGGATTGTGGTGCCTTTGCCTCCCCTTGTTAAAACTCCTTTACAGAGCTTAATGGGTCTGGTGTCAGCTACGCTGGCATTGCTGTCCCCACCGTGTTTAGTCAATGTTATTGACAGATTAGTTCTCTTTGGAACTTGGTGGGCTTCAGTCGCGGCCCCTCCTCCAATACGGTATAGCTTTGGTATCTATTAAGTTAAGGAATCTATCTATGAGATAAACAAGTTACTTACCTTTGGTAACGATGTATCTGGTAGAGACACAGTCTAGCCGCAGATTCCTTAACGCCCACTCATACTCCCCTTTCTGCTAGACCCTTTTCAGGCTGGGTTCCACCCACTTACCTCCTCACAGGCGGCCTTTGTCTTCCTGCGGGGTGGTCTGCTACACCTCCCCCGGAGTTGGATGTCTCATGCTGTTTTATCTGTTGCTTCTCCACCCATTCTCGTATTTGGGTGGTGGATTCAAATATCCTTCCACGCTCCTCCATCCAGATTTTTTTCCAGTGTGGGGATTGATCATGTTCTTCTACCCTCCCTTCCAACCTATTCTATTTTATTTTAACCCTTTCTTTGCAGTCTCCTTGACTATGCTGCAGTCTATTGGTTTCGGGTGTATTTGACGGTGCTACCGTCAATATGTCATTTATAGAATGTATGGTTGCACATTCTCTGTTGTTGCAAAAATGTGGTCAATTACCATGAGCCATGTTGTGCCAGTTCTGCTGCCCTTTACAGTTACATTCTGTGATTGCAGACTGCCTATCGTTTGCCATGACATTAATTTCCAATGCCGTTTTGCCTCATAGGAGGGCATTGCTCTACACTTCTGCGAGACTGTTTCTAGGGGCAGGTACTCTGCTTTCTTCCTTCAGTCCCTTACAGTATAGAGTACTCTTTCACTGATATACATGATGATGTTTCTCATCATTTTATGATTTCTTGTCACTAAAACACTCTCACAGTTTTAGTAGTGGCTCCGCGATGTGGCGCAGACGTTTCTCAGTAGAAAACTGACGTCATCGGGCCAAGAGGGACTTATATGGCTCCATTGATGTCATATCTGTGGACGACGTCGGGACGGAGCCATGGGACGCCGTCCTGCAGCGCACAGAGGTACTACTGAAGATTTTACGGATCCAGTCTGACGCCTGGGGATATTCTAAGTTAAGGAATCAGTGGCTAGACTGTGTCTCTACCTACATCGTTACCGAAGGTAAGTAACTCGTTCTTCACGCAAGAGTCAACCAAGAAACTGATGTTAGCACAAAAGAGTAGTGTTTATATGCGGCTCTGGTCCATCATTTCCAGGGTGGTACAAAGCCAGCTCATAGCCACATGGTGCCACCTAGCGGTATGTGCAGGAGCACTGCTGAGGAAACGTTTTCTGAATCCAGTTTGGCTCCCACAGGAGTTCTAGTGAGGAATCTGCAGTCACATAAAGTATCCACCAGAAAGAGTGTTACCGAAGGTAAGTAACTTGTTCTTCTAATCTTTGCCCCAATCCAGCGTACTTTTCTGTGTTGAGGAGGTTTACGTTAAGGCAGTATCCCCCTGGGTTCCATTTGCTTGGTGCTGAACAAGCTGCAGCACATCAGGCGCTGGCACTTCTCAGTTTGCATCCAATATATGTAGTACCTTCTGTGCCAATAATGAAGGGAACTCCAGGAAGTACTGCTGCCCTGTCTTAGAACCTGCTTTCAAGATAAAAAGCATTTCGGATCTGAAGCATACCTGCTAGGTCTCAGTTTGCTTGGCATTCTGCTAAGTAGCCTTTTTGTATAGCAGTTGCATTGAACTAATTAGAAGTGTAGGTGTTTCATGACAAGACATAAAAATGCAGGATTTTTAAGCAGTGACAATGGTAGGAGTATAGAGTGCAAAGATTTTACGTTGTGTAAAATATGTATATAATTTTACATTCTTACAGAACAAGCAATATTTAATGCTACACAATCTGCGCCATCTCCGTTAACTCTGCCACAAAAGACCAATCTGTGTAATTATTAACTTACTCTCCATATCTAAATCTTTTTTGTCCTGCTATCTTATCACATGGAAGTTTATGTTGAAGTAAAATGTTTATTTTGCATCAGAATTTGCCTCCCTCTGACTCACTTCACTGACGATGGCAACTTAGCTACCTGGCATGCCACCGATTAAGTAACTACATGGAACTCCTATAAGAAACAGGATACTAATTGAGGAGGGTGTGAGTACCCATTTCAAGTAATAACCACAGTCCTTCTCAGGGTTACCACTAAAGTAACTAAACCTGGGATCAACCCCCTGGTAGCTATGGCACAGAGCAGACCAGCTTAACTCAGTGGTAATGTGTACATAATTTATGCAGTAAAAAAACAGTAATAATGTCGAAATGCAAAACAAAGATCCTAAAACGGAAAAGAAAGTAAAATGCAATAAACAAAATGACACCAAAATCACAAAAATCTAATAAGAGGAGCCACAGATTATTTTTTAATGTTTTAAGTAGAAATAGCCCCAAGAGCATTCCAACCCGTTGTTCTTTTGCCCACTGTGCCACCTTGCGCTCATAGGAGCAGTACAGCCCAGGCTACCAGGTCAGGTGCTCTCTGAACTGGGACACAAGCAACCCAAGACTGGTTTCACCCTGATTAGGGCTCTCGACTCAGGTACAGCTTGGCTCCAGTTGCTCCCGACTCATGTGCTCCAACTAGAGCGAAAATGGCCTTGGGTTGTTTGTGGTCAAAACTCAAGATTTTTTAACCTCAGGGCTAGCATTATAAAAATGTCCCCCCCCCCTACCACCCCCCCCCCCTCCCCCGCACGTATGAGTGAGCAGTGGAAGGAGCTCTGAGGTTTTTTGAGGTTTCTTTTAGATGTGGTCTCCCTTTGAGAGCTAGGTATGGGTGGGGTCAATTATGAATGCAGAGTGCAAAGTTAAAGTGAAATGCAACTAGATTAAAACTACCTTCAGGTGGACCAATAACTTTATTGGCTGTCCACAGGTGGCAGATTAAAATCAAGAGGAGTGAAACCAAACCAATCAAAAAAGAAAATGTTTAGGTCGACATGTTTCTACCCTTCCCAGGATCTTATCTCAAGGGTTCCAGGCATTCATCAGGACAGTTGGGTCGTTACTCTGCTATAAAGTGTAAATCAGTGAGAAAAATGAAAAAATCGTTTATACAGTTATAAATTCCATTAAAGTGGCAATTCATAAAGTCCACTATTTTCAGGACCTAAAACGAGAGTTACAGGTGTTAAACATGATCATTACCTGAACACAAACGTAACATGACTGACTGCATCTCAGTTGATTTGCATGGTATTTAGCTGGAACAACATTTATTTTAGGCCTCACCACCTTCTGGGGTATCTTCCTCCATTTCAGGCAACAAACAGTGGTGCCACAATGGGAGAGGAGGCTTCATGAATCCAAGTTGTCTGCGCCAACACACGGGCAGCCACCCTTAAGCGTGGAAAATTGACAACTAGGCAGTCTCTCTCAAAGCACTTAAGCCGCCCCCATCCAACTCGCGCTCCTCACCATGTTGATATATTGACCAATGGCTGCCACCAACCGACATGCCTACAAAACCAATGCATAACCTTGTTCTTCAATTGTGAATACCTTTCCCATGTTCTATTTGTTAAACGTGGCACACTACCCAAAACAGCTACACATGGTGTAACCTCAGGTGGCAGATTTACCTGCAAGAGAAACAACCATAGCATTGTCGCTGACATGGAGGTCAACCGAATAAATATGTTCGAGGCATATGAGCTGCAGATCACACACTGAGGATAAGATCGCCATCTGGTGTTGGGCTCAGATGATTGCAGGTTGTTGTTGTCTTCGGAAGAAGCCTTTGGTCACGAGATTGGTGACTCCTCCCCTGGACAACAGTGCGCATGGGCATCCACTCCATCGTCAGATTGTTTTTTTCCGCCATTGGGTTCAGATGAACTTTTTCCGCTCCAGCAGAAAACTTCCAGCAATCGATTTAACTCTTCAATCTTCATTCTATCGACATCGAAATCAACTCGGACCGGTTCCGGAAGCGGCTGATGGACAGGACACCCTTCAAAAAATGCCCCCAGTGTGGAGCGAAGTTCCCCCACAGTGACCACCACGAGGTTTGTAACCTCTGCCTGTCGCCGGAACACAACGAATCGAACTGTCCAGCTTGTGCCGCTTTCCGTTCCAAGAAGACCCTCCGGGACCGAAGAGCTCCACGCCATATTATGGCCAAACCAGCTCCAGAACCGGAGGACATTTTGCTCAGGATGTTCCTGAAGATGACACCGAAGATCTCGAGATCGTGTCCGAGGCCGACGATTCCGATGACCTCATCACTCCAGGGCAGCGTGTGAGTACCACCCCCCCTGCCCCTGCCCCTGCCCCATCCAAAAAGACATTGGTCAAGACTCCGCCAGCTGGGCCCAGTCGCGACCGGAAATCCTCTTCAGAAGCCCCGCCCTCGGGCCCGGCTCCGAAGACATCTAAGCCTGTAGGTGGCTCGGGCTCGAGCAAACCTCATGTTATTGTACCTATAACACCTTCGGCACCGAAAACTCCACTGTCGGCACCGAAACAGGCTTCAAGACCGAAATCTCCTTCGGCACCGAAACGTTCCTCGGCACCGAAGTCTCCACCGGCGCCGAAACGTTCTTCGACATCGATGCCTAAAAGTCCCTCGGCACCGAAGAATCCATCGGCGCCGAAAAATCCATCGGCACCAAAAACTCCGTCGGCACCGAAAAATCCATCGGCACCGAAAACTACGTCCACACCGAAAAAAGTTCATAAGGACCCGAAACGGCCATCGCCACCACCACTTTCGGAGCCGGATGAACTTTTTCGCCCAGATCCTACTCAAAAGCGGATCTACATCAATCCCAAAACCGGACATGTGACTGCCGTCCCATACAAGAAACGGAAGCTGGACATCACACCACCTCCAGCTCCCATACGGAAGAAGGACTGTGCTACTTCACCACTTCGTCCTTCCTCTCCTGTGTTACCTCCTAACCCGTCCCCCCCTCCTCCTCCTCCTTCTCCTTTACCTTTACCATCTCCCTATCATTCACCTCCTCCACAGGATGATAATGATGACTTAGGGGGAGGGGCGGACCCTGATTTATTTAATGATCCTGTTGATCCAAACGACCCTTTTACGTTCCCAGACACAGCACCAGTAGATGACTGGTCTTATCCAATGCCTGACATGCCTGACCCCACTACCTACCCCTCCAAGCCCTCCCCTCCTGATGACCATTTGGGGTTTGGCCAACTAATAAATAGGGCAGCAACATTCCATGGCGTCACAATGCACACGGACGCCCTTGAAGAGGACTTTCTCCTCGATACTTTTGAGCAGTCACAAAAAACTGTTCACATACTGCCCATGATTAAAGGGGTTATAAAGCATGCCACTGAAGTCTTTAAAGACCCTGTTAGAGCTAGGGTTCTCAACCCACGCATCGAAAAAAAGTACCGACCAGCCCCGCAGGACCCTGCATACATTAAAGCCCAGCTCCCTTTAGACTCCTTGGTCGTATCAAATGCCAGGAAGCGTGTTAACTCACAGACAACTGGAGAAACGCCTCCTCCGGACAAGGAGTCTAAGCTTTTAGAGGCCTCAGGCAAACGAGTCGCCGCACAGGCGGCGAACCACTGGCGTATTGCCAATACCCAGGCCCTGTTAGCCCGGTATGATAGGGCGCATTATGACCAACTTGAGGACCTTATGCAACATCTGCCTGAACCCTTTAAATCCCAGGCCACTGACCTCATCCAAGAAGGCAAATTAATATCTAATGCCTCCATTAAATGCGCCTTAGATGCGGCAGACACTGCTTCTAGGGCGGTCAATACTAGCGTCTTACTCAGACGACATGCCTGGCTCCGTATTTCCGGTTTTAAACCGGAGGGTTAAACCGCAATTCTAGCTCAACCTTTCAACCAAGAGCAGCTATTTGGCCCTGCAGTGGACACTGCATTAGAAACAAGCATTTACAATGCAATGGTCTCGCCTTTTGCGTAAGTTGGAGCTATTGGTATTGTAAATGACAAACTTTTTTATTTATGCGTTGGTTTTGAAAACAGATAAATAAATGGCATAGTCATTTACAATGCCAATAGCTTTAGCTCTCGCAAAGGCGAGACCTATTGCATCTATACACACACACACCGAGCCCCACCCACACAATCCTTTGGTGAATATGTAGTGTTGGAAGGGGTCCACAGGGGGCACAGCGGTGGGGAAACGAGTGGAACAGAGGGCAAAAGGGGCACAAAAAGGAAAAAACGAGTGGCGCAGAAGGGCACAGAAAAACGAGAGGAACAGAGGGCAGAAGGGCACAAAAAAACGAGTGGAACAGAGGGCACAAACAACGAGAGGAGCAGAGGGCAGAAAGGCACAAAAAAAAGAGGGAAGCGAGTGGAACAGAGGACAGAAAGGCACAAAAAAGAGTGGAAAACGAGTGGCACAAAGGGCAGAAAGGCACAAAAACGAGTGGCACAGAGGGCAGAAGGGCACAAAAGACGAGAGGAGCAGAGGGCAGAAAGGCACAAAAAAACGAGTGGAACAGAGGCAGAAGGGCACACACGAGAGGGGCAGAAAGGCACAAAAAAAGAGGGAAAAACGAGTGGCACAGAGGGCAGAAAGGCACAAAAACGAGTGGCACAGAGGGCAGAAGGGCACAAAAACGAGAGGAGCAGAGGGCAGAAAGGAACAAAAAAAGAGGGAAAACGAGTGGAACAGAGGACAGCAATGCACAAAAAAAGAGAAAAACGAGTGGCACAGAGGGCAGAAAGGCACAAAAACGAGTGGCACAGAGGGCAGAAGGGCACAAAAACGAGAGGAGCAGAGGGCAGAAAGGAACAAAAAAAGAGGGAAAACGAGTGGAACAGAGGACAGAAATGCACAAAAAAAGAGAGAAAAACGAGAGGCACAGAGGGCAGAAAGGCACAAAAACGAGTGGCGCAGAAGGGCACAAAAGAGCCACACACCGACCCACACACACACAATCCTTAGGTGAATATGTAGTGTTGGAAGGGGTCCACAGCGGCGGGGAAACCAGTGGGACAGAGGGCAAAAGGGACACAAAAGGGAACAAAAACGAGAGGAACAGAGGGCAGAAAGGCACAAAACACGAGGGAAAAACTAGTGGCACAGAGGGCAGAAGGGCGCAAAAAAAACGAGTGGAACAGAGGGCAGAAAAAACGAGAGGAGCAGAGGGCAGAAAGGCACAAAACAAGAGGGAAACGAGTGGAACAGAGGACAGAAAGGCACAAAAAAAGAGGGAAAAACGAGTGGAACAGAGGGCAGAAAGGCACAAATAACCTGCCTCGGTGAAGAATCTAGCTGGGCGTGCGGGGGATGGTCCTCTCGTTCTCCGGCTGAAGCGCCAGTTACAGGACATGCAGTAACCCAGTCTGTCTGTGATTGGCTGCCCATGTAGCAGGCGGCTAGTGATTGGCCCACGCCTGCTGCCGGGGTCTTGCAATTGGACTGTAAAGTCACACGTGACCAGGGGGAGTCACGCGCTTTCCGGGAACCCGCCAGGTAAGACATAAGCAAAACAAACCCAAGGAAAGAAGCATGGAGGGTCCGGGGCAGCGGAAGCAGCAGCGGAGGGGGTGAAGAGCATCACCGGAGAAGGGCAGACCAACAGCAAGTGAGTGCAAGGGGGAAGAAACAGAAAATTATATTTTGGGAGGGTGGGAAGGGTGGGAGGAGTGTCGGCAGCGGCGGGGTTTGTGCGCGCGCGCGTGTGTCTGTGTGTGTGCGTCTGCGCAAGCGCGTCCACAGACCCCGACCCCAATCGCTGCGCGTGCCCTGGTCTGTCTCCCTTGAGAGGCATCTCGGCGACAATAGGTCTCGAGAGCGAGACCTAAAAATGAAGAAGGATAATGAGACTGCCAAGTCTATGGGAGCACTGCAGTCTCCTCAAACCCGGGGTTCCTTTCGTCGCTCCTTTTATAGAGGAGGCTCCAAAAATGCGGGGACTGAGACCACGTCCACCTTTAAAAATTCTGGACAAACATCCCCTAACAGAGGATATTTTCGAGGAGGTTATAGGGGAAACAATAACAAAGGTCGAGGGCGGGGCAACAACAACAACACCCGCACCTCCCCAGCCACCAAACAGTGACTTGCCACCACTCCCCCCAGACCATTCCACTCCGGTCGGGGGGCGACTCCAACAATTCCTACCTGTCTGGACTTCCATCACCACAGACAGATGGGTAAGACAAATTATCCAGTCTGGCTACTGCCTCGAACTAATACAATCCCCCCCAAACATACCACCCAAACAACGTCCAATGTCCTCACATCATCTCTCTCTCTCCTCAAACAAGAAGTTCAATCCCTGTTACAAAAACATGCGATAGAACCAGTCCCTCTTCAACATCAGGGAACAGGGGTATATTCCATATACTTCCTCATTCCCAAAAAGGACAAAACATTAAGGCCCATACTGGATCTCAGACTACTAAACCAGTATATACATTCGGATCATTTTCATATGACCACCCTCCAACAAGTCCTCCCACTATTACAACAGGGAGACTTCCTTGCCACATTGGACCTCAAGGACACGTACTTTCACATCCCTATGCATCCCGCTCACAGAAAATATCTACGATTTGTGGTAGATGGGCAACACTATCAATTTACAGTTCTCCCATTCGGAGTAACAACAGCACCCAGAGTGTTCACCAAGTGCTTAGCAGTCGTGGCAGTGCACCTCAGAAGACAACAGATCCATGTCTTCCCCTATCTGGACGATTGGCTCATAAAAGCCAATACTCACCAAAAATGCGTTCTCCACACTCATCGCACTATTCAAACCCTCCACAATTTGGGATTCACTATCAACTACCCCAAATCCCATCTACAGCCTTCCCACTTACATCAGTATCTAGGAGCAACCATAGATACATCCAAAGCCATAGCTTATCCCAGCACCGCCAGGATAGCCAGTATACAAAATCTCATCTCTCAATTTCAAACTCGTCCATCTCTTCCAGCAAGAGTGTTCATGCAGCTCCTAGGCATGATGGCGTCATGCATCTCCATAGTCCCACACGCACGACTTCAAATGCGTCCCTTACAGGAATGTCTAGCACAACAGTGGAACCAAGCTCACGGACAACTTACCGATCTGGTGTTGGTGGACAGTCGCTCACTTCGCTCACTGAAATGGTGGAACACCATCAACCTGTCCAAAGGGCGGCCGTTCTTAGAGCCTCTTCCACAAGTTGTGCTAACTACCGACGCATCTCACAGGGTGGGGAGCCCACCTCCTTCACCATACCACTCAGGGCAGATGGACCAGTCAACAAAAACTGCTCCACATCAACCACCTGGAACTCTTAGCAGTGTTCCTAGCACTAAAATCCTTTCAGGTACACCTAAAGAACAAAACTGTCCTCATACGCACAGACAACATGACGACAATGTATTATATACAGAAACAAGGAGGGACACATTCTCTCCAACTGTCCCAACTGGCACAGCAAATCTGGAGATGGGCAATTCCCCAAAACATTTACCTGTTAGCAGAACATCTCCCAGGAATCCACAATCAGGTGGCCGACCTCCTAAGTCGCCACACACAGCAGATCCACGAATGGGAATTACACCCCAAGGTTCTACTCCCCTTCTTCCAAAAATGGGGACAACCAGACATAGACCTGTTCGCCACTCCCGAAAACACAAAATGCCCAACCTTCGCCGCCAGGTTTCCACACCCACAGTCGAAGGGCAATGCCCTATGGATGAACTGGTCAGGCAGATTTGCGTACGCTTTTCCGCCTCTCCCACTAGTTCCATTTGTGGTACGCAAACTGAAACAACAGTCGCTAACACTAATACTGGTAGCTCCCACTTGGGCACGTCCACCGTGGTTCACCACACTTCTGGAACTATCTTTAGTTCCACATCAAAGGCTACGCCTCTCCCCGGATCTATTAACCCAGAACCATGGAGAAATCAGACACCCAGATCCCCAAACACTGAACCTAGCGATCTGGCTCCTGAGGTCTTAGAGTTCGGATACCTCAATCTCCCTCCAGACTGTATGAATATCATAAAGGAAGCCAGACGACCTACTACTAGAGCATGTTATGCCGCAAAATGGAAACGATTTGCCATCTACTGCGCTAATAATGACATACATCCATTGGATGCTTCCATCCAAAACATCATTTGCTATCTACTACACTTGCAAAGATGCAATCTAGCGTATTCCTCTATACGTTTACACCTAGCAGCCTTGGCAGCCTACTTGCAAAATAGGCAACACCTGTCCCTTTTTAAGGTACCAGCCATCAAAGCGTTTATGGAAGGTCTCAAAAGAATTCTTCCCCCAAGATTACCACCTTCCCCAGTGTGGAATCTCAATGTGGTTCTAACAAGACTTATGGGTCCCCCATTTGAACCTATGCACAAATGTGAATTACAATTCCTAACATGGAAGGTAGCTTTCCTTATCGCAATCACTTCCCTACGAAGAGTAAGTGAAATACAAGCCCTTACGCTAGAGGAACCTTTCTTACAACTACACCGTAACAAAGTGGTTCTTAGGACAAACCCTAAATTTCTTCCAAAAGGGATTTCCCCTTTCCACCTTAACCAATCAGTAGAGCTACCAGTTTTTTTCCCTAACCCAGACTCCGTAGCTGAAAGGGCCCTACATACCTTAGATGTCAAAAGAGCCTTGCTTTATTACATCGACAGGACAAAACCTTTTCGAAAGACAAAACAACTCTTTGTTGCTTTCGCACCACCACATAAAGGCAATCCCATCTCCAAATCCGGAATAGCCCGGTGGATAGTTAAGTGCATCCAAATATGCTACCAAAAGGCTAAACGTACACTTACAGTTCCCCCTAGGGCGCACTCCACGCGTAAAATAGGGGCTTCTATGGCCTTCTTAGGTAACATTCCCTTAGAAGACATTTGCAAGGCAGCCACGTGGTCTACCACGCATACCTTCACTAAACACTACTGTGTTGATGTGCAAGCCAAACAACAGGCCTCAGTGGGCCAGGCTGTCCTAAAAACTTTATTTCAAACTGCTGCAACGGATACAGGCGACCACCGCTAAGGGGAAGCACTGCTATATAATCTATCCTCAGTGTGTGATCTGCAGCTCATATGCCTCGAACGGAATATGCTACTTACCAGTATGCATCTGTTCTTGGCATGTAGAGCTGCAGAGTCACACACGCCCACCCGCCTCCCCGGGACCTGTATCTGTTCCAGCATCTGTCTTACTTAGACATTGCACATGGACATCCTTTCTTTCATTCCTATACACTCCATCTTTTCCCATCATGGCGAAAAAACAATCTGACGATGGAGTGGATGCCCATGCGCACTGTTGTCCAGGGGAGGAGTCACCAATCTCGTGACCAAAGGCTTCTTCCGAAGACAACAACAACCTGCAATCATCCGAGCCCAACACTAGATGGCGATCTTATCCTCAGTGTGTGACTCTGCAGCTCTACATGCCAAGAACAGATGCATACTGGTAAGTAGCATATTCCTTATTGAAGAAACCTGACAAGATGAGACAGAGCAATTAGAGAGGCCTGCAACAGAAAGAGCTAGCGAGGGTCTGAGGCGGTGGAGGATGCACAGCCTTGGAGGTAGGTGAGAACAAAACGTGATAGATCACCCACGGCATCAGAGGTGTTACAAGTTAGATCATCCCGACCCAAGCTTAAACACTGAGACATGTCCCCCTCGACGTAACCCACACCAGACGCCCCAGACATGACACCCGTGCTGTCTCCCATATGACAGGCTAGCTCTGGCATGCCCGTCCTCAGTGCTGTCAATGTTGCAAGGGCCTTTTCATTATTGCCCAGCCTTAGTTAACACTGATCAAAATAACTCTTAACTGAGCATTCAATTTTAGGGGCCAAATTGCTGAATAAAAGTTCAAACACTGGTTCCCCAGACTATTTAGGACCCCCTTTAATCACTTTCTTCAGCTGAAAAGAGGCCTTAGCTGCCAAGGCAACTATAGCCATGAGAGGACCTACTGCCTTCTTCCGTTTTCAGGCCCGGGGGCTCAGTGTTCGATAATGAGTCTTCGTTGATAGGATTCACATGGTGTACATACACTGGGACATTAATTCTTGTTTTCCTCCCACCACCCACATCTTGAGGGCAGACGTTACATTGGGCAAGGGCTGCTTCGTCTTACTAGTGTTAGGTGACAAAGTATTTAGGCTACATACATCCCTGACAAGTTAATTCAATTCAATTCAATTGCAAACTTTATTCGATATGTAAAAACAATATCGTAAAAGTACACACAAATGAATTTAAAAAAGAATCAATAAAAATTCAGTAGTAAAATACCACAAAGGGTCATAAAAAGATTAAAAAGAGTACACTGGGGGTAATCACAATTGTTTAGCAGCTGTCACAGTGTCATTTAGAATAAAAGTACAGAACAAGCATTAAATCATATATCGTCTAAGGCTGCATTGATGCCCTCACTCTCACAATCACTTTTAAGTAAGAGGAGACGGCGACCATAGTTAAAGGAGTGTCCAATGTTTTTAATTTATAAAAAGCCGCTCTACAGGATTGTAGTCCCCATGATTTGAGCAGAGGTTTCAAAAGGGTAGCCCTCGGCAGTTGATAGTACCTACAGAATAAAATACAATGAATATTGGATTGTGTTGACAAACCATCACAAGGGCATTTCTCCAGGTCGCTGGACCAACAATTTTGATTGGGAAATGTTAATAGTCTGAAGAAGGTTATCAGTGCGGAAACGAGTCACGAGCATACGGGTAAAAGGTGATGGTATTAAGGATAGGTATTGCTGAATCCCTTCGGTTGTAGTGGAATGTTGGTAATCCACTACCGTGCTCTTATATTTTTCGGATGACCAACGACGGCTAGTCAGATGACTTAAGACTAGTCGTTTTAATGTAACTCTCGATATTTTGTTCAGAGTTGAGGGTTCAGAGAAAAATTCAGGATGCCCTAAGTCGGAAGACAAGTTTCTTACATAATTCAGCCACTTGATGTTATTAACCTCATTCAGTCTAAGACAATCTGTGATAATTTCCCTGTTAAAAAGTGTCTCTTGGTTGGTCCAGACTTTGTGCCATAAGATGATAGGGGAAGAGTTTATGATGTCCGCAATATGCGTAAGGCCAAGTTCATTGTGCACCACGTAGGTTGATGTACCACGTGGGACGGCCAGGAGGTAGCGCAAAAATAAGTTCTCGGACCGTTGAATTTGATCAGCGTGCTCGATATCCCAGATCCATAAGTGCCAGTCGAAATACACTTGGCCCAATAGATCTGTAATAAGGGGTTAATCGGACGTCCCCCCAGCTTTTTGGAGAAGTTGGTCAGCGCACCTGTAGCTTTAGAAAACGCAATGTCCCTAGCTCGGGCAGCAACCCGCCAGGTGCCCCTCTTATCGAAAATAATGCCCAGATATGGAAACCTGTCAATACTATCTAATTTCCTGCCTTTTAAAAAGATGGAACATTGTTTTTTTCCGATCCCTAGGCCGCAAGACATGGTAAAGGTTTTAGAGGCATTAACATTTAAACCTCTCCGTGACATAAAATCAGTAAATTCATCAACTGCCCTTTGTAGCCCTATGCGGGTCTGTGACATTATTGCTGCGTCATCCGCATAAAGAAGTATGGGTATAGGTTTGCCATTAATAGTAGGGTAGTCGTGGTAAGTTCTGTTTAGATAGTGGCCGACAGAATTTATATAGAGGGTGAAAAGTAAGGGGGCTAATATGCATCCCTGTCTTACACCTCTCCTAATATAAAACCTGTCAGAACATTCTCCACTTCTACCGTATCTGACACGGGCTGATGCTCCCCTGTAAAGCTCTTTAATGAATGCAAGAATGGAAGGTTCTAATCCAATCTCTAAAAGAGATTCCCAGAGCAGCTCATGGTCAACGCAGTCAAATGCGGAGCTGAGATCTACAAAGGTTATGAAAAGGTTTCCCTTTTTTGCCTCGGTGTATTTGGCAATTATAAGGGTCAAGTTCAGGCCTTGCTCGATGGTACCTTTGCCTTGTCTGAAACCATATTGTAGATTGGAGATGATGTCTAGGTCGCTTATCCAATCATGGATTCTATTTAAAATAATTCTCCCTGTGACCTTCATTAGGGAATCGAGCAATGAGATTGGGCGGTAATTGGAGGGATTATTCCTGTCGCCTTTTTTAAAAATCAGGACTACGACCGCCTCAGGCCAGGTGGAAATGAAGCCTGTGGCATTCAGGGAATTCAGAACGTTAGTAAGCAAAGGAGCCCACAATTCCGGTTGTGATTTAAGAACATCTATTGGTACACAGTCCGGTCCCGGGGCCTTCCCAGAAGGGCTTTCTTTTAGTGCCACGAGTACCTCTCCACAGTCAAAAAAGATGTTCAGGGGAAAAAGACTGGAAATGTGTGACTCTGTCTGGGGATTAGGGTGACTTTCCCGCGCGCTCAACTGTTCTATGGAATCTGATGGATTATATAAGGTGCTAAAATGTTTGACCCAGGTTTCGGCTGTTATGGCTAAGTCCATCTTTGGGAGCTGGGAGCATCGCAGGAAAGGTGCATTAACTGCCCTCCAAAAGGCGATATTATCCCTTTTAGTAGAGGCATCCTGCAGGGCTTGCCAAGCCTCTGATTTCAGCTGGTTTTTCCTAGCCAGTCGGACTGCACGATAATTATGTCTGGCTTGCCGTAATTCTATCTGATTTCTCGGATTAGATTTTAGGGCAGTTTTTAAAGATTTCAGAGCTTTAGTGCAAGTCCTATCAAACCAGCCTTGACTGCACGATGGAGTTTTCCTAGGAGCTCGTGCAAGTAATCTTTTGATCTCCGACGAGATTATGGAGAACGAATGACTGATTGCCTGGGGATTTTCTGTTGTTGACAAGCATATCTGTATGTGCTCGTAGGTGTTCTTGACCAGTGAGTTAAGAAAGGCAGAGGGGACTACTTTGTCCCATTTTAAATAGAGCCCAGTGTTAGTTCCCAGCTTAAGTGGCGGGGAATAAGAGGGGTTTTTCCTTACATTGGGATTAACGTACAGGGATAATTTTAAAGTCACCACAATAGGATAATGGTCGCTAATAGCAGTATCAAGGGTCTCCCAATCGAGTATAATCCCTGAATACCTTGAGGATATCGGGGTATAATCGATTGTGGTGTGACAGCCTCTCCCATTGTAAGTTGGTTTAAAGCACTTTGGTGGAAGACACAACTCATTTAGATAAGATAAATTAAAATGAGATGTTAGACCGTTTAAGATGTCTCCTAATTTAGTGTGCGAAAAATGGGTAGAGGAATCGTCGCTAGCAGTATCCATTCCACAGGTGCCTTTGTTACTCAAAGGGCACAAGGGGCAGTTGAAATCGCCCACCCAAATAATCAGCATATCAGTTTTAAGCTGGTTCTCTATTTTTATTAGATCAGCCTTTAAACCATTGAGAACCAAATCATAACGGGGACTTGGGATGTTATTATAAAGATTGACCAAAATGATATTATTAAAGGGTCCACCTGTTAGAGTAATAATCTGGTAGTTTTCGGTCCTTGTAAAATTTGCTGGTTTTAATCCGCATTCCACGGAAATGTAAGTCGAGAGCCCCCCCTTACTCCTGCCATGTGGACTAGGAGAAGCTGAGGTATGTAAGGTCCTGTACCCTGAAAGATGAAGTTCAGTGATAGCCCAAGTTTCCTGCAAGCAAATGATACCGTGTCGGGAAACAATTTGAACCCATAGGGGGTCAGTCAGTTTGTCAAGTAGACCTGCCACGTTCCAAGACAATAGGCTGTCTCCCAGTGAGGGTTTCTTTTTACAAATGTTACCGTTCACAGTGTCATTCAAGATCTCAGAGATTTCCTGAGATGGAGGGAGAATTAATGGAGGTGAAATATCCCTCGTTGGAAATTGGGTTGGAAAGGAGTTGGATGTTAGGCTGCCAATTGGACTATCAGATTCAGGGGGTGGAGAGTGGCAATCGGTGGCATGAGTTGACTTCGACTCGAGCTCACCGAGGTTTGTGGTGTTTTTCTTTGGGTTAAGATGATCAGTGTCCAAGATGATCTGCAAGGGACTCGTTTTAGAAGAATTATCGACCACAATCTCAAGATTTGAGAGTCAGTCTAAATCATCCAGACCGGAAAGAGTGGCAAATCGATTGAAGGTGGGAAGAGTGAAGTGGTGAGCCTCTATTTGAGTCCTGGCTAATAAATGTGATTTTGAGGGGTTTAGCAAGAGGAAGCGGGGGTAGAAATAGCTTAAGTCGTGCGTCGAGATACCCACGCCCCTTCTCGCGGTATACCAGTCCACTATATGAGGTAGTGCCCTGCGGTCCCTAAAGTTAATAATGATGACGTCTCCCTGAATATCCTTAGGTCTAGATCCCAACCAATTCAATCTTCTCACATGGAGTATTTCGCCGTTAATATCGGCGGGAAGTGGCCTGTTTTGACTCAACCAATGTACTACCTTATTTTTAAGTTCCTGATGTCTCTCTATTTTACCCGGGGCAAGCTCCGGGACACCAGTGAGTATCACTACATAGGGAGCTGCTTCTGGGGGCAGGTCGATGTGGTAAGTTCTTCCCGTCCTATTAATCGATGGTGGCTGCGAATTGACATTGTTGCAAAGAGGCTCTACAGGGTTATAAGGTTGATCACCTCTGGCGTCCCTTTCACCTGTAATTCTTTTCTCTGCTATGGGCATAGGAGCATGTGTGTTCTCCGTACTAACCGATGGAATTGCCTGGTTGGCTTTTTGATTGGGTGAAGGAGGCCCAGCAGCGGGAATGGGATTTTTTAACAGACGGGCATTCAGTTCCCTGTTTGATGCAATAATTAGGGCATTTGAAGCTTCCAGAGATGTTAACTATGCTGCGATGTTTTTGACCCTCTCCAGCAAAGGTAAAAGTAAGGATTTTACGAGGTGCTCTATGTCGGCCAATGAGTTAGAAGAAAGCGATGTAAGTGACTGTGTGCAGGCTTCTGCAGGCTTTGCGGGTGTGGAAACCAACGGGGGTTTGAGAAATAACTTTGAGAGACTCAGTATGAGTATCTTTCCTCCCTTTTTTCTAGCGCAAAGATTTTTTTACTGGGGGCTTGGGAACGATAGGTTTGTTTCTTACTGCCTTTCTCGTTTTATTTTTTACAGTATGAATTGGGATCATATCCTCGGAGGAAATGTCCGTTATTAATTGTGTATTTGGAGTGTGTGTGTTATTAACCATTGAGGTAGCCGGTATGTCTATTAAATCATGTAACTGCGGGGAGGAGCCAACGTCCTGTACAAGGTCGTGGCCCGTACTAGGGATCGGGGGTGAAAGGACACGCTGAATGCGGCCTAAGGACGAGCGCTTGTGATAAATAGGGTCCAAAGACAGACGGCGCTCTGTAATGGCTATTTCTTGCTCTAGCACAGTGGCAGCTCTGGTGATAAAATGGTCTAATGTCCCCCTGACAGAGCCCCCCACCAGGGATTGCCTACGTTTACTTAGGCGAGTAGCCATAATATGGCGGGGGCAATTAATACGCAATCGGTGTGGGCACAAAACAAAAATTAAACACGACTACTGATATATAATAAGTAACGAAGAACAAACAAATTGGTAAAGGTGTGTCCAGCCCCGAATACGCATAAGTAGATCAGGAATAACCTTTCTCAGGAGAGTCTTGTAAGGCCTCAACAACCAGCAGCAAGGGGGGGTGGCCCAGCCCGGCCTCAGTCGGCATTGGACGGCCCGCCCTTTGCCCGGGCTTAGACTGGCGTCGCCCACGCGCGGTCCTGCGACGCGGGGGCTCTCCTCTGATTTGAAGCGCCTCAGGGCGCGGAAGAGGCGTGGGCGGCTTCCTGCCGCTATGGACTGTGGGTGATGTAGCGCACACTGCGGCCGCGCGGGTTTTCTTATGCGGCGGCAGTGGCAGAGAAGGTAGGCGCCGGGAAAAACAGACCAGAAGCACGAAGCAAATGTGGCCCAGGCAGACGACAACAGCACACAAGTCAAGTGCCACACCACATACAACAGCAGTCACTGGCTCTCTTTCGGTCATTCACGATTTACCGGAAAATAGCATAATAGCTTGCATGAAATCAGACCAGGAAAGGCATTTCTCAGCTGCGCTGTAGGATTAATTACTAGTTACGTGTCACTGCAGACCAGAGTTAATTAAGGCAGTAACTTGTCACTCCAACCTCTGTTACCTCACAGCAGGCAAGAGTGTACACACCAAAAGGCTTCTTTCGCTGTTCTTCCTAACAGCGTTTGCATTAATATACGGTCCCCGCCGGTTCAGGAAGCCACCGGGGGTCAGGTCCGTGGAAGCAGCACGCGCTAACACAGATGGAAGCCGCGAACTCTCAGGCAGATAATTACTAATAAGGAGTACTCCGGCACTTCTATCACTTGACACACAGTACCTGCACGCTCCCCAGCTGGGAGACGTGAAACGCCGTCCGGAGGGAGAAATGCGCTCAGAGCGTGGTATGGTTTCTTCAGTGAACTTCCGATTTGCTCAGGTGAAAGGCTCAGTGGGAATTTTCAACAGGCGCTTCACGAATACACTGTAGGACGCGTCCCAGGTCTTGTGAAGTCCTCTGCTAGCAATCCGCGATGCAAGGGTCAAAGGTAAACATCGGCTGTAATCTACATTCCGCGAGAAGAAAAGCGCCCGCTCTTCTCTGTGGCTCGGAACTAAATTGTCAAGCCTTTACCCAGAGGCTATGCTGCGGCTGTATCACGGCAGTGAAGGATCTCCACGCGATGCTGTAACCACAGCGCACAACTACATACATCCCTGACAAGTTAATTAGGGACTGCGACACAGGCATGTAAGCCCAGCTCCTCCTCCTCAATTGTGAATTCTTCATCAAGTGTCCCAATGGCTGAGGTCAAAAAGTTCATTGTAGAGTTTTTGATAGGGGCCCCATTCTGAGACTCATTAGAGTCAGTACAGGAGCCATAGACTTACGTTCACCCATTCTGCATTGCTCGCCAAATGGGAGTCAAAAGGGGGTGGCCCGGTCCACTTTCGAATGGGCACGGATGAGCTCAGACAGGTTTGTTTTGGTGGGGTGGGGGTGGGGGGGAGCAGGTTCCATACGTTTTTTCTTGATAATTACTTTTCTTTAATATTTAGAACAAATCTGTCTTTACCATTGAACTGGATTTTTAACAACTATTAAAAATTATTGTTGAATTATTTTCCTAGCTAGTGCCAATTCCAAGATAGATGATCAGTATAGAATATTGCATCTGAGTGTTTTTCTAAGGAACAGCCAAACCTGCTACAATGAAAATAGCTTTGAGAGCATTTTTACTATAAGGACATAAACATTAAACCTTTACATGTCCTACCTTTAAATAGCATGCACCCTTCCTTTATGGGCTATAAAGCCTACTTTGGGGTGACTTATTATGGAAAATAAAGGTTTGGCCTGTCAAAAGAGGTTATTTTGGCAGGTCGAATTTGCAGTTAACACCTGCACAGCCAGGCTGCTCGTGGCAGGACTGCATTTATGTTTACATTGTAACTGTAGTGGATGGCACAGTGGGTGCTGCAGTCCACTTGTGACAGTAACTTACAGTCCCTGGGTATACCTTGGTACCATATACTGGGCACTTGCAGGTAAATTAAATATGCAAATCAGGAGTATACCAATTTTGCCATGTTGAAGGGAGGAGCACAAATACTTTTCACTGGTTAGCAGGGGTAAATTGCACAGGGTTCTATAGCCAGCAAAAATAGGGTTCAGCAAAAAGGCAAAAATATTTGGGGTGACCCTGTAGAAAGGGCAGAATTCAAACAACTCCCATATATTCTTGAAATGGAACCTGAATGTATAAATATTAAGATATAATGGGCACCATGAATTCATTCAACACATTTTTTCCATGTGGAATGGATCTAGCGTTACTTTCATGTAAGTTGTACATTTCAGTACCTCAGATTAGCATAACATCCATAACGGTGTATGTGTACAGTACACATTTTACTATGGACAAAATGTGTTAGAAAGCTGCCTGTGTCTCAATGTTTAATAGTGATCTTCGTTATAATTCACAAGTATTTTCTAGATATGAAAATAAAAAGAATCCAGTTTGCTGAAGCAACATTTGTGTGAGCAAAGACGACTTACTAAATATGTGGTAGATAAATGGTACAAGAGCATTCAACTGTTAGTTCAAAAAGGGTACAGTCTGCATTATGACCATGCACACTCAATACATGGGTCCTGTTCAGGGCAGGGAGGGGGAAATAAAGTGAGTTAATGTATTACTTACCATTGTTATTCAAGGATTCCAGTCCTATCATGAATATTTTACTGGATACTAAAGCAGAAACCTAGCTTACACAATGGAAGTCACTACAGCAGGAGAAGTCTGAGGCTTGTGAAGTACTGTTCATTGAATTCCCCTGGGGATACTATTAGCAGCATAGTCATGAACACATTAAATAATATCCTTGCATACCTTAGCTCTGTCAGGCCTTTCTAATCATGTTACTCTTCTTTCACACAATTAATCACCAATATTTATGGGAGCTTTCTCTGACCATCTTATGATCTATACACTCAGGATTACTCCTTGATTTGTATTCTCCACAAAAATAATAAAACAAATGTTTGTTTTACAGGAGGCTGCCCTGTCCGAGGATCAATCAAGAGAGCCAGGAGACTCGCTCTCTTTGCCCCTTAAGATCTACACCCGCGAGGAAGTGCGAAAGCACCAGACAAAGGCAGATGGTGTGTGGGTAACTTACGGCCGTGACGTGTTTGACATCACAGAGTTTGTGGAGTTGCACCCTGGCGGAAGCCACATCATGCTGGCAGCAGGGGGCTCTCTTGAGCCCTTCTGGGGCATGTATGCTGTTCACAACAACGAGCATGTTTTGGATATACTTAAAGCCTACAAAGTTGGGGAGCTGAGCCCTCAAGAAGAAGCTGAGGTTGCTGCTGGTGTGTCAGATCCATACTCCCGGGATCCCCAGCGCCACCCTGCCATGACGGTCAACAGTCTGAAGCCGTTCAATGGGGAACCACCCGCTGAGATCCTATCTGAGAACTTCATCACACCCAACGAGTTCTTCTTTAAGAGAAACCACATGCCAGTACCTAACATTGATGCGAGTTCATACAAACTGAAAATTGAGGGTCCCGGGGGTCGGTGCATGGTTCTGACTCTGGCTGACCTCAAGACAAAGTTCACCAAGCATGAGGTGACAGCCACGCTGCAATGTGCTGGGAACCGCCGCTCAGATATGAATGCTGTCAAGCAAGTGAAGGGGGTGGACTGGGGGATAGCCGCCATCAGCAATGCAACATGGGGTGGAGCAAAGCTTCGGGATGTGCTGCTTGAAGCAGGTTTACAAGACTGTATGGAAGGAGCGAAACATGCGTGTTTCGATGGGCTGGACAAAGACCTGACTGGTACAGCGTATGGTGCCTCCATTCCTTTCAACGTGGCCATTAGCCCTGAGCACGAGGTTCTGCTGGCCTATGAGATGAATGGTCAGAAGTTGCCGCGTGACCATGGCTTCCCACTCCGCGTTGTTGTGCCTGGCGTGGTGGGGGCCAGGAATGTTAAATGGCTAGGCAAAGTTTCTGTGGGGCCAGATGAGAGCCAGAGCCACTGGCAGCAGAACGATTATAAAGGCTTCTCTCCTTCTGTGGACTGGGACACTGTGGACTTTAAGACATCCCCTGCCATCCAAGAGATGCCCATCCAATCAGCCATAACTGAGCCAAAAAATGGCGATGTGGTGACTGGGGACCAGAAGACCATCACAGTGAAGGGCTACGCATGGAGTGGTGGTGGCCGCGAGGTGGTCCGTGTAGATGTTTCATTGGATGGTGGTCAGTCATGGCAAGTGGCCCACCTATCAGGGCAGGAGCAGAAGGCTGGCCGTGCCTGGGCCTGGAAACTCTGGGAGCTAAGTGCCCCTCTGCCTGCCAAAGTTTACGAGTTGAATATTATATGCAAGGCTGTGGACTCAAGCTACAATGTGCAGCCTGACACAGTTGCACCAATCTGGAACGTGAGAGGCGTGTTGAGCAACGCCTGGCACCGGGTGCATGTCACTGTTCAGAGTGATTAGGGACGGGGCTCAGGACACACTGTTCATGGTAAAGAGTAATGTGCTTTCCCTTTTTACCACCAGCAAAACTGATTAGAAATCATCAGTCTCTGCAGCAAGTCCAGGGACTGAATGGACGTGCAATATAACATCTCCTCTATCTTGACTTGTGAAGTTTCAAACACTTTGGCTGGCATTGTGAGAAATTATCACACGGTGTGGGAGTGAGTCTCATACATGACATCATCCATGTGTACCTATTCCTAACACAACTCTAAATAAACCAAAGCTCTTGGTAACAGCTGTTTACAGTATGCAGTGTGCAAGAAGACTTACTCAGAGAGTTCTAGTGTCTTAAAATTGTCTAGTCAATGTATTGATAATGCCTTGTACCAAATAGAGGTACTTTGCTTTTATAACTACCATGTATCTCACCTAGGGCCAGCAACAGACAGTGCTCGTCTCCCCACCACACTGATCTCTTTGCACCATACTTTCACACTGATATCAGTCAGGACAAACTGGCTTTCTTCTGTGAGAGTTTGCCCGGTCCTATGTTTGATTCTGAACTAGTGATACTTACTCCATTTAGTCCTGAAAGCTACACTGGGAATGGCACACAATTTCCATGCAGGCATATATATAGTTTGCTATATAAAGACCTAAATACTGTGCCAGACACTGAATTATTGGAATATATCTGATAGAGACATCTAGCTGCAGATTCCTTAACTTTTGAATTCTCCCCAGGCGGCAGTCTGTGTCTGGAAATTTTTCAGCAGTACCTCTTGATGCCGGGGGATGGCGTTGTACGGCTCCCTGATGACGTCGACATCAGTCATGACGTCAATGGAGCCATATAAGTCCCCTCCGGTGTGCAGACATCAGTTTCTTCTTTTCTGCGCTATAACGCGGATCTGCAGAAGCGATTCCTCTGGTCGATTTTTCTCGACCTGCTTTGACACTTGGTGTCAGTGAAACAGAGTGCCTTTGTCTAATGTCTACAGGTTTCAAACCTTTTGAGTCCTATAGCCAACATATGTCAGTGACGGACCTGCATACAATGTGTATGTGGTGTTTAGGCAAAGACCACGACAGCTATGATTGTGGCTCCTGCCAGAAACTAAAACCTAAGTCGTTCAAGGAGCGGCTTTTGAAGTTGACAGCAGCATGTGTATCGCAATCCTCGGAGGCTTCCCAGCTTCGGTCTTCGTCGTCCCGGGAAGAGCATTTATGTGGTGGATCTAGGAGCTGAAGCCGGTCTGGAGGACGTTGTGCTCCAGGGAAGTCAAAAGGTAAGGGACGGTTGACGTTGCAGCATTCTCTGACTTCACCGCGTGGAGACTCTGTCTCCCATGGCACCTCCAGCTCGACGGTTGAGGAGGCTGTACGCGACTCTGCTCCGTGTCTCCACATGTTTCCTGTAGTCAGGGCGTTGATGGCTCAGATGAGGGAATATTATGATTTCTTGCACCTCATCTTTGGGACCCCATCTCCCTCTGGAGCGCCTCTAGGCCCCAAGGAGGTAACTGGGGCGCCATCGGAGGATTTGTCTTCAGTGACGGTTAGGACATCGAAGTCAATGGATCTGCGCCGGTCGACGTCGGCTGGCATCGCTTTGGCACAGGCTCACAGTCGTTCGGGACCTTTGCCTACTAATCCGGTCTTTGACCAACCGACTCCGACATTGACGTCAGTGACGCCGGTCGAAGGCGCCTCTCCTCCCACAGTCGACGTTGTGACAGCGCTGCTTCGGTGTCATATGGGGTCGAATGTGGAGTTGGCTATGCAACCTAAAGTGATTGTACAGTTTGTCGCCCCTTTTCAGGAAGAGATGTTGGGAGGCCCACCTGTGTCGACTAGGGCAGGACTCCTTCAGCCCATTTCCGACACCAATGTGTTTCAGGTGGAGGAGAGCTGGGTTACAGCTCTTGGTGAGGCTAATGGACTGTATTCTTCACCAGCCTCAGGGTAGCTTTCTACCCCATGTCTGGCCACGGGGACAAGTTCCTTATTCGCGAACATGGTAAGGAAATTGGCTGCGGTTATAGACTTGTCACTGCCCATATTGCAGAGGTCTAAAGACCCTTTGTTTGAAATCCTTTGCCAGAGAAAGACGGGAGACGAGCCTGTTCTTCCGTATAGTGAAGTCCTATTTGACATTTTGTTAGGTGCTTGGGCCAATCCTGAGTCAGGGGTGTCAGTGGACCATGATATTGCAGGTATGCATCTGCCTGCACCTGGGGACCCAGTTTGTTTGCATAGACATCCTTCCACTCGTGGCCTAGTTACTCAGGCTACAACGTCTTCACAGGATGTGGATTCTACTCCTAAGACTCCGGTGGGTAAGGATTCTAGGGGTCGTGATGCTTGTGGTAAGCATATTTTTGCTTTAGCTAGCTCAGCATTGAGAGCCCCCAACACTTATTGTGTGCTGGGTCGTTTTTCCCATGCTTTATGGAAATCTTTACAGAACATGCTCCCATCTCTTCTGGATAACCTTCGTGCTGAGGTTGGCAACCTGATTAGAGATGGTCAACAGGCTGCTAGGTTTTCCATAAGGTGTGGCATGGATATGACAGATTCTGTGGGTCAGGCCATGGCATCTACAGTGGCGCTAAGACGTCGGGCTTGGTTGGCAACTTCGGGTATTTTGGAAGCTGTCTATTTGGCTTTGGCCGGCACACAATTTAATGGTACCCGTCTTTTTGGGGATCAGGCAGATGCGGCGTTAAGATGCTTCCATGAAAGGCGGAAAACTACAGAGTCGTAGTCCTACATTTTCTGTCACTGTGTTACTTTGCTTGTCCCGGAGCTTGGGATATGTGCTTTTATTGGTCAAGGGGTAGCCTTGTTAGGACATTGTATATGTTCAATTTCAGTTCTACCATGTGTACTCCGGTGAGGAGCGGTGGTTATAACCTCAGTACCATTTTCTTCTTTTGTTTTATTTTTGTGTTGAAATAGATGATTGAGGGAGGGTCCCTTTGTTCCCTGGCCTCTGAGGATGAGCTTTCTGCTAAAAAAGGCTATCATTAAGAGAGGTTACCTCCTTTTATAGAAGTGGATCTGTTGCATGCAGTTCAGTATGCAAGTTGCATGGCTTTCTTCTTCAGTGTTTCTTTTAGAGACATATTCTTATGCCAGTTGTAGGCTAGTGTAAAGGGACTTTTTGGTTCTACTCTTGCAGTAATCGGATGCTTCAACAAGTTGAGGAGGATGTAGACTCAGAGTATATGCTTTGCATTCTTTTGATTGCTATTTGCTTGCGAGTTCTTCCTTTATGGCAAAGGAACTGTGTCTAGTGAAGGCACAAATATTACCACAACTGCAGGCAATTCCTATCCCTGCTCAATATTGTGATGCTGTAAATTGGCAGCCAAAGGTTTGTGATGCATGGGTTGGGCCAACTTGTCCCAAAGCCAATGTAAATTTGATGGCTTGCTGTCCTTTACCTCAGACAATATGTCCTATGTGTTGGCCCATTTTTGTCTCCGACAAGGCCACCGATCATCCATAAAAGGCTTCATAAGAGGTGAGACACTTTTAAAATAGGAGGATTTTTGTACTTTATAGTAAGCTTTTCTTTTTCCTATGATCTTGGTATACGTCGTTCTGTATGTTCGACATTACCTGACCTCTGGAGAGGATGTACCTGTTATTTTCTGCATTTCTCAATTCGTGAGGAATCATGACTTGTTTCTTTTGGTGACAGTTCTTTCTGATACCATTTGCAAGTAGCATTTTCTTACGGCAAGTCATCTACGGTGTTGTGTTAGTGGCATAGTACCCTTTTTTCACTGGGTTGCATATTTTTGCTGAACCTCTCATTTCAGAGTGGCGTTTTGTATATGGTGTATACATGATATAATGTGCTGCTGTGTTTCACATTGTTTTCGGTCTTACAATCATATTTGTCTTGTGTCACAGATGTGGTAATATGTGCTTGTTAAGGATTCATTTTATGATGTATTTTGGTACAGCACTAATAGGTGCATTACCATTTTCAATATTGTAAAGCGCTTTTTGGAACTGGTTAGTTATTAAGTATTTAAAGTATACATGACTGTGTCATGTGTTATACATATTTGTTCTTTGAAAAAGAAGAAAGAGGTTTTAATCAAAGATGCGGTTGATTCTCTTTCTTACTTGCCTTAGTGATTAAAGCTTATCCACGGCTCGAAGTTATGTTCAGACAGTCGGACTTTGGCACTGAAGGCCATGCAGGGGCTTTGTAGGTCCTTGCAGTCTAGCAGTAAATATTGGTCAGTGAAATTCTATGAATTCACAAAGTTAGCGAGGGGTAGTGGTGGAGAGAAAAGTCGCACCTCAGTGATAGAGGCACATTTGTGCGGGCAATATAGTATTAGTATGATTCAATTAGCAAAAATATATGGTCTTGTGTTTCTTTTTCACTGAAAATTGGACTGTTGTCATCTTACTGGAAATGTGCATATTGTTTAGTACTGAGGATTCATATATTGTATAGGACTTGAACACATCACCTTGGAAAGTGTCCAGTCCCTGTACACAATGTGTTGTATTTATTACATTGATATCTGAAAGAAACAGTTAGTTATAGATTCCTTACCTTAGAATTACCCCCAGGTGTCAGACTGGATCCGGAACAATTTTCATCAGCAGTACCCCTGCGCGTCAGAAGGTGGCGTTGGTGGAGTCCGCGTTTGTCGTTGTGGTCGAGGTAGCTACATGGATGCTGCCCTCGCGCGCTGACGTCACTTCTTTCTCTTCCCGCTCCAGCCAGCACAGATCCGGAGAGAGCGGTACCTCCAGTCACTTATTGATTGACTTTTTGTCGTCATCGTTTTTGAGTCTTAGACTCCTTGTGCACAGCAGGGATGCCTGGCTTCAAGGCTTGAGGTTCCAGTAGCCGACTGATGTTGGTGACAGATCCGCACCGCGTTTGCCTATTCTGCGTGGAACGCAACCATGACCCCAAGACGTGCTCCGACTGCCAGACCATGAATCCGAAGTCTTTGCGGGAGCAGTCCCGAAAGCTTCTCGAGGCTTGGCAGTCGGCTCCGCGCCTCTCGATGTCTCGGTCACGTAGGATGTCGAGGGACCGGTCGCGGAGCCACCATCATTCTTCATCCACGTCTTTGCACTCGGGGTCAGGTAAGTCAAAGCACAAGAAGAAGCCGAAGAAGCATCGTTGCTTTTTTACTTTTCCCGGCCGACGCAACAAGGGATGCGGGTGGTGCCCCTCCCGCACCTCCATGTGCAGAGCCTGAAGGGTCAACTCAAGGTTTCCCTCCCTTTCTGGGACTTGGAGCGACCCCTGGCCAACTTCGTCAATTTTACGAAGCGATGCACGCCATCTTTGGGCAGCCCGACTCCGCCAGCGCGCCTTCGGGCCCCGTGGACTCTGCTGGGGACCCTGGGCCTTCAACGCCTTCGGCCTCGGCACCGCAGGGTCCCCTTGTATCAGATCTGGATCGGCGCCAGTCGACCTAGTTACACCTTCCCCGGCACCACTTCCACCGGCACTACATCCGCAGCCGACGCCGGTTGCATCCCCAGCTGGCTTCGACCCCGGCCTCCACGGAGCCGGACCAGCGTCGACCGACGCTGGATCCAGCGCCGACGTGTTCTTTTGTGCCCCTGTTATACCCTGGCTCTTTGAGACCAGATTGGCAGTCAGAGATGGGTGAGGAGGACTGGGAGGGGTCTGGAGACCCTTTAACTGACCACTTAGGCTATGAACTGGACTGGAGAGAGGAACTGGGGAAGCCAGTGGTCTGGATACCTCACCAGACCTTGGCATGTTTTCTCCTTCTACCAACGCTACAGAGGAAGGAGTGTTTAATGCAGTGGTGTTGGCCGAGGCTCTCAGCCTCGAGCTACCTACGGTGGCAGTCAGGACTAATCTCCTGACAGAGGTGCTTCAACCGGCATGGAGCTCTTCGAAGCCCCTGCTGCCATTTAATGAAGCTCTTAAAGACATCCTTTTGGGCACCAGGTCCAGGCCCAACACAGGGGCTCCTGTGGATAGAATGATTGCCCGACGCCACTGCACGGCCCTGGGCGACCCCACTTTCCTCTCCCAACACCCCACCCCTGAGAGCTTGGTGGTCCAAGCCTCCACCTCCAAGGGTGCATTCCCTAACGCTCCAGCTGATAGGGAATCCAAAAAGCTGGACCATCTTAGGAAGAAGATGTTTTCTTCCCCTAGCTTGGGACTGCGGTTGGTAAACACTGCATCTCTGTTGGGCCGTTACACCCACTCCGTGTTGGATACGGTTGTGCAAGTGCTGCCTCAGTGCCCGGAGGAGGCCCGGGATGTACTCTCTTGGGCAGTTGCCGAGGGGAGAGACGCAGCGAGGTTTACCATCCGCTGTGGGCTGGATACCGCCGACTCACTAAGCAGGACGATTTCCACGTCGGTAGCCCTTCAACACTACGCCTGGTTGAGGTCGATTGGTTTTTCAGGGGATGTCCAATCCACCCTTATGGACATGCCCTTTGATGGCCGTCGCCTATTTGGTGACAAAGCAGACAATGCGCTGCAGCGCTTTAAGGGCTCTCGGGCTACGGCCAGGTCCTTGGGCCTCTCCACCACCCGCCCTGCGCAGTCTGCTATTCGCCCCTTTTGTGGCTACGGAAGGGGTGCCCCGCCAAATTCCACCCAGAGCCACAGGCCAGCGCAAGCTGTTCAGCCCCGCGCGGCTGGGGACATGGGAACCACTGCAGTGGTTCTGGGGGCCAGCGGGGGGGGGCAGTCCACCACAGACCCCTCTGCAGCAGCCTCCAAACTCTCCTAGTCTGACCTTTCAGGCCACCAATCGCCAGTGGGCGGCAGGATTCGCCAGCACCCCCCCCCCCCCCCCCCACTGGCAAACCATCACATCGGACCGGTGGGTTTTGCAAATAGTCCGAAGGGGCTACTCTCTCCCCTTCCAGATTACCCTTCATCCATGCCACCTCAGTACCATCGCATGTCGGAGGATCATCTGGCTCTTCTCCAACAGAAAGTTTCTGCACTCTTGGCCAAGGGGGCCATCAAGCGAGTTCCTGTCCCAGAAGTAGGTCGTGGTTGCTATTCCCACTACTTTCTAGTGCCCAAGACGGACAAAGGCCTGCGTCCTATCCTGGATCTCAGGAACGTCAACCGCTTCCTCCGGAAGGAGAAGTTCAAAATGTTGATTCTAGCTCAGGTCCTGTCTGCCCTCGGCCCTGGAGACTGGATGGTAGCGTTAGACTTGCAGGATGCTTATTTTCACATCCCCGTCCTTCCGGCGTTACCTGCGATACATGAGCACTTTCAGTTTACCGTGCTCCACATTGGCCTTATAAGCGCCCCTCGGGTGTACACGAAAGTGATGGCGCTGATCGCAGCTCATCTGCGCAGATCAGGGGTTCCAGTCTTTCCCTATCTCAACGACAGGCTGTCGTCTTCCACCTCCAGACTATGGCCGACCTCCTGCATTTGCTGGGGTTCTCCATCAACGTGCCGAAGTCACACCTGACTCGCTCTCAGAAGCTCCTCTTTATCGGAGCGGGTCTGGACATGACGCAGTTTCAGGTCTGTCCTCCCGACCAGCTTAGATCGAAAGTAATACCTTTCTGCCATCTCTGATTTCCTTCGGCCGCCATATCAACCTTCTCTTTTGATGTCCCTGGTAGTTAACCGTTTCTTGAAAGGCTTAACGCATCTTATTCCTCCAATTCCATTCGTAGTGCCTCAGTTAGACTTGAATCTTGTACCCACTTATTTAATGTGCACTCCCTTTGAGCCGCTTCATAACTGTCCTTTACGCCTCTTAACTCTTAAAACTGCTTTCCTGGTAGCCATCACTTCCGCTAGACGAGTGAGTGAGCTCCAGGCTTTTTCTTCCAATCCTCCTTTCTTCTCTGTTCATCCGGACAAGGTAGTTCTCAGGACTCGTCCGTCCTTTCTTCCTAAGGTGGTCGCTGCCTTCCACTTCGGGCAGACCATTACTTTGCCCACCTTCTTTCCGCCTCCGCATCCTTCAAAGGCGGAAGAGAGGCTCCACTGTCTGGACCCAAAGTATGTGCTCTCCTTCTATCTGGATTGCACAAAACGGTTCCAGGTGGATGATGAATGTTTTGTTGGCTATCTGGGTGCAAAGAAAGGTCGGGCTGTACACAAATGCACCATTTTCCTATGGGTCGTGTTGTGTATTAAGGCTTGTTACTCTCTGGCTAAAAAGGAGCCTCCAGTCGGGCTGCGCACTCACTCCACCAGAGCGACAGCAGCAACTACTGCCTTGGGAAGAGGAGTGTCTCTGAATGACATCTGTCAGGCGGCTACGTGGGTATTGCTGCACACGTTCACCAAACACTACTGCCTGGACAGCAAAGTCAGAAGAGACGGCTTCTTTGGCTGTTCTGTTCTCCAGGACTTTCTGGTGTGATCTTGGTTTGCAGACCCACCACCGGGGTTGGTATTGCTGGGGTATCTATTCTAAGGTAAGGAATCTATCACTAACGTGTTTCTTTCAGATGCACAAGTTACTTCCCTTCGGTAACGATATATCTGTAAGAAACATTAGTGAGTTATAGATTCCTTACCGCCCCACTCATCCTCCCCATTGTGCGAACTGATTTCTGGGGTTAAGGACATCCTTTCAGGGCCCTAGCTTTGTGCACCAATGATCAGTGTCTTACATGCCTCTGCGTTTCTGGCTCGGAAAGTCGTGTACAGAACTGACGTCAGCGCGCGAGGGCGGCATCGAAGTAGCTGCCACGACGTCATCCCGGCGACCATGAAGCCAACAACAGATGCGGAGCCGTCCGACGCCACCTTCCGACGTGCAGAGGTACTGCTGACGAAAAACTTTCCGGATCCAGTCTGACGCCTGGGGTAATTCTAAGGTAAGGAATCTATAACTAACTAATGTTTCTTACAGATATATCGTTACTGAAGGTAAGTAACTTGTACTTCGGGTCTATCCTCCCGAACATCGAGTTCGGGATATTCGGTCTATGGTTCTGATCTTTCAGCTTCTATCCCGGGTTTCAGTCAGGATGACCCTCAGGCTACTGGGCATGATGGCCTCCTGCATCCTGCTGGAGGACCATGCCAGATGGCATATGCAGGCTCTGCAGTGGGACCTGAAGTTCCAGTGGGCACAACATCAGGAGAACCTGTCCGATTGCGTCCAGCTCTTGGAGGGCACCGTGCACCAATTGTAGTGGTGGCTAACAAACCAGGATTGGGTTGACGGCAGATCCGTCTCCCTTCCCCAACCAGAGTTCACAGTGGTGACCGATGCATCACTAATGGGATGGGGTGGCCACATGGGGGAGGCGGAGATCAGAGGCCTCTGGTCCTCTGGTCTAGGGCGGAGTCCGGGCTCCACATCAATCTTCTGGAGCGTTGGGCGATTCATCTTACACTAAAAGCATTCCTTCCCTCTGTCCGGGGAAGAGTAGTGCAGGTATTCACGGACAACACCACCGCCATGTGGTACTACGTCAAACAAGGTGGGTGAGGAGGCCCGCCGCCATTGGACATGGCTGGAACATCAGGGCACATCCCTGGTGATTCAAGACCTGGCAGGTTCCCTGAACGTCAGGGCGAACAAACTCAGCCGCAGGTGCATGATGGATCACAAATGGCGTCTTTACTCGGAGATGGTGCAAGGTCTCTTTCGACAGTGGGTAGAGCCTTGGTTAGATCTATTCGCACTGAAGAGAACGCGCAATGTCAGCAATTCTGTGCGTTGGAATTTTCAAAGCGGCACTCGCTAGGCGACGCTTTTCATCACGAGAGGAGCTGCGGTCTTCCATATGCTTTTCCGCCTATACCACTTCTGCCAGAGTGCTGAAGAAGATCAAGGGTGACAGGGCCCCAAATCATTCTTGTGGCTCCGGATTAGTCACAAAGAGTCTGGTATTCCGAGCTGCTACACAGGGCCATTGATCCTCCGATCAGACTCCCTCTTTGGGAGGCTCTTCTGTCGCAGCAGCAGGTGACGGTCCTCCACCCGAACCTGTCCAGCCTCCACCTCCTTGCGTGGAGATTAAGCGGCTGCAGTTGACGTCGTTTTGACGTGCCTCCCGAAGTCTGTGATGCCTGGAGGAAAGATTACTCAAGCGAGAAAAAAGCTGCGTATAGAGCATCTATTGCTGCCTATAAAACAGAAATTAGAGCAACACAGGCCGCCTACTTCGAGGAAAAAATTCAAGCCTCTACCAACTCCTCCAAAGAAATCTTTTGAATTATAAAAAAACTCACACGTACCCCTGACCCCCCACAGGAGGCAGACCCCACTGGTCGTCACTGTGAAGACCTGGCAGGTTTCTTCTCTACAAAAATTTAAAAAATCCTCAATCTTCTCCCACCCATTACGATGAACCATGCTTTGAATTTGGAACCCCTGAAATACAATAGCTGTCTTGATTCTTTTGCCCCTCTCTCTGAGGAGCACCTCTGCCACATCATAGAGGCAATAAAAAGTGGCTCCCCTAATGACCCGGCTCCCTTCAAAATCCTTAAACAGGCATTGCCTACCATTATTCCTCCCATTGCCAACCTGATCAACGCCTCCTTAGCCGCAGGCACAGTCCCCCAGGACTGGAAAAAGGCTATGGTGAGGGCACTTCTAAAGAAACCCCACCTTGATCCTTCGGATTTGGGCAACTATCGACCCATTTCGCTGCTTCCAGGCATTAGCAAGGCCGCAGAAAAGTACGTCAATCAAATACTCTCGGCCCACCTGGAAACCTTCAATCTGCTCCACTCCTCACAAACAGGCTTTCGCCCTGGTCAGGGCACCGAAACGGCGCTAATTGCGGTGGTTAAAGAATCACGAAAGATTCTGGATGCAGGAGACTCCGCAGCCATCATCCTTCTAGACTTGAGCGCCGTCTTCGACACGGTGAATCACCACATTCTAATTCACCGTCTCAGAAACGTGGGAGTTACGGGTAAAGCTCTATCCTGGCTGGAATCATTTCTGGAAGACAGATCCTTCCAGGTATTTGATGGAAACACCCAGTCCCAACCTGTCCCCCTCCAATGCGGAGTACCGCAGGGCTCCTCTTTGAGCCCTACCCTCTTTAATGTATATATGTCCCCATTAGCACAGATAGTCTCCCCGTTTGGAATCCAGCTGGTCACCTACGCAGATGATACCCAGCTCATTGTGGCTCTGAATCAGGAAGAACAGTCCTCTATCAATCTTTGTTCATGCCTCAAAGAAATTGATAGCTGGATGAGCTTCTCCCATCTCAAGCTCAATGGCGACAAAACAGAGCTCCTGCTGCTGGGTAATCAGGCTGGTTTCAATCCCAGCACATCATGGCCAACATGCATGGGACCTGCACCACTACCCAAACAAGAAATAAAAAGCTTGGGCATATGGCTGGACCATGATCTTACTCTTAGAACACAAGCAAGGAAAACGGCGGCTACCTGTTATGGTATACTCCGCACTCTACGAAAAGTACTTCCCCTCTTGCCCACCCTCTCAAGAAAACTTGTGGTTCAGGCACTTGTTCTTTCCAGGCTGGACTACGGCAATGCCCTTTATCTGGGTGCACCGAGAGTAGTGATTTCTAAACTTCAGATCGTCCAGAACTCAGCTGCTAGGCTGCTCACTGAAACTAATAGCCGCAGCTCAGCCAAGCCCGCCCTGCACACACTCCATTGGCTTCCAATACAGGAAAGAATCCATTTCAAGACCCTCTGTATTGCACACAAAATTCTTCATAACAAAGGCCCTCCCGCCATCAAAAACCTTCTTAAACCATACAAACCCACAAGAAATCTCCGCTCAGATCAACTTCATTTAGCGGCAGTCCCCAGAATCAGAAAAGCCCGATCAGGAGCTCGCCTTTTGTCCTTCATTGTCCCGAGACTCTGGAACACCCTCCCTCTCTCCCTCCGCAAGGAAGCCAACCATCTGTCATTTAGGAAACAACTTAAGACCTGGCTATTTCCCTAATTACATCTCCTCCTTGACCCTCTCCGCAGCGCTGGGATGCCTCCGGGTAGCCATGCGCTATATAAGAACATCTTCATTCATTCATTCATTCATTCATTCATCTTGACAGCCAGGTGTCCCTCCACTAAGACGGTATACGCCTGCAGATGGAACAGATTTGTGGCATGGTGCACAGCAAAGTCTGTAGATCCCCTTTCAGCCCCTCTTTCGGAGGTTCTCTTGTTTGTCCTTTCTTTTGCCCAGCAGGGCTCTGCTCTGGGCACTCTAAAGGGCTACCTCTCGGCCATTTCAACCTTATTAGACTTCCTGATCTGCCTTCTCTTTTCAAGTCCCCTGTTGTAAATCGTTTCCTTAAGGGCATTACTCATCTTTTTCCTCCTGTTCCCTTCGTAATGCCCCAGTGGGACTTGAACTTGGTTCTTACATATCTTATGTGTGCTCCCTTTGAGCCGCTACATAACTGTCCTCTCAGGCTTCTAACTTTGAAAACTGCCTTTCTGGTGGCCATCACCGCTGCGCGCAGGGTGAGTGAGCTACAAGCTCTTTCTTCTAAGCCTCCCTTTCTGGCTGTTCATCCGGACAAGGTCGACCTAAGAACTAGACCTTCCTTTCTTCCCAAGGTGGTTACTTCTTTCCACATTGGCCAAGCCATCACTTTGCCCACCTTCTTTCCGCCTCTGCATCCTTCAAAAGAGGAACAGAGGCTTCACCGTCTGGACCCAAAACGTGCGCTTTCCTTCTGACTGGATCGCACCCAACAATTCCAAGTGGACAACCAGCTCTCTGTTGGTTACGTGGGCGCCAAGAAAGGTTGAGCTGTGCACAAATGGACCATCTCCAGGTGGGTCGTTTTGTGCATTAAAGCTTGCTATTCTTTGGCAAAGAAGGTGTCTCCAGTGGGGCTGCACGCCCATGCCACCAGGGTGACGGCAGCTACCACTGCTTTGGGACGGGGAGTCTCCCTTAATGACATCTGTCAGGCAGCTACTTGGGCATCGCAGCACTTGTTCACCAAACACTACTGCCTGGACAGCCAAGTTCGGAGAGACGGCTTCTTTGACCATTCTGTTCTCCAGGACTTTCTGGGGTGACTTAGTTCACAGACCCACCTCCGGGGTTGTTAGTGCAGGGTTATCTATTCGAAGGTAAAGGATCTATAACAAACAGTTTTTTTCAGATGAGCAAGTTACTTACCTTCGGTAATAATATATCTGTAAGAAACATAGGTTAGTTATAGATTCCTTAACCCCCACCCATCCTCCCCGTTCTGGGAACTGACTTCTAGGGTAAAGGACTTCCTTTCAGGGCCCTAGTTTTGTGCACCAGTGGTCAGTGTTTTACATGGCTCTGCGCTTCTGGCGTGGAAAGTCGTGTACAGAACTGACGTCAGTGCGTGAGGGCAGCGTGTATGTAGCTACCGCGACGTCATCCCGGCGACCACGGCGGCAACGACGAACACGGAGTCGACCGACGCCACATTCCGACGCTCATGGGTACTGCTGATAAAAAGTTTTCGAATCCAGCCTGATGCCTGGGGGTAATTCTAAGGAAAGGAATCTATAACTAACCTATGATTCTTACAGATATATCATTACCGAAGGTAATTAACTTGTTCAATGAGTGAAGGAACTTAATACGTTTAATAATCTAACAATGTTCCAGAATAATTTGAATATCTGTGTTTCCTGTGATTAGAGTGTCTGAAATTGTTTCTGGATCCTTGCTTAAATGGAATGAATAATTAAGCATCAAATGTTGGGAGTGCCGGGGTACATTCATCTGTAAAATTCTGCGAATTGTCGGGCCAATCGGAGTATCTGGTGACACATTTATGTATGTATGTATATCTATGTCCATATATACATATGTTGTTCATCTTTTTTTGGGGGAATGGACTCTGAGAGTCCCTCTTTGGGATTTTATCAGGACAGTTCTTTCTCTGATGAACAATGCAGATTACTTGGCTTTTGTCATGCATTTGGCCTTTTTTGGTCATCGAGTTTTCTTCCCCTTTGGGGATAGGGGATAATGTCTGATAACTGTCACATGGTTGCTTAGGGGTCCCCCCCCCCCCCCCTTTTTCTTAAGGCCCGATTTTTTTCGGGTCTTTAGGTTTTTTATTTATATTTTCTGTGACAGTGATCATGGATTTTTTTAAGATCCAATCGCTTGTTTTGCTACTCCTACGTGCATTTGGTCTGTTGTTAGTTATGACAGGGTAGTTCTCTTTGAGAACTTGCGTAGGGTTAGTTCGCAGACCCTCCTCCAGGTATTTAATTCAAAAGTTAAGAAATCCGCGGCTAGATGTCTCTATCAGATGTAAAAGTTACTTACCTTCGGTAATGTAGCATCTGGTAGAGACACAGTCTAGCCCCAGATTTATGAACTTCCTGCTCATCCTCCCCACTCTGCGAATGACCTATGAGGTAAGGGTACTGGTTTTACATACCGGTGATCACTATTTCAACTAATATTGGGACTCAACAGACAACTTTGTCTTGCCACGTAGGTTTGGTTTAGATGTTGCCATACCATCCATTTCCAAATGTGAGTGGTCGGTAGGGTGGGGTTTTTTTTCTCTTTCACACTGGATTAGACACCAGTGAGCAGTATTGATTTGTTCTTTCTGTGAAGTCTTTGTTTGTTATCATCATACCTTGTATTGGCACTATCAATATGTCATGTAATGGTGTGATTCCACAAACAGCAGGGTGTTCTTTTTTATAGGTTTAGTTTTGCTATTACCATGCCATTCATTACCATTGATGAATGTTCTAAAGGGTGTAAGGTTTTCTTCCCTTATGTGAGGGTTTTTCACCAGGGTGCAGGGTTTCACGTAGCCCTGTGCTTTGTTGATTCTTTTGGGGTGTTCTTTAAAATCCGTGTCTGGTATTATCATACCATTTGAGGTTTCTTTTTTATTAAGGTTTCAAAGATTTTGATCTTTTTGGCACACTGTTTCCACAATCAGTTTCTATAGTGGCTCTGTGTTCTGGCGTGGAAGGTTTAACAGAAGAAACTGACGTCAACGTCATCACAGAGCCTTATGACGCCGTCACCCGGTGCGCAGAGGTACTGCTGAAAATTTCTTGGATCCAGACTGGCGCCTGGGGGGAATTCAAAAGTTAATGAATCTACAGCTAGACTGTGTCTCTACCAGATATTACGTTACCGAAGGTAAGTAGCTTTTACTTCGTGTTTCTCTTCAGAACTGCCTGTAAATGTGGCTAATTCTAATTTGTGGAAACCTGTGCTTAAAAACTTAGCAAGTCACGTAGTTTAAAAATAGTCTAGTCTGGAGAGAATCAGGCTCGCATGCAGGACCGGTTGCTATTTCAGTCTGAAATTCAAATATTTTCAAGGGTTGCTTTTAGCTACAAATCGGCCGTGCCTAGCCAACTCTGTGTCCCCATTCAGGAACTGGCTTGACATGTGATTGATTCTGTCCTAGCCTTACCGGCCTTTGATAGACGCCAGTCTGGCGCTTGTTTGATTCTATCCTAGCCCAGGTGGTCTTTCAAAGGCTCAAGCCTCTCAAGAAACCAGGATGGCCTGGCAGACAGATTGTAGATATCAGCTGGGAGGAGGGGTTTGCTGCTGGGTACTGTCAGACCCGGCAGCATTATGCACTGAAATATTTCACGAATCTGAACGGCTTGTAAAACCTTTTGGCATTTTAATCAATATATGTTGATCAATGTGCTGTAAAATGAATAGTTTGGCCTTATTGAGAAAAACATTTTGTGGGGGAACTCTTTCCCCTATTGTCGACAGACGATAGTGGGATCTGAGCTACACTGTGTACATGGGGCAGAAGTTAACATTTCCAGTGCTGTCTTCTGGTCTCAGTTGAAACCTGATCCCATGTGCTATTTCAGCTGTGTATTTGGAGTATTTTGCACTGTGCCACTTTGAAGTAAAAAGTGCCTTCAGATTCTTGAATAACAACTTTGCTTGGAAATTTAAAACCAGGATAACAGTTCCTGTGGTGCTGCCCACAGGATGCTCTGTCTTTTGAGGGCCGGGCTGAAGCCACAGCAGAACTCTTCAGAGGATGCCGTGCTCTGGCGTGCAAAAAGGAGTGACTTAGAGTTTGGTGGTAATGGAAAACACTGATTTCTGAAGGATGTGATAAATATAGAGAGGACCGGTGAGATTTCTTCACCATGAGGATAGTATGGTGGGCAGTATTGCACCAGTGGATTCTGATTCGGTTTTAGCACTTTATGCAGAATGTGCTCATTTTAAACAACTGTATTTTAAAATTCTTCATACCAGGAAACGTACATGGCTGATAATTTGCAGTACAGAATGCGATCATGACATTAATAACATTATGCTTCCCAAGAAAGTGATTCTCATTGGCTGACACATTTTCCTAAAACTAATCAACAGCAATGGGACTAGTCAGCAGAGATGCAACAACAACAAAGTACTCTCAGACTGACGTTTAGTGCCGACAGCAACACTTATCAGGGAGATGGGGGTATGCCAGCTGCTATAATCAACTGCACCGCAGATGATTGTTGTTCCATACATATATGTATGTATAGCCCATTGTAGGGAGGTCTGAGGCTTTCCATTTCTGGGAGATTGAAACTCCGGACTTTGTTAGATTGATTTTTCCGCGTGAAGATGTAGATGGCACATACAGATACAGTAGAGATAACCATGCATAGGAAAGATTAAGTATGAAAGTTGAAAACGACTACAACATCCAAAGGCATCCAGGTAGAAGGGTGGGTGCATGTAAATTTACAGCACCACAAACAGATGCTTACAGGGTAAGTAACATTTTCCGTTCATGGCTTGTGTAGCTGTAGATACACATGCTGTGCATAGACTGTAGAGCAGTGCTGCCAGAAGTGGTGGCTAGCCTGACGATGTTGCAGAAGATTGGAAAATAATACGAAGGATAGTCTGACCAATGTAAATTTGTTGGCAAGCTAAAACATCCACACAGTAATGTTTCGTAAATGTGTGGGGACTAGACCATGCAGGTGCCTTGCAGATGCCAGCCATAGGAATAATACCCAGAAAAAGCCACAGAAGCTCCTTTTTTGCGGGTTCATTGGGGTCTGGGACGTACATGCTAAGGTTGTTTAGCTTTAGCATAACAGGTTTGTATGCATTTGACCAGCCAGCGTACTATACCTGCATTAGAGAGAGAACACCCTTTGTGTGGTTTGGCAAAAGAGACAAAAAGCTGTTGTTTCTTACAGAAGGGCTTTATCCTGTCAATATAATACAGGAGTGCTTTTTCAACATCTAATGTGTGAAGCGCTTGTTCTGCTACTGATTGCGGATGTGGAAAGAGAGAACTCGGAGAGTTATACGGTTTGATTGAGGTCGAAGCTAGAAACCACCTTACGCAGAATTTGGGGTTTGGCCTGAGGACTACTCTATCTTCGTGTACTTAGAAAAAAGGTTCCTCCAGGATAAGAGCCTGTATCTCACTAACACTGAGAGAAGTGATGGCTACCAGGAAACCCATTGGAAAGAAACTGTAAGGAGCAAGAGTGAAGTGGTTCTAAAGGGGTTTGTGATCAACGAGCCAAAGTCGCGCCTGGCTCATTTGCAGGGGCTTTAATGCATTGGAGCTGTCCCGAATACTGTACAGTTCAGGGCCTTCTGTCTGTTTCAACAAGTCCAGGACATTTGCTGTATGATCCTGATATTTCAGCCTTGGTCTTGGATCTGTGTCAGAGCAGTACTGAGGATTTTTGGCCTTTTAGCGACCTGCATCCTTGTCGTTATGTCAGGTGGCATGTGTGGGCTCTGCAATGGAACCGGAAGTTCTCCTGGGTCCAGTACCAAGGAAACTTATTGGATACTATTAAAGTTTTGGAGGAGGCACCAAACTATCTGCAGTGGGTGCTTCCCACAATTGGACCAGTGGAAGGCCTTTCTCCCTTCCGCACTCAGAGCTGATGGAGGTGATGGGAACTTCATTGCTGGGTTGGGGAGGTGGTAATCCAATGGAAGCCTAACTCCATATCAACTTACTGGAGTTACAACCCAATCGCTTGGCATTGAAGACCTGCCTGTCATCCACCGAATGTATGCTGGTGCAGGTTCTCACGTACATCTCCACCTCCATGTGGTATTGCAACAAACAGGGCAGAGTAGGGTCCTGGTCCCTGTGCCAGGAGGCTCTGCACCACTGTATTTAGTTGGAGTTTTAGGGCATCTTTCTGATCACAAACCACCTGGCAGGCTTCTTAAATGTCAGAGCGGACAAACTTGACAGATGATGTCTGGCAGACCACGAATGACCACTGCATCCTGAGGTGATGCAGGGCATCTTCTAGCAGTGGAGAAAAGTTTTGCTAGATCTTTTCCCCACAGTCTACAATGTGTGCTGTCAAAAGATTTGCATGTTTGAGTTTCCATAAGGACACTCGCTAGGAGAAGCGTTCCGGCTGGAATCAAACACCTTCCCTCCTCTGCCTCCCCATCTCGTCTTATAAAAATAAGAGCAGAACAATCAGGTCCAAGTCATTCTGTGGGCTCCGTATTGGATCAAAGCTTCTGGGCAGGAGCACCTGTCCTCCTGTCAGGCTGCCACTTCGAGAGGACCTTCTTTCTCAGCAACAGGGCAGGGTTACCCACAAAAATCTAAGCCATCTACACCGCCATGCATGAAGGTTGGACGGCAGCAGTTTGATTTGCCACCGGAAGTGGTGGATGTCATCCTCGCCCCCAGACGCCCTTCCATGAAACCCATTTATGCTAGACGATGCAACATGTTTGTGGTTTGGTGTGGTATATGTAAGAGTGCCTCTTTACAGTCCAAACTGTCAAATGTTCTTTTGTTTGTTTTTTCTTTGGTCTACTAAAGCCTTGCACTAAGCGCTATTAAAGGGTATTTATCAGCCTACTTAACCTTTTTACATTTGATTGACGAACCATCCTCCTTAAAATCACCTTTTGTGATGACGTTTATAAAAGGCTAGGCACTAGTTTCCTCCTAATCTGTTTGTAATGCCACAGTGGGACCTTGATTTGGTCGTAACATTTCTCATGTGCATGCACTTTGAGTCGATGCAAAGCTGCTCACTGCATCTCATGATGTTAAAGACTATCTTTGTCCTTGTGATTTCTTCAGCTCGTTGCATGAGTGAGCTTCGGACACAGAAGTTGTATCCACCCTTCACCTTTTTCTCCCAGACAAACTGATGTTAAGAACTCCAGCGGCCTCCTTTTTAAAGTTATGACTCCTTTCCACATTGGGCACACTCAACACCCGGCTGGTGTCTTTTACCCTATTCTGACCCCTCGAAAGAGGAGTAGAGGCTTCATCAGTTGGACCCAAAATGGGCTTTAAGCTTTTATATTGATAGCATCAAGGAACACCGTGTGGACGATCAGCTGTTTGTGGCATTTTCTTGGGTAAGAAAGGGAAGGCTGTGCAGAAGAGGACCATGTAAAGATGAATAGTCCTCCTCGTTACGATCTGCTCCACTCCACTGATGCACTGGCCAGAAAGAAGCAACCGAATGGTTTGAGAGCCCATTCCACCTGGGCTAAGGCAGAAACCACTGCGTTGACATTCAGAATACCTGTGCTTGACATCTGCCACGCTTTGACGTGGGGGTCAGTGCCTACATTTACTGATGCCTTGACAGCCAGGTCTGCTGCGAAGGACATTTCTCCCTTACGGTCCCACAAGACGTTTTGGTCAGAGTCTAGTCTAAAAACCTTACAACTGGGGAGGTACTGCTTTGGTACATATTCTAAGGTGAGGACTCTGCTTTGGAAGTATGCATCAAACGAACAACCTACTTACCTTTGTTAATGCTCTTTCTGGTGAATACTTATCCAACTGCAGATTCCTCACTGTCCTCCCACCTCCCTGTTCCGTGGAATTGCCTCTACATAACTAGGTTCTAAATTAAGAATTTGCACACTAGTATTACCAAGTGTTCACACTCAGTCTCTTAGGGTGCAGAAAGAGACAAGCAAGAAACGGACACCAGTGGCGCTTATATATGAGGCTCTACTCCGTTACTTCCGGGTGTTACAGAGTCAGTGCGGAGCTGCACGGTGCCACCTCACGATACGCGGGAGCATTGCTAGAGAAATGTTTTCCAGATCCATTTTGGTGCCTGGGAAATATTCTAAAGTGAAGATTTTGTGACTAGATAGAGTATTTTTTTTTTTAATACCTTTATTCGGTTTGATATTTACAAAACCATCAAAGTATGCAAATGCAAACAATACTTACATTTTGGAGTAATTTAAACAAAGATAAAAAGTCATCTGACATATCTAAAATAGATTTTTTTTTAAAGCATGGCTAAGATCCTAAACACAATTGTCAGCTAATAACATATATATCAGCATGCAGTTAAAAAGCACATCACTAGGCTAACAGTAAATAGAGAGTTTTTGCTTGCAGCATACAATTCATTTGTGTCAGCTAATCAGTTTCAAATCACAAGGGTTTGATTTTGATATTAACAATCGGCACCAACTGTGTGCAGAAGTTTTTCCCATTTGATCCAGAACGAGAATAGAAAACGACTGACCGCGTAAACTATTGGACCTGTGGTATCAGTTTTCAGGATTCTGTAAGCAACCTGGTGTTGCCTGGCTCCAATGTTTAAGCAAGTCGCTCCAAAATTAGCACGTGAGACCAGGCTTTCAGATTTACTCTGCTGACCTGGAAGTATGTGCTATTGAGAAGACAAAAGCTCTTCGTGGCATTTGTCGACTTAAAAGCTGCGTTCAACCTAGTGCCACGTGAGTTGTTGTGATAAGTAATGCTTGATTTAGGGACCCCAATTGCACTGGTGACTCTGATAGCCAGACTCCAAGAGGACAACTATGCCCAAGTCAGATGGGGAACTCGAGGCAAATTAATTGATAAAATACCAATACAACGCGGGGTGCGCCAGGGATGTGTGCTTGCCCCCACACTTTTTCCTTGTTTGTTAACGATGTGACCAGCAGTTTATTGGACTGCACGAATGACTCTCCTGACTTGAATGTCACTAAGGTCCCAATCCTGCTCTTTGCAGATGATTCCTTACTTATTTCCACTACCCCAATGGGATTTCAGCAGGAGTTTGGAACTAAATGTCACCAAGACCAAATTCATGGTGTTTGGGAAAACCAAGGGCAAATGAAGGAAGGTTAGGGTCGCACTGGAACCTTTGGAGCGGGTAAAAAGCTTTGATTACTTGGGGATAAAATTGAGTGATACACTACGTTGGGAGCAAAAACTGGAAAAGAGCCATTTAACTCTAGTTCATAGGTCAAAATCAATACTGAGACACTTTAAGCAGTCTTACACTCGATCACTGACTCCAGTTCTTGAAGCTCAGAGTGGTGCTCTGTATGGAGCAGAGATATGGGTTTATATATGAAAATATCTTTGCTAGATCACTCATCTCAGTACCTATGACTACTCCCCTAATTCCACTTTTTTTTCGACCTTGGGTTAAAAAGAATTGGTGATATGGCGTCACTGAAACCTTTAGTGCACTGGCTGCGTTTGTGGACAACACCGCAGCTCTCTGATTATTGCAACTCCGTAAAGGAGGTCTTGAAGATTAGTGGTGCTAAAAGCCTCCCTTGGTTTAAGCATGTTGCGAGTTGGTTTACAACTCTTGGTATGACAGAATCTTGGGAACATCCAGAGAAGCCAAACAAAGCAGATTGTTCAAAGTTGAAGATCCGGTATTGGGCGGCCGTGGAAGAACGTTATGCCACTAGGTCAGCAAATGGCCAATTAACCTCACAGTTTTTATGTGTTATGCAGTGCCCTTCATTCGAACCCTTCCTGGACCAAATCACGCCACCACTTGCAAAAAGCTTATATGTTAGATTTAGCTATGGTAACCCCTTTTACTACGGTTTTCCAGTGATCGGACCCCAGGACTATCTTTAGAACCTTGTCCTGCATGTGCTAAAACCTTGGAGACAGAAGAGCACATCCTTTTTTTCTGTATAAAATATCAAACGATCCGGAGGAGATGGATACGACCAACCTGCCTAAACAGATAGAGTATTTACCAGATCAGCTCTGATCAGGATTGCCACTCACGTCGCTGTTGATTGAAACTATGGGCAACTATAGCCATGAGAGGACCACTGCCTTGTTCCATTTGCGGGACCAGGGGCTCAGTGTCCGATAATGAGTCTTCAATGATAGGGTTTGCATGGTGTATATACGCTGAGACTGTAATTCTTGTCTCCCTCCCTCTACCCCCATCTTGAGGGCAGACGTTACATTGTCCATGGGCTGCTTCGCCTTCCAAGTGTTAGGGGAGACAGTATTTGTGCTACATACATCCCGGACAAGTTAATCTGAAAGAGACCATTAGTTATAGATTCCTTACCTTAGAATTACCCCAGGCGTCATATTTGTGCTACATACATCCCGGACTAGTTAATCTGAAAGAGACCATTAGTTATAGATTCCTTACCTTAGAATTACCCCCAGGCGTCAGACTGGATCCGGAGAATTTTTTTCAGCAGTACCCCTGCGTGTCAAAAGGTGGCGTCGTCGGCGCCGCGTTCATAGTTGGCGTTGTGGTCGCCGGTATGACATCGCGGTAGCTACTTAGAAGCCGCCCTCGCGCGCTGATGTCAGTTCTTTTACACAACATTCCACATCAGAAGCGCAGAGCCATGCAAGACACTGACCACTGGTGCACAACACTAGGGCCCTGAAAGGGAGTCCCTGACCCTAGAAATCAGTTCGTAGAACTAGGAGGATGGGTGGGACGGTAAGGAATCTATAACTAATCTATGTCTCTTACAGATATATTGTTACCGAAGGTAAGTAACTTATTCATCTGAAAGAGACAATTAGTTATAGACTCCTTACCCTAGAATAGATACCCCATCAATACCAACCCCGGAGGTGGGTCTGCGAACCAAGTTCACACCAGTAAGTCCTGGAGAACACAACGGTCAAAGAAGCCGTCTCTCCGGACTTGGCTGTCCAGGCAGTAGTGTTTTGTGAACGTGTGCAGAGATGCCCACGTAGCTGCTTGGCAGATGTCATTCAGGGGGACACTACGTCCCAAAGCAGTGGTAGCTGCCGTCGCCCTGGTGGAATGGGCACACAGTCCCTGTGGAGGTTCCTTCTTTACCAAAGAGTAGCAAGATTTAATGCACAATCACTTACAGATATATTGTTAAAGAAGGTAAGTAACTTGTTCATTACGGGCTGAGACACAGGCATGTTAACCCACCTCCTCCTCCACAGTTGTGAATTCTTCATTATGGGCCCTAATGACTGAGGTCAAAAAGTTAATTGTAGAGTTTTTGCTAAGGGCCCCATTCTGAGACTTATTAGAGTTAGTACAGTAAGCCTTAGATTTGCGTTTCCCCATCCTGCATTGTTTGCAGAATGGGAGGCAAAAGGGAGTGGCTCGGTCCAGTCTCATGGGAATGGACATGCGCAGACAGGTTTTTTTCCTCAAAATTACCTTTCTATAATATTTAGAACAATTCTGACTTCACTATTGAACCGGATTTTTAACATCTATTAAAAATAATTGTTGAATTATTTTCCTAGCTAGTCCCATTTCCAAGATAGATGATCAGTATAGAATATTGCATCTGAGTGTTTTTCTAAGGAACAGCCAAACCTGCTACAATGAAAATTGCTTTGAGAGCATTTTCACTATAAGGACATTAACATTAAACTTTTACATGCCCTACTTTTAAATAGCATGTACCCTTCCTTTATGGGCTATAAAGCCTACTTTGGGGGGACTTATAATAATTATGTAAAATAGAGGTTTGGCCTGTCAAAAGGGGTTATTTTGACAGGTCAAATTTGCAGTTAATACCTGCACAGCGAGACTGCTGGCGGCAGGAATGCAGTTATATTTACATTGTAACTGTAGTAGATGGCACAGTGGGTGCTGCAGCCCACTTGTGACAATAACTTACAGTCCCTGGGTATACCTTGGTACCATATACTGGTCACTTGCAGGTAAATTAAATATGCAAATCGGAGTATACCAATTTTGCCATGTTGAAGGGAGGAGCGCAAATACTTTCCACTGTTTAGCAGGGGTAAATTGCACAGGGTTCTATAGCCAGCAAAAATAGGGTTCAGCAAAATAGCAAAAATATTTGGGCTGACCCTGCAGAAATGGCAAAGTTCAAACAATTCCCATATAATCCGGTAATGGAACCAGACTGTATAAATGTTCAGATATAATGGGCACCATGAATTTATTCAGCAACAATTTTTCATTTGGAATGGATCTGGCGTTTCCTTCATGTAAGTTGTACATTTCAGTATCTCAGATTAGCATAAAATACACAAATGTGTATGTGTACAGTACACATTTTACTATGGAACAAAATGTGCTAGAAAGCTACTTCTGTGTCTCAATGTTTAATAGTGATCTTCATTATAATTCACAAGTATTTTTTAGATATGAAAATAAAAAGAATCCTGTTTGCTGAAGCAACATTTGTGTGAGTAAAGACGTCTTACTAAATATGTGGCAGATACATGGTACAAGAGCATTCAACTGTTATTTCAAAAAGGGTACAGTCTGCATTCTGACCATGCACACTCAATTTGTGGGTCCTGTTCAGGGCAGGGAGGGGGAAACAAAGTCAGTTTAAGTATTTATTACCTACCGTTGCTCTTCAAGGAGTCCAGTCTTATCATTAATATTTTACTAGATGATAAAGCAGAAACCTAGCTTACACAATGGTATTCACTACAGCAGGAAAAGTCTGAGGCTTGTGAAGAACTGTTCTTTGAACTCCCCCAGGGATACCATTAGCAGCACAGTTATGAACACATCAAATAACTTCCTTGCATACCTTAGGTTTGTCAAGCCTTTCTATTCATGTTACTCTTTTTTCACACAATTATTCACCAATATTAATGGGACGCCTACCTCTGACCATCTTATGATCTATGCACTCAGAATTACTGCTTGATTTGTATTTTCTACAAAAGTAATTTTTAAAATATTTGTTTTGCAGGAGGTGACCTGGGCGGATTCTGCCCTGTCTGAAGATGAACCAAGAGAGCCAGGTGACTCGGTCTCTTCGCCCCCTAACATCTACACCCGCGAGGAGGTGCGAAAGCACAAGACACTGGCTGATGGTGTGTGGGTGACTTACGGCCGTGACGTGTTCGACATCACAGAGTTTGTGGAGTTGCACCCTGGCGGAAGCCGCATCATGCTGGCAGCAGGGGGCTCCCTTGAGCCCTTCTGGGCCATGTATGCTGTTCACAACCAGGAACATGTCTTGGAGATACTTAAGGCCTACAAAGTTGGGGAGCTAAGCCCTCAAGAAGAAGCAGAGGTTGCTGCTGATGTGTCGGATCCATACTCCCGGGATCCCCAGCGCCACCCTGCCATGAGGGTCAACAGTCTAAAGCCGTTCAATGGAGAACCACCCACTGAGATCCTTTCTGAGAACTTCATCACACCAAACGAGTTCTTCTTTAAGAGAAACCACCTGCCCGTACCTGACATTGATGCCAGTTCATACAAACTAGAAGTTGAGGGTCCTGGGGGTCGTTCCATAGTTCTGACTCTGGCTGACCTCAAAACAAAGTTCACCAAGCACGAGGTGACAGCCACGCTGCAATGTGCTGGGAACCGCCGCTCGGAGATGAACGCTATCAAGCAAGTGAAGGGGCTGGACTGGGGGATAGCAGCCATCAGCAACGCAACATGGGGTGGAGCAAAGCTTAGGGATGTGCTGCTTGAAGCGGGTTTCCAAGAGGGCATGGAAGGAGCGGAGCATGTGTGTTTTGAAGGGCTTGACAAAGACCTGACTGGTACAGCGTATGGTGCCTCCATTCCTTTCAAGGTGGCCATTAGTCCTGAGCACGAGGTTCTGCTGGCCTATGAGATGAATGGTCAGAAGTTGCCGCGTGACCATGGCTTCCCAATCCGCGTTGTTGTGCCTGGCGTGGTGGGGGCCAGGAATGTTAAATGGCTAGGCAAAGTTTCTGTGGGGCCAGATGAGAGCCAGAGCCACTGGCAGCAGAATGATTATAAAGGCTTCTCTCCTTCTGTGGACTGGGACACTGTGGACTTTAAGACATCCCCTGCCATCCAAGAGCTGCCCATCCAATCAGCCATAACTGAGCCAAAAAATGGCGATGTGGTGACTGGGGACTTGGAGACTATCACAGTGAAGGGCTATGCATGGAGTGGTGGTGGCCGCGAGGTGGTCCGTGTAGATGTTTCATTGGACGGTGGTCAGTCATGGCAAGTGGCCCACCTATCTGGGCAGGAGCAGAAGGCTGGCAGTGCCTGGGCCTGGAAACTCTGGGAGCTAAGTGCCCCTCTGCCATCCAAAGTTTCTGAGTTGAATATTATATGCAAGGCTGTGGACTCAAGCTACAATGTGCAGCCTGACACAGTTGCACCAATCTGGAACTTGAGAGGCGTGTTGAGCAACGCCTGGCACCGGGTGCATGTCACTGTTCAGAGTGATTAGGGACGGGGCTCAGGACACACTGTTCATGGTAAAGAGTAATGTGCTTTCCCTTTTTATCACCAGCAAAACTGATTCAAAATCATCAGTCTCTGCAGCAAGTCCAGAGACTGAATAGGTGTGGAATCTAAAGTCCCATCTATCTTGACTTGCGTTGTTTCAAGCACTCTACCTGGCAGTGTGAGAAATTATCACTGCTATATAGGAGTGGGGCTCCAGGTCTCCATACACGACATCATCCATGTGTACCAATTCCTAGCACAACCCTAAATAAACCAAAGCTATTAGGAGCAGCTGTTTCCAGTGTGCAGTGTCCAAGAAGACTCGCTCAGGGAGTTCTAGTGTCTTATAATTGTCTAGTCAGTCTATTCATAGTGCCTTATACCAAATAGAATTACTTTGCTTTTACAACTACTATGCATCTCACCCAGGGCCAGCAACAGACAGTGCTCGTCTCCCCACCACACTGATCTCTTTGCACCATACTTTCACACTGCTACCAGTCAGTACAAACTGGCTTTCTACTCTGAGAGTTTGCCCGATCATTGGTTTCTGTCAGGACTGAGCGCTGTGCACAATAGATGTCCGCTGGGCGTCGGGGCGCTATATATTCTTAGAGTTGCTTCATTAATTACCAGTGTTATTTAATCAGCGTAGGATTAAAGCTGCCACTCTAAAGATTACCTTTGATGGAATTCAATTTTACATCTTTCTATTTTTACTCCCAGGTACTGGCTTTCGTTTTTTGGGTGCCTAAAATTATTGATAGTGAAAACTGGGGAAACTTTGTTCAAGACACCTCTACACCGCCGAACAGTCGCACTTGTTCTGTGGTACTTCCAAGGGCCAGATGGGGGAAGGAGCATTGTGTAGCCCAGCTGTCACTGGCACCTAATCACATTGGGATTGGCGACAGAAGTTCTTGGAAATGTTTTGTCAAGTGGTTGTGGCTAGGGGTTTCTATTAACCATCCTGCTGGGTTTCCATTTTATTTTTTTCCCCAACATGTAAATGACACTTCCAAAGAGCCCCACTGCCCAGACTGGATACATTAATCAACCCTTGGGGGTGGAGGAGGACAGTTCGCTTCATTCACTGGTGGAGGGGCCTAGTGATACTTTCTCCATTTAGCCCTGAAAGCTGCACTGTGGGAACGGCACACAATTTTCATGTAGGCATGCATATATATAGTTTGCTATTTCAGAACTATAATGACCTAAATACTGTGCCAGACACTACATTATTGGAATATTTTGTGTTTCTCTTCAGAACTGCCTAAAAATTCGGCTAATTCTAATTCGTGGAAACCTGTGCTTAAATACTTAGCAAGTGACAGAGTTTAAAAATATTCTCAGAATCAGGCTCGCTTGCAGGCCTGGTTGTTACAGTTTCAGCCTGAAATTAAAATATTTTCAAGGGTTGCTTTTAGCTACAAACCGGACGTGCCCAGCCAGCTCTGTGTCCCCGTTTAAGAATTGGCTTGATATGTGACAGATTCTATCTCTGCCTTTGATGGACTCCAGTTTGGTGTGTGATTGATTCTTTTCTTTAACCAGTTGGTCTTTCAAAGGCTCAAGCCTCTCAAGAAACCAGGATGGCCTGGCAGACAGATTGCAGATATCAGCTGGCATGAGGGTTTTGCTGCTGGGTACAGTGTCAGACCCGGCAGCATTATGCACTGAAATATTTCACGAATCTGAACGGCTTGTAAAACCTTTTGGTATTTTATTCAATATATGTTGATCATTGTGCTGTAAAATGAATAGTTTGGCCAAATTAAGAAAAACATTTTGTGGGGAAACTCTTCCCCCTATTGTCGACGGACGATAGTGGGATCTGAGCTACACTGTGTACATGGGGCAGAAGTTAACATTTCCAGGGCTGTCTTCTGGTCGTCTGGGCTGTATATTTGGAGTGTTTTGCAATGTTCCACTTTGAAGTAAAAAGTTCCTTCAGATTACTGAGTAGCAACTTTGTTTCAACATTTGAAACCAGGATAACAGTTCCTGTGGTGCTGCCCACAGGATGCTCTGTCTTTTTAGGCCGGTCTGAAGCCACATTAGAGCTCTTCAGAGGATGCCGTGCTCTGGGTTGCAGAAAGGACTGGCTTAGAGTTTGGTGGTAATGGAAAACACTGATTTCTGAAGGATGTGATAAATATAGAGGGGATCAGTGGATCATCTTCACCATGAGGACAGTATGGGGGGCAATATTGCACCAGTGGATTCTGTTTCCGTTTTAGCACTTTTTTTCATTTTAAACAACTGTATCTTAAAATTCTTCATACCAGGAAACGTACATGGCTGATAATTTGCAGCACAGAACGCAATCATGAAATTTATAACATTATGCCTCCTAAGAAAGTGATTCTCATTGGCTAACAAATTTTCCCAAAATTAATCAGCAATTACACTAGTCAGCGGAGATGCAACAACAGCAAAGTACTCCCAGGTGAACAGCGTTGGAGGCAGAAAAAAAATCTTGAAGACAGACTTTTAGTGTAGACAGCAATACTTATCAGGGAGATGGGGGTATGCCAGCTGCTATAGTCAACCGCACAGCGGATGATTGTTGTTGCATACATATATGTGTAGCCCATTGTAGGGAGGTCTGCGGCTTTCCATATGTGGGCAACTGAAACTATGACTGCCAATAGAAATTACTCTTACTGTTGAGGAGTATTGTGGGTACAGGCCCTCATCATCAACATCCCCCAGCAAAACAATCCATGGTTACATTGGCAGTTGTATACCAGTTACCGCTTTGATACACCATAGACCTTCCTTCCAGAAGCCTACATTGCATGCACATCCCATAAATATATATATGATCTGATAGAGACTTCTAGCTGCAGATGCCTTGCCTTTGAATTTCCCAGGCGTCGGGCTGGACCCGGAAATGTTTGCTGAGCAATACCCCTTGCGCACATCATCGTGTGGCTCCATTCGGCTCTGCGTGATGTCGTTAGCAGCGTCGGTTATGAAGTCACGGTGCCTATATAGGCGCCACCCAGGCGCACGGACGTCCGTTCTTTTCTTTCAGCGCCAGTTAGGCACTGATCCAAGAAGAGCTACCCCTCTGTCGCTTTTTGACACGGTTTTCTCAAATTTTTGTCGAATTCAGATTTTTTTCTAACTTTGTGTGCGAGGAGGTCTTCGAGGAAGACGGGGTTCAAGCCGTGCAGTGCCTGCCACCACATAATGTCGGTTACGGACCCCTACCTAGTCTGTCTCTGGTGTCTCGAGCATGTCCACGATTCGAAGTCTTGCTCGGACTGTCGGGTTATGGCTCTTAAGGCCTTGCGGTAGTGGGCTATGAAGCTCCTTGCGGCCTGGCAGTCAACACCATCCAGCGAGACTCCACGGAGGTCCAGGTCCTGATCTAGGAAGAGGAGGTCGCTCGAGACCTTCTGGACACTCGGGGAAGAGGCACAAGAAGAAGTCCAAGCGGACTTCATATTCTCGTCTGTCGACGAAAGAGGTAAGGAGCACCGACGCTCTAGGCATGGTTCTGCGGAGTCGGAGCCAGGGTCCACTTCATGCCTCCCTCCCTTTCTGGGAGCCGGAGCGACCTCCGCTCAAATTAAAGAATTTTATCAGGCCAAGCACCTCGTATTTGAGTTGGCCGGCCCCTCTGGTGAGTCCCTGGGCCCCGTGGGGTCGGAAGGGTCCCCATCAGGTTCAGCTCCAGCCACAGTGCTGGTGGGGCCTCAGGGATCCAATCCCGGATCTGGGTTGACGCCGGTCATGCCATCGCGACCTCCGGCGTCGGGCCCAAAGTCAGTGCTGCTGGTGCCCACTGGTGTCGCCAGCCCTATCCTTATCCCCGACAACACAGAGTCGTAACGACGTCGCTCAATGCTGATTCCGGCACCGATTGAACCCAGAGGTTCTATGTTGTCGCCTGAACTCTTTGAGGATATGTTAGGCTCAGGAGAGGATTGGAAGGGGTCTATGGACCCTTTGAAACACCAGGATGACTCTGCAGAGCAGTTGGACTGGTAATGGGAACTTGGAGAAGCCAGTGGACTGGACACTTCTCTAGAGACTGGCATGCTCTCTATGCCAACTGTGGCTACGGCGGGGAGGGCATCCTATGCTATGGTGGTTAAAAGGGCAGCTGAGGTCCTCCGCCCAGAGCTGCCTTCCGTGCAGGTCAGGACTAATCTCCTGACTGAAGTGCTTCAGCCTAGGGCTTCTACCTCTGAACCCCTTTTGCTCTTTAATGAAGCACTAAGTGATGTCCTTCTAGTCAAGTGGTCCAAGCCTAGCACAGGGACTCCTGTGAATAGGACAATTTCACACCGCCATCGCCCAGCTCCGGGCGACCCAAAGTTCCTCAGCCAACACCCCACCCCCGAAAGTTTAGTGGTGCAGGCCTCCACATCCCAGGACGTGTTCCCTTCTGCCCCTCCAGTTAGGGAATCTAAGAGGCTGGATTCATTTAGTCTTCCTCCAGCCTGGCATTGCGGTCGGTGAATACTGCATGGTTTTATTCGGCCGTTTCTCCCACTCCCTTTTGGAGACAGTTGCGCAAGTGCTGCCACAAGTCCTGAAGGAGGCCTGGGCTCTGCTCTCCCAAGCAATTAAGGACGGGAGGGATGCACTAAAATTGATTTCCACAACAGTGGCCTTGAGGCGCCACGCCTGGCTTTGGATAACTGGCTTCTCAGGCGATGTCCAGGCAAATTTGATTGACGTGCCTTTTGATGGATCCTGTCTTTTTGGGGAAATGGCATATTTGGCCCTATTGAGGTTCAAGGACTCTCGAGCTACGGCCAAACCCATGGGTCTCTCTTCTGCTCCTCGTGGCAAGTCTACTTTTCACCCTTTTCATGGCAACGGATGGGGTTTCCAGCCTTGTCAGCCCTGTCCCAGCTACCGTCCTGCGCAGGCTTCCCGCGGATGTGGACGCGGTTCATTCCAGCCTAGGAATGGAAACCAGAAGTCTTCTGCCACTCTGCCCTCAGCACCTACAGTCTCCAAGCACTCCTAGTCTGACTCTGCAAGACCACACCACTCCAGTTTGCGAGAGAATCCATCATCATCTGCCCCACTGGAGGTCCATAACATCGGACAAGACAGTCTTGCAGCTCATTTAGGAGGACAGTTCTCTGCCTTTCCTTTCTTTTACTCCTCCCAGTCTTCCAAATCCAGATCGGCTGATGGAGGATCATTTGAAATTGCTCCAGGAGGAAGTTACAGTTCTCTTGCCCAAGTGAGCTATAGAGACGGTCCAGGTTTCAGAAGTAGGCAGTGCCTGTTATTCATGCAACTTTCTGATTCCAAAGAAGAACAAAGGGTTGCGCCCCATTTTAGATCTTTTGACCGTCAATCTCTTCGACAAGAAGGAGAAGTTCAAGATGGTTACTCTAGCTCAGGTCTTGTCTGCCCTAGACCAAGAAGATTGGATGGTAGCATTGGACCTGCAGGATGCGTATTTTCACATCTGTGCTCCCCTTAGGCCTTTCCAGTGCCCCTCAGGTGTTCACCAGGGTGATGGCGGTGGTCTCAGCTCATCTGCGTAGGTCAGGGGTGTCCGCTTCCCCTACTGCGATGACTGGCTGTTGAAGGCATCCATGCCCCAGGCTGTCATCTCCCACTTTCAGAATACGACGGACCGCCTGCATTCGCTGGGGTTCTCTATCAACGTGCCAAAGCCACACCTGACTCCTTCTCAAATGCTCCCTTTCATCTGAGCTGTTCTGAACACAGTGCAGTTTTGGGCCTATCCTTCTGATCAGTGCGTCCAAGATATTCAGGTTATGATTCTGATGTTTCAGCCTCTATCCTGGATTTCGGTGAGACTGACTCTGAGGCTGTTGAGCCTCATGGCCTCCTGCATCCTGTTGGTAAAGCATGCCAGGTGTCGTATGCGGGCTCTGCAGTGGGACCTGAAGTTCCAGGGGGCACAGCATCGAGGAAATCTCACCAACGTGGTCTAGCTCTTGGAAGGAACTGTGATAGATTCACAGTGGTGGTTGACAAACCGCGATTGGGTCAGCGGGATACCCTACTCTCTTCTCCAACCAGATCTCACATTCGTGACAGATGCGTCACTTCTGGGATGGGGCTGCCATCTGGGAGAGGTGGAGATCAGGGGACACTGGTCTCTGGCAGAGTCGGGATCCACATCAGTTCGTTTGAGCTTTGAGCGATTCGATTGGCATTGAAAGTAACCCTGGGCAAAGCACTACGCTACGCTCGCGAAGTTTGCGCTACTTCGCACTACGCGAATTGCACGTAGAACAGTGGTCATTTTTTGCTTCCTCGAGGTCCTCAACGTCACGTTTGTGACTGCGAGCAAGCAAAATGACATCCCGGCGAGACTTTTTCCTCGTTCGCGATCAGCAACATCAAGTTGCCGATTGCGAGCGTGGAAAATAAACCTTCCGGCGAGATTCTCAACGCGGGGAGGTCAGGTTTCTCATTGCGAGTGGTCGCGTATGCTCGCGATGAGAAACTGCCAGTCCGCATTGAGAAAGCTGCTGTTCGAGTAGAAATCTACTCGAGCGGCAGAAAACGACTGCTTGCACTGTGCAAGATGCAGTTTGCACTGATTGCACAGTGCGGATAAGCATCTGGCACTGTCCAATCAGTGCGAACAGCATTTTGCACAGTGCACTACGCAGTTCGCGTAGCTACGCGTAGCTCGCGAAGTGCACTTTGCGTAGCTACGCGTAGCGCTACTTCGCAAACTACGGCCAGGCTTAATTGAAAGCATTTCTTCCCTCTATCAAGACGACGTTAGTGCAGATGTTCACAGACAACCCCACCGCCATGTGGTACTTCAACAAGCAGAGCGGGTGGGTTCGTGGACCCATTGTCGAGAGGCCCTGCGTCTCTGGATATGGCTGGAACAGCAGGGCATAACCCTGTTGGTTCAACAACAGGCAAGTTCTCTGAACACCAGGGCAGACAAACTCAGCCGTCGATGCCTAGTGGATCACAGATAGCTTCTCCAGTCGGAGGTGGGGAAGGTATCTATCAGCAGTAGGGAGAACCTTGGTTAGAATTGTTTGCCTCCGAAGGGAACGCACAGTGTCCGCAATACTGCATGCTGGAGTTTCCAAGACGGCTATCGCTCAGCGACGCTTTTCGTCGTGAATGGAGCTCAGGCCTGCTGTCCACCTTTCTGCCCATACCACTCCTGCTCAGGGTTCTGAAGAAGAGCAGGTGCGACCTGGCCCAAATCATTATTGTGGCTCCGGACTGGGCGAGGAGAGTCTGGTATCCAGAGCTTCTGAAAATGAGCATTGATCCACCGATCAGACTGCCCTTTCCGGAGGATTTTCTGTTGCAGCAGAAAGGGAGGGTCCTCCACCCTAACCTGTCAACTCTGCGCCTCCATGCCGTGAGATTGAGCGGCAGCAGGCGCCAGGCAGCCCTCCACTAAGACGGTATACGCCTGCCGTTGGGAGAAATTTGTATTATACATACTGAACAGAAAGGTCTATTGACCCTCTTTCTGCTTCTCTTTCCACTGTTCTTCTGTTCATCCTAACCCTTGCCCCAACAGGGCTCTGCTTTGGGAGCTCTCAAGGGTTATCTTTCTGCTCTCTATACTTTTTTATGGCTGCCAGACCAACCCTCTCGCTCTTTAGGTCTCCTATTGTACATAGGTTTCTAAAAGGGCTGGCACACTTGATTTCGCCCACACCCTTTGTTATGCCGCAGTGGGACCTTAATTTGGTCCTCACTTATCTTGTGTGCTCCCTTCGAGCCTTTACACAACTGTCCCCTCCGGCTGCTTACCCTAGAGACAGCCTTTTTGATGGCGGTTATATCTGCCCGGAGGGTGAGTGAGTTGCAGGCGCTATCTTGCACACCTCCCTACATTATGTCTGTTCCAGACAAAGTGGTGCTTCGCACCTGTGCTGCTTCTTTTTTGCCATAAGTTGTGACCCCATTCCATCTGGGTCAGTCTATCACACTGTCCACCTTCTTTGTTCCCCGCATCCCACTAAGGGAAAGGAGCGTCTCCACTGCGTGGACCCAAAAAGAGCATAGTCGTTCTACCTTGACCGCACAAAAGAGTTCCGGGTGGACGACCAACTCTTTGTGGGGTTCATGGGAGCTAAGAAAGTGTAAGGGCAGTGCAGAAAGGACCTTCACTCGCTGGGTCGTTCTCTGCATTAAGGTCTGCTATGTCCTGGCTATGAAGCAGCCCCCTGAGGGATTAAGGGTCCATTCCACCAGGGGAAAGGCTGCACCTATGGTCTTGGCTTTGTGTCCCAGTCCTGGACATCTGACAGGCAGCAACGTAGGCATTTTTGCACACGTTTGCCAAACACTACTGCCTGGAAAGACAGTTCCGCAAAGACAGGCATTTTGCGTGTTCTGTCCTGCAGGATTTTCTAGTTTAAGGTATTGGTCCGCACCCACCGCCGGGATGGTATGGCTTGGGTATCTAATTCAAAGGTAAGGAATCTACTGCTAGAAGTCTCTATCAGATTAACTAGCTACTTGCCGTTGGTAACGCATTATCTGATAGAGACTCTATCTAGCTGCAGATTCCTTACAGCCCCACCCATGCCTCCCCGCTTTGTGGACTGACTTTGTTAGAACTAGGGTTACTTGCCTTTTCAGGGCCGTAGTTTTGCACACAACTACATCAGTTACTTCGTGGCTCTGCGCTTCTGGCTTGGAAAAAATTAAAAGTACTGACATCCGCATGCCTGGGTGGTGCCTATATAGGAACTGCAACATCATAACCGATGCTGCTGACGACAACATGCAGAGCCGAATGGAGCCACCCGACGGCACGCAAAAGGGTTAAAGCTCATCAAAAGTTTCCGGATCCAGCCTGACTCCTTGGAAATTCAAAGGTAAGTAATCTGCAGCTAGATAGAGTCTCTACAGATAATGCGTTACCGAAGGTAACTTTTTTCGTCTGTGCCTCTAGTGTGAAGTCTCTGTATATGCTCATGCCTGCATGTGCCTCTACATGGATCTATCAGTGTTTATCTCTATGTCTGTGTTTGCTTGCACCCATTTGTCAGTGTCCATGTAAATAATTGCTGTTGTTTCCAGTTAGCCCTTGTAGCTCAGTTTATGTGATTAAGGGTGCTAATTGGATTGAGTAGGCTTTTTTCTTAGCCAGTAGAATTCCCATTCTGTTTTTCTGCTTGACATGTAGGCCTTAATTAGGTGAAATTGTGTAGTTCTAGTCCTCTGTAATTGCACCTGGGTACCTGATTCAGTCAGTGAATTGTATTAATTGTCTCATTCACATTATACCAATATTGATTTACTCTCAAGTCTTGTCAGTTGCACTGTATAATCCCAAAATATGAAAGTGTAGTGTCGCCAAACCCTCCAGTAAATAAATGCATCAAACTGTGCATCATTTAATACCAACTGCTGCACTGCAAATGAAACAAGCAACTTTTATTATTGGCTGATTGTAGAGGTGGGTAAGGCAGAAAGTGAATGAGAAAAACCGAGCCAGGGGTCAACTTGTCTCTGAGAACCAAAACAAGAGCAGAGCCTGCAAAAATTGTTATGTGGCTAACCTCTTGCTTTCTCTCATTTTGCTGCCTGCTTCATATTTCTTCCTGTTTTCAAATTTCTCTATACTCTCTCTGATTCTCCCTATTTCTCATTTTCTCTTGTTTCTTTCTGGCTCCAATTTCTCTCTTCTCTCCCTTGTTTTGTCTTTTCTTCAACACTGCCTTTGTCTGTTTTTCTTCCACCAGCTCTGTATTTATTCTGTCATGCTCCATGTGAACCTCTCTCTCTCTCTCTAAATCTCCTTGTCTTTCTTGCTCGCACTCCTCTCTCCTTCCTACTAACCCAGTTATTAGCCCCCTTGCACAAAGTCCTTTCTTTTTTCCTCCCTCTTTCAGTGCACAAGTCATTCTCCAAGCCCCCCAGGGAGCAGCAGAGGAAAGGATGTCCAATGTCACAATTTTTGCATTTTGATTTTGGAACTGCAGGTGGCCAGTGGCACTGACCAGCCTCTCCTCCAGTATGCCCAAAAGTGCTTGGAAAATGATTATGATAGCATGCATAGAGATGCTCGAGAGGCAGAATCTGCAGATTCTCGGCTTGCTTTTGGTTCACAGCCCCAAACGGACTTTGGGCAGAGCCAGACACCTGGCTTCAGCCTTCAGTGTCTCACCCACTTCCAGCTGATTGGCATGGCTCCAAGAAGAGCCAGGGATCCTATATGTTCTTTTAGAGATGTTTGCTGGTGTGGCTTTCTATCACCTGGGTAGCTGTTTTTGTTTTTACATTTATTGTAGAAAGAGCCATAAGATTAATAGCTCTTTGTAGCTGAGGATGTTGTCTGCTGCTTTATGTTTGTTGAGCACAGCTAGCATGCCTCACACAGTCACGCAATTAAAGGGCTCCTCATGGGTGGGGGTCTTGATTTAATGAGACCCTGTATCAAAATCTTCAGCGTCCACAAAAAGGTACTTTTTTGTCTGCAACAAGAAAGGGTGATTTGGCCAACGATATATTACAGAGGTGAAGTGATTGAAAGTGATAAAAAATTGTAATGATTGAGTATACATTTCAGATGTAAATTAGTCCCTTATGCTGTGCAATCATTGCATGTAGTAGGAAGTGGAAAAATGCACCAAACAGCCAATACAATGAGGAGAAAGATATGTACTTCCCTGGGCTGATCGAAGATGAGAGTGATAACATTTCAAGCCAATGGCTGAAGGGCGTAAAGTAGCTAATGGCCAGTGCTTTATATGGGCTTATAGTCACTGATGCATTAGATTCAACTTGCCAGGACTACTGAGGAGAGGGGGTGAGCTTGGGGTCAAAGCACATGGAGTTACTCACAAAGTCACTTGTAGACATGCAGTTGTGCACACTCATCATAAGACTTTATGTACATTCCATATAATTGTTCTTTTTAGGCTGACACCCAAGTACTCTGACTGAAAGTATGATATTCTAATCCTGACTTCCGTACTTAAATGTGTGATCCTGAGCAAAGTTATTCCTCTCCATCTGAGTTGGTTGCCTTATGTGGAAACACATCACACACCTGTAGGTGATTCAGTAGACACTGAACTCCCCCCAAAAATCCTTGACCCATTTTCACACCATGTGCCTCGCATATAATGCAGATGAAGTATTCCAAATGTCCTATATTGACCTGTGCAAATGTATCTCCCTGCTCCAAAGGCACACGTATAATATATGAAAACACTACCTAAGGTTTTTTAAGCATTGTTCAATATGTTCTTACTTTGCCACGTACAGAGTTAGGTTTCCTTACCAACAAACCTATGGTATTTTCTCACCACACTGCAGATCAAAGCAATGCATCTTTTTTTCTTTATATCTTTCACTGTGTCAACCTTCAGCGGATCTTGTGAACAAGAAGAGGTAGTCTGTGTTAGATATTAATTTGATGAGATATAAATTTACAGTCTATGTAGTGAAAGTGAATTTGCTGAAGTATTTACACAGGAATAGTGCCTCTTGTGGTACATATGGGGAATCAAATGTTCCAATAAATCTCTGGTATTTCAAGTTGATAGAACAAGTAATCATTCTGGTGAGGATATTATTGTGCATCGTTCTAGAGAGAGTTTCTCCAGTTTGCAAACACTGAGGATCTTCAACTAATATTTCTGCTACAAATTAAATCAAAATGAAGACATTCCTGACTGTTGTAACATTGAACAAATGCAAGATTCTGCAAAGAGTATAACTGGGTTAACATTGGAAATATAAAACGTGGGTTGCTTGGCATGTAGATGACTAAAATCGCTGGACATAAATAAATCCCAAGGCACTACAATGGCCTGAATGTAATATTGCTGATTACTGAAGCAATAAATGTAAGCAGCTGATGTCGCCATGAAAGCAACTCAAAGACCAGAAATGCTGGTATCACTATAAAGAGAACTGCGAAGAGTTTTTGAGATGAAGTTTGACCAATCATACAAATGCTTTATAATCTACAGACCAGGAGACAACATACCACATGTTTGTACGAAACAGGAGTACATTTTTGGCCATTTTGTTGATATGCATTTGTGTGTAGTTATGTTTATAACTTATAAGGTTTAATATGGACCAGGTTATTGTTATCAACAGTTTGTGTGCTGACATTTTAGACCACATGTAATGGAAATAAAAGTGCCTGACATTTGATGTTAACTGCTGTTGCAAAGTATTTCGTGCACTTTTCTTTTTACTTCAGGTAGATGGTCCCACAGCAACTGATATCATCACTGCCATTATTTAGTGACTTTCATGAGTCCTTGGCCTGTTATACTTTGGGGGTTAGGTTGGGGTGTGCTTCAGATTTATTATGTGGTTTTATATATGTGGCACCATACCAACCAACACTTGGAGCTAGCGTGCAATATGTGGGCTAAATCACTTTCAGATTTTTTTTGATAATCTATATTTTATGTATCACGCCTCTGAGAAGAATCCAAAGAGAACTAAAACAGTGTGCTAAAGGATTTGAGCAGTGTTTCCTTGTGATTAGGGCAACACTTTCTATTCACTAGGTTACTTACAGTGAAAGGTGTGTAAACAATATTTGGCAGTTTTTCCTCATTACACCAACTTTTTTCAACAGTGGCTGCTGACCAAAAACGTCCTTCCTGAGAGCAAAATATGCTGGTCTTGGCAGCATTCTCACCTCACGTGTATTCTAAAAAATGTTGGTGTTCCTTTGGATGCACTGGTAGAACTATGGGGGCTCATTATGATGGCGGACGGACTTCAGTCGGTCTGCCACCGTCGTGGTAGTGGGACCGTCCGCCTACGAAGCGGCTTACCCACCGATCGCGTTAGGATGCGACTGCTACTGCGGCGGTTGCATTGCCTATCTATTGTATTGCTGCGGGGATGCGGTTAGCAGACCCCGCCACAATCCAAAAAAACAACACTCGCATATTCCTGCTCTACGTAATGACCCCCTATTTGTGATTCTTCTCATCAACTCAATACCAAGATCTTTGCGCTGCTACTATTTGAAGAGCTGCGAGCTGCGTATGATTTACTGGTAGGGCACTTCCTGAAGCATAGGGCCCTTGTGAGAGGGATTGGACGCCACTGGTGGGAGGGGGAAGCCGAACCGCAGGCCCTGACAGGGTGCAGATATGTGGCACTATCTGTGGGGAGGATTAAGACAGTATCATTCCTTTCTAAAGCCATAAAACAGGACTCACAACAGCCACTAGAGCACCTGCGTCTACAATGGGAGGAAGATTTAGGTAAACAAATACCAGAGACAGAGTGGGATAAGATCCTAGAGTATACTCCGAAGGTATCGACAAATGCAAGGTTTAAACTTATTAATTTGTATGTCCTGCATACGGCTTACCTTACACCGGCCAGAATCCGGAGGTATTTTGGCACAGACACAGCAGCATGCCCACTCTGTGGGGAAAGGGAGGCGCACATACTCCACATGTTCTGGAACTGCCCACTCTTCAACTTTTTTGAGATGAAATACGACGAGTAGTGGGAGAAACTCATTGACAAGGACCTCCCAAACACCCCAGAGCACTTCCTACTAGGGTGGTTCCCCCACACGGCCAAAAATAAGACAACTGGAAAATTCCAGGACCTGGTATACGTCCTAGCTAAAAGAGAAATAGCCAGAAATAGGAAGGCACGGGGGGGCAGGATCGCCTCCTGGACTAGCGAGCTGGAGAGATGGGCGGGGGCAGAGGGCAGGTTTGCTCAGGGAAGCCCAACGGGGGATAGGCAAATTGGACAGAGCCAGAGCATGAGAAGGTCTAGTGAATGAACTGATGGCTAGAAGCCAAGACAGTGATATCAGGACGAACACCCTGCAACCCCTGACCAAGGGAACGGCTGAGTAAGACACTGAATAGAAGACAACCCAAAAAGTGGACGCCTTTTGATTGTGAAGGAGTGATCCATACCATAACACAGATAGTGATTGTATAGCAGACGCAACTCAAGGAGGGAGGGGGGAGGTTATGTTTAGCGGGGTTGTTAACTTTAACATAGCAGAAGAATTATACCACTTTTGTGCACGGATAACAATGTAAGAAAGGACACGATTGGTGTCTATTGAATGTGTGCATTGCATTTGTCTTTAAATGCCAATAAAATCTGGTTTGAAAAAAACTTCAATACCAAGATGCGACTTTGTCTGAGTTCCCTGTAGTCTGTTGCTTCTCTCACCTGTCTCCCAGTCTCTCAGCTGCCCTTTTTGTTACTAAGGCCCTGATTACGATGTCGGGTGGACCATATTGTTCTGGAACGGGCCGACTGTAGGTCAGTGGTTCCGACATCTGTATTAGGAGGCGATCCCCCCCATAGGGCGCTCGGAAACATACATTCTACAATGAAAACTTGTGCGATAAGCGGAAAAGGCAGCAGCATTGTAAAATGGATGTTTTTTTAACATCCTTGCACCGTGTGGCAGGCACCTCACGGCTACACACATGGTGCAGGGACGTTTAGGGGGTATCATAGGTGCCCTCCAGGCTTAAAAGCAGAGGGCCAAGGGGGTAGGGGCCCCCATAAACACATTGACAGCCTTTCCATGTCAGGAATGCCGACATGAAAGGGCTGTCGGAAACTGCCATTGTAATCCTGACGGTGGAGCTGAGCATGGCTCTGCCATTGTTAGGGAATTATGGATGGCTTCTGACAGGCTCCTTGAGCCTTTTGGACGCGCCACTGACTGTTCCTCTGAGCAGACTGCAGTGTCAGATGTCGGGCAGACCGCAATTGACGGTCTTTCGGTTGCGGTCTGCCCAACATCGTAATCTGGCTCTTAATGTCTTACCTGCCTATCTCTGAACTGAATCTTTTTAACAAGTCTCATCTTCCTCCCTCTCAGTTGTCTATCTCCAGCTGTCTATCACGTTTCTCACACCTTTCTCCCTCGCTTTCTGTCTCTCTTAGACAACTCTTTTGTATCTGTCTCTATCTATATCACACCTCTCATTGTCGTCTTCTATCTATGGTCTTCCCCTCCCTCTGACTCGATGTTTCTCTTTGTCACCTGATTGGGTCTGTCACCTGTCACTCTCACTTTCGTTCACACCTATCTGTATCTCTCCTACCAATCACCGCTCTGAGTTATCCGATCCCTCCCTCTGTCTCTTGCACATACACACTCCCTGTCTTTGTCTCTCAGCCTTTCACATGTCTCTCGGTAGTGGCCTCTTTCTTTCATTAGTTACCCTCATGGTCTCTACACTTTACCCCTTCTTTATGTTTTCTCTTCTCTCCCCTGTATTTCTTGCTCCCTTCACATGCTCAAGGGCAGCATGGGGCACAAAAACACCTTTTCACTGATGCCCACTCCACCTGCAACAGTAAATATTTGTTTTGCAAGTTAGTTACTTTCTGCTGAGGTCAAGGGTTACAAGCATAGTGTTAGGGGTCAGAGGTCGAAGCCATGAGTTGCTGCTGGTACCTCCTAAATGATGCCCATACACTTGTCAGGGAGAAAACCACAACAAATCATTTACAGAGCAAATATAACAACCCTCCACAAGATTGTGATTTTGATGTCAAGGGGGCTAGACCGTACCAATTGCTGAGAGTAAATATGATGGACACGATCATAGGAATACATAGATAGAGAATACAAGGGATGCAGTGCTGTGTCGATCCCTATTCGTTTTTAGCCACTAGTGATTAAGATGACACCCCGCAAATGTGACATGGTTTTATGTATATGAATAATGCTTTTAAAATGTGTTGGGCCACCTTTCCAAGGTTTGAACCACTCTGACATAGATGGTTACAGGGGGGGGGAGGAGACAGCTAGTCGCTCATTCAACCAGGTGCTAGAAAATTCACCTTCCAAGCCTATGTGAAAATCTTTTATTTCTGTGGTTACCACAGTCACTTTTAATCAATTTGTAACATTCAGCTTCATGGAATCCCACAAAATTAGTTTTTGTTTAAATACTTTATATCACTGTGTAATACCTTATTTTGTGACATTTAAACTAATTTATTCCCCATCAGTTGACTAAACCTCACTTACTTTATAAAGGATCTTATGGTATGGAGTTCAAGAGAATTACAAATAGTGCTTTAAGTAAAGCCCCTCCGCTGAATGTAAGGGAAATCTCATAGTTGTTAAACAGATGAGGCTTGAAGGAATTTAACGATCTGTTAACTGGAATTGAATCATGGTATATTATTATCCGGATTTCTTTCTAAAACTGCCCACTGTATCTGTATTTGTACACTAGGTTTGAAATTCAAATGTCTTTCTTGTGCAGAGGTAACCTGCACCTATGTGAAATTTGGAATCAAATATTAAAAATATCCTTTTGTACAGGCATAGCCAACAGGAATACTCAACAGAGTTCAGAAATGTCTCGCTCATCATGTACACCAGGAAAATCATAACCCCATTAACAGTTTTCCTCCTATCCCGCAGCTGAATTGGATGGATAATGCACTTATTTTTCCCACATAAGCAATGCCAAGGGCTAAATTGGGTTGACAGCTGCACTGTCAAGTTTGGCCTAATGATAAAAATTTAAAAGAGAAAAAATGGCAGCCTTAATCTGCGCTATTGGGAATGCCACAATTTGGCAACACATTACGATTTTGTTTTCTGAGCCTGTGCATTTTCTAACCATCTCATAGGAACTGTGATGATGCGCCCCATTCCGGGCAATGAACTGTGCCAAAGCAATACGGACCTTTTCTCTTTCTCGTAACCCTTTAATCCAGTTAGAAACATTAACCTGGCCTACCAACTTTTTTCAGTTATAAAACACACTCAGGCAGCCACTTCCCTCATAGTAATTTGTCTGATCAATTTGTGAAAATGTGAACGGTATTACCCTTACATGCACATTTGCATCTTCAAGTGCCTGTTGCACATTACAAATGAAAGACCCTGCTCCTTCTTTCAGAACCGCCCCCCCCTTTTCTTTGTGATGTAATCTTTATCATTTTTTTAAATCAAATTCAGTGCTTTTCTATGCATGATGAGGGGGTCCTATGATATTCTGAAGTTTTCTGCATATATATGTAACAAATTGGATTTTGAGACAACCCAATGGAAAATTATTTATTAAATTTTTCCCTCGTGGTCGTCTCTCAAAATCCCCCCTCACCCGGCCCCGCCGCCCTTACCTACAGCAGTCGCTGCCGTGTACTTCATCCTGCGGTCTAGACCTTCCTGCCACTGTTCCATCCCAGTGTTCTATACATCTTCCCACGTTACCCTATTTTCCAACCTCTTGTCACTGTCTTTGCTCCTCTGTATTCCCACCCTCCTGCCTACTCCATCACTAATCTCTTCTCTATATATGTCCTCCTACATTTCCCCATCCTATCTTTTAAATCCCTCAAGCCTTACCCTTGTTCTGCTCCTCAGTCTTCCCACACTCGCTATACCCCTCATGTCTCTCCTTTAATATATATATAATTTTCTCTGACCAGCCGCCCCTCTATAAACCACATTTCTCCTCATTTCCTTCCTGCCATCATATTTGCTTAACCTTTTCTTCCTCAGCCTTCTGCGTCGTCATCTCCATGACTTACTTCGTCTAACCCCACATATGCTCTCCCCTCCATCCTCCTCGTGCCCATATTTCTTTCTTACTACATCACAGTTTGTCTCTCTCCCTAGCTGCCCATGTTCTCTAATCATGCCAGCCCTGCCACCCACTTCTAGTGGTCATCTCAAATGGACTTCTCATCCTCCCTTTCTTCTCTTGCCCTTACCTGTCCCCTTTCCCAATATTCCCTGCTCAAGCCCTCTGAAACCCAGCCCCTGCCCCTCACCTGGCTTCCTCCCTCATACCCTCCTCTCAGACATCCCCCTTCATTCACCCACCCCTGCCACTAGGTATATCGCGGCCTCCTTTTCCACATCATGCTCATCCCCACCCACCCCATTTCTCTTCCCAGACAATGTTTTTATTCCATTTCCACAGCTACTAACATCTCACACAGGACACATGCACAACACTAAACCACACCACTCTTCGCCACATGGCAATGTGCAACACAAAACCTTCCAACACATCAAATTTCCAACCTGTACACAACACTTAACTGACTATAGCACCTACCCACAACATACTAGAAAAATATGGCAACATTAACAGACCTTATGAGCTCATTCTTTGTGATACAACTTCACACCCAACTATACACTAGGTTGTTGCTGCCAGTCATAGGAAAGCACAGAAATGTATGTACTGATTATATGTGATTTACTGATGTACCAGTAAGTGCCTTAAAACACGTGTAGTGCCTGCTTTTTGACCACAGGATACATCTTTAGACCTTTCTAAGCTGGCCACCTCATTGTAAATGATATATCCTTGGGATGTGCCCTCTGCTCGGCACTCTATTTGCTCCCCAGCTTGATCTGTACTATATAGGTGCCCTACATATGAAGCTGCTCACATGGTCTAACCACCAAGAAGGCACTTCAGTCATAATGCACAAGTGTTGTTAGTGGATAACGAAGTTTATCATTAAGCCCGGTAAAGTAAGGTAAGATGGAATTCATTATTTTTGTACATGACTATCTTGTGACCTGTATTACCTCCCAGAATGTACTCCACTGTCTTGCTTGTGCTAGGAAGTGTTCCAGGAAGACAGTGGTAGGTGAATGCGACGCCCACGGGACATCCTGATAAACCGACTGCACCAGTGAGAAAAAAGGGTAGGTGGCAACACCAAACACTCCTAATGCCAAGCTGCTTCAACCTCATCCATCCCCTATCAGGAACACTTCACGCTGAAATGGCATTGTGAGAAAGTCACATTCTGTCCTACAGGAAGTCTGTATTTTGAGCAATCCCTTCCAAATTCTAAGTCCCTCATTTTAAACAGAAAAATAGAAGAAACAAATACTCAACCCGGTAATCCACGAGACAAATAGCAGTTTCAAGAGAGCTAAGTCCACACTTTCCCTGACGAGCCCTAAGTCTACAATACCTTTCGAGGCTAAGCTTTGTAGAAACTCCTGATCAAGGTACACCTAACCTAAATTCTATGCAAGCATAATCCACAGTGGTGAGCCGCACTACCAAAATTGTAGCAAATATATTAATAGTTTCAACAGTTTCTAAATAACAGGCACTGGCAAAGTTAATAGGTGTGGCTTTGATGTGTCAACATATGTAAAGCCAAGCATTCAGAAATGCTGTTTACATTCATTGCATCCACAAAAGCTGTTTATCACTTTTAAACACTGCACAGTTAGCTTGGCCAATATTAGAGGAAACGTAACAACAAAGGACTGCTTTCTGTATAAAGTGTATATAAGAGACGTTGAGTAATAATTGAGGAGCGTGGTGATTGAGGGTACCTTTTAGATGTAAAATAGTCCCTCATGCATTTCAAAGGAAGCAGTTCCAGAATGATGAAATAATACACAAAATAGCCAATAGCTTGAGTGAGGGATAAACCCTCCTCTGGATGGATCCAAAGCCCACTGAATATGTAGTTTAAAGGTAGCTACCAAAACCTGTTGCTCACAGCAGCAATGTCAAGCTGGACCTAAAAAGGAGTCAGCGAGTGTGTTTATCAGCAAGTGAGAAGACTAGGACAGGAGGAAATCAAACATGCAAGTAGGAGCCCAAGACACAAGTGAGGCAAGAAACAATCTCATCAGCCTCCTTTGAAATTGTGGGAAGACTTGATGCAAGTAACAGGATGGGCCATGAAGACCAGATCTAAAGAAGAAGGAATAGATAGGCATGTGCATCCTGTCAGAGACTGCTGCCCTCACCCAGACCACAGTACAACTTCGGTCTTGGGCGAGATTGACAATATTGCGCCCGGCAGTGCCCCTTCTCTGCAGTGCCCTGGCTTCTATACCTTCCATGTGGGCTGTGGTGCTGAGATAAGGACGTGGCAGTTTTCTCACCTTTGCTACCAGCCACTCACTAACTTCTGGGGTAGTCCCCCACTGCCTGAAAAAGGCAGTAGCTACATCTCCATTAAGGAAACTACAAGCAAACCTATCGGATCAGTCAAATTATAGACCCACTGAAAAAATTGTTCCTATGTCTAAACCACTGTAACGAGTAGAACGCCGGCTATAGTCCTGTGGAGGGTAAATGTGATTTTCAGTTACTATCTGGTTTCTGATTCATGCACATTGCGGAATGCTTAACCTGCCATTCAGGAGACCTTTGTCTGATTGCTGATGTTGGTGAGGCCTCTTATTTTCTAGTAGACCTGTCCATGGCCTTCAGCAGTCAGTCAGTCTTAGAATCAGACCAGACACAACCTTGGCTTTAATAGATTAAGTTCTGCAGGAGAAATCACAATTCACCAGGGTATGATTCTGTACCTCAAGCTGGATCCCTCTGAACTGTGACATCTGAAAGAAACACATAGTGATAGATTCCTTACCTTAGGATCACCCCCAGGCATTAAACTGGATCCAGAAAGTTTTCGTCAGCAATACCCCTGCAAGTCGGAAGGTGGCGTTGTGTGGCTCCGCGTCCATCGTGGTCGCCGAGATGATGTCGCGGCAGCTACTTAGACGCCGCCCTCGCGCGCTGACGTTAGTTCTTTCTTTTTCCACGCCAGCAAGCGCAGGTGCAGAGAGAGTAGTACCCCAAGTCATTTTTGGACTGTGTTTTTGAGACTTTTTGTCTCGGTTTTTTCGACTCTATTGACTCCTGGTGTCGTAGGGATGCCCAGGTTTAAGTCTTGCGGGGACTGCCATCAGATGATGTCCGTAACGGACCCACACCGTGTGTGTCTCTACTGCCTGGGGCTCGACCACGACCCCAAGTTGTGCCTCGACTGCCGGGCCATAGCGCCGAAGACTTTGCGGGAGCGGTCCCGAAAGTTGCTGGAGGTCCGGCAGTCGGCTCCGTGTCGCTCTAGGTCCCGGTCCCGTGGGAGGTCGAGGGACCGGACGCGGAGCCATCATCGTCGTTCTTCTGGATCGAAGTCTTCGCACTCGGGTTCAGGTAAGACTAAGCACAAGAGGTCGAAGAAGTGTCATCACTCGACGACTTCCCCTCGCCCGTCATGCAACGCGGCTGAGGGTGCGGGTGGTACCTCCCCCGCGGCTCCGGCGGAGCCTACGGTGTCGCCGTCTGCCTACCCGCCCTTCCCGGGTCCGTCGGCGACTCCGGCTCAGCTGCAGGATTTTCTGTCAGCCATGGCACGCCTCTTTGGGCCGTCGGGCCCGGCCGGGGCGCCTTCGGGCCCCGTGGGCCAGACTGGGGGGACTTCGCCCTTCACTGTCGGCGGCTCCGGCATCTCTGTCGGCTCCGGCGCCGCAGGACTCCCAAGGATCCAGGCCTGGATCCCGGTCGACGCTGGTTGACCTTGTTACATCTCCACCAATGTCAACCTCACTGGCACCACCTCCGACGTCGCCCGTGGCGCCGGACCACGTCGCCCCCGGTTTCAGCCCCGACATGGACACGGAGCCGGAACGGCGTCGCTCGACGCCGATGGGGCCTTTCTACCCCTATGTTCAGCCTCCTTATTTTTGGCCTGTACATCAGCCTGAGGAGGAATGGGAGGACTGGGAGGGGTCTGAGTACCCTCTCACAGCTCAGTGTGAGTATAACCTGGACTGGGCAGAGGAACCGGGGATGCCAGTGGTCTCGACACCACACCTGACCATGGCATGCTCACTCCTCCTGCCGTGGCTTCGGAGGAGGGTGCTAGTTATGCAGTGGTGTTGCGAAGGGCGGCGGAGGCCCTCAACCTCCAACTCCCTACCGTGGCGGCAGGACTTAACCCCTGACAGAAGTGCTTCAGCCAGCGGCTACCTCTCCAGAGCCACTGCTGCCTTTTAATGAGGCACTTTCTAACTTTCTTTTGGGCACCTGGTCCAGGCCCAACACAGGGCATGCTGTGGATAGGAACATGGCCCGACGCCATTGCCCGGCCCCGGGCAACCCCATTTTCCTCTCCCAACACCCCACCCCTGAGAGCCTGGATGTCCAAGCCTCAACGTCCCAGAGCGCATTCCCTACCGCACCCCTGGATAGGGAATCCAAGAGACTGCAACAATTTGAGAAGAAGATTTTTTCTTCCGCCAGTTCAGGGCTGCGGTCTGTGAACACCGCATGCCTCTTGGGCCGTTACTCCCACTCTGTGTGGGATACGGTGGCGCAAGTGCTGCCTCGAAGGCTTTTGCGGAAGGGAGAGATGAAGCCAAGTTCACAATACGATGTGGCCTTGATACCGCCAATTCGCTGGACAGAGCGAGTTCCACGACAGTGACACTTCGCCGCCACGCCTGACTGAGGTCTACTGGCTTCTCGGGGGATGTCCAGAACACCCTGATGGACATGCCCTTTGATGGCATTCGCCTTTTTGGCAACAAGGCAGATAGTGCGTTGGAGCGTTTTAAGGACTCACGGGCTACGGCCAAGTCCTTGGGCCTGTCAACCACTCGCCCTCCTCCGCCTTCTGCTTTTCGCTCCTTTCGTGGCAACGGAAATGGTGCCCCAGCACGTTCGCTTCAGAGCCACAGGTCACAGCAGCAGTCTCAGCGCGGACGTGGGAACTGTAGAGGTGTTTCAGGGGGCCAGCGGGCGGGTCAGTCCACTTCCACCCTGGCCACTACTGCCCCAAAACCTTCCTAGTCCGGTCTTTCAGGCCCATCAAACGCCAGTGGACGGCAGGATTCGCCATAACCCCTCCCACTGGCGCACCATCACTTCGGACAGGTGGGTTTTACAAATAGTCCGAAGGGCTACTCCCTCCCCTTCGAGACTACCCCTCCAGTCATGCCACCCCATTACCACCGCATGTCGGGGGATCGCTTGGCACTTCTTCAACAGGAAGTCGAGGCCCTCTTTGCCAAGGGGGCCATTGAGTGCGTTCCTGTGCCAGAAGTAGGATGTGGTTGTTATTCCCACTACTTTCTGGTGCCCAAGAAGGACAAGGGCCTGCGTCCTATCTTGGACCTCCGGGACGTGTATCGCTTCCTCCGGAAGGAGAAGTTCAAGATGCTAACTCTGGCTCAGGTCTTGTCTGCTCTCGACCCTGGAGACTGGATGGTAGCGTTGGACTTGCAGAACACATATTTCCACATTGCCGTCCTGCCGGCCCACTGGCGTTACCTGCGGTTCACAGTAGGCCACGAGCATTTTCAGTTTACCGTGCTCCCCTTTGGCCTTACCAGCGCCCCTCGGGTGCTCACGAAGGTGATGACGGTGGTCGCAGCTCATCTGCGCAGATCAGGGATCCAGTCTTCCCCTATCTCGTCGACTGGCTGTTGAAGGCAGGCTCGACCCAGACAGCCGTCTCCCACCTCCAAACTACGGCCGACCTCTTGCATTTGCTGGGGTTCTCCATCAATGTGCCGAAGTCGCACCTGAGTCCCTCTCAGAAGCTCCTCTTCATTGGAGCTGTTCTAGATACGACGCAGTTTTGGGCCTATCCTCCCGAACGGCGAGTCCAGGATATTCAGGCTATGATTCCGCTCTTTCGGCCTCTATCCTGGGTTTCGGTCAGGATGACCCTGAGGCTGTTGGGCCTCATGGCCTTCTGCATCCTGCTGGTCACTCATGCCAGATGGCATATGCGGGCTCTGCAGAGGGACCTGCAGTTCCAGTGGGCACAGCATCAGAGGAACCTGTCCACCTACGTCCAGATCTCGGAGGGCACTGCACAGCAGCTGCAGTGGTGGCTCATTAACCGACATTGGATCCAGGGCAGATCCCTCTCCCTTTCCCAACCAGAGGACACAGTGGTGATGGACGTGTCCCTCCTGGGATGGGGGGGGGCCACATGGGAGAGGCGGAGTTCAGAGGCCTCTGGTCTCCGGCGGAGTCCAAGCTCCATATCAACCTTCTGGACCTTCGGGCGATCCGACTTGCACTGAAGGCATTCCTTCCCTCTGTCAAAGGGAAAGTGGTGCAGGTGTTCACAGACAACACCGCCGCCATGTGGTACTGCAACAAACAGGGCGGGGTGGGGTCGTGAACCCTATGTCAGGAGGCTCTGCGCCTATGGACATGGCTGGAACAGCAGGGCATTTTCCTGGTGGTTCAACACCTGGCAGATTCAATGAACGCCAGGGTGGACAAACTCAGCGCAGGTGCATGTTGCATCACGAATGGCGTCTTCACTCGGACGTGGCGCAAGGTCTCTTTCAACAGTGGGGAGAGCCTTGGTTGGATCTATTTGCCCCCGAAGGGAACGCGCAATGTCAGCAGTTCTGCGCGTTGGAATTTCCAAGGCGGCACTCGCTAGGCAACGCTTTTTGTCACGTGTGAAGTTGCGGTCTGTTGTACGCCTTTCCGCCTATACCACTTCTGCCCAGAGTGCTGAAGAAGATCAGGCGCGACCGGGCTCAAGTCATTCTTGTGGCGCCGGACTGGGCTCGAAGAGTTTGGTATCCCGAGCCACTCAGTATAACAATCGATCCCCCGATCCAACTACCTCTTTGGGAGGATCTTCTGTCGCAGAAGCAGGGGACGGTCCTCCACCCGAACCCGTCCAGCCTCCACCTCTTTGCGTAGAGATTGAGTGGCGGCAGTTGATTCCTTTTGCCTTGCCTCCTGAAGTCTGTGATGTCATTCTGGCAGCCAGGCGTCCCTCCACTAAGTTGGTATATGTCTGCAGGTGGAACAAATTTGTGGCATGGTGCACAGCAAAGGCTGTGGATCCCCTTTCTGCCCCTCTTTCAGAAGGTCTTCTGTACCTTCTTTCTTTGGCCCAGCAGGGCTCTGCTCTGGGCACTATCAAGGGCAACCTTTCTGCTATTTCGGCTTTTCTGAGGCTCCCTGATCAGCCCTCTCTTTCCAAGTCCCCTGTTGTAAATAGATTTCTCAAAGGCAGTAGTCCTCTTTTCCCTCCTATTCCTTTCGTAATGCCACAGTGGGACTTGAATCTAGTACTAACATATCGAATGTGCACTCCCTTTGAGCCTCTGCACAATTGTCCTCTTCGTCTGCTCACCTTGAAGACTGCTTTCCTGGTTAACATCACCTCTGCTAGGAGAGTAAGTGAGCTCCAGGCTCTTTCTTGTAAGCCTCCTTTTCTATCTGTCCCCCCGGACAAGATTGTGCTCAGGACACGTCCATTCTTTCTGCCAAAGGTTGTCACTGCCTTTCACATCGGGCAGACCATCACTTTGCCTACCTTCATTCCGCCTCCGCATTCTTCTAGAGAGGAAGAGAGGTTCCACCGTCTGGACCCAAAAAGTGCGCTCTCGTTTTACTTGAACCGCATACAACAGTTCTGGGTGGATGACCAGCTCTTTGTTGGCTACGTTGGTGCCAAAAAAGGTCGGGCAGTACACAAGCGGACTATCTCCTGATGGGTCGTCTTGTGTATTAAAGCCTGTTATTCTCTGGCTAAAAAGGAAGCTCCATTGGGCTGCACGCTCATTCCACCAGGGCGACTGCAGCCACTACAGCATTGGGACGTGGTGTTCCCCTGCAAGACATCTGTCAGGCAGCTACGTGGGCCTCGCTCCACACTTTTACTAAACACTACTGTCAGGACACCCAAGTCCGGAGAAACGGCATCTTTGGCCGTTCTGTTCTCCGAGACTTCCTGGTGTGATCTTGGTTCGCAGACCCACCACCGGGGTTGGTATTGCTAGGGTATCTATTCTAAGGTAAGGAATCTATCGCTATGTTTTTCTTTCAGATGACCAAATTACTTACCTTCGGTAACGATATATCTGTAAGAAACATTAGTAGTGATAGATTCCTTACTGCCCCACCCATCCTCCCTGTTCTGCGAACTGATTTCTAAGGTTAAGGTCATCCCTTTCAGGGCCCTAGTTTCAAGGCACCAGTGGTCAGTATCTTGCATGGCTCTGCGTTTTCTGGCGCGGAAAGTCGTGTACAGAACTGACGTCAGCACGTGAGGGCGTCTAAGTAGCTGACGCGACGTCATCTTTTTTTTTTTATATATATATATTTTTATTACACTTTTACAATAATACCATCACATACAGCTTCAATACCACAGCAGCTTATCCAGCAGAATATAGTTCACGCTGTTCCTTTTCAAACTCTCCCCCCTCCCCCCATCCACCGGTGCACCTTAAGGTATATACAGTATAATCATTTACAGAATTCCCGGAGCAGTTTAACAACATTATTTAGCAGGGACAGTACTGTACTGGAGGCTGCGATATCATACATAATAACTGCCGCCATTAGCTCATAGCTAGTTGGTCAATCTATTCAATCATGGGAACTGGGATTCCCCGTCCCTCTTCAAGCAAGTCCTCCTCTGAGCTGCCGCGACGTCATCTTGGCGACCACGACGCGAACAACGGACGCGGAGCCGCACGACGCCACCTTCCGACACGCAGGGGTACTGCTGACGAAAACTTTCCGGATCCAGTCTGACGCCTGGGGCTAATTCTAAGGTAAGGAATCTATCACTACTAATGTTTCTTACCGATATATCATTATCGAAGGTAAGTAACTTGTTCATCGCTCATGGAGCACCGCTGTCACCACTGTTTTTGATACATACCTGGGCTCTCTGAGGAAGTTATTACCCAGGATATGGAACATCCGGTACAATTATGCTGACAATTCCCAACGTACACTTGAAATTTTACCCGGTACTGTGAGAAAGTGCCATCTTTCTTGCATGGTATGCCCCCACTTTTTGCTAAATTGCTGAATGTACTTCGATTGAGTGTACCCTGGGTTCCTGCCAATCAGGTGCCCAGGGCCTATGTTCCTTCCTTAAACCACACAAACTCCAAATTGGCAAACCCTAGCCACATGTCAGCCCCTAGTAAATGGTACCCTAGGTACCCAGGGCCTTGTGACCAGGGAAGGCCTCTAAGGGCTGCAGCACTCATTGTGCCACCCTCAGAGGCCCTGTACCCTTACACACACACACTGCCCTTGCAGGCTGAGTGTCTGGGTGCAGGACAAAACAAAGAGTCGACATGGCACACATCACTGTGTACCATGCCCATCACCTACACTGCCAAGGCATATGTCAGCCACCCCTCTAGCTGGGTGCATTACGCCTATGGTGTGGGCACAGGAGCAGGAGCCCTGTGCCCCTACAGTACCCGGGTCCATTCCTGGGCACTGTAAGTGCAGTGCTGTCACTTAAGAATACATGGTGCTGAGAGCTGGTCAAACACGAGCTCCACAGCACCATATTGGCAACACTGAAGCCTGGGAAGTTTGGTATCAAACTTCTCAGCACATTGAACCCACACTGATGCCAGTGTAGGATTTAATGTACTAAGCACCCCAGAGGGCATCTTAGAAGATGCCCCCTTACAGCTAACTTGCAATCCACGTCTGCTCTGAGGCTGCCCAGGCTGCCACACAGCAGACACGTTGCTGGACCCCTGGGTGGGAGAGCCCCTGCTCTCCCGGGCCTGCAACAATGCACATCCTGGGTGAGGTGAGAAATCTCCTCCCCCAGGATGAGCAAAGGGAAGCTTCAAAGGCATGCCGCCAGTTGGAGTTTCCCCAGGCCACTGCAACCCCCCACTCTGGCGGGAAGCTTGGCCGGAAACCCCATACAAGGACAGGGGATGTGCCAGCCTGCCCACCCCACCCCTCAGGTGGGGGAGGCGAGGTGAAGCACATCTCCGGGCTCTCGCCATCTTGGAGATGGGAGGCCCTACCCTATCAGGATTAGGCTACTGCCCCCCTCCCACAGGAGAGAGGCAGGATAGGGGGTGTACCCACCCCAGGACAAGGACCCATTGGTCCCTGGCCTTCACCTACCTGTAACGCCCCTAAATCTAGTATTTAGGGGCCCCCTGAACCTTCCTTCCTCAGATTCCAGATAGAAAAACGACAAGAAGAGCAAGAAGAACAAAGACCTGCCCTGCAGCTGCTAAAAAGAGAAGAAGACACCAACTGCTTTGGCCCCAGCCCTACCGGCCTGTCGACTCTCGAACCTGCACCAGCGCGGCATCCCACGTGGCCAGCAACCTCACCAACCCCGGAGGACCTGGCTACCCTTTAGCTCTAAGCCCCTGGGACTCCCACGAGTAGAGGCTCTACTCAAGAAACCTACTTGCTATCCCTGGCACCAGCCCGGGACCGCGGACCCAACACACTCTGCACCAGCCAAGCCTGGCCAGTGCCGGAGTGGACAAAGACCCAGAGGACGACCCCACGGCGACTGTGACCCAGAGTCCGGCACCCAAGGACCCCCCTCGACATCCCGGAAGAAGCCTGCAGCCTCAGAACCAAGTGCCACCCCAGCCGCGATCAACCAGAGGGTAAGATTCCCGACGTCAAAAGGCACCCCTGCACCCGGCGCCCTGCGACCCCCTGTGCCCAATCCCGGGGTACCCACCTAACCTACAACTACCCAACTTACCTCTCGAAGTGGTGGTGGCACCTGAAACATCCTCGTCCCCGAGCCTGCAGCCTCTTTCCAAACCGGAACATTCCCATTGATTTCCATTGAGCGCCCTAAGGCTCAAAAGCACCCTGCACCCAGCCGCCCGAGTGGCCCTGGCAGTGCCCTCTCTACTCTAACCTACTTCCCCACTTGCCCTGAGTAAGTGACCAGGAGCCCAGCTCCCACAGCCGCGTGGCTTGCCAGACAGCAGCCACCAACCAAGGCCCCCCTATCCCTCATAGGATAACATTGGGCCCAACTCTCTCTGCACCCGGCCGTCCTGAAACCGCTGAGGGTGACCCAACTGTACTTACCTGACACTGGGGGACCCCTGAGTCCATGCCCGGAATTTCAACACTACCAGTCGAGTACTTACCCTTAAACCGCTAACTTCATTTTCCTCATAGGGTAACATTGACTGGCTTTTTCTTCAAAAATCTTCTAAGTGTGAACTTTTCAAAACTGCAAAAATTCACCAAAAATCAGCCAAGCGACAAAAACGAATTTACTCACCTGCTCCTAGGTGAGCTCCCAGTGCTGGATCTTGGTGCCCAGCCCTGATTCTGAAAAGTGTTCACAACTATACTTACTTCTAACTCATTTTTCTCCCATAGGAAACCATTGTCTGCTTTTCTGTGAAATTTCTTCTAAGTGTCTACTTTTGCAAATTTGAAATATTCTTTTAAAATCGTACCATTTCTGCAAACGAAATTACTTACCTGCTTTTGATAAGGACCCCAGTCCTGGGTCTAGGCACCCAGTCCTGGATTACTAAAGTAACGATTAAGTACTCTACCTGCAATTTGAATTTCTTGCCATAGAGATCCATTGAATGTTTTCTGTGAAATATTTTCTAAGTGCTAACTTTTGAAATAGCTAAATATTATTTAAAAATCATTACAGTTATTAAGTCGACTTTCATCACTTGATTCTGAATACTGACCCCAGGCTGGTTCTAGGATCCAGACCTGGAATTCCAAAAGTAATCTGAAAAGTAATTTATTACAAATAACCTAAATTTACCATTGAGCTCAATGCATTGTTATGTTTAGGAAATAGGATTGTTTATTGCAACCAACTGTGACTGTTTACACGAATTTATTGCTTGAAACAAAAGTATTTATATTCAACCTCTCATTCTGAGAAAGTATATTTTTACCCCCTTTGTGGTTCTAAAAATAAAACAAGCATATATTTTATATATACAAATCATTGGCCTAGAGTTCAGTTATTGAGTGTGTGAAACCATTTGCTGACTGAGTGTGTACAATAAATGCTTTACACTGTCCTCTGGTACTGCCTTACTGCTCGACCAAGCTACCACTTTTGAGAGTAAGGTCATACCTAACTTTGACCTCTATCAGCCTCTGGGGGACTGTGGACTCTGTACACCCTGTACCTATTAGGGAACAGTATATACAGAGCCACTTTCTCACATTGGTGGATCAGCGGTGGGATACAAACTTGCATTTGTTGGACTACTTGGTTACCATCTGATCACACGACAGAACTCTTAAAAATTGCCTTTAGAATTCTGATTGGTTTTTCCAAAATTACTAAAAGTCTTGCTAGGGCCTTGCTTAAGTCCCATTAGAATTTTAGAAAAATAAAAGTCACTATAGTCAGGGTAGAGGGTTAGAACTGTCAGGTTAGAATGTCTCAAACAAACCCAGCTATTAGTGATAATAATAACATGGACCTGGTGGAGGAGCTCGACCTCACACCTTACTTACACTTGTCTTTCAAGGAATTGAGGTCCTTATGTAAACTCAAAAATTTACAAATGGGTCAGCATCCAACCAAACAAGGGCTCCAGGAGCTCCTGGCTGAGTATGCTAAAGACCACCCATCTGAACATGGTGATGGCCAGTCAGATGGGGAAAGGGAATCAGGGGAGGAGGACAGCAACCTCCCCATACTATTCCCTAGGGAGGAGATGGCACCCATACCCTCCAACTCAAGACATAGCATCTGGGCACCTAGAGACCACACAGGTGGCTCTGGTCCCAGAGACAACACTGGGGGACCCCCCAGTGAAGAGGACAGCCTTGTGAGGCTGGCCAAAAGAATAGATCTAGAGTCCAGGCTCCTGGCTCTAGAAAAGGAAAGGAGAGAGATGGGTTTAGCACCCATCAATGGTGGCAGCAATAATAAAAACAAGGATAGGGAGGAAACTTCTGACCTTAAAATCCCCAAAGGGATTGTCCCTAAATTTGAGGAAGGTGATGATATCACCAAATGGTTCACAGCCTTTGAGAGGGCTTGTGATATCAGGAAAGTAAAGAAACCTCTCTGGGGGGCACTCCTGTGGGAACTGTTCTCTGGTAACTGCAGGGACAGGCTTCTGACTCTCTCTGGGCCAGAAGCAGGATCCTATGACCTCATGAAGAAAGCTCTGATTGAGGGATTTGGATTCACCACTGAGGAGTATAGAATTAGATTCAGGGGGGCTCACAAAACCCAGACCCAGTCCTGGATTGATTTTGTAGATTTCTCAGTGAAGACACTGGATGGTTGGTTAGCTGGACATGGTGTGCAGGATTTTACTGGATTGTACAATTTATTCATGAAGGAACATATTTTGAGTAACTGCACAAATGAAAAGTTGCATCAGCATTTGGTAGACCTAGGTCTAATTTCTCCCCAAGAATTGGGAAAGAAGGCAGACCACTGGGTCAAGACTAGGGTGACCAAGACAACCACTGGGGGTGACCAAAAGAAGGTGGTCACAAAACCTCCCCAGGGGAAAGGTGGTGAGAATCCCCAAGATAAAAAGTCTGAGTCTTCCAAAGGGCCCCAAAAACCTGTTCAGGTGGGTGGGACCCAAACTACTCCCTATGTGCCCCAACCATATAGGGGGAAGAACTTTGATCCCTTAAAGGCCTGGTGTAATACCTGTAAGAAGCAGGGACACCTAACTGTATCTTGCCCCCAAAACAAAGCCCCTAAGGCACCCAGTACAGCCACTCCTGGGGCAGCAAGTATACAAATGGGATCAGAGGTGTACCCTGAGCAAATCTGGGAACACACTGAAGCAAGTTTAGTCTCCTTGGGAGAAGTGGAGTTTGCCACTGTGGCTGTGTGGCCCCCCAACTTAAAGAAATACTTACAGTACCCCTGGGTAAATGGAACTAGGGTAGAAGCTCTGAGGGATACAGGTGCCAGTGTCACTATGGTGAAAGACACACTGGTTTCCCCTGAGCAATACTTGATTGGGAAGTCTTACCCAGTCACCAACGCTGACAGTGTCACCACTAGTCATCCCATGGCCATGGTAACATTAGGCTGGGGGGGGGTTACTGGCCTGAAACAGGTAGTGGTCTCTCCAAAGTTGCCAGCTGCATGCCTGCTTGGAAATGATCTGGAAACCTCAGCCTGGGCTGAAGTTGAGTTAAAGGCCCATGCAGCCATGCTGGGCATCCCTGAATTGGTGTGTGTGCAAACCAGAGCACAGAGCAAGAGGAAGGGTGAAAAAGTAGGTTTGGAGCCTGGAATAATGGCCCAACCAACCAAGAGGAAGGGCAAGGAGACTGGGGGACCAGCTTCTGTACAGCCAAACACTCAGAACCCCTCTCCCCCTGGAGAGGATGTAGATACCCCTGAGGGAACTGAGTCCATGGAGCTTGACCCTTACCAGGTTGAACTCTTGGGCCCAGGGGGACCCTCTAGGGAAGAGCTGTGCCAGGGCCAGCGAGACTGTCCCACTCTTGAAAGCCTGAGACAACAAGCTGCTTCAGAAGCCAGGGGAGATGTCAGTGGTACCCACAGAGCTTATTGGGAAGAGGGATTACTGTATGCTGAGGCAAGAGACCCCACTCCTGGGGCCACCAGGAGGGTGGTAGTGCCACAGAAGTACAGGGAGTTCCTCCTAACTTTGGCTCATGACATCCCCCTAGCTGGACATCTGGGGCAATCCAAAACTTGGGAAAGGTTAGTGAGTCACTTTTACTGGCCCCAGATGCACCAAAAGGTGAAGGAGTTTGTCAGCTCCTGTGTTACCTGTCAGGCCAGTGGCAAGACAGGTGGCCACCCAAAGGCCCCCCTCATTCCACTACCAGTGGTGGGGGTCCCCTTTGAAAGGGTAGGTGTGGACATTGTGGGTCCACTTGAACCTCCCACAGCCTCGGGGAACAAATTCATTCTAGTAGTAGTGGATCATGCTACTAGGTACCCTGAAGCAATTCCACTTAGGACTACTACAGCTCCTGCAGTAGCCAAGGCCCTCCTGGGTGTCTTCACCAGGGTGGGTTTTCCTAAGGAGGTGGTTTCAGACAGAGGTTCCAACTTCATGTCTGCTTACCTAACACACATGTGGAAAGAGTGTGGAGTGCAGTACAAGTTTACTACACCCTACCACCCACAAACCAATGGCCTTGTTGAGAGGTTCAACAAGACATTGAAAGGTATGATCATGGGACTCCCTGAGAAACTCAAAAGGAGGTGGGATGTCCTGTTACCATGCTTGCTTTTCGCTTACAGGGAAGTGCCACAGAAGGGAGTAGGTTTCTCACCCTTTGAACTTCTGTTTGGTCATCCTGTAAGGGGACCACTATGTCTTGTAAAAGAGGGCTGGGAGAGGCCTCTTCAGGAACCCAAACAAGACATAGTGGACTATGTGCTTGGCCTAAGGTCCAGAATGGCTGAGTATATGGAAAAGGCATCCAAGAACCTTGAGGCCAGCCAGGAGCTCCAGAAGCACTGGTATGACCAAAAAGCTGCACTGGTTGAGTTTCAACCAGGGCAACAGGTGTGGGTTTTGGAGCCAGTGGCACCAAGGGCTCTCCAAGACAAATGGAGTGGCCCTTACCCTATCCTAGAGAGAAAGAGTGAGGTCACCTATCTAGTTGACCTGGGCACTAGCAGGACACCCAAAAGGGTCATCCATGTGAACCGCCTTAAACTCTACAATGATAGGGCTGACATCACCATGCTGATGGTGACTGATGAAGAACAGGAAGCAGAGAGCGAGCCACTCCCTGACCTCCTATCCTACAGCCCAAAAGATGGGTCAGTAGATGGTGTGATTTTCTCAGACACCCTCTCTGCCCAACAGCAGACTGACTGCAAGCAAGTCTTGCAACAATATGCTAGCCTCTTTTCCCTGACCCCTGGTCTGACAAGCTGGTGTACCCATGATGTGGACACTGGTGACAGTGCACCTGTCAAGAACAAAATCTATCGACAGTCAGATCAAGTCAAGGAAAGCATCAAAGCTGAGGTCAGCAAGATGCTGGAGTTAGGGGTCATTGAGCCTTCAGAGAGCCCCTGGGCTAGCCCAGTGGTTCTGGTCCCCAAACCTCATCAACAGGGTGAAAAGAGAGAGATGAGGTTCTGTGTGGACTATAGAGGGCTCAACTCTGTCACCAAGACAGATGCTCACCCTATCCCAAGAGCAGATGAACTGATAGACAAATTGGGGGCTGCCAAATTTCTCAGTACCTTTGACTTAACTGCAGGGTACTGGCAGATTGGCATGGCCCCAGGAGCAAAAGAAAAGACAGCATTCTCCACCCCTGATGGGCATTATCAGTTTACTGTGATGCCCTTTGGGTTAAAGAATGCCCCTGCCACCTTCCAGAGGTTGGTGAACCATGTCCTGGCTGGGTTGGAGTCCTTTAGTGCAGCTTATCTTGATGATATTGCTGTCTTTAGCTCCACCTGGCAGGATCACCTGATCCACCTTGGGAAGGTTTTAGAGGCTCTGCAGAGTGCAGGTCTCACTATCAAGGCATCCAAATGCCAGATAGGGCAGGGCACTGTGGTGTACTTGGGCCACCTTGTAGGTGGAGGCCAGGTACAGCCCTTACAACCCAAAATCCAGGCCATCATGGACTGGATAGCTCCAACAACCCAGACCCAAGTCAGGGCATTCCTTGGCTTGACTGGGTACTACAGGAGGTTTGTGAAGGGGTATGGGTCCATTGTGACCCCCCTCACAGAACTCACCTCCAAGAAAATGCCCAAGAAAGTTAACTGGACAGTTAGTTGTCAAAAGGCTTTTGACACCCTAAAAGAAGCAATGTGCTCAGCACCAATTCTAAAAGCTCCAGATTATGCCAAGCAGTTCATAGTGCAGACTGATGCCTCTGAGCTAGGGATAGGAGCGGTCCTATCCCAGACCAATGATGAAGGCCAAGACCAACCTGTTGCTTTTATAAGCAGAAGACTACTCCCTAGAGAGCAGCGTTGGAGTGCCATTGAGAGGGAGGCCTTTGCTGTGGTTTGGTCCCTGAAGAAGCTGAGGCCATACTTGTTTGGCACTCACTTCCTAGTTCAAACTGACCACAGACCTCTCAGATGGCTAATGCAGATGAAAGGGGAAAATCCAAAACTACTGAGGTGGTCCATCTCCCTACAGGGAATGGACTTTGAAGTGGAACACAGACCAGGGACTGCCCATGCCAATGCAGATGGACTTTCCAGGTTCTTCCACTTAGACAATGAAGACTCCATAGGACAAGGTTAGTCTCATCACCTTTCGTTTGGGGGGGGGTTGTGTGAGAAAGTGCCATCTTTCTTGCATGGTATGCCCCCACTTTTTGCTAAATTGCTGAATGTACTTCGATTGAGTGTACCCTGGGTTCCTGCCAATCAGGTGCCCAGGGCCTATGTTCCTTCCTTAAACCACACAAACTCCAAATGGGCAAACCCTAGCCACATGTCAGCCCCTAGTAAATGGTACCCTAGGTACCCAGGGCCTTGTGACCAGGGAAGGCCTCTAAGGGCTGCAGCACTCATTGTGCCACCCTCAGAGGCCCTGTACCCTTACACACACACACTGCCCTTGCAGGCTGAGTGTCTGGGTGCAGGACAAAACAAAGAGTCGACATGGCACACATCACTGTGTACCATGCCCATCACCTACACTGCCAAGGCATATGTCAGCCACCCCTCTAGCTGGGTGCATTACGCCTATGGTGTGGGCACAGGAGCAGGAGCCCTGTGCCCCTACAGTACCCGGGTCCATTCCTGGGCACTGTAAGTGCAGTGCTGTCACTTAAGAATACATGGTGCTGAGAGCTGGTCGAACACGAGCTCCACAGCACCATATTGGCAACACTGAAGCCTGGGAAGTTTGGTATCAAACTTCTCAGCACATTGAACCCACACTGATGCCAGTGTAGGATTTAATGTACTAAGCACCCCAGAGGGCATCTTAGAAGATGCCCCCTTACAACTAACTTGCAATCCACGTCTGCTCTGAGGCTGCCCAGGCTGCCACACAGCAGACACGTTGCTGGACCCCTGGGTGGGAGAGCCCCTGCTCTCCCGGGCCTGCAACAATGCACATCCTGGGTGAGGTGAGAAATCTCCTCCCCCAGGATGAGCAAAGGGAAGCTTCAAAGGCATGCCGCCAGTTGGAGTTTCCCCAGGCCACTGCAACCCCCCACTCTGGCGGGAAGCTTGGCCGGAAACCCCATACAAGGACAGGGGATGTGCCAGCCTGCCCACCCCACCCCTCAGGTGGGGGAGGCGAGGTGAAGCACATCTCCGGGCTCTCGCCATCTTGGAGCTGGGAGGCCCTACCCTATCAGGATTAGGCTACTGCCCCCCTCCCACAGGAGAGAGGCAGGATAGGGGGTGTACCCACCCCAGGACAAGGACCCATTGGTCCCTGGCCTTCACCTACCTGTAACGCCCCTAAATCTAGTATTTAGGGGCCCCCTGAACCTTCCTTCCTCAGATTCCAGATAGAAAAACGACAAGAAGAGCAAGAAGAACAAAGACCTGCCCTGCAGCTGCTAAAAAGAGAAGAAGACACCAACTGCTTTGGCCCCAGCCCTACCGGCCTGTCGACTCTCGAACCTGCACCAGCGTGGCATCCCACGTGGCCAGCAACCTCACCAACCCCGGAGGACCTGGCTACCCTTTAGCTCTAAGCCCCTGGGACTCCCACGATTAGAGGCTCTACTCAAGAAACCTACTTGCTATCCCTGGCACCAGCCCGGGACCGCGGACCCAACACACTCTGCACCAGCCAAGCCTGGCCAGTGCCGGAGTGGACAAAGACCCAGAGGACGACCCCACGGCGACTGTGACCCAGAGTCCGGCACCCAAGGACCCCCCTCGACATCCCGGAAGAAGCCTGCAGCCTCAGAACCAAGTGCCACCCCAGCCGCGATCAACCAGAGGGTAAGATTCCCGACGTCAAAAGGCACCCCTGCACCCGGCGCCCTGCGACCCCCTGTGCCCAATCCCGGGGTACCCACCTAACCTACAACTACCCAACTTACCTCTCGAAGTGGTGGTGGCACCTGAAACATCCTCGTCCCCGAGCCTGCAGCCTCTTTCCAAACCGGAACATTCCCATTGATTTCCATTGAGCGCCCTAAGGCTCAAAAGCACCCTGCACCCAGCCGCCCGAGTGGCCCTGGCAGTGCCCTCTCTACTCTAACCTACTTCCCCACTTGCCCTGAGTAAGTGACCAGGAGCCCAGCTCCCACAGCCGCGTGGCTTGCCAGACAGCAGCCACCAACCAAGGCCCCCCTATCCCTCATAGGATAACATTGGGCCCAACTCTCTCTGCACCCGGCCGTCCTGAAACCGCTGAGGGTGAACCAACTGTACTTACCTGACACTGGGGGACCCCTGAGTCCATGCCCGGAATTTCAACACTACCAGTCGAGTACTTACCCTTAAACCGCTAACTTCATTTTCCTCATAGGGTAACATTGACTGGCTTTTTCTTCAAAAATCTTCTAAGTGTGAACTTTTCAAAACTGCAAAAATTCACCAAAAATCAGCCAAGCGACAAAAACGAATTTACTCACCTGCTCCTAGGTGAGCTCCCAGTGCTGGATCTTGGTGCCCAGCCCTGATTCTGAAAAGTGTTCACAACTATACTTACTTCTAACTCATTTTTCTCCCATAGGAAACCATTGTCTGCTTTTCTGTGAAATTTCTTCTAAGTGTCTACTTTTGCAAATTTGAAATATTCTTTTAAAATCGTACCATTTCTGCAAACGAAATTACTTACCTGCTTTTGATAAGGACCCCAGTCCTGGGTCTAGGCACCCAGTCCTGGATTACTAAAGTAACGATTAAGTACTCTACCTGCAATTTGAATTTCTTGCCATAGAGATCCATTGAATGTTTTCTGTGAAATATTTTCTAAGTGCTAACTTTTGAAATAGCTAAATATTATTTAAAAATCATTACAGTTATTAAGTCGACTTTCATCACTTGATTCTGAATACTGACCCCAGGCTGGTTCTAGGATCCAGACCTGGAATTCCAAAAGTAATCTGAAAAGTAATTTATTACAAATAACCTAAATTTACCATTGAGCTCAATGCATTGTTATGTTTAGGAAATAGGATTGTTTATTGCAACCAACTGTGACTGTTTACACGAATTTATTGCTTGAAACAAAAGTATTTATATTCAACCTCTCATTCTGAGAAAGTATATTTTTACCCCCTTTGTGGTTCTAAAAATAAAACAAGCATATATTTTATATATACAAATCATTGGCCTAGAGTTCAGTTATTGAGTGTGTGAAACCATTTGCTGACTGAGTGTGTACAATAAATGCTTTACACTGTCCTCTGGTACTGCCTTACTGCTCGACCAAGCTACCACTTTTGAGAGTAAGGTCATACCTAACTTTGACCTCTATCAGCCTCTGGGGGACTGTGGACTCTGTACACCCTGTACCTATTAGGGAACAGTATATACAGAGCCACTTTCTCACAGGTACTACGGGCAAAAGTACTTTGATAAGTACCTCTTTAGAAATCGATTGCTAGATGTGCGCTAATCAGCTGGTACTCGGTCACAGCAAATGTGACCTCCTGCTGGTTGGAGGTCCTCCAAAAGCCTGCTGAAGGTAATCTGTCCAGAGGCTCTGGTTTAGAGCCCAACCCTCGCCTTAAAAAGTGGAAAAATAAGCCTTGGTATTTAGATGGATTCTGAGCTGATGAAGAAAGAATACATCTCCAGAGTGCTGAAGGTAGACCTTCGCCATCTGCACCTATTGGATTTTTTTAAGTATCTTATCTTTTCACAGAGAGACCAAGCCATCTTGTCAGCAGCAATCTCCCACTTGGTCCTGGAAAACATGCCTACCTGGGAGCCAGTAGGAACTTTCGAGCCTAATTGTAGTGTCAGGCGAATGCAGCAGCACGCATCTTGTGTAGAGCGATCATATTGCAAAACCTCACGGTGATCACTACATTGTCTCAGCAGGAGAGAGGAAATTAGAAAAGGGGGAAAGAAAGAGGAAAACAACAATTGAAAAACAGGTGAATGGAGAAAGCAGGGATGAAAATACCCTTGGGTTAAGCTAGCACTATATAAAACTTTCAAAGTAAAAAAAAGAACCTGCAGGAGTGAGATAAAGAGGAGAGGTGGATTAAAAAGGCATAGGTGGAATAAAACCAACGCAGCCTTGGTATTCAGCAACCATGACGTTCACTAGCACCAACTGCGGGCTTCTTAGCAAAACTTTGGGACCTGCTCCTTGTTATTTTACAAATTAAGCAATGTACACAACACATGACCAGAACCACACAGACACGGAAATGCACTCACTGAACGATAGCCTATCGTCACATATCTGCTTGATGCACAGATGGCCGCCTGGGTTCAGAGGAAAGTGGCAAAGCCCATTCTTGTAAATTCTCCTCTTTCTAGCAGGGATCCAGTTCTGTATTTTAGTTATCCAAACTCGGGAGTCCCTACCTGAGCATGGTTTATTGAAGGATGGCAGGGTCAGGAAGAAGTCACCCTAGGGCCTAGATCAAAGAGCTTTGATTTGGTGGTACATTTGAAGTTTGTACTACAAGAAGAGTTCCTGGGTGAACAGCACGGTGGGCTATGCATATTGCTTTGCAAATAATATGACTGGCCGGAGGCAGCAGTGTAGAGACAGTAGGGCTAATATGTTAGATCTCATATTTAGGTTAATAAGTTGTCTTGCTCCTGCGTTCAGGATTCTCTCCAGATCTGAATCTCAGGAAAAATGCTTTGAGATATGCAGTGTTGGTATAACGTAGACGGAGCGGTACTAGGTTGATGGTGGCTTGTATCCTTTTAGGGAAACCGAGATAAAATAACATTTTATCAATTTGTAAATCTGAGTATTTGTAAACATAAAAGAGAGATTACAGTCCACAATCAGCCCTAAAGTCTTTACATGGTGTGATGGATTTCGAGGCAAGCTAATGTTTTTTGGTCCAGATGGTGAAAAGGTGATTGATGGCCCATTTACCACAGGCTGGCTTTTGATCTCTTCAGTTTGAGGTCTTGCATTAGAATTCTAAGGTCAATACTGGGAGGGCTTGGACGGCGGTGCAGGAATCAAGGTCAGATGGATTGTCAAGTTTCGGAATAATTTGTGTGTCATTCATGTGATTGGACCAGTTGAGGTTGAAGGCGGTAAATAGGTCCGTAAGTGAGCTAAGGTAGACTTTAAAGATGCGAAGGGTGATGATGTATCCTTGATGAACGCCAACAGAACTCTAGAAAAGATGCTGAGCGAAGAGTGGAAGTGACAGGAAGATTGTTCTTTTAGAGAGGAAATAAACAATCCAGTGAAGGACTGTGCCTTTACATAGTTCTTCTGGTGATCTTGTAGTGCCACTTACAATTACTTTCATATTACACTATGCTAATTCAACACTAATCGTCTATGAGTCCCGGAGTAGCGTGCTGCTCGCCGAAAAAGCGCTTTGACGCCTCGTCAAGGGTAGTAAGTGCTATATAAATGCAATTACAATACACTCTTTTTTAAGACTGGCTTAATATCTATAGGTAAATGGTTGAACGTGAGAAGTCTGTCACAGGTAAGGTGGAGAGGTCCAGGTAAGGTCTGAGTTGAGTTGTAAGTCCTCCTTGGGTTTTGTGTCAAGATATTTACCCAGATATCCGTTTTTGGAAATTAAGTGGTCTATCATGGAGTTAAAAGATCTTCACGCTGTCTCTAATTCTGACCCTAATCTACCACTAGCCGCATCCCTAGGCTGAACGTTGACCAAACATTTCCAAAATGTTTAACCTGGCTTTAATCCTGCCCACATGTCGACTGCTCCATCACATATAAAATATGAATTAATGTGTTTCTGCGGTTTTGTTCTTTTCACTGAGATGTTTTCATTGAATCTGTCATCGATGGAAATGTAAAAACTGATATGGCAGTGTACTATATAACTCCAGAACAATATTTAATTACAAGAGCAGCAGAAGGTCTCTGAATGGCCCAAGGCCTGTAGAAAGGAGAGTAAAAAGAAGCCTTTGCTGGATGGTATAGAGATGGCAAAACCTATTTTAAAAAACATGACATCAAGAGTGCAATGTTACTTTTGTAAAGTTTGCTCTCTTCAGGTGATTCGTTTTGTTTGGTGATCTGTAAGGCCATGCGAATAGTTGGGGCTAACTCCTGGGCAGGAATTATGACTCCACAGAGGTAACACTGCGGTGATAGTTCGCCCTCAAACAGTATCTTGGTTCAACAGTGCCCTCTCGCGGTCACCTAGAAACTGCCCGGTATTATAGATCAGTAAAGAAAGATCTTCGAAAGTGTTGCGCCGTAAATTCTGCCGATGTATGTTCACGACGCGAGCGAAATAAGCTCGCAACTAATGGCAATAATATAAAGGAGGTCTGTAATGCAGTCTGTGCGGGCACATCCCTGACCACCCCCCCTCTCACTCATTATTGATACTTGTTACCTCCTGCGGACCCTTAAAATCACACAGAGGGCGATGACCACAGGCAGCTCAAGAAATCAGATGTGGACATAGAGGATACACTACTAACACAATAAAGGGACTTGCAACGCTGTCACCATAACCTATATTATAAAAATGTAAGTCTGTCTCTCACACTTCCTCACCCACCACACTGCAGAGCGCGGTGCCCCATAACAAAGTGACAGCACCTCGGTGGATATCACACACATCATGGAAACCCTTCCACCACAGGCTCAAACAGAGACAACACTTTTCCAACCACACACCTGCATGATGTAGGGTGCTACTCGCGTGAACAAAACCTACAGCACCCCCACAAAGGCGTAATAAGGATCAGAGGCGCAATTAGAGCCAAATTTCGGGGGAGGGGGGGGGGGGGGGCTAAGAAAAAAATTCGGGGGGGGGGGGGGTCTGAATCTTTTAAGCCATAGGCAGAGTGGAGCTGCAGGGGCTCTTAGAAGGGGTGAAACAACAGCAAGGCCTCATTAACATGCAAATGGTCTTTTAAAGACCTGTGAAGTGCTCGGGTGTGGCTGTGTGCGCCGGGAAGCTGTCTCATCCCGGGCTGCCACACACGAGGGGGGGGGGGGGGGGGGCTGAAGCCCTGTAAATCCAATGGGTGTTGCGCGCCTGATAAGGATTAAACAAACACCATAATACAATATAGACCCCAAAGTGAAAGTCAAAGCAAAGAGCTGCCAAACTTTGCTCTCAGCCTCCCCCTCTACATACATGATCCCACATTGTCCCCACAACTTGCCTACCCCCAGCCGAATACATGAATGTAATTCTGCTGATCCCTACAAGAGTGAGAGCCTCCAAATGACATATTCATCACTGCTAAACCCAGCCACACCTATCGCTCTGATGATGTCCTGTCCTGCGACTCCAGTGCGAGGAGCACCCCCATCCAAAAAAGCCCCACAAACTTACCTGCATTCATCACGGTGCATCTTGTGCCACTTCACGCAATCTGCAACACATGCATTGCATGTTTTTTAAGTGTGGCTTGACAGCACACCTTTCTGCTAAATGTAGTGTTACCAATTCTTTAACATATACATAGAGTGACTCCACCCAGAGTTGTATCACTGTCTAATATCATCCTATTGGCTATTTGGTGTGCCATTCCGCCTTCAGTAAAGTGCTTCCATTCCATAAACCTGAAACGTGATGTGGTCAGGCGCGCAACACCCATTGGACTCACAGGGCTTCAGCCACCCCCCTCGTCGTGTGTGGCAGCCCGGGATGAGACAGCTTCCCGGCGCACACACAGCCACACCCGAGCACTTCACAGGTCTTTAAAAGACCATTTGCATGTTAATGAGGCCTCGCTGTTGTTTCACCCCTTCTAAGAGCCCCTGCAGCTCCACTCTGCCTATGGCTTAAAAGATTCAGCCCCCCCCCGAAATATTTCTTAGCCCCCCCCCCGAAATTTGGCTCTAGTTGCGCCTCTGGATGTGGTGCCATCAATGTCGTAGTGTGGGCCTAGTGTGACTGCAGCATTGACATGGACACCAGTAATGGGTCGTAGCAGTACATCAGACACTGAGGCGCAGACTAATTTACATATTATTCAATCCTCTGTTTCACTAGGACCATACCATAAAAACTCAGGACAGCAGATGAGGAACTTAACACACCATGCTAGTAATGCATTTATTTACGCTGTTCTAAAGGCGTTTGTTCTTTTCTTCTCGGCGCTATACACCATTAAAACCAATTTCAATGTTGGTAACTAATTTCCCCCAAAAACCTAACAAAACCAATACTACTTTTTGCAGACTTTAGAACCACTTGAAGACATATTTGAAACCCTATGGAATGCTACATACACTATGCAGCTTCCACTTAATAATGGGCATTGTAGCACACAAAAGGGAATACATGCCGGTTAATCCCCGTATGCTAACTGGAATGTGCCATTAAACAGCTGAAAGCATACATCTCTAAAACACAACCCAGAGCTATGCAGTGTTCTTGCTTAGCTCCCTGTGTTGAAATGCGCTAGTCACACACAAAGCAGTCGTTTGGCTCCAAGCGTAGCACTTCTTTTTATGGTGTCACCTAACCGGTTATTGCAGAAACGTTCTTAACGTTATCCTACTTAACAAGCTAAAAACTTGGGGCATATTTAAAAGAGCCTTGTGCTGCTGGTGCATCTCTGCTGCCCCATATTTACAAGGACACGTAAAGCCACCCTGTGTGGTTTTTCGTGTCCTTGTAAATACAGCCCCTTTTCACGCAGAAATTTGAGTGAAAGGGGCGTTCCATGGGTGTTCCCACGCAACACCCATGGATTCTGGCGCTGTCCCAGATTTATGAGAAATCATAAACCTGGGAAATCGTCAGAATGCTACGTCTCCCCTGGGGAGGCACAACAAGGACAAATGTCTTCATTACTCCTCGTTTTTTCCTCTTTCCATGCATGTAAATATGGCCCCTTTTCACGCAGAACTTTGCATGAAAGAGGCGTTCCATGGGTGATGCTGTGGGTTTTCCAATGCAATACCCATGGATTCTGACGCGTTCCGAGATTTACGAGACATCATAAACCTAGGAATGCGTCAGAATGTAGGGTGCTACTCGCATGAACAAAAGCTGCGGCACCCCCACAAAAGCATAATAAGGATTATACAAACACCATAATACAATATAGGCCCCAAAGTGAAAGTCAAAACAAAGAGCTGCCAAACTCTGCTCTCAGCCTCCCCCTCTATATACATGATCCCACATTGTCCCCACAACTTGCCTACCCCCAGCCGAATACATGAATGTAATTCTGCTAATCCCTACAAGAGTGAGAGCCTCCAAATGACATATTCATCACTTCTAAACCCAGCCACACCTATGGCTCTGATGATACTGTCCTGCGAATTCAGTGTGAGGAGCACCCCATGCAAAAAAGCCCCACAAACTCAACTGCATTCACTACGGTGCATGCATGTAAATATGGCCCCTTTTCACGCAGAACTTTGCATGAAAGAGGCATTCCATGGGTGTTGCTGTGGGTGTTCCAATGCAATACCTATGGATTCTGATGTATTCCCAGATTTACGAGAAATCATAAACCTAGGAATGCGTCAGAATGCTACACCTCCCCAGGGGAGGCATAGGGAGGAAAAACGAGGAGAAATGTTTTCATTTCATTTAATTATTCACTCTTTCTATGCATGCTGCATTATGCAGCACACATAGAAATAGGAAAACACCTCTTGTGATTGTTTTTATCCAGGATGGTGTCCCTTCCTGCACAAAAACATTCTCCCCACAACGCAGGCACCCTGGCACCATGGTGCAAGGGTGACTGCATCGGTGCACGGCAGCCAATTGTGCACCAGTGCAGGGCGGAGCACAGGGATCCATCATATCATTGTAGATATGACACATTCCTGTGCTTTGTAAGTGACTCAGTGCGGCGCAGCAAAATGGCTTGTGGCAACGCGCTGAGTCACTTTCTCTTGAATAAGGTTCTTGTTTTCCTTTGAGAGGGACACATTATAATAGAAAGGCGCTGAAGTAATGTTCATCACTCAGGTAGGAGAAAACTTCCTTTAATGGTATTAACGATATCTGCACCCTCAACTTGCTGGCGTCAGGTAAACTCCAGTGAAGTCAGCTTGTCAACATTCCAAGGCTGCCTTCAAGTCAAAGTTCTAAACAATACCAAGTATACTGCGTGGGGAGGGGAGAGTGGAATGTACCAAGTGGCAAACTATAACACAGGCGCCTTTCGCCATTGGGTGGGCAAGGCTCTAAAGTTAGCAACAGAATTTGTGAATGTTGTGTTTATATGTTGCCACATTAACCCCTTCGGTGCTCATGACGGAACGGTTCCGTCATGAGCCACGGTTGAGCTGTGCTCATGACGGAACCGTTCCGTCATGACCACGCCCGCGCAAGATTCCGTCAGCACAGCGGCGGAATTTGCGCAGCATGGAAGGGGTTAAAGCAAAACCTATTGACTTTGGCGATACTTGTTTTACAACAGAACACACGTCTCATTCTAAACTGTGTGGACCTTGTGAGGATCTTCAACAATGGACACTGGGAATTTGAGCCCCAACCAGAAGAGACCGCTTGGTTGCATACGGTATTTGTTTACTTTTTTTTTTTTTTTTTTTTTTTTTTTTTGAAACCGTTTATTGCAGTTTATAGAAGTTACAGGTATGGGCCTACAACCACACGGCCGGCCGCTAGAGCATCAAAAGCATATTACAGACATACAGCAAAAAATTTTCTCAGCGGTGCACAGTAGGAAGACAGGAGTGATCAATGGTGCAGGCCTCACAGCTCCATGCCCACAGTACGGTTCCATTTTCTTAATGCAAAACAACAGAAACAAACCACAACCGCAAGGCAACCCTCGATCCAAAGTGACAACACGTGCTCCATGAGTGGGGGATCCAAACCCGCAGCAAAATTCTGAAGAGGGGGACGGGAGTAGATCAGGGACTGGGGGACCGCGCGCCCGCGGCCAAGGGAGGGGCGCCATCTAGGGAGACGGAGCCGGCGAGGCCGCTGGTAGCAGCGGCGGCTCACAAATACCCCCGCGGTAGGCGTTCCAGGGGCCCCAGAGTTTCATCCACGCCCCAGGCTTACCCCTCGCCACATACACCACCTTTTCACGAAACATACACCAATCCATATGCTCTTTCCAGGCCGACACCGCAGGGGGCCTCTGGGATCCCCACAATTGGGCAATATCACGCTTGGCTATCATGTATCCCAGAGTCACCCACCGCGCCTGCGGGACCGAGTAGTCATTTGGTTCCCAGACATTCAGCAAGCATCTCCTCGCTTCAGGCAGCAGCGCGACACGCGTAACCATTCGTAGAACCTCATGCACACCACGCCAGAATCGCTCCACCTTCGGGCACTCCCACAGTATATGCATGAAAGTCGCCAACGCACCACAGCCACGCTTACACATTCCATCACCGGCAAAACCCATACGTAAAAGCCTTGGCCCCGTCACATAGACCCGGTGAAGGATCTTGAGCTGGACGAAACGAAGGCGAGCCGGGATGGCCACCTCTTTCGGAGAGGCCACCGCGGAAATCCAATCCTCGTCGTCTAGCTCCAGCCCGTCGGCAACCCAAGCCTCGCGGAGACTAGTCAGCAGACACGATCTATCGTTAATCAATTTTTTGTATATGAGGGAGATTGTGCTGTCCGGGACATGGCCATCTAGCACTCTGTCCTCCAGGGGGGAAGACTCCGGAATGGATGCAACATCCGGGAAGACGGAGCCCAGCGCATGGCGGACCTGTAGGTACCGAAAGTACTCACTGCCCTGCAGCTGAAACTCCGCCTGCAGCGTCTCAAAAGTTTTGAATCCCCCCCTCGTCCAGAGATCTCCCACCGTGCTGATTCCGATCGTGTCCCACTTTTCGAAGCCCTTCGACGTCCACAGGGAGCCCAACCTCTCAGATGCATACAGCGGAGACGCTCGGGTCAAACGGTCCTTCCACCCCATAGCTGCATTAGCCGCGTGCCAGACACGCACCATGACACGCGTCGGTCCCGTCAAACGGGAGTCGGGCGCGCCAGAGTAGAGCGCCCGATTATAATCGCCACCGGGCAGAAGCGTCCTGTCCATCTCAAATGCCGGGTTCAAGGCGGGCCCGTAAAGGCCATGGTTAATTGCAGCTAGTTGGGAGGCCCAGTAATACCGTTTGATGTCCGGGAGGGCGACCCCTCCATCGTACCACGGGAGCGTCAATTTAGCCAGAGCAATACGCGGCCTCCCGTCCCAGAACAGGCGCCGCTGGAGGCCCTCCACCTCGCGAAAGTAGCGTGCCGGGACCAAGTCCATGGTATTCTGGAGGGCGTAGAGGAAGCGCGGCAGGGACATCATTTTAAATAAGGCCGCTCGGCCGAGCGGCGAGAGCGGCAGACGCCGCCAGCGCACCACGTCCTCCCTCAGACGCTGGAGGGGGGGCAACAAGTTCCGCTCATAGCGGGCCTCCGGGTCAAGAGTGATATATATACCCAGGTACCGGAAACCCTGGGAGGCAATCTGGATCGGACAGTCCCGTGTCAGGACCGGGGCCTCCCCGGAGAGCACATAGACACAGGATTTCGCCCAGTTGATGACCAGGCCTGAGTTGCGACCGAAGGAGCGCAAAACATCAACCAGGACGATCAGTGACTTGCGCGGGGAGGCGAGATACAAAAGGATATCGTCAGCATAGAGGGACACGCGGTCCTCATGCTCGGGGGTCCAGCGGAGACCACGGATAGAAGGGTGCCACCGCAGCCACTCCGCCAGAGGCTCCATGGCCAGGGCGAACAGGAGAGGCGACAGGGGACAACCCTGTCGCGTGCCCCGCCCCAGCGCAAATGGGGCAGATACTCGCCCATTCACCACCACCTGCGCCAACGGGCCCGAATATAGCAATTTGACCCAGCTGACGAAACCCGGGCCGAACCCAAACTTCGCCAGCATCGCCCAAATATATGGCCATTCGAGCGTATCAAACGCCATGGTGGCGTCCAAGGACGCCAAGATGGCTGGCTCCCGCACAAACCGGACACGTGCGAGCACCCCGTGTAAGCGCCGCAGATTAAGCGCCGTGTTGCGATGTGGTATAAAGCCCGATTGGTCTTGGTGGACCAAATCGCCCACCACGCCAACCAACCGGTTGGCCAACACCTTGGCGAGGATTTTGGGCTCCGCGTTCAGAAGCGAAATCGGCCTATAGGATGTGACCCGCTCACGGGGCTTCCCCTCCTTATGGATCACCACAATTGTAGCCAGACGCTGGTCCGGCGGGAGGGAGCCCTGCGAGTGGGCCGCAAGGAACATCGCGCGCAGGTGGGGCGCCAACACATCCGGGCGTAGCTTGTATAGCTCAATGGGAATACCATTGGGGCCCATGGCCTTGCCGGATGCCACCGAGCGAATAGCCGAGGCAATTTCGTCCGAAGTGGGCGGGGCATCCAGCGAATCCCTGTCCTCCACCGTAAGGGAGGGCAGTGCGATGTCCCGAAGCAAGGCATGGGAATCTTCCTCCGAGCAGGGAGAAACCGGGGAGTAGACTTCGCGGAAATAATCCGCGAAGCAGGAGACAATGGCTTCCGGCTCAGTGACGCACACACCATCCACGCTCTCAATCAAAGGCACCACGCGGCTCGCTCTTTCCCTCTTGTCCAACCACGCAATCAATTTGCCAGCCTTGTCACCCACATCATACAATCGCCCCTGCTGCTCTCTACTGAGGCCCCTTGCCGCCTCCGTGACGAGGGCCCGATAGGCCGCCTGCTTTAAGTGCAAAACATGCAACTTAGCATCTGTTACCCCGCTCCCCAGGTCACCCTCCAGTTCTGCAATCTCGGCCTCAACCCGGGTCACCTCCTCCCGCTCGCGCCGCCGGGCATTGGAGATAAAGGAGAGGGCCTCCCCTCTAAGAACCACCTTGAAAGCCTCCCACAGGGAGATGGCAGACGGGACCGACCCCACATTCTCATCGAAATAGCGCTGTAAGGATTTGATCAAGTCGGCACGAATGGTGGGGTCGCGCAAATACCATGCATTGATCGGGGCCACCCTGCCATCCCCCCTCGGGAAGACATCGAAATGCAACAACAATGGGGAGTGGTCTGAGATACCCCGTGCCAAATGGCGCACCTCCCCCACCCTCCCTGCATGGGCCGCCGGGACAAGGATGTAATCAAGCCGCGAGAGGCTACCATGGGCCCCCGAGTGGAAGGTGTACTGTTGCAATACGGGATGCTTTAAGCGCCAGCAATCCACCAGGCCCAGCGTGTCTAAAAGGCCGGGCAGCCACGCCTGTGCCCGGGGGAGGTCCCTAGGGGGATGGCGATCCATAGACCCAGAGGCAACCGCGTTAAAGTCCCCTCCAACCACCAACAGGCCACCCGGAAGGTCCAGAAGGAGGCGCCCCAGGTCCGCAAATGTAGTGGCTTGTAACCCAGGCGGGACGTACACTGATATAAAGATAAACACTCTACCCTCCATTCGTCCCACCAGAACAGTGTAACGTCCCCTCTCATCATGGCGCACCTCGTCAATCTCCAACGGGAGTGAGTTCTTGACCATAATACCCACCCCCCGCGAGCCCGAAGTGAAGCCGGAGTGGGCCGCCAAACGATATCCCCGCCGATTCATTGCATGAAAGGTGTTACCTATAAGGTGTGTCTCCTGCAGGAAGACAACATCTGGTGAAATACGTTTTAAATACTGCAGGACCACACCACGCTTAATCCTATCCCCCAGGCCGTTAACATTCCATGACAACACAATCAAATCCCTACCCCCCATCATACGTCAAAACAATCGGTCGCCCCCCACCGAGCATCTTAAAAACAACAAAACAGTTGCGGGTTTGCCTTGCGGTGTTAACAAACAACACACCCCCCCCACCCCCCGGTCCCAACAGAACTCCCCCCTCCCTGCACCCCTGCATGAGCCCAGACAGCCCCCCCAAAGTGCAGTGTGCCTGTCGCCCCATAGCTAAGTACTAACTAGTCCCCCAGAGGAGGAGGGAAGCCCCCAGCAGACCCCACCCGACCTCCATGGGAGGGGAACATACGAAAGCAATATATGGTAAAGGAACAATATCCAGAGCAAGGCCTATACAGTCACCCCTCAATTCTGATCCGGCGGGCCCTCCCCGCCAGCCGCGCCCCCCCCACCCCGATCTCCAGGCAAAGTATCTAACCAGTCCCCAGCCGCCTTGGGCCGGTCGAAGAAGTGCGTACGGCCATCCACCTCCACCCTCAGCTTAGCCGGAAAGAGCATTGAGTACTTGAGGTTTAGGTCCCTGAGGCGACGTTTAATACCAAGAAAGCTCTGTCGCTGCTTCTGGACCGCCGGAGTGAAGTCTGGGTAGAAGTGTACATCCATGTTGTCCAGCCTGACCGGTCCCTGTTGCCTGGAGGTCTGGAGGATGGCGTCTCTGTCCCGGAAATTAAAAATCCGGGCAATAATAGGCCGCGGCGGGGCACCGGTCTTAGGGCGGCCCCCAGGGACCCGGTGGGCACGCTCCACCGCAAAAAGCTTACTCAGCCCCCGGGGCTGGAGATGGGTCAGGATCAATTCTTCCACGAAGAGATCTGCCGCCTCCGCCTCTCGGCCCTCCGGCACACCAATAATGCGAACATTGTTCCTCCGGGCCCGACCCTCGGAATCCTCCAGTCGCCGGTCCATCAGGGCGCTCGCCTGGCCAAGCCGGCGCACCTCCTTCTGGAGGGCCACCACGTCCGTCGTGAGGCTCGTTGTGGTGTGGGCCAGGGAGTCAACTCGGTCGTTCGTTTTTGACAAGTCTGCCCTCACAAGGCCCACATCCACCAGGACCGAGTCAATTTTTTGCGCCAGGGTATCGAAACGCTGGTCCACTGAGGCCTTCATCTCTGCGATGGCGCCCATGACGTCCCGGAGGGTCAGATCCACCGGTTGGGCAGGCGCCTCCGTCGGGCCCACCAGGGATGACCGCGATGTCTCCGGAGAACCCTTCTGGAGCGTATAGCGATCCATACTATTGGCCTGGTGCGCCGTGCCACGGCGGGTTGTCTTCATCTTCGTCCGGTCGCCATCTTGTTTGGTGGACATGCTGGCCCTTCCACCGTCGTGCCAAGATCTCCAAACGGGCCGCCACACCAAATCACGGGTGTCGGGGGGGGGGCGGGGGCGACCACCGGGCCGCGGGTCAACCCACCGCCGGCGGGTCAGCCGGGCACCTGGACAAGGCAACACCACCGCACCCCGCTCCGCAGCCCGACCCCGCCTGAGGCAAGGAGGGTGCAAAAGCGAAAGTGAAAGTGCGGGGTACGCGAGTCGCCCAGCCCCGCTCGCCGCTGTTATTCACTTCGTCCCCGGATCGCCCCACTACTCCAATCCGGGGGGCCGGCGAGGAGAAGGCCGCAACCTTCAATCGATGCTCCCACCGGTGTTCGGGGTCCGATTCGAGCCCAAAAAACGGGTGGCGCCTCCGCTCGGGTTCACCGACACAGTCCCCTCAACAAGGACAGGATATCGCCAGGATTAATTCAGGAGGTCGCGGAGGTCCTCGGGAGCCTCGCACCTACGCGGCCATCTTGGTTGCGCGCTAGGCTCCTCCTTTGTTTACTTTTTTAATCTGTCCTGTCCTCTTTTCCCTTTGAAAAACACTGGTGACCGTAATCCCCACTAAATATTGTTTAACACCAGTGAAGACTAAAAGTCCAACAGTGAGAAGTGAATGGGCACAGCCTTTATCTGGATATCTGCAAATGAGATGCTTCTATCTAAAGTAAAATGACGACCCTGGGTCTTTGATCAACCCCTATGTTGCTCAAGCCCATTGGGGGTTACAGAGGAAAACGACCAATCAGGGCGGAGTTACAATGCCAATATGGCGGTATGCCTTCATTCTGTTGGCTCCCAGGAAGCTCTGTCATAGAAGGACTGATCTTGGAACCTGGAGCGTGGATGCCTGGACTGGCACTACTTCCAAACAATGGCCCAGTCACTCGCCTGTAAATGTATAAAAAGAGTCCCACAACAGTAATGAGGGAGCAACATCAGTGAGAAGGTAAGGAATGAAGCTGGAGTGTGGGGCGAGATATGATGGGGAGATGTGCAGGTTAAAGTATTTTGCTTTCCACTTTAATCTGTGTATCCTAAAAGCTGCCAGAGGGTCCCAAATGCCGACAGAACATCTTTTTAGGTAACTCAAGAAATCGTACAGACTTGGTAAATGGATTATGTGCCATTTTATAACCCACACGTGTATGTCATTTCAAAACGCAGAAATGTTGTTCAGATAGTTTGAAAGGTCTAGCACTGAGGCTCAGCTGTCACTTTCACCTGAGTACTGCTCTGGCTTCCCCAACTTCCTCCCCTGCATACTGGCAAACGCCCAGCTCCCCTATTAGCAGGTAAGATTAGTGATGCACAACAAAATGTCCTCCCTTGAAAAGGCCCAAACAAGATGGCTGCCGTCCGCCTCCATCTTTGGAACCATATCCTTTCAAAACACCGCAGTCAAGTGTTTCCCCTCACTGCTGTTGCGCATTTTTTTAACATACGCAGAGCAACCGGATCCCACGTATCCTTAATTTTAAAAGCCTTGCCGACTTCTCCTCCCAATCTGGGAAGGCAAATATTTGACACGTGGCTTCTCAAACAACTACTTCGCTCGAGGGGATAAACCTATTGCTGCTTTATTACCAAGTAATGCTTGGATGCCGGAGCACGAACACTTCTACTAGTCATAAGGCTTATCAGGTGCCTGTTTTGATCGAATACATCGCAGTGGCAGTTGGGCGACCACGTGTCAAAATCACAGAAAGTAAAAATAAACTTAAGCCGTACAGGTGAAAGATGACATTTCTCTTCTAATTAAATAGATTTCGGGGGCTAAAATACCACCATTTCAGGACAATTTTAACAAAATGAAGAAGCAAAGAATGTATCCTTGCCTTTCGTATTTTCAACTCAGTAAAATTAAATTGACGGACAGTACATGGTCTGTCGGTGCCCTGCAATTGTCATAGGTTTCTTTGTTATTGGTTACTTTTTAGTGCTTGGTGTTGCATTGTAGGGTGGGAATGTTGCAGGGAGGGAGGTGGACAGGAATATATGCTTTTGTCCATCCATATAGATGCTATTGCTTATGGATATGGTGGAAGATATGCTGGTTTGTTTGGTTTTATGCTATACAGCACTCTATGTCCAAGGGAGGGGTTCTTTTGAGTTGACCGGCTAATGCTGTTTGTAGTGAGAACGAGAGAACAAAACGAACAGATTGATGTAACATTAGTGCACCAAGTGGATCACTTCCAATCGAAGGAACTCAGGGTTTGCTTAATTTAGCTTGGGCCTCAAAAGGAATTTAGGCATATCGCAGTGTAAGTGAACAAAAATGATCTCATGGATTGATCAGGGCCTACGAGCAATAGAATTGTATCATTTATAAGTCGACAAATCGTAAGAATTTCTCTTTCGCAAGAAACACACCTTACTACACCATAACACACCTGTGGGTCCTAAAAATTGAGGACAAGTGCATCCTTCTTCTTTTCTGGAGTAGTGGCGATTTGGCTTGGTGTTAGGGTATCGTTTCAGGCCACTCAATGTAACAAGATTTAGAGGGAAGGTATGTGATAATATGTGATACTTTGTATGGCAAGGAATATTGCTTGTTGAATGCTTATGCCCTGAATGGGATTGACATGTCATTTTTCCCTAGGGTGTTCGCCCCGGTATCACTAGGGCTCGCAGCCCCAAAGATTTGGGCTGAACACTTAATTGTGTCATACAAAATCATCAGAGACCAATTTGGACATAGAACGTAGACCCATGTACAGGCACTTCCACCATTAGGGAAGACAACTTGTACTTAACTAAGTATGTTACTTAGAAGAATGCAAAGCTTCTCCCACGACTTAGGCGGCATGCTTTATCATTGGAGGGTTCCTCATCCGGACCTCAATGCTGGTAGTACGGATGAACTTCATAGTCTCTTCTGCCTGTTCTGTCTACAGCGCTGGAAGGCCTCAGGGTAGCCATGCGCTATACAAGTACAATTTCATTCATTCATTCATTCCTGGAGCTCTTTTATGCAAGATCTGTTTTAGTTTTTGTGCAATAAATGAGGAGGAGCCACACATAAATGGTAAAATACCTGCGGTTAGGCCAAGATAACTAACTTCATTACAGTAACCTACAGTAACATTGAAACAAACACACTGGGGCTTGTTGAGGATGATCAATGACCTCGGTCCCTCTGGTAAACATGTTTCAGGGGTGTAAAGCAAGACTTGCTGAGTCTTTCCAGCTGTCTTGAAGACCTGGTTTTCTGTCTCAGGTTATTTTTTTTTCTATCCCTGTTGCTTATAATTTCATATAAATGGTCTACTAGGTGTAAGGTGCAGGTGCCCTGTCTCATGCACACTCATGCGCACACGCATACATATAATATAATTATTATATATACTCACGTTTGACTGTGTTGGCATCTGGTTGATACCTGTAAAGAGATGCCAGTTGGCGTAAAAAACAACAAAGTGAATATCATTGTCATTATATAAGGTCAACAGCACTTATTGATACTAAGAAGAGTAATTTGAGAAAAAAGACCCCGCTGTAAACACATACAACTATTATTTTCCATTTAAAGTATCAGAGTCATATCAGGCTAAATAAAAGTGTGTCCACACATATATAGGAAACAACCATCTGTTCTTACCCAACTAAGAGTTAGAAAGGGCCCCATGGAAGGGATGCCGTGGACGACAGCTCTAGTCACACACTATAAGAGCAGATGTACCCATTCGTCAATCAGCAGTTAAGGAGACATTCCAGACAGTAAAGGCTTCGTAAAGCTAAGTTCTCTAACTTGCTTCATCAAGAGGAATTCCGGTCCATTGGCCTACATGTCCAGCGCCCCTCCAAAGTCTTGTGTCGTTGGGCTGTTTTTAAAGCGGGCCATGGACCGTTGTACAATAGAAAAAGGACAGACTTAGTCATATTTTGATTGAGATCCACCAGGGGTCCATGGGATGTCATCATTAAGGCCAATGAAGTGTGTTTGAAGGCTATATCCCCATCTCTGTTATTTGATGATAAGTTGTTGTTGGATGCTTTGGTAATTGATATCGTTGGTTAGCTTCTCAAGCACTAGCCAAGTAAGACGGTTCTCGTAATGTCCAAATAAAAAAGAAATGATTGTCATACAGGTGGTTGTTTCAAAGGCACCTCCTGTTAATCCTTTGCTCCCCAATTCTGATTTAAACCTTCCATGATATAATAGCACTGTAATATGATCCACATTGTGTAACTGTGGAATGTCGACCATAAAGAATAGATTCCCTCCGAAAAACGACCCTGGCAAATTTACCTCACAGCAAGTTGATATTATTAGACAGTGCCACTGGAATTATGTGGCAGGCAAGGGCCAAATTACGCGGCAGTAGCGAGTAAATTATGTGTCAAGAATAGGCAAATTATGTGGCTTGACGTGGCACATTTTGTGATAGTTTTACTTCATTATTTTGTCACCTCATTAGTGTCAGAGTTCCCCTCCCAAGGCTTACCTTCTGCTTGGTGGGTTGTTCCTGCAGGGACGAAAATGAACTACCACCCCGTTCCCCGCCTTGCCCTAGTCGAGGTTCGGACACCGTCTAGGATAAGGGGGTACCTGGGGTAGAAGCCAGAAAGGCGCAAGTCTAGTAGGCACTGGACCCCACACTGTGAAGGAGAGAAGGGAACACGGTTAACTTCCTGCCCCTTTCCTTCTTCTTCCTCCTTCGTGTCGTGCCCCGTCTAAGCAACCCTGTTTTACCTGGTACGGGGTGTAGAGAGCCCGGTCTCCGCTTCCTGTTCTGGGCGGGAGTGGCCGCTGGATTGGCAGCTCCACGGACCAAGAAACCAAGAGAGTGAAACCAGCGCTCCTGCGCAACTAATAGCGTACTCCAGCTTGTTGGAACATAGCACGAACCAAAATCAAGGAAACCAAAACCAGCGCTCCTGCGCAAATAATAAACGTGCTCAAGACTGTGGGGTCAGCGTAACTACCAAAATAAGGTGAACAAAACCAGCGCTCCTGCGCAAATAATAAACGCGGGTATCTTCCCCGCACACCTTCCGTGGTGTAGTAGCAAGCAAAGTGTGTAGGGTTGTGACGGCAGAACCCGCCGTCTTTCTTGCCAAGAATCGCCTTTAGTCAAGAACCGTACCTGTGCCGTAGGGGTTCCGCAGCAGCGTCCCTTCTTCGACGGATGGTGTCTTCTCCGGAGTGGCGTCTCTCCGTCTGTGGCGATGACGAGAATTCAAAGCGGGTCTTCGCCGGAGTTCCCGGCTTTCATGCGTGAGCAACCGGAAGTGAGTATTTCGACCTTCCGTGTTGTCCCACAGGTGCTAGACCGCTAACCTCCTTCCTCGAGGAGCGGGCAGGCTCGCAGAATCATGACAGCACCCACCACTAAACAGGACCCCCACCCGGCAGCCGGCGGGTCACACAGCGGTGGCAGGCCGAGGACAGCCAGGATGACCCAAGTGAAAGGCCTGAACCAGCCGGGAGGCGTGGCGGACATGAGAAAGCGGCTCCCACGACCTTTCCTCCGGACCGTAACCCTTCCAGTCCACCAGGTAGAAGAGTCGACCCCGGGTCCTCCGGGAGGCAAGAATGGCCCGGACCTCGTATTCGACGTGGTCACCCCGAAGAACCGGAGGAGGAGGAGCGGAGGCAACACAATCAGGGTGAGTGGCTCGCAGGAGGGAAACGTGAAAAACAGGATGGCATTTCATGTGAGGAGGCAGTGCCAATTTCATGGAAACACGGTTGATTACTTTAGCGATGGCATAGGGCCCCACAAACCTGGGCAACAGTTTCTTGGAACCACGAGTGTTGACATGCTGTATGGACACCCATACCCTATCGCCCACCGCGAACCGGGGTTCGGCTCGTCTGTGCCTGTCCGCGAAGAGTTTGTAGGACTCCTTAGCTTTGGCCAGCTCGAACCTGGCTTGCTGCCACAGATCACGAAGGAACCCATGATACTTCTGGATAGTGGGCAGAGGACTGGTGAAAGGATCCTCCCACGGGGCCGTTCGGGGATGCCGTCCATGGAGACAAAAGAACGGGGACATGCCGGTTGCGGAATGTCTGCTGTTATTGTAGGCGAATTCCACCAGCCAAAGGACGTCCGACCAATCGTCCTCCACAGACAGGAGCAAACATCGGAGGTACTGCTCCATGGTCTGGTTGGTCCTCTCGGCCTGGCCATCGGTTTGCGGGTGGTAAGCTGTGGAGAGGCGTACCTCCATGCGCAGAATGCGACACACCTCATTCCAAAACTTGGACACGAACTGAGACCCCCTGTCCGTGATCACCACCGACGGTATGCCATGTAAGCGTATCACATTGCGCAGGACGATACCAGCCAATGCAGCCGCCGAGGGCAGTTTCTCCAACGGGACGAAATGGGCCATTTTGGAGAGATGATCCACGATCGTAAGGATGGTGGTGAATCCTGTCTTTGTCCTGGGTAGTTCCACCACGAAGTCCATTGCTATGGTATGCCAGGGGTACGGAGGTACAGGGATCGGATGCAACAATCCCACCGAGGGTTGAGAAGTACCCTTTCCTTGGGCGCAGACGGCACACCGCGCAATGTAGGTGTGGACATCAGTGTCTAGAGTAGGCCACCAGAAATGTCGTGACAGCAAGTCCTTCGTTTTCCGACGGCCCGGGTGAATGGCCAGAGGGTGGTCATGGCACATGTACAGGGCCCGTTGTTGGAGGTCCGGCAGAGGCAGGAAGTACCGGTCACCCAGGTAAATGTACCCATCCTTGGAGGTGAGACCTTCATGCACCCCCATCCATGACGAGGCGGACTTCTGTTGCAGGTCGTCACGCAGCTGGGACAAGAAGCCCGATGACAGTACGAGCCCCAGAAAACAACGGTTCGGGATGATCGGTGTAGGAACCTCAGCAGGTAAGGTATCATCGGAGTCCGAGAGCCGTGACAGGGCATCAGCCTTGGCGTTGTTTTTGCCAGGTCGGTACGTGATGTGGAACTCGTATTCGTTAAAGAACAAGGTCCACCGCAGTTGTCGAGCTGTCAGGGCCCTTGCTGAACGAAGGAACTGGAGGTTCCTATGGTCAGTGAAAATGGTAATGGGATGTCTAGCGTCCTTTAGGTGGTGGCGCCATTCCTCAAAGGCGGTTTTTATGGCTAGTAATTCACGGTCGGAAACCGTGTAGTTCCGCTCTGCCGGCTGTAGTTTCCTTGAGTAGAAGGCCACTGGGTGCAACAAACCCGTGTTGGTATCTCTCTGGGACAGCACCCCCCCCATGGCGTTTTGAGAGGCGTCGGCCTCCACGACAAAGGGCCGTTCGGGGTTTGGATGTAGCAAAATGGGGGCTGTAGAGAACCGAGTCTTCAGGGTTCGGAAGGCTCGTTCAGCGTCGTGGTCCCAGTCAAACCGGACCCCTTTTCGGAGAAGACGAGTGATGGGGGTCACAATCCTGGAGAACCGCTCGATAAAGCGGCGATAGTAGTTCGCAAACCCCAGGAACCGTTGTACCTGCTTCACCGACGTAGGGGATGGCCATTGTCGAATCGCTGCCGTCTTCTTGGTGTCCATGGTAACCCCCTCCGGGGTGATGACATGTCCCAGGAACTCCATGGCGGTGGTGTGGAAGACGCTCTTTTCTATCTTGACATACAACCCATGGTGTAGCAGTTGTTGGAGTACGGAGCGTACATGAAGGATGTGTTCCTCCTGGGTTGTGGAGAAGATCAATATGTCGTCGATATAGACGACGCAGAACCGGTCGATGAAATCCCTCAGCACCTCGTCGATAAAAAACTGGAAGGCGGCTGGGGCGTTGCAGAGTCCGAAAGGCATGACCTGGTATTCGTACAATCCGTACTTGGTCCGAAACGCAGTCTTCCACTCGTCTCCCTTTCGGACTCTGACGAGATGGTAGGCCCCTCGGAGGTCCAGCTTGGTGTAAATGACGGCGTTTTTTACCTGATCCAGCAGGTTCGTGATCAGAGGTAACGGGTACCTATTTTTCACCGTGATGGCGTTCATCGCTCTGAAGTCGATGCACGTTCTCAAATCTCCTTCCTTCTTTGCCACAAAAAAGAGAGGAGACGACACCGGCGATCTGGAGTGGCGGATGAACCCATTGCGTAGGTACTCGTCTAGATACATCCGTAGGTGTTCGTTTTCTTTCTCAGTTAGCGAGTAGATGCGACTACAGGGCAGCTTCGAGCCGGGAATCAGATCGATTCTGCAATCGAAACTGCGATGCGGAGGTAACGTGTTTGCCCCCTTTTTGTCGAACACCGCGGCTAGGTCCAGGTACGCCTCAGGTATAGTTCCTTGTACGGTTAAGATCGTGTTGGTAAGGGGCAACACGTGAGCCCGTATACTCGATGAGTGGGGGGTACACGGTCGGGAATAACAGAGCGACCTACAAACATCGGAATCCAAGTGCACCACTCTGGTCACCCAGTTAATACGTGGATTATGGGCCGCTAACCATGGAAGACCCAGGATCAGGCGAAATTGCGGTGCGTCAATTGCATCAAAGGTAATGGATTCTGTATGCGTATTCGGGAACGACATCTCGAGAAGCTCGGTTTGGAAACGGATGAGCCCAGAAGTAAGATCCGTCCCGTCCACCGCTTTCACAGCCTCCGGTGTCTTCTTTGGTACCCCAGCCATTCCTAGGCTGGCCATATAGTGATTATCGATAAAATTGCCCGTGGCTCCGGAATCGATAAGGGCTATCACCTGCCATGCCTGGCCAGATAGGGCCTTAAGGGTGACTTCCACTCCGAAATGATGGCAACTGACTCCGTTACCTGGGGTTGATAGCCTAATGGACGATGAACCCAGTAGCCGGACCCCACCGTTTACTGGGTTTCTTCGTTTCCCGACCAGTCACCCCTGGATATAGGAAGCGCAAAGGGTCTCTTCGGCCTCGGTTTTGAGGGTTTCACAGGGCATTCCTTCACGAAGTGTCCGCATTTGCCACAATACAGACATAGATTCTGTCGCCGTCTCTTCTCTCGTTCCTCCTTCGTCAGGGCTCCCCGAATTCCTCCGATCTGCATCGGCTCTGGTGCATCAAGGTTATTTACCGCCTCATTGGTGATCTTTTCCCTCTGTGGTAGCCCTCGGGAATCCCCGCCTCTGTGTCGATCGGTCTTTCTTTCCTGTAGCCTGAAGTTCAGTTTTACCACCAAATCGATGAACGAGCCGATGTCGTCGGGTGGGTCCGGAATCTGGGACAGAAGGTCCTTCATCTCGTCTCGCAAACCCCGATAGAACACCGATACCTTCTTGGACTCAGGCCATTGGGCGTCAATTACCAGTCTATTGAAGGTGGTCACGTAATGTATCAAGTCCGTGGTTCCTTGTCTGAGTCCGAGGAGTTCGTTGTCCGCCGCCTGCACAAAGGTGTGGCGGGCGAACATCCGTCGCATGGTGTCTCTGAAGGCAGGTAAGTTGTACAACACCGGGTCATCGTTCTCCACCAACGGTATGGACCATGGAGCGGCGTCGCCTCCCATATAGGAGAGGATAAAGGCAACTTTAGAGGCATCGTCAGGAAAGGCGGTAGCACGGGCCATGAAATGCAATTGGCACTGGTGCATGAACACGCTATACTTCGTGCTATCACCACAAAAGCGCTCCGGAGGGGCCAGCTGTACGGTATGCGGGGTTATCACCTGGATGGAGGTGTCCTGCATGGGAGTAGAGGGAGAACCACCGGGTTGGAACGTAGCGGGCCTCAACAGGCCTTCTCGCAATACTCTAGATGAGGGGTATTGACCCCAAGGTCCGGTTCCGGGATCAGCCGCTTGCGTCTGCAAGGCGGTGATATCCTGGCGTAGGCTGCGGTTTTCCGCTTGCATAGCCGTCAGGATGGCTGCGATATCTTGAAGAGTGATCTCAGGGTCACCCATGTCGCCCGGGCAGGAGTAAATGCTTGGGCTTTGAATTCTGTCAGAGTTCCCCTCCCAAGGCTTACCTTCTGCTTGGTGGGTTGTTCCTGCAGGGACGAAAATGAACTACCACCCCGTTCCCCGCCTTGCCCTAGTCGAGGTTCGGGCACCGTCTAGGATAAGGGGGTACCTGGGGTAGAAGCCAGAAAGGCGCAAGTCTAGTAGGCACTGGACCCCACACTGTGAAGGAGAGAAGGGAACACGGTTAACTTCCTGCCCCTTTCCTTCTTCTTCCTCCTTCGTGTCGTGCCCCGTCTAAGCAACCCTGTTTTACCTGGTACGGGGTGTAGAGAGCCCGGTCTCCGCTTCCTGTTCTGGGCGGGAGTGGCCGCTGGATTGGCAGCTCCACGGACCAAGAAACCAAGAGAGTGAAACCAGCGCTCCTGCGCAACTAATAGCGTACTCCAGCTTGTTGGAACATAGCACGAACCAAAATCAAGGAAACCAAAACCAGCGCTCCTGCGCAAATAATAAACGTGCTCAAGACTGTGGGGTCAGCGTAACTACCAAAATAAGGTGAACAAAACCAGCGCTCCTGCGCAAATAATAAACGCGGGTATCTTCCCCGCACACCTTCCGTGGTGTAGTAGCAAGCAAAGTGTGTAGGGTTGTGACGGCAGAACCCGCCGTCTTTCTTGCCAAGAATCGCCTTTAGTCAAGAACCGTACCTGTGCCGTAGGGGTTCCGCAGCAGCGTCCCTTCTTCGACGGATGGTGTCTTCTCCGGAGTGGCGTCTCTCCGTCTGTGGCGATGACGAGAATTCAAAGCGGGTCTTCGCCGGAGTTCCCGGCTTTCATGCGTGAGCAACCGGAAGTGAGTATTTCGACCTTCCGTGTTGTCCCACAGGTGCTAGACCGCTAACCTCCTTCCTCGAGGAGCGGGCAGGCTCGCAGAATCATGACAGCTAGTGCCAGTTTAACACCCAAATATAACACGGTAGATACATGGACAACTTAACATTCTGAGGCACTCCTATTTCCTTTTCTTCACTAACTAACTATTTTCTCTACTGAGGAGGGAAGTTATCCCGAAACCCGAGCCATGTCTTGGGCGATATTTTAAAACCCGGGACATGTATCGGGTCTAGAGATCATCAGTTCAACAAGTACTTACTTGCACCCACTGGGGTGAACCACTCAAGAACTCCATCAGAGATCATCAGTTCAACAAGTACTTACTTGCACCCACTGGGGCGAACCACTCAAGAACTTCATGTACCAGCTTCCCTTGGGGCGACCCGGAGGAGGAGCTAGCGGAGTGCGGTCCATTGCGGTTGTTTATAAATATTACTGGTCCTAAAGACAATTGAACTAATCTATGGTCCAATCTTTGGGGTAATCAGTCACGATCCCCACCTGTGACTAGCCTATGGCCGTAATCATATATTTACCAGAGACATATGAGTGAGAACGGGCCAGGAAGCAGGAACCAAGGGGATATTGGCATTTCATTAGATCCTTAGGGGTATACAGTGCTGTAACTGAATCACCTATGGAATCGGAAATGTTTAGTAACACTGTGTGATTAAAGTACTTTCTTTTACTTAAATAACTAGTGCTGGGCTAGACAAAACTTTCTTTGTCTGTGGGTTTGTGACAGCTGAGCTCTTCTCCCCCCTATTGGCTTTCTACCCTGAGAGCCAAATGCAAAAAGTACTGTACTTGGCCGAATTTGCAAAGTCATAGTAAAGCAGACCTGAGAACACCAGTGGCAAATGACCTCCACCGCTACGGTTGGGGTTAAGGAGCCCCTGCCCTCCCTGTGCCCTCCTCGTCAGGGTCTGACGATTAAGTATACCTGACCAGATCAAAAGACTGCCTGAGATGTCATTATATGGGAGAGGGCTTCCTGAACATATGGGCATGCTCATTTGTGGAAAACAATTAAAGACCTATCATGGCATCCCTCATAGGGCAACAAGCACCATCATCTCCCATTTCGGAAAGCGTTGTATTCTGGGTCTACATGCCAAATACAACAGCTAAAGCACTTGTCCCCATGGGTAGCATGCTGTACTGTGTGGGTGTGTGGTTGGAGTTGTCTTTGCTTTGAGCCTACATAGAAAGTGTTTTCATTCATTCATTCAACAAACTTTATTTTGGTTAAACTTAACCATAAAAGTACACATAAAAACATTCACCCAAAAATTATTAAAATATCTACATGGGGTACCATTTGCCTTAGTCATACTGTAAGGTAAATATAAGCACCAGTCTTATAAAGTGGTGTGCAAAATGCTGCGAAACAGTATCTGGTGCAAATATAAACATGAATATCAGAAAATACACATAATCGAGAGTTAGTAAATTTACACCACATGCCCCGTAGAAAATATTTTACTTCCCCACAATATTCCTTAAGCGAACAGCAGCAGAAATAAACTTATAGAACTTCAGTCAAATGTATTTGGTCTTTAAAAGCTGTAAATAAAACAAGGCAGGTCTGCACCTTCTAATATTCAGTGTCTGCATCATTGGTATGATAAAACATTTCATCGGTAAAATATACAATTACAGAAAAAAGATAAAATGTTTCATCGTCTGCCTATAGGTTAAGTCACAAGGACAATGTTCAAGTGAAGAATCACAATACACATTAGTAGGATAAGAAACCAGGATATGTTCTATCCCAAATCTAAATCTAATGAATAAAAAACGCTGTGAATGAGAAAATGGAAATTTTAAGTAAGGTTCCAGGGAATCAGTGGTAACGAGTGGGAGGTATCCACTAACCCTCTTCTTTGCCCGCTCCCGGACTCGCCTTTGCGGTATGCAGACAGGCAAAACATCTTGAGCGAATTGGTTTTTAGTGATGGAGGCTATTGACTAAGGATCCTGATAGCAATACGCTCTCCCTAGCATAGTGAGTTGCTCCTTAACATATCTAAACAAGGTGAAACTTATTGCATTGTCTAGGTGCATACAGCCATTAATTATAACCCGTTGAGAGTGGTTTCTTGTTTGGCCCAAATTGCTCTCCAAAGCCTTAGGGAGGTAATTGAATGCAATCCTCCACAGTCACCAAACCTAGCTCCATATGACAGAAAGATATGGGAAGACGGGGGGAGCTAGGTGGCGCGCAAAAGGAATGGCCGCACTGCAGTGAGGCTCCCACAGCCCGGTGCCTTAATCCTCCAATAATCCTGCTCAAATCAAAGGGCGGCAGTGTCAGCCTGTCTCAAAGGCTGCAGGAGTCCATTGGGCACCCTCGTTGAGAATCTGGGGAAAAACGCGCCGAGGGATCCGAAGCTGGTTGGCTGGGAAGGTCGGCCGGGACGCCGCGGGAAAGCACTGCGAGGTTTGCGGGCGGCTGGCAGGCGTACCTGAGGCCGCGGCTCCACACGAGGAGTTAGGCCTCGAGAGGCGGCCTGAACGTCGGACGAACCAGAAGTGAAGGATCGTGCCTGAGGAAGAGGGGATCACCATTGTCCCGTGCCCTGGCTGTGGCCCTGTGCCGGACCTTCCGAGAGGTGGCAGCGTCGCCGATAGCCCCGGGCATTGCTGCGGTGAGTGACGGCTAGTGGAGGACCCGCCCGGCGACCGCAGCGGTGCAGCGGCGGTGGTGCGGGGCCCGGAGGACGTGTGGAGCAGAGCAGTGGAGGTATCGACCCCCCCCCCCCCCCCCCCCCCCCGGCTGCATTCTCAGGTACCGGCACGGGGCAGTGTGAATCGCCAGGAGCGGCCCGTAACCGAACGGCATCTGATGAAGCGGTGTTGTGGAGCTGATGAGCTGCGTGCCTGCGGTGACTCCCGGCCAGGGCGGGCTTCACATATAAGCGAGACTGGAGGTGTGCTCGTGGCTGGGGACATCGTTTAGGGAGACGATCTGTTGGCAGCTGAGGGGGAAGTCAGTGATTCGGACTTTTACACCCTCTGGGGCAGCACAATTGGGAGCGCGACCTGGTCTATCTCATCGGGCGGCGACTGCATTGTGGTGGCAGTTGCACTGCATATGTGCCTGAACAACCGAGTGGAATGGAGAACTGAGGGGATACCCAGCGGTTGATCGGCAGAGCGGATACCCAGGAGAACTTGTGGTCTGCATTCATATTGGGGATGGAAGTAGTAGAGCGTGGCAGGGGCAGGTGAGCTTCATATGCGGCAGGGAGAAGCGGCGGGCCAGGAGATAGGAGTGAGGCCTGGAGAACAGTGAGGCGGGGATTGGTCGACACTCGGTCTGTAACACTGCTCCAAAGACAGAATGGGCAAGACGGATGTCAGGCAGCCGAAGCTGCACTTCGAGACAGTACGACGTGGGACTCAGGCCCAGCAAGCAGGTCCGAGTCAAGAGGGACGGAATGGGGCCCAGGGGGAAGGTGTGGCGCCAGAGACCGACTCCCAGAGCATTCTACAGGAGATCCGGCAGGGTTTCGCCACTGTGGTTGAGAAGGTCGATCACATGTCGACCAGAATGGATGCTATCGTCCACAAGCCCGAGGGGCATGAGGAGCGGCTAACGGAAGCGGAACGGCGTATATCAGACATGGAGGATGCGACATCCAGCCACGGCACGCGGCTTGCCCGGATGGATAATCTGCTGCGGGTCATTGCCGCAAAGAATGAGGACTTGGAAGCGTGCAGTCGGCGCAACAATATACGCGTGCTGGGGATTCCGGAATCCACAAATGTCGGGCGGATGGAGGACTATATAGAGAAGATGCTATTATCCTCTGTAGGTATGGAAGCATTCTCCAGCCAGTTTATTGTAGAACGCGCCCATAGAGCTCTAGGGCCGCGGCCTCCGCCGGGGGCCAGTCCACGTCCGATCATTGCAAGACTATTAAACTATAGAGACCGCGATGAGGTTTTGCGCGCCGCTAGAGGGAGACAGTCTTTGACGTATGATGGAAATACCTTTTCAATTTATCCTGACTTTACGCCTATGGTTCAAGAGGAGAGGCGTAAGTTTCTGGAGGTCAAGGCTAAATTACGGAAGGCGCAAATTGACTATGCGTTGTTATACCCGGCACGCCTCAGAGTGACATATCAGGGCAAACAGCATTTCTTCACTGCGCCGAACCAAGTGGAAGAATTCCTTAAGCAACTGAAAAGAGCGAATCGTGGTGGTGGTGGAGGGGGGACGGATGTATGATGTAACAACGCGTACCATTACAACGCGGTATGTTACATCGCGGTTTTAACAACGCATGTCGTTACATCGACTTGCTTTGGAGGGCGCTGGACATAGGAATAGTGTGAAATACTATTCCAACTCCAGTCTACGTACAGTAGGGAAGGTGTTGGAAAGTAATTCACACTATTCCTTATCCTACAGCGCCCTCCAGTGCAAGTCGGTGTAACGACTTGCGTTGTTAAAACCACGATGTAACCATACCGCGTTGTAATGGTTGCGTGGTAAAGGATGTTTCCCGGGGGGACCGCTGCGCGGCGGATGGTGACGGAGGGAGAGGCGGAGGATCCCACGGGAGAAGCTGCGAGTGGATCCGGAGGGGACATTCTCGAGAACTGATGTATAGTACTTTTCCTGCGGCAGGAGATGAGACTGAGTTAAATACTATGGCTACCTGCTGACCTAATTGAGCGAATGGTTTTGATCACCGGGCACCCTCTGGCCCCTGGAGCCTGGAAGTTCCCTTTGGGGGGGATTTTTCTTTCTTCTTCTTGGGGCGAGAGGGGACTGTGCGACCACCTGGTAGAAGCCCCCAGCGGGTATCACCCCGGGGCGGTTCGCTGCACATCCTAGATGGGTGTTGTAGCATATGCAACTGACATGTTGGGACTGGGGAGGGTAGGGAGGGACCATATAGCTGGCAAGTTGGGGCTGCTTCAGTGGGAGGGGGTGGGGACTAATGGGAAGTTTACTGGTTTCAATATGTTTATCTCCCAGAAGGGTGTTAATGGAAATGGGCTGGGGGTGAGGGGGACCGAGTTCGAAGTTGAGCATCTCAGATGGTCTATTGGCATATGTGATACGGTAGGAGGTCGGATACACTACAGTGCTGGAATAGTGAGTCGGGGTATGGTTGAGGGTTGGGAGTATGGCTAAATGAGATGATGGCAGTTTGAATATCGTCACTTGGAATGTTCGGGGGCTGGGGGATGCGCGGAAAAGTCGACAATTGCTAGCCTATCTAGACAGGCATCACGCACACATTGTCATGCTACAGGAGACACATTTTACTCCCCAGAATTCTGGAGGGTTTGCGACCAAATGGGCTGAATACAGGATTTTCTCCTCTTACTCTTCTTATGCACGCGGGACGGCTATCCTTATAAAGAGGCAAGTGCCCTTTCATCTGGTGGGTTCAGTGGGGGATGTACAGGGACGTTATTGCTTAGCGTGGGAGCGGCTGGGTTCGGTGTCAGTTACTTTGGCCTGCTGTTATGGGCCTAATGTTGATGATCCGGCATTCTTTACTGCGCTGTGGGCCAAGATATTTGAGGTGGGCTCCAAACACATTATTTGGGGTGGGGACTTTAACGTCACGTACAATCCAAGGTGTGATAGATCGCATCCGGCCCCGCATCATTACACCAAGCCAGCTGGAGTTCTCAGGGACACTATAGATGCATATCAATTACTAGATGCTTGGAGGCACGTACACCCGAGTTCGCAAGAGGGCACACACTACACGGTGCAGGCAGGCTCCTGGGCGAGGCTTGACTATTGGTTAGTGTCTCGGGGCTGGGCCCTGCGATCTCACAGGTACACCATATGGCCAGAACATACTCTGATCATGCCCCAGTCCGGCTCACGTTGTCCTCGACAGACCTTGGGGTGCCGAGAGGTCACTGGCGGTTGCAAGCTACCATGCTGCTTGATGTGGTCTTCCAGGAGGAGCTGCTGGAGGAGGTACGGGAGTTCTTTGTCCGCAATAAAGGCTCAGTGGACAGCGTAGAAATTATTTGGGAGGCATTTAAAGTAACAATGAGGGGGTTCTGCATGGCCAAGAGGTTCGGGGTTCTTAAGGATATAACTAACACACTACATAGATTGGAGAGGGAGCTGAAACTGATGGAGGGAGAGATGGCTCAGACTCCATCTGCCAAGGTCCAGGCGCGATTCAGAGCCACACTCACGGAGTATATGACTACGGCTGAGAGGGAGACACGCTTTAGGGGAAAATACTGGAGAGCCCGCTGCTATGGAGAGGGTGACCGGCCGGGGAAGATGTTGGCATACTCGGTTAGAAAACCTCGCTATTCCAATTATATCTTGGAGATTGCAGAACTTGAGGGGGTGGTTTACCGGGACACGGCTAATATTCTTAGTGCATTCACAAGACATTATGGGCAATTGTATACCACCACCAGACAGGATGATTTAGATCTGGAGGGCTTTTTGGGGGACGTAGCGCTGGGATGGCTTAGCGATGCGCAACAAGACTTTTTATGTGCCCCATTTGAGCTGGCTGAGGTTTGGGAGGCTATTAGGAGTATGCAATCCGGGAAAGCCACTGGAACGGATGGTATCCCCATAGAATTTTATAAGACATTTATAGACATTATGGCCCCCGTGCTGCGAGAAGTCTACGAGGAATCGCTGGAAGTAGGCTCCCTTCCTGCGTCCATGAGGGAAGCACTCATAGTATCACTGCTGAAGCCGGGGAAATCGCCCCGGCCGTGTGATTCCTATAGGCCGCTCTCACTCCTAAATTGTGATGCCAAGATACTGGCCAAGTTGATTGCCACTCGCCTGAGTCTGCTACTTGAAAATTTGATACTCCCGAACCAGTCCGGCTTTGTACCGGGAAGGGCAACATCTCACAACTTACGGACACTGTTTGCGATTCTTAACAATGTCTCGCCTGACTTACCTCTCGCAGCTGTATCCTTAGACGCCACGAAGGCGTTCGATTCGGTAGAGTGGGATTATATCTTTGGAGTAATGCTGCCAATGGGCTCCCCCCCCTTTTTTTGTCATGGATCAGACTCCTGTATAACCTACCAGTAGCCAGGATACTCATAAATGGACACACGTCACCACCATTGTCTATTACGAGGGGTACCCGGCAGGGGTGCCCACTCTCTCCTCTGCTCTTTGCCATTGCAGTGGAGCCATTGGCAGCGAAACTGAGACAGCACCATAATCATAGGGCATTCCGTTGTAACCTGCGGCAGATCCTTATATCCCTATACGCGGATGATATTACCTTATATATCCGGAACCCCCAAGATCATTTGAATCCAATACTGCGAGAGTTTATAGTGTTTGGGAAATTGTCAGGGATCCATATTAATTGGAACAAATCTAGTATATTTCCGTTAACGCAGGCAACGCATAAATTTGCATTGGACTACCCTCTAGAGTGGTGTGATGAGGAACTGCGCTATTTGGGGATACGAGTGACGAGAGACAGAGACGAACTTATGAGATTGAACTATGCTACTGCAATAATGCGAGTGGAAGACTGTGTGACCCGTTGGATCGCACTTCCCTTGTCCATGGCGGGACGGGTCTCCTTAATTAAAATGGTGATACTGCCTCAATTACTCTACTTCTTTCTAAATATTCCGTTTTATCCGGGAAAACATTTCTTTACGACACTCAGGTCGGAACTGACACGATTGATCTGGGGCGGTCGGCAGCCGCGGCTGCAATGGGATGTACTAACTAGGCCATACTCGCAGGGAGGGTTTGGGGTGCCCAACTTTGAATTATATTATCTCAGCGCGCAAGCCCACTATGCTGGTACTGGATGGTGCAGCCCAGGTATATGCCACAGGTGGCGGCAGAGCACTGGCTCGCACACCCGATACCGGTTGATGGAGTGCTATTTGAACCGGTTGCACCTAGGGATAAGGAGCCAACTACGGTCACCTGTATGATCAATGCTTGGCACCGAATTGGGCGCATGTTGCAGACCTCCATGCAATATGCGGCTTCACTGCCGCTCACGTATCACCCGAAGTTACCTTTGCTACAGGAGACACTGTTTCACAAGTTCAGGGAACGTATGAATATTCAGAGGTGGGGGGACAAGTATCAGGAAGGGAAGTTCCGCTCCGCAGAGCAGATGTTGCAAAGGGAGCAACATACCCCACTTGATCTTTTTTTATATGTTAGACTGAGGCAAGGGATTCGAGCTATTACTCCGGATTTCCCTAATGAACCCCCGGCGTTTGCCCCACTGCATGTCATGCTGAAAAGCAGGACAGCCACACGGCTAGTCTCATTGATATACAGAACAGTGCACACCCAAAGGGGAATGGCTGAACCGCCCTCTTGAGCGCGATGGGATACAGAGCTCAACATGACCCTTTCGGATGAGCAGTGGGAGTATTGCTGTCTGCAGACTGAGAGAGTGACGGCCAGCAGTAGACTCCGCATGATACACTATAAGTACCTGCATAGATTATATTATACACCGGTTAAGATGCATAGATATCGGTTGAGTGAGTCAGATGTAGGACCCCGGAGCGGATTTTCTGCATCTGGCGTGGGCGTGCCCTGAGGTGAATGATTATTGGCAACAGGTCTTTGAGGCACTGACTAATATGGTGCATACGCATATTGAACCCACACCACTGGTGGCGTTGCTTGGGTATGTCAAGCCGATGCAGGCAGCACATAGGAAATATGTAGCATTGGGGCTTTTGCTGGCAAAGCGGATGGTGGCTTGTCGATGGGGTAGGGGCCGAGCCCCGAAATTTAAGGACTGGATTATTGATCTTGTGAAATGCCGGGAGCAACTTGACACATACTCGGAGCTACTGCCCACTGCCTCTTGGCCGCAGAACATATGGGCCCCCTTGACCTGTTATCTGCTTGAACTCCCGCAGGAGGCGGCGGAACCGGCAGCTGGGGGGGTAACACCTTAGAAGGCTAAGGGCTATGGTTCTGGGAATGGAGGAATGTGGTAGCGCAGAGATGGGTGGGTGGTGTGTTTCTGGTATCAGTCACTCCCCAATGTTGACAGGTAGCTGGACTGTATACCATGTAGAGTATTAGGAGACTGATCTACTTTGGTCCAATTAATGATGGCTGTGATGGTGAAGATTCTTAATGAGGAGCGTATCCTAACTGGCCTTTCGGGGGATTAGCTGCTTTACTGCCATGCTTTGATGATGTGTATCTCTATGATGAATATGCTTCATATGACACTGTGGATGTATTGCCAATGCATTGTGTACCTATGGGATAGTTCTGATGATGCTGCTGTTTGTAATAAACTAATAAAAAGAAATATATATAAAAAAAAGATATGGGAAGACCTTTTGGCACTGACAGGAGCCTTCTAAAAAACAGATTCTCTGCAACCTATAAAATGGTCACCATACTCCATATGTGACCGTAGAGGAGCATCGTGCGGTATAGATATTATGCATAACATCCATAGGTTATGATCCCAATTTGCTAGCAAATCTAAACAAGGCCTCAGTGGTCTTAGAAAACCGCAACTTCCTAGTCTTCATCCGATGAGTCCATGTGCCTTTATGATCAAACCATACCCCAAGATAGGAGAAGTTTGAAACATAAAGAAGTTCATTTCCATTAATATATTGGGGTTTCAGGATTGAACAGGGCTTTCCTACGACCATGACATGTGACTTTACACTGTTTTTAAGCCCAAGTCACTCATGTAAATGAAGAACATATGTAATAGTTTTTGAAGACCTACCCGCTTTCTTGATATTACAACACAATTGTCTGCATAGAGTAAGGCAGGCAGTTTCCTAGAGCCCACCATTGGAGTATCTGTTGCCTCTATATTAAGATGTTTCTGAAGATCATGGCTGTAGAGGCAGAATTTGAAAGGGGCCAATACACATCCTTGCCTTACTCCACATTTCCTTTCATTTGAGTCAGTGAGTTCTCTGTTTGGTCCATACCTTTCATGCCTGGTCACACCCTCGTGCATCTGATCCAGAAAATGTACCAGAGCTGAGTCTATACCCATAGCAAGCATTTTCATCCAGGATTTCCTTCTTTCCACCCGAAAGCAGAGGTTAGGTCCATAAGCCCTAAATGTACACTACCACTCTTTAGGCCCCGTCAGAACCCATATTGGACATCAGAGAAGCATCCTCTGTCTGCAACCCATGCCTCCAATCTATGATTTTACATGTAGCGTCGATTAAAGAAATTGGTCGGTAGCATCGGGAGTCTTCTCTATTCCCTTTTTCAAATATGGGAACTATGTTGGCGGTTAGTCACGATTTCAGAGGCCCTTTGATAGCAACACTTCTCAAAACATTTGGAAGTAAATGTGCCCAAATATAAAAATTCTCCAAAATGATGTCCCCTGGTACTCCGTCTGGACCTGGGGCATTATTTCTTGCATTACATTCAGTGCATGACTAAGCTCCTTATAAGTAGGAGGGGCTATCACTTCATTAACCCCCATAAATTGACTACAGATAATCATTACACCTGTATCAAACGTTAGGGTCAACGGATAATGATCACTAAAGTAGACTTGTGCAATTGCGAATTTAATGTCCTTAGGTCTATAATACTGAGAGAGTGCGATAAATCAATAAGGTGATTCTAACCTCTGTCCGTGTATGAAACATGAATTGCATTAGAATGAGAAATAAGATCACTAGTTAGATAAAGAGAATGCTTATTCAGAATAGAATTGAAAATATCTCCACAGAGAGTATGCTTGAAGTGAGAGAAATCCTCAATGTCACATCCAATCAGTCCAGAAACAGATGGTTCTAATATTTGGCATAATAGCCTGCAATTAAAGTCGCTCACTTCCCAAATTAAAATGTACTCACTATCAAGCTTGCTTATAATATTGCTGAGAATGTTTTCAAGGGAGACAACTATTTCTATGTTGTTTGAGATTAAATTATTATGATATAAATTAACAACAATAAGGAGCAGCCTTATTTGTGTTATGTCACATGGGAAGGGTATCGGGAGAACACTGAGAAGACGCACTGGGACGCGTGTTCTACAGTGTTAAAAACCACAACCCCAATGAGCCTCTGCGGTTATGACGTCGACAACGTCATCACGCGCACAGCGGCGTCGTGCAACAAAAGACTTCCGGGGCATCTCCTTGGTGCCGCTTACTTTCCCTGACGAGCATGGAGCCGAGAGCGACGGAGGAGGTCGGGTAAGGGTGCTTTCTGCACCGAAGGCTTCCTATGTCTGTGTCGCTTGGTGCTTAGCCGCTCCTTCCTTTTTTTGGTGGCATTCTTGGATATTTGCAATATTGGCGTTTGCTCCGTTGGCTGAACAGACCTGGTTGGTTCATTGCGGAGCAAACTTCTGGCTGCTTTTCTCCAGGGAGCTGGGATTACCTGCTCCTTTTCCCGCAGTTCGGGACTCTCCCCTTCCAGCTTACGAAGCTCTGTTCGTGAACATGGGGGGGGGCCTTAATCTAGTTGCCGAGAGCTGCCTTCTCTCACGCTGGAGAACTGACTTCAGTGCATACTAGAGAACGCCCTTTGGACCTGAAATCAGTCCTGTTTGTTCTAATTTTGATACTTGGGGTATGCTTCACAGCAAACATTGCGCTACCCTTCCCCAGCTTCTCCAAGAGGATCGTTGTTTTCGAAAGGTACTCTTGACAAACATTACTTAAAAGGTACCCTTGGAGGGGGAACACTGTGTCCTGGAAAAGACTGATGGGACCTTTATAGTTCCTCCAAGTTATTCTTTTTGTTGCGTAAGAAAATTGGACCAATTCCAGTCACTGTCCAAGAAGCATTGCGATAGTGGGCTGGGAGCACTTCTGGTGTTATGCTGTTGTATTCAGTGGTCATTTGTGTTCTCTCTTTATATCTTATATAGCAGGGGTACTGATAAAGAGCAAGAAGACAGCTCTTCCACTCCCCTGTTTCTGCAAACACAGTTGACTCAATTGGTGGGTCAGGTTGCTAACATCAAAAGTATTCTTGGGGATGAGGATCTCTTGTTATATTACTAATTGTCATGCTTTTACTGTAGATCCAAACAGAGCACCTTGACCAGCCTTACTGACTAGTAGTCTTGAAGAAGTGTGTGTTTTTTCTTTTACAGGTACGGTTCCTAATCAGTTAGTATAGACAGGGGAGGGTAGGGTGGCACGCCCGTACATGGACAACTGTTGTGTATTCATACCTGTTTCATTGTCATTGCATGTCTCCCTCCCCACTGTTCCCTTCCTTCCCTTTTCTCACTTGATCACTCCATTGAGTCTGTGGATATAAATCAGACCGTGGGGGTATCGAGAGGTGGACCATAACGAGCAACGCACGATCCCGAGGATCCCAGGCCACGACAATTTGATACTTAATAATAGTAATTCGAAAATTAGGGGAATCTAAGAAGGTTTTTATGATTTTTTATGTAAGGTATTCAAAAGTGTTGTCATGTTTTGTGTAATGACCACTGAGGTGCAGTTATCAAAGTATGGATGAGGAAGTGTGCGAGATACATGCAGATTCTTATAGTATCTGTAATCATGGCAGCTTTGATTAGGTTTGCAGGTCCCTTTATTGTGTTGGTTTAGTATTGAAAGAAGGTTTAAAGGTTCCCCTCCTAGACATAATAGCCTTGTATCTTGTGTTGGAGGAGGTGAATCTCGAGGTATTGAACCTTTTGGTACCTCCGTCAGTAATCAGTAGGGAGTAAGTGAGTACCTCCTCCACCATTTCTCAGTTCATTCTAGATGAAGAGACGCTCACAAGGTCCTGGTTGTGATTATATATCTGTTTATTTGTCCAATATTAATTGCATGGTGAAACAATGGAACTTTCAAACAGCCCTCGAACCCATAATCCCTGGCTTAGTGTGGCCTTTATTGTGTTGGTAGTTTATCTTTTATGTTCTATATCCAATTGCAATTCTGGCTGTTGCAGTACGTCATCCACTGTGCGATCTTATGGTAACAACTGGCAATAATGAGAAAGACGGGGATCAGAAATCTTCCCACACAGACAGTATTATAATAATAATAATAATAATAATAATAATACAGCATTTTGTAGAGCGCGAACAGCTACCTCACAAGGAGGTGTCCCGGCGCTGAAGACCGCTAGGGAACCCGTCCTGGCTTTCCCTGTGAGATGGTCCCTTTCTGGGTATCTCCAAGGTGAAATCAGGCATCCCCAGCGTCTGTGGGGGGCCGTTGTAGAGATGAGGCAAGCTTAATGCCCAGAGTTGCCGAGTGTGTTCCTGGTTAGAGTAGGTACCGAGGCGAGAATTATCAAGTCCGTTTTGACCCTGGTCCACGACCCTGCCGCGTCGGGAATTGAACCCTGGTCCCTGGCCGAATCTCTGCTTACGGGTCTGCCGCCTCTAACCAGTGAGCCACACCTCTCTACAATTATTACAGTGCTCCTTTATATGATTGCCACAATGAGATGTCAATTAAAGGGATTTACCAATGGACAGCATTATTGTCATCCTGTCAAACAGTTATAAGGAAATTGCTTAAAACCTGGCTTTTCCGTAACTAACTCCCGGCCTCCCGGCCTCCCGCCCCTTGGGGCAGCAATGGGTCTGATCAGGCGCGCAACACCCATTGGGGTCAAAGGGCTTCAGCCACAATCCCCCCCCCCCCGTCGTGTGTGGCAGCCTGGGCTGAGACAGCTTCCCGGGCACGCACACAGCAGCACCCGAGTACTTCACAGGTTTTTAAAAGACCATTTGCTTGTTGTTTTTTCACCCCTTCTTAGAGAACCTGCATCTCCAATTTGCTTACTGCTGGAAGAATTAGCCACCTCCGATATTTTTTCTATGACCCCCCCCCCCCCCCCCCCCGAAATTTGCCTCTAGCTGCGCCTCTGGGTCTGATAGAGTCTTTTCAGCGCCAGGACACTCTTTCTGAGAAGCTGCGCGCTCTATAATTGCTCTTTCATCATCCTGTTTGTCATAATTGGATAGCCATGCTCAGACTATCTGACTATTTGGGACCTTCAGGGTGGACCATCTTAGAGGCCTCTGCTGATCAGCAATTTGAAGCAGGGCCCATGACAATGACAGCCCCTGAGATGCAAGTGATAGAGAATAATCCAAGTATCCCAAGAACTAATCTAAGTTTTTCAGATTTTATGCCCTCACAAATCCCAGACACATCTCGTAACGTTCTTCTCACCGCTCCTGAGTTATCTAAGTCCTCACAGCTATCGCTCAGCAAAGGCTCAAGTAGGCCAACGACTAACCCACGGCAGATTTAAGAGGGTACAGAGGGGATAGAGGGAACAACAATCTCATAAGCCAGTATGAACCCAACAAGGAGATTAATGAGGACCCCCCGGGTATCACACACCAGACGCTCCACCTCTCTCCAGGGTCTTTGCCCCTTGTATTAGTTTTAGGGAATGTTCCGACACTGAGGGAGGGCCAGTATGAGTCCACGGGTCAACTAATGGCCTAATCATTACACTGGCTGTCTCGCCATATTAAGGACAGAGGGGGGCCTTCACTGGTCAACCAAATGATCATGGCAAGAAGGGTAGGTTGGGTGAGTCCATCAAGGAAAGTGTTGGAGGGCGACTGTGTACTGATTAATTTTAATAACCATTTTGCGCTGAGGTACATTTTAGACCGACTACACAGACACCCCCGAGGGGCACACAGATTAAGGGTCTCTCCCTGGCCTATTTTTACAATCTTCCCCAATTTGGCCTACAAGATCCCAGAGTGAATTCATTGGATGGCCCCTAACTGAGAGGAATATGGTTGTACTATGGACAGGAGTCTGTACTACAAATAGGTATGCCACCCCCTCTGACTTAGATAGTTGTGACTGACTAGCTCCTCTTACATCCAAGGAGTCTGTCTCTGAGCATTATCTGAGCATTTCCTACCCACCACCCTTCCTGTTTTCCTCAAAGAGAGTGAGTTTAAACAGAGTGAGTTTAAGCTTTATTTACATATTCTTTTATTCTTTCAAGCAACCTAATTTGCTGGAGAATAAATGTGGGGAATCCTCTTCAAACTCTCCATTCCTCCCTTTAATTGGATTAACTTCATCTACATCCACTGTTTTATTTGCTAGAGTTGGAGGATTTCCATTTGGATCCATTTGGACTTTTTTCCTTTTAATTGGGGCTCTACAAAATCACAAACTGCCTGGGACGCTTTCAAAGCTTACTTAAGGGCAGTAATTAGTTCTATAATGACAGGTAAGAGGCGTGCTGTGAGACAGAAAGATGAGGAGCAAATCACAGAGTTTGAAACTAGGGAATGTGAACTCCAGAAATCTTCGATTGAGGGAACAGACAGGATACTTGGGCTTCGCAGGGAGCTGAAGGGGTTACAGGTAGAATATCATGTGCAGTTAGATAAAAAGTTATTGGAGAGATGGAAAGTTAGTAAGCTCCTGCATTTTTCGAATGGGGAAAGATGTAGCTCGCTCTTGGCGTGGAAGGCTAGATCTGATAAAGCTAAAAATTCGATAATGAACCTAATACATGTAGTGACAGGGGTATTATTAAATACCAATGCAGACATCAGGGGAGAAGCCCGGAGATATATGAGTAGTCTTTATAGAGAGGATATACATCCAAGGAAAGAATGTATAGAGGCCTGGTTAAACAAGAAGGAGATCCCGCAATTAACAAATCAGCAAAAGGGGGCTCTAGAGACAGAGATTACAGAGGAGGGGATTAAACTACAATGTAGGAAAATGACAGCCGGGAAAGCGGCCTGGCCAGATGGCCTCCCTGTTGAAATTTACACCCAAGTTATAGATAAAATAGTGCCTTTTCTGAAAGATATATTTACCGCAATTTATATCGAAGGTGAAGGAGCTCCTTTATCATGGTCGGAGGTAACTGTAGTTTTAGTTTTCAGACCAAGTAAAGACCCGTCAAGAGTGGATTCGTATAGACGAATATCTCTCTTGAATACTGATTATAAGATCTTTTCACGGATAGTAGCCTCAAGAGTAGCACAGGTTATCAGGGGAATTATACATTCAGACCAAAGAGGTTTTATACTGGGGAGGCAACTTAATAAGCTCACGTTCTTGATGATGGGGTTATAGATATGGCGGAGGTACAGAATTTGCCTTTGACTGTAGTGGCGGTAGACGCAGCAAAGGCCTTAATCAAGTGCATTGGGAATACCTCTGGGCAGTTTTAAGAAACTTTGGTTTTCCACATAATATGGTGAGGGCTGTGCAAAACTTATATAACCTCCCAAGGGCTAGGGTGTTGGTAAACAGAGAATTATCAGATTGGTTTGACATCACTAAGGGCACGAGACAGGGTTGTCCCCTGTCACCGGTTCTTTTCAATTTCTATATTGAGCCCTTTGCAAATCAGATTAGAGCAGACCCTACCATTATCCCTTTGTAAGACAGCTGGGTTAGTGGCAAAATTGGCTCTTTATGCAGATTACCTGATTCTTTACACCACCAATCCACAGGCGGCAATCCCTAATTTGATGGCAAAGGTTCAGAGCTTCGGCAATTTATCGGGGTATAAGGTGAATGTAGACAAAACCAAAGTTATGGACTGGAAACAAAGACAATAGTAGTAGGGGGGCTAAAACCCAAATGCGATATCTGGGTATCTTAATCACACAGAAGCTTAATGAAATTCCTAGAGCGAATTGGAAAAAAGTGAGCCAGGAGGTAGGGATGTTGCTGGTGAGATGGGCCAATTTACCACTTAATATATATGGTTGAGTAAATCTTATCAAGATGATTGTCCTCCCTAAAATTACATTCCTCTTTAACTCTATACCTTTAACATTCAGGAGGGAAGACATAGCCAAGATCCAGGGGAGAATAGGTAGCTTTATACGGACTTCAAATGGACCCAGGTTAGCATGGAAAAAACTGAGGAGGAGGTCGGATCTGATTGTATACTGCCATGCTTTTCATTTTAAGAACTTTTGCATGTTAGCAAACAGGCCAGGTAGGTCACCAATGGGGCTACTTTATGAGGCAATGCTGGGTGATTTATGTCAAGGTCAGTGTCACTTCCTGTTTAAATATGGGGACCCAAAATACTTTAAGAAGGTGAGGTTGAAGATCTTGAAATCCGCTTTAAGAACATGGATGTACTTTCGGAAAAAGTTGGGAGTACCGTACTATTCATCTTGTGCACCGATTTGGGATTCCCTGGGTACCCCTAATTGTTTGATTGATCAGCTTAGTCAGCCCTTAAAATCTGGGGGGACACGCTATTGGGCGGATCTACGAATGGGATCAAGTTTAGTGAGCTGGAAAGTGGTAAATATTTGTACCAAAGGACAACTGACAAGATTTAAATATTACCAGTTACATTCCTGGTGGGCCACACAAGAGTGGAAAGCAGAGGAGGAGGAATCCAGATTAGATCAGGTGATGAGAATGGGCCCATTAAAAAAGGAAGTCTCACTTTGGTACTGGGCCTTTGTGGAGGCAGATGATAAGACAGAGTCAGAAATATCTATCCTGTGGGCAGAAGAGCTCGGAGAAGGAAATCTAAAGCAAGATTGGTATGCTCCTTCTCCATTTTACGGGCAGTGTTGAAACCAGCCTCGCTTAAACGTAGTCATCTGTTTACTACCCATAAAGTATATTGGTCTCCGGCCAAGCTTTCCAGAGTCACGGGAAATGCTTATGCATGCCCAAAGTGTATGCTTTCATTGGCAGATGACCTGCAATGTTTATGGTGTGCCCGAAGATTGCTCCCTACTGGACGTTTGTATGTAACTTTTTAAGGGAAGTGACTGGCCAACAGATTAAGGTAAGCCCTCGATTTATATTTTTGGGGCTATTTCAAGAAGGACATGTACAAGCGAACATGGTAACAACATAATGTATTATTTGTGTGATCCTGTTGGAAAGGCGGGAGATACGTAGGCTCTGGAAATCTGAAAGTCCCCCCTGCTTTGCTGACTGCCTCTAAAGTATTAACTATACGTGTCAGTTTGATGTTGCATGTGACGCTAAAAGATTGGAGAGGATCTGGGGTCTGTTTATGGATTAGAAACAGCAGTCAAGTGGGTCCGATGATTAATTTTTTAGTTAAAAAGATTTTTCTCTTTGAGCTAGAATGGAAGATTATGCCACATAAACAGACCTTATATCATTCATCCACTTGCGCACTTTCAAACAAAATTGTGAACACCCCACGTGTAATGTTGGAAAATTATCAGTAAAGAAAGTCTTTCTTAAGTAAAAAACATTGGTTGAAATTTATTGACAAGTTAAAAAAATCTCATGATCAAATTACAACAAATAAAAAAGTCACAGACAAGTGACTAAAGGTTAAGCTGAAAGCCTCAACAATGACAATAAAATAACGTACATATATTTTTATTTTATTGTCATTGTTGAGGCTTTCAGCTTAACCTTTAGTCACTTGTCTGTGACTATTTTATTTGTTGTAATTTGATCATGAGATTTTTTTAACTTGTCAATAAATTTCAACCAATGTTTTTTACTTAAGAAAGACTTTCTTTACTGATAATTTTCCAACATTACACGTGGGGTGTTCACAATTTTGTTTGAAAGTGCGCAAGTGGATGAATGATATAAGGTCTGTTTATGTGACATAATCTTCCATTCTAGCTCAAAGAGAAAAATCTTTTTAACTAAACAGTTATTGGTGCTCTATCTCTTTGGACTTTACTGAGCCCCTCTCCTTGTTTTGCAAGGTCCGATGATTAAGCCACATATGCTGGAGGTCCCTGCTCCCTTCTTCCCCGGTCTTTACGCGTGGGAGTTGAATGTGGAAACAGCAGTAATCTTTGCATGGATATGCTCATCTTCCTGCTCTTTCATTTACGGGATAAGAGTAACACCAGCAAGAGAATTGGCAAAATGAGGACAAAAAAAAAACCTTAACAGCCAAATAAATATGTTCCCTTTCAAAGAATTTCAGCTGCACAGAGTTGTCAAAAAAACTCCTCTTCTCAAAGTACTCATCGGTTCACTTTATCAGCTTCAATTGTATCTTTGCAATTGTGTTTTTTTCGGTGATGTTGACACTTTGCCACTGCCGCTCGGCAATCCTCTCCAGTGCTGAGATTTCAGCAACTTTTACCTAGTCGTCGCTACATGAAGAATACTCACATACGCTATGTTAAATCATTATTTTCCGCTTGTATTCACAATCGACATCTCAGCCACCAAACAACGCAGTCATTTCCTAGCCAGCTTCTCCGTCTTTTACCACCATCCAACATTGCATGTCTTCATAGTATTCTATCTAGACAGTCTAAGCAGTCACAGTAGTCTTCTACCTTTTCAGTTTTCGAGATCAGTTCTATGGAGATTCTATTGTATCAGGCTTGCGATTGTAGGGTCTCTGCTTTTTGTTACTTTGCATAGTGGAATTTTGCAAGAATATTCTGGCATTACTTTTATGTGTCGCAAAACAAAAATCTACCTCCTTCACTGTGACTAGAAATCACAGCTCAGACTCCGCATCATCAAGAAATAATCTATAATAGTAATAGGTAATGCTGCAAAGAAAGGATAATGTTAACAGAATATAAATTGATGGAACTAAAGCAAGTTTTAGGATTCTGAGCAGGAATTGAAAACAGAGGGCAACGCTTGTGTCACCATGAATAGGTCCTGGACCTATCTTAAGACTTGGAGGGGCACACCAAGTGTCCTCCATGTCTGAGTGGACTACTGTCCCCATCATGTGTTTAGCACAGCGAGCAGTGACTCTACGTAGCGTGATTTGTGAATGCATATGTGACCAGATCTTTTTATCCATATCAGTGGAGTGGGGGCCTATTGGCCAAATCGTGTAAGGTTCCTCTTCTTTATGCTTTCCCAGTTTAAGCACTTGTATCTCCAGTACATTCTGTACATGTTGTTGAGTGTAGCCTGCATGACACATGCATGACATGTGTGAGTGAGTGAGTTAGAGTAATGGATGCCTTTGGGGTCCATTTTGGATACCCCATACCTGACTTTTGCAGAAAATGGACAGTGAAAGTGCATTGCAGATATGATAACGATGGATGGAGGCGAGCTACACACTGAAGTGAAGAGAATGAACACAGGCCTCCTTCAGTTATTCAAGTAGGTCTTTTGTTTAGCAAGAAGCTGCTGTTTAGTCATCCTGAACAATGTTATTTGGTAGATGGAGGGGCGAGGAATGGGACTGCACACTGTTGTACAAGGTAAGGAAACCTTTAGGTGAGGCCTTCCCATTTTGTTTTCCCCTGATCACTGATGACAGTAAGGCACAGATACCTCACACCTCTTTGTGCCTCTGTTTTGGGTGCTATGGGTTTGATATGGCCCTGTTGTGAGAAGCATCACTGAACATGAAGGCTATGTCTGGAAGGCAGCCTGGAAAGGACACTTGAAAGGAGAACCCCTCAAAACCAACGCTCCAGTGCAGATAGTGTTTTCACATCTCCTCTCTGATTTTAGTCTTTAAAAGTTGGACCCTCCAGTACTCCACTTGTTATACCTGTCCAATGTCCTCTATGGTCATGGAAGAGTTTGCTCGCAGAGTACTCAGAGTACTACTGTGGACTCAGAGCTGGGATCACCAGGAGAGTCATCACCTAAGTATCGCTCTCATATTGGAAGGGCTGAATAACTGTCCTTAAGTGCCTAGGTGCTTACATTCCTGCTGAGAGAGGGAAGGAGCCTGCCACCCTGCAGGAGTGTCTGTCCAGGAGGTGCACCGTGTCCCCAGGGTCCGCGGGGACGCCCAGAAGAGGAAGACTGAGGAGAGTGACGGACCCCAGTGTCTGTGGGCCTTTAGCCTCACCATGTTGGTTCTTCTTTACAGGAACCATGTTTATCAGGACTGCAGTTGCCAAGCCCCAGTCGGGCTGTGATTGTGCGTCGGACCGGGACGGTGCAGGCCACAACTGCCAGTAAATGAGTTGGCCTGTGTTTGGGCTGTATGGGGCCACTTGATTAACCTGGACGGGGCCATTACTGCCAACTTCACCATCAGCCTGTACATTGCGAAAATTGCCAAGTGTGATTGGCCTGGGCGTGGCCACAAATGCCCACAGGAATCAGCCTGTGAGTAGCCGTGACTGCTTGAAGTAATCATCCCGATTTGAGTCTGCAACTGCCCTATGTACCTCTCATGTGCAGGGCTGGATCTGCCAAAATTGGGACCAGCTAGAAAGGAGGCTGTACCTGCAGGTGTCACTTGACCCAAACTGCCCCCAGCACAGACTACTCGCTCTGGGGTGAGCCTGTTGCTGAGAATATGACAGGGCACACTAAAGACGGCTGGCTCAGCAGAAGAAGCTGGAGTCCTGAAGCCTCTGCCGGCGGGCACACAATTTCTCAGGGAGTGAGGATGTGAGCTTCTCTGAGAACTTCACAGCTGAACCGATCCAGCAGGGACTGATCCACTGCAAGATCTAAGACTGTGACAATAAACTTTGAACTAAGCACACTGATTCCGGACATATTAGTAGGCCTGGGCGTAAACTTCCACTCTGCTTGCAGAGTTTTGCCTGCTACGCGTAGAGTTCCCAAAAACTACGCGCAGCCGGGCGCAGAGCACACTTTTTCTTCTCACCCAGCTCGCCAATAATAAGCGAGCAACGAATATCGTACACTAGACCAACACCCGGCAAAATTTCTCAAGGTGGGCAGTCGCTAACGCTCTCCTTGAGAAACCTGCCACTCACATTGAGGAAGCTGCTGCTCAGGTAGAAAATCTCTTGCGCATGGTGGCAACCTTACTCTGCCGCCTGCACAACTCCACTCAGGCCTACATATTAGGCTTGGTAGAAGGAACCAAAATCAAGTGGGGAGATAGCGTGTACAGCAGAGTTTTAAAACTTTTTTGCTCTGACTCCCCCAAAGCAAAATGTTTCAAACTCAGTCTCCCTTCTAAAAAAATAGACTTGAAGAGAGGGAAGGGCAGGGCTGAACACAGGCAGTGGGGCATTTGAGACCATTTCAGGGGTACTTTTTCTGCAATTGATAATCTGCACTAAATGTGAAACTTACAAAAAGAGCAAATACATAAAAAAACAGAAATTGACCAAAAAAAATTAGCCTCCCATAAGTGGGATGTTGTGAGCCCCTTATTTTCCCGGGCCCCAATACATTTGCATCTACTTCCCTAATAATAGCTGTGTACCTGAATATTAGGCTGTGTTCATCTCCCTCTTTTACCCCTTCCCACCATGCCTGGCATCACTCCAGTTGACTCTTTGACTCTTTCAGAAACAGAAACAAATTAGCTCCTGTGGGTTGTCACTGTTGGAAACTGGAATTTTGTTGCAGATGTCCCCCACTTTTTCCCCCCATTAGAACTACAAGGTGCTGGTTTTCAACTCTGACAGTTCACTGAAGCCTGCTATACAGGCTCCAGTGCCTTTCACTAAACAAGGTAAAAAAGTCTAATTGTATCCCATTTGGTGGGGACTTTACAGCCTTGTAAGTCACTAGTAAATGGTACCCCTGGTACCTAAGGTAGGGGTAATAAAGAGGGTCCCTAAGGGCTGCAGCATGTCTTATGCCACCCTAACTGACCCAAACCAAATTGCATGCAGACTGCCATCGCAGACTACATGTCATGGGCCAAACCGTGAGTGAAAACAAGACATGGCACACTCACTGTGTACCATGCCAAAGTCACTGCATGTAATATATGTAATTCACCCCTACAGCAAGCCATGCATTATATTACATGTGAGGGCATATATGCAGGAGCAAATATGCCCCTGTGCTGTCTAGTTAAATTACTAGATGATACAAGTGGAAAGGGAAGCCATCTTAAATGTATGTACTGCCACTGGTCATTACAAGTTCCCCAATAACATGATGGCTTTACTGAAACCTATGATGTTTGGTATCAAACACCTTGTCCTAATAAACCTGTAATGAGGTCAGTACTAGATTTATTATGACATGCACTCAGAGTGCACCTGAGAGGTGCCCCCTGAAAACCCTACCACTATCTAGTGTGCTGTCTGACTGGGTTCTTTCAGCTTGCCACCACTGACGTATTTCTGACCCCCTGCAGGTGAAAGCCCATACTCTCAGGAGGTCAGGAACACTGCCTGCTCTAGCAGGAGGTGTTATCACCTCCTCCATCCAGCAGGAAGACTAGTGAATCTGCATACCAAGGCGAGAGGCTTCAAAGCCTCCAGACCTACAGACCTATTTTAACAGCATTGTGTGAACCACCTTCTGCGCGCTACTTGCACTGTTTTGTGCATCTGATAGATAGGCATTTGCGCGTGTTAGCGCTTTGGCTTTTAATAATTACCTGTTTTGCCTATTTGTGTTTGCTTTTCTGTTCTTAGCCCCTGGTTTTATTGTTGGCCCCTCACACGCACTATAAATCAGAGACTCACCGCATTTTGCGGGCCCTCGTCCACAGTGATCGTTTTGGCGGCCATCTTGGGTGAGTGTTACACCTGACGGCGCCTATTCGTATTACGGTCCAGACGTCACTCCGACGCTCGACCTCTATTTAAGGGGAATTAATCAGGTGCTCGGTCACCTACAGACCTATTTTAACAGCATTGTGTGAACCACCTTCTGCGCGCTACTTGCACTGTTTTGTGCATCTGATAGATAGGCATTTGCGCGTGTTAGCGCTTTGGCTTTTAATAATTACCTGTTTTGCCTATTTGTGTTTGCTTTTCTGTTCTTAGCCCCTGGTTTTATTGTTGGCCCCTCACACGCACTATAAATCAGAGACTCACCGCATTTTGCGGGCCCTCGTCCACAGTGATCGTTTTGGCGGCCATCTTGGGTGAGTGTTACACCTGACGGCGCCTATTCGTATTACGGTCCAGACGTCACTCCGACGCTCGACCTCTATTTAAGGGGTTGTCCCCCGCGCAGCGGATACGCGCAGTGGATCGCCGTACTTTCGCCGGAGTTTCCGCCTGAGTTTAGCCCGTCTGCGCCCGTCAGCGTCCCGGAGGCGTTCGGCGTGGCAGGTATTTCTTGCCATTATGCTTTCCTACTCCGCTCAGGACCTCTACTCTGTGCGCGACGGGGATGCGTCCTGTCGTTTAGTCTTTCCTGGCCGATATAGGGGTAAACATAAGTGCCCTGTTTGTAAATGGCATCCTACTCGCAATCTCCTTTCCCCCCGCTCTATTAAGGATTGTAGCATTAAACATCTCTGTCTACTCCTTAATACGAGGTCGTTGCACCGACACACTCAAGAGATTTATGATATCCTTTCGACGACCAGTCCCACTTGTCTGATGCTCACTGAGACATGGCTCAATGAATCCTCCCACCCGGATATCGCGGTAGCCATTCCCTCTGACTATATTATCCATCGACAAGATAGAGACAAGGGTAGGGGGGGAGGAGTTGCTCTGGTTGTGAAAAAATCTTTTCCGTGCACGGTCACGCACACCAATACCATCGTAGGGGCTGACTCTCTTGCCTTTACCATCTCTCTATCGTCTCAGCAAGCGCTGAAGGGTCTTGTTGTTTACAGACCTCCGGGCCCGGTGGGTTCCTTTTTTGATGATCTCCAGCAGGTTATGTCAGTCCTTGTTCTAAGATCGGAGCGATGTATATTGGCTGGAGATTTTAACTTCCATATGGATGATCTCCAAGACCAGGATGCCATCAAGTTGCTTGACATTGCATCTACTCTGGGACTTTCCCCCTATATCTTTGGCCCGACCCATGATAAAGGCCACACACTCGACCAGGTTTTTTCCACCTCGCCTATTATGGCTGTAACACTTCTGCCAGTTTTATGGTCTGATCATTGTCTTGTTCATTTTGAATTACCATCTACTACGAATCTTACGGTCAGTGCCACGAGACAGCAGGGTAGCAGCTATAGGGCACTCCATCGGGTGACTCCGGATCTGCTAGCGCAGGCTCTGGTGGATCACCCCATGCCTTATACGGGTGACCTGGAGAAAGACCTGGAGAGCCTGCAATCCTGGCTTCTAACTAGACTAAATGAGCTCGCCCAATTACAGACACCCAGGCCTGCCGCCCAACGGGTCTCGGCCCCTTGGTTTACGGAGGAATTGGCCCATCACCGTAGACAATGCAAAGTTGCTGAGCGGGCTTGGAGAGCTCAGTACGAACCTGAGGCTAAACAACTCTATAAAACCATGATGAAATCATATCATGATTTAATACTTCAGGGCAAGAAATGCTATTTTGCCAAAAGGGTTGAAGATGCGGCAAACTCCTGTAAGGAGATTTTCTCAATTGTGCGAGAATTCACTAGCCCGCGGTCAATCTCAGCGCAGGACGCTCCGGTGGAGACCTGGGCCAATATTATTGCTAATTTTTTTACCACCAAAATTAGGCAAATTCAGGATTCTTTTCCTCTGAGACCTATAGATGACCCGTCAACTCTGCCGACTGAGACTATTCGTCTGTCGCCTCCCGGCCCAGTCCTGCTAGACTTCCCGCCCCTCTCGGCTGCCGCCTCCTTAGCCTTGATGAGGAGCCTTAAATCAGGCTCACCGCTAGATCCCTGTCCAGCAAAATTTTTAGCGAGAATGGCAGATACTGTTAACCCCTTAGCTAATCCCATTCTTAACCTTTCCCTGAGTCAGGGATTTCTGCCCCAGTCCTGGAAACAGGCCATGGTCATCCCTCTTATTAAAAAGCCTAATCTGGACCCTGAAGTGCCTTCTAACTATAGGCCAATCTCGCTCCTCCCAGCACTTACCAAGATCCTGGAGAAACACGTTCATAGCGTGCTTTCTAACTTCCTGGAGTCAAACGACTTACTCCATGAATCCCAATCGGGTTTCCGTTCCAACCTGAGCACCGAGACGGCGCTCCTGGAAGTTTCGGAGACCGTGAAGGAGGTGCTGGATACCGGAGGCAGGGTGATGCTAGTTATGCTAGACCTGTCGGCGGCGTTTGACACCGTCCCCCATGAGGATCTCCTCACTAGACTACATGACATCGGTCTGGGGGGGACGGTGCTCAACTGGTTTCGCTCCTTTCTAGCCAACCGCCGGCAGATGGTCTGGGTCCCACCTGGATCTGCCGAAATGCCGCCATTGGGAGTCGGAGTGCCCCAGGGCTCTGTATTGAGCCCCACTCTATTTAACATCCTTATGACCCCTCTGGCGACATTGGCAGTGTCCTTTGGGGCCCGGATCGTCTCTTATGCTGACGACACCCAGCTTCTGTTTACCTGCCGTAAGAGCGAAGAGTTCGATGGAGTAAGGATCCGTGAGTGCCTTGGGGCTGTTTTTAATTGGTTCCAACTCCACAGCCTCAAGTGCAACTCGGATAAATCCGAAATACTATTCTTCGGTTGCCCATCGGAACCAGATTGGCATGGGTGGTGGCCTGCTGACATGTTCCCTCCAACTCAGTCATCTAAGTGGGCTAAGAACCTGGGAGTAAAAATTGACAATGAGCTTTCGCTCAAATCCCAGGTTTCTACTCTTACGGGAACATGTTTCGGGATCCTCAGAATGTTGCGTAAGTTCCTTCCCCTTCTATCTGAGTAACATCGGAGGATAACTGTCCAGGCACTTATAGGATCCAGATTGGACTATGCTAATGTTCTATATCTGGGTCTGCCAGAATATCTCCTTCAGCGTCTGCAGGTGACCCAGAACGCTGCTGCGCGAGCGATCTTTGGTCTGCATCGTCGCACTAGTGCCTCTAATCTTCTTCTATCCCTCCATTGGCTTCCTGTACGGAAGAGGATACTGTTCAAGGCCATGACTCTAGCCCATAAGGCCCTGCATGGTAATGGTGCAAAATATCTCCAGAAGAGGCTGGACTTTTACCGACCTACACGATCCCTCAGGTCGGAAACATTAGCTTTGGCTCGGGTACCACGTATCAAAAGGGCTCGTTTAGGCGGCCGGTCCTTTAGATTCCTTGCCCCCCAGCTATGGAACTCTCTACCGGTGTCCTTGCGGACTACCTCGGACTTGCTTGCTTTCAGGAAGGACTTAAAAACTTGGCTGTTCTCTGGTTAGTCCGCTTTCTCTTTTAGGCTCCTGTCTTTTTACTGTTATGTTTTCCAGTTCTTTCTTTAGGTCTGGAGTACAAAGCGCCGGGACACTCCTTTGGAGTAGCCGTTGCGCTATAAAAGTCCCATTTTAACATAACATAACATAACAAAGCCTCTGACTCCTTTGATATACAACCCTGTCTTCCCCCAGACCTGTGAGATGCCACCCCCTGCCCTAAGGACTATTTGGCACCAGGACAGGTGTTCCACCATCTTGTTTTTGGTGGCATTAGGAACTCTGGGACAGAGTTATGGCCACTCCCCACAGGATGTGGTCATATAGGGGGTGTAGTGACTTGAAGGGTAAGTAACCAATTGGCTACCACTATTCCCTCCCCTTAATGCCCCTAAATTGAGTATTTATGTGACCCCTTGACACCAGGAAAGCAGATCAAGTCAAGACTTCAACTACTGGGAACCAAGAAAGATGAGGAAGGACCCACAGGGCAAGAACATAGGACCTTCACCAAAGGTTGGTGCCAAACCCTGCCAGGCTGCTTGTACTTCGCCAGTCGCCAAGGCTCACTTCACGGAGGACTGGATACCCTCCACAAATCCTTGGAGGACAGTCCAGCATCTCAACAACCAGGAAAGATTGCCCTTGGAGTGGAGGAGCCACTTCCCTGCACCCGCAGGCACCAACTGCAGCTGCCTGGTCCAGAGTTCTGTCGATCTTCGGGCCACTGAGGAAGCAACACCCAGAAAACTTTCTTCATACTCGAGGACATCAGATCTGTCTCCCCACCAAGTTTGGACCCCCAGGAGCCACACTGCACCAATACCCTGAATACCAGAGCAGTTGCCGCAACTAAGGCTTGTTGCGTGTCCAGTCCGGACACCACTGACACCAAGACTGACCTACCATGGGATCCACAGGGCCAGCACCGAGAGTGGCCTTGCTGCCCTGTTTTGCCCCACCTTACACCAGCTTCCCGATGCACACTGAGAGCCTCTTATAGTGTGACCCCACTAGAAAAAAACACCTATGCACCTGTGGAAATATGGATTTTTCCGATCAGTTATGTCCCCTATCTTGGACCCCAACGGTTTCATGTATGAATCACAAGTACATGTATGTTCCCTCCAGTTCCAGTTATGAAGACGCAAACACCTGTGCGTCCACCGTCAACAAGTCCTCTTTCAGATCCGCCATGAATAGGCCGGATATTCCATTCCTAAGTATGAAAGGCCACCGGCTTTATATGGTTCACTTATGCCATTTTACAGTCCAGGCAAGTAGGCCCTGATTCTGTCATCAAGCTTTTCTTGCCTTCTGCCTCTGAAAGCTCCAGTCTGAGCCTGCATCTGTGACCATGAACTTTGTCTCATTCCCTGCGCGGCTCACGAAGCCTGACATCAGCCTGTTGCCTGCCAAAAACTGTATTTCACCTTCGAAATTATCTGCTCCGCTCCCTGCCCAATGCATTCCTGTCTAGTAGTTTAAGTAAACATTCTTCCAGCTACCGAGCAAAGGCCCGGCTTCTCTGTCTTTATGCAAGTAATTCATAGCCCTATTATTATGGAAGACTTCTGCCCTCGCATCTAGTGTAGACACTTAGACGCTTGTACACGCACTAACAGTCAGTATAGTCAGTATAGAATAAGATTCCACTCTAGGGGCCTCATGTAGGTAGCATACGAGTTACCACTTCTAAAATACCGAACGATACCGAATCGGTATTTTAGAAGTGGTAACTCGTATGTAGGTAATGAGTCGGTATTTTTTACCGATTCGTTACTATTCGGTAATTACCGAATCGGTATTTACCGATTCGGTAATGAGGCATACCTTCCCATTGATGGGAAGGTATGCCTCATTACCGAATCGGTAAATACCGATTCGGTAATGGGGGGAAGACATGCAAGGGTGGCAGGGTGTCACATTGACACCCTGTTGCACCCCTGATTCGGCCATGTGTGCACATGTGGCACACATACATGCCCTAAGGGCATGTATGTATGCCACATTGCACACTGCTACGCGCATAAACATGCAGTAACACATACATTAATTATTTACCACCAACTATAAGTTGGTGGTAAATACCGACTCGTAAACACACACACACACTCCCCCTACATCTCGATTGTGGATTCGGAATTTACCGAATCGGTAAAATTACCGATTCGGAAAAGTTACCGATTCGGTAACATTACCGATTCGGTATTATTACCGAATCGGTAATTTTACCGATTCGGTAAATTCCGAATCCACAATCTGTCCCCCTACATACCAATAGCCAAAATACCGGTCGGTAACGGTAAAATTACCGAAAATCGGCCGTTACCGACCGGTATTTGGCTACCTACATGAGGCCCTAAGAGACCTCTCTTTTGGATAACATAGTTCTTTAAACATAGGATGTTAGATATGATTTGGGATTAGGTTGACTTGACCCTCCAGACTTCTGTCGCCACATGTAGAGCTAAATGTCAAGTCCCCTTCACCCCCTAGTTGCACGTCAATTACACGTCATGCTGCTGCGCGCGCATTTCTGCCAAGTATTTCTGCTGACATTGCGAAATTCTTTCATGGAACCACCCTATTATGACATCACACCTGATGACGTTCTTTAGTTACGCCCAGTTACGCCTACTTTTTGCTACGTATGTATCTTTTATCTACACTATCAATTGTTACGCCTCTTGCATTTGCTTCACTGTAATGCCTATTGTATAAAAGTGATTATTTATCAATAAAGTATGTACTTCACTTCCTGAACCTCCGTGGTGATGGAACTTGGAGTCACCGATTCGAATCATCCATTGAAATAAAGCCCGTTCCGAACCTCTAATACCACGGATTCTGCCTCTTATTTACTGAGCTATTTTTATTATGTTTCTGTATCAAATTAAGTCCCGGTAATTAAATTATTTACCACATGAATGGCGCCCGAACAGGGACACTTTCTCATCTCACGCGCCGGCGGTGCGTTGCAGGCCCGGTCTCCTGCCACAGCTGGACGGACAACAACGCGTACCAGCAGGATTTCCTGTATCTCCCTCCGGTCAAGCGGGGGCGACTGAGGCTGCGATCAACACCCAGACGAGGCGGTGAGAAGTGCGAAGTATCCCGACCAGAGCCTAGCTGAGAGAGCAAGATCCGAGGTATACAGAGGCCCACCAAGTTCCGAAGTGTCCGAAGTTTTCGAGTCGAGTCCAGTCCGGTCCAGTTCTGTTCCGTTCCGAGGCCTTCAGTTCCGAGCTACCCGGTGAGTACCATTACTGGGGAGGCGTTCTGACGTGCACATAGGTTGTGCCGGTCAAGACGGGTTTGGGTACACAAATCCGGTCTGCACTGTTTTAGCAGTGTATCTGTACTGTTTAGCAGTATATCTAGTATATCAAGTATATAAATTCAGAATAATTCAGTTAATGCCGAGTATTATGTTTAGTGATTAAGTTTTCCTTAGATCGTCATCATCATTGTTGCTCAGTTAAATGTTAAATGTTAAATGTTTTAAATACGTTCTGCATATTGTGGTATGAATGACTGTTCATTATTGTGTTTATTGTATTAAGTTTGTTCAAAATCAAGTATCAGATCAGTTCTCAATATGCCGCTCTTTTCGAAATTAAGACAGATCACAACTAGAAAAGGGGTACTCGAAGAAGCTGTTCCCATTCCTCCTAGGGACACTCCAGGGTACTTCATGTATCATAAACACGGCTTAGACGCTATATTATTTCTTGATTTATGGGTAGACTACACCAAGGAATTACCAGAAAGTCAGAGGTGGCCCGCAGCTGGGACCTGGGATGCAGAGTGCATCATGAAAGTAGAAGAAGAGTTATGGAAAAGGAAAGTCAGACAGTCACAGAAAGACGCCGTTGAGTTATGGCGTAAAGAATCTCATAGACGTACAGAAAAAGCACTCCGACAGGAAGAGAAAAATAAAGAGAATTCAAATAAAGTCCGAGAAAATCTATTAATTGAAGAAGGTACACGAGTGAAATCAGAACAAATAGACAGACAAAGAAATGCCCTTATGAATGGTATGTATCCCTCCTGGCCGAGGGATTACCTAAGGCTACTCCGGAGATACCAAAAGACTTGCCACCCCCATTGTTTCCAATAAAAATGCATCCTAAAGGGCATCCTAGAACAGCAGAAGATGTTTTTCTTTCCTCATATTTAGATGACGCAGCTCCCGAGTATGCTAACCCCGCCCCACATAGACCGCCCGCCAGGGAGGTTCAACGCCAAGATCCTGTATCTCTACAGCAACAAATCCTGACACAAGTTCCGGCAAGCACATCTGTTTCCACATCTGTTCCTACAGCTACTTCTATAGCTGTGTCCACACCTATAGTTGCTGTATCGCGTTCAACGAATCCTTTCACGCCCGATACCCCAGATGGGGCTACTGGAGGTGCTACCAACATTTTTTCTACGCCACCCAGAGTAAATAAACTTACCTTTCAAGAATCAGCACATCCACGTACCCCCAAACTCATAAATGCCCGCACGCTTAAGGAACTTCTTATAGATTGTAGATATGACCCTGTGCCCGGCAAAGAGGACGAAATGATCATGGCATCATTACGTATCAGACGAGCCGCGGTGTATTTAGGGAAGTTACCAGGAATGACTGTGCATCTAGATAATATATACCATTTTGTCCAAACAGGGCGAGATTCTGAATGTATTAACAGAGCTATGGAATACCAGAAAGTGGAGATACAGGGGGAACTGTTACGTTTCCTCATAAATTGTGTGATCAGAAATCAAGACAGACCGGGGGTAGACCCGGAAGCAATGCAAACTCTTACCAGATGGAGCCAGAATATATCAGAAGGGAGACATGATAAGCAAAATTGTATAATAGCCATGTACCGAAAGATCCGTAAAGAAATAGAACGCATACACGAAGAGAGATTAGCGGTAGACCAGTTCGAACAAAGCGAGGAGGAAGGATCAGGACTGCCCACAGGACAGTCAGACACCATAGCCTATGTAGGTAGAGGAAGATCTTGTAATAGTACTAGATGTTTTATTGACCCGATACGTCCGATATGTCCAGATAATAACAGGAATTTCCAAACACCTATAATAAATATAAGGTCCCCCGAGCATTCGTTCCAAGCCGCTGACAAATTACTCCAAGAACGAAGGGGTTATCATTTCCTCGATTCTATGGATGAACAAGAATTAGCCAGGTCAGCCGTTCATTGGGTTGACAGTCCCGGAAAATATGGTGATGATACAGTAGCACACACATTTTTGAATCTCACCCCAGATGAACAGCGTTTAGCTGGGATTTATATGATTCAACAACTCCTTATACTATATAAAAGTCAACATTCAGATCCTGGTCCCTTACCTGATATATTGACTGAATTACTCACGAATAGATGGAGAGGTTCAGGTACTAAGTTAATTAGAGAAATACTAGAATCAAGAAAGCAGTATATTCTTTTTGTATGCCCAGAACATGTCTCATTGCCCATCAAGGAAAGAACCACGTATTACATGGACAGACAGAATCCCTTACGAGAGGTACACCCAATAAAAGGCGAGGACAATGAGTTTAAACGTGTATTTGTATATACGCCCATATCGAAAATAGAATTGTTACAAATGAAGAAAGTGGTACCCAGTCATGACAAAGACCCAGCGGGTTTCCACCGAGAAATTAAAGACATGTTACTCATGGGAGAGTATACCTATCCCGACATCATGACAATATTAAAGGTATTAATGCCTGCTGGCATTTATGAAAAACTCAAGGAAAAAGAGTGGGAGGTGGGAGACCAAAAGATAGACTGGTCAGCACTAGAAGCAGAAGAAAAGGCCCGAACTGCAGGAGCAGGGCTTGGGGATAAAACTAAAGCACTACCAGGTTTACTAGTACAGGTACTGCCACGTTTATTAACTACGAAAAAGGAAGACTGGGGTACAATTTCAGCCTGTAAACAAAAGCAAGATGAAGACACTAGTGATTTCTATGCCCGATTTGAAAAATGTTTTGGTATAAATAGTGGCATAAAAGCAAGTAGCGAATCATACCCACATCTGTTTGTGACAAAATTAGTTGAAAACTCCTTACCCCAAGTGAAGAATAGAGTATTAAAATTCGAGAGTACCTGGCAAGGTAACACCCCATCACAAATGTTACAAATGTTACAGTATCATCACAATAGAATTAGAGAGGAACAAGAACATGAACAAAGACGCATGAAAGACACGAAAATGAAAATGCTAGTCTCCCAGACAGTTCCAGCTGAAGGACATAAAAAGGGTACGACACATTCCGGTGATTCAGCAGGACCTGTAAAAGGGACATGCAACTATTGTAAACAACCAGGTCATTATATACACGATTGCCCAGTCCTGAAGCGTAATATCGCCACAGGTATTACAAAAGAAAGACCACGGCCACCTAGACAGGATCAGAATGAACAAGGAGCCCCGCAGCATGCACAGTCCATGCCAGCTCCACAACAGTCTATACAGTTTGTGCCAGCTGCACCAGCGCTGCCTGTTGCTGCCACACAAACCACGACACGACAGCTGTACCAGACCGCACAGTACGACTATCCTGATTATCAACGATACGCATGAACCAGCCTAGAGAGGGAAGTTGACTTACCCCTTATCGAGGTCCCTGTAGACCAAGAAGGACCTTATGTACATAGTGAATTATTAGGCCAAGATAGAAAATTTTTACTTGATACAGGGGCAAGTCGCACAACCATAAAACGTAGTGAAGTTCCAGGGGCACCCCTCTCAGGCTCACAGAATATTTCCCTTGGTTTTTCAGGAAAACCTATTGTTAATGAAGTATCACAGCCTCTTCCACTTACGATAGGACCTTTGACCCGAACTACAGATTTATTGCTTACTAAATCATGTCCAGAAAACTTGTTAGGTATAAAAACACTGAAAGCTCTAGGAGCTATAATATGTTGTTCTCCGGAAGGAGTAAGATTGTTTTTACGTGATTTTAAAGGTCATTATGTGTCTCGAGACATGGATCCCCGACTGCAGACTTTACCTACACATCTATGGGCACAAGGCCCTACTGATGTTGGTTGCATGAATATTACACCATATCGAGTTACACTAAAGGCAGGAGTGGTACTACCACGAATGCGACAATACAAGTTACCACCAGATGCTGTAGTGGCTTTACTGCAAATCATTGACGAGCTCATTGCTCAAGGAGTGGTTGTGGAAACAGACTCCAATGTATGTAATTCACCGATAATTCCGATTCTTAAACGAACAGATCCAAAGGCACCGCCAGTATATCGATTGGTTATTGATCTGCGCGAATTAAACAAATGCATTGTGCCACAATTCCCTGTGGTCCCAGATATCTCGTCATTACTGACAGCTATTGATTCCGAAGCAACATTCTTTACTGTAATTGATCTCAAGAATGCCTTTTTCAGTGTCCCAATAGATCCGGAAAGCCAATACTTGTTCGGATTTAGTTTAAATGGACGTAGCTTTAAATTCACACGCGCACCTCAAGGATTTACAGAAAGCCCCAGCATCTATAGCCAAGCACTGAAAAGAGAACTCGACAGTATCCACATGCCAGTTAACACTGCCTTGCTTCAATATGTCGATGATCTGCTGATCACCGCTAGAAGCGAACCTGAATGTGAGAAAGCATCACTGACAGTTTTACAATTTCTAGCCGAAAAGGGGCACAAGGTGTCCCCTTCTAAGCTGCAATTCTGTGTCCAGCGAGTTGTTTATCTTGGACACTCGCTGTCCAAGGAGGGAAGGCAGCTTACACCCGACCGCATTCAGTTATTAGCTAACATGCCAATACCCAAGACACAAAAGGAGGTGCGGGCTTTCATAGGCCTCACTTCATATTGTAGGCAGTGGATCCCTCAGTATGCATTTCTAGCAAAACCACTCATTCAATTGACAACACAGGAGGCAGCCACATCGACTGTTCTCCCTTGGACTCAGGAACATACGCAAGCTTTTGAAAGCCTAAAGAAAGCCTTATGCCAAGCACCTGTTTTAGCAACACCATGTTACAATAAACAGTTTACACTCTTTGTTACAGAGCGCGAAGGTACTGCCTTGTCAGTACTCACACAGGAACAAGCAGGATCACACAAACCATGTGCTTATTTTTCTAGTACATTAGATCCCGTAGCTCAGGCTTTGCCTGCATGCCTAAAATCAGTGGCAGCAACAGCTTTAGCAATCAGACAAAGCGATGCCATAGTGTTAGGACATCCATTGACAGTTCAAGTACCACATGCAGTAGAGGTTCTTGTGAATCGAACGCAAACACAACACTTGACTATAGCGCGACTTACAGGGTATGAATTAACATTGTTTCAGCCACATATAGAAATCAGACGTTGTAACACATTGAATCCTGCCACACTTTTACCTGTAATCGGAACAGACCCACTAGCTCATGATTGTATTGAAGTTATTACAATCACGACGAAACCCAGACAAGACTTGACAGATGTCCCATTGTCAGACCCAGACCTGACGTTGTATGTAGATGGTTCATGTATGAGAACAAGTACAGGAGAGTTAGTGGCCGCTTACGCAGTCACAACAGACACTGAAATCATTGAAACAAATTGCATAAATACCTTGTCAGCTCAAGCCGCAGAGCTCATCGCTCTGACACAAGCCTGTATTCAAGCCACAAATAAAAAAGTCAACATATACACTGATTCACGTTATGCATTCGGAGTTGTACATGACTTCGGCGTGCTGTGGCGAGAGAGAGGTTATTTAACTTCTCACGGTGCCCACATTCAGCACGGACCCCTCATTCATGCCTTATTAGATGCAATACATCTACCCACTGCAATATCAATTATGAAATGTAAAGCTCATACGAAAATTACTGATATCATTTCTCAAGGCAATGATCTAGCTGACAGAACAGCTAAACAGACTGCTCAAACTCAAACATCCGACATGACAAAGACAATAGTCCCGACGCCAACACATTGTATGACGATTAAAGATCCTACTCTTGACGTAATCGACATACAGACACATGCTGCACCAGATGAAATAAGGAAATGGACTGAATTAGGAGGGATTCAAACGGATCAAGGATGGATGACGAAGGAAAAATCTGTGTGGTTCCTTCCTGATTCAATGGTCCAAGTCATTATTAACACTATACATAGTCCAGCGCATCTAGGAGAAAAAGCTATGCTAGACAGCATTCAACACATTTGGTTCAATAAACATTTACGAGCAGCAGCTAAACAAAAAGTTCGTACCTGTATGATCTGTTGTCAGTTCAACCCAGGAAAAAGCGTTCCCGTAGAACAGGGTGGATTTCAGCCTCCTGATCACCCTTTTGAAGTCCTCCAGATGGATTATATCCAGATGGAACGATGTCGAGGATTCAAATATGTTCTCGTAGTTGTCTGTGCTCTTTCCCGTTGGACAGAGGCATACCCGGTTTCAGATTACACTGCCCCGACTACTGCCAAACAGTTGGTTCGAGAATTCTTCCCACGATACGGCTTACCACGTGTTGTCTACTCAGATAACGGCCAGCCGTTCTCATCCGAACTAATGAAACACGTTTCACTTTTGTTAGGCTATCAGTGGAAATTCCACTGTGTCCGACACCCCGAGGCAGCAGGTCTTGTAGAAAGACATAATCAGATCCTGAAAATCAGATTGTCCAAAATATGCAGAGAGAAAGGTGTCGACTGGGTAGTAGCATTACCAGTTGCACTCTTTTACATGAGAATGGTAGCACACTCCCGAACAGGGCTATCCCCGTATGAGGTGATCTTTGGCAGACCACCAAATATGTGGGGGACGCCTATACCACGCAAAATAACTGATATTGACTGTAATATGCTGACAGATTACTTGGCTTCCTTGATGTCTGCACTACAATCTTGTCGTTCACAGGTAGCTGCAGCCTTTCCCGACAACACTGAGGTGAAACCCCATGACGTAGTTCCGGGGGACCTGGTCCTAGTGAGGAACTTTGATCGAAAGACTCAGCTGGATCCTAGGTGGAAGTCGCCGCAACTGGTCTTGCTCACCACAAGGACAGCCGTGAAGATCGAAGGCAGGAAAGGCTGGATACATTCAAGTCATATCAAGAAATTTCATGGACTACCATCGGATGTAAATACCACACCTCGTGTGTCTTCACCCATTGACTCAAAACTTCCTTTGGTTGAAATGAGTAATCACGAACAATATAAACTAAAACTCAGATCTAATCAGTCAGGCAATTTGATTGTTTAAGTCCTCTCCAAGGTGAAGCGGTTGAATTTGTCTCTGACATGTATCCCTTAGACCTGAATAGAGAAAAAACACGAAAAATGTTGAAACGACATGCGTACTGTAAATCACTGCGTAGTCATTGCACAGTGACGTTATTAATTTTGTTTTTCTTAAGTCTTTTAATAATTACTGCAAGTATATTGTTGCACATATATTATCCTATTTCTAGACATGTTTATAATGTTACTGCTGAACATTCTTTTAGTGAATTACCTCCGCATGAGTTGTCTTATAGATTTGCGCTGCTCAATAACACGTTTATTAGTATGTTACATCATTCCCATCAGGTTAGCAATGCTACAAATTGTTGGATATGTGGCCGACTCCCTCCCTATCAAAATTATAAAGGAATCCTACCTCTCTTTCCATACCCGTTCACACACAACGGCTCCTGTGGAGCATGGTTTAGTTTAATTAATTCCCTAGATTCGAATTCTGCAGTTTATCAAGACAACTGGGTATGGGGAAATTTGAACTTAGTTTTACTTAAAGTCTGCTACCCTAACAAGGAGGGACTACCCAAAAGAACAGGAACTGATCTAGAAAATGAAGTGTATGGATTAGGTAATTTTACGCTTAATCTTATGATCCTAAATGTCGAATCCGAAGCTACTCCAATTTTGCCCGCTATGTCAATATTTCCAGTAAAGGGTGAATTATGTGTAAGAAAGAATGGTTCCATACATATGGGCCATAGTAGATGCACCACTGTAGTAGAATTTAGTGATCAAGGCAAGTCTACATTTAGAGCTTCCCGCCATTCCTATTTCATATGTGGTCAGACGGCATATGTACGTTTGCCTCTAAATTGGGATGGTACCTGCTACATTGGATTCCTTTTGCCACCTGTTTTCCTAGCTCCTCCTGATTATCACAGAAATACTCATTTAGTACACAATAGAGTAAGGAGAGATCTCCCAATAGTCGATTACACTGAAACAGCATGGGAAAAATACACAGATTTCAATAAAGGTCTCTTTCCCTATATAGATACCGTTACTAATAGTAAGCTGATACGTAGATTAACTAGAACCCTTGAAGCAGTAGTGAACGAAACTATTTCCGCCTTAGGCAATTTAACAGAAGAACAGTCTGCTATGCGGATTGTTGTGCTTCAAAATCGTCTTGTCCTTGACGTCATCCTGGCCGATAGGGGCGGAGCTTGTAGGGTCATCGGATCAAGTTGTTGCATTTTCATACCAGAAAATTCGCCATCTGTATATAAAGCCATAACTCGCCTTCATAAGATTGTAAGCCAGATACACCAGGATCCAGGCACCTGGACTTGGTCCGGTTGGTTTTGGAGTGTATTATCTACCTTTGGATGGAAGGTCCTATCCTTCCTAGGTATTGGCCTTCTCATACTATTCAGTTGCTGTCTATGTCTACAATGTGGACCAGCGATCTGTGGTCTGTGTGCCACATCGTGTATTCCACCACCAAGATTTCATTCATCCCGGAAGAAGAAAGAAGAACAAATGATGCTATATGAACAGATCAACGGATTGATGAAGATTGATATCTCTTAACGGGCAAGTAGGGGACAAGGAGGGAATGTGGAAATATGGATTTTTCCGATCAGTTATGTCCCCTATCTTGGACCCCAACGGTTTCATGTATGAATCACAAGTACATGTATGTTCCCTCCAGTTCCAGTTATGAAGACGCAAACACCTGTGCGTCCACCGTCAACAAGTCCTCTTTCAGATCCGCCATGAATAGGCCGGATATTCCATTCCTAAGTATGAAAGGCCACCGGCTTTATATGGTTCACTTATGCCATTTTACAGTCCAGGCAAGTAGGCCCTGATTCTGTCATCAAGCTTTTCTTGCCTTCTGCCTCAGAAAGCTCCAGTCTGAGCCTGCATCTGTGACCATGAACTTTGTCTCATTCCCTGCGCGGCTCACGAAGCCTGACATCAGCCTGTTGCCTGCCAAAAACTGTATTTCACCTTCGAAATTATCTGCTCCGCTCCCTGCCCAATGCATTCCTGTCTAGTAGTTTAAGTAAACATTCTTCCAGCTACCGAGCAAAGGCCCGGCTTCTCTGTCTTTATGCAAGTAATTCATAGCCCTATTATTATGGAAGACTTCTGCCCTCGCATCTAGTGTAGACACTTAGACGCTTGTACACGCACTAACAGTCAGTATAGTCAGTATAGAATAAGATTCCACTCTAAGAGACCTCTCTTTTGGATAACATAGTTCTTTAAACATAGGATGTTAGATATGATTTGGGATTAGGTTGACTTGACCCTCCAGACTTCTGTCGCCACATGTAGAGCTAAATGTCAAGTCCCCTTCACCCCCTAGTTGCACGTCAATTACACGTCATGCTGCTGCGCGCGCATTTCTGCCAAGTATTTCTGCTGACATTGCGAAATTCTTTCATGGAACCACCCTATTATGACATCACACCTGATGACGTTCTTTAGTTACGCCCAGTTACGTCTACTTTTTGCTACGTATGTATCTTTTATCTACACTATCAATTGTTACGCCTCTTGCATTTGCTTCACTGTAATGCCTATTGTATAAAAGTGATTATTTATCAATAAAGTATGTACTTCACTTCCTGAACCTCCGTGGTGATGGAACTTGGAGTCACCGATTCGAATCATCCATTGGAATAAAGCCCGTTCCGAACCTCTAATACCACGGATTCTGCCTCTTATTTACTGAGCTATTTTTATTATGTTTCTGTATCAAATTAAGTTCCGGTAATTAAATTATTTACCACACACCTGAACCCCACAGCTTGAGTCCACAGAAACCAACGGTGTCCCTGTGCCCTAGAGACCCTCAAGAACTGAGCCTCCCATTGGGTTCTGATCGACTAGTCCCCCAGTCCCTGCTTGCAGCTTCTTTTTACAGGTACTGATTCCCATTGACTTTAACGGGTAGCATTTCAGGCTACCATTGCGACCAATACTGCTACACCCGGACATCCCAGGGAAGACCGGATTGAACTGCTGGTGATTTCTTGGACCTTGGCCCCTACTCATCTTAAGTCCAGAAGATCAGTCTTGTAAGTCGTTTGCAAATGACCCTATGCAGTGAATGTTTCTCCCATTGGATAACATTACCGTATTCAAGGCTCAGGCCTAAAATGTGATAGCTATCATTTTCTACTGTTTTCTACTGTAACATTTGATGACGTCTAATGTACTTCCTGATTACGAAGTTCTTTGTGTTAAATTATATAAAAATATGTTATTTTTCTAAATTGGTCTTGAGTTTTTTCTTGAGTGTGTGTACAACAAATGCTTAACACATGCCCAGGGAGGTTTTTTGCCTCTATATTATCTGGACTCCCAAGCACATTATGCTCACTACTGGGCTCATCCACATAACTACCTTCCACATATTGCTATAGAAGCAGATTACGCACATCCGACCCCACTAGCTGTCCTCATACCTTCTTTCAATCTTTATTTCGGCAATATTTCAGCCATAAAAGAGTACATAAAGTATTATATACATTAAAAATTACGATGTTAAAACAGCATCTAAAATAACTTTGGCAAATACAGATCAGGAATTGAGGTCATTGATAGGATACACCATTATAGCAGTAGCTGAAATTACACAAGCAAAATATAAGCCCGGCTGCTAGGCAGTATTTGATAGTATAAAACTCCTTTTAATCCAGAAAGCATGCAGATACTTAGCTAGAGCAAATACAATGTGTCCTGCAGTTTCAGTCTTAAGGACCCTTAGTGCATCTGAGCACTTCCTAAATCCAAGGTTCCTACAGATAGGTACGATCCATTTCCGCCTTGCTCTACTGTATAGAGGACAGAAAAAAAGAATATGACTTTCGTCCTCTTTGATCATACCACAGCCAGGACAATGTGAGGACCTAGTCGGGGTCCATTTACTTATTAGACATGCTAGGGGGAGTGCCCCAAACCTCCATTGTATGTATAGCTTCCTAGCCAAAACAGGGAAAATTACATCCAGAAATGCTTCGAATGAGTAGACAGATTTAATCTCACGATCCAAGAAAAATGTGGTACAAAGTACTTTGACAGCCTGGCGTGCACTAGGGCGCCGAGCCCATAAACTCCCGGTATATGCTCCCGCGCTTCCAATACTACACCACCAGGAGCTGTCAGTGACACATGAGCAAAAAACGCGGGAACTATTGGGGGGAATGGGGCTGTACATAATGGGTGACATGTTCCCTAATGGTCAATTTGTGAACTCATCTGAGGTATTACAAGTTAGGACCTGCACGCCCCTAATGCTTTTTGCATACCTATGGTTACGAGCAGCAGTCGAAAATGTATACCCTGCCTTCCCTCAGGAACCCCCCCACACACAACATGCTCCAGGTAATGCTCACAGCGCCAACACGCCAATGTCTTATCACCAAGCTATACAATGGGCCCAGCAGGAACATTATAGACATATGGAACAGACCGTAGCGCGTTGGAATGTCCCGTTAGACACACCCTTAGCCAAAAACGAATGGGAATACTGTTGTGCACTTACACAAATGCTCACACCCAATTGTAATCTACATATGATTCACTTCAAATTTTTGCAACAAACCTATTGTACACCGACACAACTGTACAAATACGGCCTAAGGGAAGATGACAGATGTGTGCGCTGTGGTACTCTACAAGCAGGTTTTTTACAACTTACATGGGCTTGCCCCTTGGTGAAAAAGTACTAGGAAAAAGTAACAAACATACTGGGAACTATGATTTCGGAACCAATTGCTAACACTCCGCAGATCTATCTACTGCGCCTAACTAAAACACCCACTTGTAAACTATTGGCCATAGCTATACTGTTGGCCAAAAGACCCCTTTCTATGAAATGGGGCAGCAAACAAGTACCAAACATAAAGCACCGGATAGTAGACATGACATATTGTAAGGAACAGTTAGAAATATTTGCGGAGGAGCTGCCAACAGCGTCACCAAGCTATTTTACTGTAATTTTACAAAAACAGTTACCATAGTTTTTCTTAAAAACAACCATCCCTAATGGGGACATTGAGGTGCATCTGGGTGAAAGTTAAAGGGGGCGTCTGAAAGAGTGATACTTTAAGTGAGGCCCGGGGGTGGGGGGGGCGCATGCAGCCCTTCTGACCTTTACATGCGGCCCCCGGTTCAACAGCAACACTGGGCTGTTGTTTACTTTACGAAGCACTAACATTCATAAGGGTATTTAATACTTGGCAAGAATGTATTTACAGGCAAAATTAAGTTTAAAAAAAAGCACAAAAGGTCTCCTCTACCACTTTACTTTAAGAACACCTCCATTTTTAAATACATCTTGCAACCAACATGTAAAAATATGATAAAGTCCCTTCAAAATTAAAAAAAAGTGTATTTCATTAACATGCAGAAGCATTTCACCTTAGTCCATCAGATGTGAATCGTGCATTGAGCAGCATTTTTTTAAGTGACAGTTTTCAATTATGAATTTTAAAACATGCACGCCTCCACCCAACCTGACAATAATGCCAATAGTGAACTAACAGGCAAGTCAGTTGTTATGCGCACCCTCTGGTTTGCCTTGGGTGCTGTTATACATGGACACCATTGTAGTTTATGAAATCAAACACCAGAGAAGGTTTTGTAGGGTGCACATCCTGAAGTCGATTCGTTCAAGGTCCTCCTCATATGTGATTGACACAGCTCCCCATGGGAACAGTCCAGCATGACTGCCAAGCCGGGACCTCCCTGGACCAGAAACAAGCATCCAAGGACCGGTTTTGTGGTATCACCCCTCATCAGCCAGGCTAGCTTAAATCTAGTGACACAGTGAGCCCGGGACCCATATCTGGGCATACCCAAATTTGTATATGGCTGGGTCCAACCTGGAGTGGCGTGGTGAGCAAAAAAAATGATGGATTAAACCAAGATCTGTGACTGGGTGGTGAATGTTTTATTTGTTCAGCATTCCATCCATCATCTGTTAGTTTTGCTTATGTCTCCCTAAGTGACCAGGGTCTTGTGCTCACTGTGCCACTGGATTCAAGCTAGCCTGGCTGATGAGGGGTGTTACCCTGAAACCGGTCACAGGATGCTTGGTTCCGGTCCAGGGAGGACCTGGCCTGGCTGTTCAGGCTGGACTGTTCCCATGGGGAGCAGGGTCATAACTGATTTGTATATAGCTGGGTCCAAACTAGGGTGGCGTGGTGAGCAAATAAATGATGGATTAAACCCAGATCTGTGACTGGAGGTAAATGTTTGATTTGTTCAGCATTTGGTCCATCATCTGTTCTTTTTGCTTTTGGAAGCAAGTATAGGCTTTAATTTATGGAGTCACTTAATGTTCCATTGTAACAAAGCTTAATTCTTTTTTGGAGGTACTGTAAGGGTGCTGACATTTAGAAAGTATCCTTTTAAAGAACTTATTTGCAAGAGGTACAGTCTGATTCCCATTACAAATATGTAAATCATTTTGTGGCCCTGTAATACAATTTTAAAATTATGACTTACAGATTTACCGTGCTCTCTGTTACAGGCTGGGACTTCAGAGCACTATAAACACAGAAGTCACTGTTCACACTGCGCACACCAGGATTAAATTCTGGGACTCTCGATTCTCAAAAACAGACATCTTCAGTGATTGCATTATTCTGCTTAGGTTTCATAACCTAAAAGAGTGAATTTCCCACTAATTTGTACTCATTGTTCATTTATGGGGTGTAATATTTGATTTGCAGTTGCCTGAAGGTGAAAAAACAAGAAAACACTTATAGAATATTTTGTTCTTTTTAGCCACGTCTTTGACCCTTCCACAGGAGCGTTTAGGATCACAGTTGCCACGTATTTTTATCAACTTCAGCCTTGGCATATAAATGAAGACAGCCACAAAACGCACCAAATAAACAAAGTTGTGCTTCCAGGCCATCTTCATTTACAAGTACTCCTGAGGCATTTGCAACCCCATGGGTACCCAGCCACAGGACCACAGACAGGGAGCGCCCCACAGTTTAAAGACCTCAGGGGCAGAGTGCTACCTGGATAGTGCCAAGAGACAGTAAATTGAATCTTGTTACTATAGTGTGTGTCATTTCAGTTCAGTGTGTATTATAATACTTCTTTTTCTTGTAAAGATATGTACCAGACTAAACATTTTTGGGCAGATTTACAAGCCCCTTGCGAACCTTTTGCACCGCAGTTGCGTCACTTTTGTGACGTAGCGACTGCGTAAAAGATGCGGACAATTTACAACGTGACGCATCTAGAGAGATGTGTCACGTTGTGAAGCCCTGGGTCACATTATAGCTGCGTCTGGTATAATGCATGCAGGGTGGGTGTTCCTATGCAGGAAAGCTTCATAAAAGTGACACAGTGAAATCTACAAGCTTTCACTGTGTCACTTCTAGGACGCCACTGCGTCAAAACCTTACGCCTGCTTGAAGCAGGGGTAAGGAGTGATGCAGTGTAGTGGGAATAGGCCTCAAAATGCATTGCTGGAGTTGCGTTGTGCTTGCAACATGACTCCAGCAATGTGCTGGAATTTCTGATGCATCTGTCAATCCTTGCGACATTGTGCGCTGTATTGTAAATACGGCACATCCATGGTGGCGCAAGGGTTTCCCAGGGTGGCGCAGGGAAAGTGACGCACCTCTACAGATGTGTCACTTTCTTGTAAATCTGCCCCTTTGTTATTGTGTTGTTGTGTGATAGCTAAACTCCAAGCTCCACTGCCCCCACACATCCTCAAAAAACATGTGACTGCTCGTCATTGCTACCACTGATAGCCAAGTGTAGGGGTTTACTTAGCCCAGTTTGCAGAGTCATCGCAGAAGGGAACCAGGGACATCCAAATCAAACAACCTCAATCGTCAGCCATATTGCCCATGCTTGCCCCGTGGTCCTCTGAATGGTGTCTAATGGAGGGTCTTTAGTGCGTGTGATTATTGTGAAACAAATATAAGCTTTGCCACATGGTTTTGTGCAGTTTATAAAGTAGCACTAAATGGTAACCTCCAGTATAATACATTACTGTTGTCCACGACTGACAGCGCCACTGCGAAGATAAGAGTGAGTTTCAATGGTAAGAATTGTAAGCGAAGGGCACAGTGTAACATATTGAAATAGCTATACATAATTTGTTGACAGTGTTCATTTGAAGTGCAAATGAGCGCTTGCATACAAATTGGAATCTCTAAGTTGTTTATCTTCCGTGCAGGCAAGACTCCTCATTCAGACATAGATAATGATACTTTTGTTGCGGACGGACTTCCTCTTGACTTGGATTCCCTTAACCCTCACTAAAGGTAAGGTGCAGCTGAATGTAAACCCCATACATGTGAGAGCCTTTGGTGCAATCAATGACTCAGGTAGAGTGATTCCTTGTGGTACACGTTGCATGATTTTGATAGACTTGAAGAGAGCAAGGATCCATTTTGAATTTGAGCATTTGGAATTCGAGAAGCCTGAGTGATCAAAGAAATATCAGTGCCCTCAATGCCGGCTATTTTTAGTAGCCTGCCAATAAGCACACTGTGGTCTATGGTATCAAAGGGCACAAACAAATCTAATACTATGAGCACCTAGAGGTAACCACCTGCCTGTCCACCTTCCTCCTTTTCAGTCTATAATCCATTCAATGTGGAGTACCCCATGGTCTCCTCACTTAGTCCCCCACTTTTTAATATCTGAGTGATCCTCAGTCAGCAGCTCTTTCCTAGTATGTAGAAGGGGGTATCAATCCCACTACAGGCTCGATTCCTTAATGATATTTATTAGGCCAAATGTTGCCACATTTTAAGAGAATTGGGGGGCAACTATTGTTTCTAAGACTTTGCCAATGCATGGTAGGCCTACGCTTGGCCTGTATTTGAACAATTTTGCAGGAGTTGAGCTCAACCTTTATTTTTAGAGAGGAGCTAAAGATGTTTAAGCTTCTTCTAGGCTTTTCCTGTAGTCAGAAATACATTTCATTTTGTTCCATTTCTGAGAAAAGAACAAGTTCAAGGTGGCCAAGTATTACTATGACCATTCCACTGTATATATCTGCTTGTAGCAATGACTACTTGAAACCGGGGACAGTCATTATCATCCACATAACCACTGTGTGGTAGGGAACCTGTCATTATCAAGTGTCCATTTTGGCTATGCCAGGAGAAAAAGTGTGGGACATCATTCTAGAAGAAGACGTGTGTGACATCAAATGTTACTGCTAATGTTTAGTAGTTGAATAAATGTGCTGGATGACTTTGGTTATTGTGGATAGTAAGAGATGGAAGATGGACCGGATTCCCTTCTGAAGTGTGAGGGAAGAGGCATCCCTTCAAGTAGCTTCTCTCACTCTTAATTTATATACTTATTTATGATTTTGTAAAGTGCTACAAACCACCAGAGAGTAACCTCAGAGCTCTTTTAGCCCAATGCACTGGACATCAAATCAGTCACAGACGTATATTGTTAACAACTATAACTGTTAACCTTTCATGAAGGTGACAATATGAAAAAGCTTAAGAGTTGCTCTGTTGCCTCAGCTGATGGCAAAGCTGCCTTTAGACACCTAACCAGTAAGCCGAGGTCGAGCAGAAGACATGGGAGGATAGTTCAAGAGAGGGCCTATCCATACATCTGCCTTACTAGGTAGGTGTTTTGCAATGTTCTGAATTTGAGAAAATCCTTTTCCAGTCTTAGATGCATTCGAAGGGCTTTCCAGAGATAATTGTATACAAAGGGTCCTTCCTCCAAATGTATTGTAACACAAGGTCTGACTAGATAGCACATTATGATTTGTAAATCTTATTCTTCTAGATGGAAGATAAAGAATGAAAAACTTAGACAAGTAATCCAGTGATTGACCATGTATCGCGCTTTAGGCAAGACGCGGGGATTTGAAGTTTGCTCTTTCCTTTCATGGGAATGAGTGGAGGGACATCAGAGCAGGTGTGATGTGGTTGTACCAATTCATGCCAAATAAAAGATAAGCTACCTGATTCCAGACTCTTTCAGGTTTTGAGATTGATTGTACATTCAATTACAATAACCAAGGTGGTAAAGTACCACTGCAACGATTATGGCAATTTTCTGAGAGGTATGTGAGTTGAAGAGCACCACATAGAAAACAGAAATGGGGTGAAGTGGATTCAGATGTAGCATTTATTTGGGGGGGGGGGGTTTGAATGAACAATACTCCTAGGTTGTGGGGGTTTTCCACTGATTTGGGGAAGGGCCAGTTATCCAAGCCATGAGAAAGACAGATGGGCTGGACTGACCATCTCCAGGAGTAGAGGCATAGCCAGCTGTTCACCACAGAATGTTCAACTTGGGTGTGGCAGGGGGATTTGTTTGGTAATCTGCCAAAGTCATCTTCAAGTCTGAGATGGAGGTATGTGTCATTCGCATGCATGACTACGTCTTGTCCTAGGAATCGAGAGTCTTGAAAAAAGTGGAATGTAACTGTTGAATGCTAATGGTGAATATTTGGGACATGAGGAACTCCACGTGATGGTAGATCTAGAAGAAAATTGACCCAGTTTAACCAGGTGGGTATTATTGCGTAAAGAGGATTATCAGGATAGTTCTGTTCCACTGATGCCTTGTGAATGTTCCCAATTATCGAAGAAATCAGTGGTCAATGGTATTGAATACCACAAGAGGTCCAGGAGTATCATGGGACAGTGTATGCTGATGTCCGTGGTGTTATTTAACTGTTACCTAATATTTATTCTATTCCCCTAAGGGTGCTAAGCCTGATTCAGACTCACTGAAGAGGCAACTTGATTCCAGATGAGAGGTGAAAATGGTTTCAACTGGTTGCACGTGACTTCATAGAAAAAATGATTTCATGGAATTTCATTAACGACAAACCATTTCAATTCAAGTCAAGTCAAGACAAACCATTTCACCTAAACTGTTTAATAGAAACTTGCTGGTTGAATGGCATTTACCATTTCATAGAAACAAATTCATAGAATATCTTTTATTTCAAAATTGGCTTGTGCATGCTCATTTATTAAGGTGTAAATATTGCAGGTCTTACTTTCAGCATCATTTTTGTCTGATGTATTTATTTCAGTGCGTTACCTCTGGGGACATTACTGCGGTTTCATATTTTTTACGTTGTCAATAACTTTGGATGCTTTTAATTCACTGACCTCTCACCTCCACTAAACACCATCCATCCCTGACCCCCTAATAACCTCTAAACATTATCAATTTTTTCCCCCTAAAAGCCCCTCACCATTCTGAAATTAAATCCATCCCTTAACCCTTAACACCCATTACCACCCTAAACTCCAGCCATTCCAAACCCCTAAACACTTTCTGGCCTTAAACTAAACAAGCCCATCCCTGACCTCTAAAATCCCTCACCACCCATACTCAGCCCATAACTGCACCCCTAAACACCCTCACCACTCCTAAACTTTATCCATCACGGAACCTTTAATACTTCTCACCAGGACTAAACTCCACCCTTCCCTGAACTCTAAAAACCCCTCAGCACCCCTAATCACTACTCATCCATGAACCCTAAAAACCCTTCACCAATCCTAAACTCCACACATTCCTGAGTGGTAAAAAAAACCTCACCACCCCTAAACTCCACCCATCCGTGAATTCTGAAAAAAACGCTGCCTTCCTGGTTTGTTCGACTTGCGTTCAATGCTCGCCAGGAGTGTTTGATTTTTTTATACATTTTACTTGATTTTATGATATATTTGATGCTGCTTACATTACTGCTTCTTAGGACGTTTTAATATTTGTCTGCTTAAATTGCACGGGGCTCTTTACTTACTGTTGCTGCTCACCGGGGAATGCACTGTTCCTGAGGGAATCGGGGGCAGGGAGCGGGGCAGCCATTACGAGGTTAGCGGGCTAGTTGTTTTAGCCGCCACCTAAAAATAGGCACGCTGATGCGACCCCCGCAGCGCTGCCTTCCTGGTTTGTTCGAGCTGTGTTCAATGCTCGCCAGGAGTGTTTGATTTTTTTATGCATTTTACTTGATTTTATGATATATTTGACAGAGACTGCTAGTTACTGACTATTCTCTGTCATGTTTTATTCTCGTGTCTTATCAGCCGTTTTAGAACTATTTTAAACCATGGTTTTTAATTATTTTATTCTTATTAATATAGGTAGAACAGTACATGCATACAGGATTAAACATTTCAGTTAATAATTTTTTCTTCCATGAAGTGTGCTTTGTAATTGATGTCATCGATGAAATTTAATCTTGTTTTAAATTGTATGTATTTGTGTTTGTTTATTGTATTGTGTTTTGGCTTTTATGAATGAAATTCGAATAAAGCATACTCTGACTGACTGACTGATATATTTGATGCTGCTTACATTACTGCTTCCTAGGAAATTTTAATATTTGTCTGCTTAAATTGCACTGGGCACTTTACTTACTGTTGCTGCTCACCGGAGAATGCACAGTTCCTGAGAGAATAGAGGGCAAGGAGTGGGGCAGCCATTACGAAGTTAGAGGGCTAGTTGTTTTAGCTGCTACCTACAAATAGGCACGCTGGCGCGACCACGCAGTGGACGCGCCGCTGGCATGCCGAAGGCAAGCCCGTCTGCGCCCGGACCAGGGTCAGGGCCTGTCCCCCTGGCTCTCGGGGCTCAGACTTTCTGACCTATTCTAGAGACTATCTCATGGGGTTGAATCCAGCAGGTGGGAATTCGTTCTGCCCTAGTATTCCACTTAAAGCAACTCCCAAAGATCGGGGTGGTACGTCTCCAAAATGTCATCTGATTCTTCCCCTTATCATGGATCACTCCATTAGCCACCCAGTAAATAAGAAAGGAGTGACAAAAAAGATAGTAGCCTCTGCCCCCCTTAAATGTTTATTCCTAAATGCAAGGTTGTTGATTAAGCATAGTATGGAATATGCATTGTTTATTGAGGAACATAATATCAAGCTGGTCTTCATAACTGAGACCTGGTCAGATAAAGCCTGAGGACCGGACCTAGTTAAAGCCACACCCCCAGGCTTTCTCTGCTACACGCAAGATAGACCAAATGGGAGGGGTGGAGGACTGGCGGTCATATATCACAACGCCCTGAAGCCTTTCTTTCTCACAGGCTCCAATCTGGCCTGTGAAGCTCTGTCGCTTAGTGTACGTACCTCCTGCCATGATACATTCAAGGGGATCCTTCTTTACCGCCCCCTGCCCCCAGAGGTGATTTTTTAGAGTCCATTGGAACTCTACTAGAGGAGGGACTCTGCTCCAACTCTTTTACAGTAATGGGGGATTTTAATTTTTATCTTGAGGATCACAAAGACCCCGATACCACGAGGTTGCGACAAGTGATGGGTGGAGGGGATCTTAAGCAGCTGGTAGAAGGCTCCACCCATGTAGCAGGACACAGTCTTGATGGGATTTATTCCAACAATCCCAATCTAACCTGCACAGTGGTGCTGCCACTCCCTTGGACAGATCACTCCACCATTCTATTTGAACTGTCATGGGCAACTTATTCTCAATGTAAATCAGAGCCCAAGGAAAAGATAGCTACAAGGGCCTGGATAGACATCAATGGCACAGACAGAGCTAGGAAACCTACTCAAACTAACAGGCCAGAACTTTCCCTCGAGAGTTGACGATGCTACTGCTGCCTACACGGAATGGATAGATGCTGCATGCAGCAAACTTGCTCAGGTAAAATTGTGGACCCCCAAGCGGGCCCATCCATCAGCCCCCTGGTATTCAGAAGAATTAAGAAAGCAAAAACATGCCTGTAAAAGACTAGAACAAGCTTGGAGAAGAGGCTACAATAAGATTGATAAAGAGGTGTATAAATCAAGCCTCACTCTTTATAAAAAAAACTACTCCTTGACACTAAAAGGATGTTTTTTTCGGAGCAGATCAATCAGGCAAAATCCTCCTCTAAAGAACTTTTCAAAACACTAGTTAAACTCACTGCCCCCAATACGTCTAAAATACAGAGCAGTCGCGAATTATGTGAAAGTCTCGCATCCTTTTTTCAGCAAAAGGTGGAAGCAATCTTTTCCTCATTTACGCATACACAGAAAGAGGATACTGAGGCATCAGCCAGGGCGGTGCCCATTGGAGACAAAATAACATAGATACTAGATAGCTTCACACGATTAATGACACAAGATTCGATTAAACTTTTGATGTCAATTCGGTCAGGATCCCCTTTGGAAACTTGCCCTGCATCCGTGATTAAACAAACCCCTGAGATTATTGGGCCAGCCCTTACCCCCCTGTTCAATACTATCTTCAACTCGGGTCAGTTTCCAAAACACATGGAAAATGGCATCTATTCTTCCAGTGCTTAAAAAAACCAAACCTCGATCCCAAGGACCCGAATAGCTGTAGACCCATTTCGCGCCTCCCCCTACAGGCAAAAATGATTGAGAAAGCCTAGAATGTTCAACTCAGCCTGTTCCTTCAGACTAACAATAAACTGGATCCAACACAATATAGCTTTAGAGCTGAACATAGCACAGAACTGGCCTTGATTAAATCCACAGAAGAGGTAAGAGAGGCTTTGGACAGGGAGGCACCGTGATATTGATCATGTTGGATCTCTCGGCAGCCTTCGACACGGTTCATGATAAGGTTTTGATGGAACGTTTTTCAGAAGGTTGGGTATAAGGCACTACCTGGAACCTCAAATGGTGAACTTGGATAATAATAGGTCAAAGCCTTTCTCCATTCCTTGTGGGGTACCTCAGGGGTCCTCACTTAGCCCTTTTTAATGTATATGTGTCCCCACTGGCGGCCCTGATAAGATCATTTGGGTTCCAATTGACATCTTACGCGGATGACACGCAAATAGTGCTGTCCCTCCAGCGTGGCCAAGAAGCTGAAACTGGAACAAGATGTCATGACTCCATGAAAGCCATCTCGGATTGGATGTCTTTGAACTGCCTGAAACTCTGGAAAAACAGAGGTTATTAAGGTTGGTAACAATTTAAACTGCTGGACGCCTGACTGGTGGCCGGAAAAATTGGGTATGCACCCGGAACCGACTAAGAAAGTGAAGAATCTGGGTGTCATTGTGGACAATAGTCTCACTTTCGGGGACCAGATAAGTGGGGTTGTCTCTACATGTTTCTTTCTCCTCAGAATCCTGAGGAAAATAAAGTTCCTTCTTCCGGAAGACAGCTTTAGGACAGCGATCACAGCTCTCATTATGTCACTGTTGGACTACTATAATAGTCTCTACTTGAACATCCAAAAGAGACATATAAACAGACTCCAAATTGTGCAAAATGCAGCAGCCAGGTTGTTGACGGGTACACCTAGGTTTGTCTCGGTCAAGAAGGAACAAAGAGATCTTCACTGGCTCCCAGTAAAACACCGGGTGCATTTTAAAGCCCTCTGTATGGTCTACAAGGCCCTAAGGGGAGCAGGCCTGGACTACTTGAAACAACGGTTTCAATGGTATGTTCCCAGAAGAACCTTGCACTCTATGGCAGCAAAATAAGTGATTGTTCCCCCAGTTAAAAAAGCTAGCTGGGGTGGCGGGAGATTCATTACATGTGCCACAAAAGCTAGGAACAATCTACCATTCCACCTCAGAAATGCAACCGAGCTCCTCTCCTTCAGGAAAGGGCTGAAAACCTGGTAATTTACGCTATAGTCATTCACTCAACAGTAACCATTTAGGCAGTGCCCAGAGCCAGGACACCTTAGGGTAACAGTAGCGCTATAGAAATCATATTAACATAACATATACCTGAACATCACCCATCTCTCACCCCTAAAACCCTTCATTATCCATCTGAGAACCCAAAAACCCTTCACTACACCTTACTCCAATTTAATGTCATTTTGGATGTTTCCTTAAGATTATCTTTCCTTTCAAATGTTTCCTTTAATTTTCGGATGTTTGCATCTCCTTAAAATTGGTTTTCCATGATTTAGTTTTCCCCAAAGTGGTTTCTCAGTTTTTGTTTTTCCATTAATTCTGATACATCAGGCCTAACTGTCTTCTCAAAACAGGGTAGGCCAATGATACGTCTAGCTGGAAAATTATCAGTATCAGCTGGAGCTTTATTTACAATATGCATGACGATAGCACACTTGGGAGATTGAGGGATAAACGTTTGGTGATAGAGGTATTGATTAACCTAGCGCTGATTGATAGCAGTGCAAGAAGACCAAGGTTAGCAACTTTTGCATTCCATTATGTCTCATAATGGTTAGGGATTTTTGAGTGACATCATGAATTCCCTTATTTTGCCGTCTTTGGTTGGTATCAACTCAAAGAGGGTGGGACATGGGGTACTGGTGAGATGGCCTCCTCTTCTCTGTGAACAAGGGAGGAAAGGTTCCTTTCCTAAGGGTTTAGTTTTATCGATGGATAATAGGAGGTAGTTGGAAATATTGTTGAAGACACAAGGAGGATGTCATAATATGCTGCCTTTGTCATGTCCTTGATGCTGTGCTTACTTAAGAGGTCACAGAATGCTGTGCTGTCACTGTAAGGCTAGGTTGGCAGTGAGAGTGGGTTAAGTAGAGAGGAGGCTGCTCCTAGCGGGGTGTTCATCAAGTAACTTGAAACATTCCTTCTACAATAAACCTAAAACCTGTTTATCTACGCAAGCTGGCTACCTGACTCCAGCCTGCTAAGCAGGAATCGGATATTGCACTGCATTGGTGGTTGGAGGGGGTCACCATCTACCTTAGACACAGAGTAATTCTTTTGTTGAGATTTCATTAAATGGTTTAAGCGATTGAGACGTGAGAGTTGATCTAGTTTCTGTGAATAGTTTGCTGGAATCGTTTGGTGGTGCAGGCAGTGAAGTCAATAGCGCAAAGGGACTCATGCTGTTGGAGAGGAAAGTGGGAGGTTTTGAAAAGAAATTGGGGCAATGTATTTTCCCCACTCACTGATGTAAAGTACACGCACAGCAGTGATTGAAGCAAACGGCTTTATTTAGTTATATACCAACACAGCATGAAGGTTAGGGGGGAGAGAAGGAGTAAGCGTCAGGTAGAGGAGGTCATCAGCTGGCGTCTGTCAACTCAGCTGGTGACAGGGGAGGAGGGGGATACGGAGGGTGAGAAGGGACAAATGAGTACAGAGAAAACACAATACATCTTCCTCCTTAGGGAAACAATAATGAATGGTATGCAGTTAATCACATATAAAGTCATCAAGTTTGCTCGGTCGTACCACCCTGCGTCCACATCTCGTTCTTACAGGTTCTTCTTCCTCACTGACAGGTAAAAGCTTACTGTGGCCTGCTGAGGCCGAACACTGGGTGCCCTGTGGTACACCCCTATCGACATCCCTGTCGGGTAAACGCTCACTGTGGCCTGCTGAGGCTGAACACTGGGTGCCCTGTGGAACATTCCCCTCGACCTCATCTTCCCATAAATCAAACCTACCACCTCTATTTGTTCTATGTGCCACAACTTCTTCTCCTTTCGGGTTGCTGTAATTGCCTGGGGCTAACCTCGAGAAATGCCACACTCTCCCATCGCTCAATAAGGCTGAGTTACAAAACACTTTACCATGAGGGGTTTGAAAACTTGTTCTGACCCTTGGCTATGAACCCACTCATTTTTACACAAACCATTTCTCCCACAGACACCTGTACAGGTTTGCAGCTCTGTTTCATGTCATAGCGGTTCTTACTGTCTATCAAATTCAAAATTGCTTAATTTCGATAGCCAATATCTTAAAAGCATTTCCAAACTTACAATTTTCAATTTATATAAGCCATAAAAAATATTTTTAAAAAGAGACAACAATTTAAATGAATAGAATCCGATAAAACATTAAATCATTAAATTCATCAATTTCTAATTGCCCTAAAAATTATTAAAAATTATGGGAGCAAAAATGAGCTTGGGTAAGTAATATATAAGAATTCATTACAAGCCCTCCTTCACATAATACCCCCTACCCCCCCCCCACTAGATTGTTCTTAATCCAGATATAGGGAATAAAGTGTCAGTGCAGAATATCATGTTCAAGCCATCAAGATGAAAATATAGAGGCATAAGTCATTAAAAACTCCATGCAAAAAAGTAAACCTTACAATCCAGGCACGACCAAGATATTTGGCTACACCACAAGCAAAGAGAGTCCGCGCGTCGGTCTTTAGAATACGTAGAGCAGTGCGATATTCGCGCGTCTTCAACTCTCTGCAAATGGGTTTAAGCCATTTGGTTCTTACACTTTTATAAGCAGGACAGGCAAACATAAAATGGGCTACGGTCTCTACCGGTGTTTTACAACAGGGGCACCCTAATGGTGTCTGGTATGGGGTGCTCCATTTCGCAGTTCACTCTCTAACCGGCAGTGAGCCTACCCTAAACTGTATATAGAGTGCTCTGTCCCGTGGTATTTGGATAAAATCTAAATACGGTTCTAAAAATGTAGATTGCTTGTGGAGATAAAACTCCTCCGTCAGTCTGCCTACTCCTGGATTGTTAAGCTCTTGAGCATTGACCCAAGCCCAATAACATCTTTTGAGGTCAGCCTTACTAGGGGGGGTTTGTGTATCCCATGCTTCCTTTAGGCCTAATGCGACAAGAGATTGTTTAAGTTTGTGTGTGTACCCAACTAATTCTTTGATTGACGTCTAGAGCCATGACTTCTGTTAGCGCGGCGGCATAGCTAGTTAATTCTGGGGTTCGACATAAGCGAGCCCAAAATAGCAAGGGTCGTAACCTGGCTATATCTTTAAAGGAATGCCTGCCCATATCTTTTAGCAGCGGTTTCAATGGCACACTGCATGGAAGCATCACTAAATTTCTTAAAAATGTATGTTCAGACATGCAAAGGCTTTCGGTATTCTCGAAACCCCACAGTTCAGCTCCATAAAGAGCTGAACTGACTGCTTTTGCTGCATAGATTGTAAGGGCAGGAGCCACAGGTCTGCTGTGCGAGGAGCGGTGTTCTTTAATTAGAATGCCTGTGACACATTTGTGGTTTAATAACATTTTATCAACATGATGCCTCCATCGCATTTTATCATCCAGTCTTATTCCCAAGTAATCGAACATTGAGACTTTTTCCAAACGTATGCCATCTAGAGTAAAATTGTCTCTATATGGCTTATAAGGGTTAAACGTCATAAGCTTAGTCTTCGAGGTATTCACAATTAAACCCCTAGATTCACAAAAAGTATAAAATCTGTCTAGGAGCTTTTGGAGCCCTGCTGGCGTTTTGGAGATGAGGAGCGTGTCGTCTGCAAAAAGTAAAGTGGGGACCCTTTCACCTGCCAGGGCTGGTGCATCAGATGGAAACTCCAGAAGATAGCTCACCACCCCGTTCATGTATAGCGAGAACAGGGTGGGAGCCAAAACACAGCCCTGGCGTACCCCTCTATTTACAGGGATCCTGTTTGTTTTTTGTCCCTGGGACCCCCACCTCACTTGGGCATAATTGCCTTCATGTAGGCGAGTCAAGATGTTCAGTAATAGTGGTGGCATCCCCATTTCTTCCAATAGATGCCATAGCTGATCACGAGGGACTAGGTCGAAGGCGGTCTTTAAATTGATAAATGCCAAATAAAAGGCTACCTTTGCCAATCAGGACCACCTTCCAGTAAATTAAAAACAACCTAAATACTTGGTCCATCGTCCCTGTACATGCCCTAAAACCAGCTTGATATTGGGAAAGGATGTTTTCTTCGTCTATTCATCGAAGGATTCTCTGCAATACCACCCTGCCAACTACTTTCTGCATCGCATCGATCAAGCTTATTGGTCGGTAGTTGGCAGGGTCATCCCTTGATCCTTTTTTTAAAATGGGTACCACCTCAGCCCCTTTCCAAGATTCTGGTACTGCGCTCCCTCTTGCGATCGAATTAATTAAGAGCATAATATAGTTTGCCCAGTTGCTAGGGTCTGCAAGAAAAAGATCTCCTGGGAGGCCATCTGGTCCTGAGACTTTAGCTGGGACAATTTTCTTTATATCCATCTCAACTTCTTCTAGTGTAAACAGATCTGTAGGATTTATAATAATATGGGAATTTATTTGCTCTTGTGTCCCCCCTCGGTGGGAAGAGTCTAATGTACAGTAAAGGTTCTCCAAATGATTATACCAGTCCTGACATGTAATGTGATTTGGAATTACGTCAGAATCTTTGCTACCAAACCGCCTAACCTTATTCCAAAAAAGGTTAGGATCTCTAACTGTACTAGCATCTTTTAAATCTTGCCAGAATGACTCATCCCAGTCCAATTTCACACGATAGATTGCACTTTTATAGATCTTTCTAGCTTCTCTAATTAGAAGGGGTTTTTTACTTTTTATTGCCAGGATTAAGACTTTCTTTTTTTGTCTGCAATCCCCGTTATACCAGGTTTAGCACTTTTTAACTCTTCCTGTTGGTTTTCCTATGTTAACTACTACAAAATATGCTCCTATCTGGGCTATCAAGTTGTCATATAAATCTGTCTATCTGTGTCTTTTGTTTTGTAAACGTTGTTTAACCATGTCTGGTGACCATTCAGCCCTCTTTGTCGCCATCTGCCAACCCACATTGTCCTTAGACATGGGTGTCCTCCCTCTCATAAGTTCGAATGGGCTATGACCTGTGCTGTTGCATGGTGTTATGCGGTATGCCCACAATGTCTTGCCTATTTCATTTCTCCATGCAAGATTGTTAGTGGTGGCTAGTTGCAAAATACCCTTAATGACCCGGTTAAACCTTTCTACGGCACCATTACCAGCTGGATGGTACACTGACGTTGTTTTGTGTGCAATCTTGTTTCTTTTTAAGTAGTTACCAAACATCTCTGAGGTAAACTGGGGGCCGTTGTCACTGATAATACATTCGGGCAGCCCTTCCTTTATGAATACATCATTTAGAAATTGTAGAACACTCTGGGTGTCCGTTTTGTTCACAAATCCCACTTCAGGCCATTTTGAGAAGTGATCGATAATCACTATGGCATAAACCTGTTCCCCCTATTCTGTGATGGGTCCCATGATGTCTATTCCAATTCTTTCCCATGGCATGTTTGGGCATGGTATGGGATGGAGTGGGGGTCTGTACATGACCTTGGACTTGTCTGAATTGTTGCATTGTATGCAGTCTCTCACAACTCTCTCTGTGGCGAGATCCACACCTGGCCACCAGTACAAGTTCCTGATCCTGCTTTTGGTTTTGCCAATACCCAGGTGTCCTTTGTGGCATAATTCTAGAATAGTACGTCTAAGTTTTGCTGGTGGAATTACCTTGCCACTCCTTAAGAGCAATCCCTCTTCTAATGAGAGTTCATCCTTCACTTCCCAGTACGGTAACAACTCCTTCACCACATTTTTTTTTAACGGCCATCCATTCATTATCATGGTACACACTGTGCCTAAGGTCTGGTCTTTACTTTGTTCGGTCAACCATTCTTCTAGCGAAACGACGTGCGTCTCCTCATGGACAGTGGCCACCCAGAATTTCTCATCTGATTCACCTCTAGATTCTTGTACTAAAACAGGCATCCTACTCAGGAAATCTGCTACTACATTCTTCACACCGGGTACATATTGTACTTTATAGTCATAATCGAACAGACTTACAGACATCCTTGCAAGTCTTGGAGAAGCTGCATATAATCCCTTGGTGGATAATACTTTATTGAGGGGTTTGTGATCACTTCTCATAATTATTCTGATGCCCCACACAAACTGTAGAAAGTGTTTCAGTCCCCATACACAAGCCAAGGCCTCACGTTCGATGACAGAATACCTTTCTTCTTTCGGTGTAAGTGAACGTGAGGCAAATGCAATGGTGCATTCAGTACCTTTCGAGTCTTTTTGGGTTAGGACAGCACTTAGGGCCATATGTATGAAGCTGTTTTGCAATCACAAACACTGCGAATCGCAAAAAATAGGTGTATGCAATCGCAAAACAGAGATTCCCTCTGTATGAGAGCCAAAGCGATCACAAAATTGCTAATTGCAAAATTAGCGAATAGCAATTGTGCGAGAAATCAATTCTGCGAATAAATTTGCGGAATTGCTATCTCAGCCCTGCAAATAGCAAAAATCGCAAATAAGGAATCTCAGAATGCAAATTCGCAAAATGAAATGCATGTCAAATTTGCAGCCTGAGAATTCCCTAAATTCGCAAATTTGCTAATCGCAATTAAAACCAAGTCTGAGCAGGTGGTAACCATGTGCTACCTATTTAAAGAGGCCCACGATGCCACAGGCCTTTTCCACAATGGCTGGCCTGTATGTGATAGCCAGGAGGCAGTGAATCAGAGCTGCTGCACAGAGCTAGAGATGCCAGGAAAGGATCTTCAGAGCGCGCATCACCCTGTTCCAGCGGACTGTAGAGGAGATCTATGTGAACTACAGACTGGATGAAGACAGCATCCTGGACTTAATAGCGGAGCTCAAACCCATACTTGAACACCCCACATGCAAGACACACACCATCCCCACCCATGTGCAGGTCTTGTGCTCACTGCACCTACTGGCATCAGCGAGTTTCCAGGGGGTGATAGCCACAGCAGTAGGGGTCTCTCAGAGTGCGCTGTCGTGCTTCTTCCACGGGTTCCTTGATGCAACGGTACAGAGGCTGCATCACCACATCCAATTCCCCAGCACACAACAGGCACTAGACGAAACCAAGCAGGAGTTCTACCAGATTGCACAATTACCCCACGTCATTGGCTGCATAGATGGGACCCATGTCGCTATATCCCCCCTCACAGAATGAGTATGTGTTCAGGAATCGCAAGTCCTACCATTCCCTGAACATACAGGTAGTGTGCAATGCCAAGCATATCATCACTGACATCGTAGCGAAATACCCAGGCAGCACCCACGACTCATTCATATTCCGCCACAGTGGGATTCACCGATGACTCACAAATGGTGAATTTGCTGATGGCTACTTACTAGGTAAACACATTGGTAACAAGGACACACCAGTGAAGCGCAGCAGCGGCAGGACAGTGTTTAACCTGATTCTTCTCACCCTACAGGTGACAGTGAGTATGCTGTCCGTGACTACATACTGACTCCGTACCTGAATCCTGCCACCGCTGGGGAGCGGAGGTACAACAGTGCCCACACAGCCACCCGCTGTACCATCGAGAGAACCTTTCGAATACTCAAGAGCCGTTTCCGCTGCCTACATAAGAGTGGAGGGGCACTACAGTACAGTCCCGAGACCTGTTGCAAGATCGTGGTTGCGTGTGCCATGCTGCACAACATCGCCACCAGGAAAGGCACCCCAGTGGAGCTCACAGATTCGGAATCATCAGATGAGGAGGGGCCAGCTCCAAGATGCAGGCGCGCAGGTGTTATTGGTGCGGCTGCCGGGTGCCAGAGGCGAGATGAGATCACACAGAACTATTTCTAGGTGAGAAATGATGACTCAATGCCACAGATTGGTGCATGACTGTGTTTTTATTTCCTTACGTTCAAGAAAGTTACCATCACACAGCCTGTGTTGCACACTATGTTGGTCTAAATGTCCCGCACATGTTGAACACACAGTGCAAAAAAAATAATAATAAACATGAGTCTGTGTGCAATGGGTTAACTCACCCATTGCCATGTGCTAGTCAGGGCTCCTCAACGTCGGCGTTGACGGCTCGTAGCCCCTCGCTCAGAGTGCACAGTGCCCTCTCCTGAAGCATGGGCAGCCCTACCCTGATGCATACTACGGCGCCTGTCCTTTGGGACGGGTGGAGTGAGGCTGCTCCTGCTCGATTGCCCATCCTCCTCCAGTGAGCTGATGGCTCCTGTGCCAGCAGTGGCTGCTGCCCGCAGCTGGTCCACCACACATGTGACCTGCACTAGTTCCCTGGCCACGTCCTTGCAGCAGTGTGCCAACTCATGCTGCATGCTGATGCAGCGACATGACAGCACTGAGGTGGCAGAGGACAGTCGGTTAACAGCCCTTGTATATAAGTCCAGGCATGTGTGGAAGCGCTGTCTCTCCCTGCGCCTGGCTGCACGGTCTTCTCGCATCTCAGTGCATAGTGCCTCCAGGGCACCCGTCAGGCCCATGAAGCCCACCCTCATTTGTCACTGAATTGATTTTATTGTTTTTGCCTACAGGTGCTGTACCTCCAGCATGTTGCCCTCAAGCCATCCGAAGACAGTGTCCTCTCCTGCGGCAGCTGGGCTTGTGGATGGCCGTGCCCTGTGCCTGGTTGGAATAGCTGGAGTGGGACGTGCAGGGGACTGTGATCTGTGGTGTGGGTCAGACTGGCCCTGGACTTGATGTTCATCCTCATCTGTGTCAAGTGTTTCTACCTCCAGTGGTGGCAAAGGTGGTACTGCGATGCGGCGTCTGCGTTTCGCTGGGATCACTGGGCTGCCTTCCTCCTCCTTTTGCCCTGACACTTCCGTGCTGTGAGATTCATCCTCCCCTCCTGCCATCGATCCCTGTGTTTCTGGGGGTGCTGTGGACATAAATGCACACACTAATTTGGTGTCCTGCCTTGCATTAGTCATGCAATAAATTACACTGTTTGGAGTTACATGGGTCCTATCTGTCTGTATTTTGCCATTCCTGGTACACACATACTGATTGACCCTTGCTGGGTGTCACTGCTCCACTGTTTGGTGCATGTGACTACATCTCCCATAATGCATTGCTGTGCGTGCTTGTGTGCATGCACTGGACTTGCATTTCTGTTAGATGCCTGGGTCTCTCCTGGGTGTGTGGGTGAAGTAGGGAGGTATCAGGGGTGTGATGGCATGCTTCTTACCTTGTCTGGGGGTTCGGAGCTGTCAAGGTCTGCCACGCCACTCACACTCTCCGGCAGCAGGGTTCCCTCGACCAACTCCTCCAGTGGCATGGAATCAGTGGTGGTGGATGTCCCACCACCGGTCTTTTTTGCCTCCTCAAGCCTGGCAGCAACCTTTTCCTTAGACCTCTGGCGCATATCGTACCAGCGTTTTCTCAGGTCTTCTACGCTGAGGTGGGTGACGCCAATAGAGTTGACCTTTTCCTGGATGTCTGCCCAGATTCTGCGTTTGCGGGTATCTGGCACACTCAGGTATTTCTTTCTGAAAAGAAGCTCATGGCTCACCACCATCTCCTGGATGAGCACCTCTTGCTCCCTTTCAGAGAACTTCTGTTTTCTCTTCCTGGGCGTGTCCCCCTGCTGCTTATCCTGTGTGGTCATGTCTCCTCTCTCAGTAGCAGTGCACTGGTGCCTCAGCCCTCCTTCCAGCCTCTCACTCTGCTTCTGAAACTCAGGTGCAGCATGGGTAGTCACACTTCCTGGTTGTGATGTCATCAAGCTGCACCTGAATTTCCGATTCGCGATTCCTTAGTTGTGATTTTGCAACTAAGGAATCGCAATTTGGCGATTCGCATGTTATGTTATGTTATTAACATTTCTAAAGCGCACTGTTACCCTGAGGTGTCCTGGCGCTGTGCGCTATCTGCCAAAGCAAGCCGAATGAGACAGTAGGAAAAAGGTACTTCAAGAAAAAAGCCACGTTTTCAGCCCCTTTCTGAAAGGAAGAAGTCCAGAGGAATTCCTAAGATAGAAAGGAAGACTATTCCAGGCCTTAACGGCACAGTGACAGAAACTTCTGCCACCCCAACTGAGTTTGTGGTAGCGGGGAAGAAAAGCACGTTTGGACTGCAGCGATCGCAGGGTTCTCCCTGGCACATACCACTGAATGGAATGTTTTAAAAAGTCAGGGCCAATGCCGTTGAGAGCTTTAAAAGCTAGGCATAATGCCTTGAACTGAATTCGAGCTGCCACCGGAAGCCAGTGTAGAGATCTAAGTCCTGCCTTTGCTGAGGTGAACCTGGGTATACCGGTGAGTAGTCTGGCTGCAGCATTCTGCATGGTCTGGAGTCTGGATAGATGTTTCTTTTGAATATTAATGTAGAGACTATTACAATAGTCCAGCCGTGACAGAATGAGTGCTGTAACTGCAATTTTTAGACAATCTTCTGGGAGAAAAGATCTAATTTTACGTAAAAGTTTGAGTGTGAAAGAGCAGGAAGAGACAACCCTGCTAACCTGATCCTCAAAGGACAGTTTTGCATCTACAAGCACCCCAAGGTTTTTTGCCTTCGTGACTGGGACAGGAGGCCTGCCCATCGATGTCGGCCACCAATCTGGAGTCCAGAGATTGGCAGTATTCCCGAAAAGTATAACCTCAGTCTTTTCAGCGTTAAGCTTGAGGCAATTTGCTGTCATCCAGGCAGCTATTGCCTGCATGCAGTTGTGGCATTTAGAGGCTGTTTCAGCCTCTGCCCCCTTTTTAATTGATAACACAATTTGTGTGTCATCTGCATACGATGACAGCTGGAAATCAAAAGATTTAACCAGAGTGGCCAGCGGGGTAACATAAACATTAAACAGTGTCGGGCTGAGTGAGGACCCTTGAGGGACCCCACAGGGAAGGACAAAGGGCCTGGAGCTGTTCCTGCCAAGATCCACCGTTTGTGATCTATTAGCTAAAAAATATTTCAGAAGATCCCAGGCCCTACCTTCAACCCCGACCGCTGTTAAACGGTCCATCAAAACTTCATGATGGACGGTATCAAATGCGGCCGAAAGGTCCAAAAGGATGAGAATGGCGTCACCACACTGATCTAGGGCCTCCCTGATCTCATCAGTGGATTTCAGCAATGCCAGTTCAGTACTATGTTCGGCGCGAAACCCAAACTGCGCAGGATCCAAGGATGAGTTCAGTTGCAGGAATTGGCTAAGTTGAATGTTCATGGTTCTCTCGATCATCTTGCCTGGGAAGGGAAGACGCGAGATGGGCCTATAGTTGCTCGGGTCACTTAGGTCTAAATTCGATTTTTTTAATAGTGGGAGAACTGAAGCAGTCTTCCAGATAACAGGGAAACAGCCGGATTTAAAAATGGAACGAAACAATGGGGTAAGGGCTTCCCCGATAATATCCGGAACCAGCCTCAGAACCGAGGCTGGGCAAGGGTCCAGCGGAGAGCCGGAATGAATCTCAGAGAGGAGCTTCGTAACTCCCGGCTGCTCTAAAGGTATAAAATGGTCAAGAGTAAGACAAGATCCATTGTACTCTCGATATCCTGATTGCACCACCTGGTTAAATGGTGTGGGCGTAAATGTAAAGGACGAAAAAATATTCTCCACCTTTTGTAAAAAAAAAGCAGCAAGAGATTCACAAAGTTCTATAGTACTTTCAATTTTAGGACTGGTAAAAGATAGGAGCTATGGGAGATAGTTCTGAACAGCTCTTTAGAGGAGGAGCTGGCACCTCTAATCTGTTCCCCATAATAGAGCTTTTTTGTTTCAAATAGTAATTTTTTGTATTTAGCCAAAGCTGTCTTATGGGCTTCCCTGCTGATATTACTATACTCCCTCCTCCATACACGTTCCAATTTTTTACATTGTAACTTTTGTTTTTTTAAGCTTTCAGAGTACCAAGGGGCAGTAGGATGTACCCGCTTGGTAATACATAGTTTGTCTGGCACTAATTTCCTGCAGGCCAGATCCACCCAGTCTGTGTAGATAGTTGCTGCCTCATCTATGTCATTTACAGGAGCAGGTAATGAGCCCTGTAAAAGATTGCTTAGGGCAAGGTGATCAATATTTTTCCAGCACCTAGATTTTAAAATGACTCTGTCCAGTGGTTTGTGGTTCTTGGGTAGAGTTTGTTTGAGTTCAAATAATACGGCTGCGTGATCAGTCCAGGTAAGGGGTAATGATTTTGAATAAACAAGGTTGGGATAGTTAGAAAAAATACCATCCAGAGTATGGCCTGCGGAGTGAGTAGAATCTTCAACTAGCTGTTTAAGTTCGCCTCCGCTAAATATTTGCTGTAATTTTAAGTTGTCGGGATCCTTCAGATCTTCCAGGTGGAAATTAAAATCACCCATAACAGTGAAATTCTTATTACATAGTCCCTCTTCTAAAAAGGAACCCAGAGAGTCTAAAAACGCACCTCTGGGCCCAGGAGGACGATAGAGGAGGACGCAGTTAAATGTCTCGTGATTGGAAGTTTGAATGTTAATTAACAAAGCTTCACAAGTTGGATTTGAGGCATTGGTAAAACTAGGTCTTAGGGAATCATGATAAAGAACTGCCAGCCCACCACCTCTCCTGGAAGGTCTGTCTTGAGTGAAACAGAGAAAACCAGGGGGGGTAGCTTTAAGCAGGTCAGGCCCTGAAGCTTCATGGGACCAGGAATCTGTTATCAGCCCTAATTTAATATTGTTTTCTTCCATGAACAGTGCATATTCGACATTATGTTTGATTAATGACCTGGCGTTCAACAGGAGACATTTAATGGGTGGCAGAGCGGTAGGAATGGCCTTTATGTTAGCCTGTGAGGAACTGCGAGTCTCCAAAATGTTAGACAGGGAGAAGGAACACTCGGGACAATATACGTCCTGTGCTTCCTTCATCAGATGAAGGATGATTCTAGGGCAGTGTGTCTTTACACGCTCATGTGTCCATCCTAGAAGCTGTTCCCTTGAGTATGTTACAAAGTGGGGAGCAGGACCAGGGGGAGATGCCCCAAGCCCGGACCGAGCGCGGACGGGCGCAGACGGGCGCGCCCTCTGCGCGGTCGCGTCAGCGTGAGGATTTATGGGTCCTGGGATGAAAGAAACTAGACCGCTAACCGCCAAAATGGCGGTCCCCCGACAATTATACCCCCGGTAAGCAGCCAAGAATACAGGTCAGCAGCAGCAAGTAAGTTTAAAATACACAGTAATCACACTCTAAAACAAGTTTTTTTTAAAAAGCAAATAGCAATAAGCCACCGACCTGGCGAGCGTTTAACACAGCTTCGCCTAGGCGGTAGCGCTGCGCGGTCGCGTCAGCGTGAGGATTTATGGGTCCTGGGATGAAAGAAACTAGACCGCTAACTGCCAAAAATGGCGGTCCCCGGACAATTATACCCCCAGTAAGCAGCCAAGAATACAGGTCAGCAGCAGCAAGTAAGTTTAAAATACACAGTAATCACACTCTAAATCAAGTTTTTTTTTTAAAAGCAAATAGCAATAAGTCACCGACCTGGCGAGCGTTTAACACAGCTTCGCCTAGGCGGTAGCGCTGCGCGGTCGCGTCAGCGTGAGGATTTATGGGTCCTGGGATGAAAGAAACTAGACCACTAACCGCCAGAATGGCGGTCCCCCGTCAATTATACCCCCAGTAAGCAGCCAAGAATACAGGTCAGCAGCAGCAAGTAAGTTTAAAATACACAGTAATCACACTCTAAAACAAGTTTTTTTTAAAAAGCAAATAGCAATAAGTCACCAACCTGGCGAGTGTTTAACACAGCTTCGCCTAGGCATTATTCTTCTGCGAATATTTGGGAATCGCTAAGTATTTGCGATCTTTTGTTTACATTGCGTTTAGTGATTCTCAAATTGCAGTTCGCAAATAATCGCAATTTGAGAATCGCTAATGCCGATTTTGATACATATGGCCCCTAATCCTTTCCCGCTGGCATCGGTTGTTACAATACTTTTCAACAATGGATCAAATCCTTGCAAGGGTGACGCAGTACACATTTTTTTAGCATGCAAAATGCTTTCCAGCATTCATCTGACCATAAAAATGTGTTTTTGTTTTTCAGTAACTGTCTCAATTCAAATGTTTTTGCCGAAAACCTCTCAATGAATTTAGAGTAGAATTCTATGAGGCCCAGAAAAGAGCAAAGTTCCTCTTTATTCTTAGGTTCTGGGGCATTTAAAATGGCCTTAGTCACAAAAGAATAGACTCCTTGGCAATAGTGCACTTCACTCACCAAACAACTTACATTCGTAGGATGAGAATGGACATCAGGAATATGGTCAAAGGGAAGACAACAAATTATAGATTGTACAAATGTATTAATAAATTCATCGATAATCACAAACATCAAACAATACACATTGTCGTATAGCTATTTATGAGGCAATGACAATGTCACATGATACAGTACAGAAATAATCATCAAATATTCATTAAAAAACTACCACTTTTTTTTAAAAAAAAACATTTACAGATGCAAGGAAATAAACAGCATAAAACATAGGATTGGGAACAAAAAGAAAAAGAACAAATAAGTCCTATTGAAACAAAGAGAACCACCAAATCAAGGATTCATCAGTTGTGACCCTACTCAATATCACTTCCGTAATATGTGTAACAAAAACAATCATAGGTTTTGTGTGGTTTCCTTTTTTAGGGGCATCAACGCGTTTCGGTGGGCACTAATTCACAGCCAACACCTTCTTCAGGAAATGTTATATAAGGTCCCAATATCAGTTACACTTAAAAGAAATAATCTGAAAAAAAGCCATATAAAATAATTTTAGTGACAGCCAGGATAAATTCATTGTCTCAGTGTTTGACTCATCCTATTGTCCAACAACTCATCCCACACCTTAAAAGGTGAGACTAGCATTCATACATATCACACACTCTTGGAGTTATACATTGTATTTGGGTTCTATAAACTATTAGAAACCCCTTAGCACTATAGTCGATTGTCTTTATAATGTGCGCACAGAACATGTTTATAAACTATGAGATAGTCCAAGTGATGCTTAGATACTCCTCATGTTTAAATCTCATCTACCGCTATAACATCTACACTACCACTTATATTTAACAGTTGGTAGGTGTTTCCTCATACTGACAAAGAGCCAAAGAACCACAATTCACATACTTTCCTATTTATATGGCAGTGATTATCAATCTTATTGTGTAACTCACATTTCTTATTCGGCAAAATATGTCCTTATGAGTCCTGCCGAGGTTTTATCCATATATCTGGCCCATAAAATTTCTTCATATAGTTTTAGAGGAAGTCCTATTTAGAGAAAACATGTACGCTGTTATAGTAACACGAAGTTAAATTGAAATCAAAATTCAAAGTATTACAAGTTAATAATGTATAGAAACTATTTGTCTTTTATACCTTGATTATATCGACTCTGGGTTAAAGTAAACCTCAGTACGCTAGTCTGTTTATCCGAATACAGTCCTTATTAGTATTCTAATCATGAATAGTCAAAAGAACTATAGATAGAAAATAAGGCATTGTATTAATACTGATTTCTGAGTTCCTTTTAGTAGTCTTACAAAAGAACGATATAAGTATTACAACCATCCTGGGTGCAAGTGTCCCAACTAAGACATTATTTCATGATTGACTCGAACAGAAACTATGGTCACACAGTGATAAGTTTCACTCGAAATGTGAGGTTCTCACAGCACCTTTTTAGATAGATAGTTAGTAGTTCACACCCAATATCTATGCGTTTGTAGTCTTATAAAATTGTATAACCATTGATAGCTTTCCCTGCAACAACCATTATCTAAGCCTCAGAAAAAGACCGCCGAGCAGTCAGTCAGAGCCACTACATAATGTATCTGATATATCACAATAAGATTAAAAGTAAAGCCGAACTCGGGTATCTATATAATAAATTTTGTGTTTACCTCCGCACGTTTTTATCCAGAGATACAAAGCCCGTTTCTTCATCGGGTGTCAGAAAATAAGAACGTCCCAAACCTGGGATCTATGCAAATGGAGCACTGTAAAGCAATTACAGAAACGTCATCACACCTTGTGAGAAATATCTCACAACTACGCCATGACATCTTGAACATAGCGGCCAACAACCAGTACATACCTTTGTGCCGCCTAATATGATACGCACGGTCAAGCCTCCTGGGTCGATGGAACAAGACTCACAGAGGACGGAAGGCTTAAATAAAGAATCACTAATCATCACGCACTCGGAAGTATACACACCACTTCCGGGGTACATAGGGCTTGATGTCGTCCATATCCAAACGGCCGCGAATTTAGCCGCCATCTTAGAAGTACTCTCAACTATTTGAAATAGGATAACGGTCTATATTTTACGAATTAGATAGTAGTCCCTACTCTTAAGAACAGTGGTTAGTACCCGATAAACGTTTTTGTGTATAAAAAATACGCTTTTAGGCCTTCGTAGCTATATCTTTACCAATATTGACGATCTCGGATGGTGAATCATATATGGGATTTTAAGAGTAGGGACTACTATCTAATTCGTAAAATATAGACCGTTATCCTATTTCAAATAGTTGAGAGTACTTCTAAGATGGCGGCTAAATTCGCGGCCGTTTGGATATGGACGACATCAAGCCCTATGTACCCCGGAAGTGGTGTGTATACTTCCGAGTGCGTAATGATTAGTGATTCTTTATTTAAGCCTTCCGTCCTCTGTGAGTCTTGTTCCATCGACCCAGGAGGCTTGACCGTGCGTATCATATTAGGCGGCACAAAGGTATGTACTGGTTGTTGGCCGCTATGTTCAAGATGTCATGGCGTAGTTGTGAGATATTTCTCACAAGGTGTGATGACGTTTCTGTAATTGCTTTACGGTGCTCCATTTGCATAGATCCCAGGTTTGGGACGTTGTTATTTTCTGACACTCGATGAAGAAACGGGCTTTGTATCTCTGGATAAAAACGTGCGGAGGTAAACACAAAATGTATTATATAGATACCCAAGTTCGGCTTTACTTTTAATCTTAATGTGATATATCAGATACATTATGTAGTGGCACTGACTGCTCGGCGGTCTTTTTCTGAGGCTTAGATAATGGTTGTTGCAGGGAAAGCTATCAATGGTTATATAATTTTATAAGACTACAAACGCATAGATAGTGGGTGTGAACTACTAACTATCTATCTAAAAAGGTGCTGTGAGAACCTCACATTTCGAGTGAAACTTATCACTGTGTGACCATAGTTTCTGTTCGAGCCAATCATGAAATAATGTCTTAGTTGGGACACTTGCACCCAGGATGGTTGTAATACTTATATCGTTCTTTTGTAAGACTACTAAAAGGAACCCAGAAATCAGTATTAATACAATGCCTTATTTTCTATCTATAGGTCTTTTGACTATTCATGATTAGAATACTAATAAGGACTGTATTCGGATAAACAGACTAGCGTCCTGAGGTTTACTTTAACCCGGAGTTGATATAATCAAGGTATAAAAGACAAATAGTTTCTATACATTATTAACTTGTAATACTTTGAATTTTGATTTCAATTTAACTTCGTGTTACTATTACAGCGTACATGTTTTGTCTAAATAGGACTTCCTCTAAAACTATATGAAGAAATTTTATGGACCAGATATATGGATAAAACCTCGGCAGGACTCATAAGGACATATTTTGCCGAATAAGAAATGTGAGTTACACAATAAGATTGATAATCACTGCCAAATAAATAGGAAAGTATGTGAATTGTGGTTCTTTGGCTCTTTGTCAGTATGAGGAAACACCTACCAACTGTTAAATATAAGTGGTAGTGTAGATGTTATAGCCGTAGATGAGATTTAAACATGAGGAGTATCTAAGCATCACTTGGACTATCTCATAGTTTAATAAACATGTTCTGTGCGCACATTATAAAGACAATCGACTATAGTGCTAAGGGGTTTCTAATAGTTTATAGAACCCAAATACAATGTATAACTCCAAGAGTGTGTGATATGTATGAATGCTAGTCTCAACTTTTAAGGTGTGGGATGAGTTGTTGGACAATAGGATGAGTCAAACACTGAGACAATGAATTTATCCTGGCTGTCACTAAAATTATTTTATATGGTTTTTTTTCAGATTATTTCTTTTAAGTGTAACTGATATTGGGACCTTATATAAAATTTCCTGAAGAAGGTGTTGGCGGTGAATTAGTGCCCACCGAAACGCGTCGATGCCCCTATGCCCCTAAAAAAGGAAACCACACAAAACCTATGATTGTTTTTGTGACAGATATTACGGAAGTGATATTGAGTAGGGTCACAACTGATGAATCCTTGATTTGGTGGTTCTCTTTGTTTCAATAGGACTTATTTGTTCTTTTTCTTTTTGTTCCCAATCCTATGTTTTATGCTGTTTATTTCATTGCATCTGTAAATGTTTTTTTTTTAAAAAGTGGTAGTTTTCTATGAATATTTGATGATTATTTCTGTACTGTATCATGTGACATTGTCATTGCCTCATAAATAGCTATACGACAATGTGTATTGTTTGATGTTTGTGATTATCGATGAATTTTTTAATAAATTTGTACAATCTATAATTTGTTGTCTCACCTTTGACCACATTCCTGATGTCCATTCTCATCCTACGAATGTAAGTTGTTTGGTGAGTGAAGTGCACTATTGCCAAGGAGTCTATTCTTTTGTGACTAAGGTTGTTTCTGGTGCCCCTCTCCTTTGGCCTAGGGGTCCCTCTCTCCTCTTTTTCATGCATTTAAAATGGCATCAAGAAGCTCTTTTTTTGGTATGATACCCATATCCGAGATGGAGTGTCCCAGGTAAGTAACCGCTTAATGTGCACACTTGTATTTGCTGTATTCAGCAGTGAGGCCTTTGTTCTCCAAAATATCTAGTACTTGCATCAATGTATTGTCATGTTCTTCTTTTGTCTTACCCATGACTAATATGTCATCCTGAAATAATAGAATGCCTTCCACTCCCTTGAATGTCTTCTGCATTAGTCTTTGGAACATGACAGCAGCCGATGCCAATCCAAATGGAACTCTCTTAAAACTGAAATACCCGAAAGGGGTGACAAAAGTGGTTAGGCTTCTGCTCTCAGGGTGCAAAGGTATCTGGTGATACACCGCTTTAAGGTCTATGGTCGAAAAATATTTGACTCCTTTAGTGCAAGCTAGCATCTCATTGATTCTTGGGAGTGGAAATTGAGCCACTAAGATGTTTTCATTAAGATCGCGAAGATCAATGCACAACCTCAACCGCCCATTGGGGCGTTTCACAACAACCATGGGGGCGATCCATTCAGCAGAATCAACTCTCTCCCTCTCTAATGGATAACGGGATATTCCCAACCTTATTTATTATGGGGATGGCGTCCTTCTTCACGCAAATTTTATGTTCAAATCCCTCAATATGTCCAATGGAGTCAGTAAATACTTTGGGAAATCTTCTATTGACTTCCTTGCAAATTCTTTCTTCACTTTCTACAATGACAACAGGCTCTTCACTGTTCCGGTTAAGAACAATCCTTAGCTTCCCTTGATCTAACCATCCTTGTACTGATGGGCCAGACTTGGATATATATAGCTTGCATAAGGCTTCTCTACCTTTGAACATTAAATTTAGTCTCCTAAATCCCTCCAAATCAATGGGTTCCCCAGTGAATGTTTTCATGGAGATGTCTGGGCGTTCTAGCTGTTCACCTAGATTGGGCATACCAATCAGTCAATAGGTTCCTTTATCTTCACATCACAGATGGTTGCACGCAGGTTCTGCTGTGTTGGCCCTCGTCGCCAACTTGTAAAGTACATGCACAGCAGTGATTGAAGCAAACGTCTTTATTTAGTTATATACAAACACAGCATGAAGGTCGGGGGAGAGGAGGAAGCGTCAGGTAGAGGAGGTCATCAGCTGGCGTCTGTCAACATTCCAGAACGCTCAGCTGGTGACAGGGGAGGAGGGGGATACGGAGGGTGAGAAGGGACAAATGAGTACAATGAAAACACAACAACTTATATAGAAGTAGACTCAATTCTAGGCGGGTGGCCGCTAAATTAAAGCAATATTTACTCAAAAAAAACGTGATTTCCCCGCCTTAATCGAGTCTGCTGGCCTGCATGCACAAATTTTAATTTAGGTTGAATTGAGGGGTCGCTGTTACTGCCCTATCGACCTCTCAGACCTTAGGGTTGTTGTTCTGCGGCCCCGTCCGCGTTTGAAAATGAATAGCCTATCGCACTGGGAATTTTCCAGGTCTGTAAAACCCCCGTCTGTTCTGTTCACTTTTATTGAGCGCTCACCACTCTGCGCATTTTCTTGTTGCTGCTGTCTCGATTGGTCAGCTTTCTCTAGCCCCGCATCTTAGTGTCGTTGGTTGTCTGGGATGTGACTCTCTAGCGCACAGTCTGCTCTCGGTGGTGTCTGGCTACTGGCTGCCGCCGCTCTGGCCTAACAGCCCTCTCTCTCTGGTGTCTGGCGCTCGGTGTTCTCGGCACTCGGCTCTTCTCGCCTGTCTCCCGGCAGTGGGACCGGAAGTTGTTGCCGGTTCCCGGATGGAGGAGGCGCCGCCGGGGGTTCCCGTCTCGGGCCGCAGCGAGATTCGGTGAAGAAGAGGTGGCGGGCCCCGGAGCACCCTCTCCCGGAAGTGGCAGGAGGCGCGGCCCCCGGGAGAGGAGGGGTGCAGGTAAGGAGGCAGGGGAAAGGGGCAACTGACGGCGGAAAGCACCTCTGCAGGGAAGGACAGCAATACACATCACCAAGCAGAAAGGAGGGGGCGGTGGTGGGGGCCCTCAGTTATAAAGTTGAGAGTGAAATTGGGCGAGGGTGCACAGGTGAGGGACTACACAACAACACAGAGGTCAGCATCCTTTGTCTATCCCGACCACCTTAAATGTATTAACCTGTTATGCCCACCTTAAAAGAACTCCCGACGATCAGTTAGCCTTGGGTATTTATTATGTAATTTTACATAGCTCGTATATTACCCGGAAGTGTTAACCTGCTTTACAGGAGAGCTATTAGTCAATTCCTAACAATCAAAAGTTGCACCGGTCTTAAATCCAGAGTCCAAAATGGGAACAAGTTCGAAGCAATGTAAAGGTAGAGGGGTGATGCCCAAAGTAGGGCTCAGAAACGAACTGAAATGTTTTTCAAACAAGAGGACTTTCAGTTCGGATTTAAAGATTGTTCAAGAGACTTCTCCAGTTTATGCACCCTAACATGAGTTCTGTGACCAGGCCACTTTACTGAAGACTCCTCCACTGTATCCATACTGAAGGACTGTGAACAAGACTTCCCACAACTGAATTACCTTATAAGACTGATCCAGCATATATGTATTCATGTTTTGTTGCTGGCTGTATACTTGCCCCTTTGCCACGTAATGTGCCTTTCGGCGTTTTGTGTATTGAGTTTCTGTAGTTAGACATAAAGCATTGAGCAGTAGGATGAGCAGCTTTCCATTTCCACTTTGCAGAACACTTTTTTGCATGTGGAGATGGTTTGCACATGCTGTCACTTTAGAAAGCGTTTAATTTTGGGAAGGGAGTCTGAGTCACTGAGCCTATGCCACTAAATAAGACCCCTACACCTGCTCTTTACGGTGCCGAACTCTGGAGGCATAGGGCCTTAAAATCCCTGGAAATTGTAGAGAATAGGTTTCTGAGGCACGTGCTGAGCCTTCCAGTTAGTACCACCTGGTCCCGTTAAGGTAAGATTTGACGCTTAGGCCAATGTAAGAAAGAATTGCAATTAGACCTTTACTATACTGGAGAAAACTATGGGCAACTCCTGAATTGTTCCACTACCACTGTGGCCTAGAATACATGTTAAGTATCCCAGGGACTGGCAACCTTGCCTGGATTAAATATGTTAGAGACAATGTGCTAAGCATGGGGCTAGTAAAACTCTGGGAAGATCTGGGAGGGAGGAGAGTCTGGTCTATTAACCAGCACATTGTAGCTTAAAAGGCGCCTCAGGGAACTCAAGTGTGGTATGCTCTTGTCAAGCGTGGCCCGGGTACTCTGACTGACACCTTTCTAAAGATAAAGGACTCTTACAAAACTGAGCAGTTCTTAGATGAAATTGAACCATATGTGGCTAGGAAGTTGTATGTCCATTTCAGGCTTGGGTCAAACCAGTTCGAACAATCACGTTGAAATGGGTGAGTTCAGATAGACCATCTGAGACGGTCTGCCCATCATGTGGCCTTAGTAAAGAAACGGTGGCTCATGCCCTGTTTTTTTGTTCTGAGTATAGAAGGGACAGAGCCAAATGGAGCATACCAATCTGCAGGAGCCTAGGAACCACACTGTACGTAGAGTCCAGCAGAATTATACTTAAGGACTCTAGCAAGCACATTGTTTTGCAGTGTCTAGGTATCTATTTGCAAAGTGGTGCATGAGCAGGAAAAATGTTTTGTTACTGGCCACTTAAATGGGTAATAACAATGTATGGCCGTTAGGAGAACCTAGGTTGGAATACTGTTCATCCCGATACTCCAACTAACCTTAACGTCTAATCTCTTAGCACGCTGAGAGAGCACTGGTGCCTTGCATCGGGTTGATGGTTTTAATATTTGGCCTCTGGAAAATCCAGGCATTTCCCTTCTCATGCAGTGGCTCCTTTGTATATATACACATCAATGGATAATGTCTCATTGATTGTTTTTAACTAATTTTAATGTATTTATAAAACATTTGTAGGCCATTTTAATTGTTTATGTACAGTGTATATAGTCATATTGATTTCTTATCTTAATGTTTTCTTTTTATATGCATGTTTCTTTTATGGCCTTTGGCTGAAATAAGGCGTATGACTGACTACTAGAATTCAGTGACCAGTCTGCATTACTAAAGATGCTTGCATTGTATCCATCATGAACGACTCTCAAAATATGTCCAAGTGAAAAAATAATTCTCAATAGGGATTTCTTTAACACTCCACATGTATCCAACATAAACCTCTCTTACAGCTACTTTTGGAAACAACGTATCTAACATTTTCAAACTTGGACTTCCCCAAACTTAATTGCATATAAAACCGATCCAATATAAATATTTGTCTTGTTACAGGCTGTATACGCACCTTTTGCCATGTAGTTAGCCTTTCAGTGCTTTGTGTATTGAGTTCTCTGGTGCTAGACATAAAGCATTCAGACGTAGGATGAACAGCTTTCCATTTTCACTTTGCAGAAGACTTTTTGCATGTGGAGATGGTTTGCACTGTCTGTCACTTTAGAAAGCGTTTATTTTTGGGAAGAAAGTCTGAGTTATTGAGCCTATGCCTAATTCTACTAAATAAGACCCCTATCTCTTCAAAATATATAGATCGACATGACCAGCCCTGAGATTTTTCCAGGACACATGCCATATTTACATGCTTTATAGTTATGATTTAATCACATCTTCATGGCTAGAGTTGACAGGTAATAAAAGTCTGCACCCTCACTTTTCTAATTAATAAAATATCATGACACATTATGTAGGCTCAAGTGCCGTCTTCGCCATTCAGCTATGTTTTCTATAAAGATTTTCAGAAGTATCACAAATGCATAATTTCCCAGATGATGGGACATTCCTGAGGTAACTAAGTTGTATTTTGTATAGACAGCAAACTGGTTACACAGCATGGGCTTATTGAATGTGTATAGCAATTTACCCACTGTGATAACTTGGGTGGAGAAACTAAAATGAAAAGGAGCATCTAAATGGCATACTTTCTGTGTTGGGCTCCGCTGCATATCCAAGGACTAAGCCATGCAGATTTCGTCTTTGTCGCCTCATGGTGCTATGTCCCATTAAGAGAGGAGAAACTGTCTTGCTTCCTGCAATCAATGTGTTATTGGTAGATCTGGATGTTGCCCTGGCTTCATTTTCCAACCAGTGATGGATCTGGGTATTCTTATGATAATTCTTAAATTCCAGACGGTTTTGTTTGATTAGTTCAACGGTGATAGGATGTATTCATTGAATAGTGGGTACAATAGAAAGAAGCCCCGTACGATGCTCTACGTGAGAACCTTTGGCTTGAAGGAGTGACAGGTCTCATCCTGATTATTGGACTTTGGTTGAGTAGGAATGATTGAATTCACTTCAAAGCATTGCCTCATTAATTTAATTTTTTTAACTGAAATTCAGTTAAAAAGATCTTCTGTTTCGTAGTCTGTGGAGTGAATTAGCAGCATCAGTATTGCCTTTAAGTCTTGACCCAGGTTGATGAGTTTCTTTTGTTTGTTCACTGTTGCAATTTTAGTTGGTCTCATCAGCCTAAATCCTGATTGATGGCCGTGGAGCGAGTTTTGGCGTTCCATAAGTTGTGGATTTTATGTGCCATCCTATATTTGGGTTTTCTTATTTTGGGATAGCCTTACAAATATCTAGGAGTTTATGGTCTACAGTTAGTTAAAGTTTTTGTAAGGACTGTCATGAAAATTGCTTGTTTTCACGGTTTAGAAGCGTATCCCTTGAGGGTGTATGTGTTCAGGATAACCATTAATCAGGTGCAAGTGTGTGGTGAAAGCTCATGAAGCACAATGCTTGGCTTGATTCTTCACGCAATCCCAATGCTTAGCTCTTACTTGCTTCATCTTCTCAGATCTCATACATGGGATGGAAACAGTTGTACTGCGGCATGCGATATGGGAAGGGGTTGAAGGTCCAGGTGTTTAGCTACTCCTTCCTCTGAAACTTCTTTGTGTCGATTAACTTAGTTCACTCTTTTTGCCCGTCAGAGTTTTCTATTGTATCTTCTACTATGCATTTCACAATGGATGCACCTCACATTAAAAGATTCATCATGTATACCCACCTTTAAAAATGGCTTGTCTTTAAAAGATGCAGAGTTTAAATAGAAATGACTTATTCATTTTAGCAATGTCTTTCACCAAAGCAGTCCTTTTTAGAGTTAATAAGTGTTATCTACTTACACGTTTTAAGTCCACTCTCTATTCTCGTTCGTGTCTGAGTGTCTTTGAAAGTGCATTCAATATGTCATTAATTCGAACACACTGTGCGGTTTTCTACCCTTTTAGAAATGCATAAGAGCCAAATTAGTTGCCAGAATAAATTTCACTTTAACTCCTTTACTGCTGGGTTGCTCTTGTACCACATACATTCTCCGTTGTTTGTACGCATAACCTGTGGCTAGATTGTTTGTAATGTTCAGGTAGTCATTTTAGTTTTCCTCCAGTCGTCCTCATATAAGACTCCTTTATTTGCTTCCTACTCTCACTTAAGGGCCCCTTGCCTGTTAGGACCGTTATTAAGAAAGGAGTGCTGATTTCAGCGATGTTTCTCAGCCATCTCCATTTCGAATTCCGGTGGTTCTAATTAGGGATCTTATCACTTGCCTTGGTGTGACAAAACAAGCTTGCATTTTTGGTTATATTTGTAGAGTTGTGTGCTGAATAATTTGTATTCCTGAGTTAGTTCAGCAAAGCCTTTTCAATACAGTCAGTATCCCACATATCCCCCTAAGTTAGAAATATCTACAGTGTCCCAGCTTGTGACACCTTTGAGCTTGTTCACCTGTTCCATCCAATTCCTATGCCAGAGTGTCTTTTCCTGTGTCATCTTTCTATTCCATACCACCCATTTGAGTGCCTTTTTACAGCTGTCAATAATCACCCGGGCAGTCAGTTGTAAACTTCTACCTATCTTTCCTTCATATAGTGTACCTTGCAGGACTGTCTCCGTCAGTTATTCACTTTCAATTTGGTTGGCTGAGGCTGTTGCCCCCTCATTTGCCAGGTGCACCTTGGCCAGTTAACTTTATATTTTGCATAATGGGTAAAACGGATGTCGAGCAGCAGCGCCTGACCTTTTAGGCATGGAGGCAAACGTGGCAGCCCATGCCTCCTGACGAACAATCGCTGGGCAATGGGGAGACGTGAGGAGTGATTCCTCCCCCTATCAGCTGAGGACATTAAAACTATTTTGCTGGATATGAGAACGAGCATCAGTGCTATTGATCACAAGTTAGACTTACCCCTTAGGTGCATGGATGATATGAAAGTTCGTACGGATAAGCAGCACACAAGACTGTCTGATGCTGAGCAGCACATAACTTATGTCGAGGATGTGCACTCACAGCAAGTTAAAACTTTAGAGGAGTTGAAGGTGGATCTATGCAGGGTACAATTAAAGAATAAGGACTTGGAAGCCAGGTCCAAGTGAAATAATGTTTGCATTTTTGGTATTCCTGAATCTATGGCTGTGGGGCACACAGGAGATTACATGGAGAAGTTACTTATTACATTATTTGGCGCTGACCACTTCTCCCAGTCCTTTGTGATAGAGCGGGCACATTAATCACTGGCCCCTCGCCCTGTCCCAGGAACCTCTCCTAGACCCATTATTGTTAAATTCTTAAACTACAGGGATCGAGTGCTTCGTCTGGTGCAAGAGGCTAAGGAGGTGCGACGTGAGGGTATGCACCTTTCCTTTTTTCCCGACTTAACGCAATCCGTTGAGGATGCTCGCAGAAAGTTCCTTCCTGTGAAAAAGAAACTACAGTAGCGTGTCATTACATATACCATGCTATATCCAGCCAAGTTGCGTTTTTACTGGAAGGGAAAGCAAAAGATTCTCACTGAATCCGCCGCAGCATTGACTTTTCTACAGGAACAGACTTCATCGCATGGAACATTTTCTTCTCATTAAAATACCAATGCCTCTTGATGAGGTTTACTGACTGTCCACTTATGCTTTTTTCATAAATGCAACAATGTTTGGCCTGTTATTTCCATTCATGCTAATTGCAAATTCCTGGTTTCTTGTTCTATATGCCTGTTGTAATGCTAGCATTGACTGTTTTGGGATTAACATCACATCCTGCTGATTGTCCTGTTTGATTTATATGTGTTTCTGCTGAGTATTAACATTTACATCAAGGGTTCCTACAATGGTTGGCTGACTGTAACCTCTTTATCAGTGCTCTGGCCGCCCCCTGTTTTAGACCAAGCGTTATATTTTGGAGTATGATCCTTGCTACAGTTTTTCTTTCCTTTAGATTCTACTATATTCACTGTTTGGGGATATCGCTAGGAGTTTATGTCCTGGTGTGGGCAGGGTAGGTGGGGGATTACAAGGTGGCTCGGCATCATAACAACCCTATATCCCTCTTTTTGCATCATATTGGCAGTATTTTTACACTTTACTACTAGTCCCGTCCTTCCAGGTTGTTATGGTACACACCCTTGATCATTGTGATCTTTTCATCAGATTTGTCACTTGGAATGCTCAAGACCTTAATAATTGTCTAAAATGCTGACAGACTTTGGCCCTTCCCACCCACAATTTGACCAGTGGGTGAGACTCAGGCACTCACTGTTACACCGATTTATCTGTTAAATCAAGTTGTTGGTGCAGGTTGGTAGATCCTCCTGAGTATGTGGTAAATGAAACAAAATAATAGCGCTATCCCTAACTAGTAGGGAGCTTCCCCAACCGCCCTCAAGTAAAATTAGTTCCCCATAGGTATTCAGGTAATCAAGTGAAATTTTATTTCATTTCATCTTCTTTCGTGAATCATATTCATTTTCATCACATAGAATCCATCCCGATTATAGGTTAATGAACTTTTTTTCCTTAACATGACTGCACCCAATGCATTTCGGGCCACGCCGCTCATCAGGGGCTTGCTCCTACAAAAATAGAAGAAACTAGGCTTTATGTCTATTGGGGTACAAGGCTAGCAAAAAGTTAATCATAGATTCTTAATTTATCCCCAACGGCTACAAATTAAATAAAATAAACGTGGTGACCATACCTATTCACGTGATATATTCATGCCATCTGCTTATCAAAAAACCGTCAAAAGTGTGTTCCTATCCTGTGTATACCGTGTACTTTGCGTGTGTTATGAACTGTTGAAAATAAAGTGCAAAGCTTGAAACAATAAGTGAAATGCCATGCTGAAATCCGTCCTTAACGTAACGCCCGATGGTGAGTAGTGCATGCAACCATACTCATGTGGTGTGCGTGAAAACCGCGATTCACCAATCCTTCTATTGCAAACTTTCAAACGCCTTGGATAGAGTCACCAATAATCGCGCCAAGAATTGTCAATTCTATTAAGGACACAGAGGCGAAGATTCGGCTCTCTCTTTACTGCAAATTAACAGCAACCAATAAGAACATTCATAACATAGTGAAAGTAAAACATTCCCAGAATGCTTAGCGTCACATTGTAAACACCATAGAGACTAGCCCTATAAGTAACTGTCCACACCGGAACACTTCCTCTTTCTTTGCCCACCGATCAGAGTCCAACTTGAACAAAATTATAGTCCCAAACAGCAAAGATATCTTGATTACAACAGACCAGAGATCCAACAGGAACTGTAGAACGTGAAGGTCGAAGACCCTTCCATTCCAACAGAGCGCCGGGATATTTTAATCGCCTTTCTGGTCATTGTCTGAAAAGAGAAAGGTATACTCGTAACAACCGTTTTTAATTTGCATCTCAGGGAGGGTAACATGACAGTTATGCATCATAATCAGTACCCTGGGCAGGATAATCTTCGCCTCCGTGTCCTTAATAGAATTGAAAATTCTTGGCGCGAATGCTAGCAAATTTTTTATTCTATTACAGGACCGGAGGCTTCAGATTATGCTAGTTTAACGCTTATCCAAAACAACAGAAGCAACATCACCCACAGGTTTGTAATAAAACTGTTTTGAAGGTGGAACTAGAAGACCAATCAGCTGCTTTCATGATATCTTGTACACTAGTACCCAACATAAATGATTTGGAGGCCATAGCACCTCTGACTGAATGCGCTCCAAATAAATCAGTGTCAACACCGGCCTCTGACATTACATATCTAAGCCACCTGGCAATCGTAGCAGAAGTAACCGGTTTGAAAGGTTTTTGCAAAGCGATTAGCAACCTTGAACAACCATCTGGTCTGAGTGACCGTGTAGACTCTTCATATACTTTAAGGCATCTGACAACACAGAGTTTTTCATTTAATGGAAAAGCATTGTAATCAATAGATTTTGAAAAAGTTTTAGTGCGAGCAGTTATCACAAAAGATACACCTTCAGGAGAAAATATTCTACCCTCCAAGTCTAACACTTTAATGTCAGAAACCCTGCGACATGCAGACAAGCATAACCGCATGGCCAACTTAGCTGACAATTGTTTCCTTGACAGTAATTCATTTCTAGGCCATTGTTCAAATACCTGCAATACCATAGATACATCCCATAAAGAGGTATACTTAGCCTTAGGAGGGTTTGCTAACCGTATCCCTTTGAGGAGATTACACACTATTGGATGCAAACCGATAGGCCTGCCTTCTAGATGCGCATGACCCGTGGAAATAGCTGACCCGAAATTGTTCACCGGTCTATAGGATTAACCATCCGCGGCTTTTTGTGATGTAAAATGTGAGAGATATCTGCATCCATGGGATCCAGGTGCCTCTCCAAGCACCAACTCAACCAAGCCTTCCATGCGGAACTGTATCTCTTCCTGGTAGATGTGGCCCAGGCTTGTTGGATAAAACTGGAAGCTTGCTCCGAAATTCCTGGCAACGAACACTGTTGCCGGAAAGCTTCCAGGCCATCAGGGACAGCTGTCCCGCGAGGACTAACGGGTGGAGCTCCCCCTGAGGGCCCTGGAGTATCCTCGTGAAGCACGGGAGCTGAACTGGAGAGTCGCACGCCATCTCCAACAGGACAGGGAACCATGGCTGTGACTTCCAAATCGGAGTGACCAGCACAATCTCCGTTTCTTGTCGAACCACTTGACTCGCAACCCTGGGTATTAGGATGAACGGGGGAAATGCATACTGGGTGCTCTGAGACCAGTCCTGAGTGAAGGCATCGGTCGCTTTCACTAGAGGATCTTGCCTCCAAGTGAAGAAGAACTCTAGTTGGTGATTCAGCCGAGAGGCAAAGAGATCTATTTGGAACGGACCCCACAGCGACTGGAGCTGGCGAAACAGGGACGGATGAAGTTTCCAGTCGCTGTAATCTTTCAGATGACGGGATTGCCAGTCCGCTATTGCATTGTCTCGACCCGGAAGGTACTCCACAATCACTGTGATCTGATGCGCTAGGCAATAGTGCCAGAAGTCCTTGGCAATCTCCGCCAGCATCTGGGACCTGGTACCCCCAGTTTGTTTATATACCTCACAGCAGAGATATTGTCCATTCGTAACAGAATACAACACAATACCTTCCTGGGTGAGAGAGTGCGAATCGCAAATGAACCCGCCAGGAGCTCGAGGCAATTGATATGCAACTCCAACTCCTGGAGAGACCATCTGCCCCCGTGGTCACTTCCCCGCAGCGGGCTCCCCAACCCCTCCTGATGGCATCGGACTCTATGATCACTTCCGGGAGAGAGCCGAAGATCGCCCAACCATTCCATGCATCGACGTGCGCCAACCACCATTGAATCTCGGGCATCGTCTGACAGTGGGACTCGATCCGAGTAAGACAGGCCCTTTTGTAGGTGCCTGATTTTGAGACGTTGAAGGGCTCGGTAATGTAAAGGTCCCGGGAAAATCGCCTGTATGGATGATGCCATTAGGCCCACCAATCGAGCGATCGCCCGTAAGAACATCATTTGTGTGTCTAGAGTTTTCCTCAATTCTTTCTTCAGGTCCCTCAGCTTCTGCTTGGGCAACTGAAGCTGGGCCGACTGAGAGTTGATCACAAATCTTAAAAACTCCAAGCACTGTGTCGGAACCAGAACTGACTTCGACCTGTTTATGACAAATCCCAGACCCTCTAACAATGTCATTGTTATCTGCAGGTGAAGGGTCGCAAGGGAAGCCAAAGACGCCATGATCAGGACGTCGTCGAGGTAAACTGTTAAGCGTATTCCTTGCTCCCGAAGAGGTGCAATCACCGGTTTCAGTAACTTGGTGAAGCACCAAGGAGCTGAGGAGAGACCGAAAGGCAGGACCAAATATTCTAGGCGTCTGCCGTGCCATTGATACTGAAGGAACCTGCGATGAGGCGGGAAGATGGGAACTGTCAGGTACGCATCTTTGAGATCAAGATGCACCAACCAATCTACTTGTCTGAGGATGTCCGCTAGGAGATGGATCCTCTCCATCTTGAAGTGACGGTAAAGCACAAAGGAATTGAAGTCTTTCAGGTTTAACACTAACCTGTAACCGCCGCCCCTCTTCTGCACCAGAAAGACATTGCTGCAGAAGCCCGCAGGCCCCCTTTCGCAGTAGGCGACTGCGTGCTTCTCCAGCAAGTCTCCTATCTCGCAATCTATAACAAGTTCGTCTTGTTGGGAAAAATACAGACGGGGTGGGAGATACTCCTGCAAGGGGGTTTGAAAGAAATCTATCTGAAACCCCTGCACTGTCTGGAGAACCCAGGCGTCCTGAGTAATGGCGCACCAATTGTGAAGAAAGTGGCGAATCCGACCCCCTAAAGGATAGAGGGACAGAGACGGAGGGCTTACCTTTTGTAATTTGAGGCTGGAAATTTCCCCTCTGCCCTCCTCGCTGGAAACGGCGCAGATGGAAACGCCTTGTCGGATAATGTGCCTCCTCTGGTGTGATCCTGGTAGTCGCCGCGACCGCAGCCGTGACCCCCCCCCCCCCCCCCCCCCCCCCTCTAGGGGGACCTTGCTGGTATTGACGGCCTGATGAGCGGCCCCTGCCTCGCCCGGCCTTTCCAAAAAGGCCTGTGTGAAACACCCTTCTGATATTATTTGTCTGGGCCTTGTCCAATGATGTAAAAGTCCCTACATATTTGTAGACATCTTTTACAAAACGCTCCCCGAACAAGAGGCCGTCTGCTAAGGGACCTGGTTCAGCAGATGCTAACTCAGTTAAGTTGGTACCCATGCGCATCAGAAGAGACTTCCTGCGCTCTGCTGATATGGCGCAATTCGCGTTGCCCAAAAAACAGATAGCTCGCTGCGTCCAACAAGCGAGGCTATCCGGGTCAATAGGATTGCCGGACTCCTTCGCTAACAGGGCTAACTCAAGGATCTTGGACAGGGGGATGGTATCCAACAACTTATCCTGGCATCCCCGCCAGGCCCGATTGATGCCTTTCTTAGGATCTTTCTGAAATTTCTTAAGGAAAGCCAGCATATTTGGGTCAATAGCGGGAGTTTCTGCGACTTTGTCAGGTACATCTGGGCGCGGACATACCGACCGAAGTCGGTTCCTGACTTCTCTGTCGAAGGAGCGCCTCAAATTCTGGTGTATTTAATCCGCGACCTCCGGGGGAGGTGCTCAATCAGATGACCTCGGATGTATGATCTCTTGTGGGTTGAAATCAAAGGGAGTGGAGGGCTGATAGACTGGGGGGATTGGGGACGGATAGAAGACCTCTTGGCCTTCTTTTTCTTGGGAGACTCTGTATGACCAGTTGAGTCAGTGTCCGTACCAGTATCATTAAATACCTTAGACGATGAAGGTAACGGGTTGGAAGGTTCAGCATAAGGATGATCACATGTAGAAGGTGGAGGGAGCTTGGACAAAGCCTGTGCGTGCGGCCAGCTGGACGACTTGGTATTAGCGGCGCTACCTCCCTGGGAGGACATCGAGGAACTCCCAGCATCCTGCTGGAGCATGCCATGTCGTTTGGCAAAATTCTCCAATTGCGCCGTAATCTGCTTCAAAGCTGCTACAAGCGCCTTGTTAACAGTCTTAGGGACCGCTACTTCCACCGCCTTACTGACGGAGTCTTGAACGGAAGCATCAAGGGCATTCACATGGTTGTCCTCCAGGAGGGTCCATGCTCCTCCTCATAGTACCCATATTCATCCTCCTCGAAATAGGCCCAGTCTTCCATCGCCATCCTTAAGGCGAGAGACTGTATGTAAAATCAGCAAGATCCCAAAGGAATCAGTCATGGGGGAGCAGTCCTGGTGCAATAATAAATTTAGCAGTTTAAATTGCTCCTCAGCAAAGCGGTAGTCCGAGAAAGCCCATAGGGCAGAAAGAGCCAAAATTCAATATAATAGCCTGCACACAGCTAAGGCCTGCCTTAATCTCCAGCCCAGGGTAGGCGTCAGTCAGGGTAGCAGAAGGACAAGCCTGAGCTCGGGACCGCGTTTGAAAAAACGCACGGAGCGAGGAGGAACGATAGTGAGCGTCGCATAGCCCAAAAGGATCCCAAAACCAGCCCAATTGGGCTACGCGACGCGAGGCTCTCCAACAATGCGGTCCCAATGAGGGAAGGCTCCGCGCACCGCCAGGAAGACATGCGGTGAATTTTGACGAAGGGTAAAGGCAATCGGAGGGTGAGAGCGTGTCTAGAAACTAACCGCCACCCTCCGAGAGCCCGGTGCAAGCACTAGCGCGATACTGTAAGCCACCGTCTTTTAGGAAATTCGCGCGCAATAACTACACAGTGCATTAATTTAAATTCAAAATACAATATACCGAATACAGTATAGAATAACCAATATTATTGCATATCAATTGAACAATCACGAGTTATGGCAAGAATGTTATCGCGCACTTAACTCTGGGAGGAGCAGCAAAGAAGGAGGAGGTGTTCCGGTGTGGACAGTTACTTATAGGTCTAGTCTCTATGGTGTTTACAATGTGATGCTAAGAATTCTGGGAATGTTTTACTTTCACTATGTTATGAATGTTCTTTGTGGTGGTTGCTGTTGAAATGTGTGGCCACTGTAGAGTTCTGATTTTTTGTTCTTAAGTTACTTTTGTGCTCATAGAGTCGTGTCTTTATTTTTCTCTCTGTTTTTCCGACATACACTTTTCCACAAGGACATTTCAGCATATAAATGACGTTGCTGGTGTCACATGTTGCAGTAATCTTAAGTTTGATGGTAGTCTCCCGGATGCGGTGAGATAAAATGTTCCGTTTAATGATGGAATTACAAATCCCGCAATTCATACATGGTAGTGTGCCTCTGTTTTTTTTTTAGATTTTTTAACGTGTTTTTTGTTCAGTATTTGTTTGAGATCGTCAGTGTGCATTTAAACAAATCTAGGTTGGTGTTCAAATATGTTTTTGAAGTCCGTTTTCATTTGTAACATCGGCCAGTATTTTTGAATTGCAATCTTTATCCTGAAACTATGGGTTGAGAATTCTGTTGATATTCCTTTTAGTCTGAGTAGTTGTACGGTAAATGATTTTTTAAGGAAGGTTGATGGAAACTTATGTGATGAAGTAGGTTATTCCGCTCTGTTGGTTTGGTGTAAACGCTGGTAACTAATTGATTGTTTTGTTTGATTATTAGAATGTCCAAAAAGGTAATTTGGTTCCTACTGATCACTGAAGTGAATCCAATTCTCTTGTCTACTGAATTTAGTATCTCAATTGCCTCAGATAGTTCATCTTGTGATACCTTCCATAATATAAAATTGTTGTCTATGTAACAACGGTACATGATGAGATTGTCAGTCCACTGTTGTTGGTTAAGAATATGATCGAGTTCGAATCTGTGTATGAACAAATTGGTATAAGCTGGTGCGGCACAGTTTCACATAGATGTTTCAGACAGTTGGGTAAAGAAATCATCTTCCCATTTGAAATAACTTTGATATAATGTGAAGTGTAGTAACTCCATGAGGAATACTTTTGAGATAGTTATCCCTGTCAGATTGTTTCAAGAAAGATTCCACGGCTTAAATTCCCAAATTGTTAGGTATGGCTGTGTATAGTGATCTTACATCAATCGTGCATAACAGTATGTCTTGTGTCCAATCTAATTCCAATTCCGTACTTTCTAGAATGTTTAAGAAGTCAGTGGTGTCCCTCCGATATGTAGACATGTTCCGTACCAATAGTTGCAAATGTTTATCCAAATACTTCCCTATTGTTTGGGCATTGATTTGACTGTTGATACGATTGGTCTAAATGGTGGTTTTAATGCATATTTGTGGATTTTCGGAATCATGTATATGTAAGGAATGCCAGGGTTAGACTTGATGAGGTATGTCTTCTCTTCATTGGTAATAATTCCTGTGTCAATCTCCTTGTCGATTACTTCCGAACGTATTCTTTGAAATTCCTTTGTGGGGTCAAAGGACATTTTCATGTAGGTATTAGTATCTTTCACATGTGCATTGAAGTTTTCCAAATAGAATTCAGTATTCATAATGTTAAGTGCACCACCCATGCCAGCTTGACTAATGGTAATGACGGAGTTTGAGGCTAATTGAATTAAAGCCTGTTTCTTGTTGCATGTGATGTTAGTTCATTTAGATCGCTTTTGTTTGAAAATAGTACATAACTCTAGTTGCACAACAGCTTCAAAGGCGTCTAATACTTTGTGACTGGTTGGGGTGCGAAATTAACTCTTGTTCCTTAATCATAACAAGGTGTTGCTTTGTGGACGTTGTTGATGTTCCACGATGTTTTCAAAGAAGTGTCTCAGTCTTAAGGGTCGCATAAGTTTGTAGAGACTGATTTGTGGTCCCAAGATGTTTGAATGGTCCGAGAGCGTTTGAAAGTTTGGGATATAAGGATTAGTGAATTGCGGTTGTCAAGCACACCACACGAGTATGGTTGCATGCACTACTCACCATCGGATGTTACGTTGTTGATGGATATCGGCATGGCATTTCACTTATTTTTTTCAAGCTTTGCACTTTACTTTATTTTCAACAGTTAAGAACACACGCAAAGGACACGGTATACACAGGATAGGAACTGACATTTGAGAGATGTTTTTTGCTAAGCAGATGGCATGAATATACCACGTGAATAGGCATGGTCACAATGTTTATTTAATTTAATTTGTAGCCATTGGGGATAAATTAAGAATCTATGATTATTTTGCCAGCTATGTACCCCAATAGACCTAAAACCTAGTTTCTTCTATTTTTGTAGAAGCAAGCCCCTGATGAAGGACGTGGCCCGAAATGCATTGGGCGAAGTCATGTTAAGGAAAGAAATGTTCATGAACCTATAATCAGGATGGATTCTTTGTGATGAAAAAGAATATGATTCTCGAAAGAAGATGAAATGAAATAAAATTTAACTTGATTACCTTAATACCTATGTGGAACTAATTTAACTTGAGTGCGGTTGGGAATGCTCCCTACTAGTTAGGGATAACGCTATTATTTGGTTTATCTTTTCAACCGCCATCAGGTGGATATTATTTTTTTGCAGGAGATTCATTTATTTACTGGTTGAGAGTCGAGGCTACTTATTACGGGGCCCCTTTCAATACTTTGCATCCTACTCCTCCTATTGTAAGGGAGTCTCCATTATCACAGGTTAACAGATGCCCTTCAACACCGTACGCCCTTTGTTGACCCTGATGGTCGATATCTACTGTTGCAGGGCCTTATTGGTTATACACATATCACACTACTAAATACATATGGGCCCAACATTGACAGCCCTGATTTTTTTCCACTCCGTGCTTAAGCATTGTTTTGGTAGTTGACCCACGTTCAATTATCCGGTGGGGGAGACCATTATCTTGTACTGGACATCGAATTAGATTTTTCTGATCCACACAAGCATCACATTACTAAGGCTCTTGCAGCCTTTCTCAACACTATAGCACAGTTTGATATGATTGACCTTTGGCGATCTTTAAATGGTGGGTTTCGTAAATACACCTAACACTCCTCTGTCCATGACGTCTCATCGCGGCTTGATTTCTGGGTGAATTCATTTGATGTTGTGTGATGAACTAAAAGTATCCAGACCCGACCCAGAACTTTATCCAACCATTCCCCGGTGATATATAGCAAAATTACCCTACCGAATAGATGGACACGCTGATAGTTATGGTGTCTTCAACCCAAAAATATTCTAGACTCTACATTTAAAGAAGAGATTCGGGCTGCCATCAACGATTATTCTGCACTAAATAAGGGCTCAGTAAATTCAGTTGCCACTTTTTGAGAAGCCCTGAAGGTTCTTATTCGGGGGGAGTGCATGGAAAAAGGGCATGGTATCCTCAAATCCATAAGAGGTAGACATGCGAACCTAGAACATGACCGTCGCTCCCTGGAGAAACGATAACACTAAGGACAATAGCTTCTTAGATCCCATGTGTTGACTCCTACTCGAGTTTCAGGAAGAGGCTGAAAGAGAGGTAAAGTTTCTGGGTAAACACTCACAGGCTAGAAGGTATGGAGAGGGCGATAGGTTGGGGCATACTCTTGCTATGTCACTCAAACCCAAATGGGCGGCTACTCATGTTGGACACATCTGATGGGCAATTGGTGTACAACCTGGTGGGTATTTTACAGGAATTTGTCACTCTCTATCAGAGCTGTCCACCTCAAATTCGCTGGCGGATCCTGCAGACGTTTTCACTTTTTTAAGTAGGCGGACCATGGCATGGTTGAATCAGGCAGAACGGGAGCTTCTCTGTCAGCGCCCAACCACTGCATAGATTAAATGCATCATTAAACAACTGAACAACGGAAAAGCTCCGGGGAACGCCAACCAACCCATCGAATTCTATAAAACATATGCTGATTGATGTGCAGTCTCACATACCTTTGGCTGTCTATGAAGAGGCGTTTCAGACTGGTCTCCTAATGTTGACAATGCGGGAGTCTATTATAATCACACTTCTCAAGCCAGATAAATATCCATCTAGGTTTGAGTCATATCGCCCCCTCTCACTTAATAATGCAGAGAGCAAGATTCTTGCCAAGCTCTTGGCAAGTTGGCTACTTACATTGATGCCGAGACTGGTCCATCCCGACCAGTTCGACTTTATTCCAGATCGATCCACAGCGGATTATCTTCACTCACATTTGCCCTCACACACCAGCTAAACCCAGATATCCCAACTGTTGCCGCGTTTTTAGATGCCGCCAAGGCATTTGACACCGTTGAACTGCCTTTTTTACTTATGGTACAGTCCAGATTAGGCCTGGGCGGGGCATTTGTAAAATCGGTTCTGATTCTGTATATGGCTCCCTTGGCTAGGCTGCGTCTAAATGATGGTCCAACTGAGCTGTTTATAATTGATAGAGGAACCCGGCAGGGATGACCCCTTTCACACCTTCTTTTTGACCTGACCGTAGAGCCCATGGCGTGCGCTCTGCATGAGTTCCATTGCAGCCGAGGGGTGACCATGGGATTCTGTTACACAATACTACCCATGTATGTAGATGACAGGATGCTGGCAGTCAAAGATCCTGCTGTTAATTTGACCCCTATTATTGAGGAAATCGTAGAATTTGGCAGCTGGTTGACAGGAATTTGGGCCTCCAAATTAATTGGATCAAGTCTATCATGGTTCCGCTAACCAGAGGAGCCACTAGACTGGATATACAATACCAGTTGCAGTGGCAAACGGCAACCATTAGATACCTGGGTATCCTTTACAATACTGCTATTCCCCCAGTGATCTGGGAAAATTATGAACGCAATATGGAAACCTTGCAATCCCAAGTTGAGCTTCTGATCACCCTGCCTCTCTCTTTGGTGCATGGAGTGACTTTGATGAAAATGATTGTCTTGCCTAAGCTGCTCTATCTTTTTAAGAATATTCCCATTCCTTTAACCAAGGTCTTTTTTTGCCCAACTTTGCTCTCTTATGATTAAACTGGCAACGGCGGGCTGACAGTCGCAAGTAGGATGGCATATATTACAATTCCCCTATCATAAAGGGGTCTTTGCTGCCCCCCACTTTGAGGTGTACCATCTGTTGACACAGGTACAATTCATCCACCACTAGTTCCATGTTATTATCGAGCGAGGCCTATTTACTCCCACTCCTCTGCCTGCTGCCCTATATGTGTCTTTACCGAGACCATCTCAGGAAATTAACACCGTCCGGTGTACTGTTTGGTCGTGGAACAGGCTGTCCTTTTTACGCAATATTTCAATCCCCTGCTCGTCCCAGGTGCCTATCAAATACTTTCATATGCTGCAGCTTGACTGTACCCCGGAATTGCTACGATTTCTTGAAAAGAAAGGTATCAAAACATTAGGCAATCTGTTCATAGCAGAAAAGTTTAAAACATAACAGGAATATTTGGGTGACTCCACTGCTACATTACTGGATGTTCTTATACACGGCAGATCTCTCATGAAGTCTGCCACCTTTTTATTACGTTCCCAGACGAGCCTCCGATATGGCCTGTTTAAGCAAAATTACTTTCTAACCTGATCCCATTTAAACTTATCACGAGATTGTATGCTGCAGTGCTGGATTGTATGCCTACTGGAAAAAAGTCTGTTGGCTGAGTCATTTCTCTCCCCAAACATCCATTCATTCAGTAGTCTTAACTGAGCCGCCCATCAGTCTAATTGAATGTCAGCCATAACCAGACCGCCTTAATACCTGGGTAGATGGCAATTTTCAGTTGTTATTCTGGGGGTGTTTTATGCACGTTAAAGAAGAACCCCAAAGCTGCCAGCTAGCCCCCCTGTAGAGGATGAATACATAATTTATCCCTGTTGATCAGAAGCCTGTCTATTTCACCACATTTTTTCAGGAGTTTAAAGAGTTGTTGACTTGACCACTTAGGATATCTGACATGCAGTAGCAAACCATCAGCGGAGAGTGACACACAGTTATTAGATACATCCTTTTCGCCAGGTCAACCGTACAGACCCAGAAAGTGAGTAGCTTAATAGCTAGAGCAACTAATAAAAGTGAAAGTGAACAGCCCTGTCTGGTACCACGTAGTATAGCGAATAGTGAAGATGCTTTTTCATGCACGTTTATCTGTACTGTTAGGTCCGTTTATAGTAATGAAGCATACCTCATAAATGTTGACCTGGTGTTTTCCGGTTCCAATATCTTAAAATCGATTTTCCAACTAAGTGCGTCTAAAGCTTTTTCAAAGCCCATCAACATAACTGTGGCTGGCCCCAGTAGGGTATTTCTTTTTGCCGTAGGCACATAGTCAGTGATGTCTTAAGGCATAGGCAATCTCTAGTGCCTTACAGTTTCTCAAAAATAAAATGTGCATTGACTCAGTTTGAAGAAAAGGTGAAATAAACAGTTTTCTATTGTAGGAAGGTAGGATCCTTCTGCATGGTTACCCCCACTTTTTGCCTGGTGTTATGCTGGTTTTTGACTAGTCTGACTGGGATCCTGCTAATCAAGACCCCAGTCTATCTGCTTTCTCCCTAAATTGTTGTGTTAGTACCTAGGTACAATCATGGTTGGATACAGGGATACCCTTATCAGTCTCTAGTACATGGTACTAAGGTACCCAGGGCATAGGTTCCCCCGGAGGTCTCTCATGGGCTGAAGCATGCATTATGTCACCTAAGAGAGACCATGCAAAATGGAACTACAGGCCTGACATTGCAGCCTGTGTAAGTTGGTGCTTGCACCACTTACTTAAGATATAGGTTTCCTATATCTAAGGGTCACTGCACTTAAAACCATTCACCCCTATAGCAGGCCTTTGCAATCCTGAAGGCAGGGTGCTTGGTTCTATGTGAGAGGGTGCCCCTGCATGAGCAGGACACCCCGATAGCCCACAGAGTCCATTCTCCCGGGTTGTCAGTGAAGCAGCCATATATTATATAGAGGGGTACTGCATGATTATGCGATGACCATCCCGAAAACGGCTGCAACAAATCCTATCATGTTTGGTATCAAAGATGTTGGAATCATACCCCCACACCTTAAACAGTGTGTGAGGTATATTTCCAAGCACAAGAGGAGCCCTTCTTCAGGCTCTGTGTTCCTGGTGCCAACCTTCTAGACCCAGACAGCACAAAATGGTTGCTGCTGACCAGAGACACATTTCTGTACTCCTCCTGCTGCTGAGCCAAGCTCAATCAGAGAAAGGTGGAACAATAGGCATCCTGTCACAGGGAGGTGTGAACACCTCCCAGACAGGATTTAGTGTATTGGGACGTGGTGGGTGTGCTTGTCAGCAACAGAAAGTCTGCATTCGGGTCACACTTTGTGTCTGTGTGCATAGTCCAGTTTAAACCAGAATGTACCCTGTCTTCTGATCCTTCTTGATTTGTCTTCAACATTCTACACGGTCAAACATGAAAACCTCATTGCTCTTCTTCAAAAAAGGATGGGGCTATCGGGCCCTGTCTTAAATTGGTTTGCCCCGTTCCTACGAAACAGAACGCAAAGAATCGAAGTTAACCACTCCCTTGCAACCAGTACCCCAGTCACATTTGGAGTGCCTCAAGGTTCCACACTCTCGCTTTTTAACCTTTTAATGGAACACCTCTCTGAAATCCTGAACCTCTCCAACATTCAATACCTTAAATATGCTGACGACACTCAATTGTATTTGGAAATCGCTTCACCATTTGACATAAATACTCTAAACTGTGCTTTGCTAAAACTCAACAATTGTTAAGTCATAATCATCCTTTGCTAAATACTCTCAAACAGAATTCCTCCTGATTGCCCCTCACCCCCCCCCCCCCCCCCCATCACTCTGCACACACTCAAGACTGGCTCAAACAACTTACAGCGCTCAACTGCACCCCTCATGTTATTGACTCTGCACGATCTTTAGGTAGAACTCCTGACAAATAGCTAAATATGCAAGATCACATCAGTGCAACTATAAGGGGAGCCAATCATCAGCTCAACACTTTAAGAAAAATCAAGCCTTTCTTGCCCTCTGAAGACATTCAGTCTGCAGTCCAATCCCTAGTTATCTCACCCTTGGAATATAGATAGGTAACCCTAGCTGGATTACCTAAAGCTAGATTGGCACCTCTTAGAGCCAGCAATAGTACTGTAGTCATTTTAACTTACTTCTATTTCCTGTTAACACTCTTTGATACTTTTGTTCAAAAGTTGTAATTTTTGTCTCTTCATGTACCCTTTGAGATGTGTTGCTCTTCTGGAACTTTACATGTCCCACAAGATGGATGGTTACCTCGGTTCAACATTGTTATTCTGTTTTTCCACGTGCTCCTTATGATTTTTGTTGCTTTTTGGGTACCTTACATGCCCCTTTATGCCTTCGCTCCTTTGTACAGCGCTCTGATACCCTTACAGGTCTTGTTCGCGCTTTATAAAACTTTTAAATAAATAAACCATTTCTGGGAGCAGTTGGCTCCTGCGCTGGTGCGGAACTGGACAAAGGACATGGGAGTAACCTTCTCCCTGCCCAGACCCTCTCCTAGGAGGGTCCCCTGAATCTTCCCAACCGTTTCCCTAGGGTATTTAAGGGCTTACCTGGGTTTAGGTCCCTAGATTCGTCATGGGATGATATTCCGATCAGACACCACTGCATTTCTACCGTCTGGGCACTCTGGACCTCGCTGGACTTCGTTTAGCCCTGACTTCGTCTCCCTTCCAGTTTGCTGCATCGTCTGTACCTATGCATCATACAGGAACCTTCCAAGGTCTGCTGTGAAGCATCAATGACCCCTGAAGAAATCTCCCTTGGAGTGAAGGAGTCACTCCCCTGCATTCGCAGGCACCGCAACTAAGTGGACCGGTCTGCAGATCGTGGGCTCTGCAACACAGATGGTGGTTTTCCACAGCTCCTGAGGCCTGCCCTGCCCTCTCACCAAGTTTGAGGCCAGTATCCCTCGTGGGGGATTCAGTAACCGAACCCCTGTGCATCGCGTCCAATTTGCAGTTGCAAAGGCTTGTTGGCTTCCTTCCAAGAAGATCTTCAGGCTTCAAGTAACCCCAACCTCGAGCACCTCCAGTGACCAGAATCTTCAGCCACACAGCATCGTAGGCTGCATCTTTTGGTGAGCTGCTTGAGGTCCTCTCGCGACACCAGTCCCTCCGGCATGTGGGTCCATTTGAGGGTCACACTTCCTTCTTTTGTGCTCCCCTGATTGCTTGGGATCTGCCCTGACTTCCCTGCTGTTTGTGAGTCCCCTTGACCTTGCTGGTCCCGACGTGGCTCCTTCTTTGATTCCTGCGTTGGTTGTATTTGCCAAGGCTTGTCGGTGCTCCCACCGGACAAACACCGACCCTTCAGCACTGGACATCCTTCGTGGGACAGCTTGTGCACGGCTCCTGGTCCTCCTTAGCATCGCCTGGTCGTCACAGCTGCAGAGTCGAGGTCCTCGTCGTCCATCCTGCAACACCCGAGATCGGAGGGCATTCGTCTTCCAAGTCTCCTGGTCACTCCCAAGTGACATAGACTCTGTCCCCTCTGCTGGCAGGTACCTCTCATCAAGAATGCATCCTATGATTCCACCAGACACTTCTTCCACAGCGGCACTTTCCTGAAGTCCTCCATTGGATTTGACGGCGGTTTCTGACACCACTTCACCCGTATGCACCCGGCTTCCCTGGTGTAGGTAACATGGGTACTAGGGTATCCACGGGTGGGTTGGGCCTCCAGCCTTCTGCCTTCCACAGGGTTTCTTCAGGGTCCACTGGGAAGGGTCCTTAATCTTTAAAAACCCGACTGCGACTTGCACATAGAGTTGTGCGTAGCATGCGGTCTTGTTTCCACACTGCACACGCTCTCCTTGGGTTTCCAATCTACTCACCTTGGGTGGTTCCTTGGGGTCCCAGCACTTCTACGTCCTCTCAACCCTGTCTCGAGCCGAGTCGTGGTTCTTCTACCAATTTCTCAGTATATGATTTGGTCCCCCCACTGGGGCCGCTGTGTATTTCGTGCTATTTTCTGGGTTTCTTTGCTAATGTATTGTAGGCATTGTGTTTATCTCTATGTTGGAGATATTGGAACGTACTAGAGAGTATTATATAATAAATACATATTTTTAAAATACTTGGTGTGATTCTTTTTCACTTAATCTATACTATAAGTTTGCATTCTGGTAAAACATGCTGCTTTACACTCCTTCTGGACTAAGCCTGAAGGCTGCTCTCCACTGCTGCCGCTTAGAGAGCTTTCTAAGGTTGTCTAAGACCTCCTAAATCACCATAAGGGTTGCCTGGACTGGTGCAAGGTGCCCACTTACATTAGTGGACATCATATACTAGGCCAGCCTCTCACATCTATGAAGAGTATTACTATTTAATGGTATCTTGCCACTCTTGTACCCTCAAGTGCAGCCTTTAATTTAATGCATTTTCTAAATTATTTTTGACCTAGACTCTACTAAGTGAGTTTTTATTACCCTTTTTAGAGCTTCAGTTAACATTTTCTGAGAAAATGGCACATTCAGTGTCTTCACTGTATGCGCTACAGCAGTCATGAAGTCAGAAACATTGGGAAAACTAGATAACCCTATCAGTCTCTTATACAATTATACATTTGGCCTATGTTACCTATCACCTAAAGTGTTAACTGAAGCATTGTCGGCCATCTTGCCCTATTATTTTTCCACACTCATATTTGTGCTTAGCCAGAAGCAAATTCATATGTTGTCTGCACAAGACAGCTTGAGTAATCTCATTCCTTGAAGTTTAATCTTTTTAAAAATATAAGTCCTGTATGAGTTTACCTCTGCAAGCTGCAGGGCGAAAATGTACTTTATCACTAACATTGTGGCCTTTATTAATACTGTGACCAGCTTGTCAGTGCTGACTGTAGTAGTTAATGGTGACTAGTCAAGGAGTTGTGTCCAGCAATGTCCTTCAGTTATATTCACAGTATAACCAGTGATATCATGACACATCTTTATTCCATAAAATCTTTCATACCTGATTAGACTCGTATGCTATTACCAGACTTGGTGGGAAAGTATGGTGTTGCTCTGGTATCCAGTAATACACACAAATTAAATATAAGGTTTTACTTCCATTATTATTTGAAATTCGATACATCCACAGCTAGAAAATGTAATGAACCACATCTAGGTCACTTGAGTGTCCTAGTTCATACAAACTCCAAATCACTTGCATTTTCGGCTAATTTTGGACTTAACCACACTTTTATTTCCTCATAGTTCAGCCCTGAAATGTAAGTTTGTGGAAGAAGGTGTTTGTCGAATTGAGCACTAAAATACTTCTTACAGCAGGCCAATACATTGATTGAGGTGAAAAGCTGTGTAAAAATGTATAAAGGCATAGTAGATGACATTGCCCATAATTTATGTATGTGTTTTTATCAGTGCCTAAAACTTTGGTGAGGACAGCTTGAGTTATCAAAAAAATATTGCTCACTTAAATTTATTTTTGTAAATTTAGCAGTCGAAGATTTGGGAAAAAGATGGTAGTTGCCCTGTAAAGACTCGACCAATGTGTACACCGTTAAAAAGCCCATGTATTGGGTCCACCTTAAAGGATTTGCCCAAGGTGACCATCTGAAAGGGGCTCAACAGAAATGGCTACTTTAAAGTGGACATGGCCGAGATGTGGGCTTCAGTTTTTATCAATCAGGATTTGTTTCTAGGTGAAAAGAATACAAAATCATTGTAAGCAGTTTTGAAACATGACAGCAGCTGGGTTCCACATTCCTCATGCATCTGCCCCATTAGATTGCCAAAAGAAAGCCTAATTAATGGGTGGTAGATTACCTTAAAGAATAAAGTTTTCCGTCCCAATGCAATACTGGTGCATTTTAGAGATGTAGAGATGTTCTCAGTGGTCCCTGGAGGCCTGAAGCCCAGAGATGCAGCAACATTGGCAGATGTTTTCTTTTTTGAAGTTGTAGAACACACCTCCTGATAAGTGAAAAGATTCCTAACCCTTTCAGTTAGATCCTCTAACCCACCATCTTCCAATGATCCCCAATTCTGATCATGCAAGCAAACAGGTGATTGGTTACTGCTCAACCACTGTACAAATTTATAATGTTTAGATACTAAACTGACTTAGCTCTACAAACATCCATCTCAAAACTGGTCTACCAGTATAGCTTTCATAGTACAACTTCATTAATATTATCACCTTAAAATAACTCGTCTAGAATGTTCATCTGAATTTTACCAACTTTTGGATGGGTCTTCCAATATAGCCTCCGTAGCAGTTGCGTACCAAGCACATAGTCCTTTTAAAAAATGCATTGCATCTAACGTGTTCTCAACGGGCCAATTTGGATGCACAGAGATTTATAGCATGCAGAATAAAAGCAATGATTTTATATTTCATTCTTCTTTAAAATATAGTTTCATTAAGGGGAGACACATTGTTAGACTAAAACAGTTTGCATTCATTCAAATCATGTCATGCTCTGAACTCTTTTTATTTTTTATTATTTGTTTTTTAACAGAAGTAACAATACTCATCACAGCAACACGCAGTTTGAAGATCACTTCGATCCCGGGCGTTACAATCACCATAGAATCAACACTGCTTTTATCCCCCATTGTATACCACAAATACTCCAGGAGTCTGTCCCATCTTCCCACCTTTACACAGCCGTTCCCTTCACTTCTCATCCTCAGTTCACGGGGGCCTGCCATCATTGGAGTCTTTTATTTTAGTAATCATTTCCCACTCAGTTACCAAGCCGTCTACTGTGCCTCATCTTTCCATATAAGCTTAATATGCTGTTTGTCAGCGACAGCCCATTCCACTATATCTTTCTTCTATTGCTCCATCCATGACGGCTCGAGGTGCCAGGCAGTATATGGCAATCCAACGTCTCCCCAGAACCACCCCATATGCTATCATCCTAGCCTTCATTTTCAGCTGCGACTGCTTTGGGACATTGCCCATTGCCTAGTTTAATCAGCACTCCAACACCATCCCCGTGAACTGTGCCAGGGACTGTATTGCGTCTCCCCAGTAACCCACAATATGCGTACATCCCCATGTCATGCAGCTATTTGCCCGCAGCGTTTGCATGCTGTAGACATCACAGGATAGATCTTGGTGAGACTTTGTATGTCTTAAAGAGATAGTGGAAGTGTATGCGCTTAAAATGCACATTTAGAGACACCTGTTTTACTTATTCACAGACCTTTTTCCAATCTGTAGATGTCAGGTCCTCTGGGCAGTCCACGCCCCATCATTCCTGGGCTCGGTAAGTAGTCCCTTCCTATCCTTGACTAAAGCTGCATAGAGATGGGTAATCAACTTCCTGAAGCCAGCCAACGCCAGCAGTTCTTGCACTGATTCATGCTTGCTTTGCACATTGACCTTTTTTTATCTAGGCTCCAAAGCAGTCCCAATTATTTAATGGTTTGTATTTTTTAAACCAAGCTTAATGGCTTCATCTGTATTTTATAACGCTCTTAATACAGGGAAATTTCCCTTTTTGATCTGTCTTTTTGTAATGTATTTAGGGCATTGGTTGAGAACACATGCATTGATTTCTGTACAATGGTTAGTAAATCCACTTAGACTTTATTTTGTGCAGTGCCTTTCCAGGTACTTTGGACCCGTGCCAATTCTGCTTTCGAAAATCCTACATTTGCTTATACGCCTATACTGATTGAAGCAAAGCAATTTAAGCAAATTCTCACTGCAGGATACATTTTGACTTTCAGTCACCTGGAAGTGACCTTATATTGTGGAGCAGGGGTCTCCAACTTTTTCTGTAGTGAGAGCTACTTCGGCTCAAGGAAAGTCTTCCCGAGCTACTAGCAAATTTTATACCTGTAAAATAGTGACTACACTATGACCACCCAAAGCAAGATTTTCAGTAGTTACCACCCAAGTATACCAAGTGCGGTTACCAGCAGAAATGCTGGGAAAAAGTTCTTCAATATTAAATGCCTCCCCTTGACATATGAAGTAACATTCAAATCTTGACATGCCCAGTGGCACAAAGGACATAAGCACAGCAGTACGTCTCCCCAGCTCAGCTTGAATTATCATTCACCAGTTTCTGAAAATGCACATTTTTCTATCTAATACTACTTTCCACTGTGGGCAAACAAATTCAATTTCAACGATTTCGGATTTACAAATATTCATTTCATGATTTTCTGATGATGCACAGAGAACATTCATTTGTGAAAAGGCAGGCTGGGATGATATCAGGTCAAATCTACGGGTCTTCCTCAGGATGGGGAGGGGAAGCAATCTAGGGTGAGGTACAGTCAGGATACAGCCCCTGAGGAAGACCCGCCTGCAGAGGATATAAATTACCCTCATTGCACCAGGGTCGAAACGTCGACACTCTCCCACAGTAGGCCTGTACCTGATATCATCCCAGCCTGCCTTTTCACAGATGAATGTTCTCTGTGCATCATCAGAAAATCATGAAATGAATATTTGTAAATCCATAAGGCACTGGCCTATCTGTAAAACTGGTGTCACTATGAACCACATCCAGTTTTACCAAGGATACCAGAATGTGTAATTGATTGTTATTGAATTTGCCTTTTGGATTCCCCTTCTTTATATCTGTCCTACCTCACGAGCACTTTCCTTTTTCACACTCCCCTTGGAGCAACCTCTTTCTCTATTTGGAGCATTGAATATGGTGATCTGTTATAAAAGTAACTAAATAATAAACAGTCACTATTGGAGTGATATTTTGTGCCTTTGTGTCTTTTGAGGATATACTTATTTGCATTGTAAAGAAAATTGTGGTACATTAATGATACAATGCTAATTCTATATGTATCAGATGCCCTTTGACTAATGAATGTTTTTCAGAACTGAATTGTAGCTTTAAAGAAGTCTAGGACCGTTGTTTCCTATACCAATCGTTACCCAGGTCCATGGACAATTGTGGGTTACCCCATTATATTATAATGGATGCTCACCATAGCACCACGGATGCCTGGATTATGCCAGTAATGCCCACCTTTAAACTAGGGCCACAGTTGTGCCAAGGCTGGAAACCAGAATGATCAGGGATAAGACCACATATCAGTCATGAGCATTAATATGCCAGGAATAGGTACATATAGGCCAGTCATGCTCAGAGGATGGCTGCCAGAATACCACAACTAGACCAAGAATACTAAAATAGTCAAGGATTACCATAATTATGCCATGGGCACTATTATTTCAAGAATGGACACAATTATGCCAAATATAACACTCTTATGATGGGGCTAGCATATATGTTTGGCGGTTCTTGGCATCAGGCATAGTTTCAGGAAGCAATAGTGTGTATTATGGGCATAAACATAAATGTTGATGAATCTCTTAATTTTCTCTGGTCTGGATCATACCCTGTTCTCCTCAGGTCTTAAGCTGATCATGCATCTAACTGACACATTTTCACTCTGACTCCTGCAGTCCCGTACTTTGGTGGATCAGCACTGATTACAGCTCAGGCTACTGCTGCCATACTTTTTTGATGGTGCACTGTTCACACACATGTTGTGACTGATAAAGGAGGGACTGTAACATGGTCAATCTCCTTGTGGCTTAATTATATTTGAGATTGGATACAGACTGTCATGTAGCAGGTCTAATAAGCTGGCACAGTGTGTGTTTTAGTGTTAGTATGAGTTACTATGATAAGTTTGGCTGGCTGTCACTCTTAGCATCTTGAGATGATCAGTGCTGCCTTCTTTAATAGGCACCTACTCTGAAATTGATACAGGGCTTTGCTTCACCTCAGAGAGCTACTTTGAAGGTACTGGCGAGCTACCAGTAGCTCCCGAGCTACTCGTTGGAGACCCCTGTTGTGGAGCTTTTCAAAATGTAATCCTTGCCTCGGGTTCCCAAAATCAATCTTTCACTTACGCTTTGCACCATTATATGATTAAATTTGCGTATAGTAACCACATTAGTACTGCAGACGAATTTTTTGGTATCGCCTCTGTGTTATTTATGTTGTGCAGTTCCTTGCCTATCATTTCGGTGGCTTCCTTTTAGTTTTTGACATCTGTTTTTACCAAAGAGATTCTGCAATAATGGCTGTTTCATGGGTTTCCTTAGAGTGTGCAGTGGCCTTTCTATCAAAGGCATGCTTCAAGCCCTTCTGTGCCTAGCACAATAACAATATGTAATATACACGTGTTACTTTTATTTCTTAGACTTAAGGTGCAAGTGTTGGAACTTACCGCTGCACACTTGATAGCATTTCAAAAACATCCTTGTGGCCACCTGTACTTTTGATAGTTGTTCGCAGTGGGATTTTCCAAGACAAATGTTATGCAGTGTGAGTGTAGTATTTCACATCTACATTCAATCGAGGCATTGCACAACACCGTGCGTTCTTATTACAAGCTAACTTTATGTAGTTTGCATCGAGATGTTCTGAAAGTTCTTAGTTGTGCCACTGACCAATTAAGGTTTGCCAGAGTATGACAAAGTACCCACTGAAAGTGCAGAAATAAATATTTAGCTATTAAGTAACTACATGAAATGAGGGAAGGTGTGCTAGTACTCTTGTGCTTACCTTGTTCTGTTGTATTGCACCCTTTCTAGAGGCTCCAATCGCAGCATTGATTCCTGTTCTGAAATCTGCATCAGGACTATTCTGCCCCTTTTGTAGAGCTTGCTAAGTAGTGAGCCCAGTATTAGGAGGCCCCATGCTATGTCCTATGTCCAGTTTTAGAGGCCATGTTCACTGTATCGTATACAGTTTCAGAGGCCAAATCTGGAGTATTGTCAATTTCTAGCGACCACTAGTTGTGCTCATTTTAAGATGGCCACATGTTGAATTGTATATACATTTCTGGAGGCCACATCCAGAGCACTGTGTTGAGCTTTAAAGGAGACATCTGAGCTATTGTGTCATATTCTAGAGTCCTCATTTACAGATCAGTAAAGAGGAATTTGATTAGTGGTTAAAACTTGTAGTATACCAGACTGAGGGGGGGTGAAAACACCACAGAGTTATAAGGAATATATCAATGTTAATTTCTGGTAATTTGTTTAATTACATAAATAAAAAAATACTCCGGAATGGATTCCTCTAAAGAAAGATGAGCACTGTAGGATATCCATTGAGTTGTAGTTATTTATCAGTACATGTCACTTGTTTAGATGGATATTTATTTCATGACTATCCTGCATTAGGTTTCTATAGTAATAAGAAAGATGCACCTGATGTACTGACTGTACAAACTATGCAGGATCATTTCATAAAAATAAATTGAGAATCAATGTCGATATTGGTGCCTTTTCTAATTGCTATGTAAGTTTAGACCTTGTTTGTCTATTTAAATACAGATGCGTTGTGCATCTTTAGGGTAGGGTGGAGGTTCTCAGGAAGTAGCTGGAGGCTGGATTAAATTGTTTTGCATCTAGATTGGCTCTGGTGTGCACCAGTGTTTTATTTTTCTTCCATTTTCTGGGTATTCTTGCATGAATAAGTAAAACAGGCCCAGAGTATCCCATGAAGACGTTCATTTGAATGTTCTCTATTCAGCCAGTGGTCGTAATGGTCGTGTGGGTTGCAAAGTTTTCCCGGTGCAGTCGTTCAGGAGACAACACAAGAAACAAATCTTTTCTTACCTCAGATATTGTTGAATGGGATAAGTAGTTGGTTCAGACTTCCTTTATTTGATGGAATTAAATTTAATAAACAAGTGCACCAAATGGCAATCTTGATGTGGTTCTGTTTCCGACCTTGCTTTGTCCATTGACTTGTGTGTTCCTTTGTGCTGTATCGCTGTCACGAGAAGTCATGAGAGAACTTCTCTGTTGGCAGTGGATTTTGTTTGGGTTTCCTCAACTAGTCATGCGTGCAGATACTTTTTTTGCACCATGTGAAATGGTGTTAAAGGCTTTGAGAGTACAATTGAGGAATCCCTGAAACAGATTACATTACTCTGATAACACATTGTCGGAAAGTTGCACGTTTAGGCTAGGCCCCATCTTTATAGTTTTCCCCCATCCCAGCAAGTGAGTATCCTACGCTCCAGATGTAGGAATTGGAATGGGGTCCTCTGTGTGCATGTCACACCCCTTCTCTCACTACCAACCTGACTTCTCCTGCAAAGCGTAGACTCTTCTGTAGGTATAGTAACTACGCTGCTACATTGTATTACCATTTTTCATGGTCTGAGACCCAACCTCTACTAGTGTATCAGTAAAGGTTTTGTTATTTGTTTTCATGTTAAATGGTTTTCTTTATATCCAAATAGGCATGCCTTTTTCCGCCAGTTTCACTCATGCTATTTCACACCTGCCATAGACATTTGTTGGGGCTTGACTTATATTGAGCCTGCTTTGCTGCTTCTGGAAATCTCCATTTTTTTGTGGCAGCCGTCCAGGCTGACTGTTGTACTCTGTGGTAGATTAAGAATGAGAGAAATGCGGATACTATCTCTGCTCTGTAAAATCCAAAGTAAGTGGAAACCAGCATTGTTACTGAGAGCCGGGCAGCTGTGTCCTGCTTGAGTGAGGAGCATGACCGCCTTAGACTAGGTGCTTCCTAAACCAGCTTTCTCCAAATCTCAACCCTTACATTTTCTAGCAGAGCTAGGGAGTGTACACTTCCCACACTTCCAACCAGCTGTACTAATGAGAGGAAAACAGGAGGCCTCATTAAAAATAAAACATTATTAAAGCTAGCAACAACATTGTTCCCAGACAGCGTCTACTACTGTTATGGTAAGCATCAGTACCAATGTTTCTCTTGTTATCTCCCTACAGAGAGACACCCTAGAGGGATATAGGGTAAGCAAGCTTTGAGCTGCATGAATGGGAATGTAACTGCCACTATTTCCAATTCATATATTAGACCGGGGAGGACCTTCACCACCAAGGAGAACTTCCATTGCATCACCTGTATGGCACTTAAATGGGGATTGGGATGGACTTTCTAAGATAAAACGACAAGAATTGCATCTTGTCAGTAATGTCTTGTTGGTTTTAAGTCCATCAGTATGTTATCGGATCCTTTTAATGCATTTCTTAAAAAATCTAAAATGTATTTCAAAACAATTAGCATGCATTCTGCATTTATTAAGGGTATGCTTCGGAGGAAGTGCTGAGTACAGTAATCTTCGGCCGCAAAGTATGCTCCTCACCAAATACTGACATTCATTACAAACATAACTACATATTTAAGGTTAAGTGAGGTCTCTGAATGATAAGTTTGTGGTTTAACGATTAGGGTTGGGCGGAATATTCCATTCTAGTACCTGTGCAATTGGCTTGATTTTGGCAACTCCGTGTTACTCTTGTAATGCGGAGTTCTGGGCAAACTACGACAAATCGCCACGTTTCAGAATTTCTTCTGGCGCTCGCCAGGACCGGCTCTAGGGTGGTGCGATCGGGGCCCCAGCACCGGACGCTGATTTGGAGGTCCGGGAGTAATTTTTTGGGGGATATTAACATTTTAAAAGCACCTCTTGTTGTGTTCCTGTTGTCCAGAAATTTTCAGGCATTAATTAAAATGTCAAGATATCTCCGGTCGTCTTCCTGGAAAGAGACTGGAGGTTTGTCTAGTGAAAGTTTTGAATCATGGAAAGGTAGCGCAGAGGGTTAGTGTTCCTGCTGCTAAGAATGTGTACCATGCAGATCGCAAAGTGAATATAATGTAAATAGGTCAGTGGGTTACTGCTTCTGTAAGAGAGACCCTTGTGTTACTTGCAGTTTATAAGTTTAAATCCTAATATAGAACATTGAGCTATTAACTGTCATCAAATAGCTGCATGCAAACTGCAAGGTATATAGTTAGAGCTATATGATTTGTGGCTCAGTCTTTCATTATACTAATCTTCCCAAATGGGTTCATTTGGGTAGAAAACTATTCTTATTATTAAAGAGAACCCCAACAATGGTGTTACGTTTTAAATTCTGAATTTGGGCTTTTCCAGAATGTGGACCTTCAAACTATATTGCCTACCAGTATCAATGACATGTCACTCCTACACTACACCTTGTAGTCATGTCTGATGTAACATTTCTTATACAATACACTGATTTACACACACACACTTGTCTCTGTGCAATGTGCTTGTGATGTAAAGTGCTCTGACCCCTTACACTGGTATGAGTGGTGCTATAAAACTAAATGAATCTGAGCGACAGTGGTTTTGGAGACTTGAGGGGCACTGTTAAAGGGTGCTAGTGAGAGAATTCATGGCAGAGGTGGTCATTGGGGGGGGCACCAACAAATCTTGTCACACAAGGCGCCACCAGCGCTAAAGCCAGCCCTGGCGCTCGCTGCCAGATTGGTAAGTTGGGAAGCGCAAGCGTGATTTGCGGACGCTAGGAGGACATCTGGCGAGAGTTTTCTAACGCAGGCAGTCGCGACCATTCGCGGTCACAAGGCTGCTGCTAGAGTACAAAATCTACCCGGGCAAGCAGCAGAATCAACTAGAGTAGTTGCAACTTCTGGTGCCCTTTGTGGTGCTGTTTTCGCCGTTTAATTCAGCACAAAATGTGCTACTGGTGCTAAATCACAGCACGAGCAACGCATCATGACTATTTCTGCCCATTGGTGGAACTCCGCTTAATCTACGGAGTTTTTATGTAACTGCGAAATTCCACTGAGTCAAATTCCGTGAGTTCTGCCCACCTCCAATAACGATCTCCAGATAGTTTAATTTTTCATTCCTCTTTAAACAAGTAAACATATTTTAATGGATTCCCTGGCCCAAGTGGGGTTTTATTATTATTGTACTCTCCTGGGCCTCTACACACTCTTCCTATAGGATGACATCTAGGTCTAAAACATTCACTGCTGAATGCAGCATTTTGTGCTGGTAATTGATTTTTTGAATGTCACTCTTGGCCTCACTCTGTATGGTTCAGTTCTTGGGGTATCTTTGTAACTTTTTCGTTCTAAAAATGCACTAATTTGGTCCTCTGTCGCAAGTATTTTCCGTATACTTTTGAATGAGAGACTCCAAAAGTTGACATACTACAAGCATGGTCTTCAGAAATGAACACACAGCACTAAAGGTGCCCTGGTGCTTGACACAATACTCCAGATGTGATGTCTAGTACTGCAAAATACTTAAAACACAAACCCTTTTCTGTGCACCCATATGATACTTCAGCCCTTTTTCATGCGTTCTTGATGGCTAGTGACATACATATGACTACAGTGGATACATTACAGATTGAATTTTGAGATTGGTGGTCACATATATTTGTGCACTAGTAAAACCCCTCTTCAGGTAGTTGGATGCTGCGTTTCTGTCTTTTTTGTTATCTGCGCGTCAGTAGCACATCACTGTGAGATTCTTAAGTCAGCTGAGGAGCCTGTGGTGCCAGAGGGAAATCAGCAGGATTTGCCCCGAGGGAGGGGAGAAGAACTGCTGTTTCAGCCAAGATCTTCTGTGTGTCACATGAGGACGTTTTGATGAGTCAGCTGCATTGTAATTCAGTGCATGATCATGTACATTAGTGGAGCACTTCGACAGAGCAGACTATCCTTGGATCTCTGAATGGAGCTTTACAAGTAGTGTTTAGTCCTATTGATGGCTGTGAGTGGCACTGGCGGATTCCAGCTATTGAGGACCTGGGGGGTGACAAGGGGGCAACAAATGGGCGCAAAAATGTATAAACTAAATTCATGCCGACTTGCATTACATTATCGTTTTAAAGTTAAAATGTTTAACATTAAAACAGTAATGTAATGCATATTGGCGATTTAGGGCATAATACACATGAAATACACATTTTTGAAAAGGAAATAAAATTCACTTACCTTGCCGCACGTCCTCGCTCCGTCCCTGTATTCTTCTCTCCTCTGGCCCAGCCAACTCCCCTAAACCGTCCTGGCGCTGCTCTCATGCTGTTAACCAGCATGAGATCAGCATTAGGATTGGATGAAGCAGATTCATCAGTGCTTCAAAGGGCACTGGAAGCCTTTTTCTCTGTCTCAAGGTTTAAAGTGTGCATGTCTGGCTGGCCGTCGCAAGACGGCTGGCCAAAGAGACGTGCGCACTTTTAAAGTGCCCAGTCCATCACTGATCTCTGCTGCTGCCAGTCATTAGCGGACGGCCCCTGTTCTGAGACTCTGCACGGGGGTTTGCAGAGTCAATGAAAAATAAAATGGTAATTTTGTCTATTACCATTTTATTTTTCATCTGGGGGCATTTTAATTAGTGGGGAGATGCTCCACCGCCTTAATGGAGAAGGCAACCTGTTAGATCTGGGGGTCTCTAGTTGGCAGAGGTAGGTACCACTGTCCAAATAGGGACCCTTGCTTCTAGTCAGGGTAAGGGGGATACACTCTTTAGATACCCCCTGCTCACCCCCTTGGTAGCTTGGCACGAGCAGACAGGCTTATCAAAGGCAATGTGTAAAGTATTTTTACCAAAACTCACAGTAACACAGTGAAAACACCACAAATGGACTCCACACCAGTTTAGAAAAATAAAAGTATTTAATCTAAACTAAACAAGACCAAAACGACAAAAATCTGACGTACACAGTTCAAGAATATGATTTTTAAAGAGTTCTAGGGTTTGCGTCAAAATCACATTTGCGTCGCGTTTAGCCCAAAGTACCTGTAGATGCGACAAAAGTTCCAAATGGAAGCTGCAGCGTTGAAAAACAAGCGATGCGTCACTCCTGAGACCCTGGAGAGGCGATGCGACAGCCCCGCTGCACGCAGCGGGTATGTTGCGACGAATCTGGTCTGTATGGGGAGGGATACTCGATACCTTGTATGGATTCCGGTGCGCAGGTTCGGTAGGAAGCGTCTCGCACAGGCACGATGCGACTATCTCGGGTGCGGCGGCGATGCGCGGCGTAGCGTCGATCTTCTCCTCTCGCGGCCCCTCAATACGATGGCTCTGCGACGATGTTCGCAGCCACGTGATGCGGTCTGCAAGCAAGCGGTGCGACTATCTCACCCAGCGGCGACAGGCTCTGCGACGATATTCGCAGCGACAGGAATCTTCCTGCACCGGGGCGATGCGCTCCGCAAACGAGTGATGCGTCGGCTCTTGCAGCAGCAACAGGCGCTGCGACGATCTTCGCACTAGCGACGATGCGCTCCGCAAACGAGCGATGCATGAAAGTTGCAGATCTTCTTCTTTACTTCTTGTCCAGCTTACCAAACAGCAGGCGCAACTTCCAGAGGCCCCACAATAGGATCAAGCACTCTAGGAAGGGCAGAACTCACTCCACAGAGTTCAGGGGGGAAGCTGGGGGTGAAGTCCTTTTGTTCCTGGGACTTCTTAACAGGAAGCCAGTTATCCTCAGGCCCTTGGAGATCTCTTCAAGCAAAGGGACACAGCAACAGCAAAGTCCTTCCCCTCTCCTTGGCAGCAAAGCAACTGCAGGTCAGCCCACAAACACACAGCAGGACAGTCCTTCCTCTTCAGTCTTGCAGCTTTCTCCTTGGCAGAGGTTCCTTCTTGATTCCAGGATGATCTAAAGTTCTGGGGTCTGGGTCCCAGTATTTATACCAATATCCTCTTTGTTCTCTGAAGGCAGAGAGGCCTTTGCCTAGTCAGAACCAGTTCTGGTCAGTCTTGGAGCACTCTGTTTACAGGACTCCTTTTTTCCTTTGACAGTGTAGGCCAGAGCCATCAGACACACTACAGGAGGTGGAGCCAGCATTGTGGAGGGAAAGCACAGCCCTATTCAGGTCCCAGGTGCAACTCCTCCCACCCATCTACATGGAGATCTCTCTATTCAGCCTTGTGCTGACTCACCCTGTCTCCGGGAATTCCCCAGCCCTCTGGAATTCCCCAGTCCCTGTCACTCAAAACTCCAGACAAGGAATACACAGCCTAGCAAAGGCAGGGTTGGATGGTTAGACAAGAAAATAACCTACTTTCTAAATGTGGTATTTTCAAACACAGAATGCTAAAACCAACTTCTCTAAAAGATGTATTATATCAGTCTGAGTTCAGGCATACTAAACCCGAATTTCTACCATGTTCCCTGAGTCAGTTTAAGATTATAAGATGTAATAATCAAACTGCCCATTCTGGCCTATGGAGAACAGGTAGCCTTGCAATAGTGAAACACGAAAATGGCTGTAATTCACTATTAGGACATGCCACACACATCAGGGCTTGTTTTACCTTGTACTCACAATGCACCCTGCCCTTGGGCATACCATAGGGGTGACTAATATGCAGAAAAGGGACGGTTTAGGGACTGGCAAGTGGGTGCACTTGCCCAGTCAGCATGGCAGTTAGCAACTGCACACAGGCACTGCGGTGGCAGACCTGAGACACCATTTTAGGGCTACTCATGTGAGTGGCACAACCAGTGCTGCAGGCCCACTAGTAGCATTTGAATCACCAGCCCTGGCACACTCAGTGTACTTTACTAGGGACCTACTGATGAATCAAATCTGCCAATCATGGATAACCAATCATAGTAACAATTTATACAGAGAGCATATGCACTTTAGCACTGATCAGCAGTGGTAAAGTGCCCAGAGTCCTATAGCCAACAACCACGGGTCAGGAAAAACAAAGGAGGAAGAAGCAAAAGTTTGGGGACAACCCTGCAAAAAGGGCTATTTCCAACACACCCCTGATGTGTCTATCTTAGTGCTGGAACATTAATGGTACTGTCGCTCAGAAGTCAGATCGATTGGCTTAGCTGCATGCAATCCAGAAATTCATTGGCAGGAGAAGCTGTAAGTTAGGATTGGTGTTCCTCCAGCATTGTGTGTTGGTCCTAGTAGTGCATAGCTATGGTCAGTTGTAGGTCTGGAGTTGAGTGCATGGATAAAGCTATGTGTGGATATCAATACCAGATAATGGGGAGCTTCTGTTTGGGACTAATAAACGTTGGCAAAGCTTTGCAAAGCCCATGCTACTGACAAAGATGAGAGCTGATTGCCTATAGCGAGGTGGGTGTCACACCTGTATATGTTTCCCAGCACTAGATTGTCGGGGAAGCTACAGGTGAGCGAGCGGATGTTTTGTCAGACTTGTGTGTCAGTTCTGCTGTAGGCTAAGAATGAGACACAGTGTGGAGGTCTCGTTTCTGCAGTAGCACCAAGCATTACAGGTCAGGATAAAGGTATATCGGCAGGGCCGTGCGTAAATGTTGGTCTTGCAATATACAGATTGGTGCTTCTTAGGACTGGGATGGGTCAGTGCTGTGTGGGTGCCATTGCCATACTGAGATGACATTGGGCCATCCTTCAGGGACATCCTCTATCATAGAGTGTGAAAATCACGCCTTAGTAAGATTTCAGTCACTTTAGTAATGTCTCACTCCATTGGCTTTCACTGTTAAACCACTGTCAGTCTGCTCTTTTCAACCCATTGAGTAGTACCATATTGTGGCTCTGTACTTGCATCATCACAGATGCCTGCTCTCAATAGGATCTTAGTGCGCATACCTTTGTCACTGGACAGTGGATACAGCTGCTTCGTAAGTATCTCTAGGATCCGTCTTGTCCTTGATCCAATGCCATAAGGTAACTGGACACTAAGGGGGTCCACACCAAATATGCTTGCAGATATTCCAAAAACCCTACTCCTTTCTGTTTGTGCTGGGGTGGTGTTTTATTCATACACAGATGTATTGTTGAATTTGTATAGCCTTTATTTCACTGTTGAAGCTGCTACTTATCGGTGCCCTTTCTGGGTTCATAGTAGGTAGAATGTGGGTTTTGTTTCACATGCAAGGATACTATTGAATGCAGTCTGCGAGAATTAGGAGTATGTTTAATCATGTACAACTAACTAGTAGCTGAACTTCACATAAAGTGTTATAGGAAAAGTGAGAATAGCTACGTCTTACATGCAGGCACTTACCAATTTATAAGCTTGTGCCCTATATTTACATGAAAGGGAAGAGCAAGGCTTTTACCACTCGTTAAAATTCGAGGGAGTTATTGATGGTTTTTATCTTGTAGAAATTGAGTACCAGATCTTGGGTACAACCAGCTTGAGCAAAGGCTTCGGCCTGTGGAAGATAATTTTAAGGGAGTGAAGGTCCCAGGTGGGGCCAACCTTGAGTGAAGCAATCTAGTTTGGCAGTAAGTACAGATTTTGTTGAAAGAAGAGTGGTCCAGTGAAGTGAAAAGCTTTAAAGGTGATTGGTCTAGCCACAGATAGTCATTTTAAAGACTGAAGGGCTTGTGGGACGCAAGTCTAGATATGTTGATTGGAATGACGTCTGTCAGTTGTGTTGTGGATTTCCTATATGGTCATTTTAATGAGGGGCTCAGAGATATAGGGAGTAGGCATAGTCAAAACTGAACGCACTCAGAGTATTGGTTTATACTGTTTGAGTGTTACCTATACAAGGGGAATTCGATGTACGAATCTCATTAATAATCCATACTTGCTGGGGGCCACCAGGAAATTAAATGAGCTGTTGTCCAGAGTCGCATGATGCTGAGCTAAAATGAGGCCGCGGATCGAGCCGTGCTCCGGAGTCAGCTGCTTTGGCTGCTGCACCACACCTGTCCCACATTATCTACAAAGTCACTTACGCTACCTGATTTGCGTGTGCCACACTGAAGAGGTTGGCGTCCATAATAGCTTCCAGATTTATCACTTCTGTTGAGAGTTTGGTGATGGATCTTTATCTTTTGGTGAGATGGTGAAGAGTTTATAATTGGTCTATTTTCAACATGCTTCTGTTTTTAACCTGTTTAGTTTGAGGTGTTTAAGTAGCAGCCATTAGTAAACGTCTTGGAGGAATCTAGATCTGATGGACTTGAGAACAGGAATCAAGATCTGATGGATTTTCATTCTGTGATTTGGAGGTTATCACAATAGTTGTAGCAGGCGAGTCTGAGTAGGTAGATGATATCAGATGAGAGGTTTGAGGAAAGCTTTAGCATGAAAGAGGTGATGGAATTTTAAAGGTCTGTAACTGTAGGGCGTTAACCTTGAAGAAAAGGGTAGAAGTGAAATGATGAAGGATCTGTTAGGAAGGAAGCAAATCTTTGTAGAACAGTACGTTGTATTTCTTTGTTGTCAAGTCTCTTTAGGAATGTGGGGTGCTATGCAGTATTGCACGTGGGAGCTTAAGTAACAAAAGTGACACAACTCTGCTTGAATCGTATGTTATTTTAACATCCTCCTGTAACTTTATCTAATGCGGCTTCCATGCAAAATCAGGTTTGGCAGTCCAAAAGAAGGTTGTTTCCTTTAATGAATGCTGGTGTTAGGCTGAAGGTTGATCCTATTATAAATTGCTTAGGAACGGACCATGGATATCAGCAAACAGAACCATACTGCTTCTCTGTGTTTTTTAATCACACTTCAATAATTTCTTCCATTTTGTTGTTTGCAATAACAAATGTGCAAACTTCAGAAGCCGAATAATCATTGAGTTTTGCTTTAGAAGTCCTAATGGGAGGGTGGAGCCTGCTGTATGCCAGGTCATCCACTACCCAATTGAAATACTTCCTTCTGTTTTTCTTTTCCAGCCACGTACTCCGAAGATGGATATAGAAGACTGCAATGGACGCTCCTATATCTCTGGTACATGATTTTACTGTCTCTTGCAATTATTCAAATCCAACAATTTAATTATTTATAGTTTGTAAAGCCACATGCAAATTTATCTCCTATAGTTTGCTGTATAGCAGAACCATTCTCCAGGATTGTTAAGACCATACACGGCACCCTTTAACCATTCTCAAGCATATGACCCATTACAATGATCTGTGACATGTATGTTTTATATTTAAACGTTAGTAGATGTGCTGCTGTAGATGGCATGTTGTGCACCCTACAGCATTTTAGTTTTGGGATACGTTTAAATGGGACCGGGGGGGGGGGGGATTCCGGACCCCCCGCAGAATAATGTTGCCCACCACCAATGGGTAGAATATTTTAAACCCCAGTATGCATCCTCGGAGGATGATCAGCTTATAGGGTCCATTGAATTAACATTCTTCTCTGGAGAGGTATTTACGCTAGGTGATGTAGACAGGGCTTTGAATACCATAATTCCAGGTCGGACTCCTGGAATAGATAATATTCCAGGTGATTTGTTTGTAAACTATAAAACATCTTGGCAGCTATATATAAGATATCTAGCAAATGCTATTGCCTGTGGGGCTCCGATCCCGGCCTCTTGGAAAGGGGCCGAGATAATACCGGTTTTCAAAAAGGGGGACAAATCAGCTGCGGCAAATTACCGACCTATAAGTCTTATTGACTCCATCCAAAAGATAATGGGCAGACTGATTCTTCATAAGATTCAGTTATGGATGGATGAGGAACACATTCTTACACCATTGCAAGTGGGTTTCCGTCCCTTTACAAGTACCATAGACCAGGTCTTCTGTTTTATTAACATCTATTGGAAGACAGTTGTTCTGGGAAAAGGAGCCCTATATGTGGTATTTGTAGACTTGAAGGCAGCCTTCGATCTGGTGCCTCGACGAAGGATGTGGGACGTCCTTAGTAAACTAGCAATCCCTGCTGATTTGTTGTCCTTGATCATCCGCTTACATGAGGATAATCATGCGCGAGTCAGGTGGGGCACAAGGGGTGAGGTCACCGACTCCTTCCCGGTATCCAGGGGTGTACGTCAGGGTTGTGTGCTTGCACCTACCCTGTTCTCGCTCTTTGTGAATGGGGTGGCTGACTTCCTCATGGAGACCCCCACCGATGCTCTTGTGTTGGCTAACGAACGCATGCCTGTCCTCATGTTTGCGGATGATACTCTGATAGTGTCTAAAACCCCTAGCGGATTACAAAAGGCCCTGAGTAGATTTGAGGCCTTTTGTTCATCTCGTGGCCTCATAATAAATACAGAAAAGACTAAATTTATGACATTTAACGAACACAAGTCTTTTCGGGGCAAGGTTTTTATGAACAAGGTACCTCTTGAGAAAGTAGATGCCTTTACTTACCTGGGGGTCATGCTTCAGTCAGATATGAGCTGGTCTAAGCAAATCAATACAGCCACTCTGAAGCATAAGCAACAGGCTGGGATCCTTGCAGCTAACTTTAATACCTCCTTTACCAAGCCTATTAGTCCATTAATGGTGATTTATGGTCTAAAAGTCCTAAGCTCTACCCTTTACGGTGCCGAACTTTGGGGGTTCCAGAATTTATCCACCATAACCGTTGCTGAAAATACATTCTTGCGAAAGGTTATTGGTGTCCCGCAAAGTACTCCCACGTGCCCATTATTGCTTGATATGGGTAGGAAACCTATAAGGGATTTGGCCAAACTCCGCCCTCTCTTATTTTGGAGAAGATTGTGGTGCACAGCCGAACTCTCACATTATGTAAAAGGTTTAAAAGATGTAATGGATACAGATCATCACCATAGGATTAAGTGGCTGGGGGAAAAAAGGTCACTGCTGGTGAATTTAGGCTTGAGAGACCTCTGGGAGGATCCCCAAAATGCTTCTTTTCCCTCTAAGAAGGTTTTGAAGGAGTTGTATTGGGATATGACAATGGCATCAATGCGAGCTAAGGGTGCCTCAAAAGTACTGTCTGGTCCGTTTCTTGAACTGAAGTCAATGCCTGCCCTAGAAGACTACTGGGACTTCATTGAGAAACCTTTCGACAGGAAGTTATACTTTCAACTGAGGACCCTACCAGTTAGATCATTTGATGGTAATTGGGCAGGGGTTAACATGAAAGTTTGCCCAAAATGTTCTGACAGAGATGAAACAATTAGCCATTTGTTGTTCTTTTGTCCACTATACAAAAAACCTCGCGCGAAGTGGGTTATCCCTATTTGTAAGATCCTGGGCTTTAGGAAACATGAAGAGGCCTTAAGAATACTCACTACGGATCCATCGCAGCCTATAGCCATAGCCATGGCTAAGTTCCTAGGTTGGGCTTGGTCCATTAGACTAAGGGCGTTGACTTAGATTGTTTGATTGTCTTTGCCTCAGTAATGCCGCCAAGCTTCTTTTCGTCGTAATTCGATCAAGATAATTCTGATTGATCATGGGTTTTTAGCAAAAAGGACAGGGGAAAGTTTCTTCTTTTTATTCTTATGAGCAATGTATTCGGCAGCCATCATGTTTAATCTGTTTTTAAATGTTTTAGAATTCAGAATATTTATTGTCTTAAAAATATTGTATGTGTGTATCTGCTTTTATGACAAAATTGTCGAACAAAGCTGTAATGAACTGCAATTATTCAAATCCAACAATTTAATTATTTATAGTTTGTAAAGCCACATGCAAATGTATCTCCTATAGTTTGATGTATAGCAGAACCATTCTCCAGGATTGTTAAGACCTTACACGGCACCCTTTAACCATTCTCAAGCATTTGACCCATTACAATGATCTCTGACATGTATGTTTTATATTTAAAGGTTAATAGATGTGCTGCTGTAGATGGCATGTTGTGCACCCTACAGCATTTTAGTTTTGGATGCCAACATTGCAAGTTGGTCTTCTTTGAAGAAGTTGTTTCACTTTTGAAGTGATACCTTTCCCAAACCCCATAACGCATCAGAACACAGACTCCACCTCAAATTGTTTATTTCCCACTGTTGGGTTCAGACCTATCTTGGAGGGATCTGTAATTTTGTTCATAAAAATGCCAACCTAAATATGCAAGGTCCTTTTCTGGCCACTGAATGCTTCAGAGCTGAATCGTACAAAGAATCCTGGGATGAGGTTGAATGAGTATGACTTGTGTTGATGGGGGGGTGGGGGCGGTTATATAGAACATTCCGTTTTAAGTTCTGCCCCCACCTGTAGCAAGTCGCCTTGGTTGGACCAGCACATGACCTGTAACCTCTGCCTCCAGAAGGACCATGGCGAGTCCACCTGTCTAACGTGGAAAGTATTTTGATGCAAAAAGACCATTTGACACTGAAGGGATCGATGGGGTGCATTACAGGATGCAGTGCACAGTCTGGACATAGTCTTGAAGCAACTTACTCCCTTGGTGAAACACCAAGCCTTGTGGCAGTCCGGTGAATGAGGAGCAGAGTCCTGAACAGATGACATCTAATAACTCCAACATTGAAGAGCAGTTTTTTCGATGGTCCTCTATGAAATCCACACCCAGGAGTAAGACCACACCTTGCGATTCACACATCTCATACCAAGCATCCTGTTTTGATCTTCACCACTGAGCCGCAGTTCCAGTGCAAGGAATAGCCCTAGAGCACCATGCATTGACTCCCAAACCACCTTTGAGTGGGCCTCAAGAGTCGACACTGCATACTGTTCCTGAAGCCCCTTGGTCAGAGACTCCTTGTGCTCCAGAAACAGAGCCTTGATGATGAGATAGTAAGCCTCAAAGTAGATAAACTGCTTAGCTCACCTCGGAACTGAGGTAGGCCCTGAAGTCGACATCGAAGCCAGACTTGAGCTCCATTCCAAGTAACCCTCATTCCTGCCGAAGACTAATGCGACCAGTCTGATGTATGGGAATAAAAGATTTACATTGACCTAGTCCCCGGCCATTCCCATGCACCGCCTCCTCCAACAGGATGACCACACGTCAAAAATAAATGCTACATTACCTTTGAGGCAGTTTCAGAGGAGCTTACGGCTTACCTCATACCAATGAAACTACCCAGGGAACCCACACTACCACCTACACCATCACCGCTACAGTCTATTGAATCAAACCTTTTGATGACCCGATGCCCATGGATGACAGAAAGAATCCATTGCACTTTGGAGCCATATCCAATTGAACCCTCTTCCCTCCCCAATGATACGACCGCCTGTCACACTGTCATACAAAGTCCAGAAGACCACCGCAAGATTAAACCTCATGTGAGGTAAGAGGAAGATTACTTTCTCAGCAAGACCCTCGAAAATATGGAGTGGTATGTGGAATTACTACCCATGCTTAAAAGCATTCTGAATTGCTCCACTGGGAATTTTAAGGACCCAATCAAGGGCACAAGTTGTCACACTCGTGGTGGAGAAAAAACACAAGCACACTCCAGAAGATCTCATTTTCGTTTGTTATGTTTCACCCAATTTTGTTGTCTCCTGCATGACATGCAGATAAGCATTTATGAAGGCTGTGAAGGATATTGCTCTTACAGATGAGGATAGTAAGAAGTTCAATGCTGCAAGTTGGTGGGTATCTGTGGCAGCTGTCAGGGCGAATTGTCACCTCCATCAGCTTGCTCTCCGGGCATCAGTGGGAGTAAATGGAGGACCTTGTAAAGCACCATCCTGAAGTAAACACAAAAAGTTAGGGATTTGTCCAAGAGGGCAAAATAATCTCTGTTGCCAAGATCTGGTGTTTGCTCGATGCTACTTATGCAGCTCTCACGATGTGAAAACCAGCATCCTATTATGCAATCATTCTTGATTTAGTGTGTCTGGTTTCTGGCTTGAGGTGCACCGCTAGCGCACTGGTTTCACTTCAATGGGGAACACCTCTTTGGCTCACAAGTCGACCGCATGCTGGAGAAAATCCAAAAGGATTTCAATATGCCAAAGCCAATGAGTGCACTCCAAAACCAGCAATATCTCAGGATTTTATCGCCAGCAGTTAGGTGCTGCACAAATGCAGTACCAACCACAGCAGCCCTCTCATAAAGATCAGTTTGCTGCAGAGCCATACATTAGAGGCGTGTTACATGCCCAGATCCACGTTAAGGCCAGTGGTGCTAAAAACAAGGGCACCTTCTACACAGTCCTGTCAAGAAATCTACATCTGGAAATGCATCCGTTTATGACTTACCAGTGGAGGGATACAAGTTGAACCAGTGGGTTCTCTCCATCATCACCCAGAGCTACTGTCTGGAATTCCACCTCACTCTTTTAAACACTCAGCACAGTGCCAGTAACTCAGGTTTGTGTAGGTGGAGTTCATTATCAATCCAAAGTACTATTTTATGAGGTCATAACAGCCCGTTGTGTGTGCACCAATTTCCCGACTGTTGTAGCAGCGCATCTTTTACACAATGGCATTACTGTCTTTCCTCACCTAGACAACTGATGGTAAAGAGCAGCAATTAAGTACAATGCCTTTCTCACACCCAACAAGCTATTTTACTCCTAAATACATAGGGATTCGCCATCAAAGCACAGAAATTCCATCTTTGCCCCCTACACATAGAAGCATTCTTGGGGGCTATTCTCATTACAGTGACTGACAAAGCCTACCTTAGTCAAGAGTGATGGCTTTTCAAAGGCTATTTCCCCTTCACTAGACATTGCATCCTCTGACAATGAGAACACTAATCAAACTGTTGGAGATTATGGTGTTTTCCGTTGTGCACTAGTTTCAAATGTCTAATTTCACATTCACTCTTTCCAAGAGAGACAATGGTCACAGGTGACTGGCATGTAAGACTATTGTTAGTCCAGTGTTCAGCACAATGAATAATAGTGGAAAACAAAAACTTGTTACTGGGCTGGTTGCTTCACGATGCCCGAGCCGCAAGTGTCCATCAACACTAACTGCTCCCTCATATGGTGGGCAGCATACATGGACCAGCTCAATCTAGGAACAGTGGTCTTCGCAGCAACTTCACCTGCACATCTGTGTACTGAAAGTGATTGCAGTTCAGCTGGCAGTATGTGCGGCTCATTTGCAAGTAAACAGTGCTCATTCACACAGACATCACCACCATATAATACGTTCAAAAACAGGGGGGTATTCCCTTACCATAGCTGTCCACTAGATCACATACACTTTTGAACTGCACAATTCATCAGCAAGTCTTCCTCCTAGCAGAACATCTCCTAGGAATAGACAAAAACGTTGCTTGTGTGTTTTCCTGAGCAGGTCGCCAAATACATGAATGGGAAATCAGTGCTTATGTGCTTCAACAATACTTTTATTTCTAGGCGAAACCAGCGGTAGACCTGTTTGCCTCACACGAGAATGCAAAGTGCCACAGTTTTGCCCACCAATTTTTGAGCAATGCCCTGTGGATCTGCTGACCAGGGTTATTTTTTACGCTTTCCTCCACTCCCACTCAGCCCATAAGTAGTGAGGAAGATGTGAAAAGCATCACTGGGGCTAATCCTCATAGTTCCTACCTAGGCTCAGCAGCAGTGGTACTTACTACCCCTGGAAATGGCTTTTCATTCCCATGAAAAACTATCACTGTGCCATCTCTGCTCATGCAGTAGCAAGGCCAGTTGCCCCATCCCAAGCTGAGGTTACTCAGTCTTGGGATTTGGTACCTGAGGATTTTAATTTGTTTATCTCGTGCTTCATGAAACCTAGCTGTAGATTTCCCACACAGTTAATCTTCCTCCTTCTGCAGCTCTTTTAAATTGATCAGCTATTATTCAAGAAACAAGCTAAAGGTGTGATGATGTGAGGGTATTCTTGTGACTATGTTGATATTCTTGTTGCAATGTGCTCCCAATACTTTCTGCTTGTGCTTTGAATATCGGGGATAAATCCCTTAATTAACAGTTTTATGTGTGGGATTGTATACGTAGTATCAAGAGTCTTATAAGTGGAAGCAGAAATGCAGGACTAAGTCTGCAGGAAGGACCTCAGGGCTCAGTTTTCTACTCATCTGCCCACATCCTTTGGTTTCTTAATGTCCTGCCTCTTGGCCAAGGGTTTCGTACCTTTCTCCTATAGAGGTCTGTCGGCTCGCTTCCATCACAGCCTGAAGCACTCCCTTATCTTTTCCCCATGTAATGCACCCCCTTCACTCATGATCTTCTGAATCCTTTGATTCATATAGGCTGATAGGTGGGTGCTCAAGGGTTCTGCATGTTTGCACACTTTTTACATGCACTGCTTGCCAAAGAAGGGTTGTACTAAGATGTCAGTGTTCATGCTAAGTAGGATCAAGGAGGTGTCTTCAGCAAAACTTAGTTAACCTAGAGGTTTAAGTAAAACATCTAACACTACACCAGCACTAAGTACTAGCTGGCATAGCTCTAACCCTATGTGTCTAGTGCATTATCCAGCTGTGCTGTACAGGCGGATTACTGGGGATATGCGGCAACCCCTGGCTGCGCTGCACGTCAAGTGGGAGGCAGACCTGGGGGCGCCTATTGCGGACAAAAACTGGGAAGAAATCACGGAGCGCCCTTGGAAGTGTACACGAAATGCACGTTTCCAGCTCATTCAGTTTTATGTTTTCCATAGGGCATATCTTACCCTTAGCAAAATAGCTGAGTACTTTGGAGGGCCGGATGCTTGCCCCCGATGTGGTCATGTTGGGGCGACTTTTCTTCACATGTTCTGGGACTGTTCACAGGTGACAGGATTTTGGCAGGAAGTGGCGACGTTACTACTGACGGTGACAGAGAGGGATTTGGAGGTGGGCCCGGGGGTATGTTTGCTGCATGGGTTTCCGCATACTGCAAAGACTAAGGTCACCAGTAGGTTTATTGACTTGGGGCTGGTCCTGGCCAAGCGGGAGATTACTTCCCATTGGAAGGCGAGGCAGGGACCTAATTTCTTGCGGTGGTCTAGGGAGATGGAGAAATGGGCGGGAAGTGAGGGGACTTATAGATTGTGTCTGGCTAGACGTAGTGAAAATGAAAGATCGCACGTATGGGCCCGGGCATGGTTGGCGCTCCTGGAATTGTTCAAGCGCTCGGCTGTGGGAGATGGGGGAGATCCGGTGGAGGATGATGGGGCCCCGGTTCCGTGAGCACCCTGTAACAGGCTTCCCCCATGCTCCTGAGGCACTCTCTGCTGGGATAGCTGGGAGGCGGATCCGACGAGTGGTAGGTGAGGCTTTGATGCACATGTAATTATGATAGATACTGGCGACATGCTTGGGTGGGGGGGTTACGTTGGGGGGGTTGCTGGGGGATGGGGCGGGGGGCATATTGGTTTTATCGCACATTCATTGTGGATTACTCCTGTGGATGAACTACCTCGTAGCATAGACGCTGTTGGGGTGAATGTTGTACAGTTGTGATCAGTTTGGTGGACTGGTCACTGCACCACGTTCTGATTTGGCTGGAGGGCGGAGTACGGGGGAAGGGGATTGACGGCATTTTGTTTTGTGACCTTATAAAGTCTGTTTAAAAAAAAAAAAAATTATCCCGCTGTGCTGGATGGATTTCAGACCATACATTACACAAGGCATCACACATAGAATGAGAGACTGACATGAACCATGACCACACGAGATATGACATAACCCACCTTCTATTTTCAACACAAATAAAAGATCAACCAATGCATTCAACATATGAGCGGAAGAAGGTAATCGCTACCAATACACACCTTTGACATAAGTGAAAATTTCATAATAGTAGACAGAATTGCACCAACATAATTATAGGCAGTATGCAATCTTATGTGCCTGCCCATGGCTTATATACCTACCCCCACAAACCGTGAAAAAACCTACCCAGTCATCCAACATACTTTTGACAGCACTTTAGAACAGTGGACTGCAATGTGTGACCTAGATTTTTTGCCCTTCACTTGCTTTTAAGCATCACTTAACACTACCAAATAAAGCAAAGGCAGTATGCAGCGTGTAACCTTGGAGATCCTCATGCGGCTTATGATCAAAATCCTCAGTGCATGCCCCAAAAGGAGCATCCAGCTACACTGGGCAGTCAGTCCCTTTTGTGGTTAGAAACCCTAAATTACATGGACACATAAGCATGTAAATGGTTTGGGGCATAATGCCATGCCCAGGTCTTGTACATGGTGCACTTTGCTTACTACAGTGTGTTTCAACAAATTAAGCAGAAATCCCATGAAACTGGTAAACTCTATCTTACAAAGCACAGAAACAAGTAGACTAGATTCTCAAACCTGTGAACCAAGTCACACCTAGCAGCTAAAGTCAAATGGCATCACCTTGCTTTCAAATACCTATGTCATATCACACTCTACTGAAACCATATCACCAGTTATCATTGCAAAAACAGTAATGCTCATATAGGCTAAGGCCAAAGTACCCACTAAAAGCTAGCAAACCGTATTGCTGAGAGAACCCATGGCAATACACCAAAATTGACACTAATACTGCCTCCAAAATGATTGTGTATACTGCTGCTAGTCATGCAAAACACGTACAGAGTCTCATAAGCAAGTAAGCAAAAATATAGTAAGGCATTGTATGAATAGAAATAATATCAGGAACTTCAGAAATGATGCCTAACATCTATAGCACAGTCATTTTCACAGCAAAGGGGTGGGTACCTGCAAAAAACCAATCAGTGCAGCACAGTGTAAATAAAACTCCATTTTGCATATCAAAATAACAGCAATCAAGAAATAAAATCCAGCTGTCACCCTTGAGGATGGAAAAACAGATGAAAAGCCTGTCAATGCTCTTTAAAGCTACAGGCCTCTGGACTCTTAGTTGTATTTTAATTTCTAGGTCAGTAACTGTTCAGAAGAATGCTATACAGTCTTCTGTCATTTCTAATAAATCTCAGCATTGTAATAGGAGAGAGCTTTGATCTTTCTTCTGTCCATCACCAACATTGTTAATTTTGGTGCTGTGGGATTTTTGGGTGATGCAGAACAAGTTGGATGTATTTTACATTGATTCTTGCATTGCTATTGTGGTTCTATTTCAGCTTTACATTTGAACTACAGATGAACTTGTATTTTGCAAACTTGAAAGGCAGAAAGTCATAAATTATCCCAGCACAAAGGGACCTCTGACATCGGACGCATCCAACTACACTTCTGTGGGAAAGGCCTATAGGTGTAATTTATGGCCACCCATGTTTGTTACTCTGCTGTATGGTGGCCATGCAGGATGATGGAAAATGGATAACATGGAGATGCTAAAAATGTAACTTACATAAATCGTAAAAAACTAAAGAAATAACACTAAGTCATCCTTAAACAGGGCCATTCTTTTGAAAACAACCTTAAATGTATGAATATTACACTAAATAAATGGAGGACCCATTTCTATTGTGTTGTATTGTGAAACCCAAGAATGCACCTTTGTAATAATAGTACTCGCAGGTTAGGTCCCTAAATACAGTGTTCTCTGGGAATGTATGTTATCCTGTTAGTGGTTTAAAATTGAAAAACATACTACAATAGGGCTGGTTTCTTTTAGTTCACTTTCACAAAGACATGCTTGAATATTTCTTGCTACCGCAGTCCGAGTTCTTCAGTTCTATAAATGCTGTTCTTTTCTGCACTGTGCTTCTCAGATGAATGACCAGATGGCTAAAATCTTTGGTTCCTTGTGGTTTATTGAAACCCATGATGCAATCATCTCTGAAGATATATATATATATATATATATATATATATATATATATATATATATATATATATATTCACTGAAAAAAGCATGGGTTTCACACACGTTATAGTTAGGAATTAGCATTTAAAAAACCTTGCAAATTCACTGAAAAAACCATGGGTTTCACACACGTTATAGTTAGGAATTAGCATTTAAAAAACCTTGCAAATTCAATGAAAAAAACAAAGGTTTCACACATGTTATAGTTAGCTGGACATTTCACTCGTAAAAAACCAATGAAATTCCCCCGTTATAGTTAGTTCAGCTAACTATAACTCGCGCGCCCGCAATGCACTACTGATGACGTCACATATTACATCACTCATGACATGGTCACTGACATCACTCATGACATCACTGATGACATCTCAAATGACATCACTGATGACATCACTGATGACATCATCCAGTGAATGTGTGTATTTCTGAAAATTAAATATGTTTAATATATGTATATCTCAAGGTCAATGAAAGAATAAATGGGTATATAAGTGTCTAAATGGATGCTTTGTTTTTGAAAAATTTATTGTGTATCTGACTGATTAAGTGTATCATACTGAATACATGGCTTACTGAGTAATGTTTAAATATGAAAATATCTGTATCAGTCTCTCACTTTGTGTATAAGTGGCTGAATGGGTTGGTGAGTAGCTTCTTGGGTGTCTATATAGGTTATTAGTTGTTTTTTGAGTATCAGTCTGAGTGTCTGTATGGTTCGGTGGGGGGTATTTTGTAGTGCATAGGTGCATGAATGAGTGATTCACTCTTTGTATGTGTTGAAGACAGCATGTGTGCAGGACTGTATGGGTGGATGAGTGTGTGTATGGGTGTGTTAGTGAGTGAATCACTGTCTCAATAGTGTCTTTATGAGTAACTACATATCTATTAAACTAGTATATGTGACTATTGGTGTATATAAGTGAGTATATGTGAGAGTGAGAGATTGAAAGAGTTCCTGTATGAATAAGTATGTGTTTCTATAAGTGATTGTTTATAAGACTAAGTATGTGTAATTTTCCGTAGAAGTAAGTGTGGTGGTGTGTGTATAACTGTATAAGATAATAAATGTATGTTTGTTTCTTTATTAGCATGAGTGAGTATGTATGAGTAACTCTATGGATGAGTGGCATTGTGTAACAGGATGTATAGGTGTATGAGTACATATGATGAGTGAGTGCATGTATGAGTGACTGTATAGGACTGTTGGTGAATGAGTGGATGTGTATGTGGTTCTTAGAATTACTTAAGAGGTTCTTGTAACTGGTATTGGTATGTCCATTGTTTTAAAAATTTTAGTCTCTATTTTTGAATGTGTGTATCAAAGGATATATTAGGGGAAGAGGAGGTCTGCCACTCTATCACAAGGAAGATGTCATCAGTGATGTCATCAGTGATGTCATTTGAGATGTCATCAGTGATGTCATGAGTGATGTCAGTGACCATGTCATGAGTGATGTAATATGTGACGTCATCAGTAGTGCATTGCGGGCGCGCGAGTTATAGTTAGCTGAACTAACTATAACGGGGGAATTTCATTGGTTTTTTACGAGTGAAATGTCCATCTAACTATAACATGTGTGAAACCTTTGGTTTTTTCATTGAATTTGCAAGGTTTTTTAAATGCTAATTCCTAACTATAACGTTGTTGTAAACTGAAACAACGATGTGATTAAGCATTTACTAAAGACATTAATTCCCTTACTTAGATCATGTTTTCTCTGTTATGTTGACCGAAGTTCGGACTCCATTTTGTATTGTCATGCTTCCACGTGTTCCCCACGAGAAGAGTCCAACCTCTGTGTTGGTTGCTCTTGTAATCTGCCTAGTAACAGTCTATAAATAGCTCCTTTGTCCATCTGGCGCATGCCCAGAACTGACCACATCTGTTATCAGTTAGCCTTGCTTGACCATGTCTTCGCGGGCTCAAGGAGTGTGTTAGCTCCGCCCGCATATTGATTCAGTATCGAAAATGACCATAAATGGTAATGTTCTTCGGCCTCATGTTGTATCCACCCACTTATGAGCCCCTCTATTGTGTATAAAAGGGGACCATGTACGTAAGTTCTTTGTGCTACTCTATGCAATACTGAAGAGAGTTGTGTGGATTGTAGGACCACCCTTAAGGGTTAATAAATGCTGTCTTTGTACTTTGCAGTTTCCGTGCCAACTTCCTTATAGATTCCATTACAGGAGAGCGAACCCTTGTGTCCTGTGGGCCTAGCTGGGGCCTGTATTCATCAACGTGTGTGAAACCCATGGTTTTTTCAGTGAATTTGCAAGGTTTTTTAAATGCTAATTCTTTTTTTTTTTTTTTTCAATTTTTTTAACATATTTTTATTTGAATTTTCTATCCTTTTTTGAAGACTATGGTTAAATTTTAAAAATTCTACAATATATTTTTTTTTTACCATTTTTTTAAACTAAACAGGTAAGATTTATTAGTATAACATAGTGTTTTTTTTTCCCCTTTTTTTTTTTTTTTATTATTTTTTAACGTGCGCATACGGTAAGCGCACTTTTTGCTTTCATTACGTTAGATTTCTACGCTGTTTGCGTTCATTTACGCAATTTGCGTAGACGTACGTCACGCGCATGTTACGCGGAAGTGAAGGGGCGTGCCTGTTTTGCGCATGCTCGCGTGCGCGTGTCTTCCTCTTGAACCTTAGACTCTGCATCGGTACTTACTTGTAGGTACCAATAAAAAATCACTTCATAAACACAACGGCTCTTTTTAGAGCCCCCTAATATCTAAACACTTAAATCTGCATTTCATTTCTTTTTTTATTTTTTTTTTTACCGTACGCGTACGGTGAGCTTACCGTACGCGTACCCCGCGATTTTTTTAAAAATCAATAAATGTTTTCTTTGTACTTTTCTGTCCTTCTTTGACCCCCTTACAAATGTTAGGGGGTCTGTAACTCTCTTCCTTGCCCCCTTTTCAAGTTATCACCCTTTTTTTTCTGAGTGAAATACACAAAATGGCGGCCGCCGCTTCCTGGTTTCGACCGATTCGAATGTTTACTAAGATCTAAGAGCCAATCAGAATCACGCTCGCGCACGTCACCGTACGCGTACGGTAAGCGCACGGTAAGCGCACCGTAAGCTGGCTCAGATATATATATTGATTTAAAGGCTATTTTCTCAGAATCTACTGAACAGATTTACACCAAACCTACAAAAGGCACTTCCTTGACCTGAGGACTACCTCTCTGCCAAATTTGAAGTAATTCTGTTCAGCCGTTCGGGCTGTAGCTGTGTCTAAAGGTCCTATGGAAAAATGCATGGGAAAAACGCGTTTTGGAACCCCCCTTTTATCTCAGCCCCCGCTTGACGAATCCCCCCGAGACTTTCAGGGTAGGAGCGGAGCGTAGCGCCCCACCTATTTTGAAAATTTCGCGAGGATTCGTCGACCGGCGCCAAAGTTATTCCAAATAGAATGTTGCGGATTTCCTATGGAAACAGGGTCCTAACTATAACTACCTACTGGCGACCGCCAGTAGGTAATATATATATATATATACGCATATATATATGTGTGCGTGTAAAGAGAGGTAGAGGTGTAGAGGTAGAGAGGTAGAGGCAGAGTGGTAGAGACGTAGAGAGTAGTGGAGAGAGAGGTAGAGAGTGAGTAATAGAGAGTAGTAGAGAGGGTAGTAGAGATTAGTAGAGAGTATTAGAGAGTGAGTAGTAGAGAGTGAGTAGTAGAGAGTGAGTAGTAGAGAGTGAGTATTGGAGAGTAGTAGCGAGTGAGTAGTAGAGAGTGAGTAGTTTAATTTAAAAGGAACACAATGAGGGGTTTCATTTTGCCATAGAAATTATGATTAGTGCTGAAAAAAGAAAAATTAGGGCACATTTTGAGTGACTTCTCAAATCCTCTTCTATTTCATTAAAACATTCTGACATGTAGACTGAAACATGCGCTTTGAATACCAGCAGCAGACTTACCTGGTGAGCAGTAGCTTTACTATAGTGATCTAATGAGCAACTAGAGTGCTACCATTCCGAATTTATGGCAAATGTGTGACACATCTGAATGCCTTCTTGATGGAACCAAAGTAAACCAGCATTGAAAATGCAATAGGACTCGCCCTCGTTTAAGTTAAAGCAATTCTGTTTGTAATTAGGTGGCTTTTTAGCTTTGCTTGTGTTAGTGTTTTTCAAACTTTCATGTACATAACATGCATATGTATGCATATATGTATATGTATGCATATATGTATATGTATGCATGCATTTATATTTGTATTTATAAAGATATGCAGATTATATATATGTTTATATATGTATGTGTGTGTATGTATATATATATATATATACACACACACACACACACACACACATATATATAAATGCATATATATGTGTGCGTGTAGAGAGAGGTAGAGAGGGAGAGGTAGAGAGTAGTAGAGAGAGAGGTAGAGAGTGAGTAATAGAGTAATAGAGTAGTAGAGAGAGTAGCAGAGAATGAGTAGTAGAGAGAGTTTTAGAGAGCAGTAGAGTGAGTAGTAGTGAGTAGTAGAGTGAGTAGTAGTGAGTAGTAGAGTGAGTAGTAGAGAGTGAGTAGTAGAGTGAGTAGTAGAGTGAGTAGTAGAGAGTGAGTAGTAGAGAGAGTAGTAGAGAGCAGTAGAGAGTGAGTAGTAGAGAAGTAGAGAGTGAGTAGTAGAGAGTGAGTGGTAGAGAGTAGTAGAGAGTGAGTAGTAGTAGAGAGTGAGTAGTAGAGAGTGAGTAGTAGAGAGTAGTAGAGAGAGCAGTAGAGAGTGAGTAGTAGAGAGCAGTAGAGAGTGAGTAGTAGAGAAGTAGAGAGTGAGTAGTAGAGAGTGAGTGGTAGAGAGTAGTAGAGTGAGTAGTAGAGAGTGACTAGTAGAGTAGTAGAGAGTGAGTGGTAGAGAGTGAGTAGTAGAGAGTAGTCAGTCAGTGTCAGTCAATCAGTGTCAGGCATTGTCAGTCAGTCAGTTTCTGTCAATCAGTGTCAGTCAGTCAGTGTCAGCTAGAGCAGCTCTGCTGACCTGGTTCTCTGGCTCTAAAGCAGCTCTGCTGGCCTGCTTCTCTGGCTCTAAAGCAGCTCTGCTGACCTGGTTCTCTCCCTCTAAAGCAGCTCTGCTGACCTGGTTCTCTGGCTCTAGAGCAGCTCTGCTGACCTGGTTCTCTGCCTCTAAAGCAGCTCTGCTGACCTGGTTCTCTGCCTCTAAAGCAGCTCTGCTGACCTGGTTCTCTGCCTCTAGAGCAGCTCTGCTGACCTGGTTCTCTGGCTCTAAAGCAGCTCTGCTGACCCGGTTCTCTGGCTCTAAAGCAGCTCTTCTGACCCGGTTTTCTGGCTCTAAAGCAGCTCTTCTGACCTGGTTTTCTTGCTCTAACGCAGTTCTGCTGACCTGGTCCTCTTGCACTAAAGCAGCTCTGCTGACCTGGTTCTCTGGCTCTAAAGCAGCTCTGCTGACCTGGTACTCTGGCTCTAAAGCAGCTCTGCTGACCTGGTTCTCTGGATCTAAAGCAGTTCTGCTGACCTGGTTCTCTCCTCTAAAGCAGCTCTGCTGACCTGGTTTCTCTGGCTCTACAGCAGCTCTGCTGACCTGGTTCTCGACCTCTAGAGCAGCTCTGATGACCTGGGTCTCTGGCTCTAGAGCAGCTCTGCTGACCTGCTTCTTAGGCTCTAGAGCAGCTCTTCTGACCTGGTTCTCTGGCTCTACAACGGCTCTGCTGATCTTGTTTCTCTGGCTCTACAGCAGCTCTACTGACCTCGTTCTCTGCACTCACGATGCACGCACCCTTCGCGAAAATATATTTAAAAATAGTATAAGTTTATTATAAGAGCAAATATTATTTTTATGAATATCTTAGATAATCTCTTGCCCTAATATGTATATTAAAGACACATACATATAATTTTGGAACATAACATTTTTTTGCGGGAGTCGCGCACCCAGCGCGCCTTAGCACGTATATGATACGCGAGACCCGCAACCGCACAAGCATCTCGTACCGTAATGTGCATGTGTCATGAATGCGCGGGAGCAGGAGTCGCGGACTGGTCGCATACCAATCGCGCACATCACGTAATATTAAATGTAAATGATGTAACTGAAAAACACGCAGCCGTCGCACACCATACGCAGATCCTTCACAACTTTTCTAAAATGGCGGCTAGAATGCGCGCACCCACCGTGATGTGTACGCTTTGAGTGCGCGACTCCGAGAAAAAAAATTGAATTTAAAAAAAAAGAAAATAATATCAATATATTAAAATAAAAAATTTAAACAATAAATTAGTCAATATTTCAGTTTGATTTCTTTTGAATTTTTTTGTTGAAATTTTCAGAAAAATATGTTATTTAATGAATACAATATTTATAAATAAACAGTTAAACTGTAGAAAATCAGTACAAAAAAATAGGTATAACTACTATCACACTTAAAAATTAGCATTTAAAAAACCTTTGAAATTCAGTGAAAAAACCATAGGTTTCAGAGACGTTATAGTTAGAAATTAGTATTTAAAAAACCTTAGAATTTTTTTCATGAGTGAGTAGGATGACTGCATAACCGACAAAGATGACTGTTGATGTGTCAATGTCTGTATAAGTGCATTTGATAGTGTTCTATTAATTAGTGACTGCATGTATAAATGATTCTGTTGTTGAATGGGTAGTTGTGTGTGTGTGTAGACTTAGGAATCAGTGAGTGGGTATGTAGTAACTGGTATTGGTGTGTCAATGGCTTCAAATATGGTACAATGTATTTTACAGTGAGGTTATACTAGTGTATGATGAGGTGTATCAGATTGTCACGTGGATGATGTCATCAGTGATGTCACTGACCATGTCATGAATGATGCAATATGTGACCTCATCAGCAGTGCATTGCGGGCGCAAGAGTTATAGTTAGCAGAACTAACTATAACAGAGGAATTTCTATGGTTTTGTACTAGTGAAATGGCCAGCTAACTATAACACCCCTGAAACCTATGTTTTTTTCTGAGACTTTCTAAGGTTTTTTTAAATGCTAATTTCTAACTAAATGTCTCTGAAACCTATGGTTTTTTCAGTAAATATATACATATATATATATATATATATGTGTGTGTGTGTGTGTGTATCTATGTATATGGGTGTGTGTGTGTATACATGTGTGTATGTATATATATATATATTATCTACTGGTGGTCGTCAGTAGATAGTTATAGTTACAACCTAGTTTCCATAGGAAATCTCAAAATTCTATTTTGAATAACTTTGGCGCCGGTTGACGAATCCTCGCGAAATTTTCAAAACTAATGGGGCGCTCCGCTCAGCTCCTACCCTGAAAGTTTGGGATGATTCGTCAAGCGGGGGCCGAGAAAAAAGGGGGGTCCCAAAACGCGTTTTCCCCATGTTATTTTCCATAGGACCTTTAGACACAGCTACAGCCCGAACGGCTGAACAGAATTACGTGAGAGGTAGCCATAAGGTCAAGGAAGTGCCTTTTGCAGGTCTGGTGTAAATCTGTTCAGTATTTCCTGAGAAAATAGCATTTAAAAGCATATCAATATCTATATGTGCGCACCGTGCGCGCACTGTGCGCGCACCCTGCCGTGCGCGAGCGCAATTCTGATTGGTTGTTAGATGTCGGTAAACATTCGAATCGGTCGAAACCAGGAAGTGTCGGCCGCCATTTTGTCTCTCGCAGTCTGAGGGGGTGAAAAAAAAAAGGTGGAGAACGTGAAAAGGGGGCAGAGTGGACAGTTCCTGACCCCCTAGCCTTGGTCAGGGGGTCACAGAAGGACCCCCAAGGGAGAAAAAAACAATCTTTTTTATTTTTTAAAAATCGCGAGGTGCGCGCACCCTGCACGCACCGAGCGCCCACAGCGCGTGCACCGGGCGCAAAGCGCACCTTGCGATTAAAAAATAAATAAATAAAAAAAATTCACGGTGCGCGCACGGTGAAAAACCTGAAAAAAAAAAAAATCATAAATACATAACTTAGCATTTAAAAAACCTTACAAATTCACTTTAAAAACCATAGGTTTCACACACGTTATAGTTACGAATTAGCATTTAAAAAACCTTGCAAATTCACTTAAAAAACCATAGGTTTCACACATATTATAGTTAGCTGGACATTTCACTCGTAAAAAACCAATGAAATTCCCCCGTTATAGTTACTGCAGGCAACTATAACTCACGCGACCGCAATCCTCTGCTGATGACGTCAGATATTACATCACTGATGACATATGTGTCTTTATGAAAAATAAATATTTGTAATATATGTATAGCTAAAGATTAATGGAAGAAGACATGGGTAAATAAGTGTCTAAATACAGTGATGTAATATCTGACGTCATCAGCAGAGGATTGCGGTCGCGTGAGTTATAGTTGCCTGCAGTAACTATAACGGGGGAATTTCATTGGTTTTTTACGAGTGAAATGTCCAGCTAACTATAACATGTGTGAAACCTATGGTTTTTTAAGTGAATTTGCAAGGTTTTTTAAATGCTAATTCCTAACTATAACGTGTGTGAAACCTATGGTTTTTTCAGTGAATTTGTACGTTTTTTTAAATGCTAAGTTATGTATTTATTAATATATTTTTTTAAACAAAACTTTTTCACGGCGCGTGCACGGTGCGCTTCGCGCACCGTCCGCGCGCCCACTTTACGCAGTTCGTGCCGTGCGCTTACGGTACGCTTCGCGCACCGTGCGCGCACAGTGGCACACTTTACGCAGTTCGTGCCGTGGGCACGGAGCGCTTCGCCCCCAAGGGCCAAATCCATTTTTTTTTTTCGAAAAATCGCGGAGCGCACGCTGCGCGAACTTCGCAGAATTTTTTCCGTTTGGGTGGTGCGCGCAGGGTGCGCGCACTCGGTGATTTTTCGAAAAAAAAACAAAAACATTTGCCCTTGGGGGTCCTTCTGGGACCCCCTGACCACGGCTAGGGGGTCAGGAACTGTCCACCCTGCCCCCTTTTCACGTTCTCCACATTTGTTTTTCACCCCCTCAGAGTGCGAGAGACAAAATGGCGGCCGACACTTCCTGGTTTCGAATCAGAATTGCGCTCGCGCACGGCATGGTATATATATATATATATATATGAAAGAAAGAGTTTGCCCCTCGGTGCGACCGCACTTGCAGGTAGGATTAATGCCATATATATATATAATGTTTGTATGTATGTATAGCTCCACAAGAAATCTTGCCCTCAATTGGGAAGAGCTTCACAGGTTGATAAGTTTTTTTAATGAAGGTGCAGTTAGCACAACAGAGTTGTAGTTCCTCGTTTTAAATTGTATGAATGTCCCACCCACATTGGGCCTCTAAGCATTCTGGACTTTGGGATCCTGCATAGTGCCACCAAAGTGGGTCTCCACTTTGCTCCAAAATTCAAGCAGACATTAAAATCTCAGTGGATTGGCATCATTATGTCAGCCTGCTCTCTGCCATTATCATAGCCCTCATTAAAGAAACCACCGGTCCACACAGACACGCTTATGCTGTCATCTGGTACGCGTTCAAGCGGCGGGCAATTTCCACGGCTGGATCAGCCGTAATAATTCCACAAGAAAGGTTGCCCTCAATTGGAAAGAGCCTCACGGGTGGATAAACCTCTTTTAACAAAGGTGTAGTTAGCACGCCAAACAACTTGAAGCCATGAAATAGAACCTGGCGCGTTTCGGGCTCACACGTCATTGGTCACAAGCACGGCCAGGAAACTAGCTAACAGAGTTGCAGTTCCTCGTTTTAAATTGTATGAATGTCCCGCCCACATTGGGCCTCTAAGCATTCTGCTATTAGTGGTCCTGCATAGTATCACCACAGTGGGTCTCCGCGTTGCACCAAAATAAAAAAAAAATATCTCTCTGGTACTCCACACTTGAGGGAAAAGATGTTTGACTGCCTATCTTCTTGTACTTGAAAGGTTCAATTGTAGGGAGAATATGTTAACAATTTCAGTGCTGTGCTGCCAATGCCTGCTTCAGCTAGTCTTTTAATCAATGCCTGAGGTGTGATGGTGTCAAACGCGGCACTTAGATCTAGTAGGATCAAGGCAGCTGCACCACTTTTATCCAGAATTGCCCTCAATTCTTCGTAGCTGCTAGGAGGGCAGTTTATGTACCACTATAGTAGTTTATTTACGAATTTCAGCTGTTTTTAATTGGGCCTGGTAAGCGGGAAAAATGTGCAGAACTTTGACATTGATATGAGAGTTGAAGAGGCTTAAGATGCACTTTACACTTTTTAGGGTGTTTCATAACGTTTTTAAAAAAGCGCCAAGCCTGTCAGACATTTTGTAAACGTATAGTGTCAGGAAGATACTGCAAACGGCATTAACCCAGATGTAGAAGACGACTCTGGTCTATCTGAAGAAGAAGCTACGTTTGTGGACGAATTGGAAAGCATCTGTGAGGACTGAAATCCAGAGAAGAGGCCTCCTCACCATGAGAAAACCTAATTACATTTGCAAGAGTGTTGCAACAAGCACTGGACATTTTTCCATCATGACTAGAATAATGAGAGGAGGTTAATGATGTGTAACTTAACCTCTTATTCAAAAGCATACATCTAGTACTTTTTACCTATGTTAAAGCAGATAGTGGAACTAAATAGTTTTCCTCAAACCTGTCACTTCCCAATCCAAGTCCAAGAATATATTTTTCAAGATGTACACCTGTGCTACAGTACCCGATTTGTTATTTGAAGTCGTAACTCATTTCTCATGAATATTTTGAAGATTTCCTTGTAGTCCAGTAGCAAAAGGAGAGCAAGAAGCCAGAGGCGGTGGAGTACATGACATGAGCTGATGCAACACATTTTTTTTTATAAGTTAGCAGAGTGGGGTGAAATCCCCAAACTGCAGAAGAATTTGTCAATCAAGACTTATAATTCATAAATATTGTGATCAAGAGTTCGCCAGACCAGGCATCAGTTTTACTAGCAGGATATGGGGTTTTGAAACATCCATCATGGTAGTCTATTTTGTTTAGCGTAATCAGACAAAATGTGCCGTTTCATACTATTTGGAACTTGTGGAAGAGGCTTTGGAAAAATTTGAAGAACGCAATACCCATTGAGAATCCCTAAGTGACTGGGATATGGGGGGGGGGGGGGGGCGGAATTGGCTCAACATACATTTTGTACATGTGACTTACAAAGATAGCCTGCCTAAAGTCAAGGCCACACCTAGATGAAACCACCCATGTTCCAATGGAAGGCGATTTCCCAGAATTTAAGAAAGAGAATAGATGGAGGCATGAAACCTGAGAAAAATCTCAAACGTAATTGTTCTTGCATTTCATAGTCTTTTAATCCCAATACGTAATGCTGCCAAATGTTTCACAGTGCTTGTCACTTTCTCAAGGCAAACTGTTTTTATTTTAGACACAAAATTTCATTTTACAGTTTCCAGTTATTAAACACAATAAACTTCACACATATTCTTTGCAAAAAAATAAAAATGCATATTTAATAAGTAAGCATTGTAAATTAATTGTTTTTTCTTTGTATGTCTATTCGTTTTTTAACTATAGTTATTAAATATTTCTCACAGTTTAAAATAAATCAACTTTTCAGTGTATCTCATTCTTACAAATGAAACTCACTAACCCGATAAATGTTTTAATAACTTTTACTTACACTGAGATTTATTAAGACTCAGTAACATTTAATTGCAGACCTTGTATAACGAGTAGTTTGTACTGGGTGAATATGAAAATTAATTGCAACAATTCCCATAGCAAACCACATCTGCATAATTGTCTTCTTCTAATTTAGAGGATATTTTTTTAAAGAATAAATCTCGAAGAAAAACATGCTGTTATACATGTATTCCAGATTTGTTTTTGTCCATTTGAACATTGAGAAATGCTTTTAATGAGTTGGAACACAGATAAAAGACTGGACAAACGGGTGGAACAGGTGTTTCTAGTAAATTAAATTAATGTCATACTAATTTCACCCCCAAACTGATTGCAACATAAACTCTTTTTAACCAATGCTAAATGTAAAAAGAAAAGTTACCTATTTGTAACTTGAAGATGCTAACGTTTCACATTTCCACCATCCTGCATCCCTATATTTATTTTATTTATTTATTTGCAGAGTTTTATATAGCGCTGGCTAGACCCGGAGGTATCAGAGCGCTTTACATGAGGAATCAGCTAGTTGCAGGTTACAAAATTACAAGAGTTACAGGAGCCAAGTATAAACATTGGCGAAAAACAGTCATTACACAATAACATGAGTTATTAGCACATAGCACAGCCAGGACACACGTCTGATGGGGAATGGAAGGTAGAGGGGGAATGGTAAAAAGAGGTAAGGAAAGCAGATAGTGTCAGGCAGACCAGCAAGGGGGAAAGTACTTCAGGGGGACAAAGCAGTCATCATCAAATAAACTTTATTCGATTCATTGAATCATAAAGTGAGCATCATACATAAAATATCTTTAACATTTTCCAATACAACATTTGGGGTGGATAAATACTTAGATTTCACAATATAAAAATTTAAAACATGATCTTAAGCTTTCAGCGTATTTTATCACTATCCGAAAATAACTGCATGGATTTAAACCCTTCAATCGCCTTACCCGGATTTCCTAACACAATTCATAACGTTTGCTAATTGATAATGCAGTTCTAATAAAATTAAGCACAGCACTACAGATGGCAACCGAGTCAAAGTGAGAGATAGACAAACCGGTTGGGGACCAGCGATCCAAAAACATCCCGTGTATCGGTGACAGAATACGATGAGAGAAAGGCTGGAAAGGGGAAGGCAGCCGCAGGATCACGGAGGGAGGAGGTGGGGGAAGGAAGGAAAAACACAACCTATAAAATAGAGCAGTGCAATGGTTTTCTTAATAAACCTTCACAGCAACGCTTGTGCATAAAAGCACCAGCTAAATAAGGCCTTAACTTATGCAACATTGTGAAGGAGTAATCAAGGACGTATGGAAGTTCTTTTTACAGAATGTAATAAGTGTACAGTAAAATGTATGCACTCTCCTGATTGTAGACCTGTGTAAACCATGAATCTACAATGTCTTTAAGCTTCAAAACCGTTGTTACATGTAAGTGACCATTTTCTTATGTGATGACTCTGACTAGCTTGTTGGGATGGGTGACGTCCTGTTATGGCATGCTGGACTTTGTCGGATAGGTTACTGCTGTTGATCTAGTTTAACTTGTGGCCAGGCTCTGCCTTTAATAATAACAGTTACAGTCATGTATTCAGAATAAAGGCAAACAACACCAGCCACAAATCGCTTAAAATTGTAAGTCTGAGGAGGTGGACGAGCCCAAGATGGCGACAGATGTCTGAGCCTGTAGTGCTTGCATATGTCCCACTCATCTGAGCGTCCATCATACTCCCCAAAAGCCTTATTCATGCTGACGGGGGGGGGGGGGGGGGGGGGGCTAACTCTGGAGAGCCTCTGTGTTTGTTGCTGGTGGTGGGGCCCAAAGGAAGAGCGGCTTAGCAGCGAGCAGAGCATGCTGTGCCTTGCCAACACGCATTCAAGATGGTGGCATGCTGAGCCAGCATGTCCAACCAACTGAAAAGAGGATGAGTGGGTCCAACCTGATTGTGGTCCGCTCTCCCCCTGCAGAGGATCACCTAACTGGCCTGGCTGAACTGGTGTGGCCCAGAGGTGAAGAACAGCAGTGCCATCACAACCGCAGGATCAGGTGGGGTCCAGAAGACCAGAGATCCCCTTCCTTCATTTTACAGCCATCCATGGAGCCGGAACAGCGATGAGGGACGATAGTGTGCGAGACGTGGGAGAAGCCCACCGAGTCCCCTTTCGGAATACCTGACCCCAGACTGGTTCCCTGGACCTGCCTATAACAGCCAGCTGACCCGCTGCACTGACGGCTGGCCTCCACACTTTGGAGGGGTCCCCTCACTGCATGGGGACAGCTTGGAGCAGGTAGACCCCAGCTTAGTCCACCCTACAATCTGCGCTCTGCAAGGGGGCCCCAGGCATGGCGCCCTGTGGTACACGGTGACTGGATAGTCCTCTCGGCATCTGGATCACAGTGAGAGCCAGAGGTGCACACTGGGACGTTCCGAGGGGTGGGGCTTCCTCTGGAGTGATTTGCTACTAAATTGGGACAATCGTGAGCTGTCATGAACTCAAACCATTTTATTGGATTAGCGCTGCCGCCCTCCCAGAAGTGGAGACACCCACACCATACTGTTCGGTGGCCAAGAGTTTCCTGATCTGCTACCCTCAGAGTACACAAAAAACACATGAAAGGGTTCCTGGTAGCTCAATTAATAGGGAGAAGAGAGCAGGGAAAATGCAATAAATAACAACAAAAGATAACAACAAAAGCTTCTCCCTAATATTACTTTTTAAACATGGTAATGCATCCAAAAATATACAAATCCCATAGACCAATTAATTTACAAAATGTATTATCAGAAAAATATACACATCATTTACATAACTTCATTTTCAGATATCACAAATATATATAAAAATATCATAAATACTTCAACATTTGAATTAATTGGTCTATGGGACTTGTATATTTTTGGATGCATTGCCATGTTTAAAAAGTTATTTTAGGGAGAAGCTTTTGTTGTTATTTATTACCGTCAGAGTACACTACATGGGCCGGACCCAACTGTGACTTGCCCTGTGTGCCCATTGGCCTGCACATAGGAATAGTTTGCCAGCTGGACTCTCGCCCATCATTTGCCGGTATAATTCCCTCTATACAAACCGGAAACTCCCCACAGTAGATAACATAACGGTCATCGCAGCCATGTGACCCAATCTTAAATTGGCCATCAAGGACCTCTTTCAGGTCCCTCCCACAAAGAAAGGGGAGCTAGGTCGTAAGCTACCCATGCAGATGTACCAGAGCCTGAGGCATTTGGAGAGAACAAAAAAATTCCCTCTAAAAGCGGTCATATGGTCCAGGTAGCCGTTGTCATTTTCCCTAAGTTAACATGAGCCCGTGCCAGATTGTACTCTGCTTTGTTCACGTTACTAGACGAACATATTTTTGCTTTGTGTCACATTGCAACTTTCACACAGAACATACTGTTTTGCGTTCTGCTCTTTCCTGGGATTTAGTCTGAACACCGCAGACAAGGTCGAACAACAAAGCCCCTTGTTATGTTCTGGGCAGGCCCTAGCAACTAGACAAAACATGCAAATGCAGCTGTTGTTTATGGACATGTACTTTGGTTATATAGGTATACACAGGTGGGTAACACACAGTTGGAGAGGGATCTTTCCAGAGAAGGGAGGGTGACCGCACCTGTGATGTAGATCTTCCACCTATAGAATGAGGTACGGGGTCTGCTGCTAAACACCCAGAGATCTTCTACTATATAATTAGGGGAGGGCGGTTAGGTCTCACTGTCTTATATAATGACAGCACCTTTTATGAATTACGGACTACTTGCTATGCTGGCCATAATTGTGTTAGGCATTTGTCTACTTGTTGTGGCACGTATACTGCATACTAGAGCACGTTAGTTAAAATAAACATTTTCAACTTTTCCAATGTCTCTGTCTAATCTTATTGTGGACTGGTACGAGAGTGAGAGCGTAAGGGTGTGTCCTGTAACCGCGATTCCTAGGAGGGTCAGGAGTGTTGTGTTTTGGGGTGTCTAATCACTTGTTCCTCTGTCGGTGAGTAGGAGGGCAAGTGAGACACTATAGCTAGTTGGTCCCCGGGCTCATGGATACTTAGGTGGTAGGATGACTCAGTCCCTGCCCACTAAGGTTCCATGATCCCAAGCATTGTTCAATGACTCCGTAGAATCCCTGCCCCAAAGCTTTATGGTACATTTCTTCATGGAGGTCAAGAATGAACTTGGCGCCATCCGAGCAAATCTTGAATAGAACCGTTGTGAGCTCCAGCAGGACCTACAAGACCTGGAAGGTAGACTGGACTCTTCAGAAATGACTCAAGACGAATGTTCCCTGAATTTGGAGGAATATCGCTCCCGCCTGGTGACCATGAACTAATAACAGATCGTGCTCCCAAAAAAAGCAAGCGGATATGGAAAATCTGTTCCGCCATTGCAACCTCTGGATCAGAGGTGGGTCCACAGGCAAGCAGAATAAAGATATGAGAAGTTTTATCCAGGGCCTGGCAGAGACATTTCTTGATAACAAACCGAACAGATTGGGCATCGCATTGGCAGGGCCCACAGAGCTGGGACTTGAGCCCCAAACTCCAAGTTGCCCCCTAACAAATTGGTTTGTTTCCTCCATTTTGAGGATAATGAAGAGATCTTGGAAGTGGCAAGACTAGGTGGACTGATCCACTATAATGGTGACGACATTCCAATCTTCCAGGATTTATCAATGATCACGAAGATCAAGCGCAGAACCTTTAGACCAGTTACCACATCCCTGAGGGAGAACAGTGTCAGATACTGATAGGGGCATCCCTTCCGCCTAATGTTTGAATGGCAGGGTAAATGTTGGGCCACTAAGTCTCAATGGGAAGCCGGTCAAGCACTAAACCTTCTTATTCCTATTCCAGACGCGGAAGTGGAGATGCGACTGAGATCGCAACACCTGAGGAGCCTACGGTAGACACTTGTGCGATGAAGGCATAGACTGTATCCTCCCAAGCAAAAGGAAATAAAGCGGTTCTGGAACAATTTCAGAGTGAGCAACCCACAACATTCCACCTGTCTACTTCACCCTCTCCTACCCCAGAGGTAGAGGCAACAAAGTCTGATTGTCCTGGCGGCCGACAAAAACGATGGTGCCAAGGGGAAATGTTGCCCTGGAGATCTGCAGAGTCCATACAGCCTATGTGAATTGGAGAGATACATCGTTGGCTTGGATGTGTTTCACTCTGATCCAGTGTTGACAGCAGCCTTTACTCCCCCTTTTGGGAACTGGTACTTTTTAGGCTAACCCCTACTGCATTAAGCAGGCTGCGAAAACCTTCTTTGCGAAGTTTCTTCTTTTCTCCCTCTTGCTGGGTTGGTGTTCGACTGGCCCTCCTTCCTAATGTTTACTATTGATGTTCTTGTAATTTTGGGAGTTTTGGGGTATTGGCAGGGGTTAAGCGTCCGCCCCTAGTCGCTCACCCACACAGCTCCCATTCCATGCCTTTCCATTGGAAAACACAGCACCATTACTCGACACAAACATAGTTACCAGTACACTTAACATCATCACATACAATGTAAGGGGTCTTACTAATCCAATTAAACAACACTCTTTCTCCTTGAACTGACCCTCCTACACGCTGATATTGGCATTCTGCTAGAAACACACCCGTCTACAACTCGACCATTCCCTCTTGAAGTCAAGAGATTACTCCACAGACGATATTTTTCCTAATGTAGAAAGAAAACAGCTGGTGTGGGCATCCCAATACATCTCCACTGCCCACTTGTGATGGAGTGGACCCTTTTAGACACCAACAGGAGGTGTGTGACCCTTCAAGGCTCTCTGAGAATTCAACCACTTACTCTGGCGTTGGTCTATAGCCCCAATTAAAAAAAGAGCCCTACTTTCGGACACATTTCGTACCATCTCGACCTGCTCGACTACGCCACTTATCCTCAGAGGTGACCTCAATTTAGCACTTCTCCAGATGGTTGAAAGTAACCACACTGGGAGAAGGGCTAAGCAGTCCTATCAGCCACAGGTAAAACATTACTAGAGGAATTGTGTCTGGTTGATGCCTGAAGGACCATACCTATTACTGCAAGATTACTCCCGCTACTTGGGGGGGCATTAAACATACACTAGACTAGATTACTTTCTCCTCAATCAATGCCTGGTCCCTGGTTTGACAGACTCCAGACTCCACCCAATGCCCCCAACACTCTGGTCACGGCCTAGTTTCTTGTACCCTAGCCAGTGTGGGATCTCGAGGGTCTGAGACTAAGATCACCTGGAGTCTCCAAGACTACTTATTGAGAGATCATGTGACCATTATTAATATTAAGAGCTGTATCAAAGACTACTTAACCCATAATGACATTAGGTAGGGCACTATTCTGGGACGCATTGAATGCAATTCTCTGTGGCATTTTTATAGCAGAGAAGCTGTAATTTCGGAGATCTTATTCCCTAAAACTATGGAGAAAAGTTATCATGGTCCGCAGCCAAATCGAAGCCTGAGAAGCCGATTGGTTGGCGTATTTGCTGGCCCATCTCAACAATAAATACTATAAACATTGTAACAAATGAGGCACACTTTCAGCAAATTTATTACCCTCCTATTGTGCCAAAACTGTCATAGGTTAATTTGCCTCCAACCCCACCCCCCGGAACAGATGTACACAGGCGATAGAGAGATGGCTGAATGCATTCGTACTTCCTATACATAACTTTACACCAAAAGTAAACAGACCCACAGCAGCGCTCATAGTACCCATCGGAAGCCCAGCTACCTACGTTAAGCCAATTAGACCAAGAGACGTTAGATTGACCAGTAAAGGAAGAAATCCTTGCGACCATATTCCACCTGCAGCCATCTAAGGCACCGAGCCCAGATGGGTTTACAGCAGCCTTTTATAAGTGCTTTGCCCCGACACTCCTGCCCTTACTCCTCAAAGTCTACCCGGAGGTAAGTTGGGAAGGTAGGGTAACTCTCACTGTGGCTGGATTTACCATATCTCTGATTCTCAAACCTAGCAAGGACCCTAGCTAATGTGAATCATATAGCCCCATCACTCTCCTCAACGTGGATGCCTAAATTCTTACTCAAATAGGTACCCCACGGCTACAACCACTAATAGTTGACCTGATAAAATCCCGACCAGTCTGGCTTTATTCAAGAGCACCAAGCTGGCAACAACACGAAGGCTCTCCACATCCTGGACATCGGGGCTAAGTGATCTAAACACTCAGTCATGGTCACCCTTTACGCTGAAAGAGCGCTTGTTAGACTCGATTCAGATTTCATTTCTGATTTTTTGCGAATAGTGGGCATAGGTGACTCTCTCAAACCCGGGCTTTTGGCAGGCTACCAAGCCCCAGGAACCAGAATCCAGGTTAACTGACTCTTTTCGGATTGGGTGGAATTCAACCGGGGAGCGAAGCAAGAGTGCCCCCTCTCTCACCTCCTCTTTGTCTCCCTTGGTTAAAGGAATTCGATTTGGTCAACAAGACCTGAAACTGACTGTGTTCGCTGATGACATCCTATTGTTACTGACTGAACCTGCTGGCTCCCTTCCTCAGGTGCTTGAGTAACTTAAACTCTATCAAAAGGTTTTGGGGTTTAAAATCAATGTCACTAAATCCGAAATTCTGTGTGTGTCGGCCCCTAGGCCATTGACTCAACAAGTGCAATCACTCACTTCCCTATGTTGGACTTTCACGTACATAGACTGCATGGGCCTAGCACTGGCATCTCCCCTAGATAAAACTATGAAAATCAATTTATAACAATTGAAGCGAGGAATCTGAGCTAAGCTTATTGGCTGGAAATGCAAAACTCTGTCCCTCTTAGGTAGACTCGCGGCCTATAAAATGACTATATTGCCTAGCATCCTCTATCTGTTTCAGACCTTGGTCCTCTGGATCCCATCTGATGATATTGCCGACCTCCAATCGAAGTGTGCCTCTTTGCTTTGGCAGGGCATAGCAGAGTGAATAGTTTGGAAGCCGAGCACGCTGAGACTGTGCCTAGGGTGGGGTGATTGGGGATTCCTTACCTTTCCCATTATTATGCAGCTGCTCACTTCCGCTTCCTCATTCATTGGACAAGGAGAGAAACTGAAAAGGGATGGTGTACGATCAACCACACAGTGGCAGTGGGCCCCCTATTGGATATTTCATGGCAACTTAAATCTGAGTGGCCAAAGATACTCTAGATCGCTTCAGTCACAAGGGCCACACTAGATGCTTGGGATAGGGTAGGAATCAAATATGACCTCACCTCTTTCCTATTCCTGTTTACACCTCTCAGGGGTAGTCTTCAATTTACGCCCGGTCTGAAATTAATCTCCTATTGCAAATGACTAGGAAGAGGGATGCAAGACACTGAGGGACACGCTCACACAGGGGTTGGTAAAATGCTTTTAGCAGCTAAAAGAGGAATCTACTCTTCCAAAGACTGAAAAATATTGCTATTTGCAGCATCACCATTGGCTACTAGATCTTAGATTTACACAGGGAAGTGCAAGAGTCCTCGCACCTTTTGAAAAATACCTCTTGCACTTCACTGGAGACAAACATGCCAAATGCATTATCTACTACATCCTCAGTGTTAATCGAGGCACCGCCAAGATTGCATTCCTGCAGGCTTGGTAGAAAGAATGGGCCAATAAACAAGACTGTGAGTGGGAGGTCATTATGATTCTGACCAACAACTTTGAGTCTCATGCAGGATGGAGGGAGTCAATGTGTAAAGTTCTATACAGATGGCACTATATCCCAACGCTACTAGCCAAAATGAAGATGGGAGGAAGCCCTTTATGTTGGATGGGATGCATGGAAAAGGAATCCCCGACTCGTATAATTTGGTCTTGCCTAAGATACAACCATTCAACCCTTAGGATTAACCGCTATAGAATAAATCACAACCAGCCCCAGACATCTACTTGCTCCCCGCACCATTGGATGGTTGGTTTCCCATCTACTCAATGGCTGCCAAGCAAACTATCTTAGGACTATGGGGACAAAGGGTGCCCTCTGATCATAAATGATATAGAGAGTATGTGGATCTGGACTGGCCCGAGGCAAAGACAAAACCTTCACCAAACAATTGGGTCGTTTACTGGAATACTTTAGCAGAGATTTTAAAGAATTGTCGTGCCCTCAGCATCTCCAGATTTTAAAACACTTAGACCCTTCCAAGCTGAACTATTACTACACCACTGTTCATCTAAACCATGATGCCCTACCCCTCCAGCATGGCTACAAATGAAGCTTGAGCAGGCGGGGGACTTTGTGCTATAGATATTTTACCATATATTGAGGGTGTGGGGTGTGGGAAGAAGTTGTTTGTGGACTATATTTTTGTCCACCTTTAGACTTTTTTGTTCTTTTCTTTCAATCTGTAGTTGAATTTGTCAACATGTCAATAAAAACTTATTCAGACCTAAAACAGTAAGTCATCTTCTTGAAGGCCATATATTCTTAAGATCCTTGGCAGGTGAACAGAGGTTCAACAGTCTAAAGGAATAGTTTCTGGCTGGAGATCGCTCCATATGTAGGTTAATCTCTGGAATTGTGAAAAGCACTGAGCGAGCTTCCCAAAAGAGTTAGTGGGCATATGTGCAGTAAGCCTGACTTTGTGAATGAGCAAAAGTTGCAAACCTGACTCTTGAATGTCATAATGAAGACTGACCTCTTGTGTGTGAAACCCTAATTTGTTCAAAGAGCCACTTGCTCATAAAAGCTTTGGATGGGTGTATATTCAACAGGATGCGCCCATAAAAGTAACCCTCTTTTGTTTATCACCCAATAGGAAGTGGAGAGTCCTCTATGGAGAAGGAATTCTCTGGAACAATTCTAGGACCATCTGTAAGCACGCCAGACAGCCAGCGCTCCTCCCCAAGCCGGTCTCTCAGTGGTGAGTAATGTCTGCTCTGGAAAGGGGAGAGGGGCAAGGGCAGAGTCAAAGGGTTAAAGTGATTAGTATTGGTCTGGGGCTAACCGGGTTATTTCTTCTGCCCAATATGGGTGTAGGGAGGGACTCTGCACCATTGAGCAACGTCTCAACCTCCATACAGTCATTAGTAAATAAACATTTGCTAAAGGGGTCCAGTTATTTTTTTCCTTTATCGACTTACCTTGTGCGTTTGACGGGATCAATCGCAGTATGTTTTGGGACATTCTTTTGGCCCTAGGGTTGGCTGAGGATTTGATAATTTTCCTCCGGGTGTTACAGTGTGAGGTAAGTTCCTCTGTCAGATTTGCTCCGGGAAGGGAATGTACTGACAAGTTTGAATTTCATCGTGGTGTCTGGTGTGTGCCAGGGCTGTGTCCTGGCCCCCCATTTTACTTTTATTATATATCAATCGCCTAAATGCCTCTTTGGTATCTTCAAGGAAGGACATGCCCATGTTAAGGACACTCCTGTCCCGGCCGAGCTTTACGCAGATGATGCAGTGTTAATGTCTCATACCGCCAACGGCCTGAGGACCCTGATAAGTAGTTCTGTTACTTTTATGGATGGATCGGATTTGAATATCAACACAGCCAAAACTAAATACATGGTGTGTGGCTCGAGAGCAGGGAAGGAAGGCTCATTCTGAATTAAAGATCGGCTTATTGAATGATTTTCAGAATTTCCTTATCTAGGAGTTGTTTGATCAGCAATCATCCTGATCGCCCTGTTTGGCAAACCGGTGTTTACATTATAGTCACTCGGTGGGTGCACTGTTTGGCTTTTCTAAGAGAGTGGGTAACAAGCCAGTACATCCCCTTTTGGAAGTCTTTCAGAGAAAATGTTTACCGGTCGTAACATATGGTTCAGGGGTTTGGGGCTACAGGGATGTTGCTTCAATGCAGGTGGAAAAGAAATATTTTTGTTGTTGACTCCTGGGGTTACCTCTTTCAACCCTGCATTATTTTCTCCGTGGGTATTAGGGCATTCCATACGTGTCCGATCTGATCAAGGTGACTTCCTTGGTTCTTTGGGTTTCTCTTCAGGCAAATGAGGCCACCTCCCTTGATAGGGAGATTATTGTAGATTGCCTGAGATGTGAGAAGGGTCCTGCTATTCCCCGGCTGAGCTTTGTGAGCTTCATGGCTAAAGAAATCTGATGGGAGAATGTTTTTATGTACGTCCTCCCTCACTAAGGCCTTTATTTCCAAGGTCAAACGTGTTTTATTATGACCCAGGGAACAGGAGCAGCTGCAAAACTATCTCCTGCGGGGCTGTGTAAATATACAAACCTCATCTAATCTTGAGCATTATTTGAGCTAGGTTGTGAGCCCCTGGCAAAGAGCCCTTTTATCTTTACTTTTTTTCCCCTGGACCAATTTGACAACAGTGCTGTGCTGGTTTTCCCATGTGACCAGTCTGCTGTACAGTCCTTTGAGCACTTCATCTTCTTTCGTAAATAACATGCTCCTTTTATTCATAAGTTTAAAAAAAAAATCTTAATATATATGGGCTTCGGCAATGGAAAACTGCACTTTTTTTTACGATTGTGCCCTAATATTCAGGTTTGTTTTAATGTTGGTAGTATTTAAAATTAGCAGTTTCTAAACGAAGATCTTGATTCTTATGTTTTTCTTTTTTTTAGCATATGTAATATATTCACATTGTTTTATTCCAACAGTTAGGTAGTTTAATGACAGTGATGCTTTTATGATGGTTTTAAATAATCGAATAAAGCTTTTCTGATGATGAGGATTAGTATTGCATATAAAATACATTTCATATATTGCAGTTCCCTTTGGTTACTCTGACTTTTCACATTTATTTATTTTTCACAGATATGTGATGTTGATATCAATGATCAATGCTCTGTCAGCGCCGGAGTCTTTATTTTATGACTGCTATCAATCATCACTGTAAAAGTGACCCAAAAAATTAAACATTTTCTTAAATGTTTCGATTTTCGTTTAATGTAAAAACAAAATTGTAGTTCAGCGCTCCTATTCATGCACAACATTCAGCATATATTTTTAAAAAAATGAATCCGTGTATAACAAAGGTTTAACAGATTTTAGCAAATTCACTGTTATTTCTCCTATGTTACTATTCCTTTACAATTAAGTAGAGGCAACAATATCTGTAATTGCCTGCTAAGGGAAAATGTCTGTTCACAAAATGTAATCAAATTTGCATTTATTAATAAAGCAAGATAAGTAGTCTCTGACTTCATACAGTGTTCATGAGGTATGTTGATACATATTGGTATTATTCTGATGGCTCATGAAGGCCTTTGTAAAATCATTTAAGATGTATTGTTTAAAATTTAAATAATAGGCATTTCCTCTTAATAATTTGAATTCAATACAGAATTGTGCACCAGAAGATTCATAATCAGATGTATTGAGAGGGATTGCATCATCAAATTTATTTGACCATTTTTCATTGAATTGTGACCCAAGCACACATAAAGAACGTTGAGTGCTCAATTGTTGCTTGTATTGCACACTTTTGGACAGAAATACCAGAAATGATGTACCTTTTTGATTTACACTCATAGAAGGTTAGCTAAGACATCAAATGACCAGCCAAAAATCAAAGACCACTATGTGAAGAACTCTCCAAAAACAGGTTCCAAAGCCACTAACAGGACCCACCAAATTGGTTACTGTCAGAAAATTGGATTTTCCTCCAATAGAAGACTCTGTATGCATGATGCAACAGAGAATGGACAAGCAGCACTTCAGAGCATAGTACCATGGGATGCAGCACTAAGAGTTGTGACGCCAATGTCTAGCCATAGCCTACCATCTCAAAGCGTGCATTTGTGCGGACGTTCACATGAATTAATACACCCTGATAGGGGTATGGGGATTCCTAGAGCAGCACCAAGACTACCAAGGATCCCACCTGCCCCATAAAGTTCAGATTTCAGTAGGGAGACACCATGGGAAAGAAAAGCTCGTACTGAGACCTATTGCTTTTGAGGTTCTGATGCACTAGGCAGTGTCTCAGGAAAAGCGAGCATGGTCACAGCTTGCCTGGGACGAGTAGATTTCCAGGGTTGATTGCACCGAGGTAGTGTTGGGAGCAATAGGCTGATTGAACCTAAAGTTTATATTGTGAGTAAATGTGTGCCCGATGGATACACTTGAATCATATAAATGTTTCAATTTCCGAATCATCGTAATATCTACAATTTGTAGCACGTTGTCAGACTGAGGCATTTTTTTTTGTTCTTCGTTATTGCTGACTACTTACTACGAACCACAATAAATATTTTGATTACTTTTCATGATTGTTAACCTCCTGTTTAAGAACCTGCATTGTTCTTGTGCATATGGTCCACTGTTATTGACAACAACTCTTCATTCATAAAATCTGATGTTTTTGCTGCATCAATTGGTAAACTTGCAGAAGGATCTTCAAATGTTGACTTACTAAATGCTCTTGTCCTTTCAAAGCTTTATTATTCTTCTCTTTTTTTGGGGGGGGGGATTTCCTGTTTACTCTTTAGACCCATGTGTCTTTAATTCAGTCGATTATTTATTTTGACATGGGGCAGATACAACAAACAGCAACCAATATAGTTGCATACTGATAATAAGACAATTGATAAAACTGTAGAAGCTATTCTTAAAAAGTGACATGCTGCATAGTGCAAACCAATAGTGCATGATTGTCTTCATTCTTAAGATAATAAACAACAATGCTAATTTCTTGGCAAATATTAATAAATCAGATTGCCTTCATTCCTATGTTAGGAGTCATCAAGGCATAAGGCTTGATGAATTAAAGGATTTCACTTATTTTGTGTCTGAGGCAATGCACTATTATGTAATGGCCATAAATCTTTGATATGGAGTGGGTCAGGAAATCAAAGAACTGTATGTAACATTAGGACCACATTATCAGGAGGTGGATTTTGTTCGCCGGAGAAAATGGCAGTCTCTGTGTAGAGCTCTCTAGCGGTACACAAATAGAACGTCAATTTTACTGTAGAGTACGATGCCTGCAGACTGTCATTAAAGGAGAAACTCATCTTACACCTGTAGATGTGAATAGAGGCTGTGAAGATATTGCTGCGTGGCACAGGGTGCCAGATGTACTGCCCCATCCACTCCCTATGTGGCGTTCAGAGCAGTAAGATGGGTGGCATCATCCATGCTTACTGTTATGACAGGCAAAGCGAGATCTGAGGATCAGCACAGTGGCTGATCCTTTGTCCACAGTGGTGGAACCAGTAAAGTAGCAACACCACATAGACATGCTTGAGAGAAACTGAGGAAATGCAGAGGTGTGCAAGACAAGGCATCATTCTTGTAATGGTGGATAACTGGGTTGGACATGGCTTTTATTCTAATGGACATTTCCCTGGTGAACTGGAGCTCTAGGAGGCCGGTTTTGAAAGCCTGGATCCTCTCCTGGTGCCTCATTCACTTTAACCAAGCTTTTAAGATTAATTGCAACAGCAAAGGAGAGGCTTCAAGAGTGAAAGAGAGAGGGGCAAGGTAGAGCAAAAGCAAGGAGAGAAGGAGAGGAGAGAGATAATGTATTGATAAAAAGCGGGATTGTGCGAGGTGACAAAGGGAGCGGTGGTGGTTTGTGCATTTGTGCCAGAGCTGCTTGTGATTTCCGCTAGCTCTGATGAACAGGACCCGAAAAGCAGGAGGATCATGTAAAGTACAGCACAGGACTGTTCAGCTTTAGATGTTCAGAAGCAAGGAAAGCCTCCATAAAACCCCAAGGTCCCAGGTTGCTTGTTTCTGGTCCAGGTAGGACCTGGCTTGGCAGTTTGGGCTGGACTGCTCCCATGAGGCACAGGGTCAAGACTGATTTGCATATGGGCCGGGTCTGAACCGGGGTGGCATGGTGAGCGGAAGAACGATGGGTTTAACCCAGATCTCTTGACTGGGGTTGAATGTTTGATTTGCTCTGCATTCTGTCCATCATCTGTATGTTTTTTGCTCCATCAAGCCCCAAGACAACGATAAAAAGCGGGTAAAGGACTCTCTTCAAATAAATATTACTTGCCCACAAGGCATCATAATCCAAATACGTCTGTGCTGGCCAGAATCATTTCTCACACATACCATTGAAATCCTTTGAGCTTAAATATGATAAAGGGACACATCGTGCAAGGTAACATGTAACAGTGTGCATACCTAATTATAGTGACACGCAACTGGAACATTGGGCAGTGAGAGTTCTGTGACTAAGGGACCCAGAGATAAAGGCGGCCAGTGGCCTTAGTGACTGCCTCCCTTTTCCCCAAATGAGAAAGGCATGTGGGAGTTACATTGTGATGCCACATGGTATGTGGCTTACAACGTTCCTTCCAGTCCAAGCTATGAACCACTGTTGCTGGGTAGAATACAAGAGCACAGCTTAAATGAATTTCAAACATTGCTTAAGAGATGGGGTACTCTCATGGACCAGCTGGAGTAACCTAACCATCTCTTTGTTTGACCCACAGGACCCCACTAATACCTCACAACTTTGACCTGTCCTGGATATCAAACAAGTGGATAGGTCAATTGAACCTAAATGGATAGACCCTTTTTCTTTGTTACTTGTTTACTGATAAGCTGACCATAATTCCTCATCACCCAAACCCTCCCGGAAAGCAGTTTGGATGTCAAAAGTTACATTGTCAAAGAATGACCTCTTCCCAAAAGGATCCTTCCTAACAGCCTAACCGAAGAATCCAGCAGATATATTTTTCTGATCTCCTTTTCTTTAAAAATTGGCACTATTATAGCAAGGCCCCTAGGCTTCGGATATAAGTAGCAACTAAGTATGTTCAGAATACTTGAGTACGGAACCCAAAGCTGTGAGATTAGTCTTGTGCTGGTCTGTTAGCTCACCATTGACAATGAAGTAAGTGGAGACAGGCCAACTCTTCAAAAATATATTAGGTCCATTTTTAGCAGAGGGCTGCTAATTGCTTTCTCCTGAGACCTGTCATTTGTTGGTTGGTAGGAATGAGGGGTGGTACTTCAGTTTCTGTTGTTTAGAGTCAGGAAGTGTCTAACTGGGGCCTGCCCTTTTGTCGATCTCTGGTTCTTATTTCAGGAAGACTTATGACCGGCAGGTACAGAGAACTCCCCCTTCACAGTTTCCATATTTAGGATAGTCTTCTTAGTAGTTAGCCCCATTGTTAGTTGCTGTACCATCACTTTACACAAAGGCTGTGACTCGACAGCAGTCTGAGAATTACATTTTAAAGGAAAACCAACCCAAATCGGTTCTGAAGCCTAGTGGATCCACATTCCCTGTTTGGAAAATGGGGATTCAAGCCATCCTATCTTGTTACATTTCTAAGTTCTTCTTGACCAGGGATGGGGAGCACTTCACAGAGCTCTCAAACCAGTACAACCAGGGCACGCGTCTGTCTGATAGCCAGCCTTCCAAAGGTCAAGCCTGAAGTGTGCACTTTCTGCTAGAAGAGCTGAGGTGACTGGAAGCCTGACTGCTGAGAGAAGGAAGGAGTATGCCTCACCCTGCAGGAGAAGAGTTTGGTTTGGTGGAGAAAAAAAGCACATTCCTGGCAGAAAGGGCACCCAGTGAAACCTGATTTTCCCAAAGTGCAGAGAGGATATGATTCATGTCACATAAGGGTCCCCTGGGTGCTCTGCACGGTAAACAGCCTTAGAACTGTACCTGAAAATTCACCCCTGTGTCATACAGCTGTCTTTCTTGGGCTGAGAGATTGGTGCTGCCAATACTTCGAGATACGGCTGACTGTATTCGGCTGGGAGGGCCACCACTGCTGAGAATAGGTGTTGCTACTCAGACCTGCCTCACCTATTGCGCTCCCACACATCGTCCCTAAGTGAGCCTTCCTGTGCATGCCGCACGAGAGAGGTGCTGCTGCTGTGGGGGTGGGAGCACACACAAGATGATGATGGACGGAGCACTGAAACCTTTACACAGGGTGTTACCCTAAAACCGGTCCCAGGATGCTTGTTTCCGGTCCAGGGAAGACCTGGCTTGCCAGTTCAAGCTGAAGAGTTCCCATGAGGAACAGTGTCAAGACTGATTTGTATATGGCTTGGTCTGAACTGGGGTGGCGAAGTGAGCTAAAGACCGATGACTGCTTCAACCCAGATCCGTGACTGATGTGTGTCTGAAACATTTCAGCGCTCCGTCCATCATCTCCTTGTGTTTGAAGTGGCAAAACGTAGCCCACACCAGTCACCAAAGACAAAATGAGCGCAAATGAATCTGCCATGCACATTATTACTTTTTGCTGGAAGGTGTAAAAGAGACATTGAACTGAACTTGAACAGTTTACCTGTAAGAGTAATTAAGCCATCCGCCTTTGAGCGTAATGCTTGCCCTAACCTGTAATGTGTTGGAGAGTGTGATACAGGATCTAAAGCTTAGTAGGAGCAAGGCAGAATACTAAGAAGTGGTTGGGGGGAGGGAATGCCTAAATGCTAAAGTTAATTTAGTTTATAACCCTGTGAGAAAGTGATTATGAGTTAGGGTGGTGGTAGTTCACCACAAATAACAATTGCACTGTTATAAGGTCTAGTAAAGGTTTTATTAATTTTAACCTGAGCTCAACCCTCAACCCCTAGCACTGCAAAGCGCTAAGATTGGGACAATGGTGAGTTTTCAGGCTGACCATGATATAGAGCGTGGTCAGGTACAAGGGCTAGATTATTCCTGGTGGAAAAGTTATCTATTCATTATCAGCAGCCTTCTGACAAGGTAGACGGTGGGCTGGTGCATAGAAAAGGGGTTAGTCATGGATGTAATCCAGCGCCAAGATTGAGCCTCATCAAAACCATTGATTTTAGCACCAGGGAGGTTTTTGGCATCAATCTGGTCCTCGTTGACAGTTGCATCGAGATATGTGCTGGATGGAATCTAAGCGGCCTTGATGTTGACAGATTCCGATGCCAAGCCGAGGATGCGAAGTCAGGCCCATCGGTGATGCACTCTCAGCATATCGTCTGGCAGGTTGGTCCAGGTCCCTTGATGGCTTTCGAGGCAAAATGTGTGGAGAATGTTTTCAAGTCCCTAATGTTAGGGTTAGACAGGAGGAGTATACTCTGACACCAGCCAAGGTTTTGAGGACCTCAGGAACAACACATGGGGTCAAGACTCTTTCCAACATGAGCCACCAGCATGGTCCAGTGGATGCCTAGTAGAAAATGGACAGCTGTGCTCTATCAGAATGGTGGACTTCTTGCAGATTTTGTGTATCTGTAACTAAACAGAAGGTCAGCCAGCAGACCTTTGGAGCCCACTTCTTTGTCCTGGTTACAAGTGGGAGCAAGACCAACCATTGGGATTCTTCTCGCCGGGCTGAACAGCAGGTGCAGTCCTTTCACTTTCTTCCACAGGTCCAATAGTATTCTGAAGAGGGTGCTCAGTGGTTCCACATTTCTGCCTGGCACTAGCCTGTGGATGGGGCCGACTCCTGGCCCCTCCCTAACCATTAGAGGAAAAAGGTCCCCGGCTCCCTCTTCCCACCTTTGCAGTAGTTCCTGTGTGCAGTCCCGCATTTCTCCTCCTTACCTAAAACCTAGTGGCAGGACGTTTCTTCCCTCGTGCAGAGCTCCTGTGCCCGCCCTAGAGGTGTGGCCAGGACATGAGCAACCCCTCTTCCGTGGTCACTCGTAACTGATTCTAGGGGCAAGTACTCTTCTAGAAGTCTACCAAACAAGGGGTTTGCCCATATAACCCGACCACACCTGAGCTGTCAGTATAACATAGAAAATACGGTACAACATTGGGAAGAATTAACCATGTTCCTTCCAAATAAATTGATCTTAATTTTATTTAGTATTGTGAGTGTATCGCATAAACCTATTCAACCACATCTGTTGTTACTAACCACATCTCTGTTTGATTACTTATGTACGTATTCTAATAACGTTTCGTGGCAACATAAATAAATCAATGAAAAGCATATATAGTCAACACAACAATTCAAAAATTTCTGTGATGTATAAAACTCAAATACACAGACACACAAATATATAGATACATTTTCAAGAATGGATTCTTTCCAGTCTTTCTTTTTATAGAAAAAGTGGTGCAAAAAATATATTTAAGTCTTTGATCCACCTAGAGGGTGTGATGGGAGTAGGTCGGACTGATAGGAATGTCAGTAAATCGTTTCAGGCTTTTCCCAACCTAATTTGCGCCATAGTCCATCTTGCGACAACTCCTCCATTGTAAGCTGTCTGTTTATACCTTTCTCCCTTAACAATTTAAGACTGCTTTAGGCCTAGAGAAAGACTAGAAATCTCAATCTATAAATCAAAATGTACTACAAGAAACTTTATGTATAACACTGTTCGGCACAGCCACTTTGTTGTTAAAGTGAGTAAAAGATGACCTGGCCACCTCAGTGGAAAATTAATAACACAGACAGTTTCCATGAACCCTGCTAAAAGTGTAGCATAAACATAAACATGCCAGATGGTGGAAATAAACCTATGATTTCATGACCGGTTAGCATGTCACCCAGTCAACATGGCCACGTCTCACATGCCTCAAAATTGTTGAATAAAGCCTAAACATACTTGTACATATACAAGGAATGGACACAGTGTTCCTCGAACCTTAGGCACTACTGCTGTGTTCCACTTAAACATGCCTTTAGTGTGTAATATGTGCAAAGAGAATTGTTGCTTTTTAAATGTCGAGACCAGATACATGCTCTATTGTCACAAGCCAAGTGAAATTTATAAGTGAGCTCAGCTTATTGTGTTTATAAACGACTCGGAAATCATCTGTGTGAAACAATACACTTAGGCCTCTTACTGCAGTCACTAAATGAGTCACTAGAAAACACTAGTAAGCCTGACCAAAACACTAAATCGATCATGCAAGCCAAAGTTTTATCACTTTGCCTTCTCTAAAAACATATGTAACATTAGGGGGATTACTTGTCAATCAGTTCTGTCCAAACCATTTCCATCTATCATGAACCGGTGACAACAAATGGTCAAGTGATAACCGGCACTGTCTGGGCTGTCCTAAAGAGAATAAAATCGAAACCCTGCTCATTCGTATTGAAGCCTCTATGGAAACAGGAACTGCTACGCAAACCGGGGGCACTCCTCACAGTGCTGTGGTGTAAAAATCATCCATGAATTTCCTGCCCATCTAAACTGGAGCCAATCCAGATCACGTTCTCAATACAGGCATACTGACCTGTGTGAGTGATGCATGCGAGTTGGCTTCTGGACGCCACAGTGAAAAGGACAAAGGAAGTAGAAAAATGTTTGCTGGGATCTTAAACTGTGCCCTTTCACTTTTACAGCCACATTGAAAAGTATAGAAGTGCTGTCAAAAACCCTGGTGACGGGCTCTAATTACAAAACTCTGCCTAACACCAAGCTGACTGGGGGTGAGTGCTTGCAATGTTCAACACTCCGTCCGTCATCCCCTTTGGTTTTGCTTTGTTCGCCCTAAGTTGGCAGGGTATGCCCAGACGTGGGTCCCTTGCTCACTTTGCCACTGGATTCAAGATAGCCTGGTTGATGAGGTTTATGAACCCATAACCGGTCCCAGGATGCTTGTTTCCGGTCCAGGGAAGACATGGCTTGGCAGTTCGGACTGGACTGTTCCCATGAGGCACAGGGTCAGACTGATTTGCATATGGCCATGTCTGAACTGGGGTGGCGGAGTGAGCTAAAGAATGATGATGGCTTAAACCCAGATCAGTTGACTGGGGTTGAGTGCTTGTAATGTTCAACACTCCGTCCATCATCCCCTTTGGTTTAACACCAAGCTGTGCCTAACCAAATGGTACTTGAGAAACTGATCCATAGGCTTGGGGTGTATTTCTCACGATCACAAAGTGACTCGCCAAATGTTTATATGGCGAATATGTATTCAAAGATGAAAAGGCTTGAATATACTAAACAACGTCTTTATGCAACTAATGACCACAGTTCGTCTACATCATTGAGTCCTTTAACTATGACTTTTTAAAAGTACCTTTTTTGAAATCTGGACGCTGTGGTAAAAGAACTCCGCCACCTTGTGGCCTCCCAAACTTGGTCTGACGTCTTCTTTAAGGTGTACATGAAATATATCTACACCCAAATGAGCCTCATCCGCCAGTTTTTAGCACCATGTGAATGAATGAAATAGTTTTGTAGAGCGCACATTACCCGAGGGTGTCTTGGCGCTGAGCAGATCAAAAGCCGAAGGAGGTGCAGCGGGCTGAAGTGACTCTGTGCCACGGTTCACTTCAACAGTCACACTCCGCAAAAGAATTTGCAATGGTAAAAAAAATGTTTTTGTCACATAGCACTTTCTGAATCAGTCTTGTGATTGTGTACCACTTTATTCAGCAAATGTTGCTTTTACCTAAATTGGAGTTACACGCTTAATGACAGTAGAGAAATTGAACGGCTGAACTGGCCATGCATGGATTTGAATCTGTGACCTACCGTTTGTATAGCTGTATCAGCAACCAGCTCTTGGTTCACTGAGCCATCTTGCCTGTTTCAAAGTGCAGAGCGTGGAAAAACATTAATTTTCATCCTGTCCCAGTACTACCTTCACATAAGTTTACTGCAATTGATTGCATCACAACACCTCTGTTACATTTTTACAGGATCCAAAGTGCTTCTGCTCGTTCAGTGGTGAAAATGAATGCCTTGAACTTCATATCACCCATTCTGAGAGTAGTCAACTGAACTGAACATTGAATGCCACATGAAACTGAGATACCTTTTTCATACGTAGAAGTGTTTTCAGCTGAGCTCAGAAGAAACACAACCCAGTATCTTGCACACTTCCTTGTTTTTTGTTGTTGTTGCAAACACAGAAATCACCTGGCTTCAGAAGTTGGTAACGGGTTCTCCATCACTGGATCGTTGCTCTTGAATTTGGTCACCCTTGACATGAGAGGACGTAGCAATTTTCTAAAGTTTTTGAAAACACAGGGCAGGCTCGCCTATGTTTTCACAAGCACTTGCTCTTATATCAACCTTTTTGTTGTTGTTCCTCTAGGGAAATCAGCTGACACTTGCAAACTCATAAATTCATCATCGGAAAGACTATTTTCCCAATTGGCTTTGCATTAAAGCATCCCTGTGTCATCTCTGGTAGTAAAAGCTTGCCACAAGGCATCTTATTCACAGGGTGCAATGGAAATTATCTAAATACAAAAATATGTGAAAATACATTTCCCTCAATGGTCATGCAACCTTTGAAGGTTTGTGCATGTTTTTGTCTTGCTTTTATCTACTTTTATACCAAGAATGTTCTTCCACTTTGAAGATGAATAAATATGTTAAACGTGTTCATGTTTCAAATGCTTTTTTTTTTTTTCTATGCAAGTACCTGATGGGCTTTTTGGGCAGACTTTGGGTTTCCAGTATTTCCTATTTAGCAAAAATGTCCATTTCCTTTTACAAAACACAATTACTTCCACAAGAGAGAGACACGCCAAAAGCTCACACGGCGGTCCTCAGGGTATGCTGACAGTTGGGTTTCAAACACTGCTCAAGCACCTGTTTTAAATTTCACTTTTTAATTTGGTTTTAGCCTCACCCCGCTGCTAGAAACCGGTATTGAAGTGTACATTACTTTTAAAACTCCTTTTTAACGTTGTATTTTACTTGTCCTACCTGAAAATTGCACTTGTGTAACTTGAATCTGTTCAGTTCCTTGCCGCCAGCGCCTCCCAGTTTCCCAGCACTTCCGCTTTACGAACGCGGTCTAGCGCTCAGGGGAGGGAGGGGGAACAGCTGCTGCTCAGCAGAGCTGATTGGCTGGTGGGTGGAAGGGAATTACAGAAATAGACGCGCTGAAGCGGATGCGCCGCTGGTGCGCCTTCGGCGCGCCTATGGCAAGCCCGTCTGTGCCCGTCCGTGTCCGACCGGGGCCAGGGACCAGATCCCCTGGTCAAACTCGGGCCTACACTGTGGCCGAACTTCGGACCCTAGCTTCAGATAGCCATGCTCTGAACAACAATGTCATTAACAAATTAAAAGCTGATAATATACTTAGGACCAATGGAACAGGTAGATTCAGGACACCCTGCTCAACTATTTAAAACATCAACGTAGCCAACAGCTCACCTGGATTGAAGGTAGATGTCCTTAACACGCGCTCCCTACAGAAGCACCACCTAGAAGTTTTTTCACTCCTCCACGAGGGAGACATAGATATTCTGGCACTCACAGGAACATCGCTGAGTAACACTTCAGTTCCAGACATTATTGCCACCCTCCTAGACGACTTTGACGCCTTCTGGCACAATAGACTAGAAGAAACAAGAGGAGGGGGTGTAGCTATTACTTTCAACAAACGGCTAACTATCGCAAAGATAATGGCAGAGAGCATAGGAAATGCAAATTTACTGGCGGTCAAACTCTTACTGAAATCCTCATGCATCCTACTCATGGTTGCCTATCACCCTCCTAGAGCATCCCCTAGTTTTAATGATCTCTTCTTAGAGGCCATTACTGACCTCTGCTCAAGGTACAAACGACTCCTAGTGGTGGGCGACTTTAACTACCACTGGGACAAAATCCTGAGAGACCCACCCGCTAGCCAATTTGAGTCAATGATGAGCTCGATGGAGCTTCATCAACTGGTCAACGGCCGTACCCACTTCAAAGGTCACACCTTGGACCTCATCTGGACCTCACAAGCATGGGCAAGCCTATTGGACATCAGCCCCTGCGTCTGGTCCGACCACTCGCTAGTTAGCTGTTGGGTCCCGATGGGTAACCCACTGCCACAACCTCCCCCAGAGTGGAGAAAAAAGAGATGCTGGAATAAAATCGAGCCAGAGGAACTAGTGAACACGCTACATAGGCACTCCGCCCCGAAACCTAAACAAGGGAACCCTGACAAAGAGTGCGAAGCACTTTTGGACACACTGTGTAAAGCTTTAGATCAAGTAGCGCCAGAGCGGAGGAACAGAATCGGAGACAAGGGAAAGGGAGCCCCCTGTTTTAATGAGACTCTTAGAGAAAAGAAGCAAAGCCTCCACCTCGCGGAGAGACAGTGGCGTAAAAACAATGACACAGCTAAACTGGCACGATATAAAACCCTGCTCACCTCTTATAAAAAAGCCATCGTAATCAGGAAAGCCGAATATTATGAGGCAAGAATTACAGATGCGGCAAATAAACAAAAAGAAACGTTCAGAATACTAAAAGAACTTAGCCACAAATCTGAACCTAAATCGGCAACTGCAACCATAGACTGCAATGCATTTCAGACCTTCTTTTTAAAAAAAATTAGGGACATCATCTTAGAGATTGACAACACCCTTATCATTCAGAGTCTCCTAGTGCAGCATCAGGCCCCCTCCCAGCCCCGGAAGCAACTCGCCAATTTCCCTTATCTAGACTCAGCCACCCTAACTTCATTAATGAACCGCACCAAATCAGGGTCACCTGCAGACCCCTGCCCCCCCCAGGCAGGGTTCGAATGGCCCTTCCATGGATGGAAAGTCAGATCCTCAAGGTATTAAACCACTCCCTGGAGACGGTATATCTACCGGCCAATTTGAAGGAGGCCAGAGTAACCCCCTGCTAAAAAAAAAACAGGAGCTGACGACACCAATCCAAAGAACTACAGGCCTATCTCCCAACTGCCATTTTTAGCAAAGGTCATAGAATAACACGTTCTGAAAACACTCTCGACCTTCTTGGAAGACAACCAGCTACTCCATGCGCAACAGGCGGGTTTCCGAGCCCACCACAGCACGGAGTTGGTGATGCTGTCTGTACTCGACGACCTCAGAACTATGGCCGACAACAAAACACCGAGTGCCCTGATTTTATTATACCTATCAGCGGCATTCGACACGATCAGCCATAAACAACTAATGACCCGTATCTTGAAACTGGGCATAGGTGGAGGTGCACACAAATGACTAGAATCATTCCTGACAGTTCGGTCACAGAGGACACAACTGGGGGATCAGGTATCGGATAGGGTCTTCCTCACTTGTGGAGTCCCACAGGGCTCTGCACTATCCCCGCTCCTCTTCAACATATACTTACAGCCCCTGGTAGCAGCCCTAGCCCGCATGGACTGGCATATCTTCAATTATGCGGATGACACTCAACTCATCCTTAAGATCGACAACTCTATCCATTCCCAGGAGCTGGCGCAAAACATTCTAAGATTTATAGTGAATTGGATGACAACAAATTCACTAAAAATCAACCCAGACAAAACTGAAATCCTTGTGATCCCAACAAAAAACAACCCTTGGAACAATCTCTTCTGGCCCCAAGACTTGGGCAACACCCCCACACCAGAACCAGTCGTGAAAAGTCTGGGCATTAAAATAGACTCCCAACTGTCCTTGGCCTATCAAGTCACCACAGTGGTTGGAACCTGTATAGGGCTCATGAGACAGCTGCAGAAGCTTGTCCCTATCCTTTCAACGACATCACTTCAGATGATTGTATCAGCCACAATTGTCTCCGGACTGGACTATGGGAATGCCCTTTACATCGGCCTTCCCCCGAGCCTCATCCATAAGCTACAGATGGTGCTGAACGACACAGCCAGGATGATCTTCAGGCTCCCCAGAAGTGCTCACGCCACCCCTCTTCTGTGTAAGCTACACTGGCTTCCTGTTTAACAGAGAGCGAAGTTTAAAGGCCTCTGTATTGCCCATAAGGCAAGCTATGGAAATGCCCCAACCAATATCAAAGATCGCCTCAAGAACTTCGTTCCAGGCTGTACACTGCGATCATCACATGCCTGCCGCCTGCATATTCCACGATGCAAAACTGTATCCAAAGGGGGCAGAGGCTTCTCTGTCCTCCTCCCACAGCTTTGGAACCAGATGCCGGATCACCTCTGTATGCAACCGGCACTCCTTCCATTCAGGAAGCAACTCAAGACTGTCCTCTTTAAGGAGGCCTTGAATATCGTTTAACTATCCCCTCCCTCCGCTGCCATTTGATGCGACAGCCAACGGGCCTGGTCTCTCCCTCTCTAAAAGCGCTAAGAGACCTGTCGGTGATTTAGCGCTATATAAAAATAAACTAACATAACAAAACATTTGCATCTATAATAGTGCGAAAAGTGTTAACTTTGGCCTCTAATAGGATCTGTACAGCTTACTGATGTAGAGATAGACTTGTTTCATAACCTATGTATTTTTGGGTATTTGAAGGAGAGATTATATTTGTGGCTAATTATCCTCTAGTTTGCCCCCACAATTATTTTATTGATAACCAGCTTTGAACTCGAGATCAGTCTACATATCTGATTGCCTGTTTTATTTGTGATTCTAAATGTGAATACTTATTTTTTTATACACTTCGTTTGTTTCTGTAGATGTTATTGCCTGCTTTTCTGTCTTTAGCATTTCAAATATGACGCCATGTATGTTCTCGTATCTAAGCAAACACAAGAAGAGGATGGACGGAGAGCTGAAACTTTTCAGACAGTCACCCCCAGTCACAGATCTAGGTTGAATCCATCATCATTCTTTAGCTCACTTCGCCACCCCAGTTCAGACACAGCTATATGCAAATCAGTCTTGACCCTGTACCTCATGGGAACAGTCCAGCCCGAACTACCAAGCCATGTCTTCCCTGGACCAGAAACAAGCATCCTGGGACCGGTTTCAGGCAAACGGCCCTCATCAGCCAGGCTAGCTTAAATTCCAGTGGCAAAGTGAGCAAGGGACCCACGTATGGGCATACCCTGCCAACTTGGGGCGAACAAAGCAAACACAAGGAGATGATGGACAGAGCGCTGAAACTTTTCAGAAACTCACCCCCAGTCACAGATCTGGGTTGAATCCATCATCATTCTTTAGCTCACTTCGCCACCCCAGTTCAGACACAGCTATATGCAAATCAGTCTTGACCCTGTGTCTCATGGGAACAATCCAGCCCGAACTGCCAAGCCATGTCTTCCCTGGACCGGAAACAAGCATCAATGGATTTAGACCCAGATCTCTGTACTGGGGTGAATGTATGACATTGTTCTGCGTTCTATCCATCAATTATTCTTTTTGCATCTGTTCTCATATCTACCCTGCACTGCCCATGGAGGTCCCAGTTGGTCTCATAGCTAAGTTAATTAGTTCTAAGGGCTCAAAGAGATTGAGAAATTTGAGTCAAGTCTGTAGATAGACTCTTCTGTGTTAGGTCTGTGTATTTCTTCTGTCTGTGAGTCTGATATGATTTTCAGTAATTTATTAGGAGTTATATATGGTACATCTATACTTACCTTTATATAATAAATGCCATCCCGTAATCTCCCTTTAAAAGCCGATCTCTGATTTACCTATTACAAGCGACTTGTGACTCATCTGGTGCCCTGTAATAAATTATTCAACTGCAATAACTGTATTAATCCCACCTGTGCAGGCTTGGAATTGAACTTGTAGATGAGGTAGTGTCAGCCTAACAAGTATGTTGCAGAAGCCTCAAGATGCTTGATAGGAGTGGTTGTTCATATAGGATTTTGGATGGAAACCGTGTCTGCCAAAGATGGCTAGTTCGTACCTGTGCTAGTTTATGCTGTAACTAGCAAGACTGGCTGCTTTAATCTTTTTTCTGTGATGGATTTCTGCAGATACCACTGCATGATCAAATATTGCAACATTGTTTATCAGTCTGTCACAAAGGAACGAGGAAACTACTAAGTAGTAGACCGACTCCTCTATGGTTTGAGACCAAGCAGTTCAAGTCAGAGCCAACATTAAATGGTTATGTGTACGGCACCTTGCAAAGCATAGTGTCCTCTACCTGTTTCATGGGGGTTCCCTGGCCAGAGGCCTTGGATACACCATGGCATTTGTCACAAAAGACGTCCTGGTAAGGATGTCTTTATCTGCCAGTAAGGACACATCTAAGTTCCATTGAGGTGTTGTTGCAATCTTACTCTTTAAGAACACTTTGTAGAGATGGATGCTATAGGCCTCAACTTTTGCCAGCATTGGTTTTAAACTTGTCTTCTTAATAGAAGTTCAATCAATCAGAATTTGTAGACAGCGGCTACATCACCCATGAGGGTTTTGAGGAGCTGGAAGAGCATGCTGCCTGCTCTGCTGGTGGCTTAACATCCAGGTCTTGAGGTCCTTCCTCAACTGTTGGCGAGATGGTGAGGCTCTGAGGTGCGGTGGGGGGAGTTCCAGGTCCTAATCACCAGGTGGAAGTAGGAGCGGCTTCCGCTGTTGGTTTGGCGGATGCGTCGGGTGGCTACTACTGGTGAGAGGGATTTGGAGTGGAGATTCCTGGTAGGTTGGTGAAAGTTCATACGATTGTTGAGGTAAGCCAGTCCTTCGTTGTATAGTGCTTTGTAAGCGTGCATGAGCTGCTTGAAATGGCATCTCATCACGACTAGTAGCCAGTGGAGTTTCCTGAGGTGTGGGGTAGGTCGAGGATGAGTTGGGCTACTGTGTTCTGAATAGTCTGGAATTTTGTCTTGAGTTGGGCGATCTTTGCTATGTAGAGGGAGTTGCCGTATTCTAGTCTTCTGGTGATGAGAGCTTGTGTGACTGTTTGTCATGTTTCGGGTGGGAGCCATCTGAAGACCTTCCTGAGCATTAGGAGGGTGAGGGAGCAAGGAGAGGAGACAGCACTGGCCTGCTTTTTCAAGGATAGCTGACTGTCTAGGATTATGCAGAGGTGGGTGGGTTTTGGGTTTGGGCTCAGCTTGCCACCATGCATTGTTCCAGTGGGTGTCTTTTCCTTTCCCGAAGATAAGTACTTCTGTCTTGTTGGTGGTGAGTTTGAGGCAGTTGTTGTTCATCTAGTCGGCCACCTCTTTCGTGCATCTTTGGAACTTGTCATTCGTGGCTGCAGGGTTGTTAGTCAGGGAGATGATGTTGAGTCTGTGGCTCTTGACCATGTTTGCCAGGGGTGTTATGAAACGTTATGTATGTATTTTTTTATGTGGTGTATTTGTTTTATGAAGGATTTAGGTTGGTATTTTGTGGTATCCATCATTCCAGGTTTTTGGAAGTCCCCTTTGAACAGCAGATGATGCGTGACAAATTAACAAAACAAAGCCATGTCATACTTCTAATCCTCCTCATGTTTTATGAAGACAACCCATGTGTTACAGTGTTTAACTTCATCAGGATTTTTTAAGTTTGTATTACATTTATGTTCTATGGAGAGATTGGAAATGTTTCCAGTCCTGGTCGGTAGTGTTTTTGCGGTGTTGCTCTGGCACTCCCTTGTCTCTCTTGTGTAGTTTATTTTAAACGCTGGGTATAAATAATGCTGTTGGCAGCCTGCAAGGTGGCTTTGGAGCTTCTCTACATGTTTGGTACAGGTCAGTGTCCCCTCTTAATGTTGGCATCTTCACTAATTTGTGTAGGGAGCTAATCTGTCAAGGAGAATAAAAGTTTCCGGATTTTATTATTCAGTCCCATTTTTGTGGTTCCTCATGCTATTATCTTCTGATGTAGATTGCATAAAGTGGTATGCATTGCTGCTGGCAGGAATTGGGCCTGGGAATAGTTCATTTTTCCACAGCTGGATGCTGTTTGGGATAGGTGATGCTCTGTGGATGATGTACAACTGTCACCAATGCAGGGTATCATCCCCCTCAACGATGCATACGGGGTACCTTGATTTAATGAACATTTCTGCCGGAACTTTTCAACCAGAAACATCAGAAGCTCAATCTTCATCATATGTTTTTCATCACAGTTTTGCAGCTGTGCCACATGTTAATTGATCTTATAGTAGACCCAATAAATTGTAATTAATTTGTAAATTGTAGCAGGGTAAAAGACTAAGGTGTCCCACTTGGATTCAAATCTGCGAAGTGTTGAATGATGCCAATGCATTAACCCACTGAGCTATCCAAGCTGTTTTTAAGCAGATTGGATTAGTTTGCTTGTCACCATTTCTTGCAAGATCTATTGTTCGCTCACCTCCCTGCTTACACGGAGACTTTAATGCAAGTTAGTTGCATGTTCTTTGGGCCACGTGTTTCCCTCTCTAACATCAAAATAACAGAACATTCTGAGACTACCTGTCACAATATGTTAATAATTTACCACCCTCATAAGATGAGTACCACTCCTGCCATAGCCAGACCTCTGACTCTTGTGCAGTATATCAGTGAAAACCCTGATTTGTTATACTGAATCCAGGCACAATCTTTCGAACGTAAACTTGGTTTTGGCACGAATGGCTAAAAACATCTGTTTGCCTCTGTGCCCCACTCACTTTTCTAGAAGCTGTTTGGCCCCCTGAATTATCATATCTGCTGTGTTGGTGAATAATTTTTTTTTTTTACTCCTTGGAACCCTGGCACCTTGGAAATGGGCACAGTAACTCATTAGCCCTAGAAAACCTTGCTTTATTCCTCCATTTGGTCTTGCTTTGCACCCTAAGTGGATCTTCCCTTGTTATAACTTTGGGACTTCTAGTTAGTTTCATCACTTTATATTTTTTTTCTCCTTCATGGCAAAGGTTCCCAACTTTTATGTTTTTGCTTTTAGGTGCAAATTTCTTTATTAACTTTTACCATGATGTACTTATTAGCACAATACAATTGCGCCATTAACAAGGGACAGAGACCAAAGGCAAGTTTGCAACATCACCTTTCCCAATTAGATAAAAAATAAAACTAAGACAATAATACATTCCCAACATTAGTCCCTCCCACCCAATTTTGCTTTTGTTGCAAGATACCCATCAACATTACAAGGTTGCATCAGGGCTGGAACCTCCCACCGTCTCCGTCAGTCGCCGGAGGCGTAAATATTTTGGGCATTTCAATTCCCTAAATTCTTGAGTAACGATCGACAAATAAAAGCCCCATAGTTTCCCAAAGGAGATTCCCTGGCTTGCGAGTGTTGGGGAAAGTCTCTCCATACCCAGGATATGCCATAAACGGTGTAATCATCCCTGGTGGATGGGCGTTTGTGTCATGCCCCAGTGAGAAAGTATGTTCTGTGTTGCAGTTCCTAATGCCAGGCCTTTGTCTGCCATGTCTAGATTTAAGGGGATGGGTGAGGGGGTTGGGGAGGCCCGGCAAGGTGTATGCAGGGAATCTTGGGATCTGCGTGTGGCGGTGTGCTTTTATTTAGTCAAGTATCTGTGTCCAGTAGGCCTGGAGAAGGGGGCAATATCAAAGGATATGCACCAAGGAGCCCTGAGCTCCGCAGCCTCTCCAACAGTCAGCGCTGCAGCTCATTTTGTGAAGACGAGAGGTAGTGTAATACCAATACGTGGCTACCTTGGTTAGGGTTTTAGTAAGTGATATGTTGCATGCTCTATGTCTAGCCCTATAGTAGATATCTGTCCATTCTTGATCTCTCAATTGTCGTCCCAATTCACGCTCCCACCTTTGTTGTCCTGCCCTGTACATGTGTGTTCTGTATTATATCCAAAGGGAGTATAGGTCTGACGTGAGCCGAGTTACAGATGTATCTGAAAGAGATCATTAGTTATAGATTCCTTACCCTAGAATTACCCCAGCCGTCAGACTGGATCCAGAGAAATGTTTCCGTAGCAGTACCCCTGCGCATCGGTAGCTGGCGTCGGTCGACTCAGCGCTCGGCGTCGTGATTGTCGGGATGGCGTTGCTATTTAGACACACCCTTGCAGGCTGATGTCAGTTCTTCCTTTTTCCCTGCCAGCCAGCGCAGAGCCGGAGAGAGCGTGCCCCCTGGTCGCTTTTTGACTAAACTGTTTCGACTTTTTGTCGATGTCTTTTGAGTTTTACGACTCCTGGTGCATGAGGGATGTTCAGCCGTCAGCCTGATTTCAAGCCATGTGACTCCTGTCACAAGTTGATGTTGGTCACCTATCCGCACCTTGTGTGTCTTTGGTGCCTGGAGCGCGACCACGACCGGAAATCGTGCTCCGACTGCCAAGCCCTGCACCCAAAGTCTTTGTGGGAGCGGTCCCGAAAGCTTTTGGAGGCCCGGCAGTTTTGTCCGCTCCACTTGAGGTCCCGATCAAGGGGAAGGTCGCAGGACCGGTTGCGGAGCCATCACCACTCGTCATCGAAGTCTTCACACTCCTCGGGTAAGTTGAAGCATAAGAAGGCTGCGACGAAGCATCGTAGCTGTTCGCCTTCTTCCACGTCCGTCGGCAGACGCGATATGGGACCCGGAGCGTTGTCGCTCTCTTACTCCTTCTTCCTAGGCCGGTGGGATGGCTCCGGGGTTTCCTCCCTTTCCCGGTGCCGAAACATCCCCTCAATTTTACAAAGCGCTACACAGCATCTTTGGGCAGCCCGACTCCGCCAGCGCACCTTCGGCCCGGCGGACTCTGCTGGGGGCCCTGGGCCTTCAATCCCGGCAGCTCCGGCCCCAGTGCCGTAAGGCCCCCATAGATACAGGCCTGGATCGGTGGCGGTCGACCTCACGGTACCTTCCCCGGTGCCGATTCTGGTGGCGATGCCGGTTGTGCCCCCAACCGGCGTCGATCCCAGCCACGCTGGACCGACATCGGTACCGGCGCCGGACGGTACTTTAGTCCTACTGTTTATTTCTGGCGTTCCCTACCGCCCTGAGTGGCAGTCAGAGGAGGGTGAGGAGGACTAGGAGGAGTCTATTGACCCTCTTGCCGATCAACTCGGGGAACCTGACTGAAGAGAGGAGTTGGGTGGTGCCATTGATTTGGGTATCTCCCCAGACCTTGGTATGCTTTCTCCCCCTACAATGGCTACGGAGGAGGGAGCTTCCTACGATGTAGTGTTGTGTAGGGCGGCTGAGGCCTTGGGCCTTGAGCTTCCTACTGTGGCTGTCAGAACTGATCTCCTGACTGAGGTGCTTCAGCTGGCAGTAGTCTCTTCGGAGCCCCTGCTGCCTTTTATTGAAGCCCTCACCGACATCTTTCTGGGCACTTGGTCCAAGCCCAGCACAGGGGCTACATTGGACAGGGTGATTGTCCAACGCTGACCCCAGGCGACCCACTTTTCCTCACCCTACCCCCGAGAGCTTGGGGGTCCAAGCCTCATTTTCAAAAGGTGCTTTCCCTACTGCTTCCCCAGATAGGAATCCAAGAAGCTGGACCATCTTGGGATGAAGATTTTCTTCCGCCAGCGTAGGACTGCGGTCGAAGAACACCGTATGTCTCTTGGGCCGCTATACACACACGGTGTGGGATACGGTCGTGCAAGTGCTGCCACAGTGCCTGGAGGAGGCCTGGGCCTTGCTCGCCGTGCTGTTGCTGAGGGTCGAGATGCAGCAAAGTTCACCATCTGGTGTGGGCTGGATGCCGCTGACTCGCCGAGTAGAATGGTTCCCACACCTGGCTGAGAACGTCTGGCATCTCTTGGGATGTTCAATCTACACTTTTGGACATGCCCTTTGATGGCCGTCGCCTGTTTGGTGACAAGGCAGACAACGCGCTCAAGCGTTTCAGGGACCTTAGGGCTACGGCCAGATCCTTGGGCCTCGCAGCCACTTCTTGCCCCATGCAGTCTGCCTTTTGCCCCTTTCGTGGCTACGGAATGGGTGCCCCACCTCGTTCTGCCCAGAGCCGCGCAAGCTACCCAGCCTCTGCGTGGCCGGGGATGTGGGACCCAGCATCATGGGTCTGGAGGCCAGTTCAGCAGGGACCCCTCAGCATCAGTCTCCAAGCCTTCCTAGTCTGATCTTTCAAGGCCACCAGTTGCCAGTGGGGGGCAGGATCCGTCATCACCTCCCCCATTGGCACAATATTCCGTTGGACGGGTGGATTTTGCAGTTAGTCCGAAAGGGCACTCCCTCCCCTTCAAGACTACCCCTCCCTCCATGCCACCAACACTACATCGTATGTCGGAGGATCATTTGCCCCCTTCTCCGCCAGTAAGTTATGACTCTCTTGACCAAGGGAGCTATCAAACGCGTCCCTGTGCCAGAAGGAGATTGTGGTTGCTACTCCGACTACTTTGTGGTACACAAGAAGGACAAAGCCCTGCGTCCTATCTTAGACATCAGGGACATCAACCGCTTCCTCCGGAAGAAGTTCAAGATGTTAACCTTGGCTGAGGTCTTGTCTGCCCTGACCCTGGAGACTGGATGGTAGCGTTGGACTTGCAGGACGCTTACTTTCACATTCCCGTCTTGCCTGCCCACGGCGTTACCTACGGTTCACGGTAGGCCACGAGCATTTTCATTTTACCATGCTCCCCTTCGGCCTTAACAGTGCCCCTTGGGTGTTCACGAAAGTGATGCCGGTGGTCGAAGCTGCGCAGATCAGGGGTTCCAGTCTTCCCATATCTCGACGACTGGCTGTTGAAGGCGGGCTCGCCCCAGGCTGTTGTCTCCCACCTCCAGACTACGGCAGACCTCTTGCATTCGCTGGGGTTCACTATCAACGTGCCGAAGTCGCCCCTGATTCCCTCTCAGAAGCTCCTTTTCATCTGAGCTGTTCTGGTCACAGCACAGTTTTGGGTTTATCCTCCCGAGCAGCGAGTCCGGGATATTCGGGCTATAACACCGGTGTTTCAGCCTCTATCCCGTATTTAGGTGAGAATGACCCTGAGGCTGCTGGGTCTCATGGCCTCCTGCATCCTGCAGGTGGATCATGCTAGATGGCATATGCTGGCTCTGCAGTGGGACCTGAAGTTTCAGTGGGCGCAGCATCAGGAGAATCTTTCTGATGTTGTCCAGATCTCGGAAAGGACTGCAAGTCAGTTGCAGTGGTGGCTCACAAATCAAGATTGGGTCAGCAGCAGATCCCTCTCCCTTCCCCAACCATAGTTCACAGAAGTGACGGATGCATTACTTCTGGGATGGGGTGGCCACATGGGAGAGTCGGAGATCAGATGCCTCTGGTCTCCGGCGAAGTCCGGGCTCCACATCAACCATCTGGGGCTCTGGGCGATTCGTCTTGCACTAAAGGCATTCCTTCCCTCTGTCAAAGGAAGAGTAGTACAGGTGTTCATGGACAACACCACTGCCATGTGGTACTGCATCAAACAGGACAGGATGGGGTGGGGTTGTGGAACCTATGTCAAGAGGCTCTTCGCCTTTGGACATGGCTGGAACATCAGAACATATCCCTGGTGGTTCAACACCTGGCAGGGTCCGTGAACGCCAGGGCGGACAAACTCAGCCACCAGTGCATGTTGGATCACGAATGCCGTCTTCTCTCATGGGTGTTGCAAGGTCTCTTTCTGCAGTGGGGAGAGCCAGAGATCTATTCGCCACCGCTGAGGAGAACGCGCAATGTCAGCAGTTCTGTGCGTTGGAATTTCCAAGGCTTCTCTCGTTCGGCGATGCTTTTCAGCGCAAGTGGAATTGCGGTCTTCTATACGCCTTTCCGCCTATACCACTTCTGCCCAGAATGCTGAAGAAGATCAAACGTGACCAGGCCCAAGTCATTCTTGTGGCTCCGGATTGGGCACGAAGAGTCTGGCATCCCGAGCTTTTAAACATGGCCATCGATCCTTCGATCAAACAGCCTCTTCAGGAGGATCTTCTGTCGCAGCAGCAGGGGACGGTCCTCCACCCGAACCTGTCCAGTCTCCACCTCCTTGCGTGGAGATTGAGCGGCGACAGCTGACAACTTTCGACCTTCCTCTCAAAGTCTGTGATGTCATCTTGGCAACCAGGCATCCCTCCACTAAAACGGTATACGCCTGTAGATGGAACACATTTGTGGCGTGGTGCACAGCAAAGGCTGTGGATCCCCATTCCCACCCTCTTTCAAATGTTCTCTTCATTCTTTCTTTGGCCCAGCAGGGCTCTGCTCTGAGCACTCTTAAGTCTATCTTTCAGCCATTTTGGCCTTTCTTCGCTTTCTCGATCAGCCTTCTCTTTTCAAGTTCCCTATTGTTAACAGATTTCTGAAGGGCATTTCTCATCTCTTTTCTCCTCCTCCTTTCATAATGTCCCAGGGGGACTTGTCCTCACTAATCTTATGTGTGCTCCCTTTGAGCCACTACATAATTGTCCTCTTTGTCTCCTTACTTTGAAGACTGCTTTCCTGCTTGCCATCACCTCTACTTGCAGGGTGAGTGAGCTTCAAGCCTTATCTTTCAGACCTCCCTATCTTGCTGTCCATTCGGACAAAGTAGTCCTCCTTACTAGGCCCTCTTTTCTGCCAAAAGTGGTTACCTCTTTTCACATAGGTCAGGCCATCACATTGCCCACCTTCTTCCCGCCTTCGCACCCTTCCCAAGAGGAGGAGAGACTCCACCGCATGGACCCAAAACGTGCGCTGTCTTTCTACCTTGACCGCACTAAAGACTTCTGGGTGGACGATCAACCCTTCGTGGGTTATGTGGGCGTCAAGAAAGGTCGGGCAGTACACAAATGTACCATATCTCGATGGGTCGTCCTATGCATTAAGACCTGTTATTCTTTGGCTGAAAAGGAACCTCAACTAGGACTGCAGGCCCACTCTACCAGGGCGATGGCAGCTACCACTGCTGTGGGACATGGAGTTCCACTGGTTGACATCTGCCAGGCAGCCACGTGGGCATCCCTGCACACGTTTACTAAGCATTACTGCCTGGACAGCCAAGTCCGGAGAAACCGCTTTTTCGCCCGTTCTGTTCTCCAGGACTTCCTGGTGTGAACTTAGTTCGCAGACCCTCCTCCGGGGTTGGTATTACTGGGTATCTATTCTAAGGTGTGGAATCTATAACTAATAGTGTGTTTTCAGATGATCAAGTTACTTACCTTCGGTAACGATATATCTGTAAGAGACATACATTAGTTATAGATTCTTTACTGCCGCACCCTTCCTCCCCGTTCTGCAAACTGATTTCTAGGGATAGGGACTCCCTTACAGGGCCCTAGTTTTGTGCACCTGTGGTCAGTGTCTTGCATGGCTTTGTGCTTCTGGCGTGTAAAGCTGTGTCAGAACTGATGTCAGTGTGCAGGGGTGGCGTCTAAATATACACTGCGACGTCATCCTGGCGACCACGACGCTGACGACGAGCGCGTAGTCTACCAACGCCACCTACCGACGCTCAGGGGTACTGCTCCAAAAAAAATTCTGCGGATCCAGTCTGATGCCTGGGGGCAATTCTAAGGTAAGGAATCTATAACTAATGTATGTCTCTTACAGATGCATTGTTACCGAAGGTAAGTAACTTGTTCTTTAGCAAGCAGCCACTTCTCATATGATGTGAGGCATCTGTGCACATTGGACTTGTTATTGTGGTGTAGTAACCAGTGGCGTAGTTGCAAATTAGGGAGTCTTTCGGACTCGGGGATATTAAAGTCAGCGCGGAGTTGGTGGAATGGGAGGATCCCCTTCTCGTCAAACATGTGACCCATTCAGCGGCATTCCGTTGATCTCCATGATCTGAAGGCATTTGGGTCGAGCCCGGGGGTGAAATCTTGGTTATCTAAGAGTGGCGTAATAGGAGGGGAAACTCGTTAGTCCACAACTGGTGCTAGTTTGGTCCCAAGCTGCATCGTTGCCCGCGTAATTGGGGAGTGGTCCAGGTTTGGAGGTCTCTGTGCCCGAGGTAGAAAAGGGACCTTCCACAGGGATGTGCCTGCCACCACCCTGAAAAAGCCAATGTTTTTCTCATTCTGGTTGGTACCATTCCACTAGAATTTGGGCATTCCTGTAGTAGGAGAGCAAATCCGCTATGCCCAGACCCCTCTCTGTTTTTGCTTCTTTGTTAATACAGACCTGCACCATCGTCTTGTGTGTTGTTGTAGCCCACGCCATTTCTGAAAGCTAATACATTTGAGCAGAAAGTACTGTTACATCTGGCCCAAGCTTACACAATACATCAATATAGAGTCAGTTTTTCATCCGTTAGATCTGTCTTTGCCCATTAATTACAGAATATCAAAATAATGACTTAATTGTATTTTTTTTATTTTTAAGCCAAAGAAAGTTTGACTTTGTTAACAAAACAAAATCATTATGCTGCAGTATCCCATTAACAGCAGAACCCAACACAGGTTGGTCCATATCAGAATCAAAATGCCCATATTCCTAAGGCCACTTTGGGCCTCTAGAGTTTGCGCCATGATGATTTCCAGGAATTGATCAGGGTAGCATAAGTCCTAACCTGGTGTATACTGCCTTAAAAGAGGGCATAATTGAAGTATTTGTTGAGCAGGCTACAATGTTAGATACCCTAGTGCCCACATTTCCTAGTTTAAGAACATGACTATGAGGGGGGCGTGGCCAACTGCCGACCGTAATGGCCGCAGCTTAGGAGATCCCTGACCCTCCGCTGCGGAATACCCCCGTAGGTCCCCTCATTTATCCGAAAAACTGCCATAACCAGACCGTGCCATGTGCAGGCAACCAGCAGAGCCCGGGCGGTCGGCTGTCTGCCTATGCGAACATCCCAGAGGTGCCCAATTGCTAGCGGCCCAGAGGTGACACCAAGGCAATGTGAAACAGTGATGGGCGGGGCTGATGAGAAGCAAAGCGGCTTCGGCCGACACCTAGCTGTGAGACTGCGTCCTTAGCGGGCCTCGTAAAGAGACCTTGTGATGGAGGTATCGGCGCTCGGGACCTCAGGGGGCGCTTCTTGAACCAGTCACTCATCGATAACCCCGGAAGGGTGGGGTTAAGAGGTGGTGAGATAGCTCCCAAGACAAATAAAAGCCCGAACTCAAACCAGCAGAGTGGTTCCGGGGAAGGCCAGAGATTGGGGAGCCCTAAACAGAGACCAGTAAGCGGTGTGATCAGCTGAGAGGGGGTGAACATGACACTCTCCATGCCCCACCCGCTCACTCCTCCTGACTAACTGGGTGACATGAGGGGACCCCTCCTTTCTCAACCGCTTGAAATAGCACCGTGGCCCCAAGGCCCCTCTGGAAAATCTTCCTGAATACTTTGATGGACAGGTGCTTTTAGGGCCAGATCGCCGAACCAGCCACGTAGCGCCAAGAACTGGTCAAGCCCAAAGAATGTTTATTACGTGGGCTGGCAACATGAGGTGTAGTAACCGAAGCCACCGTATTGTGGTGCATGTCATAAGGAGCTGAAGCTTGTGCTCCGCATCGTAGCAACTTTCGGGTGGGGTGTGGCGCAAGCAGCAGGGGTGGGGTGCGGGGTCCCGACAGGACACAGGTGCCTGTTTCACCCAGGTAGGCGGCGTTCTACCCTTCCATCCTCCCCCCACCTCCCCCAACGAGGGCGCTGCGGCATGACGACAAAGGGACAAATGGCAGACCTTCAGACAAAAATGGACAAGTATGCCCACCCAAGGGTAGATGTCCCAACGGAGGAAGTAGATAACTGAACCTCCCCCAAACCAGATGCAAAGCACGAAAAAGGACGACTCTCCAAACCTGCAAGACATAATGGCTGCCATAAAAAATGCAAAACCTCCTTGGAAGGCAAGATTGATAGTGTCAATGGAGGTGACCTTGAGGCGAGCTGCCCTGCGAAACATTGGGGCGGGGGTCAACCAAAATGAAGACTATCGCTGCGCTCCAAACCAAGACTAAAGCTCTCCGAATCCAATTTGGGGAACTAAAAGAACTGACACAAGTGTTGGAAAATAGAATGGAAGATGCCGAGGCCGCTCTAGGCGTAACAACTTCTGCATCCTTGGTGTCCCAGAGAGAGTGGAGGGCCCGCTTGTCGACCTGTTCGTGCTTGTCAAAATACTTCTCGGTGGAGCGTGCCCATTGGGTGCTGGGCACAGCACCAAGACCGGGAAATCCCCCACGCCCAATTATAGCCCAAATGTTCAATTTTAGGGATAGGGATGTCATCCTACAGGCGGCTTGCACGGCACCCTTGGTAAAATGGAGGTGAAGAAGGCTCTAAGGGAAAAAGAACTGAAGTACTCAATGCTCCTCCCGGCCAGACTGAGGGTTGGGGCTGGCAACAAAACTGGGGGGGGGGGGGGGCGCAGGAGGCATGATAACAGAGAAAACGGGGCTGCCCCGACAAGGACAGCCAAGAGACGCCTCTGTGGATCAAGTGGGGAGACAGGAACATTCTGGGATCGATCACCCAATATGAACAATGCCAGAGCTCCAGTAAGTGCGAGAAATTAGAAATGGGGGCAGTATAGTGTTAAGCTGGGGGAGATATCCCCGGGACTAACTTGTATTGAAATGTTTAGAGAAAACCACCATGGTAAAGAAACCAAGAGAAATCCGATGTGAGTGGACATCTGGCTGGACTTTGCCACAGTTGGCAATGAAGCAATGATTTTAAGTTGGTGGGGTGGCGAATGGCCGGAGCTGCGGTTACCGCTCCCCAAATGTTTAAAATCAGTTTGGGGGTTGAAAGCACTCTGCATAGTTGGGATGGTGGGAAGATTGAATCTCGTGGTGCAGGGAGGGGGGATTAGTTTGGGAATGGGATTGGCATTTTTGCATACAACTTGCCACCCACGACAACTGTTCCAATACTAGACGAGAACCGACGGCCTGCTACCTTGTTCACCGCCACACACATCTGTCTGTTCCTATGTCCATGGGTTGACCTAGATCGACCACGCACCTATGAATGCTTTAAGATTTGATTAGAATGATTCCATGCCCTCAGTCAGTTTGCGAAGGCCAGGTGCCGTGACGCCCCTGGTTAAGAATAAAGGGTTCAAAATACTTTCCTGGAATGTAAATGGGCTGGGTGATAGAATAAAGAGGGGGGTAGTCCTTCAATACCTGAAAAGATCAGCACCAGCGGTAGTCCTCCTGCAAGAAACAAATATCCAGGGTACACAATATGGTGCGCTCAATAGATGGGGCTATAAATTAATTGCATATTGTGGATATTCTAGAGGCTCCAGGGAAGTCAGTATTTTGATGCGCACTTCCTTCCCCTTTATATTATCCAAAAGTTACATACGACCCGCAGGGACGACTGGTGGCAGTCTCTGATGGTTGGGAGGGCCAGTTCTTCAATATCATTTCGATGTACATTCCTCCCAGACAACAGTCCCTGGTTTTGCCGGAACTAGGGGCGCTACTCTTGAATCTCCCGGAGGGTGAGGTGGTGATAGGGGTGATTGTAATGCAGTCTTGTCCCCGATACTTAACCGGATACTGCCGCAACCACAGGATCAGGCGGGCATAGCATTGAGAGACTTCTTGTCTGCTGTGGGTTTACTAGACATCTGGAGGGGTCTCAACCCCAACTCACGGCAATATACATATCTCTTGGGGGCACATGGTAGTTTGTCACATATTGATTATCTCTTCACTCTGGCCCATCAGGCGCCCCACTTTCAGAATGCCTATTATCTTGCTCGTGGGATCTCAGACCGCTCTCAAGCCTGCGTCCATTACGAAATAGAAGAACCACGACAATCATGATTGGGTAGGATAAATCCCTGGTACTTTCCAATCCACCTTATTAAGTCCAAGAAGCAACAGATCAGAATATTAGCGAAAGTAAAGGAACAGTTGACTCAGCTTGTGTCCTCTGGGAGGCATATAAAGCGGTGATCAGAGGTCAGGGCATCTCTTTAATGGCGGGCGAACAAAAGCGCAAACGCTTACCTTTAGACACAATAGAACGAGACATCCAAGCTCTAGAGGCTCTCCTGATCACTGACAATGACGCTGAGGTGAGGCACTGTTTGGCGCTAAAAAAGGCAGCGTTTAAGGCAGTAGCCGAAGAGGCAGCAAAAGGCTTGTATCGGGTGATGCAGAAGAACCTCTATCAGGTAGGGTACAGAGCGGGCAAGTTGCTGGCGTGGCTAGATAAAACATCAGAGGCCTCCAGATGGGTACAAGAGGTGAGGAGATGAGATGGAACTATCTTTCGGGGAGGGGGCCAAATTGCTGATGTGTTTGTGGATTATTATGAACACCACTACGGGTCAGGCTCATCCACCACGATCAATGAATCGCGGGAGCTACTGGCCACACTCTAGCTGCTGCGCCTTGGGTCGGGTGATAAGGACCTCTTGGAGCAGGACTTGACAGAATCTGAGATAGCCAAGGCCATCAGAGATCTTAGATCAAGCAAAGATAGCGGCCCCAATGGTCTGCTAATTGAATTATACGAAATAGCAAGCACCAAAGTACTACCCCTATTGCATCATATGTTTAATGAAAGTTATAACAATTGGATACTCCCTAGGGATCAACAATTAGCTAGCATTGTGGTGGTTCCAAAGGTGGGTGAGCCGCCTAGTGAATGCGGCTCATATAGGCCGATCTCTCTTTTGAACGCTGAGCCAAAAATCCTGGCCAAACTATTGCCAAATCGCTTGACCCCAGTGATGTACTCTTTGGTCCACCCTGACCAGTCGGGCTTCATGCCAAGACGCAATACTGCCCTTAATCTTAGACGTCTACATGGGGTGATGGGTAGGGCTGCGACCATTAAGGAGGATGTACTAGTGGTGTCGCCAGACGCCCATATGGCGTTCGATACTGTGGAGTGGCAGTTTTTTTACGCAGTATTTGAAAGACTGGGCCTTGGGCCGAAATTTCTAAAAATGGATTAAACACTTGACACTAGTCTCGGTGAATGGGAATGTATCCAGATTGTTTGAGCTACGGAGGGGAACTAGGCAGGGATGCCTGCTGTCCCCCCCCCTGTTGTTTGCGTTGGTCCTAGAACCCTTGGCGACGTGGATCCGGGGGGACCCTATGATCCAAGGATTACGGTGGACGCCAGAGTGGGAAGACAACAATTCCCTATATGCTGACGAGATACTCTTGTTTGTGGCAAACCCCAAGGTCACGATCCACAGGATTCTGAATATATTTGAGCTATTCCGCAAGGACTCGGGATACACAATCAACTGGGGAAAATCGGTGATAATACGTCCTAGCCGGGAGCCCACCCATACTCCGTGGGAATTGCCAACTCCGGATAGATACGAATTGGTTCCGATACCGGGGAATATATGTTACTAGAGATCCCACGAGTTTTTATGAGCAAAATTTGGCTCCTCCACTGAACCGCCTGAAGAGTGATATTCAACACTGGCGCTCGCTGCAGCTGGCCCTTCTGGGAAGTGTGGTAAATAATTTAATTACCGGGACTTAATTTGATACAGACACATAATAAAATAGCTCAGTAAATAAGAGGCAGAATCCGTGGTATTAGAGGTTTGGAATGGGCTTTATTCCAATGGTCGATTCGAATCGGTTGCTCCAAGTTCCATCACCACGAAGGTTCAGGAAGTGAAGTACATACATTATTGATAATTAAACACTTTTATACAATAGGCATTACAGTGAAGCAAATACAAGAGGCGTAACAATTGATAGTGTGGATAATATATTCATGCGTAGCAAAAATAGGCGTAACTGGGAGTGACTAGGGAACGTCATCAGGTGTGACGTCATAATAGGGTGGTTCCATGAAAGAATTTCGCAATGTCAGCAGAAATACTTGGCAGAAATGCGCGCGCAGCAGCATGACGTGTGATTGACGTGCAACTAGGGGGTGAAGGGGACTTGACATTTAGCTCTACATGTGGCGACAGAAGTCTGGAGGGTCAAGTCAACCTAATCCCAAATCATATCTTACATCCTATGTTTAAAGAACTATGTTATCCAAAAGAGAGGTCTCTTAGAGTAGAATCTTATTCTATACTGACTATACTGACTGTTAGTGCGTGTACAAGCGTCTAAGTGTCTACACTGGATGCGAGGGCGGAAATCTTCCATAGTAAAAGGGCTATGAATTACTTGCATAAAGACAGAAAAGCCGGGCCTTTGCTCGGTAGCTGGAAGAATGTTTACTTAAACTACTAGACAGGAATGCATTGGGCAGGGAACGGAGCAGATAATTTCGAAGGTGAAATACAGTTTTTGGCAGGCAACAGGCTGATGTCAGGCTTCGTGAGCCGCGCAGGGAATGAGACAAGGTTCATGGTCACAGATGCAGGCTCAGACTGGAGCTTTCAGAGGCAGAAGGCAAGAAGAGTTTGATGACAGAATCAGGGCCTACTTGCCTGGACTGTAAAATGGCATAAGTGAACCATATAAAGCCGGTGGCCTTTCATACTTAGGAATGGAATATCCGGCCTATTCATGGCGGATCTGAAAGAGGACATGTTGACGGTGGACGCACATGTGTTTGCGTCTTCATAACTGGAACTGGAGGGAACATACATGTACTTGTGATTCATACATGAAACCGTTGGGGTCCAAGATAGGGGACATAACTGATCAGAAAAATCCATATTTCCACAGAAGAGTGGCACTTTTTAAAATGGACACTGCCAAGGTTCCTATATGTGCTGCATAACACGCCTTATCCTGTGCCCTGCGTTATTTCCAACAAATAGACGCAGCAGTACGGCAGTTATTGTGGGATGGGGTTGGTGTCTCGAATCTCCCTAACAAAGCTGACCAGGGGATGGTTTGATGGAGGTATAGCACTCCCTTCCCTTCGAAGCTACTACTGGGCAACTCAACTCACAGTAATTGTACGTAAACCCTAAATGAGCCCACATACCGGATGGACTGTCATAATATGCAACCAGGTGGATATCTTCGGGCACTTTATAGGGGAGGTGCTGTTGATTCCTTCCACGCACCGACGTCAACTACACGTGGCATACCAGAATCACTTTGATGATTCCATTGTGGGACTCGAAAAGGCTGGGTCTGTTGACACAACAAGCAAGTTTTGATGGATGGGACACAATGGATCTCTACGGTTGGTGATCTTTGGGAGGGGGGGGCATTAAAACCTTCTCGGCCCTGCGGAAGGAATAACAGATGTCGCAGTCTTAGACCTTTAGATGTCTCCAAATTACTCATGCACTAAGGTCGGCTATACCCAAGGGGACGGCACTGCCAGAGGCTTCCCCACTTGAGGATAGACTACTAGAGGATTACGTAGATACAAAAGTGACTTTGCTGGTAACCTGAAAACTCATAAACAATTTTCCGGACCCCCTGTCGACTCTTCGGATCTCCTCCTGAGACCACGAAAAGCCCGAAACATGTCGACCTTATTCATTTAACTTTCATAAATAGCACCACCTCTTTTCAGCTACTGAGGGCCATAACTAACCTTTAGCTGCACCTAACCTGTTGGTTTTTTAACCATGACAGAGGAATCCCCTTATTAAATTCACTCCCCCTAGATACCTTCTAGTCATCTTTTAACCCACCACTCACTGAGCACTGACCCACACACACCAGACGGCTGGATAACCAAAATATCTCTGACAAAGTGACCCTTCAGGGGTCCCGTAGGGCATTGCAGCGCCAGCCCAACAAGGAGCATCACCCTATGATGAAGCATGACATCCTTCGGGGTGTGTGAGGGCATCAAGTAAAAGTCTCTCTGGCCCCATCCTTTCTAAAACGACCTCTCTCACTCTTTTCTCTCAGGAATAGCAACACTCTTTAGTGAATTGTTTACCATTCGGGAGCACGAGCCACTAGACCTACATTCAGCTCACTGTCTCCCTTTTTTTTCAATTAGAGGTTTTCTTCCAGTCATGTGGATTGGGTGCCCCTATTGCCATTGGAGCATTAGCAAGACCACATGGCGTTTTGCAAACAACACAAAAGTTGACTTTATTCCAGTAGCCCTTGGGCGTGCTGCCTTCCCTTAGTTCAGTGATGTGGTTGTTAAGTACCCAGGGCTCATCCTCTTAGCATAGGTAATTCTCAATTATACACACTAGCTTTAAACAGATATTTGTCAATGTTTGTTTTCCAACCTCCTCACATTATCCCAATGCTGGAAGCCTGTGAGAATGTAGTTCATTTTCAGAATAAATTATATGTCACTCCACACTCGCGAGCTTCTTTGTACAGCACAGAATAGGAGCTGGATAATACAATTTCTATAAAACAGACTTTATTTTCAGAAAACCAAAAGAAGCTTATGTAGTTGTAGGATTTCATGGGCTTTGTGGACCTGGGAGCCAGTTACTGAGAGTTCCAGCTTGACTGCAGTACTCTAAGTACTTGGCTGTCCTTACATAGGGCGGTTCGCTCTCTAGTTTCCTTCCTACTATTTGCAGAACAAATTGGTCTGCAATGCCTACATTGACAGTTATGCTGAGTGATGAGATTTAAAGGATATTGAGGGCTCTGTGGGCAAGTACACACTTTAGATCTGTAACCTAACTACAAGCTCTGACAATATCTTTAATTGTGACAATTGCTTCTGCAATACATGATCTATCTTTCACCTGTCTCTGTATGTGTGGCTTTATCTCCATCCCTTTCAGGGTGTGAGGCTCGTCTTTCTGTTTTCTGGAGGTCTGTGAATTTATGCCCCTACTCTCTTCCTGTCTTACCTAAACTCCAGCTCTTTGTTATGTTATGTGTAGTTGTGTGCACACAACTTACCTGGGAGGCTCTTCTGGCTGCTGAAGCAAGAACTGTATGGGCCATGCCAGGGTCGGGCTAGGTGAAGTTTCCAGACCTTCAGTTTCGTTAGGGGCTTTTGGATCGAGGTAGGAAAAGGCACAACTTCCGGATCTGGTTCTGCGAATGCAGGGAGTGTGTGCAAATAGTAGTCCAGCTTAGTGGTGGTGTCTGGTAGGTTTGTGGAAGTTTATGTGGTTGTTGAGGTATGTGGGGCTAATGTTGTGTAAAGCTTTGCATGTCTGCATGAAGAGTTTGAAGAGTGCTCATTTGAATGGGAGCCAGTGGAGCTATTTGAGGTGTGAAGTAATCCGAGTGTGGGATTGGAGGTTGAAGGTGAGCCTGACTGAGTTTTGTATGGTCTGGAGTCTTCTGGTCATTTGAGCATTGATTCCAGCCTAGAGTGTGTTGCCACAGTCCAGCTTGCTGGTGATAAGTGCTTGGGTGATGGTTCTGTGAATTTTTGTGGGAAGCCATTTAAAGATCTTCTTGCACATCTTGAGTGTCTGGAAGCAGGAAACGGAGACTGCTTTCACTTGGCATGTCATAAAGAGTTTGTTGTTGATTACTATACTGATGTACTTTGCCTAGGTTGCTGGAAGGGGTGTGGTTCTGACTTCTGAAGGCCGCCAGGTGGAGTCCCAGAGTAAAGGGTCTTTACCGAAGATTACCAATTAACACTTCTGTCTTGTCTATGTTGGGATTGGAGTAGGTGATCTTCATCCATCTGGCGATTTAGGTCTTGCAGTTGGAGAAACTGGTCTGAGTGTTTGGTGTCCTGTTGGGTGGGGACAGTATGAGCTGGTTGTCGTCAGCCTAGGATATGATGTTTATTCCATGGGCATGGATGATGCTGGCAAGGGAATCTATGTAGGCTTTGAACAGGGAGGGGCTGAGTAAGGATCCTTGTGAAACTTTGCAGATGAGGTTGACGCCTTTCAAGGTGAAGGGGGCTAGGCTGACCTACTGGGTACCACCTTTCAGGAAGGATCAAATCCAGTGAAGTGCAGGACTTTGGTACCAGCTTCGTGCAGTCATTGAATAAGAATGGGGTGGGATCCTCCTCTCACAATTGCAGTGTCTGGGTGTTATGCCCTAGGTTTTGCAATGGCGGTGGTCTAAAAACAATCACTCTTACTATCTGTGACTTAATCACAGGCCAAACTATCTCGATTTTTCATTGTAGTTAATGTCCGAGACTTCTTCCACAGATTGTTCCATGTCTGCGACTTAGACTCCAAGGTCTGTTAATATGTTTGACTAATTAACCTGCTGTTTCATTACCTGGGACTACTCCGTCCACTCTTAGCTCTTGCAGTATCTTAGCTGACTAATTCTCCATTTCTCTCACTATGGTGGCTTAACTTCAAGCTTTCTCTCAGTTACTGAGATTTAGTCATCCACTATCTCGATACCTGTTACTTAAGCCCCTGAATTTTTAAAATAGACTTAACTTAGTGCTCCAATCCCCGTTATGTCAATAGGATGCCCAGCACCAGTGTGGGAAAACCACTTCATATCAGTGCTTCAAAGTGTTTTAATTTCTGTGCCTCGAATTCTTTTTTTTTTAAAAGTGTAATCTGAATGTATTAAAAAGACTGTTGTGTGCTTTCTTCTATGTTCTAAGTTCAAGTCACTGTACGTCTCCCCATCATGTCCTGATCTTTTAAAATCTCTGATCAACCAGGTCGCATACTCCATGATATTTTGTGGCTAACTTTTCATGTTGTTCTTTGGAGCTAGGCCAAATCCAATAGCAGATAATGAAACAATAAAAAAGTAATCTCTCATATAGTTCTCAACATTTTGGATTTGAAAGCCTACTCAAGGCGCCAACAACAGATTGCTTTTTTGACCTGCCTTTTGGAGTACTTCATTTCTCAAATGTAACCATATCTTTCGCTTAGTATGTATCTTGAAACAAACTCTTTCAACTTCTTTGAGCTTTCATTATCTTTCATTTACATTCGACCTCTTTTAACATCTCAATCATCAGCTATCATGATATCTTTCTAAATATTAGATGATTTAGACTTTTTTTTTTTTTTAACGTTTTATTAAATAAGAAGCCAGAGTAACAGCATAGATATACGTATCTGGCAAAAGAAAATAAACAATTGCAGGTCCACATAATCTGCTGGAATCCTCAATCGCTATACATTTTGTGGTAAGTGAAGCACAGTGACCTGTAGTATAGTCTATAGATCCATTGTCGACATTTGCTAATTTAGCATGAGCTTCGCTGCCATGAGACTGCTTTTGCGCACGACTCTGCATGCATATATTTCGCAAGACTTTGCGCCCTTTTCACATGAGAACTGTCTACCTTGCACGTTCTCTGCTGTGCTCTGAGGTTGAGTCTGCACGGGATGTTCAAGGTCGAACAACAATGCCCCTTGTTATTCCGGTCTGGTCAGTCCCTCGCACCTAGACATAACATACTACACACAGCTGCACTATTGGAAATCATGTGCTTTAATATTGCAAACGAGACTGGTTTTGAGGCACTTGGAGAGACACATTTCCAAAGAGAAGAGCTGTGCTTGTCCTGCGATGTGAACATAGGCCTTGAGGTATGGGGGTCTGCTGACAAAGCCCAGAGGTCTTCTTTTTTATAATAAACAATCTCTTGTCACGGGGAGGGTGGTTAGATTGTTTAGCCCTTTTCCACAGTTTTTTTATAACATGATATCCCAGTTTGTATTCTATGATATTGTAACAATGCTGACTATATTGTGTTTATGCATTTTGCTGCTAATATTGGCACGTGTACTGCACCATAGAACGCGTTAGTGGAAATCATTTTAAACTATACCATGTCTCTGATTACTCGCATTGTGGACAAGTATGAGTGAGTCAGCGAAAGAGTGTCTGGCTCCCGCAATTCCCAAGATAGAGTGACGTGTTCTGAGTTATCTAATCATTGGTAGCTTCGCTGTAGACGGAGAACGAATGAGACACTATAGCTAGTCGGTTTGGGATTTTGGGTACTAATGTGGTAGGTTGGTACACCCCTATTCACTGAGGTCCTGTTTTCCTGTGCATAGTTCTGTATATGTGCAGTGCAGAATCCCCGCAACATGGCGCTGCCAACGTTTGGACTGGTTCTTATCTGCGAGACGCTTGAGTAGTGCTTGTGCTTGTCCACAATACCCTCATTTCTGCCTCCGGAGGTGGTTGTGACGGTGTAACCTCCTATATTGACATTTTTATAGGTTCTTTCAAGCTTGAAGTTTAAAAAAAGGTTTCTCTCTCTTATTTGCCCTTGTTGTGCTGTCGACTTTGAAGTTGTTCTACATTCTTTTTGTGATGGGGCATAATATTGCTATTCACAATTGCACTCCTCTCTGGGATTACTTAAGAACTTATGCTGTCCCTGATGCTGGTGTGGATCTGATTTTTGTAGTAGAAGCGGATCCTGCGTATCCGTTCGAGGTTTTTTACTCGTGGGTCACCTTTCCGGCGGTGGACGGCGAAGACAATCTGTTTCATGAGTACACCGACACGGCTGTTTCGATTGCGTATCAATCCTATCGGACCCTTGAGGTTCCGCTCACAGCTTGGCAACACCGCATTTGGTTTAATGGCGCCCTTCCTCACTCATTCATGCCGGTCCGTCTGGGTCCTTTTTTCAATAGAAGGGGCCACATGGCCGGTGTTGGCTGGGTATGCACCTCATCCGCGTGGATTAACGGCAGCAACCCTGGCAGAGCTACGCGTGTTACATACTTCTCTGATATAAGTACATAGAGCTGTCATTCAGTTTGTGTCACGTACTTTCCACCTGGACTTGCTGCGGGACCTGGTGGGGTGACTATCAGTCCCGTTATTGTTAATTCGGTGATGGGCAAGCGCCCAACAAATAAGGATGAAATGCCTTATTGGCTTGCTGAGAAATTTGGACAGCTTGAGGCTGTTTTTTCTAATATCTCTCCTGTAGAAAAACATCGGATTTTGACTATTAGTTTGCTTAAAGACTTAATTCCTGAAATAGCTGATTGCAACACCTGGGGCAAGGTGTTCGCAGCTGTGTATTTGAAGTGTTTCGGCACTCCCTCTATGACTGTTTATCCCTCCGTGTTTAAGCGTGTTCAATATGAGCATGGGGCAGAAGCGGTGGTGGAACTGGGGATTCGTCTGGTGGGAGTGTTCGACATGGTGGCTGATACGATCCTTGCCAATGTCAAGGGCGATGCAGTAAGCTTTCAAGTCGCTAACCGCTTGGCAGCAGTCCCTGATGCGGACAAACCACGCACATTACCAAATATTATTGCAAAGGCTTATAAGACCATTGGCTGCAATAGTTTGGGTATTAAGCCTTTTACTCAAACACAAGCTCAGTCTCAAGCACAATGAGAGTTCCATCTGATACAGATGGACGGCTTGTCTTTTCTAAAAAGAACTGGAAAAACAAAAAGAAGGGGGGGCAGCAACTGCAACAGAAGCAAGGGTCGCGTGCTGGCTCACTGACACATGAGACTTCTGAGCGTACTTATGATTTGCGCGACCGCGCAAAAACTAAGACTCCTGATAGATTTCAGGTCCCTGATCAGCGTTCTCCTCATTTTTCACTGGAATCATCTGGCTCACAAGTCGGTGGTGGAGAACGTCAGGATTGTGGCACGAGTCAACCTGTTTCACTGGGACGTGATCTACTTCGTCAGTTTGACGGCAAAGGGAAACAGGAGGAACAACCACGCTTCCGTGCCTCTTTTCAAAACCCGGCTGCTGGACCGGACTGGAATTGGGCGGTGACCCTGCTCGACAGCGCAGCGGAGCTTACCATAGTGCGGGAGGCTCTGCATACTTGTCTGAATGTGATAGCAACTGAAACTTTCATTACTGTGGAGACAGCTGACGCCCGGGTTTCCCCCCGGATCGGCTGTATAATATGGTCTTTCGTATAGAAGATGACATCGAGCGGGTGGTCACAGGGATTTCTGGGGAGAATAAGACCGCTTCCTATGACATTTTATTAGTGGAGGCGGATTAGCCCCCACCTTTTGTTCTGGATGCAGCACGTGGGGAGGACGTGAAACTTCCTAGTTTTTCATGTTACATCCCCAAGGAGCATGCTGAGGCTTTTGCAGCTGAGTGGGCTCTGGCCCTGGGGCCGACTCTGTACCGTAATCAAGTTGGCTGGGATAAAGATTCACCACCACATGAAATTCCATTGCGGTCTATGCCTCAACCACAACCCCAATATCCCATACGGTGGGAAGCTAAAGGTCCCGTTGCTGATATTCTCACTCAGAGTATCAAGGAGTGATTGAAACGTGTGTCACCAATGAATAATCTGCTTTTTACTGTATCCAAACCCGATGGGTCTTACCGCATAGTTTTTGATTACCGGCATTTGAACTCTCATTGTCGGACCTTTGCGGTACAGAATACCCATAGCTCTGCTTTAGTGAACAGTATAGTTCGTAAAAAATATATAACAACACTTGATATTTCCATTGGTTTTTATAGCCATAACTTGTCACCTGAATGCAGTCAATAGACCTCATTCACGCCCGGTGGAAAACAGAAAAAATACCGATGTTTGCCTATGGGGTATAAGAATAGCTCCAGGGTTTTCGCCGCACGTGTTCTCTCTCTGTTGGACAGCATAGACCCAGATGCATACTCGTACGTGGATGATATTTATCTCACAGATGACGAATTATGGCCCCATCTGTGCCGTGTTGAGCGCATAATTCTGGAATTCGCGGACTACGGCTACAAATTTAATTTTGCTAAATCACACATCGCTTGTTATGCGGTGCTCTTTTTGGGCTATGAGCTCAATAATGAAGGTCGGGGTTTAGCTCCCCACTTTCTGGAGAAATGCGCACGTTTGCAGTCTCCAACGACCCTTAAGAAACTTCAGTCTTTGCTGGGAATTTTGAATTTCCGGCTTTCGTATATTCCCAGCGTATCAAGCCGCTTTATGCCTTGATACAACCTATATTTTCAAAAGCCAGCTGGTTACCGGAACATTCTGCTATTTTACTTTCTTTGCAATCTGATTTGCTTGAATCTAAGTACTTGTTGACGCATGATAACCACACTAACCAAAGTACCTATCGCATACAAATCATATTTGTACACTTCGGCCGAAATGAGGTTTTCGACTGTTGAAAATGTTTTAACAACTGTGCAGATGGCGGTCCTAAAGGAACATGCACTGGCACAGGGGAAACGCATTTTGGTGGTTACACCTTACCCTGCTTTAGAAGCGGTGACAAAGGCAACTGTGCCAAACGCAAAAGCTTTGCATCCCAGTTGGATACAATGGGCCACTTCCTTGACATCCCCGGATGTCATGTTTATCTTTGACACCTCTCTTCAGACTCAGGAGTTCTTGCAGTATGAACACGTTCATCCACCTCCCCAGTCTTTGCTTCCTTTGGAGGAGTACGCATGTATCATTTACACCGATGGTTCGGCACAACTGGCCACGGTTCTAAACATGCTTATTCAGCGGCTTGTGCTATTGTAGCCGGTACAGTGGTGAATGGTGAGTTCAAATCTTCCATTGTGCATACTCAGGTAGTGGGGGACTGTACCGCTCAATTGGCCGAACTGCGCGCTTTGGTTCTTGCTCTCGAGTTTGCTGATCCAAATGTTTTGAGTCCGATTGTCTGCGACTCTTATTACTGTGTTCAGTCTTTTAATGACAAAGTATTCTTTTGGTCTTAAAATGATTATCGAGATTCTAAAGGCAGCACAATTAAGCATAAAATGCTTTGGGCTCGAGTGGCAGATCTTAACGTCTGCCGCTCACACGTTATACATACTCTTGGCCACCAGCATGTCGGAGCGCTTGCTCTTGGGAATTGTTTGGCTGATGAAGCAGCCAAATCTGCAGTCGCCACTTGTTCATTGGCAGCCGTTACTAGATCCATGACTAAGATTGATAACATTTTGGCAGCAATAGCTGCTACTAAGGAGGGCCTCAATTACCCGCTAGGGTTCCCTTCTAAATATTCTTATCAGTTAACCCCCGAACAAGTTCCTTTTGCTAGAATACCGTACGTTGGAGATCGGCTGATTCCCAACACGGACCGCAGACACATTTTAATCAAAATCACACACGAAGGCATGGCGTGTCTGCGACTGTTTCTATCTTGCAGCACCTTTATTGGTGGCGTGGTTTATATAAACAGACCCGCAATTATGTACTTTCTTGTGACATCTGTCAACAAATCAAGCCTTCTGCTGTAACACGTTCACCACAAACACCGCTTTGCATTGCTTATCGCCCTTTTGCTTGTGTGTATCTTGATCACTGCGGTCCCTTTTCTTTCAGACACTGCATGTAAATATATTTTAGTTGCAGTGGATTTGTGCACTAGCGCTGGGATGCTCTAGGGTTACTACGGGCTCTACAAAACCTTAAATAATAAATAATAAATGCCTTTGGGTATGGCTACAACGCAGTGCTGACGCTCAAAATGTCATCAGGGATTTGTCTCTTTGTAGGGATTTTTGCCTGTGGCACCTTTCATTCAGACCAAGGTCCAGCATTAGCCTCTAAGGCGTACAAGGAGACGATGAGGTCTGTGGGGGTGCTGGTGCAGTTTTCGTCTCCATACAGGCCTGAGGGCAACTCAGTTGTGGAGTGAATGAACCGTGACTTAAAGCAATCCTTGACAGCTTGAGTCTTGGGGCTGGCAGGAACTGGTTAGCCCATTTGTATGGCGTCCAACGTGCACTTAATAATCTCCCTAGAAGACCTCTGGGTGGGCGGACCCCATACAAGATGCTCTTTAGCATCAAAATGTTTGTGCCAGACCTTGATGGTCTAGACTTTGCGGCGGCTGCCGTGACTTTTGATGTAGATAATCATTCTACTATGTTACAGAACCTACAAGATACCCATGCCAGCCTTGCTACTGAACATTTGTCCTCCGCAGCTGAAGAAGCGCTCCTGAATCTGGTGATCAGCTGGCTTCCTAAAGTTGGATAACTGGTCCGAGAAAAAGTGAAGAACAAAAAGAAATTTGGTCCCTCTTATCGTGCACCGGTTCCAGTGCTTGGCCTAAAGGGTACTCGAACAGTCATTTTACCTCCTCTTCCAGGTCGCAAAGACAACAGATACATCTCAGTGGACAATGTCAAGCTACAACATCTCGCCTATCCTGAATAGTGTGACCCCTGATGTTTCATATCCCACAATTTCGAGAGAACTCGTGAAAGTGGAACGTCATCCAACATGCCACACAACACTGTCATTGAGATGGACCCTGTTGTTGATCGTTCTTCTATTCCCCCAGCTTCCTCCTGCAACGTGGAGGCTGTATACACATATCCTACAAGTGGGTCCTTTCATGATTTTCCGGATAGTCCTTTGCACCATGACAGTTTTTCTTTTGCCTCCACCTCCTTGGGGGACCCGACAAAATTGTCAATTTTTTGGTCCTGGTGTATATGGACTTATTTGGTTCCTCCCTGGACATACATCTGGTTGTTACTAATTTTAATTTTTCTTTTTATAACAATTGGATTCGTAACTGTTTTTTTCTTACTCATCAATGGTCACTACTTGCCTGAACGCTCTGCTGTAAACCCAGTTGATGGTATTTTGGCACCCCATTCATCTTCCCACATCATGAAGTGTGACCAGACTCTTTTTAACATTTCAGCATTCCCAATTTCTGATGGTATCGTTTGGGATAAAGTGGATTTCCAAGTTCATGGTCCAACTGAGCTCATTAATGTACCATATATCTTTCGTGTTTCTATGGGTGATGTGGTGACACAAGAGATCCGTTCCGATGATTGGGACGTGCATGCAATACAAGCCTTGTTTTCAGATTTAAAATATTATGCTGCCTTTGATGCCGAAGACTTGTATATGAGTTCTGCCAATTATGCTGACCTGTTCTGTTATCAACATTATGGGCATAATTTCATACACAAGACCAGTACATTAGGTCCTGTCGTAAATTACATTCAGTGGGAACATTGCCCAACACCGTTAAAAGGCAGCTCAACAACACTTAAATAGTTTACATACTTTACAGATTTTGATAAATCTAAACCTGAGGCGTATTATTTCAAATTAAGTAGCCCTTCAGCTCAGAGTCATGTTAACCCATAGTAAATTAATATATTCTAATACTTTTCGACATATTCTGTCTGTTAGGGGTTATGACCATTGGAAGGACACCATTGATCTAAAATCAATTTGGGGTTCTAAGGACTGGCAGGTGCGAGGCACTGAAGCTTTGCATCGTGCCTGCCTCATCCCAACACAAATTTAGTTTTTAAATAACACGGTATTCCAAACGACATGCTTTGGTTTAGCTACTGCTAAGAAGATGAATGCCCCTGCCATTCCAACATTAGCTGAATATAAGGATTGGCGCACACGTACAAATTATACCATTGAAGCTTTACAAAGCTTACTTCAAAATAATTCATTTAATGAATCTACGCTGGACCCGCTAGGTTGGCTTGTTTGGCACACTAGTTCAAATGCCTGCCAACTTCACTTCCATAACTCTAGTTTAGGTTTTACTCAAGACAGACCGGACCCTAGGTTTTCTGGTCCTCATACTGTCACAACCTATTCTGTGGGTAAATTATGTCAACAGTGGTAGCAGCACTCTACACTCTCGTCTGTTAAACAACACTTGTTGTCGTTGTCCAACAATATTAATTCAGCCGATTTTGTCTTAGGACCTGGAGGTCCTAGAACAAAACGATAGATATACGCTGCTTACCATGAGATTTGGAAACTTTCACAAATTGAAGCAGCTTCTCGTTTGCGGGAAATAGACCAGGCAAACTTAGAAAAAGTTTTGGCTGTTGTCGACAACCGTATTAATACACTGTCTTCACGCATATATACATTAGATAATATTGTTTCCTCTGTTATTGACATTGTACAAGAAGATGTGTCTCTGTTATATCATGGTCAGAGTCAATTGAGTTCTGTAATGCAATTTGCATGGACTTTGCAAACTCTGAAAATGGGAAAAGTACTGTGGGATTATTTGAATGCAACTGCTTTGTTTTCTGCATTTAATTTAACATACAAACAGCAATTCATGTCCATGAAAGATGCAACCTACATTCTTCTGCATATTGAAACAAGCATTGGCATAGCCAATATGTCTCGTCTTTGGGACCTTATGTATTTAGCCAGAACTTTTGGCTATGTTGTAGAGCATTGTAGCTGCTGTGCATTATGTTGAAAAGTTATAATAAAAAGTGTTAAGCATTTTTTTTACCTTTATACAAACAAAGACAACATTATATACAACTGAAAAACCGGATAAAAAAAAAAAGATTTTAACATAAAAAATGTCTTCTAGTTGTTTTGTACTTGCACTGCTGGCAACTTCTGCCTGCCTGCTTGTTTGTTAATTATTTTTTTTTTGTTATGGGGGAGCTGGACATAAATAACAGGGGAGTGAAGGTTGGAAAACAGTAATTTAATTAGAACACGAGCAGCGAACGGACACTAGGGTAGAATCAACAGATGCCAGATTCCAAGGGCAGACTGACATGATGCTTAGGTGGTGCGCTGATGCAAAATGGTGGTGGTGAATGATGTTTGGTGCTCAGGTGGTGACACTATATGGTGTGGATTGGAGGTACATTGTGGAGTTCTGGAGTTGAAATATGTTGTTTGGTGTGTAATTATGCAATGTGTATTGGAAATGTGTGGAGTTGGGATTGTGTGGCCTGGGACTGTGGTGTTGAGTGAAATTATGCTCAGTGAAATTGTCATGGGGTGGAATGCATTTATGTTGATTGGTGGTATGTGGTATAGAGTGCATTTATGTGGAGTGTATTTGTTGCACTGAGTGCAATTATGTGGCATCGAATTATGTGCCACAGTGGTATTTTTTGGAGTGTATTTATGTTGCATTGAATAGAGTGTGATTATGTGGCGTGTAATTATGTGGCACTGATTGGTATTATGGGGAGTGTATGTCTTCAGTAGAGTGTAATTATGTGGCATGTATGTTGCATTGAGTGCAGTGTAATTATGTAGCATATAATTATGTGGCACTGTGTGGCATTATGTGGAGTGTATTTATGTTGCATTGAGTAGAGTAAGTATGTGGTGTGTAATTATATGGCACCGAGTGGTATTATATGAAGTGTATTTGTTGCATTGAGTAGAGTGTAATTATGTGGCGTGTAATTATGTGGTACTGAGTGGTATTATGGGGAGTGCATGTTGTATTCAGTAGAGTCATTATGTGGCGTCAAATTATGTGGCACTGAGGCAGAGTGGGGAATGCTGTTACACAACTGAGCTCGTGTACAGAGCCTGGGGCACAATAAGGTGGAATGAGGCACCATAAGGAACAGTGAGGCGGAATTCCTGGACAAGTTTTAGAGCTGTGCATTTAGCTTTATGCCCTGACTTCTGCAACACCTCTAATTCACAGCACTACAAAGCCAATGCAGTTCGTAAAGGCACTATTTTAAGACAAGTTTCTTAAAAAAAGAAAAAGGCAGTTGAACACCCCCTAGACCCACACACAGAAAGGACTACCAACTCTGCACATTATTCAAACTAATTCGACCCACCTCCAGGCTGCAAACGGCATGGAATGTGCTAGCTCCAGTGTTCTGTAAAGCGCCGCAGTGGCGCTACAGATGTTCTGGCAATGCTTGGAAGTCCAACAGGCAAGTAATTGGTAATAAATGGCACGGCTCCCTCCCACCAGCAGCTTTAAAGCGATCCTGTTTTTTTTCTTCTTCTTTTTGCTAAGCGACCCACCCCCCCCCCCCCCCCCCCTTGGCCTCTTGCGTCAGGCACAAGATCTCGCTGCTAATGCAAACTGCGACCTCTGACTCCCAAGTTATGGGGGCATCATATAGTCTTTAAACTGCAGCCTCTGCCATCTGACACAGCTAGGAGTCAAGTTTCCTTTTCCCAGCAGACACCGAGATTACATTTTCCCTCCGTCTGCAGGAGTTCACATCAGGATAGAAATGCTCAGTATTTAAAAAGCATAGTCAGACAACATCTCGTTTAATGTTATTTACACAAATATGTAATTAATTATGATGTGCTGCACGGGGGAGGTAGCTTGTTTTGTTCCAATAGCATCTCAGTTGTTAAAAGAAATATCAGACAACAGGTACAGATCTGTGAGGCTTTCCCTCCTCGTGCACGGCCAATGGTAATCCCCCCGCACGGACCACCTGCGGGGTTCCCCAGACCCCTCGTGCATTCACTCAGTAGCCCTGCTGCTGGTACCCTGGGCCGGCACGCCAATTAATGTCAATTCTAATTTGAGCACCTGTCCACAACAAATTATGCAGAGACCACCAACTCTTCCCAGTGAGGCAATTAGGACGCGGTTTTCACTGTGCCTGTGATAGTTTTCTAATCATGCAAAAATGTCACAACCAATCATAAATGCCATGTGTTTGTGGAACCTTTACATATGGGGCTTGTGAGGAGAGAACCCTGTGCTGTTTTGCATCACAACACCTCTTAAAAGTTGTGACCCGTACTCATACTGCAGTACGGCAGTTACGAGAAATAAACAAGTTATACATGTTACACGCGCACACAATGTCTGACATTTGTTGTAATAAAAGGACATTGATAAGGACTTTAAAATACTGGAAACCTTAGACAGTGACCATTTTATCCAGAGCACAGAACTTGCACAATGACAAAGTAATTTAGATGAATTTGGCGGGCTACAGAGGTTAAAGAAGCCAACATTGGAAATAATAAACCCGGACAGCATAGCAGAGTGGAAAATTAATTATCCATGAAGCTCTGCAGGGAATAATCCCCTTTTAACAATAATGCAAAACTGCCCGCGCCACAGATAGCAGCCTACAGCGCCCATGCCTCAACATGGAGCACGGCAACGTCGTTCTTAGTTGAAAATAATACCGATAAAGCACGCAACATTTCAGTGAAAGGTCAGCAAAAAGGACTAACACCTGGTTTACCGCAGCCCTGAGACACACAAAGAGAACTAAACAAGCTAAGCCACTACACAAAGCAAAGCAACTCTGATCTTAAAATCCTAGAAGCTTATGGCACATGGAGTAGATTATACAAAACAAGCCCGAAAGTGGTGCGTGCGCGAGCGCGCTTGTGCCCGCCGCGGCAAAAGTGAAAGCGCCGCTTTTGCCCATCTGTTTCCAATGAACGCGACCGTGAGATGCGGCGTGATAATTGGAAACATGGCGCGCCTGCTCGCTCCCGTGGACCCTAGGCCAAGTCAGAGAGAAGGCGGGCCATGCAGTAGGTGTGATTAAAAAAAAAAGCGCATGCACAAGCGTTTTTGGAGTTAAAAAGCCCTTACTCTAAGTCTCGCAGAGCAGCGCATGTGCGCTGGCTCAGGCGAGACCTAAAAATTGACCCTTTGCCCTTTTCTGTAGCAGACTCTGACTCTGCTCTTTGGTTGATCTATGGGGTTATATCTTTACCTTTCTCTCTGTTTCAATTTAGCTCCTGGATGAAACATTACCCTGTAGCCACTTTGAGACTCTTGGAAGCGCTTTTCTACATTAACTGTGGTTCTTGCCTATCGATATTAAGGGAAGATACCGAGGTTTATCTTCCCGGGGAGGGTTGTGATTCCACAGTAGGGCCTTCCCTAATATGCAAAAACATACAATTGCATGGAGCATGTAATCTCGCATGTGTTTTGAAAGGTAAACCAGTGCCCGCCATCATTCTCACGTTGTCTCTGCTTACTAACGGTAGCTATCTTATTTGAAATAACCAAGAATGCTGCAGCTTGCTTGCTGGCATACCGTACATTGTGACAGTTTCACAGCGTGTAATTTGTTGCAATAATGTGCTTTTTCCACCCCAGCGTGGCCCGCTGGATAGTTCAGTTTGGCCTTCAATACCAACTTTGAAAGCAGATTTCAACAAGCTGAGCAGATTAAAGGCGCTTTTAACCCAACAAGAAGTTGCACTGACTTCGGCACGAGAAACCTTCACCCTCCAGGAGGCTAGTGCGGGCACTGAAATTCAAACACTTTTAAGTGCAAACCTCCCACTACATTTTGGGGAGTTGATTCATCGCATTTTCAATGCGTCAAATACTCCAGGCCTCGCACATTTTTTTAAGGCTGTGTGTTCTGGCCTGGTGTCTTCTTTTCAGACTATATTTGGTGCAATACCTGCATTATTCATTCTGTCTTTTCCAGCGTCTTTGGCGGTTTTCCCCTAATATTGGCATTAGCTTCTGGAATCCTGCTTCTGCTGTGCCTGCTACGCAATGGCTGCTCCTCTTGTGGTGCTGCACAGACCGGGCCGGCTGCAATTGCTTCGTGACCGGATGCAACAATGCTTCAGTACACTGCCACTTAAGACTCAGCATGTCTTATGGATTATCCTTCCGTTTTGCGTATTTCACTTGCGTGCAACCAGTTTTTTCATGCCTCCGCTTTCAATTTATGTGGGCATTGAATTTATGCCTTTCGAATACGTCCTGCCCGGACCCGGATTTCTACCAGCTGATGAGCCCCTTAGTTGCTCATGAGCAGGACTGTTCTGGGATTGGCTTAATGACGCATGCTGCTGCACTTGGAATTTTGGCACAATGGGATATCTGTGGAGCTGCACAGAATCTACTACATCAGAGTTACATTGAATATCATGCAAGTTATCCTGCAATGCTAATGGAAGCGTCCGACTATGAAGAACACTCTTGTTCCTTCATCTTGCTGAATTGGATGGCATCTCTTTTTTCTACTGATGACAATGATGGCCTTTTGGAAGGTATTGCATTCTTCTGCACCTACACCTTGATGGATTAATCGCATACATGGCCAGCTGGCATCATTTGGTTTTCGGTTGCTTTATTCCCACTATTTTGTTTCCTTTTGCTTATTTTAGAGCTTGTTTTTTAATATGGACTTTGGTTTTAGCTTTTTCCAAATTTATGGACATGCCTATTAATATCTGCTCACGCTTTTTGAACTCTGTTTTCTTGCTATGTTTACATACGATGGACTTACTAGGGAGAGGGTGTAGTATAGTTTATAGGTCCATTGTCGACATTTGCTAAGTTAGCATGAGCTTCACTGCCATGAGACTGCTTTTGCGCAAGACTCTGCATGCTTATATTTTGCAAGACTTTGTTTGTGCCCTTTTCACATGAGAACTGTCTACTTTGCACGTTCTCTGCTGTGGTCTGAGGTTGAGTCTGCATGCGATGTTCAAGGTCGAACAACAATGCACCTTGTTATTCCGTTCTGGTCAGTCCCTCGCACCTAGACATAACATACTACACACAGCTGCACTATTGGAAATCATGTACTTTAATATTGCATACAAAACTGGTTTTGAGGCACTGGGAGAGACCCCTTTACGAAGAGAATAGCTGTGCTTGTCCTGCGATGTGAAAATTGCATCTAGGCCTTGAGGTATTGGGGTCTGCTGACAAATGCCAGAGGTCTTTTTTTTAATAATAAACTATCTCTTGACATGGGGAGGGTGGTTAGGTTGTTTAGCCCTTTTCCACTGTTTTTTATAACATGATATCCCCGTTTGTATTCTATGATATTGTAACAATGCTGACTATATTGTGTTTATGCATTTTGCTGCTAGTATTGGCACGTGTACTGCACCATAGAACGGGTTAGTTGAAATAAACATTTTAAACTATACCGCGTCCCTGATTACTTGCATTGTGGACAAGTATCTGTGAGCTAGCGAAGGAGTGTCTAGTTCCCGCGATTCCCAAGATAGAGTGACGTGTTCTGGGTTGTCTAATCATTGGTCGCTTCGCTGTAGACGGAGAAAGAATGAGACACTATAGCTTGTCGGTTTGGGATTTTATGTACTAATGTGGTAGGTTGGTACACCCCTATTCACTGAGGTCCTGTTTTCCTGTGCCTAGTTCTGTATATATCAATAAATCAGGGTTTTATAAAGTGCGCTACTCACCCGTGAGGGTCTCAAGGCACTGGGTTGGGGGGCGGCTCCAGATGAGTTGAAGAGCCAGGTCTTGAGGTCCTTCCTGAACGTGTGCATGGTCAGGGAGCGTCTGATGTTCATAGGGAGCTCGTTCCAGGTCGTGGCTGCGATGTGGGAGAAGGCTCTCCTACCTGTTCTGTTTCTGCGGATGTGGGAAACCTCTGCCAGGGCGAGGTCGGTGGATCGGAAGTTCCTCTTGGGTGCATGGAAGGATAATCTCCCGTTGAGGTATTTAGGTCTGATGTTGAGTGATTTGTAGGCGTGGGTGAGGAGTTTGTAGGTGACTCTCTTCTCGACGGGGAGCCAGTGGAGGTCTTGTAGGTGTTGGGTCATGTGTTCGTGGTGCAGTGTCCCGAGGATGAGTCTGGCTGCGGTGTTCTGGATGGTTTGGAGTCTGTGTAGAAGGGTTCTGTTGATACCGGCGCATAAGGCGTTGTCGTAGTCCAGTCTGCTGGTTATGAGTGCGTGGGTGACGGTTCTTCTGCAGTCGGGGGGGATCTATTTGAAAATCTTGCGATGGATGCGTAGTCAGTTGAAACTGGTGGAGGCAACGGTGTTGATCTGGCGGTTCATGGAGAGGGAGGAGTCGAGGATGATGCAGAGGTTTTGTGCATGGTCGGTGAGGGTGGGTGGGCTCCCGAGGGCGGCGGGCTACCATGTGTTGTCCCAGACGGAGGTCCAGGCTGCCACATTTTTCCTTCCTTCCTGGAAACAGAGTCTGGTGTCATCGGGCTTCTTCGTGAGTGAGAGGATGAGCTGGGTGTCGTCGGCGTAGGATACAATGCTGAGCCCATGCTGTTTGACGATGGCGATGAGGGGGGCCATGTAGATGTTGAAGAGCGTGGGGCTGAGCGATGGTCCTTGGGGTACTCCGCAGATGATATCGGTGGGTTCGGAAAGGAAGGGAGAGAGTCTGATCCTCTGGGTTTGGCAGGAGAGGAAGGATTGTATCCAGTCGAGGGCGACTCCTTGTATCCCCGCCTCGTGAAGTCTGCCTGCCAGTGTGCGATGTGAAATGGTGTCGAAGGCTGCGGAGAGGTCCAGAAGGATGAGGGCTGCGGTATGTCCCTGGTCGAGTAGCATGCAAATGTCGTAATTTGCGGCGAGGAGGGCGGTCTCGGTGCTGTGGTTGCTGCGGAATCCAGACTGGGAGGCGTCCAGGACGGGGTTCTCTTCGATGAAGGCGGTCATTTGGGTGTTTACAAGTCTCTCAGTGACTTTGGCAGCGAAGGGGAGGAGAGAGATGCGCCGGTAATTCTTCAGGTCCGTTGGGTCGGCCGTTGGTTTCTTGAGGAGGTGTTTAATCTCCGCCCGCTTCTAGTCTGGGTAGATGCCGGACCTGAAGGAGGCGTTGATGGTCCACCCTAGTTCAGGCGTGATGGCAGCGGCGGCCCTGTGGAATATGTGCGGTGGGCAGGGGTCCGTTGGGGCTCCGGAGTGGGTTTTCTTCATGGTCGTGGTGATGTGTTCTATGGTGGCGGGATTCCAGGTCATGATGGAGGGCTTATCGGCAGCAGGGAGGGGGGGGGGAGGGGGGTTCTGGCGTCTGTTAGTTGAAGTTGTCGTAGAAGACCTTGATCTTCAGATGGAGGTAGGAGCTGAGCTTGTCGCAGAGTTCTTGGGAAGGTGTGACGTCCGTGGCTTCGCTGGGGGTTTTCCGAACTGCTGTATGACTTTAAACAGTTCTTTGATGTTGTTCGCGTTGGTCTGGACTTTGTCTCTTATGAAGATCCGCTTGGTGTCTCTTATGCGCTGGTGGTAATCCTTCAGGGCGCTCCTGTGATTGTTCCGTGCTTCCGTGGTTTTCTGTTGTCGCCAGGTTTTCTCTAGGCGTCTGCAGCAGCGTTTGGCTTCTTGTAGTTCAGTGGTGAACCAGGCGACCTTCATGGGGCGTAGTTTGGCGGGCGGCAGGAGATCCAGCAGTGGAATTCCCTGGCTGTGGAGTTGGTGTCGGTCGAGGCGCTGGGGGGGATATGAAAGAGGGAGGTGTTGAGGAGTTCCTCAGAGACCTTGCTCCAGTTCCTTCGTGGCATGGGCGGGGCAGGCTTGGGTACGGTGGTGGTGTTGAAGGTGAAGTGGACACAGTGGTGGTCCGTCCATAAGGGCTGCGTGGTGTGGCGGAGGCGGATGTTTGTCCCAAACGTGAAGATGGGGTCGAGGGTGTGTCCAGCTTTGTGCGTGGGTGTGTTGACCAGCTGCTTCAGTCCGAGGTTGTCGAGGAGAGTGGTGGAGTCAGGGTTGTCGAGGTGGAAATTCAGGTCCCCGAGTAGGATGTAGTCCTTTGAGGTGATGGCGTCGGGCAAGAGGGTGTCGATCAAGTCCCAGATCTCTATGGCGTGTCAGTGGAGGGAGCGCACGTTGAGGAGGATGCAAGTTAGGGTTTCGGCGGTGTGTACACCATGCGGGCCTTTGGCGGTTGGGGTGGTTTTGTCGACGGTGAAGGATCTGCGGCAGAGTTTGCACGAGAACTGTCCATGGGTGGTGATGGGCGAGGATCTTTCGCAGTCGGTGTGTCTTCCGGGGTTGAGTACGTGGAGTGCCGCGGAGTCGTATCGGCGGGGTCCCGGAGATCCAGGGTTCTGGCGATCCATGGTTCCTGGTGCTGGCCACGGTCAGGTCGCAGACGGGCTTGCCTTATGTGCAGAATCCCCGCAACTAAGTGCTACAAGAAGTCATGTAGGAAGAGTATAATGGCATCATACAATCATAGTAAACGCATCATCGAATGCTGGGGACAAACCCCTTCAGCCCCTGGATGCTTCTGTCATTCCCAATGCTAAAACATAACATGCAGTCAGCAAACCCACTAAAGCTAATCTAAGCTAATACATAAAATGAAATTGCAATTCAGCCATTACCACCCTCAAGGCTGTTCAGAAAAACTGTGGCAGCCTCAGCCTGTGAAAAAAGATGTTTTCCAAAGTGAGAGTCAGTGGGTGGCATACAGCGTCCACCAGACTCTTGGCCTGTAACTTCTTGATCTCCAGCCACTCGTTCTCTCTAGCAAGAATCTCTTGCATCGGGTCTGGAAATAAGGGAACATAACAGTTCCACATAATCTGGCAGATCAGGGCCAGCAGTACCTGCATTTGGAGGACGCACAGCTTCATGATCTCGGCAGAGGCAGAATTGGCCCCCTTAAATACCTTTCTCACCATCTGATGGGGACTTCCAGATGCATAACCCAGGATGCCTTTGCAGTTTCCCCTTCCAAGAACTTGTCACGAACCACAGCAGAATCACCTCACTCCCGCAGCCAAGTCTCAATCCATAAGTTGTTCAACATTTGAAGTGTATAGTCTATATTGTTCCTCTTTACACTAACAGTTTTGTCAAGGTGTCTCAGGGACCTCAATAAAAAGACCTGTGATCCCATTATCATCATCAGGATCATACATCAGTGGTGCCTATATATTGAGAGAGCATTAGAATATCTCGAAATGTGTAAATAATGATCCAGCGTTAGTTGGATCGTAAACATATGCCCTACTCTTGGCTGATGATACCTTTTTGATTTCTGAAACTTCTGTGAGGCTCCAACTTCTCATTAATTGATTGGCTTCCTTTTGTCAAGAAAACAAAATGAAAGGGCTTTAATCCCCATAGATGTTTTCATGATAATATAGTTTTGAAGGTTCACACCTCTAAATGGTAACATCATTTGATTATTATTTAGTTATCTGCATGGTGTTCAACCTGTATTGATTAAATGTTAAGAGTCAATGAACACTTGCTCTTGGAGCCCTCTCTACTGTTAAATTCCCCCAAAAATGTACTCTTATGCTAGTTCTCCAGCTTTGAATGTGACCAATCTGAGGCACTATCTGCCTGTGCTTGGTATACCTTCATGGCTTTATATGTATAGGAGATATGTTAATTTGAGCAAACTGGTGGTCACAGAAAATCGCTTTTTGAAGTTCCTGTTGAAATTAGCTTTGAGAACTCCTAATATCACCTTATGATTAGAGATGGGCCTTAAAAATACAGATCTACCGAGCCTCAAATCACTCCTAATTTGGGTACAGCTATGGTCTGGTGATGCCCTCAGACCTTACAAAAAAAACTATGCCCTGCATAAGATTCTCCTTATGAAGAACTCACAAGACTTACCGTGGTTTGGGTATGTGCATGACTCGGACATATAGAAGATGATCTATTACTCAATTCCAAATGAGTGGTAATAACATTGTATGTTGATGACATATTGTTAACGTTGAAAAATTCATTATAGACCTGGCCTACGGTGGCAACGACTTTGGAGGAAGTGGGGTAATTATCTGCCTTAACACTGAAATTACGTAAATTAGTTATGTGTACCCTATGAAAGAAGTTACGATAAGCGCCTAGATGGTGTTACAACCACAACTCACCTGAAAACCAGGTACCGCAGGAACGAAGAGAGCCACCCCTCTCACCTCTGGACCAAACCTCCACACAGACTACCACGGTAAGGGCGTTTGGTCCCAAGGGGAAAGGGAAGAGAAGTACACCACCCCATGTGTGCTGGGAAATGAAGGAAAGGTACTAGGCGTGATGTCAGATCGTGGTGTGATCAGGCAGAAGAGATATACAGACAACGTCTGTAGTGTAGCCGCAGAGAAGGTAGGAACAACTTTAGGTCTGTAAGACAGAAGCGATAGAAGAACTTTAAAGGTGAGAACAAAAGATGCGGGAAACACACTCTAGTCAAAGTCGTTTTCCTAAAAAGGTTGTAGAAGAAAAAGAAAAAAGAAAACACACTCACCATGGTTGACACAGCATGGTAGCGTATAGCACTATCCAGTTGAAATAAGATGTACTGGTCCAGAGGGCCTAGTTATTCTCCATAGGTACTGCACAGAAGGTATGGTTGGTCTTGGGAAAGAAAAAAGAACTCCATACAAGGTAGTGCAGTGGGCTCTTGCACAGTGGTGAAAACTAAATGAAGGAAAGCGTACTGTATACACCCTACAAGGGTTCCAACAAAATCGCTCCACCTCAGGGGATTTGTTACATGAAGTACGGAACAAAGCGCGGGCAACTCCTGTTGGTGCTCGTTCTGAAATGAGACACATAAGCAAAGAAAAAAGTAGAATTGTACTCGCGTTGGAGGCGGTGCTGCCAGTTCCTGTCGTGCGCCTCAAAGAAAGGGAAGAGGTCAAGTGACCGCGGTTGACGTCAGGGAAAGTGGCTTCTGCCGCGTTGAGAATCTCACTCTGGGCTTCTGCCGCGGTAGGGAAACGTTACACGGCTCCTGCTGCTTCAGGAAAAGACTCGCAGCTTTTGCCGGGGTCAGCAAATGTTTTTGCGGCTCCTGCCGCGTTAGGCAAATGTTTTGCGGCTCCTGCCGCGTTGGGAAGTTCTCGCGCCTCCTGCCGCGTTAGGCAAATGTTTTGCTGCTCTTGCCGCGTTGGGAAGTTCTTGCGGCTCCTGCCATGTTAGGCAACTGTTTTGCGTCTCTTGCTGCACACGGGTGACCTGATAGAGAGGAAGAGAGGCACGCTACTGCGTCCTCTCAAGATAGGGGTCTGGGAGTCAGAAAGGAAGAGGCATGCTCCTGCGTCCTCTCTGGCTGGAATCCTGGATCAGTAAAGCCAAGCACCTGTGTCCGGTATGGGAGGCTCTTTAATAGCCACCTCCCCTTGCCACCTGACGTGCTCCAACCAATGCCGGTAGAAAGGGAATAAAAACAGACATAAGACAGAAAATGGTGGCAGGAACCGGGCTTGAGCAGGGAAAAGTGGTAACAGATGGAGACCACTGCAAATTTAGACGAAGCCATTCTGATACCTCGGTATTATGGTGATTGAAGACTGGGAGCAAGTATATCACTATAATGTGAATATAATATCACAGAATTTAGACAATAGTATCACCAGGTGCCTGTCATTCTCCATGTCATTTATAGGCCATATAGCTCTTAGTAAAATGATAATAATCCCTAGAGTACTCTATGTACCACCACACATTCCTTTGCACATACCACACATAGGCTTGGAAAACATGACAGACCGTTTGAGAGATTATATTGGGGACAGGAGATGGCAATCAATCAATCAAAAACATTTGTAAAGCGCGCTACTCACCCGGAAGGGTCTCAAGGCGCTAGGGGGAGGGGACTGCTACTGCTCGAACAGCCAGGTCTTGAGTTGTCTCCTGAAGGCGAGGTGGTCTTGGGTCAACCGAAGGTGGATGGGGAGGGAGTTCCATGTCTTGGCCGCCAGGTAGGAGAGGGATCTGCCTCCGGCGGTGGTCCTTCGGATGCGTGGTACGGCGGCGAGGGCGAGGCTGGCAGACCGTAGCTGGCAAGTGGGCGTGTGGAAGGTCAGGCGGTCGTTGAGGTACTTGGGGCCCAGGTCGTGAAGAGCCTTGTGTGCGTGGGTGAGGAGCCTGAAGGTGATCCTCTTGTTGACGGGGAGCCAGTGCAGGTCCTTCAGGTGGCTGGAGATGTGGCTGCGTCGGGGGATGTCCAGGATGAGTCAGGCGGAGGCGTTCTGGATGCGTTGGAGACTTTTCTGTAGCTTGGCTGTTGTTCCAGCGTAGAGGGTGTTACCGTAGTCCAGTCGGCTGGTGACGAGGGCCTGGGTGACCGTCTTCCTGGTTTCGGTCGGGATCCATCGGAAGATCTTGCGGAGGGTGTGGAAGCATGAAGAGGAGACGGCGTGGACTTGCCTGGTCATCGAGAGGGAGGAGTCCAGGATGAAGCCCAGGTTGCGTGCGTGGTCTGTCGGCTTGGGGGCGGTGCCCAGGGCTGGGGGCCACCAGGAGTCGTCCCAGGCGGAGGGTGATGGTCCCAGGATGAGGTCTTCCGTCTTGTCTGAGTTCAGTTTCAGGCGGCTGTTCTTCATCCACTCGGCGACGTCTTTCATCCCTTCGTGGAGGTTGGTTCTGGCAGTGTCGGGGTCTCTGGTGAGGGAGAGGATCAGCTGGGTGTCGTCGGCGTAGGAGATGATGTTGAGGTTGTGTTGGCGAGCGATGATAGCGAGGGGTCTCATGTAGACGTTGAAGAGGGTGGGGCTGAGTGATGATCCTTGCGGGACGCCGCAGATGACTTCGGTGGCCTCCGATCGAAACGGGGGGAGGCGGACTCTCTGTGTTCTTCCGGCGAGGAACGAGATGATCCACTTCAGTGCCTTCTCCTGGATGCCGGTGTTGCTGAGGCTTTGGACAAGGGTGTGGTGGCAGACAGTGTCGAACGCTGCGGAGAGGTCCAGGAGGATGAGTGCCGCAGTTTCCCCGTTGTCGAACAGGGCTCGGATGTCGTCGGTGGCTGCGATGAGGGCGGTCTCGGTGCTGTGGTTGGCTCTGAAACCGGACTGCGAGGGGTCGAGGGATCCATTCGTCTCGAGGAAGGCAGCAAGCTGTCTGTTGGCGATCTTCTCGATGACTTTGGCCGGAAAAGGGAGGAGCGAGATGGGGCGGAAGTTCTTGAGATTCGTGGGGTCTGCTGTTGGTTTCTTCAGTAGGGCGTTGAGCTCGACATGCTTCCAGCTCTCCGGGTAGGTGGCGGTGTTGAAGGAGGTGTTGATGACATCTCGGAGATGGGGTGCGATGGTGGAGGCGGCTTTGTTGAAGACGTGGTGAGGGCAGGGGTCAGTCGGAGATCCGGAGTGGATGATATTCATCGTGTGGGCTGTGTCTTCGGTGGTCACTGTGGTCCAGGTGCGGAGAGTGGCGGTGGGGGGCGTTGGTTCGGCGCTTGGGTGCGAGGGTGGTGTGCCGAAGCTGTTGTGGATGTCGGCAATCTTGCGGTGGAAAAACGAGGCGAGGGAGTCGCAGAGATCTTGTGAGGGGGTGATGTCGTTGTTGCCAGTGCTGGGGTTGGAGAACTCCTTGACGATGCTGAAGAGTTCCTTGCTGTCGTGGGCGTTGTTGTCCAGTCGATCCTTCAGAGATTTCTTCTTGGTGGTGCGGATGAGCTGGTGGTGCTTGCGAGTGGCGTGTTTGAGGGTGGTCATGTTGTCGGTGGTCTGGTCGAGGAGCCAGGCTTTCTCGAGGGTGCGGCAGGTCTTCTTGGAGTCCTTGAGTTCGCTGGTGAACCGGGGGGCCTTCTTGCTTCTGGGTTTGCTGGGAGGGTTCTTGAGTGGTGCGAGGTCGTCGGCGCAGGCGGTCAGCCACTGCGTGAAGTTGCGGGTTGCAACGTTGGGGTCCGGTGTGCTGGCAGGGGGGTTCTGGCTGAGGGCGGTGGTGAGCTGGTCGGTGGTGATCTTGCTCCAGCTTCTGTGAGGGGCCTGTTGCGGGTGGTGGTGGGTTGTGGTTTTTCTGAAGCTGAAGTGGACGCATCTGTGGTCGGTCCAGTGAAGTCCGGTGGAGTGGTTGAAGGTGACGTGCTTGCTGGATGAGAAGACGGGGTCAAGCGTGTGGCCGGCGTAGTGGGTGGGGGTATTGACCAGTTGCTTGAGTCCGAGGTTGTCGAGGTTGTCCAGCAGAGTGACGGTGTTGCGGTCCTTGTTGTTCTCCAAGTGGAAGTTGAGGTCCCCTAGGAGGATGTAGTCGGTGGAGGGGAGGCGTGTGGGCTGATGAAGTCCGTGAAGTCTTCGCTAAATTGTGTGCGTGGTCCCGGGGGTCTGTAGACGAGGGTGCCTCTGAGGGTCGTGTTTGGGTCGGTGTGTATCTGGAAGTGGAGGTGTTCGGCGGTGGCGTAGTTGTCGTCGGCGTCGGTTGTGATGCGGATGGTGTTCTTGTGGACGATGGCGATGCCTCCTCCGGTCTGGTTGACGCGGTCCCTCCTGATGATCTTGTATCCATCCGGGATGGCGATGGCGATGTCGGGGGCTGAGGAGGCGTTCATCCATGTTTCAGTGAGGAAGGCGATGTCTGGTGAGGTTGTGTCCAGGAGGTTCCAGAGTTCGACGGCGTGTCTGTGGACGGAGCGGGTGTTGAGCAGGATGCACTTGAGGTGGTTGTTGCTGGGGTTTGGCTTGGCTGGCGCGGTGTATGTTCGGAGGCAGGTGAACTTGCAGGTTGTGCAGGTGAAGGGTCCGTGGAAGCGTTTCGGGGCGGCCCGGCAGCAGGTGGGGTTATGGCCGGTGTTGAGTGCGTTGAGGGTTGCGGCGTCGTAGGTCCGTCGTGTGGGCTGGCGTTGGCGGGGGCCAGGGATCCTGGCACTGGGCGCGGTCCAGGCGCGGACGGGCGCAGACGGGCTTGCCTTAGGCGCGCCCGCTGCGCGGCCTCCATAAGAGGGCAGAGGGAGGGAGGAGGAGCTGGGAGGTGGGAGCGGGGTGGCCAATGGGGACGAGGGGGGCGGGGACGCGGGCCAACGGAGGTGAAAAAAACGGCGGGAAAAACTGAGGCGGGGGGCAGGGAGGGGGGTGGCACAAGGGTACAGAAGGCAAAAATGAAGGACACAGGGGTACAGGCAAGGGCGATGAGGAGGGGTACAGAAGGAAAAAAAAGGGAGAAGGCACAAGGTACAATCGAACAGCAGTCAGGGACACACAGGGTACAGAAGGCAAAAATGAAGGACACAGGGGTACAAGTAAGGGCGGTAAGGAGGGGATACAGAAGGAAAAAATGGAGAAGGCACAAAGTACAATCGAACAGCAGTCAGGGACACACAGTCAGGGACACACCAGTGCGGGGCACAGTGATCACCTGGCAAGCGGCTGGAGCAGCGGAGCGCGAGTCTCCCAGGGGCTGTGCGGCGGTGAGGGGAGCGACCTGCCTGGTGACAGGGTCAGAGGTCGCTCTCTCTACCGCCACGCGGCCTCCATAAGAGGGCAGAGGGAGGGAGGAGGAGCTGGGAGGTGGGAGCGGGGTGGCCAATGGGGGGGAGGTGGGAGCGGGGACGCGGGCCAACGGAGGCTAGGATAGCTTAGTAACTTACAATTGCCATGGGAAATGGGGGGGAATGTTGGCACCGACTTGCCGAGCGTGTTATCAAGCAACACAGCTAGAGTGTGTGATACCATAGCTGACAGGAGAAGTTCGGACCGGGTGTTCGATATTCTTCAACTACTTACACAGCCTGTAAAGTTAACAGCAGTTTCCCTTTGGCGTCTAGTAAACCGCATACATGCCCACATACCTAAGGTATGGAGGAGGGTGGAATGACAGGTAGGATATAAACTTATGTATTTGCCACAGCTGCTAGCATAGTGCACACTATTATCCTTACCCGACCCAGATTCTTCTGAGATGCTGCGCCAGAAGGGACGCCTCGGATGCTAAGCGTTCTGTATGAAGATGGTTGATTACAAGGGTTTCCTCAATTTTGCCCCACATGGTGGATTTGGACTAAACATTTCTTGATGTATGCATGACATGCCGCTGCCTTTAGAAACCCAAAATACATCTGGTGAACCCAGTAATATTAGGTGTGCGTGATGGTGGGAGATTTATATCTAGGCTGTATCTGGTGGTGCTGTAGTAGGGAACTAAGAAATGTGATAATCCGAAGATGCACGGGAACAGGGATATAGGGGGAGGAAATTGAGGACCGATAGTAGCATACGGTTTTTCAGAATTACAGGAAAGTTACCTAAAATGCACTCTTGAAACCAATTCATTATAAATGCATGTAAAGAGCTTATATAACACCAGTTTTGCTGCGTGAATCTTTTCTGGATTCACATGCTGTGCATTATTCCGCCATCTAGTGGTTGGGTCCGGAATTGTAGTATTTCTTTCCTTTTGTTTTTGTTGTTGGTGGGCATCGACGTACCACCATTTGGTGTCCTTCTGTGACGTTGACGGGCTTCCTCCGGAAGCTCCCACCTTTGTTCGCCATCTTCAGATTATTTTTTACGCCGTTGGGTCTGGATCGATACAGAAGGAGCTCCCAAGATTGGAAAGAAGAGTCTACCAAAATAAGTAGAAAAATAAATAAAAAAACACTGGTAGAACGTTTCGACTTTTTCGTTTCAATCCAAAAAGACCGTAGATAGACGAAAAATCAAATCTTCGACGACGTTCGGAGAATGCGAATGCAGGGGGCTCCGTGTGCACAGTAATGGAGAGGACACCGTTCAAGTTTTGTGAGAACTGTCACCACAAGTACGCTCAGAAGGATCAGCATCTGGTCTGCAACTTTGCCTGCCGCTGGATCATCAAAGCGAGGATTGTAACGCGTGCTCCGTATTCACCCAGAAGACCTTGTGGGTGAGAGAAAGGCAGCGACGAGCCAACTACAACATGCAAGGCCAAGGACCACCGCCATCGCTGCGAGACCTGGGCCTCTCCAGTGAGGAGGAAGATAACGTCGAAGAAGGGCCAGACTCTAGACTTTCAAAGGGAGCCTCGGCATCGAAGCACTCGGCGACCTCAGCTACATCCAAGCAAAAATACACCATAGGATCCTTGGATAAGGACTCCGTAACAGCAAAGACCCTTGAAAAGACAAAGACGTTGAAAAAGTTAGTCTTGAAAAGGACGCCTCGGCGTCGAAAAAAGAGAGGTCCAAGCAAGCGTCGATGATGGAATCGACGTCGACAAGCGCGAAGCGAAAAGCCAAAAGTCTTGACGCCGAAAACACACGCGGCCGAGATGGAGAAGAAAAGAAAGAGGCTTGAGGTCAAAATGGCTAATATTTTACATCGTAAAAAAGACTTAGATGAAAGCTTGAAACAATTCAAGATTCTGCCGAAAACAACAAGTACTGAAGGCGAAAAGGTAGTCGAGGAACTACTACCGCCCACAACACCTGAGCCGATCAAAGAAGAGTAAGAAGAATCATTCTTCTTTGGACAAGACGTCGAAGATGTCGAACAAACAAATGCCGAATTGGCGATCTCTGAGAATCAAGACCTCCAATAGCAAGATCTCAACGCTGAAGCACCTGGGGAGGCTGTGGAAACATATTCTTAGAGGCCATTACCCCCAGATGACATTGGCATTTATAACCAGGTGATTAAAAAAGCAGCAGAAGTTGATGGACTGTCTAAGGGTCCAAGGCTGAACCACTGTAACTCCAAGGGCCTAAAACTGGGAAGTGACCAATATGTTTGTTTGTCAATAAAAAGAATTAAAAAAATTAAAAAAATGCAGCAGAAGCTTATGGAGTTAATCTGGAGGTAGAAACTCCGCAATCATGTTTTTTATTAGAGACTTTGATGCCAACACAATTAAGAAATCAATTCCTTCCAATGCTGCCTAGTGGACTGTACCAGGGAAAAGAGGCATTCAATGAGCCCGCAACATGCAAGGCTTTCACACCAAGAGCAGAAAAGAAATATAAGCACTCCTCAAAGGACCCTATATACAACAGAGGGTCTGTACCAGCTTACTCTATTATTACTTCCACAGCAAGGAAAAGAGCAAATGTACCAACAACTCTGGGACCAACTCCAGACGAAGAAAGCAAGAGGATGAACCTTGTAAGGAGGAATGCAGAAAGAAGTGCAGCAAATCAATGGTGCATAGCTAATTCCAATGCATTGCTAATCAGACATGCTTATTGTGAGAAGTTGGCCTGATATGTAGTGCTCACTATTCTAGTGATCACTGTGTATCATTCCAAACAACCCTTATTGATGATTGGTTGTAAGTCAACCTTATAGACCAGCTATCCTAGTAGCGTGGATACGAGCAGTCTTAGGCTAAACTCTAGAGGGCGTGTTAAGCCAGCTGTTCACCATCACATATACCCCTTGAACACCAAGTGAAAGGACACCACACAAGTTGTTCTGAAAATAAAGGATATTTATTTATAACAAGACTACCCTGGCTCTTTATGAGTCAGGGAGCTAAGCACAATACAAAACTCTTAGGAAAATACTTCTGGTTGCACAATTTACACAAATGCCCGAGGGCACGAAACCATTACACTGCAAGTGGAAGGGGAGAAGTTAGAAAGTCTAAAGTTACTGATTCCGGAGTGATCCGATCAGTGGGACTAAACGAAAAAGGAACTGGACACTTGTAAAGCGAACCTGCGATGGAGCACCGAAATGCTCGAGTTACCTAGCCCAGAGGCTGCGGCGGTGGAAGGTTCGGCAAGATGTCGGAAGTCCTTGTTGTAGTCTCAGGAGCCTGAAAGAAGAGTTGCTGGCAGGCGACCAGTGTCGATGTTCAGCGAGATCCAAGCCTGGATCGGTGTTGAAGGAAACCTGAAAGCAGAGGGGACTCAGTTCTCAACCGCTAGCCAGCGATCGTGGGGGCACCAGGAGGGTACCGGCTGAAGTCACCTCGACCAGGTGAGTGGATGACGTCGGACTCGGCTGTTCCTCGGACCAGGAGGCGCGGCGGCGACCAGGATGGAGGGCGAGCTGTCCCACGAAGGTATCTGCTGTCGATGATGCTGGGCCCAGGAATGGGGCAGCGGATCTTGGCAGTGGCAAACCCACGCGGTGGAGTCAAGATGGCGTCTGGAGTGGACCAGGAGGGTCCGTGGTACTCCTCTGTTGAAGGGGAGCAAGAGCCAGTCTGGAGCAACCAGGCTAGTGATGAAACAATCGTGGTGCGTCGTGAAGAGGGCCACAAGCCGGTCGGCAAGTGGTCGAACAACGCGGTGAACAGCAAGGAGCGGAAGGGCCCCCACGCAGATCTCGTGGATGCTGGGGAGGCAGACTTCGGTGCTGGAGCTGCTCAAGGTTAGGGCTTCTCAAACCCTAGGTGCACTCACTCGAGGGTTCCTCGGTGGGCGTGCTAGATAAGCGTCGTGCAGGTTCTGAAGATGGCCGGTCCCGCAAGTCTCGTCACACCTACGGCTCTCAGCTGGGCTGATGAGGGAGGTAAAAGGTCAGAGATGGCAGGGAACTCGGGTCTCGTCAAGCTGGGCAGTCTTGATCCGTAGGAGAGACTTACAGCAAACCGCAAGCGCTTAGGTGGTGCCTGCTGGTGCAGGGTGGCTACTCCTTAGCCACAAGGGAGAGTCTTCAGAAATAGTCAAGAGTTCCTTTCGTGGAAAGTAGTTCAAGATTCCGAATTATCCCATTTGGGAAGGGGGCTCGCTCCTACCTTTATTCTAAGAAAAGGGGCTGGCCCGTGACTAGGTTCTACCTATGGGTGGAGCCAGGAGGGGGGTGGTTACACCCCTCTCCTTTGTCCGGCTTCGCCCCAGCTCAGGGGCTGGTGTGCCCCCGAAACTGGTTTGAGCCGGACTATGCACAGTGAGCACCGGGGTGCCACTGGCAATCACCTTCCTTTCAGCCCTGCCTACCTGGGATACACAAACCCTGTCTGGGATGGTGCGAACACCGCCCTCGACAGGAAACCCTTTGTCCAAGCTCCCCCCGCTGGAAGGTCTCCCAGCAGCAGGAGGTCAGACTTGTGTCTGGTGGCAGCATCCATTTTGTGATGCTGAGGCTTGAGTCAACTTTAACCGGGGTTCAAGGTTACTTCCATGTCGTGCCCCTCTAAAAGGGGGGAACGCTAACCCCGTCGCCAGAACTGGCGAGGGGTTCGTATTCCAATTCGTATGACACCTTACTCGACATGTGTAGGTGATGCGATGCCAAAGTTAGCAAATAACCGCAAGGATTATAATGCATTTAAAAGTAGTTGGCCCGCGTCACCATGGAACGGCTATTAGGACTTGGTTCCGCAAGCCGTCGACGGGCTCAGCTCGCGCCAGAGCACCGTCCCACATGATTCCCTGCACTCTGCCTTCAGGATTGGTAAGGCCTGCCATAGGAGTGACTGATAGGAATCCATGTGTCCATTTTAGGGTTAGGTGTAGGAATACTACACCTACAGCAACGGGTGGATGCACCTAATGTACATGTGTGTTAATTTCGAGAGAGAACAGCTAGGCTGGGGGTCTGATTGGCAGGCCCACAGCCGGGGAAAGTCGTAAACCAATGAAGCAAAAGCAAAAAATCTGGGTGATCATAGGATTGCAGACCCTACTCTCCTACACTTATCAACATTGGGAGAGGTAGGAGAATTGTTTAAAAATCTACCTGAACAATTCCAAAGAAGAGCCAGACGCTTGGTAGAAGAGGGTAAAAACATTGCGAATACGTGTTTAAAATCAGCCATAGATGCTGCAGAAACATAAAGCAGACAAATGATGATTGGTATCACAGAAAGAAGGCATGCATGGATGAGAATATCAGGCTTCAAGCCAGAAGTGCATAGTAATATCATTAACTCATCATTCAATGGGGAACAAGTGTTCGGAAGTGTGGTTGATGAAAAACTCAATCAATTAAAAAAGGACAACGAGACCGCTAGATCCATGGGTACTCTACACGTCTGTGGCATGCTTAGAGGCACATCATCAAGAAGACCAGCAGGGAGAGGTACACACCAACTTTCTACCTCACATCAAAATCACAAGCAAACATACCAAGGAGCAGGCCAGGGTCAGCAAAAGAGCTGGCAATACCAGCAAGGAAGGCAATCCTTTCGAAAGCATCCCTGTGGCAGGGGACAGCCACAAAGAGGTGGACAACAAACCTCTACTAAATGACTGCACTCAAAACAGCATTTGCAATGCAATCGGTCCGCCTTTGGAATCTTATATGTATTTAGCTACGCAGCACATTAGCCTGGGCACTGAAACATCTACTGTTCTTTAACATGGAGGGAAAGTAAGCACCAAACTGCGTGACACACCAGGTATGGGAACACATGGAAAAATATTGCCTTTCAGCAGGAAATGGTATAGTTCAAAGCTCTGTTTTTAATATAAAATCGGGGTCTTCGGTAGTCATATCACTGAAAATACAAGATTTAAAAAAAAAATTGTCTATAGGTGCTTGTGGAAGACAATTTCTATGGACTGGAATCTACAGAATGCTAAAGGGATTCTGGTATTTTACTGACCTCTGCTGGTCGTTTTCTATCAAGACCGTTAAATAGAGGCAGTTGAACAGAAAAAGAAAAATAAGAAAGTCCCTCAGCAGAAAGCAATTCTGGTATTTTACTGACCTCTACTGGTATTTTTTTTATCAAGACAGTTAAATAGAGGCAGTTGAACAGATAATAAAAAGTCCCTAAGCGGAAGCATACAAGTTCTAGGGTTGATCTCCAGAGCTCACAAAGTACATACATATAAGTATATACCAAAAGTATATACAAGAGGTCTCGAATGCTCGACCTAAAAAGGTACACTCACGAAGAACAGCAGTGAGGGTACACACAGGAAAAACAGCATATACAGAAACAAAAAGCTGTCAGTTTACAGTTCCTCCAACATACCACTCCAGTATGAGGCAGACTAAGAATTTTCCTGCAAAAATGGAAGGAAATAACCACAGACAAATGGATTTTGAACATAATACAGAACCTTTTACTGCATAGAGCGAACAAAACAACCTCTAAACAGGAAACCAAAGCAAAAGATACATTCAAAAGCAGAATTATCTCACCTAGTCAAAGAGGTGCAGGAACTTCAGGGGAAACATGCAATAGAGCAGGTACCACACAAAGAAAAGAACAACCAAGTATATTCAACATACTTCCTAATTCCAAAAGTAGACGGAACATTAGGACCAATATTAGATCTAAGGTTTCTAAACAAATTTATAAAGCTACCTCAATTGCGAGAAGGAGATTACATGGCCACAATAGACTTAAAGGATGCATACTTACACATCCTGATGAACAAAAGACATGAGAAGCTGTTAAGATTTGTGCAGAACAAAAGACACTAACAATTCAAAGTACTTGTTTTCGGTCTAAAATCTGCACCAAGAGTGTTTACAAAGTGCCTAGCATCAGTAGCAGAACATCTCAGAAGGAAGGGGATTCAGGTTTACCCCTACTTGGATGACTGGTTAGTAAGAGCAAACTCTTACAGTATATGCAAACAGCATATACAACAGGTGATAGAGACACTAGTTCAACTGGGGTTCTCCCTACATTGGGAGAAATCATCACCAGAGCCAGAACTAATAAAGGTGTTCTTAGGCGCAGAGATAAATACAGTGTTAGGGAGAGCATTCCCAAGCGAGAAAAGGAGATCAGCCTTATTGAAGGAGACTCATCTATACAAGAAGGGGTATCATCTGACAGTGAGGACAGTAGTGAAATTACTAGGGATCATGGCCTCATGCATTCATTTAATTCCCAACATTCGTCTACAAATGAGAAAATTTCAGGAATGGCTCCAGACATAATAGTGACAGGCAACAGGGAGTTGGGAGGATTTAGTGTTTTGTCATACAGACAGTTCATCAGGAGATGGCATGGTGGAACAAAACAAACTTAGCACAGGGGAGACTTTTCACACAACCAACTCCAACAGTGACAATAACAACAGATGCGTCCCTAATAGGATGGGGAGCGCACATGAACAACCTCAAAGTAAGTGGATTGTGGACACAGCAGGATGCAGTGAAGCACATCAATATCTTGGTGCTAAAAACAGTATTCTTAGCCTTAAAAGCCTTTCAGGAAGAGCTATACGGGAAAAGGGTGTTGATACAAACACAACAACAATGTTTTATATAAACAAACAAGGAGGGACTCAGTCTTTAACTCTCAACGCTAGCTCAAGAGATTTGGAGATGGGCAATCCCAAAGGAAATAGACATAATAGCAATACACCTACCAGGAAAATACAATTTAGAAGCAGACAGACTGAGCAGACAAACATCATCCCACGAATGGGAACTAAATCAGACAGAACTGCAAAACATTTCTGAAAATGGGGGACACCACAAATAGACCTATTTGCAACACCCCTCAATGCAAAATGCTAAAACTTCGCATCCAGGCGACCTTGCAGAAAGTCCCTAGGGAATGCGCTATGGATAAACTGGTCAGGGATATTTGCTTACGCTTTTCCCCCAATACCATTACTGAACAAGGTGATCAGCAAATACAGGATCAGCAAAATGACAATGATTCTCATCACACCACAGTGGGCCAGACAAACGTGGTTCTCATAAATAATGGAGATGTCTCCAGGAACAAGGCACAAGCTTCCAAAAAAGAAGGATTTGCTAACAATGCAAAACGGGAAAATACTTGACCCAGAACCGGAGAGCTTAGGCTTAGCGGCATGGCTCCTGAGGACTTGGAATTCGCACACCTCAAACTACCAGAAAGCACAATGGCTGCTCTAAGAGAAGCTAGGAAATCAACAACAAGAAAATGTTATTCAGCTAAATGGGAAAGATATACACAATGGTGCCTTAAAAAACGTCTTTCAGAGAAGATTGCAAAAGAAAAAACAGTGCTAAAGTACTTGACACAGTTACTACAAAGTATATTATGCTCTACATCACTAAAAGTACACTTAGCAGCAATTGTAGCGTATACAAGCGGCGAAACCGGGAAAAGTTTCTTCACTTCACATGTAGTCAAAAGGTTCCAGGAAGGGGCAAAAAGAATTGCACCTTCAAAAATGGTGCCAGCACCCACATGGAATCTTTACATAGTTCTAGCACAGATGATGAAAGAACCGTTCGAACCACTACACAAAGCAACACCACAAATGCTCATGCTTAAGACTGCCTTTTTAGTGGCAATAAAATCCCTATGTAGAGTTAGCGAACTGCAGGCACTAACACTACAGGAACCTTACTTCTAAATACATAGTAACAGGATTGTCATGAGGACAGATCCTCAATTCATACCAAAGGTGGTATCAAGATTCCACATAAATCAGCATATACAAATACCAAGTTTCTTTCAAAATCCAAAGCGGAAAATGTTTTGCACACACTTGACGCAAGAAGAGGGGTCATGTACTACATTGAAAGAACTAAGGAATACAGGAAAACAAAACAGTTATTTGTATCCTTTGCAAACGGTTTTCTGGGAAGACCAGTAACCAAAAACACTATTGCAAGATGGATAGTGCAAGCCATACAATTATGCCACAGGCAAGCAGGGCAAACCTTACAAGGTGCCCAACCGGCACATTCAACAAGAAAGAAAGGAACAACTATTGCATTTCTAGCTAACACTTCAATTCAAGACATCTGCATGGCTGCAACATGGTCTTCAGTGCACACATTCACAAAGCATTACTGTGTGGACATTCAAATGAACATAGGAGCACAAGTAGGTCAAAAGGTCTTGCATCATCTATTCACAAACCAAAGTTCATCTTCCACCCAGCCACCACAAGACTAGCAAACCGCTACAAAGTCTATGCACAACATGTGAATCCAGAAAAGATTCACGCTGCATAATGAATAGTTTCTTACCTGTCTGTGTAGTTTTGCAGCTTGAAGAATTTTCTGGATTCACTAGCGAACCCACCCTCCTCCACCAAGGAAGATGACAATAGGAGAAGGAAAAAAAAGGAATCTGAAGATGGCGACCAAAGGTGGGAGCTTCCGGAGGAAGCCTGTCGAAGTCACAGAAGGACACCAAATGGTGGTATGTCGACGCTCACCAACAACAACAAAAAGAAAGAAAAAACAAGCATTTACAATGCAACGGTCTCGGCAATATTATAGGTAGAGCTATTGGTATTGCTCATTATTTGAGAGTGAGGTAGATAGAGAGTGAGGTGGTGAGATAGAGAGAGTGAGGTAGTAAGAGAGTGAGGTAGTAAGAGAGTGAGGTAGTAAGAGAGTGAGGTAGTAAGAGAGTGAGGTAGTGAAAGAGTGAGGCAGTGAAAGAGTGAGGTAGTGAGGGAGAGGGGTGTTGTGAGGAAGTGATATATAAGCATAGAGTGATGTTGTGATGTAGTGAGATAGAGAGAGAGGTAGTGAAAGAGAGAGTGAAAGTGAGTTAGTGAGATAGAAAGAGTGAGATAGAGAGTGATTGAGGTAGTGAGTGAGAGAGAGTGAAGTTGTGAGGTTGTGAGCTAGATAGTGAGGTAGTGATGTTTGAGAGAGAGAAGTTGTGAGATAGTGAGGTAGTGAGATAGAGTGGAGTAGTGAGGTAGAGAGATTTATGGAAAACACAAATTATCTAATGTGAAGATAAATATAAACGGGACCTGCAGCGTGGACTTAGATGGCCATAAGGATTTTTAACATAGTTGTTGACGACTTAATCAGTATTGTAGAGCACGTCATCTAAGTTCACGTATCTGCATGTATAGCGCCAAAGAACATTCTTGAAGTGTTCGCAGAGAACAGCGCTTCTTCGTTCAAGACCTCTTTAGTTTAAAGTTATTTATGTGGCAGCCGGGAAAACGCGCTTTTGAGCATGTTCTATTTGTGTTTATATTTACTGCACTCAGATTGTCATCTGCCATTTTGCAACAGTAAATGAAAAATAAACATATCTGTGGCTGTGTCATTTCCATGAAGTCAAAAGGTTGCACTGGCACTAGGGTAACCAGATCTTGAGAACCAAAAACTGGGACATTTGGGAAAAATAGGACTACAATGTTTCATCCACGGAATGGCGCAGAATGACCGCTGTCATCAACATAGGATCACCGAAAATGTATTAAGAAAGTAAATAAAATTTATTTTTTACAACCAAAATCATACCTATTAATTACATTGCTTGCTTACAACCCTTGCAAACTAGCAAAGCTTTAGAACATCCAAAAAGCCTCTCACTGTTTCCAGTCAACTGCCTCTAAAAACCGGGACATGAGCCAATATTGCCGAAATCTGCCGGGGCAGCTGGTGAAAACCCGGGACTGTCCAGGCAAATCCGGGACGTCTGGTCACCCTAACAGGCACCCAAAAGGCAAGAACTAATTGGCTTTGCCAACACTTTAAGACAGTGGTAAATTTGATTAGCTGATGTAAGGTGTGCACTGTTGTTGCCTATTCTGTACCTTTGTTAGACAGAGAACCGTGTTATAAAATGTGGAAAAATATTTCTATTTTGCAAAAGCCAAAACGATTGTCAATTGCATTCTTATTAGTTTTTCCGCGTCATAGTTATGGCGGAACCTGTTTACTGAGACGCTGTTGGGTGTTGTACCTTCATATGCTGTTTCTTAAGATGGCCACCGCGCTGTTGACTTTAGTCTGTGATAGAGGGTGGGGCGGGGCGTTACACGCATCTACGGCGTGTCAGCTGAGGGAAGGCTGGACTACAAGTCCCATCAGTCTTTCATTTCCGGCAACTTGTGAAGCCTTAGACCAACCAGAAGGCTCGGCCAGGAGTGGGGAAATACAAAGTCTTCGCATCAGTGGAGTTGAAAATTAGGGAGTTATGCGTGTTATTATTGCTGACACTGTTTATTTCCGGTGGAGACTGGAATATACTACCCTTTGAAGAAGTAAGGAACTGACACACGGATATGAGCCTGCAGTTAGGGAGATCTTACGGTCAGATACAGGAGCCGCCTAGTACAAAGAGGTAGGAATCGCAAAGATGGAAAAGAAAACTGTTATAATGAAGATACAACCACAAAGGTGAGTAAACTGTAGTCTTTATTCTCTGACCATCCGCTCTCACAGCACTGGTGGAATTCACCTGAACATTCCAAGGTGAGCTCCCAAGGGATATACCATATAACAGGAAAGGAAGGGGGTTATGGAACATACCAAGTATTCTGAGATTATAACACATCTCCCTTTGCAGGGATTACAAAACTCTTAAATACATGCAGTATTTACAACTCTATCTTTGCTCCATGTTTGTCCGTTGTCCAAACGAATTACACTTTTACCTGTTACCTCTACCCTTTGAGGTGCACCAAATTTGCTCGTTCCAGGTTGTACCCTACCAGGTTTTTTAACGCACACTTGTGCTTGAGGTTTCATCTCCACTTCTTTTGCTCCATGTTTTACATCATACCATGACTTGTATTTCTGTTGGTGAGACTCTACACGCTCCTCCACACGCTCTAAGTCAGGTACAACACTTTTTCCCCCACCCAACCAACTTGGGTGCATTTTGGTGCTGGGTTCTCTCCCTCTAAGATATACAAACGGGGATAACCCTGTGACTAAGTTGGGCGTAGTGTGGTATGCCCACATAGCCGCTCTCAAAGCTTCCTCCACATTCAAACCATTGGCCATAGCAAGTTGTATGTGTTCTTTGATCATACGGTTTGCCCTTTCTACCAACCCATTTGCTTTTGGGCAATAGAGAGCAGTCCTCTCATGTTTTATATTGTGTTCCTCCAAAAACTCTCTCATAGACTCTGAGACGAACTGTACTCCATTGTCCGTTACCAAAGTGGCTGGAATTCCTTCATACACAAATATGTTTTTCAGAAATGCTATGAGATTGTTAGTTGTGGTGGACGCCGTGAATTTGAAATTCACCCAATGGGAGGTGTAGTCCACCAACACAAATAAGAATCTCTTCTGTGGCCCCAAGATGTCCATGGGACCGACAATGTCCATGGCCAGTTTGGTCCACGGAGTCTTTGGCACATCGACAGGGGCCAAAGGAGCTCTACGAATACTTTTGCTTTTATCGCTCCTTGCACAGCTGACACACTCTTTTACTGTACACTCCACTTCTGCATCCATTCTGGGGAACCAAAAACAGCTCCGTACTTTGTTCTTAGTGAGGCTTCTGCCTAAATGCCCTTCATGGGCCAAATTTATGATTCTCTTCCTCAACCCTTCGGGAGGAACAATTTTCTCCCCTCTTTGTAAGCGTCCAGCTATAACTGAGAGTTCAAATCTTACTTCCCAGAAATCTTTAACTTTGTCAGGGACTTCAGAAATCTTCTCCGGCCACCCCTTGATCATGAGTTCTCTCAACATATCCATCGTCTTATCTTCCTTCATGCATTTGTCCCATTCCGCATCAGACAGCGAGGGTAAATGCACCGCACAAATGGGTACATCAAGAACTTCTTCACTTATACTACCTCTGATTGGTAATCTCGACAAGCAATCTGCAACCACATTCTCTGGACCGGGAAGATATTCAACCCTGAAACAAAAGTTCTCCAACCCTAGCACCCATTTGCCTATTCTTGGGGACAAGTTCTGTGTTTGTTTAGATGAAAATATGAAAGTCAGAGGCTTATGGTCCGTGTGTATGGTGAACTTGCTACCCCACAAAAAGAATCTAAAATGGTGGACTGCCCAAAAACACGCCAAAGCCTCCCTTTCAATGACTGAATAATTGCGTTCAGGCTCACTCAAGGTGCGGGAAGCAAATGCAATTACTCTTTCTTCCCCCTCTCCCTTCTGGGATAACATGGCCCCTAGACCCTTACTAGAGGCATCTGTGGTTAAGATGGTTCTCCTTTTGGGATCAAAGGTTCCCAATGCTGGTGCCTCCACTATGTGTTTTTTTATAAGTTCAAAACTCTCACTGTGAACCCTCTCCCATACAAAAGCCGAACTTTTCTTCAGAAGCTCTCGCAAACTTGCACACAAATCTGCAAAACTCCTGACAAACTTAGACATGTACTCCACAAGACCCAAAAAGGATTTGAGCTCCTCCTTACTTGTTGGGTGCGGGGCATCGCTGACCGCCTGAATCAAACTGTGTTTGGGTCGAAACCCTTCTTTGGTGATGGTGTGCCCCAAATAGTCTACTGATGTGACCTTAATTCTGCACTTGTCTATCTGTACTGTTAGCCCTGCATCAGATAGTCTGCGACACACTGCATGGAGGGTAGCATCGTGTTCCTCCTCCGTTTCCCCATACATCAATATGTCATCTTGGAAACAGAGAGTGTTCTTAACACCTACCAACACTTGCTGCATTATTTTCTGGAATACAGAGGCTGCTGAGGCCAGCCCAAATGGCATTCTCACAAACATAAACGCCCCAAAAGGCGACGTGAACGCTGTCAATGGTCTCGATTCCGGATGCAGCTCAACTTGATGATACGCCCTGGACAAATCGATCACAGAAAAATAACATGCCTTGCCCATAGTACTTAGCATCTCATTTATGTTGGGGAGAGGAAATCTCTCCACCCAAATGTTTTCGTTTAAGGAGCGAAGATCCACACATAAGCGAATACCTTTACCATTTCCCTTTGATGCCAAAACTAAAGGCGAAAGCCATTCCGTGGCCTCGATGGGTTGTATGACACCTATGTCACACAGCTTATCGAGCTCTACCTTGAGTGTTTCCCTTAGATGGAAAGGTACTGACCGTGTTCTGTGAACCACTGGTCTCGCCCCTTGTCTGATTTTGATTTTGTGCTGGAATTCACATAACTTGCCTAAACTATCACTAAAGAGTCTGGGGAACATTTTCTGTAGACTTGTCTCTTCGCTGGCTCTGTCAACCATGATAACTTGGTTCTCCTTGTTAGGATCTAAAATAATCCCCAACTCCCTTTGGTGTTGCCACCCAAGCAGATTAGCACCATGCTCCACAATGTACACATTACCTTTTGTGATCCTCCCATTAAAATCAATGAAACTGTTCAACATCCCCACAAGGGGAATGGGATCTCTCGTGTAACCTTCAGGTGTGATATCTGGAGTCTCTAAAACTTCTCTGGATCCGCCCAACGACCCCTCAAAATCATGCACATTCACTAACGTGAAAGGGGAACAGGAGTCTGCAAACACCTCAAGCGGTTTGTTATTGAACAACACAATGCACTTAGGGTAATTTTGTTTAACCCCCAACGCCGTGCTTTTCACTTGGAAGACATACCTGGCTTGATCATCTTCTCCACTATTTACCACATTCACAGTGTTGCTTGCCCCTTCCCTGCATACCCTTGCCAAATGACCTCTCCTATTACATTTTTTGCATAATACATTTCTGGCTGTACACACAGAGTTATTCGCAAGATGGTTACTGCTTCCGCATCTATAACATTTTAAACTATGCAAATCTCTGTTAGTTTTAGGGATCTGGGCCTCCTTCGTGCCCCATTTGTTTGCCAACTTGAGCACCTCATTACCCTGCTCCTTCACCTGTACTGCTGCTACAACTTCGTCTCTAGCTTTCATCTCTTTAACACATTTCGCTGTATGCTCAATAGATTGGGCAATAGCTACTGCCTCTTTCAAGGTGGGGTTTTTCGCCAACAGCTTTTCTTGAACCCTGCTATTGTTTGTGCACCTAACTAATTGGTCACGTACAAGTGAGTCATTTAAGTCCCCGAATTCACACAGTTGGGTAAGACCCCTTAACGCAGCAATGTAGTTGCTGATAGATTCACACTTCCCTTGTACTCTGCTGAAAAATTTGTGTCTCTCCAAAACCACATTTATCTTATCCCCAAAATGTGCTTCAAGTTTCATCAAGGTCACTTCAAATACATCAATCTCTTCTTCCTCTTCTATTTCTGGTTCAGGAAGAGTCTCATATATTTTCCGCCCATGAACGCCTAAATTATGCAAAAGAATGTGCTGTTTCCTTATAGCCGAAAACCTTTCACCACCCATGGCGATTAAATAGGACTCAAAAAGTTTTGCCCAATCTTTCCAGTGAATCTCAGGGTCACCACAGTCATTTAAAAAGGACGGGGGTTGGCTCATCCCAGGCGTGCCCATGGTGAACTAGTTGCACGTCACCACTAAAACAGAGATGTACCTCTGAAACAACGCTAACGTAGAAGTAATGAAGAAGCCAGAAAAATAGAGAATATGAGGTGTCACACAACGCCTGGAAAGCTGAGACCCCCGTACCACCTTCCCAACAGACTAGTTCCTTGCCCTCTTAGTCACTGGAATCGCAATGGACAACTAACCAAAACGAAGGAGAAAAGTACCTGATGTTCCACTGGACCTCCCTGCACACGATGAAAATTCCGTTGAAAATGGCACCGAAAAGCTCTCAAATGGTGAAACGCCAGACAACACAGGCTGGAACTCCTATTTTCACCAGAGCAATTTTATGGGTAGGCACTCCGTCCCCCTGCACACGGAGACAAAGAAACTGATCAGAACAGCCCTGAAGCGGCTGGTGCGCCGGACCGCTGACTGAACTCCCTTTGACAGCGCGGTGCTTAGTGGCTGTCTCCTCAGAAGGAAATACCTCACGGGATCATAACAGCCCTGAAGCGGCTGGTGCGCCAGACCGCTGACTGAACTCCCTTTGACAGCGCGGTGCTTAGTGGCTGTCTCCTCAAGAGGAAATACCTCACGGGATATCCGCTGATGCCTCCCGACGACGTGTAGATTGTAGCGCCGGTTGCCACAGATGCAGCTGGGGTGCCCGACCACTGACTGGAGGCTCTTCAGACCCCCCGGTGATGAGAGGCTGGCACACCGTCTCCGCCGACAGATTTCTCCTCACAGGACGCCCGTTGGTGTCACCAGCGACGCGTTGCTCGGAGCGCTCCAGAAAACAGGAAACTCCTCCACCATACGATCAGGACCCACCGAGCCGTGGATCAGCTACTCAGTGGCACTTGGAGACGGCTGGCGGTCGTCACCTGACAGACTCCGCATGCCCTCTAATATTCTCCGATCAGAAACTATTTATTACTGCGAACCGTAAGATGCCTCCACTACATCCCCGACGGGATGCAGCTGCCCCTGGTTCTCCAGCGTCAGATCCAGTGCCCGAAGGTTCACTTGCGAACAGAAAAATCCAACTGCCTCACGGATGTCACTTGAGAGTGTCCACTGCACCGATAAGACAGTTCAAATTCGCACAGCACTGGACTGCTGCTCGTCGCTTCCACTCTGATCAGCTTTCGGCGCCCACAGGACTGGTGCTTGTAAGTAATTATCCTTCTTGCCACAGTTGAAGAAATAAACAACTCCAATATATTTCTTTCCTTCGAGAGAATAGACAGAGGGGTGATGGCCAGCTGCCCCCTACGCAGTCGTCGCCAGTGTTATAATGAAGATACAACCACAAAGGTGAGTAAACTGTAGTCTTTATTCTCTGACCATCCGCTCTCACAGCACTGGTGGAATTCACCTGAACATTCCAAGGTGAGCTCCCAAGGGATATACCATATAACAGGAAAGGAAGGGGGTTATGGAACATACCAAGTATTCTGAGATTATAACAAAAACGATTAGGCAGATTCTCGGTATCTGAGGAACGGGGCTAAAACGGGCACCAAAACAGACTGCTGTGTTGTTAAGAAAAGAAGGTGGCTTAATTAATTCCCAGTGGACGAAGCACTTATAGAGAGTTCGACGTGGCACACTTTCACAAGTTGTCTGAGAAGGCTGACGATTGTCCACGTTAAACTTTAACAAGCACACCACTGCCTTTCTCCGAGGCGAAGCAGAAATGCCTCGGAGAAACGCAGCGGTGGTTTCAGATTCGGGGGCGTGGCTAAAAAGTGGAAAGAACAGCACGGAACACGCCCCCGAATCTGAAAAAGACGGAGCCTATTTGGAGGGACGGCTCTCTCCTCCAATGGCTGGCCTCCGTTTTGGAAGCCAGCTAATGGAGGAGAGGCAAAAAGAGAGGCGGGCTAAAGAGCCACTCTCAGAAACATTAAATCTCCGACTTCCGGTTCTGCCTTCGGCAGACCGGACGGTCCTCGACCTAAAAAGGAAAGAAATACTACAATTCCAGACCCAACCACTAGATGGCGGAATAATGCACAGCATGTGAATCCAGAAAATTCTTCAAGCTGCAAAACTACACCGAAAGGTAAGAAACTATCTGTGCTTACATACAATAAATCCTAAACTTACTGACACCTGTCCTAAAAGCAGAATAGCAGTAGGAACTTAAATATACATATGGTGGGAATGTCCGAGTATAGGTGGATTTTGGAAAGGGTGGGTTTAAAATTACTTGCACTGACAGCTATAACACTCCAATTAAACATTATAACATGCCTACTAGGTTTAGTACCAGAACACAAGCCACCCAGCAGATGTCTCAGATAGCTGAAGTAAGATTAGTTGTGGCCAAGAAATTTGTTGAGCTTAGATGGATAAAAACAGCAGCTAGACAAGACCCCATTGGGACGCTGAAATGATTGTGGGTGAAGGGGGAATAGTGGGTGAAAAACTGGACTATCAAATAGGTTATCAGGGTGGTCTATTAGAATAGAATTAAGTTGATGCTGCATTGGAAGAAAGAGTTAAAAAAAAAAGGGGACTGTGGAAAATACTCAGAAGGAACAGGGGATGCTAACTATCATTCTTCAAGCACAAAACAAGAATACCTCTGAGACCATAAATACAAATACATTCACTTAACGCCTAGGCACAGTGCGTTACCTACTCTTAAATTCCATTACAGAACGACATTACATGTAGAACATTTTTACAACTGTGAGTCTGTAAGCAAAGAAGGTGATTGCCACCAAGATGGAAATGTTATCAAAAATATTCAATATTTTTAATTCAATTGTTTGTACACATAACAACTTTTTGCTCTTTTAGAGAAGAAAGTTTTTCTTAGAAAACATTTCATTATCACAAATATTGGAGCGACACATAGAATGTTGTCAATTCATGAGCGATACACTTACGATCAGTTAAATTTGAACAGGTTCTTAACATCTTTTGGTCCTAAATCTTGAATAATCAAATAGACATCAAAAATCGGGAAAATCATACATCATTTTTTCCTCGGTAAATTTACAGTACAACGGTCCAAAGGTGAAAGGTCAGAGATAACATTGGTACAAATTGGATACAGTTATGCCACGGTTAATAGGTACACTTCAACATTTTATAAACTCTCCAATCAATTGTGTCATGTTACAACTCTTGACCTCGTGCAAAGAAAAAAAATTGTGTAGAGTTGGGGGGGGAGTGGGCCGACGCGTTTCGACCTTCGTGTGCAAGGACCACAATAGTTCAAAAGAAGGTCTTCCTCAGGGCTGTAATGCTTTGTATAGGACCCTGAAAGATGAGGTAGAAGATATCACTTTCAGCAGAAGCCAATTCTTTTTAGAAATAGGCAGCAGCCGCTACCTATAATAGCTTGCTCTATCGCCTGGGTGATTCCGTATTTCAAGTGCCAGAAAGACACTCCGCTTTCAATAAGAGTCCGCGCATTCATAGTGGAATGGCTGGTGTGCCTGTCAGTTTCTTAATCTGGTGCACGCGGTAATCTATTATGTGATGTGAGCTTCCCTCCTCGACTGAAGGGGAAAGGGGCATTGTTGTCGATAATTGACATGTTAAAATCAATAAAGTTATTTAAAATAAAAAACTGGTTGCTGGAATTACCTAAAGAACTAGTGGCTAGCTGAAGCTCCCTGTATTGGCCAGTTTGAGGCTTTTCTGGATGTCAAATTTAGATTACGTTTTGAAATTTATGTAGACTTGATTGGGCCATATTCTTTGAAATCGTTATATTTGAAGTTCAGGTTAGTCATATTTCTCCTAACCACTGTTTCATATAAATGGCAAAAGAGTTCTTAAATTCCTGTTTTTGTTGTACCAGAAGCAAAGAAACTGATGTCCTGTTCTTACTGTTTTACCCGCTTACTACAATCACTGGAGCGGATCGAGTATCCTGTGTTGTAGAAACATGAGATTGCAGAAATGTAATGGCCCTACTGGATCTATAAATCCGATGCCAGTGGCCCCTTAGTATTTGCTTTATCGTGTTTTTTGTTGGTGGCTTGGTGTACGAGGAGGTGGAATTTGAACCACGAGAAACAGTCTTTGATAAAATCAATGGCAAGATGGGCATATGACCTGTGTAGTGGGAAAGAAGAGATTTGACTAGTGTTAAAAGCAAAAAGATGTTTATACAATTCTGTACGCTTTCATTCCTACACTCGCTAACGGAGAGTTGTTCAGCACTTTTGTAAATTCATGTTCATTTTATCATGTTTGTAAGTGAAGAATGTTCACCTAATATATTTTGTATACTTGCAGATTTATTACATAACATACAGATAAATAAAATATTTCAATTTCTGAATCCAATTTAAAAATACGTCCGCAAGCATAGATCTTGAAATGCTATATTTCCACCAATGTCTGGCAACCCTGTCCCTATAATGACTGCATTTTAACTTCAGAGTCTGGACAGCCCTCTTCTAGCCCAATGCGACAATTTTCATCCGTCCATTTCACTGTCCTCTCACAATGATCTTTGTTTTCAGGTTGGAGCTAGAAAACAGAACCTTTACTGATCGCAATAATATTGTCTGGTCTTTCCCGATTCATCAGGAAAATCATCTCAAGCCTCTTTAGAGATAAGGGGCATGAAAAAATTATTTTGTTTTTTTCTGTATTCTACCATGATTCCTTGCCTCTGCCATACTCAGGAAGGTAATATAGTAATCAAGCGTTAAAGTCAGGTGGAACTCCTCACACCCCAAGGAGAAGATAAGGGACAATACTGTTTTCAGAGTTCAAATAACTCCAATGTGAAAGTGACCGTCTTTAGGCATCTGCAGGAAGTGGGTGGTATCTTTGGCATTTGGACTATATGAACCTGGTCTGTAGACCGCAAGGTGCCCAGGAGGTTGGTCTCTCTACTTGAACTCCACCCCTTCCCTGCATACCACAGGCAAATTCCCCCCAGCTCCTCCGGTACTGCTGCCGAGATCCCTGTAGTTGATGTCCATCCTCGCTCCATGGGCCTCTCTGATAGGACTAGTGGTCCTCTGGAAAGACCTATGGTCAACCAGACCATTGGTACTTCCGAAGCTCATTACAGCCAGTCTTAAATAAGGATGTGCACCACGCATTAACTGCAATTTGTGCCGGGAGAGTCTTGCTCCACACATGAAGATCATCTCTACGTTTAACTTGCATGTAGCCACCTCACTATGTCTGCCACCAGATTCAGTCCTCCTCAAGTCACAACACAACCAAGGAACACTTGGGTTGGCTGCGAAACATGGCTTTAGCTGGAGCACCATTAGATTGTGGCCACGCCCTCCATCACTTTCACGCTTGTGTACCGTCAATATTAGGAGTTATTAAAAGGGAGGGAGTTGGGGGTTTGGTGAGCTCAGTGGTGGTGTATTGTTATGCACCGTTGATTCTAATCAGTCAGAGTAGTAGTTTAAATTCAGGATGAAGACTCCCATGGCCCTACGGGGGGATGGGTGGGCGGACTTGGCTACCAATCTTGCCACAAGCAAGCCAGTGGGTCGACGGCTTTGTCGCGCGGCTATAAGTCTTAATAGTCTCATTTCTACAGAACCTTTCTTGTATCCTCTTTTCACCCCTTTCTTTCCTGCTTCTTTTTATCATCCTTTGCCTAATTTTCAGCAAGTCAAGTCAGAGGGGATTAGCTAAACATATATTTCAAAGTACCTGTAATCACTGCTCTACAAACTACGTTTGGCTAATCGTGTAACAGAAATGCTAATGTATTTGCTTATAAAATTAATAAAAATACCTTGAAATTAAAAAGATTATCTTTAGTATGCTCCTCCTCCACTCCTCTCCCCAGTGAGGTGGGCTACTGATTGAGGGACAGGGCAGATGAAGGCAACAGGACAGCATTTTCGTAACTTTGCCCCTTGGCAACCTTTTTAAAAGACTCATCCTTGCCTGTGTGTGAGTTGACAACGAACCCAGGCAGTTTGATTTACAGCTGAATTCATAAGCAGCTCAGGAAGAATATGCAACGCTCTCTGCCAGTGGCTGGCGTAGGTACAAGTGTCTGTATGATGTGCCATGCCCTCACAGAACAGGTTCCTAAGTACTTGTGGACATTAGGCAGACAACCAACACATCAATTCGTTACTTTGCTTCAGTGAGGGCAGAGGAAGGCATCCACAACTCTCAGCTGGAGCACTTGTTCCAGTTGGGGAGTTGCACTCTGGCAAATGTTGGCAGACGGAGCTGCCGCACGCTGCACACGCTTCAGCTACTCGCAGGTTTCGTCATGCTGCCAAGGTGGCATTTGGTCGCCTCTCTGTCTCGGTGGGGAATGTATCCAGGTGAGTGTAACACTAATCTCTACCCACAAAGGTGTTGGTGATTATTTGCACGTGTTGAACCACCACGTGAATTGGAAGTGGTCGTCCGCCAAAAGAAAACTTCTTAATGCCAGAATCTCATCCTGCACGCTACAGCTTTGTGTATGAAAAGCTCTGTTCTGTGCCTCGGTTGCATTGTGCACAGATTAGTCTGCCTGAGTCTGGAATTTTTGTTCAGAGTTTTGTCGTGGCACACCGCTCCTTGTTCGAGTGTGGTATCCACTGTTAAGTAACCACATTTTGACTGGCAAAAATACGCTTGCCTAGTTTGCAAAAATGTTTTGGCCAACAAAACCCACTGATGTATCAACCATGTTGATTATGGGTGTGTTGCTCCATACAGCAGTAAGTTTTAAGTATGGCGTCCGACAGATTTAGCAGTAGATACCTCGTTATCAGTTCTAGTACAGCAAGAATAAGTGGAAGAGTGGGCTTTTGTGCACCCCCAATACCCTTCAGCCATTGGTTTCATGTGGTTTTATGGTTTGTCATTGCTAGAATGTGCCGTCCATCAAGGCTTTGTAATTTCAAGAATAGTTACCTTGTCTTATTTGGGCTCCCACTAGGTTTTGGGAGAGGAGCATCCAATAGTCCTGCTGAGTAGCTGCAGATGCTACTAATTATTTGCAATTGATACTCTGTGTGTGTTTGATGAATTTACGTTGCTGACACTGATTTTTAAAAAAAATATTAATTTATGACATTCTGTGTAGGAAATGCTTGCGATTTGCATGCTTTAGTCAGTCGAAGACACTCTGCTTTTCATTAGTTTCCCTTGCTCGTTCATTTGTTTCACTGTGCTGTCACAATAAAATGTCCAATTTGCATCTTTTCTCACAAATGTTACTGACGGTTTCCAAAAATGTATCTACCATGCAGTGTTTTGATGTGCATGCCTCTTGGGTTCACCTCATACAACTTGATCTTCTGACTCCTTTTATAAGTATTTTTTAAAGGGTATAGCTAATGTTTGTGTTCAGCAAACTCACAGCTTCCATTTTATTTAAGTCTTCTATGTTGCTTCATTGTGGGATTTTCTTTCTAGGACATCTAGGGCAACATGCCTAGAGTCGCCCATAAATTACCTAACACTTGCCCTAACAAAAAGCCATTCCTAATGACTTTTCCAATGCTTGTTTGGGGCTTTTTGCTGCGGAACTCTACAAGCATCAGTAACAAATCTAGTTTGGAATCTGACTTAAAACGAAATGCATTAAGAGTTAATTTAAATGATAATGTAGGCTTGGTTTTATTTTAGTTCTTGTTTTTTTCTCTAGTTTCATAGTTTTCGCAGCGTTTTCTTCTACAGCACATGTGCACTCTTAATTGCCCCAAGGTGTAATGTGTGGAATGATTGCTTGTGATAAAACTGGGAGACAAAGGTTGTGGTGTTCAATGCTGTGTCTCTAGTTGGCGTAGAAGCCTGTTATATGGGAATTGAGATTGGGCGAACTATATCTTTGTTTTCCTTGACATTAAAATTGTTGAAAACATAGATTTCAGAGAAGAATCTATTTTAGAGTACCCTAATTTTTAGTTTTTTTCAGAGAACGTAATAGAATCCACAAGATGGCTCGTAATGATTGGCTGTTGAGCACAATGGCCAACTTGGAATGCATTCTACGCCCTCAGGTTCTTGAATCCTGTAAAGTGTGGTGGCACATCTAAATAGATCTTGGGGTATTTAGAGAATTCAGTTATTTAAAAAAAGATTGGCTTCCTTTAAAGTTGCACTGCTGGAGGAGTTCGAAAGAAAATAGCCCTAAAGCAGGAGTTAATAATATCTCCTCGTTTTCTAATTCTTCTAGGAGTAAGAAGAAAATGGGGAAGAGAGGACCAGTTCAATAAGAGCGCAATAGTCCTAACTTTTTCTAGCACTTGCCTTGAGCTGCTTGTGTTGTAGTGCAGTGGTTCCCAACGTGTGGTCCGGGGACACCTGGGGCCTGCAAAACCTCCTCAGGTGGTCATCGACTACTTAGAAAATGAAAAAATATATTAACAGATTAATAAAGTGTGTATAAATGAAGAAGCTAAATGTACAATTGAAATTTTTTAAACGTACTGTAAATGTGAAGGAATTTTAAATTGTTAATATTAAATTAATAAGTAGCCTCAGATTGATTCGTGGGAGCAGTGCAGGTGCATCAGACAGAATATAGCATGGATGATGAGTGGCCTCCAGTGACCCCAGGACATATGGTCGCAAGATGCACAATTATGAAATTGAGAATAGCATACTAATGTCACTTTTATGTTCCTGCACTGGAATATGCTATCCTATATATGTGCTCTATACTTATGTCTGTAACATCTGAGTCTTCTGTATACAATTGTGATGATAGTCATGTCAAAAACATAAAATACCAATAAAGATATTTAAACAAAAAAAATGGATGATGAGTGGCCTCAATTGGACTTTAAAAAGCTTCAACCTTTCTATACATTTTTTAAATATGTTTATGAATTAAATAAAATGTCATCATTTATGTATTTGTTTGAATGCTTTTTTCTCTATTTTTTGTGTATTGTTTTACGGTTCATATCATCGACCATGCTTAGGCCTGGGGGCCCAGCTTCCAGTAATGACTCCGTTGGGGGTCCCCTGATTCCAGTAATGATTCAGTGGGGGGTCCCCAGAAGACAACAGGTTGAGAACCACTGTTGTAATGCATTCAGCATGTGCTTCCAAAAATGTCTCGTCCTGGAGTTGTCAGCCAATGTAAATAAGGATACTAAGGCAGATCCCGGCATGCACTCTCCCTGAGAGTTTTTTCTATGTTTAGCTTCTTTCAGAAACATTAGCAGCTCTTCTGAATAAGCTATTGAATTTTGCTTTGCTTCTATGATTCACCATTGCTTTGACTTAAGCCTTTGAAATTGTATATTGATGCTAAAATACTGCCTGGTCTTCTGCGTATGTTCTAGATTCTGCTGACATTGATTTGTTACTTTAAGCTAAATGGCTTCATGTTCGCCTGCATTTCAGTCTGATGTTCTTTTGAATGAACTTGTTTTTAGATGTCCAAATCAAATGCGGCAAGCAACAGGGCAAGGAATTTCCTAAACAAAAGCACTGAACATAATATAGCATTTATATTATAGCATTTATCTTCTGATTTCTAAGCCTTGTTTCTGAGTGCTTGGCAAGTGGTGACATAGCAAGCTTGGTGTCCAAGGATTTGCTCTTCTTGAATTTATCCTTTTTTTAAATTTTTTTTTTTTTTGAACTACTGGGGAGCAAAAGATATTTTCTGTGTTCCTGTTTTTGTTCTTGTTATCGTTCATGTGGTTTCAGCCAAAAGTAGTCAAATGTTATTTGAGGGGCCCCAAAAATGAACACCTCTCACAATGACATGAAAACCCCGGGGCAGAACTTAATTGTCGGTAACTCGGCCACAATATGAAATTCAATTAATTTATTCAGCAATGCCTGACTTTCCATCGTGGTGCCTTTTCCTAGTTTGGTGAATTTTCTCCCAGTTTTTACAAAACAAGTTAACAATATTGTACCTTTGCCACACAGACTTTACCACGCATGTCTTTACCTCACGTGGCATTACAACGCAAAGGTAAGTATTGGTAAGTACTGGTTGACATTATAGGTGCGTGGGGTAAACTGGGAGGGGGGTGGGGTTGGGTTAAAGGGTAGTTAGAGTGACACATAAAATGTTAAATAGAGGTTGGGTTCAAGGGGGGGTACTCTCTCAAAAGTAAATCAATTTTTAAATAGAGTTTTAGCAGAGTCTTGGTTTAAAGGGGACCCGAGAGGGCCCCCGGGTGGGCCCCCACACTCCAAAACTAGTAAGGAAAGTAGTAATTTGGGGTTAAGAAGAGGTTGGAGTTAAGGGGGTTGAGGGTTTTTCCCAAATATGATGAAATGTATTAATAAGGGTTTGGAAGCGTTTAGGGTTAAAGGATGGGGTTGAGGAGGTTTACCTCCCAAAAATAAAGGAAGTGGTTAAGAGTGTTGTTTTGAAGATTTTCTGAGTTATTATTTGGGGAATGGGGGAAATTATTTTTTAGGTTTGTTTTTTTCAGGTGTGTTTATTTTTCAATTGTATATTATTTTAAGCATATACATTTTTTTTTTAATTAAAATTAACTGACAACATAGGATTTTTTTAAGCAGGAAAAAATTATTACACAGTATTTTAAATATAATTTATATACTATAAAATAAGCTCAATCTTTAAATGCACTTTTAATAAATGTTTTAAAACAAAATATATGGATACATTATTTTATATTTATGTTTATATAAAGCCACTTCATCACATTTGCAAACTTATTTCCCATATTTTTAGATCCATTTGTATGTGACAGTTTGTCCCTTTTCTATTTTTACCGCAAACATTTTTTTTATTTATTTTTTACGTATTTCAGGTTTTCATGTTTGTTTCTGCCATCGATGGATGTTAGCCGCCGAGTACGGAGATTTGCAGTTGTGAGTTGTGCTGGGCAGATAAAGACTTCAGGGAAATGTGTAGGGGTAGTGTAAGTTTAATTTTCTTTCTGTTTGTATGTTTCTAAAGTATTCGTATTTAAACAGGTGTCAGGCGCTGGTACCGGCCCGGGTGATTTGTTTTTGATGTTCTTTCTCTCCATAAAATTCAGCTTTGACTTTGTGGATTTATTTTTGGATTGCCACAGGGTGTTGGTGAAAGGATTTAATATTTGACTGTCACCTAAAGAAACAAGCATTGACATAGCCAATAGGTCTCGCCTTTGGGACCTTATAAGTGTTTAGCCATGCAACAGTTAATGTTGTTGCAGTAAGGATATTGTGCTGCATAACTAAATACCTATAAGGTCCCAAAGGCGAGACCTATTGGCTATGCCAATGCTTGTTTTTTAAAGGGGTAGACATGCCTTGCACGGCTTAGGGCAATGTGGGGGTCAGACACGCCTTTCAGCTGTTTCTGAAGGCTGTAGAGGTGGAAGGAAAGTAAGAAAAGGGCCATTTGTAAGCACAAGATACAGCAGCCAATCCAAATGACCGTCTAAAACCAAAAGCTCAAATGAGAACTCTTGTTTCTCATTCTGACAATTTAACTCTCAGATACAGAAGTGTTTCAAATTCAAGCCAAAAAAATCCACCAAATAGGGGTAAGGGCTACAAGATGGCCAAATTGTGTATACCTTGATTCACGCTTTTTGTTCTTATGCCTACATTTGCATATGCAATTTACACGTTAGATCACAATTTCACATGCTTTGGGAACCCTCATATTACTATGTCTCCCTCCTGCCCGAGTAATCTGTTGCGAAGGTGGCAGGACAAAATTTGGATTATGGTTTCTAAAATTGTAAAGTTGACTGCAGAGGTTGGCAAAGTTATTCACAAAATGCTAAATTGGTCTTTGCTATGGAGTGTTGTGTCAACCTCAACAGGGCAGGTCTGGGAACCAAAACCGACCCTGGCAAAGTGCTTGGCTGCCTCCCTTTCCCACCTGCGGGGGGTTGGGGGTGCCGCCGAGCTCTTTGCCAGGGCCGATTTTGTTACAGGGCCGATTTTGCAGCTTTGCTGCAAAAACGGCCCTGCTGCAAAAACGGCCCCCAGAGGCCCAAAACCGGCACCCACCCGTGCGGCGCACCGGGGGATTGCCCGGTGCCCGCTACGGCCAGTCCGGCCCTGAACCTCAACACGAGAGTTGTGAATGGCACACCTGTGAGCTATATGCGTGTATTTAGATGTATTTATGATGGAGTTGTAAAGGGCACTGAATGTTGCCTAATGTGTGCAAGAAAAAAATTTACTCAAAGAAACCTTTCAGCACTAATGTCTCCCAGTTGTGTGCCTTCAGTGGAACACTGCTTCTATAGCTTTTTTTCTTTTTTATCTCCAAGGGTATTAAATGCATTGTAAGAGTTAGAAATTGCAATTCTTAACCTACATTATAATTTTATGGTTCTATAAACATAACCCATTTACAGACATGTACATTTAGTGATTTCGTATTTCAATTGTCTGTAGCTCTTTTTTCCAATTGCATTGTTTTGATTGCAGGCATTACACTTTTGAATTATTCTACCTTAACATTTGTTTACATTCTTATAAATGCCCGTGCTTGCTATGTGGATACATATCTGTGCCATTATCTTGAAAGAGAGGGGTTCCCTGCAAAAGGATAACTTGCCAAGAGCAGGGAATAGCACAATAAATGCCTAAAAGAAAATATCTTAAGCAAGTAAATATACAAACAAATTATGGGCACAAAACATGACAATGGCTCACTGGCGCTCACTGTCTTTGCAGCATGGATTCAAACTTCCTTCGAGGGAAGTGGGTGGGTGGGAGTGCTGTGCCAGATGACAGCTCCAAGGGGGGACCGCGCCGAGAACTAGCTTTTTTTAGTGACACTTTCGATGGAAGCTAAACAGAGCACGAGAACAGTTTAGAGGAGCCGGGGAACCGGAAATATTCTGTATTTTAATGCCACTTGCACAGTGCTTACAGTAGAGTCACATTATGGGAGCTCGTCGCTTGAATCAATGATTAAAACTCACGTTTTGCTTTACAGGAGAAAACACTGTATGTTCCGCGTGATCTAAACACCTACTACAGATCAATCATAGCATTGCTGAACGAAAATAATAAACAATCATTGGCTGCGCGGCCGTGAAAGTGATCGCATCGCGATCAAGCACTGCGAAGGAAAGACACATGGCGGCTGCATGCGTGCACGCTCATGTGCACGCAAGCTTTAGGCCACAGGCAGCACTTTGAAAATCCATACACAAAATGTCTCGGCCAGACCAGCGCATGCGCTGGATCAGGCGAGACCTAAAAAGCTGCTACAGATAGGATTTATTTATGTGTATTAATTTTCTTAACTTAGTTTTTACGTAATACATTTTAATGCAGGAGTAAAGAAGAACATCATAGCCAATTATGTTTATATCAAAACAGGAGATTAGTGTTGAGGCTATTTTGAAATGTTAGTAATGTAGTATGTATGCAGTGTTTTCCAAGTAGTCTCTTTCCCAACACATTCCGAATTGCTTGATTTTAAAAAGAAGCTTGTCATTAATTTCTTTTGTTTTGTGGAGACGTTGTGCTTCGATCTACCTGCAAAAAGACTGTGTCTTTCTCATTCCCTGAATATTAACCACTTTTTAGAAACAATTCCAGGAAATTGTAAACATGAGGGTGGTGTTTTCCTATTGACCTAGAGATGGAATTATGCCAACCCTCAATAGATTTTTTTTTGCACCTCCCTTTAAACAGTTTGAGTAACAGTTCTGCCATTCAATATGTTAACGAGATTTTCTTCTTCTGCGACCCAACCTGTTTTGATGGCCAATCCATATCTCTTCAAAGTAATTTAGTAATGGTGCCAATTGTTCCTCATTTTGTGTAAAGTAGCCATGTTGAATAATAGTGGTGTAGTATTAATCTACGTTTACAGAACAAAACGCAACGCAGTTAGTGTTTTTTACATCAAACTGTAATTTACTGTCATACAAGTAGTCCGTGCTAAGGATGATTTTTTTGAAATTTGATCTAACAGACCTGGGAAAAATACAAAAAAATAAAAATCCTTGAATTTGTGTCTCTGTTTAATATTCCTTATTGTTAGTTATCATGGCAAGTTTAAAGTCCATCATTACTTTTATTCATTTTTTGTATGCCTGATGAAAATTCAGCATATGTTGAGGACTATTTGTCTGGCAATAAAGTATAAATAAGAGGCAATGTAGTATTATTTTACTATGTACAGTGTAATCTGGGTAAATGGGTTGGGTGTTGTGTTAAATGTCCCATCTATCATTCAGATTTCACTATTTTCTAAACTTGAAATGTTATGAAGTATTGCACATACTAGTATTCTGTTTAAAGGGTATTTGTTGCAGAAAAGAAATAGTTCATGTTCAGGTGTGTGTTAGATTTTCACTAAATGTATTAATTGGTTTTGTCTGTACATTGATCACCTGTTTTTTTTCTGCTAATAATTCTTTTCAAATTTGGAATAGTGGGCATAGAATGACATTGTTCTGCGTGTTAAACTTGAGTGTGGTATAGACCGTGTTGAAAAGTACCACAATGTAAAGACATTTGTTTTATCGACTGACATTCATCTTGTGCACATGCCTGTACTGAACATAGGGCGGTGAGTTTTAATGGCCCTCCTTTCCCGCACATAAATGTGGGAGAGTAGAGACTGTTTTTTTGCTTATTTTTTTTTTTTACATGAGAAAAAAATGCCGCTAATCTGACAGTTGCCCTTGGCCAAGGGTGGGGGTGGGAGCAGGGAATCTAGTCAAGATCCACCTCGGTCAAAGTGGGAAAGGAAATTAAACACATCCTAGAGGTGGGAAGGCTAAGGAAGCTGTCTCCAATCCTGGAATAAGACGGAGACTTTTGAACAAGCAGGATATTAAAAAACACTTTAAAAGTGTCTTTTCGTGCTTACAAATGTAATTGTATTCTGAAAATGTTGCCAAACTACAGCTCTTTCGTTAAATGTTGTAATTTAACAGTATGCTTTTAAGCTCTCTTAATGTTTGCAAGCACTATGAGAAACTTAAAACTTAAGGAAGCATTGTCAATGTTCTAACATTAGCAATCGCAGGCGTATTTAAATGCGGTTTGTGTGTGCCAGCAGATTAAAGGTACGCTTCTTGGCTTTGTCAGCTCTTGGTCCCAACTGGAATTTTCCAGTTTATCTTTAAAAGTAAAAGAAATGGATTTATTTATTTTAATTTAGTTTGTTTTTTATTTGGTCCACAAATCCATTGACTAGCAGTGTATGCATGCCATGTGCAATAGGTTTCAGGTTTTGTTTTATGAATTCATATATTATCTGCAGTTGAACTTCTGAGCCTCCGCTCTTGCGCCTTGGAAATGTGCCACCTATCGCATCTTTGCTGTCTCCTTTAACAGCAATGTGATAAATAAGAGCAGTATGTCATCTCAGATCGTATGAAAGAGCATGCATGGCAGGACATAAAGGAGTGGTTGGGAAGAGGCTAAGATTGAAAATACAGGGTGCAATTTCCTTTAAAAAAATCTGGTTTGTTAAACTGCTTTTTTCAAAATGCAGAAGAGTTAAACAATAAAGAACTATTGCCTAAAGGCTGGATATTATTGTAGCAAAAATGTCCACTTTTATCTTCATATGACGTATTACCCTGATTAAGGAGGTGCAAGGATTACACAAAGGGGGGCTGGGGTATGTGTAGGCTAGGAGTCATCACGCTCTCAAGAGTGCTTACAATATTTAAAGTTTGCACATACACAGCTTTCCAGTAACAGTACAGCATGCCAGAAACTAGTACTATAGTGGTCCCAGTTTACATTGGAAACAATGATAGCATATTGAGTGACGTGTGAAGAGCTCCACCTGGAAGTGGACATCTTTGACTTGGACTTTTCCATCCATTGTAAGTAGGGTGAGGGGTTAAAGGAGCTGGGGATAATCAGGAGGGGGAGGTCTGTTTTTCTGACCTGTAATTGTCCTTCAGTAGTAAAGACAATATTTCAGCATGCACATTTGTCTGCTTGTAGGACATGCACTCATCCTATAGTGCATACTCTTTCGCTGTTTAGTGAATTCAGCTCAAATTGGATAAACAACCCCAGTACTAATTGTAGTCCTTGGTACTCAAGTGTCTTGAGCTTATATATCACAGCCCCTGTGCCATTCACAAATGTACGAATTTGCAGGCTTCCTCCTCTAACTGTAACTGATGGAGCCGTTAACTCATCAGCAGGACCCTAACACATTGAGGTCTCTGGGTGTGTAGGTATTCACTGATGGTCTTAACTAGTATGGAAACAAAAGAAGCACATAGTTGTTCGCATTGTATTCAAATATACGCAATTATGGTGGACACCGTTACACACTACCATTCCTGCAGTATCTTTCAAACACAAAATTACTAAGGCAAAAGAAGTGTTTTGGTTGTATGCAAAGTTGTGCTGTTTTTCTTCATGCACAACTGTTACTGTTAGGGAGATATTAAGCAATAGAAACATGTTTGCTTCTCACAAAGATTAAGCTAGGCAGGAGGCTTGGTAATCCTTCCTTCCTTCTTTCTGCCTGCTTGGTTCAGATGGGAGTTGGGCTCGGACTCCTCGCCTGGAGGTGGTGTTACCATTAATGAAAACAGTTAACCTCCATTGCATTCAAGTCATCAGAGGCACATGACCTGATGCCAACCCTTCTTGACACTCCAAAAATGTAAACTTTATGAAGACCGGGGACCCTTGACATTTGTCAACAGCAAAGAGGGTGTTGGGCAGTTGTCAGGATGACCAGTTCTCCTTGGTGTACACCTATTTAAGACACAGTTATCCCAGAAATAGGTTACAGATACCCTGATGCTCAGGTCATAAATATGAACAGGACACTGAGCCAGATGTCACCTGCCTCGGGCATCCTTTATCCTCAAAAAATTCAAGGTGAGATAGGCCTGGGCAGTAGCCCCAGCAGCCTGTTTGCATTAATGAAGAAGGCACCAGGGCAGGTGTCAACTGCAGAGGTCCTCTTTGCTCTATACAGTTTTACAGCCCAACAAGGCCAGGGAAAAGTGAGAGCTGCCCCTTGCCTTATTTGTAAAGCACAGGGACAGCTGTGAGTTGATCAGTTACCGTAATATTTCAGAAAATCTACAGGAGCCAAAGAAATAGCCAAATGAAAATAATGCTGGACTTATCCATTAGAAGGTCTGTAAATCTTGGCAAAATCAATAAACTTTATTGAAAAATGTTAAAGAGAAGGTTGATAGTAGTGTTCATAGTGGATCCACGACCAAACCTAGAGACTAGAAGTTGATGGTTAAACTTACTTGGTTAAATTCATCTCTCACTACACAGTAATAACTTCATCCTAAACTCTCACTCACCCCACCTCCCTCCTTCTCCCATGTTGACTTTCCTTTTTTCCAGTGGCCATCTTGGAGGTTAGTAGTCCAGCTCATGAGCATTTGCTTTGAGCATGTGCAAGGACCAATACTAACACCACATAAGCTGGGCTGATGTGCAGACCCACATTTAGCAAGTGAGAGGACTGTTTTTTTAAAACTCTTGTTTTTCAAATCTCTTGCTCTTTACAAACATATTTTTTTAAACAGTTTCAATCTTTAAAGTTTAAGTACTTTCTTGCTGTTTTAATCAGGTTTAAATACCATCTCCTTGCTGGTTTATTGCATTGTGGTGGGGCTGTTTTATGCTCAAGACTGCAGATGAACGGCGCAGTTATGTTTTTTAATCTTGGTAAGAGGCTCAAACCTTGCTATTGTTTGCACTTTGACTGGCATATGTGTGGAGGGGATTGTTATGATTGTATACTCCTGGGTTGACTTTATTTTTTTGCGGTGGCCATCTTGAGGGTTAGCAGTGTAGCTCACAAGCACTTGCTTTAGGCATGTGATGAACCGACCAGCGACACAACCACTTAAGCAGGGCTGATGCTGAGACTCACGGCGTACATGCTGCTTGCGCAACAAAGGCAAGCCTGTCTGCAACAATCTGCGCTGAGTCAGAGTGGTCCAGAGGCAAGGGCCTTGTAACGGCTCTGAGGACTACCTTGCTTTTTATTAGATCCCTTTCCAAACACTAAAAAGAGCATTTCTTATTACTCAATGATTGCAATATGGATTTGTGCATGTTGACTAAGACCTGGATAAATAAATCCTCTGGTCCAGACATTGTTAGTGCTATTCCCACTGTGTTTAACATGAAATCTAAAGACAGAAAATGCAGATCAGGATGTGGAGTTCCTCTAATTTATAAAGAACACTTTGAAATTATGGCAGATAATTTGATGGAACCCAGTATGTATTCTGAGGAGGGCTGTGAATGTAACTTGATAGCCATTCATTTATCTTATGATCATTTATAGAACTCCCTCCATTTTTAACAGCCTTGTAAAAGAAGCTGTTAGCCAATAAAAAGCTAAGTATTCCCAGGTGATTAACTTGGATGCTTTTAAGCTTTGGTTTGATTCCCAATCAGGCCCTTCAGTACTAATTTTTTAATCTGACTAGTTTTGGTCTAATGAAAATTGGTTAATCAACCAAAGCACCAACGTGGCCACAAAGTAGACCCTGTTTTTGCATCACCTGATAGATTAAATTCAGTCCATTTCTTGGTCAAATTTGATATTTTATCTACTATTCCCTGCAAAAAAGTACACATCAAGCCTGTTCCCTCTTTATGTTGGAGTAGAAGTAGGTTGTGGTTGTCATTTCTGCTACTTTTTGGTGCCCAAGAAGGACGGATGTTTTTGTCCTAGCCTATACCTGCGCCCTCTTAATTTCTTCCTTGCAAAGGAAAAGTTCAAAATGCTCATGCTCACTCAAGTCCTGTCTGCCATGGAACCGGGAGACTGGATGGTAGCATTGGACTTGCAGGACGCATACTTCCACATTCCAGTTTGGCCCACCCACAGGTGCTACCTGCGGTTCATGGTGGCCCACGAGCACTTTTAATTCACCGTGCATCCTTTTGGCCTACAAGCGCCTATCAGGTGTTCACATGGGAATGGCAGTGGTTACAGCTCAACTGCGAAGATCAGTGGTGCCAATCTTCTCCTAGCTCCCCGACTGGCTGTTGAAGGTGGGCTTGACCCAGGCTGTCATCTCCAGACTGTGACAGACCTCCTACATCACATTCATCAAAGCTGTACTGGACATGGTGTAGTTTCGGGCCTATCCTCCTGAACAGAGATTCCAGGATATTCAGGCTATGATACAGATGTTTCATCCTCTATCCTGGATTTCGGTTAGACTGACTGACTTTGAGGCTGCTGGGCTTCATGGCCTCATGAATCTTGCTTGTGACTCATGTCTGCTGGCGTTTGCAGGCACTACAGTTGGACCTGAAGTTCCAGTGGGTGCCGCATCCGGGGAATCTCTCCGACATGGTCCAGATCTTGGAGTGAACTGCAAAAGATCTGCATTGGTGGCTAACGAACTGCGATTGGGACAGCAGCAGATCCCTCTCCCTTTCTTAACCAGATCTCAGAGTGGTGACTGATATGTCACTCCTGGGATAAAGTGCCAATTGAGAGAGGTGAAGATCAGAGGACTCTGGACTCCAGTGAATTCCCGGATCCTGGAGGGGCGGGCGATCTGACTTACATTGAAAACCTTTCTACCTTCCATCAGAGGAAGGCTAGTGCCACATGTTCATGGACAACACCACAGCCATATGGTACTGCAACAAACAGAGCGAGGTGGGGTCATAGACCTTCTGTCAAGAGGACCTTTGTCTCTAGATATGACTGGACCGCCAGGACATATCCCTGATGGTTCAACACCTGGCGAACTTTCTGAGACACCAGGACAAACGTACTCGGGCAAAGATGACTAGCGGATCACGAATGGAGTTTCCATCCAGAGGTGGTGCAAGGGCTCTTTCAGCAGTGGGGAGAGCCTTGGTTAGATCTGTTCTCCGCTGCTGCCCAGAGTTCTAAAGAAGATCATGAACGACCAGGCCAAAGTCATCCTTATGGCTCAGGACTGGGCTCGAAGAGTTTTGTATCCCGAGCTGTTGAGCATGTCCATCGGTTCGCCGATAAGGCTGCCCCTTTGGGAGGATCTTCTGTTGCAGGGGGTGGTTCTCCATTGGAACCTGTCAATTCTCCGCCTTCATGCATGGAGATTGAGCGGAGACAGTTGATAGCTTTTGACCTTCCGCTCGAAATCTGCACTGCTATCTTGGCAGCCAGGCATCCCTCCACCAAGACTGTGTACGCCTGCCGTTGGGGCAAGTTTGTGGCAAGGTGTGCAGAGAAACAGGTTGACCCTCCTTCTGCTCCCCTCTCCCAGATCCTTTTCTTTATCCTTTCTCTTACCCAGCAGCGCTCTGCTCTGCACACCCTTAAGGGCTATCTTTCTGCCATCTCAGTCTTTCTGCGGTTGCCTGATCAGCCATCTCTCTTCAAATCGCCTATTGTAAATAGGTTCTTGAAAGGTTTGCATCACATTTCTTCCTTCGCACTTCGTCATGCCTCAGTGGGACCTTAATCTGGTCTTAACTTTTCTGACGTGCCTTTCTTTTGAGCCATTGCACAATTGTCCTCTCAGGCTCCTTACCAACAAAATGGCATTCTGCGTGGCTATAACATCTGTCTGGAGGGTCCATAATCTTCAGTTGTTGCCATCCAAACCTCCTTACCTAAATATCTACCCAGGCAAGCTGGTTCTTCGCATTAGAACTTCCTTTCTGCCAATAGTTGTCACTTATTTCCATGTAGGTCATTCCATCACCCTGCCTACCTTTAATGATGCACCAAATCCCTCTAAGAAAGAGGAGCTACTTCACCGACTGGGCACAAGAAGAACGTTGCTATTCTACCTTGACGGCCTGAAAGAGCTCCGGGTGGATCACCAACTTTTCGTGGGGTATGTGGGAGCGAAAAAGGGAAAGGAGTTGCAGAAGCGGACCAACTCCCGATGGATCATATTTTGCATTAAGATCTGCCACGCATTTGGCAAGAAGCAACCCCCTGAGGGATTGTGTGCTCATTCCGCTAGAGCTAAGGCTGCACCCACTACATTAGCCCGCAGAGTTCCGGTCCTGGACATCTGCCAGGCAGTTCCATTGGCTTCTCTACACATGTTTACGAAGCACTATTGTCTGGACATACAGGTCCGTCAGGATGGGCTCTTAGCTTGTTTTGTCCTGCAGGACTTTCTACTGTGAAACAGTTTTGCAGTCCCACTTGCCGGAAGGTATTACTGGCATATCTGTTCTAAGGCAAGGAATATGCAGCAAGAAGTCTCTATCAGCTGAACAAGTTTCTTACTTTCTGTAACGCCTTATCTGGCAGAGAGACTATCTAGTTGCAGATTCCTTACCGACCTACCCATCCTCCCTGCTGTGCTAACTGATTTCTAGGGACACGGCTGTTCCCTTTTCAGGGCCCTAGTTTTTCACAACAGTGTTCGCTGTTCTTTGTGGGTCCGTGCTCCGGACATGAAAGTCGCGAAAAGAAATGTATATCGGCGTGCTTGGGTGGCACCTTTGTAGGCACGGCGCACATCACCTCCAGCGCAGATGACACCAAGCAGTGCTGAGCGATGACACCGGCTTTCAGGGGTACTGCTCACAAAAAATTTCCGGTTCCAGTCTGACGCCTTGGGATAATTACAAATAAGGAATCTGCAGCTAGATAATCTGAAAGAGACACGTTAGTGATAGATTCCTTACCTTAGAATATCCCGAGGCGTCAGACTGGATCCGGAAAGGTTTCGTCAGCAGTACCCCTGCGCGTCGGAAGGTGGCGTCGTGCAGCTCCGCGTCCGTCGCTGACGTCATAAGCGCCGAGATGACATCACAGAGACTACTTAGGCGCCACCCATGTGCGCTGACGTCAGTTCTTTCTTTTTCCGCGCCAGCAAGTGCAGATCCGGTTAGAGCACGTACCTAGTCACTTTTTGACTAAACTTTTTAGACTTTTTGTCTTCCATTTTTGAGTCTTTGACTCCTGGTGCCATGTTGGGATGCCGGGATTTAACTCCTGCGGGGCTTGTCGCCATACGATGTCAGTGGCCGACCCCCATGGCGTCTGTATCTACTGTCTGGAGCGCGACCGTGACTCCCGGTCATGTTCCGACTGTCTGGCCATGGCTCCGAAGGCCTTGCGGGAGCAGTCCTGTAAGCTGCTGGGTGCCCGGCAGTCGTCTCCGCGCCTTTCGAGGTCCAGGGGTCGCTCGAGAAATCGCTCGTGGAGCCATCGTCATCGCTCCCCGGGGTCGAAGTCTTCCCACTCGTATTCGGGTAAGAGACGTCATAAGAAGAAGTCGAAGAAGCGTTTCCGCTCTCCGATGTCCCCTCGTCGGTCTCCGGACATGGACGAGGGGACCAGGGGTACCACCCCTGTGGCTCCTTTGGAGCCTCTGAGTCCCGCGGCCTAGTCAGTTTATCCGGGTCCGTCGGCGACTCCTGTCCTGGTGCAAGATTTTCTTGCAGCCATGGGCCACCTTTTCGGGCATCTGGCTCCCACCAGCGTGCCTTCGGGCCCCGCGGTCCCAGTTTTGGGCCCTCCCTTGCGTCGGGCTCCTGCCGGCGTGCCTTCGGGCCCGAGGTCCAAGTTGAGGGCCCTCCCTTGCCACCGGGTCTGCTGGGGCCTCCGCCCGCGGCTCCGATCCCGGAGCCGCAGTGGGTTCCGTTCGTTCCACTTCCTCCCTTGTCCGGGTTCCCAGACAATTTTACTCCTTGTTTGGACCCTAATTGGTACACTGAGCCGGACCGGCATCGACCGCCACCGTTCCCGGCGCCATTCAACCATTTGTTTCCCCTGTTTCCCCCCCCCCCCCCCCCCACCCCCCCCCCTTTTCTCTCCCCCCCCCATCGCAGCCTGTTCAACGGGCAGTGGAAGAAGGGGGCGACTGGGAGGGGTCTGAGGACCCTCTCACACGGCAGTGCGAGTCGGAGCAGGAATGGACGGAGAGCTAGAGGATGCCAGTGGCCTTGACCTCTCCTCTGATTCTGGTTTTCTTTCTCCTGCTGTGGCTATGGAGGAGGGCGCCACATACACTATGGTGCTCCGTAGAGCAGCTGAGGCCCTTGACCTTGACCTGCCTACAGTGACCCTCAAGACTACCCTCCTCTCTGAAGTACTTCAGCCGCCGCCGTGCTCTTCGGAGCCCCTGCTTCCGTTCAATGAGGCACTACCTGACATCTTGATGGGCACCTGGTCTAGACCGGCCACGGGGCTTCCCTTGGATGAATATGTGGCCCGGCGCCATCGCCTGGCCCCGGGGGACCCTGCTTTTCTGTACACCCCCCAACCCTGGAGAGCCTGGTCCTCCAGGCCTCAACTTCGCCAAGTCGCATTCCCTTCCGCAACGCCGGATAGGAATCCAAAAAGCTGGAACAGTTCGGCAAGAAACTGTTCATCTGCCAGCTTAGGGCTGCGGTTGGTTTACACCGCATGCCTCTTGGGCCGCTATTCCCTTGCTGTGTGGGACACGGTTGCTCAGGTGCTGCCTCAGTGTCCGGAGGAGGCTCGGATAATGCTTTCACAAGCTGTTGTTGAGCGAAAAGATGCAGCAAAGTTTGCCATTAGGTGTGGACTACCCACCGCGGACTCACTGGGTAGGGTGATTTCCACAACAGTGGCCCTCCGTCGTCATGCCTGGTTGCGGTCCACTGGTTTTTCAGGGGATGTACAAGTTCCCTTATGGACATGCCCTTTGATGGTACTCGCCTGTTTGGCGATAAGGCAGATAGTGCGCTGGAACATTTTGAGGACTCCCGGGCATATCGCCCAAAGGGGCTACTCCCTCCCCTTCGAGACTGCCCCTCCAGCCATGCCACCTCAGTTCCACCGCATGTCAGGGGACCTTTTTGCGCTTCTCCAGCAGGCAGTCACGGCCGTCCTGGCCAAGGGGCCCATCGAGCGTGTTCCTAGGCCAGAAGTGGGACATGGTTGTTATTCCTACTACTTTCTGGTCCCCAAGAAGGTAAAAGGGGGCCTGCGTCCCATCTTGGACGTCAGGATCGTCAATTGCTTCCTCCGGAAGGCGAAGTTCTAGATATTGACTCTGGCTCAGGTCTTGGCTGCCCTCGACCCTGGAGACTGGTTGGTAGCATTGCACTGGCAGGACGCATATTTTCATATCCTCGTCCTGCTGGCCAACCGGCGTTACCTGTGGTCCACGGTGGGTCTAGATCACTTTCAGTTGCCGTGCTCCCCTTCAGCCTTACCAGTGCCCCTCGGGTGTTCACAAAAGGGATGGCGGTGGTCGTAGCTCATCTGCGCAGCTCAGGGGTTCCAGTCTTCCCCTATCTCGATGACTGGTTGTTGAAGGCGGGTTCGCCTCAGGCAGTCGTCTCCCACCTCCAGACTACGGCCGACCTCCTGCATTTGCTGGGGTTCTCCATCGTCCTTCCGAAGTCGCACCTGAGTTCCTCTCAGAAGCTCCCCTTCATCGGATCGGTTCTGTATTCAATGCAGTTTCGGTTTTATCCTCCGGCGCAGCGAGTCCGGGATATTCAGGCTATGATTCCAATCTTTCGGCCTCTATCCCGGGTTTCAGTCAGGTTGACCCTCCGGCTCCAGGGCCTTCTGGCCTTCTGTATCCTGCTTGTGCTCCATGCTAGATGGCATATACGGATTCTGCAGTGGGACCTGAAGTTCCAGTGGGCACAGCATCGGGGCAACCTGGCCGATCACATCCAGATCTCGGTGGGCACTGCACGACAATTGCAGTGGTGGCTCACGCATCGCGGTTGGGTCAATGGCAGATCCCTCTCCCTTCCACAACCGGAGCACACAGTGGTGACGGTTGCGTCCCTCCTGGGATGGGTCGGCCACATGGGAGAGGCGGAGATTGGGGGCCTCTGGTCTCTGGCGGAGTCCCGGCTCCATATTAACCTTTTGGAGCTTCGGGCGATCTGACTTGCACTGAAAGCATTCCTTCCCTCTGTCTGGGGAAGTGTAGTGCAGGTGTTAACGGACAACACCACCGCCATGTGGTATTGCAGCAAACAGGGCGGAGTGGGGTCGTGGACCCTATGTCCAGAGGCTCTCCGCCTCTGGACATGGCTGGAACATCAAGGTATTACCTTGGTGGTTCAAGACCAGGCAGGTTCTCTGAACGCCAGAGAGGACGAACTCAGCCGCCAGTACATGATGGATCACGAATGGCGACTTCACTCGAAGGCACAAGGTCTCTTTCTGCAGTGGGGAGAGCCTTGGTTAGATCTATTCGCCACCGAAGAGAACGTGCAAGGTCATCAATTCTGTCCGTTAGAAGTTCCGAGGCGGCACTCGCTCGGCGACGCTTTTCATCACGAGTGGAGCTGCAGTCTGTTGTACGCCTTTCCGCCTATACCACTTCTGCCCAGAGTGCTGAAGAAGATTTGGCGCAACTGGGCCCAAGTCATCCTTGTGGCTCCGGATTGGGCACGAAGATACTGGTATTCCGTGTGACTCAGCATGGCGATCGCTCCCCCGATTCGATTGCCTCTTCGGGAGGATCTTCTGTCGCAGCCACGGGGGACGGTCCTCCACCCGAACCTGTCCAGCTTCCTCCTCCATGCATGGAGATTGGGGGGCGACAGTTGACAGCTTTCGACCTTCCTTCCGAAGTCTGTGACATTATTCTGGCAGCCAGACTTCCCTCCACTGTGACGATATAAGTCTGCAGGTGGGAAAAATTTGTGGCATGGTGCACAGCAAAGGCCGTTGATCCCCTTACTGCCCCTCTTTCTGAGGTCCTTCTGTTACTTCTGTCTTTGGCCCAGCAGGCTCTGCTCTGGGCACTATCAAAGGTTATCTCTCGGCCATTTCCGCCTTTCTACGGCTTCCAGATCAGCCTTCTCTTTTTAAGTCCCCAATTGTTAATTGCTTCCTGAAAGGCATTACACACACGTTTCCTCCCGTGTCCTTCCTTATGCCTCAGTGGAACTTAAATCTTGTCTTGACTTATCTGATGTGTGCTCCCTTTGAGCCACTTCATGACTGTCCTTTACGTCTTCTCACTATGAAGACGGCTTTCCTGGTAGCTATCACCTCTGCCAGAAGAGTGAGTGAGCTCCAGGCTCTTTCTTCTAAACCTCCTTTTCTCTCCGTTCATGCGGACAAAGTGTTTTTAAGGACTCGTCCTTCTTTTTTGCCAAGGTTATCACGCTCTTCCACATTGGGCAAACCATCACTTTGCCCACCTTCTTTCTGCCTCCGCATCCTTCAAAAGAAGAAGAGAGGCTCTATCGTTTGGACCCAAAAAGTGCGCTCTCGTTCTATCTGAAACGCACACAACGGCTCCGGGTGGATGACCAACTTTTGGTTGGCTGCGTGGGCTCCAAAAAAAAAGTCGGGCCGTGCACAAACGGACCATCTCTCGGTGGGTAGTTCTCTGCATCAAAGCCTGTTACTCGTTGGCTAGAAGGAGCCTCCTGCGGGGCTGCGTGCCCATTGTACCAGGGCAACGGCAGCCACTACTGCTTTGGGACGCGGCGTTCCCTTACAGGACATCTGTCAGGCAGCTACGTGGGCCTCGCTGCACACTTTTACCAAGCACTACTGCCTAGACAGCCAAGTCCAGAGAGACGGCTTCTTTGGCCGTTCGGTTCTCCGGGACTTTCTGGTGTGATTTTGGTTTGCAGACCCACCTCCGGGGTAGGTATTGCTGGGGTATCTATTCTAAGGTAAGGAATCTATCACTAACGTGTCTCTTTCAGATGCACAAGTTGCTACTTGTGTAACGATATATCTATAAGAGACATTAGTCAGTGATAGATTCCTTACCGCCCCACCAATCCTCCCCGGTCTGCGAACTGATTTCGAGGGTTAAGGTCATCCCTTTCAGGGCCCTAGTTTCATGGCACCAGGGGTCAGTTTCTTGCATGGCTCTGCGTTCCTGGCGCAGAAAGTCGTGTACAGAACTGATGTCAATGCGCATGGGTGGCGCCTAAGTAGTCTCCGTGACGTCATCTCGGCGCTTACGACGCCTGAGATGGATGCGGAGCCGCACAACGCCACCTTCCGACGCGCAGGGGTACTGCTCACGAAAACTTTCCGGATCCAGTCTGACGCCACGGGATATTCTAAGGTAAGGAATCTATCACTAACTAATGTCTCTTACAGATATATTGTTACACAAGTAGTAACTTGTGCATCTCTTCCAGATAAGGTGTTACCGAAGGTAAGTAACTTGTTAGGTACGAACCATGAAGAAAAAAATATACTGAGATTATGAAATCATGCAAACAATGAAAACAATTATTGGAATAACGAGGAATTTTATGCTGTATGATAATTGTGAATACTGACTTAACATTACTTGTCTACTTTTGCAAAATCAAGCAGCGGCCAATGGGAACTGTAGTGTTTAATGACATACAGGGTATATACTTGTTTAAGTATCTCATTCATTTATTCACCATGCACTCTTACAAACTTCAAATGATTATGCACACATGCACACAGTACTGCATTACACAATCTGTAATACAGAAATTCAGTACAAATTTCTGATGCTAAAAACATGTACCAACACAATACCAACAGTAATATTTTATACAACCCCATAAGAAATACGTTAGATCGTTTGATAACACATCATGACCATATCGGCAGACACACCAATCTGTTCATCACAGTGAGAGCCTTTCTGAAAATGTTAATATGTTTTCATACAAAGAAACTACTCAGCAATTGCCATTTTGGGTTCTGGCTCACTCCTCCTACTTAGCCACATAATTTGTTTTTTTATAACCCAGGTTAACACCTCATGTCCATAACAGCCAATTGACCAGTGATGCCCTCAGTGTTGAAACACTTTTATAAAATAGCACTTCCATACAAAAAAAATTAAGCTCTTGCCATTTCTGTTCAGTTTCACTCCAGCTAATTACACAGTGTTCTAAAGTCTTACAAACCTCTCCACATTGTTATTCGATCCTTTATAGTTAACAACTGATTGTCACCTTTCAAAAGTGAAGTTGGTGTGGGTTTTAAGATTGTTGAGAAATCAGGCTAAGGTAGTACATGTACTTGTATAGTTCATGGATTTGTACTTTTTGGTTTGTAGCTACTGTTGACAGACTGTCAGCCTTGACTTCCTCTTAACTTTCAGGGAATTAACCTGTAATAGTTGCTCCTATAATTGCAAATGAATAAAAAATATTGAGCAACTCCCTGAGTCAATATTTACCTCCCCTGTTCTTGCAGCAAATTCCATCAAGGTGGAGATGTACAGCGATGAGGAAGAAGGCCGGCTCCTGGGTCAGGATGACCGAATGAGTGAAAAGGAGGACAGCGTCATTGTAGATGATTCACTCGGCGAGCAACTAGGGTACTGCGATGGCTTGGGTCAGGATCCTCCTTCACCCGGTGGCATCCGACTGCCAAACGGCAAACTTAAGTGTGACATCTGCGGCATGGTTTGCATTGGCCCCAACGTGCTTATGGTGCACAAGCGCAGCCACACTGGTGAGTTGAGGTATCGTCTTGTCAACCTGTTTTCTTATGGAAACATTTCAGACTATAGCTGTATAAAGCTGTTATGCACGCCTCTTGCCATACATGGAAGTGCCATTCCAGCCTGCCCTCACCTTATTCCAATGAGCTATTGCAGCCTGACTTCATACACAAGTCCATGCCAGCTTGCTGCCTTACAAGGATGTACCATATTAGCCTGCCTAATCATACTGCTACTTACCCCGTCCATTCCCCTTATACAACATTACAATACTGGATTCACCACTAAATAGGGTTTGTACACCATATCGACTCATTATACACCAGTGGCAAGCCAGCCTTTGCCCTTATTCTGCAGTGTCTTGTGATCCATCTTATGCCATAGTTCCAGGCAACCTGTCCCTTTTTTGCATCAGTAAGCAAGCCTGCTTCAATTTGCAGCACATCCTTCCACATCCATTACAAGCTATGCCATAGCAGCCTATTGTTTATACATAAGAACTCGCCTTTTACTTAGTCGAGCCATGCTAGCATAGTTTGACATTTCACTGGCACACCATCCGCACCCCTTATACTGTATTGCAATGCCAGCCTTTTCTTTTGTACAGTATAGACAGGCCAACACGCTCCTAATCCAATGAACAAGCAATTAAGATGGGCAATTAATAGGAATAATCTGTCCAGCATAAAGGTGCACCCCAAGATGATAGCTGACCCCATCATCAGACTTATAAACAACAAAAATGTTTTAATGGAGAAGCAATCCCAGAATAATTCTTCCAATGCAGGTTCTTTGAATACATAATCTCAAATGTATTATTCATATTCATAGATAATATGGTTAATAGATGTCAATCATCCTGTTTTCACCAGAACATAATACATTGTATTTGTTTAGAACATAATTAATTCATAGATTAATCCAATACACAAATATCGATTTTAGATCAACATCGCATCAGAGTTATGCCATCAACACATAAAAATACCAACTGTTCCTCAATAAGTACAATTCACAAGTGAAAGTAACCCATAGTAGAGACTTCACCTCTGTTGAGTCGTTGCAAGCATAAAAGAGAAATAATGCCAGCCAACGTTTCGCGAATCCTATTGCTTCATTGGGGCTGAAATAAAAAGAACAAAAACGTTATAAAAGCAGGAGAAATCCTTATACTCTGACTTTTTGTGGATCTGATATTTATTCTTTGTATTATTTTGAAGAAATTAAAGAGATTGGTGCTTTGTCCATCAACATGACCTGCCATGAGGTAATGCTTTAAAAGTATCAATTCATTGAGAGAGGATACATAATTGTGGCACTAGGTGAGTAAATCTTCCAATTCAATAAAACAGGAAGGATGAATCGGAATGTGTTTAGTGAGCCACTTTATATTTCGATATAGGGGTGCAATGTTTACAACTCATAATGGGGTATAAACGGCACTGGAAATGTATGTATAGAATGTTCACTATTATGGATAGGATGTATAATTAATATAGTGAGACAGTATACAGAATTGTGGTAGCTAGGTCAATACTTCTTTAAATTGAGTAGAACAGGAAGGATGCATCTGAATGTTTCTAGTAATCTATTGTGTTGAACTTTGTTTAATTTAAATGATTTTGTAGTATCCTCACCTGCTCATCTAGTTTCTAATGTGTAGTGTATAACTCAAAATGTAGTAACTTCATGTCACATAAAAATCCCTTCTGCTTATAAAAATACCATTTTGTCCTTTTTATTTCAGTCTTGATGAAGCGATAGGAGTCATGAAACACATGTTGGCTGGCATTATTTCAGTTTTATGCTTGTGTTGACTCCAGAGAGCTGAAGTCTCTACTACTGGTTACTTTCACTTGTGAATTGTACAAAACGAGGAACAGTTGTTGGTGTTTCTATATGTTGATGGAATAATTATGATGCAATGTTTTTTATAATCGGTGTTTGTGTATTGGATTAGGCTATGAATAAATTATGCTCTGAACAAATTGAATGCATCATGTTCTGCCGAAAACATGAGGATACACATATATTATCCATATTGTCTATGTATATGAATAATACATTTGAGATTTGGTTCTCAAAGAACCTGTATTTGATTCATTATTTTGGGCTAACTCCTCCATTAAAATGTTTTTGATGTCTGCAATACAGTTAAACAGTGTTGGCCTGTGCCCTGCCAGCACCCTGCCTTGCAAAATTGAGCACTACCAGCTCATCACCTTATAATTCAAGGCCTCAATATGCGGTAGTGCATTGCCACCCTTCCACATAATATTACAGAGCAAATCCGGATTTTTCTTTTTATCATTAGGGTGGCATTGTCCTGCCATCATATATAGCAGTGTCATATCAGCCTGTCCCCTTACACTGCAGTGCTATGCTGTCCTATTGAGTGTTTTGCCTGCCCATCTGCTTACACCACTGTATCGCCTTTACACAGCGGTGCTATGGTATGCTATTCATTTATGCAGCAGTGCCCTACAAAACATGAGTGAAACACCATGCAACGTTCTCCATTCCCATACAACAGTACAATGCCAATCTTACCACTAGTAAAGTAGACCCACAACAGCCTCACTCCATATGATTGTGTATTAACTTAGAGTATTTGTGGAGTCTGGTAAGTACCCACCTCAAGTAGTGATCACAATCCTTGACTGGGTGAATCTTTAAAGTCACGAAATTAACCTGATCGCACCCCTGGTAGCTATGGCACAGAGCAGTCCTTTTTAATTTGGAGGCAATGTATTAGATATTTATGCAGTACTAAAAGAGTAATAAAGTTGAAATGCAAAACAATACTGCAACTGCCAGACTACAAATGGTAGGTCTGCAGTCATGTTTCCACTGTCACTGTAGTGGATAGCACAATGGGTGCTGCAGTTCACCGATGACATTTAACTTACAGGCCTTGGGTATACATTGTACCATATACTAGGGGTTTATAGGTAAGTTAGATTTGGAGCACCCCAATTTTACCATGGTAAAGTGAGGACCGCAATCACTTTATTACTATTTAGCATTGGGTAAAGAGCGCTGAGATCTACTGCCAGCAAAAATATAGGGTCCAGCAAAAGATGAAAATTCTGGGGTGATCACGCGGAAAAGGCGGATTTCCTGCAAATAGGTTCGACACCACCCTGTCTCTTTATATAACTTTGATGTGATACCTTTACTGTCTATACAGCAATGGCTGACTAGCCTCACACTTGAACAGCAGGGCACATGTCTTATCCCTTTATTCCGAGGTGTCTAAGGAATAAATGACCTTGCATTAACAGTTGACAATGTACCTGCTACTCTGCAACTGTGAAGCAGTCCAGGAAACCGTCCAGAAAACCCACCAACCTGCTTGTTGACATTGGATTTAAACTAAGCAGTGACATGTCACAAACTGTTATCCACCTTGTTGATTCCTGCCTCAGTATCCCCTTGGTTTAGAAGTAGGCTGTCAGTGCAGAGTGCAGCATGACTGTAGGAATTACCGTGCACTCCATACTCGGGATCTTGCACTCCCCAGACGCGTTGTAAAAGTTATGGTGGTGTTATGTTATACGTACCCTTGAATTGAGTGTTTTTCACTCCCTTCTTAAACGAAAGTACCACTTAATAGGAGATTTCCAGATGGGATAATATTTATTAAAGACATGGATTAGCGGGGTGTAGAATAAAGAAGTAAAAAAATTATGCAATACCATAGATGATGTATTTAGAAAGAAAAAAGTCAAGTTCCCAAATAATGATCTAATGTTAACTCTGAAAATCAATTTGGGAGCTTATTTAAAGCGGAACTTTGGCCATTATTCTTGTTCTCAACGTTCATATGTCAAACAATCTGATGAATGGTTCAACTGCTGCAATAATAATGGCAGAGCAGGGGGTGTAATGCCTGAGTAGGTAGATCTGTCCACTGAGTTATGCATGAAAATCTCCATTGTTGAAAGGCCAACAGTGACTTACAAACATTAAAAAATGATGTCATTTAATTTCCTCAAGCTATAGCCCAGAAAAGATCAGGTTTGTCATCATTGTCCAAAAACCCCTCCCAACTTTAATTACTGAAACGTAATGTAATGTAAACTATACATATAAAACACTCTGTTGCCTATAAATGCATCCTGGTGATGACTTTTTGGAAATTAAGTGTTTAAAGAATCCATGAGTAGGATCTGTTGATCAAAGTTTCCAGTGTGGGTATAAAACTAAATTTTTCAGGCTTTCCGGAAAGGGAGGCGCTGTGATATGATAAGTAAATTTATTGGTAACGAGTTACATACTTTTGCCGTCTTGAAAGAACAAGCTTTAATTCCCATCCTAGACCTTTTGACTCAAGGAGTCGCACAAAAATTGGCACATCTAGACCGAAGTGGAAACGTGGGTTTATAATTACAAAACTTATCTTGTAAATAGGTGGGACCTAGTTTATGAAATGCTTTTAAAACTTTAAAGACTTAGAAGCAGCACTTTGTAAAGTGCCAATCAGTGCACAGAGCTCATCTAGGAACCGGAAGGACCAGCCTTGCTGCCATATTCTGGACCAGTTGGAACTGCATCATCAACCCCACAGAAGATCCCAGAAAAAGTGAATTGCCATAGTCGAAGCAGCTAATAATTGTAGCTTGTACCACTAAGGGACGAGTGTTAGCTGGAAGCTAAGGAAGAATTTTTCTCGTCAACCTCCAAAAGGGACAACTTGTCACAGACAGCTGATTGACCCTGGTTCCACGCTACTGAAACGGGAGATGGAATCTTCAACAAGGCATTGGGCCAAAAATCGTCAGGGAAGGAGGAAAGACTGTTCCCACTTAAAGACAATTATCACTTGCCTCTTGGAGTTACATTTTAACGAGGTGTCTTCTAGCTACCCTGTTTCTCTCGAACATACTCTTTTAAAAGCTCTGGGCAGTCATCCTTATTATTTAATGTGATCACAATCTATGTATCAGCGTAAGTCATAAATCTGAGTGTACAAGAGTGCACCAGCTGAGAAAGTGTTCACATGTATAGATGGAATTGCGTGAAGCTCAACAATGATCCATTTGGGACCCCCTGCTCCAAGGATTTGAACTCAGATCAAAATGGATCAACAGGCACTGTCTGCTGTCTATCTGTCAGATAGGAAATCAACCAATATAAAGCAAAACCCTTGATTCCCACTTATAGCCTAGCTATCAGTCTTTCTTTGGACACCATGCCAAAGGCAGATGACAAATGCAAGAAACTATATCTGATGGCTTTTGGATAGACTTGAATCGCTCCAGTAAAACACATCAAGCACCCTGTGAAATGTGCCCACTCGCTTCTCCCTAAAAACCTCAAACCACTGCTGACTCAAACAGATTTCCGTGATTTAGATAAATCTGTTGAAATCTGCAAAATTGACTATGAACACGCTCGTCTGTGTATCGAAAATGCTCTTGAACCTCTGAAAGCTCTGCTGCAGTTTGCAGAGGACCATCTGGCTTCATAAGTATAAACATATTGAACCTGTTGTAAGAGAACATCATTGGCTATCCTTGGAGGCAAGACTTAAATACAGGTATGATTGCTTCACTTTCAAAGCCCTCAACCATCGCCTTCACCCCCTCAAGAAAACTAATATTTAGTTCTCACCTAATCTTTTAAACCCTTTGTTTCCCTCTAGCTGATGAAATGATGTAGGCCCTCCCTTTGCGTCCAACAGCAGATGGATGATCATATAGCTTGATTAGATCCTTTATCTTTCATTGTTCCCTTATCCACCTGCCCTTCTTTTTTTCTTCACTGTGCAGCAGAAATTCTAAAACCCTGGTTATATCAGTTTTATTGCTTCATCTCCAAAATGTGTTTCCTGAGACTCGGTCTATGAAGTAAGGGTGACATTACATAATAATTGTAAATAAATAAATGCTGTTAAATGACATGGCTATGTTTAGAGTTACCAAGAACAAAAAAGGAGAGAGAGAAGATGTAGTAAACCCGTTCCTCTTCCCTTACCTATACAACAAATAAATGAAAGCAAGCTTGCTACCATACCAGCAAGTTGCCACAAGTGTCTTCCACTCATGTGTCATACAAACCAGTAGGTTTTTAAAAAGAACGTTCACCCGCCAACCTAGTTGAATCATGCCACCAACTAGGTTGGTGGGTGACGGTCTTTTAAACAATCATTTGCAATGCAATAAGTCTCGCATTGGTGAGACTTTAAGTTATTAGCATTGTCAATGACAATGCTTTTTATTTGTGTTTTAAAAAACAAAACCTAAATAAAAGGCATGGTCATTTACAATGCTAATAGCTCAAACTTGTGTAAATGCGAGACCTATTGCATTGCAAATGCTTGTTTCACTTGATTGCAGGTTTGCGAGGCGACTAGATTGCTTTCACACCAGGTGAAAGAGATGGGCTTGCACAGAGTAATCTATCATAATTCTTACCATAATTTTCCACAATTTACTGATGGCCTATAACAAACAGCAGCCACATCTGGTCGGGTGTTCACAGTTGGCTAGAGCCTCATCTGCTAGAAATCCCCACCTTTCTTAGGTGCAAGGAGGGGAAGCGACAAGGAACGCTGACTGGGGTGGCAGTGGGTGGTAAACAAGCTCACAGCTGCAACACGTGGACTTGTGAGATTAAGTCACACAGGACTTTTGGGAAAGCGAGTTAAATGTGCACTGGATGTTTGTTTGTTTTGGTTCACTTAGCCGGAGGTGTTAATCCACCTACCTGCTGCAACGCTGGACGGAGACTGCTAATGTGAAAGGTGCATATTTGGGTCGCTGCTGTACTACAGAGTTGAAACGCATCTGTTAACACCCTGTTAGCGGCACCTACCCTTTGAAAACAGCTCTTGTCCGACGACGAAGAGGAGAGACATTTGGTCAAATGATTTGAGCGCATGGTGGGCAGACAGGTACAAATGACCATAATTAAATGAAGAGAAGGGCACTGGGAGCGCGCTGGTAATCCAGTGGTGTGTTTCCATTCACCACCAAGCTGCCGCTGTCATAGCTGCCCGAAATCACCGGCCAAACACTAATGAAATTCATTGTTTAAAGCAAATAGTAACCGCATACGCTCACTATAAAGTAATAAAAAAAAGAAACCGAGCTTGGTGTCCCTGAAGCGGGTGCTGCACTCTTTGAAAAAGCAAAAAATATATATATATATTATTGAAACCGAGCGCGGTGTCCCTGAAGCAGGCGCCACGCTCTACATCAAAGTTTAAGATAAAAAAATGTAAACTGAGTGAAGTTTCCCTAAAGCGGGCGCCACACTCAGCATACAATTCAGAGCGCAAAGCACTGGATAAGAATATCGCCCACCATTGTCTCCATCACTGTCAATAAACAAAATAGTGCTCACCCACTTATAATGCAGAGACCATGTAACAAGACAAGTAAAAGCTCCAGTCGTTATGGGCGGTAGCCAATGGAGACAAGGCGGTACCAGTGAGGGACTAACAAGCCTATTTATGAATCAGAAGCCAGCATTTATGAAGGACAATGACACAAGCCAATGACCAATAGGGGTGGACAGTGGGCGGGGCTTCCAGTGTATACCCTAATACAGAATGCCACGCAGAGCGAGCAGCGCATGAGCGCTACCGCTAGGCTTGACCTAAAAACCTACTGGTTTATCTGACAAATTAGTGGAAGACACTTGTGACAACTTGATTGTATGGTAGCGAGCTAGTTTTCATTTGTTTATTGTATGCTTAAAGTTAAACACTTTCCTGAGGCATGGCCCTTTGGTTAGTAGTTGGGACAAAATCTGCTCTCTATCATAACATAACATAGCTTGTGATACGAGAAATGAAAAAGCATTTTTTATTTTGGGCGAACCCATTGTTTTGGTGAGCGGATATGAATGTGTCCAAGCCTCGCCCACTGGTCTTGTGCACCCTACTTCTTTACTTTAGCCACACCTGCTGTTCAACTAGGGTCCACTTTATGCTAGATTAAGGAATTTTATTGTTACGGTTACATGCGGACTTCCCCTGTTGTGATTCTTAGGAAGGACTTTGTGTTTAATGCCATTTTTAGGTGAAAGGCCATTCCATTGCAACCAGTGTGGTGCTTCCTTTACCCAGAAGGGGAACCTGCTGCGACACATCAAGCTACACTCTGGGGAGAAGCCCTTCAAGTGCCCCTTCTGCAACTATGCCTGCCGCCGGAGGGACGCACTCACTGGCCACCTCAGGACGCACTCTGGTGAGTTCTTGCACCTCCCATTCGCACACAAGAATAACATGTCAATTAGCTTGCAGTTCAGTATGAGCTGGGGCTGCAGGGGATTCTAGTCGCCTAATACGGTCATCTTTCAGACTTCAAGGTGCTTTTGTACTGTTTGATTTTTCAGCATTAGTGACATATTTCCAAAGTACACAATGAAGAAATTGTGGGTTTAGCCGGGCATTTCATTTACAGATGTTGATGATGGAAAGCTATTTAACGATACTACTTGATCATTTAAATCCTGTTATGATTATCATTAAGGCTAGTCCAGTAGTAAATGGAATTGTTTTTCTCTTTGCTGCACCACGCTAGATTCCTCTTCTGCCTACCGACAGCGACCATTAACCGTATGTCATTGGTCAGATCCACTTTCCTTAGCCACAAGTCCATGCATTAATAGACATTATCCTGTTGCTCTCTTTAATTTGTGGTATTGCTTTTGATTATTAAAAAACAGTTATGGTTCTCAGTGTGCTTTTATCCTTTTAAAGCAAGTATTTTCATGTTGATCCATAGGTAGGGTACTAATTTGAAAACTGAGCTAGCTATTTCTCACAGATTGTGAGACCACCCAAATGTGTCTCTACAATGTCCTCCTTGGTTTAGGACCAGAATGGGATGGGTGTTGTCAGATGGGTATGTTCCCTGCATGGTAACAGACTTGTATCTCTCCCCTGAGTGCAAAACTGGTATTCTGACTTTTTGTTGGCCTCGCTGTCACGCTAATATAGTGTGGGGGCTGAAGAGTACACCTGCTCTTAATAACGTTGAGGTCCAAACCTGTCCTATGACATGGCGGAGCAAACCATGCATACCCTCTTTTATCGACATAAAACTGTTGTCCATGTATTAGGGTGTTGACCTAAAGCGATAGTTGCACCATACAGAGTATTGTAGATTAATAGTCCTGAGCAGACCTTTTAATGTTCCAGGAGGAGTGCGGCCCCACTCATGTAAAGTTCCGCTTACATGTAACACCCAGCCATACTTCTAACATTTCATGTGGCACGTAGAATGTGTGTATGCATGGTGTGTGCAACATGTATGATTGTAAGCCTCCATGTGTGGTGGGAGTGCTGGGACAAGTGGAATCCATTTTGGATTTCCCTAATTAAGCATGGCGCAAGATGAAGGGTGGGTACAGTTTCCTAATACATTTAGAAGTGTATTCCATGCATTCCTGAAGCTTAGACAGTGCAGAACCCAGACTCTGAATTGAGGGAGGATGGATACACTGCTTTCCTTAGAAATGTTATGAGGCCTTTTTAGCAAAGGAATCCTGATTAATCTTCCTAAAAACTGACAATTGTTGGATAGTAGCTAAGAGGGGTTTAGGTAGCATATGCCATAGTTAGATCAGGACCTTTCTAGACCGTGCCTGCCCCTTTGTGTCTCCCGATTGCTACTTTAAGAAGGCGAATGACAGCCAGATGCAGAGTCTTCACACTTACTTCATTGTGCCCATGTTATGGCAACTACTGCTTGGAGCCTGCATTATCACTACCTCCTGTGAAAGCAATCATCTTGCACGAAACCCATGTCAGCTCTACAGCCAGATAATGACATTTCAAAGGGAACTACCCCTAACTGGTTCCAAGACTGTAGACAGTGAATCCACAACTCCTGTCTGGAAAACTTGTTTAAAAGTGGAATTCAAACCATCCCACTTTTACAGTTCCATGGCTGCTTCACTGACCAGGGAAGGGAGTTCACCAAAGAGTACTCAAAGAGCTGCTTTGATACCAGGACTGCTGTCTGTTTCACAGTCAGTCTACCAGAAGTAAGGGAAATTACCTGATGTCTGTACAACTTGTTGGGGTAGTTTTGGAGGTGCCTAGCAACTAGAAGCCTGCAACCCTGCCTGCTCAGAGAAAGAAGTAGGACCTGTCCAGAAGGAGAGGCTTAGCTGCATTCCAGGTGTGATGAGCACTCAGACGAAGCTGACTGACATCTGGGGGGGGGGAGAGGGGGGGGGGGCAGGGTCAACCGCTGCCGACTGAAGACATGAGGCAGGCACCTGGTCTCCCGGCGCGGTTCATGGAAGAAACTGTATGAAGAAAACTGAATCCGACCAACACTGTGCTGACTGACACCATCATAGCATATTTGGGCAGACGTCTGCTGCCGCTGATCAGCGTGCGGTGTACCCTGCAAAGATCTTTTTTGTTGTTATAGCAGAGAACCTGCCTCACAGCCCATTGGTCATAACTACTGAAGACAAACATCAGATGACCAGGGCTGCTGCCTCATTTGCCCAAGCATATGAACCTGATAAGCGCACATCTATCTGACAACACACTAACGGTGCCCCCTACGAACAGTTAACATAGAGCATGAAAATAAAAGACTTGAGAGACTGTATCTTGAACTATATGGACAAGCCTGCCATTAGGAATATAGCATTGGATGCCTAACATGGTGGCCGCTTAGTGAACTTGTACCTATGCCTGTCAGTTATGACATATTATTGCTAGATACCACATATTTTGGATAAGAGGGGCACCATGGGAACCCGGAATAGGACATTAGCTGTCGTGGGGCACCTAGCTAAAACTTGAAGTCTAGATCCTCAAACACGCTACTGAGCCACCATTTGTGGGTTTACTGTGACATTTTGCTGTTCCAATAATTTGTTTCTCTTTTTATTAAGAGGAGCACTGGGCTGTGCAGTGAATTATTGTCTGACATTTGAGTTCTGAGTCTTGCAGCCACACTACACTCTGTGCCCTCGTTTCCCTGGGAATCCAGTGCAGAAGGAGTGTCTGTTTGCAGACCTTTAGTAGGATGGGCCCCCGAGGACAAAGAAATCGCGGAGTCAAACAAAACCCAAATCCCGCAGCTGTGGTTTGTCTGCACTTGCCTCGAAATAGGGATTCTTTTGAGTTCTGTTCCCAACTAGTAGAAAAACAAACTTGATGAGTACCTTTAGAAGGAGAGTACCAGAATTTCGAAACAGGTAACCAATTCCTCAGTAAAATGTGGGCTCCTTACCAGGAGTATTGTTTTTCCTTCTTCCTGTTGCATACTCTTGAATGCTGCTGTTAATGAAGAAAACTTAAAACGGCTCTCGCTTTCCCCCTTGTTTTTTTAGGTCTCGCCTACGCAGCGCGCATGTGCTGCATTGGAGGACCTTTAGCCGCTGTTTTCTCTTTTTGGAAGCACATACTCATGCTTGTGGCGGCATACACCTTTTGGGTTAGCGTGCAGAGGCGCGCCACAAGCACGAGTATGTGCTTCCAAAAAGAGCAAAAACTGCTGCTGCTTCACGCACGCATGCGCGCATTTGGAAGCATTCCCAGGGCGTCTCATTTTCACTGACACGCAAGCACGGAATCCCCGAGAGAGACCGCCATACTATCAGGCTACTGTTAATGCAGGCAGACAATGAACGCAAGGCCCAAGGAGTCTCCCGTGAATATTCACACGCGCTTCATCTACCAGCCACGGCCCTGACTCCTACCCCTCCCCGTAGTGACATATTAGCATAATTGGAACAGGCTCCCGCTCATCCGTTCTCTGCGCGACAGCATCCCCGAGTGAGGCTACCACACTGACCTTTGGATCTTCTTTTTTAAGGTTTTTCCTGCTGTTTTGTTTGCTGTCCTTAACTTAATCTCCCTGACACTGCACACATTTCAAGCATGCTTATCTGCTGCATGGTTTTTTTTTGTTCGTCCCATTACATTCAAGTCCCACCCGTCCCCTCCCTGTACCTAGAATGACGCACATTGCGAAGGAATGATGCGGCTGCTTAAGGAGCTGTTGTCACATTGGAAGCTTGAGGAAGTCACCATGCAGGTTAATAACAAAAACTACTCACTGCAGACTCTAGAACAAATGTCCCTTACTTTGTATGATGGGAGCTTGCAGTGGCTTACAGAGTGAAGAAAATGCAGCATGTTGGTGAGACCTACTGACTGCGGGCACCTACTGCCTCACAATGGTAAGATTTCACTCTGGCTGCCATGCAGTGCTTGCTGTGTGAATGGCGGTGGTTTAAGACTGAGCCATCCTGCAGGGCAGTTTCTTTTGAAAGCACATGAAAAAATATATATATACCAAAGTGATGTCTGGATTAAAAAGGCACGCTTTGGAGTGGTGCAGGGACGGAAACTCATTCAACGGCTCAAGTGAACCATCTGACACCCACAACTGCAAATTGAAGTAACTGCTCTTCTGAGAAAGGTTTGACCCACCCCCCTCCACCGAACAAGGAATAAGAAGCAATGTACTTAAAAGAGATGGCTTGTGAATGCTCACGTAGTAAATTTAACAAACCAGTTGTTTCAAATACGTTCCGATTTGAACAGAGCCTGCAAATTTGATTAGGTATTACGCAAAATGTCAATGCTGTATACACCAGCTGCAAGCAAAAGCAACACATTTTTGTTGGCACTTCTACACAACACTTTCAGGTTTGTTGCCCCGATTCATTCCATGGACACTTTGAGTAGCTTGCTTAGTATCTAGGAGTCTATTTGCAGGCGTGCATGCACACTTTAAAGTCCTTTACAATAGCTTGTTTATTTATCTTTCAGACGTTTAATTGTTTTAGGGAGTGCTGTACAGTCACGATTGCTTGATTTTAGCTCGCTGTGTTATATGGTCATTCAAATCCCCTGACATTTCCTTTAACGGCCCAAAACAATCATAAGCTGCGGTCAGCTGAGTGCGGATAGCCATCCCACCATCTGCTTCTAGTATGGGTGGGAGTATGTGTTTTTAGGATGCGACTCTTTCTGCTTCAGTGAGGATGGGGCGCAGCATCTCCCGGTCCGGCTCCAGGTGCCGCAGGTACCATGACCTGCTACTCTAACACAGAGTATTTCTCTTTGTTTCACTCCTGCACCCAGGATGTATCCAGCTTCCAATGCTAACCCTATATCATCTAGAGGGAACTCATATGATGGCAGCCCATTCCATGCTCGCGAGCCCATGAAACTATCAGGCACATACTACGCCCAGCATGAGTGGGCTCCTTCTGAAGCTCCTCTCTTCCTGACTTTGTTTCTATCCTCTAGTCCTCTTGTCTTTCATTCTTCTCCACTTCATCCATTCTCCCACCGCCTTATGTTCTTCCTTCCACCAAGTATTCCTTCCAGTCGATTTGCTTCTCTCTCCTTTCCCTCCTTCACTTCTTTTCGTTCCTTCCTACCTCACTGACCTAATCTCTTCCTTTCTCCTTCCTTCACTTGTCCCATCATGCCTCTATTGCTCTCGCACTCACTTCCTTACTTCCCTTTTCCTTCCTATTTTATTTCAAAGTAAAACAAGCATTGGCATATCCACTGGTCTTGCCTTTGGGACCTTATAAGTGTTTATCCATGCAACAGTTGATGTTGTTGCGCGAAGGATATTGTGCTGCATAACTAAAAACTTAGAAGGCCCCAAAGGCGCGACCTATTGGCTTTGCCAATGCTTGTTATCTGTTTGTTAGGAACTTCTGTTTCTAACAGTTTTTCCCCCTCCCCTAAACATCATTAAGTCCTTCAGTTATGGATTCATGTCATTTATTTGAGTGAAAAATCACATAAAGTGATATTTTCTTTCTGTTCTTTTTTTCTTTTTGAAAGAAAATCCGAATGTAACCTCTGATTTTGTTGGTTTCCTCTTAATACAGGGCTATATCCCATACCATAAGCCTAATCTTTTTCCATTTCCTAAGTCTCGCTCTTATTTTTTTAACCCTATCACTTTGATTCTCAATATTAGTCTAAATTTAGCAGTTTATTTCTACATTTTATCCTGCCCCTAATGTTACACCTATCAGTCACTCTTTTTTTGATCCTATCACTTACCTTAACGTGTTTCCTTTTAGGTACCACTTCCCTATATGTTCATGTAACCCTAACAATTGTACTTGCCTGTAACCGTCCCAGCTTATTTCACTTCAAACAAAAAGCTCAAAAGATTTACATTTGCCATGGTCTAAATAGGTACAGGTGAGAGATTTGATGATTCTCTTCAGAGATTTTTGCAGAGGCATGGAGCAAAAAGCCCGGTGTTCTTTCCAGTGTGAAACCCCTGGTAATTACTTTGTGCTTTCTGCCTACAAGTTAGTCATTTTTAGAGTTGATTGACTGGTGAGTAGAGAGAAGTGGAGAAGGATAGAAACAGACAGGAGCCAGATGGAAGTGAAGAGAAAAGTGAGTGGATTTGTTCACCTGAGACACGTTATGAGGTTCCTGCGTGAGAAATCACGATTAACACCATTTGAATATATCCAGTTGCTTCTGTTCCATCAACAGATCATGCCCTCTCTTGTACAAGAAGTGCACCCCTCTTCCTTAAAAATATCTATTTAAAAGCCTAACTCAGAAGGTGTCAATGGACACAATTTAAAAAGAGGGACATCACAGGATGGTCAAATATAAATTCTCAAGGTGTGCAAGAAGCAAATATAATCCAACTTTCTTTTGACAATCCTCCCTCCCGTCTAATGGACGTGGCATGAATCTATATAGCAGCTTGAATCACTTGTACACGGTTTAAATATGAAAATGCATTTTTACTACTTTCCAGTTCCTGTTTAATGCACAGGTCAAACTTGGACACTAACATCATTGCTGAGCCCTGGGAAACATTTAAAAAAACACTTTACTTTGTTCATGTGACACTGTTCTCTTAGGGGTATATTTACTTCCCATTTACTACCTGCACTGTGTTATTTGGGTGAATAGAAATAAAGATAGTTTTCTTTAAATTCTTCACTGTATGCTACTTTTTACAGGTAAGATAAACGTGAGACTATTTAGTTACAAGGACAGCTACCCCATTATACCCAGGAGTACAGGTTATTCTGTTTGGGTTTGGGGAACCAATGTCTTGTTTACGTAGAGGGCAACACAAACACCTTTGGTTAGAGGATGAGCTCTACAGCCTAAAATGAGTGATTTACCCTGTAACAATAATCAGGCCACTGGAATTTTGCCATTGTGTGGCTGTGTTGTTTTTTTGCATATTTATAGATATGCAACATTTGCCACATAATCCATCATCTACGGCATAATGCATAATCTGCAGGTTTTAACAAAAAAATAGTTTCTAGTTCAAACAGTTCAATAGGTATTAAAAGCGCGTCCACACATGTTGCAGTGCAGTGGACAGCCCTTTGTAAAGATTGACTGGCTACCTTTATATTGCTTATTGCTATATTTGGATGTTAAACTAGTACAAATGAAGTGCAGCCAACCCCCAGACAGTGTTAACAAGCATAATAATCCCAATTTGTGATTGCAAAATGTGCCGCATTACGCCATAAAATTTGCTCTTTTTTACCACATTTTATTTAACCCAGCTGCATAATTTGTCCCTCCTCTGATGCATAATTCCAGCGCCCCTGATAATAATCATGTTATCTGAAAGAGACTTTTAGTTATAGAGTCCTTACCTTAGAATTAACCCCAGGCGTCAGACTGGATCCGGAGAATTCTTCTTCAGCAGTACCCCTGCGCGTCGGTCAACTCTGCGTTCGTCATTGACATCGTGATCGCCGGAATGACGTTGCAGTATCTACTTAGACACCACCCCTGCGCGCTGACGTCAGTTCTTTCTTTTTCCGCACCAGCCAGCGCAGATCCAGAGGGAGTGGTACCCTTAGTCACTTTTTGACTAAAGTTTTTTCGACTTTTGTCGACATCTTTTCAAGTTGTTTGACTCCTGGTGCACATAGGGATGTCCCATCGACGTATCTGCTTCAAGCCATGTGACTCCTGTCACAAATTGATGTCGGTCACGGACCCACACCTCGTGTGCCTCTGGTGTCTGGAGGGCGACCACGACCCGAAGTCGTGCTCTGACTGTCGCGCCATGAACCCAAAGTCTTTGCGGGAGCAGTCCCGAAAGCTTCTGGAGGCCTGGCAGTCGGCTCCGCGCCACTTGAGGTCCCGGTCGAGAGGGAGGTCGCGGGACCGATTGCGTAATCACCACCATCATTCCTCCTCGAAGTCTTCGTCATCGGGTAAGTCGAAGCACACGAAGAAGCACTGTCGCTCTTCGCCTTCTCTCTGTCGGTGGCCTGACGGGACGTGGGAGGTCGTCGTCCTTCGGCTGCGCCTGCAGTGTCTGCTGGGACGGCACCAAGCCTCCCTCCCTTCCCGGGAGCCGGAGCGTCCCCTGCCCAGCTTCGTGCATTTTACGGAACCCTACACTCCATCTTTGAGCAGCCTGACGCCGCCGGCGTGCCTTCGGGCCCCGCGGACTCGGCTGAGGTCTCTAGGCCTTCAATGCCAGCGGCTCCGGCCTCGGCGCAGCAGGACTCCAGGCCTGGATCCAGATCGGCGACACCTCCCCCGGTGCCGATTCCTCTGAGGACACCTCCGACACTGGTTGTGTCCCTGCCCGGCATCGACCCCAGCGTCCCCCTCGATTTGAATACGAAGCCGGACTGGCGCCGACCGACGCCGGTACCGGCGCGAGACGGTACTTTTGTACCACTGTTCTATCCTGCCATTCCTTTTTGCCCTGAGTGGCAGCCAGAGGAGGGTGAGGAGGACTGGGAGGGGTCTGTAGACCCTCTGGCAGGCCAGCTAGAAGAGCCAGACTGGAGAGAGGAGTTGGGTGATGTCAGTGGTCAGGACACTTACCCAGACCTTGGTATGCTTTCTCCACCTACCGTGGCCACGGAGGAGGGAGCCTCCTACGTTGTGCTGTTGCGTGGGGCGGCTGAGGCCTTGAGCTTCCTACGGTGGCAGTCAGGAGTAACCTCCTGACTGAGGTGCTTCAGCCGGCAGCGACCTCTTCGGAGCCCCTGCTGTCATTCAATGAGGCCTTCACTGACATCCTTCTGGGCACTTGGTCCAAGCCCAGCACAGGGGCTCCTGTGAATAGAATGATTGCCCGACGCCACCGCCCGGCCCCGGGCAACCCCATTTTCCTCTCCCAACACCCTACCTCCGAGAGCTTGGTGGTCCAAGCCTCAACATCCAAAGGCGCGTTCCCTACTGCTCCGCCAGATAGGGAATCCAAGAAGCTGGACCATCTTGGGAAGATGATGTTTTCTCCCGCCAGCTTAGAACTGCGGTCGGTGAATACCACATGTCTTTTGGGCCGCTAAACCCTCTCTGTGTGGGACACAGCTGCGCAAGGGCTGCCACAGTGCCTGGAGGAGGTCCAGACTGTACTCTCCTTTGCGGTTCCTGAGGGTAGAGACGCAGCGAAGTTCGCCATGTGATGTGGGCTGGATACTGCTGACTCGCTAGGTAGAACGATTTCTACGTCAGTAGCCTTGAGACGCTACGCCTGGCTGAGGTCCACTGGCTTTTCTAGGGATGTGCAATCAACCCTTTTGGACATGCCCTTTGATGGCCGTCGCCTGTTTGGCGACAAGGCGGACAATGTGCTTGAGCGCTTCAAGGACTCTCGGGCTACGGCCAGATCCTAAGGCCTCACTGCCACCTCTCACCTCGTTCAGTCTGCCTTTCGCCCCTTTCGTGGCTACGGAAGGGGTGCCCCACCATGTTCCACCCAGGGCCACAGGCCGGCACAAGCTTCTCAACCTCTGCACGGCCGGGGGTGTGGGACCCAGCGCCGTGGGTCTGTGGGCCAGCAGGCAGGCCAGTCCACCAGTGCCCCATCTGCATCAGCCTCCAAGCCTTCCTAGTCTGACCTTTCAGGGCTACCAGTTGCCATTGGGTGGCAGGATTCGCCATCACCTCCCCCACTGGCACAAAATCACGTCAGACAGGTAGGTTTTGCAGATAGTCCAAAGGGACTACTCCCTCCCCTTCAAGACTACCCCCTCCCCTTCAAGACTACCCCACCCTTCATGCCACCAACACTCCACCGCATGTCGGAGGATCACTTGGCCCTTCTCCGTCGGGAAGTTGCAGCTCTCTTGGCCAAGGGAGCCATCGAGCGAGTCCCTGTGCCAGAAGTAGGTCGTGGTTGTTATTCTCACTACTTTCTGGTGCCCAAGAAGGACAAAGGCCTGTGTCCTATCTTGGATCTCAGTGACGTCAACCGCTTCCTCCGGAAGTAGAAGTTCACAATATTGACATTGGATCAGGTTTTGTCTGCCCTCAACCCAGGAGACTGGATGGTAGCGTTGGACTTGCAGGACGCTTATTTTCACATCCCCATCCTGCCGGCCCACAGGCGTTACCTACGGTTTACGGTAGGCCACGATCATTTTCAGTTTACTGTGCTCCTCTTTGGCCTTACCACGCCCCTCGGGTGTTCACGAAAGTGATGGCGGTGCTCGCAGCTCATCTGCGCAGATCAGGAGTCCTAGTCTTCCCCAATCTCGACGACTGGCTGTTGAATGCGAGCTCGCCCCAGGCTGTCGTCTCCCACCTCCAGACTACGGCGGATCGCCTGCACTCTCTGGGGTTCACTATCAATGTGCCGAAGTCATACCCGACTCCCTCTCAGAAGCTCCTTTTCATTGGAACAGTTCTAGATACGGCGCAGTTTCGGGCTTATCCTCCTGAGCAGTGTGTCTGGGATATTCAGGCTATGATACCGATGTTTCAGCCTCTATCCCGGATTTCATTGAGAATGACCCTGATGCTGCTGGGCCTCTTGGCCTCGTGCATCCTGCTGGTGGACCATGCTAGGTGGCATATGTGGGCTCTGCAGTGGGACCTGAAGTTCCAGTGGGCGCAGCATCAGGGGAATCTTTCTGATTGCGTCCAGATCTCGGAGGGCACTGCACTTCAGTTGCAGGGGTGGGTAACAAACCAGGATTGGGTCGGCGGCAGATCCCTCTCCCTTCCCTAACCTGAGTTCACAGTGGTGACGGATGCCTCTGGTCTCTGGCGGAGTCCGGGCTCCACATCAACCTTCTGGAGCTCCAGGCAGTTCGTCTTGCACTGAAGGCATTCCTTCACTCTGTCAGAGGAAAAGTAGTGCAGGTGTTCACGTACAACACCACCACCATAGGGTATTGTAACAAACAGGGCGGGGTGAGGTCGTGGACCCTTTGTCAAGAGGCTCTTTGCCTGTGGACATGGCTGGAACATCAGGGCATATCCCTGGTGGTTCAACACCTGGCAGGTTCCCTGAGCGTCAGGGTGGACAAACTCAGCCGCCGGTTGCTGATGAATCACGAATGGCGTCTTTACTCGGAGGTGGTGCAAGGTCTCTTTCAGCAGTGGGGAGAGCCTTGGTTAGATCTGTTTGCCACCGAAGAGAACGTGCAATGTCAGCAGTTCTGCGCTTTGAAATTTCCAAGGCGGCTCTCGCTCGGCGACGCTTTTCGTCACGAATGGAATTGCGGTCTTCTATACGACTTTCCACCTATACCTCTTCTGCCCAGGGTGCTGAAGAAGACCAGGCCCAAGTCATTCTTGTGGCTCCGGATTGGGTACGGAGAGTCTGGTATCATGAGCTCTTGAACATGACCATCGATCCTCTGATCAGACTGCCTCTTCGGGGGATCTTCTGTCGTAGATGCAGGGGACGGTTCTCCACCCGAACCTGTCCAGCCTCCATCTTCTTGTGTGGAGATTGAGTGGCGACATTTGACAGCTTATGACCTTCCTCCCGAAGTCTGTAATGTTATCTTGGCAGCCAGGCGTCCCTCCACCAAAATGGTATACGCCTGTAGATGGAACAAATTTGTGGCATGGTGCACAGCAAAGGCTGTGGATCCCCTCTCTGCTCCTCTTTCAGAGGTTTTCCTCTTCATTCTTTCTGTGGCCCAGCAGGGCTCCGCTCTGGGCACTCTCAAAGGCTATCTTCGTCCTTTCTTCACCTTCCTGATCAGCCTTCTCTTTTCAAGTTCCCTACTGTAAATAGATTTCTTAAGGGCATTACTCACCTTTTTCCTCCTATTCCTTTCATAATGCCCCAGTGGGACTTGAATCTTGTCTTGACTTATCTTATGTGTGCCCCTTTTGAGCCACTACATAATTTGCCTCTCAGACTCCTGACTTTAAAGACTGCCCTTCTGGTTGCCATCACCTATGCTTGCCGGGTGAGTGAGCTTCGGGCTGTCTTCTAAACCTCTTTTCCTTGCTGTCCATCCGGACAGGGTTGTCCTCCGAACTAGACCTTCTTTTCTTCCCAAGGTGGTTACCTCTTTCCACATAGGACAGACCATCACTTTGCCTGCCTTCTTCCCATCCCTGCATCCTTCCAAGGACGAGGAGAGACTCCACCATCTGAATCCAAAACGTGTGTTATCCTTTTATCTGGATCACACAAAATAAATCCGGGAGGACAATCAACTCTTTGTTGGCTATGTGGCTGCCAAGAAAGTTGGGCCGTGCAAAAACGGGCCATCTCTGGATGGGTCGTCCTATGCATTAAAATGTGCTATTCCTTGGCGAAAAAGGAGCCTCAGGTAGGACTGCGCGCCCATTCCACCAGGGCGATGGCAGTCACTACTGCTTTGGGAGGTGGAGTTCCCCTCATTGACATCTCCCAGCTAGCCACGTGGGCATCACTGCCCACGTCCACTAAACATTACTGCCTGGATAGTCAAGTCCGCTGAGACAGCTTCTTTGGTTGTTCAGTTCTCCAGGACTTTCTGGTGTGAACTTGGTTCGCAGACCCACCTCCGGGGTTGGTATTGCTGGGCTATCTATTCTAAGGTAAAGAATCTATAACTAATAGGTCTGCAGAAATAATTGAAGCTCAACGTAATGCAGTCACCAGTTATATTCTTTTCTTGCCCACTTAGACAAGTAAAGAGGAGCTGATTCTTCTCAAACCATTAGATTATTTTCTGAATCAGTGAATGTTCAAGTACAATTTATCATACTTGATTTCAGCAGATGTAAGGTGACGAAAGATAAATTATGGTCTTTGGCAGTGCATTAGAGTGTTTATGTCCAATGTATTGACATTTATCTGTTCAAATTAGGGTAGTGGCTTGGAATCAGTCTACTTACATTAGAGTGGCTCTTGCAAATGGGTTGTGGTGAGTTCCTTCCAGGCTTCAAAGTGCTAAACCTTGCCAGAGAACCATGCTTTTAGGATTAAGTTCATAGACTGCTCCAGAGAGAAGGCATACTGTGTGCACATGTGGTGACTCAGAAGAAAACCAAAGTGCTTTACTCCTTTTTGTAGGGAAAGAACTTCACATACAGGAATCCTACATAGATTCACATGTATACCCAGTGCCAAAAGCAAAACATTTCTGAACAGCAGTAAGACCTCTTTTGTTTCTTGAGGGCAGGTAGAACTGCACATTTCAAATCGTATTAGAGACTTGCTTTCTTTTCTGAAAACTGCTCCACATCCATCTTCATGTTGATATATCTGGTGTTTAGGCCCAGTAAGAACAAGTTGTTTTGTCCAAACAATTTTTGGCCTTCATCCTTATGCCTGTGAATAAAATGCCTCTCTGGCTTCCCCAGAATGCTACAATGCAACATTCACTCTAAAGCTTATTTCTTTTGTCATTTGATTTGGATATAGGTTGTGTTGTTGATGAATGTTTTGAGAGAGAAGGCCATCTTACACATCAGCATAGAATTATGGGTGTTTGAAACCCAGACAATGGTCACAATTGTTTTCTGCAATTTTAGGATAGCAAAGAGTAAATTTTCCTTTAAAGTGGAGGTGGTAGACATGCCGGAACCGAATTCAGGAGATCCATAAACAGTTTGTATGGGAATGATTCCACAAACTAATTTAAATTTGCACAATAACCTTGTAGAGAGCAAGTCTTTTTAACTTTGTACTCAAGGTAACACACGTTTTCCTTGGGTAACCAGACATATGATCTGGGACCATTATGGTATGTTAATTTATTTGTTAAGCACACATACTCGAGCTTCTTGGCACTGTATGCCTATTAACCAAAGGCGTACCCTCTGTGGACCATCTACACTTTTCTGGTGTAAAGAAAGCGTTGCTACTTAAAAAACAAAGACTTAAACCTATCACACGATTATGTTGAAGACTGGCTATTGAGATTACGAGGCAAGTTTTGAAGACTGTATTGTCCAATAATAGTTTGATGACATTCACATGCCATCCTCCCACCCAATACTGTGGTTTGGATAAGAATCAAAACAAGTATGTTAGACGTGTAAGGTACATGCACTACTAATACAGATACCCTAATAGATAGCTATAGATAACAAAAATCTGAAAGTAGCGTCCATGTTTGTACATTGTAGGATTCTGAGCTACTTCATAGAGATTTACTTTAGATACGCCTTTGGCTTACCCTCAACAAAGTTTATAGTAAACAATTTATTTTCTGAGACAAACCTTTGCATGCCAAAATATCCACAGCATGTGGCTCTCCCATAGTGTCAAGCTTCAAATCAGCGGTTACAAGGATGCAAAGGTTTAGGACTTCAGACTTGTCTTCAAACTCGCATGTCTGTGTACCATGGCAGACAGCTCCAACCTCAAGTCTAAAGTAAACAGTGTGCCTACTGATGTCATTCTTGACTCACAGAAACATGGGCCTTACGATGCCAAGAGTCTTAACTTTTTGTATCTTAGTGTCCTAGGAACCTCCTTTACAGCAGTGAATATTCAAGACATAGTAATCTATGGAGGATACCTTGTGTAACTTGTTTAGTAATAGAAAAGTAACTTCCGCATTTGGACAGGGAGGGCCTGCTTGCTTTACTAGTGACACCATTCATGTCACTAGTTTATGGAGAGTGCCCATATTTCTGCAAGCGATATGAAAAATCTCCATGGCTGTGGGTCAAAAAAAGCCTTTTCTCGATTATTTTTTTTTAGGGGTCTGCAGCATCATGTTACTAGTTTTTGTCTCCGGGAGTGCGCTTCTTCCAACTGTAACTGCGCCTAGCTGGCGTTCTGATTTTAGTGAGCTCTGCATAACCCCATGCTAGCTCATTTATCATTGCTTGCATGATACATTGTGGATTCTGCTTCCTATTCGTCATTGTAGAACTGCTCTTTTTGTGCAGCATTCATCTTTTTTCTGCCCGTTGCAGTCTGATCATTAACTTCCACTGCCGGACAAATTGTACTGACCAGGCACGATATTTCATTTGTCATCCTCAGCAAGATTTTATTTGCATATTTTTCTTGATTTTTTTTTTTTAAATTTGAGAATCTTTCACCTTTGACACATACCCTTGGTCTCCTGCTTCCTTATTCTGTTCTGCACCCACTGCACCTTTTCTCCCTATTTATCCCTGCTGTCTCACACACTACCCTTGGTCTTGCATACCCTTTCAGTTGTCCCTGCTGCAGTCTAGACCCACCGCAGTCTCCCACTGCCTTGCTGTCATCTGCCCACCCTCCTAAACACAGCTATACAACACAAGAGTGTCACGAGAAAGCTCATTAGAACTATATTTTCTAACCCTTTTAGCATATTTTATAACTGGACTGTAAAACCACCAAAAAACGTGTTTTGAAACCCTGTACCCATCCGTTCTCCAATGTGTCAAGCTAAAATTGCTCCAATGTGTCAAGCTAAAATAGATGCAGGTTTTGTAGCAGGTACTCTGAGTGAGCTCATTCTCTTAGATAGGTATGTTAGCGCGTTGTAAATTTGAGGCAGCATCTCTTTTTCCTTAACAAGATCCCTAGGCCAGGATGGGAGGATTAACAGTTAGAGATTAGTGGCATCTGGGATTAATAAACTGATGAAGGGTCTTTTTCTGAATCCGTGTAGGCCTTACAATGTTATAGAAACACCCAACCAACTTCGAACACCACATCTGTCAGAGTCTCCCATCGTAATGCAGCCAGTCTGGGGCCTGACTGTCTTGCATGTTTTCAAACAGAGGGGGTTGCCAATTCTCATGGGTGCCATTCCCTGCTGGTTTAGGTATGCGATCTGTTTTTATGGCCAGGGTCTGTTTTTTCATTTTTTTCAGTCTCCTCCCCCACAGTCGGCAAGCCCTACAAGTGTAACTACTGCGGCCGCAGCTACAAGCAGCAGAACACGTTGGAGGAACACAAGGAGCGATGCCACAACTACCTGCAGAGTCTTAACACTGAAGCCCAGCATCTGGCCGGTCAGCAAGGTTGGTAACCTGTGCTCAGCCAGAATAAAGCCAGCAATGCAAGTTGCTAGACATTCAGCACAGGGAAAGACTGATCCATCATATAGACAGGAGGACATTTGCATTGTTACTGAACTGACCGTAGCGTTAATTACTGGATGTACATTTTAAAACTGGCCATAGTGGACTATAAGTTGCCTCAATCCCCTGCCAACTTGCAGCCGCCATCTCCTACTACACAATTGTAGAAGCTATCTACTTCAGCTGTCCCTAGGTTGTTGCTGCTGATCTGTCCACTGACTTATTCATTTCAGGATTTCTACTCTGGCTAATACTGTTGTTCCTATTACTAATGGTCATTGACTTGTCTGCTTCTTGGCACTCTCCTTTCCTTCCGTCTTACATAACATTTTCTTTCCTCACTTCTGTCATCTGGTTGTGTTTTTAGACCTGTCTGACAGCACCCTAGGAGCAGTCTATTTGAAACCTCTTTGGTAATTCTAGCCTCCTCTTCCACTTATAATAATATATTGCTGTTCAACCATGATAACAACACTGTAGCGACATCACCTTGTCTGTAGTGACACCATGTCCTGTAATGCTGCCATAATCTTGCTTGAGCAGCAGAGAAGTGTGGCGATGAGGAATGTATCTTTAAAATCTAAACTTGTATCTTAGAAAACTGAACTTCAATGTGCAAAATATGCAAAAGTCCTTGTTTGAGCAGAGCCAGCTCAGGGTTAGAGGTGTTGAGCGCTTTGCAAACGTTTGTGCAGCTTTGTCTGTGGAAATTCAGCAGCTCTGTGCCAATTAATCATAAGGTACATAAATCTTACCAAACAAAACTACATGTGTGCAGAGCGTACCTTTCTTCCTCCTTGTCCCGGGCCAAAGACTTAAAAATTCTGCACATTTCTCCAGTCTTTCTCTAAATTGTCTCTGAACCAGTTTAAAAGCCTGAAGTAGATTAAGTCCACTGAGACCCAGCGAAGGCTGCTGTCTTCCAATCTCTGATTCTTTTTGGTGACGATTACTGCAGAGGGCTGTGTTATTGCATGGAGCAGCGCCTGCTGTCCCACAGCGTGCTTAGCATTCTGTGGGAGACGTGTTGAAATCCTAAACCGCTAAGAGCTGAAGATTATTAAAACTCAAATGCTAAGCAGAATAGGATGTTTAAGGTACTCTGGAACGGACAAGGAAAAGAAAAGGTGAGCTCTGTACCTGGCTTTCCCTGTGGCTGGAGTGTGTAGGTTGCAGCCAGAGACAAATGTCATGAGGCAGGGATGCAGAATTTGTGTAGAATAGTCAGCCTCTGTGTTTCAATCAGGTTTTGCATTTATGAGCTGGAGGCAAAATAAGGGACTGAGATGAGAATGAGCCTAACTTTGGCCATGGGTGATACATGGAGTACCGAATTGGCCATTTTCCAGGTCGCCGGTTTTCTCTCCTACCGGTGTTTATCTCAAAAGGTTTTTCCTTCCTTCCCTTGCTAGGCGAGGAGATGCGAGACCTGGAGCTGGCGCCGGATTCCCTGCTTCACCCTTCCTCTGATCGCCCGTCTTTTATTGACCGGCTGGCAAACAGCCTCACCAAACGGAAACGATCAACTCCTCAGAAATTTGTGGGTAAGGGCAGGCGCTGGCTTACTGAAGGTAGCAAAACCATAGCAGGAGAGATTTGGAAACTGTAGACTGCTAGCTTGAGGGAGGCTCAACTATATGCTAGAGACACTAAAGAGACTCACCGGAGGCTATATTCAGCATGCAGATTCAACCGGAGAGCCTGGGACTCGTTGCCGGTTCAGGTTGCATAGATTACACAGCCCAGGAAGACACAACAATAGTCTGCACATCCTTGGAAGATTCATTCATAAGCTATAGACTAGAAGGCGGCTCAACTGCAGACTCCAAGGAGATTAGACCATGCTATATGCACTGTGGGGAGACTAAACCATGGGCGGCTGCATCTAGATACATTCATCTATGGTATGCATACTCCCTGTAGGTTAGACAGGAGGAGGGAATAACCTATAGCCAGCAGTCTAGATTGTCATCCATAGGTGACACACCCCAAGCAAGCTCAGTCAGGGGTTGGAGACTCTAGGGGAAAGGCCATGTAAACTGCAGAAGCCAGAGAGACAATCTTGTGTTACACCCTGGGAGCAGCCTACTAAATGAGCGGTGTAAAGGCCAATTTAATCCATCTAATGATATACATGCTCCAAACGGAAGAAAATAGTAATGAATGCACAGAACTCAATTTAAGCTTTCATCTACACCATTCTAGGGTTACTTGTAGATGAGTGACATCAGGCGCTTCAAACTAGAAGATGGTGTGCTGCATTTCTTGTAGCGTGATCTGAAATAAAGTTTTAAGGTGAAAATAAATTTCAATTTATTTGAATTTCCAGCTACAAAAAAGGATAGGTTACCCAAAATTAATTGCCTAAGTAAAAATGTTCAGTGCTCCCATCATGAAGGATGATTTCTTTAATACCTCCCTAAGAAATAGTTTCACTCCTGCCTTCCAAAAGTAGGAAATAAAATTGCCCTTTTTGAAAACATAATCATGTAGGCCCGTATTATGCATTGTGCCCAGGGGGTGCAATAGGCATGTGTGCCCGCTTTGTGCACCCCTTTGGTATTACAAAAGCGGCCGTAGACAGATTGTGTGGCCCCTTCTGTAATACTGATAGCACTGACACTCATAGTGCTGGCGCTATCTCAAGAGGGTGTTCCCAGTAGCGGCCGCTTGTATTGCGAAGTGGTGGAGCGGGGGCAGGTGAACCCAAGCAAAAAAGAGACAGAACTCTCAATATATAAAATAGCACTTACCTGCTCCAATGGCCACCGCTCGATCCTCGCTCCTGTCCAAGAACTGCTGCACACTGCGTAGTCTCCCAGCTGCCAATCCTAGCGCTCCTCTCATGCTGGGAATACTATTCCCAGCATGAGAGAAGTGTAGGGACAAGTCTGAGCACCTTGGTTCGGCGCTCAGACACGGACTGGGAGCCTGTGTGTTGATTCTCCACCGGCTGTAAAACACAGCTTGGGTTGGAGAAAAGCGAAGTGCATATAACGCCATGCGCACTTAGCAGTGCCCACAACTCCCCCCTCCTCCCTGGTGCTGCTGCATCACTATGGATGGCCCTGTCCCTCCCTTGGCTGGCAGCGTGCAGGACGGAAAAAAATGATTGTAAACATTTTAATTATCATTTTATTTTTGTCCTTTGCCCCTGCTGGGTTGGGAGGTATTCGGAGGTGGACGACGCTCTTCTGCCATAACAGAGGAGCCGCCCCTGGATGTTCCCTATACAAATGAGTGACTTTGTCTCTGTGCCCTATTTCGGATGCTCGGGTGCAGAGGCAACCAGGTCCTTAGGAGGCGCACTAACAGTGTGCCACAAAAAGATGGCGCACTAACTGTTTGCCCTGAGGGCAGGCCTCTGGAGAATGCAAAAGGGATCCCATGGACCCCCTCCAAATCAATACCCCTGGAGGCTGGTGCAGTCACACACTACACCCCCCTGCTGGGGGATCCCTGTCTCCTCTTTAAAGTACAGTCGTCTGTCACCTGTACGGTGAAACATGGGAGCTGCTTGTAATCAGCCCCTCTGTTTTAGAGAGTGAGCTGCACCATGGCCAGCTGTCAGTTTGTGGATGCCATGGGAGCAGCATATCGATTGTAATAGGGTGCATTCTCCTTGTTTCCATCAGGTGCATGTGCTTTACACAAACACAGTGCACCCATCACATAATACAGTCCCTGGAGGTCCTACCTGCAAGAGAAGAGCACTTTAGTATTCCAACAACATTCAGTTTTAGGCTGCTGTGTCAAGAGTTGTTTGTACATGCTGCTGACTCTTAAGTGACTAGGTGACAGGATGCTGAGTTCAGGATCTTCAAACATGACTGAGATGCAGATCAAAGTCAGGCTGGGCTGTAGCACGCAGCCTACAGGCAGACTGATGTAGGCATAGGTCATTATAACCATTAACTGCAAGGACACCACTCAGCTTTTAGCTTTAAGCGCCAATACAACTCCATTGTAAGCCATAGTTACCCCAGCAATAGCATCCCTGACTAAGTCTTGTAGCTCCACTATGAACTGTCGATTTTCCCTCTAAACCCTGCACCCCTCGTTAATTTTCCCTCTCATCACTGCAACTTCTATGATTGAGTCTGGCAATTCCTTTTCTATGCCATTGTCCTTTTACTATTCTTTGTATTGGCAGGTGCTCCTTGAGGCAAACAAAACATAAATGGTTACATTTTAGGACGCTTGTTTGTGTGCAGAATGAACCTCACCTTTCATTTGTTCTTCCTAAATTTGAACTTGGATTTTTGCACTAGTCAGTGTTATTTATGCTATTGAGTTGCGCAGATGTGTTGAAGGAGAATATAAATTGCTGCAAGCAGTGGTCACGTAAAGTTAATATGTATGCTTATTCTTTAAATGGATCTACCTGCACAGAGTAGTGTAGGATGAAGCTAGTGTCTGGGCTCTCCAGCAGTTGCTGGTTTGTCTAAGCATCAGTAGTTGGAGTGCGTTTTACTGCTGTCGTGTACCAGTGTCTTTCCGTGGTGGGAGTATGCCACGTTCGATATTGCAGCTTGGGTTATGTTTGTCGTACTTACTGTTGATGGATTGCATCTGTAAGAATATTGGGGCTGCCAGAGTGCTTCAAAGTGTTACTGTTACTAGTTCACTATTGATTGAGAGTTCTGAAGTAATCTTTTACCCCCTGTATGTTGGTGCAGAGCACTGTGGTTGGTGATGATTGGCAGCTCTCCCTTTTAGGAAGACCCATCTGACAGGTTTGGTGCTCCATCACATTGTCCGATAGTTGCAACTAGGAAGAAGTAGGCACACTTCTGTTTTTGGCCTTTGGATTGTTTTAAGTATGAATGAATTTAGAATTTATAGAGTGCCTGGTTACTCCAAGGGAGTATCCCCACGCTAAGCATAAATCAGGACGTGACGAGTCCGGTGCCGACAACTGCTAGTTCTGTCTAAAAAGCCAGGTCTTTAGGTTTTTTCAGAAGCTTACTTCCGACTGTTCAAGTCTCAGGTTAATTGGCATAGAGTTCCAGAGCTTGGCTGCATGCAGCCCAAAAGAGCATCCTCCCAGTCTTGCACGATAAACTCTGAGGATCACTGCCAGCGCTGCTTCTCCAGATCCTAGTGTTCTGGAGGGAGTATGAGTCTTGATCAAGGGAAAGAGGTAGCTGGGACCCCTCCAATGCATTATCCTGTGCGTGAAACACAGGGCTTTATAGGTGATTCTGTGTTTCACTGGGAGCCAGTGGTGTTCGGCCAAACCCTGGCTAATAGAAGACCATTTAGGTCGTCTCAGAAGCATCTGGGCAGCAGTGTTTTGTACTCTTTGCAGCATCGCTAGGCTGCCTATAGATGTACCCAGATAGAGCACATTGCAGTAGTCCAGCCAGGGTATTAGCAATGGCCTGCACTACAGTTTTTTGTGCAGCAGCCGGTATTAGTCTCAGGAGTTTCTTTATCAGTTTCAGCACCCTGAAGCATATCCCCGCTGTGGCCCTAATCTGACTGTCAAAAGATAGCTGCGCGTCGAAGATGATACCAAGGTTTTTCACTTTGGGTTTTGAGCTCGGGGTAGGGCCCAAATCGACCAGCCACCATGCCGAGGACCAGATGGAGGGCCGTTTCCCCAGCACTTCAGTTTTCTCTGCATTTAACTTCAGACAGCTGATGTGCATCCATGTCGCAAGGTCAGCTAGACATAGTTTGATATTGGTTGCGGCCCTTGCATCATCATTAGCTAGGGTAATCAGTAGCTGAGTGTCATCAGCATATGACACCATCTTCACCTCATGGCTATAGATCACATCGGCCAGTGGGCGCATGTAAAGATTTTTCCTCTTGAAGCTTCATATATACTTTATTAGTTTGAAACAGCCTCCTTTGGCTGTTGGTGGTATTTTAACAGTTGGGGCTTTGGTGTGGAAATGTATTTTGCCCACACATCAGGGGAGTGCTTGTGTTAGGTCAAAGTAAGTATTATCCAGAGTTCTTGTGTCTCTGGTTCTGGGCATTGACCCATACAGAGAATATAATGTTTAACGTTTAGGTTGCATGGGTAGTAGCACCTAAGTGATAAGGAAAATGTTTGCAGAAGTAATCCCTTAGTATCTCACGAGTACAAAGGAGGTGGAGAGTTTTTTCGCCAGACTGCCGGTGGCAGCACTGGCGAGTTGCTTGATGACACTGCTTGGTAGCACGTTATATCAGTGATGATGCTATATTGAGTGTAAATTTAGTCAACATAGGACAGCGAAGAAGGTGGGTAATCCCATTATCGTCAGTTAAGGATGTGCTTCCTATGTGCATTTGTTGCGAGAAATTATTTTGTTTGAAGAAATGGGAGGAGTGTTTGAAAGAATTTTATGGTGGGCGTTTAAAACGCTTTTGGTGTAGTTGTTCTTGATCAGCCTGGAGCATTGTTTTGCTACCAGCTCCTCATGTATAATGCAGTCTCACTAAATAACTTGTCCTAAACTAAAACCAGTACTAGGGGACATTTATATATGTTTTCCCATGCTGAATGTTCAAATGCAACCCTAGAGAAATGTTTTATCTTGTAGCTTTCTGTGGTGATAGAATAGCCATGCGACAGCAAGGAGAACTCGAGTAAGCGAAGCCTCTGGAAGGACAGTGTAGTTGTTGCATGTATCGTTTTTTCTTATATATAGTGCCACTTGGTTCATTCCTTCGAGTCTTTCACTAATCTGTTAAATTTTTCTTTTCTCACCTCTTTAAGTCTGCACTCTTGAACCACTGCATGCATTTTCACATAATGTCCCATGATGCAATGCAATATGGTTTGTGCAGGCATGTTCTTTTCAGTACCTCTTTGCATTGCTAATAGGGGAATGTGATGATGGTGGACTGATTCTACCATTACAAAGAATATTTCAGTTGGAGGCATGTTTTTTGTATCCTACCTTGTTTATCAGGCTGGGAAATCATGCCATGCCATGGTGAATGTATAAATGCAAAAAGAACAATTGATGGACAAAATGCCGAACAATACCAAACACTCACCCCAGTACAGAGATCTGGGCCAAAATCCATTGTTTCTTTGCTCCCCGTGCCATTCCATTTTAAACCCAGTCATATGCAAGTCAGTCTTTATCCTGGACCAGAAACAAGCATCCTGGGACCGGTTTCGGGGTATCACCCATCATCAGCGAGGCTAGCTTGACTCCAGTGGCATGGAGAGCACTGGACCCATGTCTGGGCATATCCGTTTCACTCGGGGTGACAATTGATGGACATGGTGAATGTATAGGCATAGCTTTTTAAAAGCAGAATTTTCATTTGCAAGTGGGGTGATGGCAATAAGCTTTGCACTCGAGGACTGTTTCTTAAATGTTTCCCATCTAAAAAATGACTTTGTTGGTGTCCCAAAGTGGTGAGAAAGGGGTGTCTTTCCTCATAGATACTCTGCTGTCTCCAACCCACCATAGTTGGCAATAAAATAACTCTTTGGTAAGCTTGGACACCTATAAAGAATTTTGACTAAAAAGGTGCCGAATTGAAAAATTTTAACTAGGGTTTTCGGGCTTTTGTGGAATGCACAACATGTGCATCATTTATCAGCACATCTGTTTCCATCCATAGGGTGGGTTTCGTCTCAAGTTCCTCTTTTCATACAATGCAGAAAGTCATTTTCAAGTATTTCTAATAGGAAAGATATGTTGTGTAGTGGCTAAATTGTGACTTAGATATTTGGAGACCTGGGGTTTAATTCCGGCATCAGCGCTGACTGAAAAATCAAACCATTCTTGGCAAATCACATTTTCTCCATGTGCTTCACATTTCCCAAACATCATGTAAATGCGTGTGCTATTCCAGTAGTATCAACCCTCTACGTCTTAATACATTTAGGTTATGTATAATTCAAAAGTATAAAAATTACAAAAATAAAAGTAAAGGAAACCACTCCAAATGATTGTAATTAACAAGAAGTAAAAATAACTCAAAAAGGAAATGAAATAAACCCTCCTACTAATCCTGACCCTTACTTACAATGAACAGTCAGAAGACCTTATAAAAGGACAATTGTATAAACGTTTATTAAAATCCCTAAAATCTTGATAAAACTCTTATCTAGTGATAATCAAATATTTCCAAAAACATTGGTAAATAATTTAAAGGACCATATTTAATATCTATAAGGATCCCAGCTGCTATTTTTGTGGAGATTGTAGGTTAATGCGCGAGTTTGATTCAAGCTGATTTTGAATCTGTTATAAATATCTCCCACCGATCATAAGCCTGGGCACGCGGCGGGCCCAACATTTGCTTAAAAAAAAAAAGTATGCCCCCCAGGGTCCGCCACGTGTCCCGTGTGCGGCGGGCCCAAAAAGAATGCCCCCCTGGGCCCGCCGCACACTGGGCACGCGGCGGGCCCAACATGAGCTTTAAAAAAAAAAAGTATGCCTGCCGCGTGCCCCGTGTGAGGCGAGCCCAAAAAGAATGCCCCCCCTGGGCCCGCCACACACTGGACACGCAGTGGGCCCAACATTTGTTTTTTTGTTTTTAAAAGTATGCCCGATAGGGCCCACCGCGTGCCCCATGTGCGGCGGGCCCAAAAAGAATGCCCCCCTGGGCCCGCCGCACACTGGGCACGCGGCGAGCCCAACATGAACTTTACAAAAAAAAAGTATGCCCCCCAGGGCCCGCCGCGTGCCCAGTGTGCGGCGGGCCCACAGCAACAACAAGGCAGCACAGCAGCACAGGGTAGAAGAGACCAGTCCCCTCAGCGCAGGAAAGCAGCAGCAGGGCAGGTGAGTGGGTGAGTGGTGTAAATAAACACTCCACCTCACCTGCCTGCTGTGAGGACCCTCCTTCTATTGGCTCCGTGGCGAGAGCCACCGGGCCAATAGAAGGGGTCGGATTTCGCGAGCAGTTTTGTAAAAATCGCTGCATTTTTACAAAACTGCCGATTTCGCGATTTTTTTGCAAACCGCGAAATCCTGGAGGGTCTGCTTATTGTGCAATGTTGTAACAGTCTCTTCGGGAGGCTTTGGCCCTTGACGCCATATTCCTCAAATCTTACACAGCCTGTTCTATTATCCATCCATCCTTACCTTTCCCTTTTCAGTACACTATAAAGAACCTTACCAGGCAAATGCCCTCGCATGGGGTCTCTGGTTTCACGGTGTTTCAGTATCGTTTTTATTATGATGCAAGTATGCGTTTTGTATGCTTGAACATGGTTGGCACACAGAGACCAAAAATGGGGTTGATCAAAGCAAGAGACAAAGTGGAAAAATGTTGGTACAGTCTTAGGAGGAAAGGATACATAAAGGTCTTTTTCTGGCCTGTGTCTAAATGCTGCCAGTTTTTTTAGCAGATACTTAGGCATGGGGAGGGCTGATTTTGTTGTTGTTTTTGTTTTTTGGTTTTAGGTTTACACAGTTTATTAAAGTTGGGAAGGTGGAATTAGAGCTCTGCTCCACTAGTTTCACAGCCAGCAGAATAACCACCTGGCCACACCGCTCCTTCTTCTATGTAAGCCTAAATAGTTCAAAATTGTACCAGTTTGCCGATTTCTGTGAATGGCCACGTTTTTGGATGGTCTTGTACAGTGCCCTAGTTCAAGGCTTAATAGGATGGTACTGCTAGAGGACACGTTGCCAGCATCCTCTGTAGAACAAACCTCTTGGGAGACCTATTCCCAGCGCCTCAGTTTGCTTCACCGAGAGCCTGTTGAAAGGGCAGGCTCGGCATTCATTTCCAGTATTTGTAACCGCCCTTCATAGCCAGCTAACAAGCTCTTCCTTTTCACCTCTGGTCATATAATCCAATCTTGCTGTACCTGTTTTTCCAGTTGTCTGCTTTTTAAAATCATGTTGTCTGTGTCTTCCAATTTTTGTCTTCCTGCTTTTTAGCATTGCAATCCCAGCATTCAGCTTTGTACTGTCCTAACCCTGATCTTCAGCATTTTATACTCTGTGTTTTCATCTCTTTCTTTACCATTCCCTCATCATCTGAGCTTGTATTTATTTCTGTCATTCTTAGCAGTTCTCTTACTTGCTGCTTATCTCAATCTACATCTCTCTTTTGTATCTTCTGTGTTTCTAGTTTTCCCCGTACGCAGATCCTGCTCTCAACTTTCCAGTCCGTTTTTCTCTCCTTTGCAGTTGCTGCTCTTTGTGCTTATTTTCCTCTGCTCCATTTTTATTGCTGAATTTCCCATTTGCCCATCTCCTAGCAGTAGTTCTTGGCTGCTTACTAAAAAGGTGACCTCGCATTGGAGTACCTGACACACTCCTTGTCACGTGCTGCATCGTAATGATTGCAGATCCCTTCTTCCTCTCAATTGGTAGCATCTCCTGTCCCTACTTGCATATGCAATATCTCATTCTTTCCTAGTACTGATGAGGTTGTGTCAAGTTTCCATAGCAGGCTCCTTGTCCTAATTTGCATGGTCTTATCTGCTTGCTGACCCTTCTCCCTTTTTGTACTGTTTCAGGAGAGAAGCAGATGCGCCTCAGCATTTCCGAACTTCCCTTCGATGTGAACTCCAGCTTTGAGAAGGACGTGGAGATGGTGGCACACCACCCACTGGAGCCCAACTTTGGAGGCACGTTGACCTACATGGGCACTGATCATCTGCGTCCACTAAGACTTCCGCAAGCAAACTGCATCTCGGAGCTCACGCCAGTCATCAGCTCAGTTTACACACAGATGCAGCCCATTTCTGGTCGGGTGGAGATGCCAGGCAACAGAGAGGCAGCAGAGGGTCATGAGGACATGCCAGACGGTTCACAGCTCTTGTACAGGGGCCGCGAGCATGGTCTGTCCCCAAGTAATGGCTGCCAGGATTCCACAGATACAGAAAGTAACCATGAGGAGCGGCATCTGCACCCCTCTGGGGGTAATTGCAGTAGCAGCCGGCAAAGCCCGGCATACACCAAAGAGGACCCACCGGCTGCCAGGACCACGCCCAGTTCAGCCAAAGAGACTCTGCGAGTGGTGACCGAGGATGGGGACCCAGTACGGGCTTTCCAGTGTGAGCACTGTCGTGTCCTCTTCCTGGACCATGTCATGTTCACCATCCATATGGGCTGCCACGGCTTCAGGGACCCATTTGAGTGCAACATATGTGGCTACCATAGCCAGGACCGGTACGAATTCTCTTCCCACATAGTCCGGGGTGAGCACAAAGTGTAACAGCTGCTGGCTCAGAGCCAGGGCTTCTCCACTTGGCCCGGGGTTAAAATTGGGCTGTTTTATACCCCTTGCACTGACTTTGGCTAGAAAAAAAACTAATCATTTTAAAGAAAATCCGCAAAAAAAACGCCACCCAGGAAGGAGCTCTTAAACAATGGCCTTTTTTTATAAACCGGAGATATTTAAATATTGTTGAAACTGCTACGGACGATCTTCTGTTTTTTAATCTATTTTGTGCTTTGTTCTTAGTTATTTATTAACATGAAACACCCACAAATCCCTGTGTTTTATATTCCTCCAAGAACTCCTACTCTGTGAATCATTTTTAAGGACTCAACTTTCTACATTTCGTTACCAAGTTGAACCTAATGGACCTCAAGCACACGGTAAACACACTACAGTAGTAGATGCAATGCTTCTGTGAAATTTCTGAAAACTGGTGCCTAACTTATGGGCTGGGTTGGAGGAGAACTTCTATAGGGTAGTGGTTCTAAAAGGCAGGCATTGGCAATGTAGAGCCAGTGACATGTCGCGCTTTGCTCACCTGCCTTTTCAAAAGCACCAAACTGTGATGAAAACTCCCATTTCTCATTTCCTTTTCCCTGTAGTCCAGTCGCCCTTTGCCCGCCTATCCCTGTAGCTGAATTTGTGCCACTTACCAGCTTCCATAAATCAGAAAGGGTGAAGTCTCTCATCGCTCTTCGTCATAGGACCAGATATTCCTTGATACAACCTATCTTTACACTTATTCTTTTCTAGCTGTCACCCTTTCCAGAGAGGGCTCTCTCACCTGTTGATTCACCTGTTACCTCCACTGCTTGATATCGCTCCTTACTGCTGCCCCTGCTGGATTTACTTCCCACTCTTTACTGCAAGGCATTTAATTTAATACCTGTCCTGTGAGATACTCCCCCATCATTTCTTCATCATGAGCTTTGCCTCTGAGGGTTGCTTTATATCTGAGGTACTCTTTCTCTATTACCCTCTGAGACTGCACCCCAACCTCCTCCAACCACCTTCTTTCCCTCTAAGGCCTCTCCCTTCCTGTTTGGGGTGTTTTTATCCCTATTTGACCTTCTATGTGTATCCTCATTCATCAACTGGGTGGCCTCTTTTGCCCTTTGAGACCTCACTTATCTCTTGCCTCCACTAGGAGGCGTCCTTGCTGCACTATGCATCTTTTATTTTACCATGAAGTCGCTGTCTTCCTAATGAAGTCCATTTGCCCCATGCTTGTTTGTGAGGACTCTATACTCCATGAGGACCCTCTTCCCCTATGAGGTGCCACTATTACCCCCACACTTTTCCCAGGCTCATCTCCCATCCCAGGGGACATTCCTCTCATGCCCACTACAGCAGTTCTGCATCTTTGAAGCTGCTCCTCTCTCCTGTGAGATCTGGCGGTCTCTCCTGTGTGGCTCTTACTCTCTCTTCCCTGCAAAGTGCCACTTGCACCGTACGCAAGACCTCTCTCTCTCTCTTACCCACAGAATCCTTTTCCCTCAAATGCCTCAATGCCCCACATTCAGGTTTTTTCCTTTGAAGCGTGGATGAGGTGCCAGTGCTTTCTTTTTGATGTGTCTCACTTTTGGCTGCTGGACTGACTTGATGTAATATAGACCCCTGCCTCTAAAGGAACCCTAGGAGCACATCTAGGTCTGTGATTCAAGAGGCTGACCGTGTGCAAGACTAGCTTTTTCATCCATCCTACCCGACATGCATAGCTGCCCCCGCAATCTGACTCTCTTGGGATGATCTCACCTGCTGGACAGATGTTCTAAACGGATGAAGTGAATGTTGGTGGACAACAATATGATGGAAAGTAGGATGTTATTATTGGAAAGGGGGAGAATGAATGAAGGCCCAGGCAATGCAGCAAGGTGAGCAACAGTGCTTGCTCCCACTGCTTCCTTGGGATCTAAACCAAAGGCTCTTCTTTTTGTACTAAAACGAGAACACCTCACAGGTTGCCGTGTTTACTATTTTTCTCATTTCTGTTCAGTGAATGTGCCTGTGTCTGAGCATGTGATTCCCGGGGCTCGGGATCAGGTCTCAAATAGGAGAGCAATGTTAGATAAATGCACTTTTTCTGAGAAAGCTAAGGTTTTCTTCTAAACATTTCATGAGTGGGACAACATTTCATAAGTTGATGTCTTTTTTTTGAGAGCCCTGGAATGTGATCTGTTTTAAAGAGTCCAAAAGAAGCCTGCATTTTATGAGGAGACAGAGATTACAACACAGCCTACATACCTTTATTCTGCTCCTAGCATGAAAAACCCACTTTCATTCCTTATTAAATCATCCATTTCAAATTGAATTTGACAGCTAATTAATCTATATGATAGTAGACCCGATTTATTGTTCCCAATTTGGTGGGCGACTCATTATGAATGGCTCACCAAATATGATCTACACTAAACAGTTAAGAAAGTTGCTATGCATTGCTGAGTATTTTCCGTGCCACATCCTGGGAGAGTACTCTGAAGTTCCCTGCTGCAGTGTGAGTCTGAGATAAAGGTTTTCAGGTGCTACTATCCTACAACACAGCAGGATTTTCAACGAATACAGCTGCAATATAGAGAAAATCAAGATTTTTACACATGCAAAGTCGTTTGGGAAGGTTTAAAAGAGGGTTGTAATGTATCCGACCACTTAAGAAATTCCCATTGCCCTGGGTTTGCCGTGTTACTCTTTTGACTGTTTTAGATAGAAATAATTAGTATTTGCCTGGCTAGTTCGCTTTATCAAAATCACTGCTGAGTAGAGATCTCTTCCTCTGCACATGGTTTCACCAGGATTTCACCAGGACACAATTTAAGTACTAGAATGCAGACTCCTTCGAAAGGAAGAAATGTTCGTATCTTTATGGACCACATTGGTCCTTGCAAAACCAGTAGGTGCAGACATAGAATACTTATTGTATTGGGTATTCTGGTACATGCGTATTAGAAAAAGGAAGTCAACCCCTCTTTTTTAGCACTGGAACTTTCATCTGGCACCTCTAGCAGACGGCCAGGCTGGTACCTCTTTCGGAAACATGTTCATTTTCAAATTTAATAGTTGTGCAGTAGAGAAGGCTTCTTGCATTAATGCTGCATGAAGCAGTTGTTTTTACCGGTCTTTATCATTGTTACCTTTGTCTGTCCTAGAAATGAGAAAGCGCTAATTGTATGCGAACATGAAATGTTTGCTTTTTAAGACTATTGGCTACCTGCTTATATAGCACTTAGTTTTGGAATTAGTCGAGGCTTCCTTATTGCCTGTATTCATACAATGGCTATTTAGGAACGGGTGTGTATTTATTGAACAGCATTGTTTTAGTTGCCTGGAATCTTACTGGAAAGATGGATAATTCTTTAGTATGGGTATGTTTTAAAGGATGTGTGCCCATTCCTTTTGTTTAATTTTATGTTCTTGGTAGGTCCATATCCTTTAGTTCTGTATAATCTCTTCTGTATGGAGCTTCAGACAATATGCATCTTTGCCCTTCTATAAATTCCCTTTTCCACTTCCTCCTCCACTGTCTATTCTCCTTTCCTTCTACAGGCTCCCATTTTCACAGTGGGAGTGGGAGAATCTCTTTGTTGAGGCTGCAAGACCAGCAGAAAGTAGTGCGGAGAAAAATCTCCATCTGAGAAGGGATATTAGTTTGAAAACCTGATGTGCTGAACATGAATTGTTTACTCTTTCAATTATTTAATGTTCTTTCCACTGTCCTCTATTAAAACACTAGCCCTCTAAATTATTCAGCATGGTACCTAATATCAATTTACAGGGACGTTGAGCGAGATGGACATGGTCTGTCCAGTTGCCTTCTATTTATTTTTTTAGTAGTGTTGATCGCGAAAGGCTTTGCAAAATGTCGACCTCTGTGCTAAGTTATAGTTTGCTGGTGTATAGTGCTGACGCAGGTTTTCAAAGTGTAGAATGGGAATGAAAGAAGCTGTCCCACGGATTAAGGCAGAGGTAATGATATAATCTGCACACATGCAAAACGATTTTGTATAGTCTTTGTTCCCTTGAAAGTAGAGCATCTAGGCAAAGAAGGGATAATTGACACAAATGGGAAGCAAGATTGTGGGCAATTTAAAATGAAGAATAACTGACAATCTGCATGTGTGAAACACCACAACCATTCAGAGAAAATTATTTTATAGGATGTTCTCCATCATTCTGGGTTATCATATGTGAAGAACATGGATCTCACGGGAAGAGAGATGATTAAAAGTCGGATTCCAGTAAACAAAGAGACAGATCCACAATAGCCCTCCACAAGCCAGGTGAAGATTTGTGTGTGTGCAACAGCTCGAGAGCCAAAGCAATTGTTATGCTGCGGTAAATCTAGCAGATGAAGGCTGAGGTGGGAAGATAATTAGTTCCACAGTACTGAAAGATCCTGGTTTGCATTCTACGTAGAAGCAAGTATTTTGGAACATGAGCATTTGGGCCCAATCTAATCCGGTCATCGAGTCCATTATCACAATGATCTTGGGCCTCCTTCCTCCATTGAGGGGTGCGTTGAAATGTTTTTAGAACAGGAGTAGTCGAAAATCAGTCTGTCCAGTTGTTCTGGCCAGATGGGTTTCAGACTTCTTCAAAGTGAAGATATAAGACCTGATGGGGAACATTGTGGGTTTTAAGACTTTAAAATAACTTACATATTTTTACACTGAGCCAGAGAAACCAACATTATTGAAGCGTAGTGGGAGTAGTCATGGCATAAACCTAACCTCTGTAATTTTCTAGAGAATTTGGGATTCTCCTCTCCTTTTTATTGTTGTTGCGATGGAGCTACAATGTGTTGTCCAGGGTTCTCATGTGTGCGTGTACATATTAATTTGTTAATCCGTTGTATGAAGAAGAAGAATGTGCAATACACAACATTTTGTGCCCTGTCCCCTCCTCTTAACTGTTTCTCTTGCTGACAGTTTTTCTTTCATTTCTATTCCTAAAGGATTTGTTGGCCTCTCCAAAACAGTCTACTCCAATTTTCCCTCTTTTGGTGAGATTTAGACCTGCTTTTAAAACTTGCTGCAGAGCTTTTTGTATGTGTAATATATTGTAAAGTAATTATTTGTGTAACAAAGGTATACTACTGTAAGTTTTGTACTGTACTGGCTGAAAGTCTGTTATAAATAAACCTGTTTAACTGAACACTGTTTTCACTTCTTCCCTCATTGGACAATGCCCATATCTTGAAAGGAGTATTATGGTGATATGCAGTGTGGTGATATAAATCATTGGGCGTAACGCAACTAAAATGATATCGAAATAGCGGTCAACGCTTGTGTATCTTTCTTACGTCTAGCGTGGTATTTGGGGAAAATCTTGTTCGTAGCTTGTGTTGCTGTAAATAAATATGCTCTGCATTCTCCTGCCATCTAGTGTTGGGAGTCCTGCAGGCCTACCACACAAGCCTGAAAAGCAACAAAGTGGAAAGATATGACTATTATTCCATCCCCAAACTCTGCAACCTGCGGTCCACAACATTATCTGGAACTTGCTCTACCTGCAAAATATGGTCTTGCCTAGAGCCATAGTCGCTTACATGCAAAACAGGTAATATTATTCTTTTTTCCGCATACCAGTATTTAAAGCCTTCAGGAAGGGCCTCAAAAAGAGTAATCCCTCCCAGAATTCCCCTGCACCACTCTGGAAGCTTAATATAATCTTCACTAGAGTCATGGGACCTTCTTTTGTGCCTTTAAACTCTTTCCCTCTCCAATACATTTCCTAGAAGGTAGCTTTTCTTGGGCCCATAACATCTTTTAAACATATTAGTGAGCTGCAAGCCTTTACACTACAAGAACCCTTCATTCAAGTTAATAAAGATAGAATGGCCCTAGTGATGTAAAGGCCCTAGGGTCCAACTCCATTCAGCTAGTCCCCCTAACTCCATTTTGGACAACATTTCTCCCGAGTTATGCCAGCTCATTGTCATATCTATTATGAACAATAATAACGTGAATGTTGTCCGCCCATATCATTTTTTAAACTGAGAGAGTGTCCAGTCATCCTGATCATGACCTAGATATAACACCTGATTCGACACCCAGTTTGGAGCAAGTGTTCCCATATCAGTGTGTCCGGGTCGTATAAGAACACTCTTAGTTAATTCTTCAAAGTGATGTAGTCCGAATTGAGTCTCCCTCACCTCCCATTGTCTTAAAGATATGTCTAAGACCAATTCTCTGGTATCTGTAATCTATGTACCACATTCCTGAAATTGTCTGTGCTTATTTCTGAAGGATTGTCAAGCTTGACTTTTAAACTGTTATTCCTCATTCTGTGGGTTTTCTAATTCTTTGATTCCATTTTAAATTGAATCCATTCACTATCGCTGCACCTATATTGATAGGAGCTAATTACAGGGAAGCGGTCACTCAGCATCTCAAATATCGAGGTGTCCCAGATGAAGAGGGGGGCAGTTCCCTTTGTAGATGCTTCACACGCGGCATATGCCTTTGAAACATTTTACTCATGGGTGGAGTTCAAGCCCATCAATGCTGCTTTAGGGCAGTTTAGAGAATATACAGCAGTAGATTTGCCAGTGCATTATAGGGCTTACAAAGATTTGGAAATCCCTTTGACTTACCAGGAACACAAGAACAGTGGGTCAATTATCACATACGCACAGGAATGTCCACCTGGGACCCCTGGGCAATAAAGGTGCTGCTTGACCAGTCTTGGCTCATTCGCCATCCTGTCAGGGTGTTAAAACTACACGTTCGACTGATACAGGAGACTGGTGCAGTTTGTTCAGCGTACTTTGAGTTCTCACCGCACTCTTGCAGGAGGGCCTGTAATTCAAACACAAGTACTAACCATTAATCATCAGACTGTCAACGCTATCGCGTGTAGATTGCTCGGAAGACCAATCAGTTGGAAGTGGTGTATCAATACACCACCCCCCAGGACAAACATAGGATATCCCTCTTGGGATGGTGCCACCCGTAGAAGAGTGTAACTCCTTGGGAAGTTTATTTGCAGGAATCTATACAAGTACACATGACATAACTTCATTGGCAGTACTCCCCAATGTACTGAAACGGGTAGAGAATGAGAATGGGCAGCACTAGCTCTAGGCTTGGCTATAGAACTAATGGGATCCTTCCTCACGGTTTCCTCTATCATCCTATGTAATATTAAGGGACAAGCTTTAGTTATGGCTATATGTCAAAAGCTAGAAGCCGCTCCAGTTCAAGATCTAAAACCTAAAATATTCACAGATTTCTAAGCCTCTGTGGGTCGTGATACCTTAAGTACAAGAGCCATTAAAGCACATTTAAAACCTAAAGTGGCACTGAGGTTTCGTTAAAAAGAAATATGCAACGGAAGGAAAAAAGAAACAGAGAAAAGACAGACTTGATCACCATTGACAGTGCATCAGATGCTTCAGAAGTTTCTGGATGCGGATCCAACTGATTAATACGTACAAATTGAAACGCCAGACAAGCGTGTAAATCCTCCTAATAGGGTTTATTATTTAAACATGCAGATTGAGGGGGACATACCACACACTTTTAAAGCAATGTTATGGTCACATCTATCGGATGACTATGATATTTTAGCAGCCGAAGTAGACTGGCCTCCAGTCTTTGTTAGGGAAGCAGCCCGGGAAGAGAAAGTCATCCAGATATCCTTCTCTTCCCATAGTACCTGAAGATATCAAAGAAATGTACACCAGTGAATGGGCTGTAAAACAGGCCTCAGGTCTTATACATAAACCGATAAGGATGGGATAGAGAATATGTTCCATATGTTTTACAGCGTGAATCCTGTTTTTGGACTCACATGCTGTGCATCATTCCGCCATTTAGTGGTTGGGTCCGGAATAGTCTTTTTTTTTCTTTTCTCTATTTTGGGCATCGTCGACCACCATTTGGTGCCAGGTATGTCCCCTGTGTGACCTCAGATGGCACCCTGTTAATTGTTGTACGTGGTAGCCATCTTCAGATTATTTATTCCACCGTTGGGTCTGGAAGGAAGACGAGAGGATCCGAAAAAATCAGGAAAAGCCCCAAAAAGGGAAGAAAAGGACAATATTTTGATTAAACTCCACCATCCATCGGCACCGATACCAGAGAGAGGGACAGAACTACGAGAACGACACAAGGAGACAACAAGGGTCGACAAATGGCGAGGTAGGGGCCATAGAAAACACCTCCTTCAAGTTCTGCCACCACAAGTCAGCCCAACGCGATCCACACACCGTATGCAACCTCTGCCTGCCCAAGGACCATCAGGACAAGGACTGTGAGGCCTTTGCGGTGTTCCAACCAAAAACACTCAGGACACGCCGAAAGCAGAGGTAGGCCCACTACGCAACAATGTCACAGACTTTGAAAAAAAATTCACTAAAGGACCTAGGCCTTTCCAGTGATGAAGAAGACCAAGGAATCCTGGCAGAATTGATGCACGAAGGCTCGGACGTCAAAATTCTAGAAGGCGACTCTGAAAATCCACCGACCCACAAGAAACCGGGTGAGACAGAGAAGAAGACGGAGAAGATGTAAGACGCCATAAACATCCGTCGGAACTGAAGGGCCACAACAGCAAGGCGCAGCCGAAGGCAGCCCCGACGCCGAAGAAAAAGGTGACCGAAAGCCAGCCGCGATCAAAAGAACCCCACGGAACTCTACCAAGGGAGACCATCGAGGGAAAATCGCACAAGGTGCCGAAGACAAGAGTCGAACACGAGACCCCAAAGGGAAGTGCAACGCCGTCGAAAGCAGAGGCAAGCGCAGGCAAGAAACAAAAGTTTCAGGCCTCCGACGCTGAGAGAGCCCTCGAGGTCGAAAAAAAGAGGCAGCGACTCGAAGCAGAAATGGCTGCACTTCTCCAAAAGAAGAAAGATTTTGATGCTTCGCTGAAGGACTGCCGAATCCCGAAGATCGCAGCCGATGAAAAAGACAACGCCGAAGGGGAGGAAGAGGAGATTTTCGATTCGCCACCAACCACAGAACCTCGCGAGGAAGATCCTGAGGAATACAAAGACGCTCCTGAAGAGGATGATGACTCTGAGAATTTTGAGGACACATGGAATGACCTCGACACTGAAAGCCCTGAAGAGGAAATCTGCTGCTATCCCTCGAAGGCATCACCACCAGATGATGTAGCCTTCTACAACAGACTGATTAAAAGGGCAGCAGACACTTTTGGAGTTCCCCTCGAAGAGTAAAAAGGCAACACATGTTTCCTTCTGGAAACATTAGCCCCAGCCAACAAGGGGACTCAATACTTGCCAATGCTGCTAAGCATTCTAGACCAAGGCAAGGAGGCCTTTAAAGAACCAGCCTCAAGCAAGGGAGTAACACCCAGAGAAGAAGTACAAAGCCTCCACCAAGGACCCAAAATATATTCAGTGAACACTGTACCTGACTCCATCCTCGTTACCACAGCCAGGACAAGGGCAATGCCATCTCTAACTTTGGACCACCACCAGAGAAGGAAAGCAAACGAATGGACATGGTGGGCAGGAAGATGGAAAAGGAGGCAGGGACGCAGTGGCGCATTGCAAACTCTAATGCCATACTAAACAGATACGGACACCAGCAATGGGATGAGATCGAAGAACTCATCAACAAACTCCCCGAAGAGGACAAAAAGGTAAATCTATTGTCCAAGAAGGCAGAAACACCGCTAACACATGCCTTAAATCTGCACTGGATGCAGCAGAGACTGCCAGCAGGCAAATGTGCACAGGTACAACCTTGAAAAGACATGCTTAGCTAAGAATTTCAGGATTTAAGCAGGAGGTTCAAGCCTTCATCATTAACAGACCTTTCACAGGGGAGGCACTCTTTGGAAAGGAGGTGGACGAATCACTCCAACAAATAAAGAAGGATAATGAGACTGCAAGAGCAATGGGAGCTGCACAGCAAAGAGGAACCTTAAAAAGAGGTGGGTTTAACAGCAGAAAGCCCACAGGAAGAGGAGCATTTGCACAGGGTCAGCAAATGTCGCACCAACAACAAGGCCAAGAAAGTGGCCGACAACCAGGATACCAAGGTTGGCAGCAACAGCCCAAGCAGCCCTTTTGAGGTAGAGGCAGAGGTAGAGACCAGACCTCAAGAGGAAGAGGAAATGGCTCTAATTGACTCCCAACATGGACAAAGACCCCCACACAACACCAGTGGGAGGACGCATTACACAATACCAGCATCAGTGGAGAAAAATCACCACAGACAAATGGATTTTAAATTTTGTAAAATACGGGTATTGCATAGAACTAACAAAAACACCACCTGCAAACCCACCAAGGAAAAAGAAGTTCCTCAAATCAGAATCAACCAGTTAAATGCAGAAATCAAAGACCTTCTGCAAAACAAGCAATCTAATTGGTGGCAAGAAAAGAACTCTTTAAAGGAAATTACTCACTGTATTTCCTGGTTTGAAAACAGTATTTAAGGCTAAGGTCAATCCTGGATCTAAGGTTCATAAACAAATTCATTGTAACACAACACTTTAGGATGACTACTCTACAAGAAATAATCCCAAAAAGGGAATTACATGGCAACAATAGACCTCAAAGACGCCTATTTGCACATACCTATTAACAAAAAAAAAAAGGAAAATATCTCAGGTTTCTGCCCAACGGATCACACTACCAGTTCAAGATACTACCATTCGGAATAAAATCTGCACCACATATTTTTACCATGTGCCTAGCTGCAGTCGCGGCACACCTGAGAAGGGAGGGAATGCACGTCTACCCCTACCTGGACGACAGGCTCATGAAAGCAAGCACAAAACAAAGATGTCTCAGCCACGTTCAAACAGCAATCCACATGCTGCAAAAGCTAGGATTCTCCATAAATCTAAAAAAATCCTCAACAAGGCAAGAATAAGAACAGATTTTCCTAGGTGCAAGACTAAATTCAAGGAACGCACGGGCACCCGACGCAAAACAGGATACAAGGTATTAAACAGGAAACCTCCCTCTACCAGAGGGGTCAATCTCTGACAGTGAGGAAAGTCATGAAACTCATGTGATGGCATCATGCATCCCACTCATCCCTAATGCCCGTATACATATGTGCCCATTCCAGGAATGCCTCACTAACAACTGGTCCTAAGCCACAGGGAGCTGGGAGGATCTAGTGGTTGTTACACACAAGCTGCAAGCAGAAACATAATGGTGGGCATCCAACTACATAGCACAGGTGAGACCTTTCAAATACCCAGCTCCTTCTGTGATAACAGACGCATCCCTCAATGGATGGGGAGCACACATCAAGAAACTGATAGTAAGAGGCCAATGGAACAAACAAGATTCCATAAAGCACATCAATTACTTGGAAATTGAAACAGTATTCCTAGCATTGAAAGTGCTCCAGAAAATCATTCAAAAGAGAACTGTCCAGATTCAAACGGACAACACCACCACAGTGTTCTACCTCAACAAACAGGGAGGTACAAGATCATTCCCGCTAAGCAAATTAGCACAACAGATCTGGCATTGGGCAAGACCTCAAGGTATCTATCTGCAAACAATACACCTACCAGGAGTATACAACACAACAGCAGACCTGCTGAGCAGACAGAACAGCTGCTCCCACGAGTGGGAATTAAAGGAAAAGACTGTACACTACATCTTCAAAACATGGGAAACACCAGTGATAGACTTATTTGCAACAGTACAGAACAGGAAATGCCGGTTCTTTGCCTCGAGGTTTCACCCCCCACCTGTCAAAGAGGAATGCCCTGTCACTAAATTTGTCAGGCACATTTGCATACGCCTTTCCTCCAATACCCCTAATCCAAAGAGTAATAGAAAAAGCAAGATAACCAGGAACAAACCTAATTCTCATTGCTCCACAATGGCCGAGACAGACATGGTACTCAACACTGCTAGAAATGTCCAAGGGACAAATCATAAAGATAAGAGCAGACAAGGACATGTTGACAATGCAACAGGGCCAAATATTTCACCCGGGACCAACAACGCTACACCTAGCTGCTTGGGACCTGAATACGTAGAATTTGGTCACCTCAACCTGCCTTAGCGAACAATGGAAATTCTAAGAGAAGCAAGAGAGCATACAACAAGAAAATGCTACGCAGCTAAGTGGAAGGTGCTCAGCTAACAATCAAATTAACTCTATCAAACCACAAGAGACAGTAATCATATATCTAACTCACCTATTAGACAGCCACATCAACTACTCAAGCTTTAAAGTACACCTTGCTGCCATTGTGGCGTACTCAAGGGGAGAAACATGCACAAGTTTCTTCAAAAGACCTATCATAAAAAGATTCCTAGAGAGATCCAAACAAATTGCTCCACCTAGAACAGCTACAGTCCCCATGTTGAGTCTGAATACAGTGCTCATGCAACTCATGACAAAACCATTTGAGCCAATGCACAAAGCAGAACTCAAAACACATCTCCTTCAAGACAGCCTTCCTCATTGCCATTACATCTTTACGAAGAGTAAGTGAGTTACAGGCATTAGCTATACAGGAACCATACATGCAAATCCACAAGGACAAAGTTATTTTAAGGACAAACCCACAATTTCTCTCAAAAGTGGTTTCCAAATATCACTTAGAATATTCTCCTCCCGGTTTTCTTCAAAACCCCACAAACAAGTGGAGAAGTAACTCTCCATACCCTAGATGTGAGGAGAACGCTACTGTATTATCTACAAAACTCTGAACAAGTCAACAAAACAGTTGTTTGTCACCTATGCGCATAGAAACACAGGCGCAGCAGTCATAAAGGCAACAATTTCACAATGGATAGTACAAACCATGCAGCTATGCTACGCCACCGCTAACAAGGAATTAGCAGTGAAACCAACCGCTCACTCCACAAGAAAGAAAGGAGCGACTCTGGCATTTATGGCCAATGTGCCCATAGATACTATATGTGCAGCCGCTACATGGGCATTATCACACACATTCACCAAGCATTATTGTGTGGACATACAAATGAATAAGAAAGCGCAAGTTAGACAGAAAATACTTCAACACCTGTTCGCAAAGTCTTCCTCTCACCACAGCACTCCCAGAAGGGGAGCAACCACTACATAATCTGATGCACAGCATGTGAATCCAGAAAAGGATTCACGCTGCAAAACAAAATGGTTACTTGCCAGTAGGAGTAGTTTTGCAGCTTGAAGAATTTTCTGGATTCGCATGCGACCCACCCGACCTCCCCTACAAGGTATACAAACAGGTGGGGTAAGAAGTATATGCAAATGTATATATATACATAAGAATTATCAGGAAGAACCATCCAAAGGATTATAGACTAAAACAGGGAGAAAAAGTACCAGAAGATGGCTACCACGTACAACGACAAACAGGGCACCGTCTGATGTCACACAGGGGATGTACCTGGCACCAAATGGTGGTCGACGTCCAAATCAGAGAAAAAAAAAGACTATTTCGGACCCAGCCACTAGATGGTGGAATGATGCACAGCATGTGAATCCAGCAAATTCTTCAAGCTGAAAAACTACTCCTACTGGTAAGTAACAATTTCGTTATTCTTTTACACAGTGAGCCACAAGTGCTCTTTGAAGCCATAAGGCAAGCATGGCATTAAAACAATACTGGATTAGTTACAGTAACAAGGCATAATAACACCTAGCATCTTTTTCATGAACACGCCCCCTTTTCCCATCTCCAAACCTGACGGCTCTTTAACGATAGTCCTAAACTAGTGAAATTTGAATTCGCATATGCAACCTATGCAGTGTAAAATGCGCAAAGCACAGGTTTAATGATTAACCTGATGTGGAAAAAAACATAATACAAAACTGGATACTTCCAGTGTTTTTTTTTTTTTTTTTTACAGAATATTGCTGCTGAAAGTGAATATCTACCCGCGTTTAGTTTTGACGGGGTGCAATTTTCATTTTGACGTTTGCCTATGGGCTAATAGAACAGACCTGGCTTGTTCACAGTGCACATTATGGAGATCCTGAAAACAAATCCTAAGGTATTATCATATATTGATGATATCTATCTCCCAGACAATGATTTAGACTTACACCAGACCCGAGTGGACAGGGTTGTAACCTTGTTAACCTGCCACGGTTAGAAAATACATTTCAAGAAATCGCCTACCTGACGGTGGCCTTCCAATTATCCAACGAGGGCAAGGATCTAGCTCCTGAATTTTCTGCAGAAGTTTGCCACTTTGCAGCCTCTTGATACACTGAAGAATTTGTAATTCCTACTGGAATTTCTCATCTTTGGGCGTACTTACCTGCCTCGCTATGCTGAAGCCCCTGTATGATCTGATTTCTCCCACGTTTTCAGTAAAACAATGGGCAAATGCGCACAGTGCTATCTTGCTTGCTCTGCATGCTCAAGACTAAATATTTACAAACTAGGGATAGTACCAACCTAGTTACCAGAGTCATACCCAGTCACTGTGGTTATACCAATGTGACCTACAATGAGGGACAGAATATTCCCATAGCATAAAAGCCCCACTTGCACTCACTAGCAGAAACATGTTTCGCTTCTATTGAAAGAATCCTTGTAACGATGCAGACCGCTATCTTGAAGGGGCGTCCTTGGACGCAGGGAAACACTTAATTGTTGTTTCTCCCGTACCAGCAGAAGAGACAGCCACCAAAGGAAGTATTTCTAATGTTCTCACCCTCCACCAGCTGTGGATTCAGTAGGCCTCTTAAGTGCGGTGGATGTAAAATATCAGTGTGGTCCCACTCTTAATGCACAAGCATTTCTCCATTATGAATCACATGTTGCTTCTGCTCTATCTATTTTGCCCATCACGTCTTACCAGAGTGTATTCTACATGGATAGCTCTGCTGAACCATGTGGTAGGAATGATATAAATGTAGTCTGCAGCCTGCGCAGCAGTGCAAGGTGTCGTGAAAAATGGTGAGTTGCATCCACAGCGCACTCACACTAGAATATTAGATGGAAGCACTGCACAACACGCAGGGCGTCATGCCCGTTAAATGGCAGTACAGAAGGCTGACTTGACCGTTCCCACACTAATAGTGTCAGACTCATCTTTCTGTGTGCAAGATTCCTATGTTGACTTGCAACACTGGAGTTTAAATGCATTTAAGGATTCAAAGGAAAAACCTATTAAGAATAAACAGCTTTTGTTCTTACAAGATAAGCTGCCACTGGCCCACGTGAGGCACACTTTGGGCAATCAGCGTGTTTTTGTTCACGCCAAAGGGAACTGTGCGGCCGACATAGCTGCAAAGGCTGCAATTCAGACTGTTCGAGTAGCAGTTTTAACCAGCTCTCAAACAAAGATCGACCCACATATCTTAACAGCAATAAACATAACCAGGTGGGACGGCTTCCATAGACTTTATCCCTAAATACTCCTCTACACCTTTAGTTCAGATAATGTTTTGGTATTTACTCTTCCTAGAGTAGAAGACAGGATAATACTTAATAATTAAGGAAGCCGGGGGGAGGAGCCTAGCGCGCAACCAAGATGGCCGCGTAGGTGCGAGGCTCCCGAGGACCTCCGCGACCTCCTGAATTAATCCTGGCGATATCCTATCCTTGTTGAGGGGACTGTGTCGGTGAACCCGAGCTGAGGCGCCACCCGTTTTTCGGGCTCAAATCGGACCCCGGACATAGGTGGGAGCACCGATCGAAGGTTGCGGCCTTCTCCGCGCCGGCCCCCCGGACTTGAGTAGTGGGGCGATCCGGGGACAAAGTGAACAACAGCGGCGGGCAGGGCTGGGCGACTTGCGTACCCCGCGCTTTCACTTTCGCTTTTGCGCCCTCCTTGCCCTCAAGCGAGGTAGGGTTGCGGAGCGGAGTGCGGTGGTGTGGCCCTGTCCAAATGCCCGGCTGACCCGCCGGCTGTGGGTCGTCCTGCGGATCGGTGGTCGCCCTCCCCCCCCCCGGAACCCGTGAACTGGTTTATCGGCCCGTTCGAGGAGATTGGCACGACGGTGGGAGAGCAAACATGTCCACCAAACAAGATGGCGACCGGGCGAAGGTGAAGACGACCCGCCGTGGCCCGGCACACCAATCCAACAGTATGGACCGCTACACTCTCCAGAAGGGATCTCCGGAGACATCGCGCACATCCCCGGCGGGCCCGACGGAGGCATCTGCTCAACCGGTGGATCTGACCCTCCGGGACGTCATGGGCGCCATCGCAGAGATGAAGGCCTCGGTGGACCAGCGCTTCGACACCCTAGCGCAAAAAATAGACTCGGTCCTTGTGGATGTGAGTCTTGTGAGGGCTGACTTGTCCAAAACGAAAGACCGGGTCGATTCCCTGGCCCACACCACAACGAGCCTCACGACGGATGTGGTGGCCCTCCAAAAGGAGGTGCGCCGGCTTGGCCAGGCGAGCGCCCTGATGGACCGGCGACTGGAGGATTCCGAGGGTCGGGCCCGGAGGAACAATGTCCGTATTGTGGGGGTGCCGGAGGGACGAGAGGCGGAGGCGGCAGATCTTTTTGTGGAAGAATTGATCCTTACCCATCTCCAGCCCCGGGGGCTGAGTAAGCTTTTTGCGGTGGAGCGTGCTCACCGGGTCCCTGGGGGCAGACCTAAGGCCGGTGCCCCGCCGCGGCCTCTCATTGCCCGGATTTTTAACTTTCGGGACAGAGACGCTATCCTGCAGACCTCCAGGCAACAGGGACCGGTCAAGCTTGATAACATGGATGTGCATTTCTACCCAGACTTTACTCCGGCGGTCCAAAAGCAGCGATTGAGTTTTCTTGGTGTTAAACGTCGCCTACGGGACCTGAATCTTAAGTACTCAATGCTTTTTCCAGCTAAGCTGAGGGTGGAGGTGGATGGTTGCACGCACTTCTTTGACCGGCCCGAGGCGGCTGGGGACTGGTTGGACGCTCTGCCTGGAGATCGGGGCCGGGGGGGTGGGGGGGGTGCGGTTGGCGGGGAGGGCCCGCCGGATCAGAATTGAGGGGTGAATAATAGGCCTTGCTCTGGACAACATTCCTTTACCATTTATTGATCGTCTATGTTCCCCTCCTATGGAGGTCGTTCGGGGTCTGTTGGGGGCTTCCCTCCTCCTCTGGGGGACTAGTTAGTTTTCATCTATGGGGCGACAGGCACACTGCACTTTGGGGGGGCTGTCTGGGCTCATGCAGGGGTGCAGGGAGGGGGGAGTTCTGTTGGGATGGGGGGGTGGGGGGGGTGTGTTGTTTGTTTGCACCGCAAGGCAAACCTGCTACTGTATTGTTGCTCTCGAGATGCTCTGTGGGGGACGACTGCTTGTTTCTACGTACGATGGGGGGTAGGGATTTGACTGTGTTGTCATGGAATGTTAACGGCCTGGGGGATAGGATTAAGCGTGGTGTGGTCCTGCAGTACTTGAAACGTATTTCACCTGATGTTGTCTTCCTGCAGGAGACACACCTTATAGGTAACTCCTTTCATGCTATGAATCGGCGGGGCTATCGTTTGGTGGCCCATTCGGGCTTCACTTCGGGCTCGCGGGGGGTGGGTATCATGATCAAGAACTCGCTCCCGTTGGAGATTGATGAGGTGCGCCATGATGAGAGGGGACGCTACACTGTCCTGGTGGGTAGAATGGAGGGTAGAGTGTTTATTTTTATATCAGTGTACGTCCCGCCTGGGTTACAAGCTACTACATTTGCGGACCTGGGACACCTCCTCCTGGACCTTCCGGGTGGCCTGCTGGTGGTTGGAGGGGACTTTAATGCGGTGGCTTCTGGGTCCATGGATCGTCATCCCCCTAGGGACCTCCCCCGGGCACAGGCGTGGCTGTCCGGTCTTTTAGACACGCTGGGCCTGGTGGATTGCTGGCGACTAAAGCATCCCGCACAGCTGCAATACACCTTCCACTCGGGTGCCCATGGTAGCCTCTCGCGGCTTGATTACATCCTTGTCCCGGCGGCCCATGCTGGGAGGGTGGGGGAGGTGTGCCATCTGGCGCGGGGTATTTCAGATCACTCCCCATTGCTGTTACACTTTGATGTCTTCCCGAGGGGGGAGGGCAGGGTGGCTCCAATCAATGCATGGTATTTGCGCGACCCCACCATTCGTGCCGACTTGATCAAATCCTTACAGAGATATTTCGACGAGAATGTGGGGTCTGTCCCTTCGGCCATCTCCCTGTGGGAGGCTTTTAAGGTAGTTCTCAGAGGGGAGGCCCTCTCCTGTATCTCCCATGCCCGGCGGCGCGAGCGGGAGGAGGTGACCCGGGTGGAGGCCGAGATTGCGGAACTGGAGGGTGACCTGGGGAGTGGGGTAACGGATGCCAAGCTGCACGTTCTACACCTCAAGCAGGCGGCCTATAGAGCCCTCGTCACGGAGGCGGCCAGGGGCCTCAGTAGAGAGCAGCAGGGGCGATTGTATGATGTGGGTGATAAGGCTGGCAAATTGATTGCGTGGTTGGATAAGAGAGAGAGAGCGAGTCGTGTGGTTCCTTTGATTGAGAGTATGGATGGTGCGTGTGTCACCGAGCCGGAAGCCATTGTCTCCTGCTTTGCGGATTATTTCCGCGAGGTCTACTCCCCGGTTTCCCCCTGCTCGGAGGAGGATTCCCGTGCCCTGCTTCGGGACATTGCGCTGCCCTCCCTCACGGCGGAGGACAGGGATTTGCTGGACGCCCCTCCCACCTCGGACGAAATTGCCCTGGCTATTCGCTCGGTTGCATCCGGCAAGGCCATGGGCCCCAATGGTATCCCCATCGAGCTATACAAGCTACGCCCGGATGTACTAGCGCCCCACCTGCGCGCGATGTTCCTGGCGGCCCACTCGCAGGGTTCCCTCCCGCCGGACCAGCGTCTGGCCACAATCGTGGTGATCCACAAGGAGGGGAGACCCCGTGAGCGGGTCACATCCTATAGGCCGATCTCGCTCTTGAACGCGGAGCCCAAGATCCTCGCCAAGGTGTTGGCCAACCGGTTGGTCGGCATGGTGGGCGATTTGGTCCACCAAGACCAGTCTGGCTTTATACCACACCGCAACACGGCGCTTAATCTGCGACGCTTGCACGGGGTGCTCGCGCGTGTCCCATTTGTGCGGGAGCCGGCCATCTTGGCGTCCTTGGACGCCACCATGGCGTTTGACACGCTTGAGTGGCCATACATCTGGGCGATGCTGGCGAAATTTGGATTTGGGCCGGGTTTCATTAGCTGGGTCAAATTGTTGTATTCGGGCCCATTGGCGCAGGTGGTGGTGAATGGGCGAGTCTCGGCCCCATTCGCGCTGGGGCGGGGCACGCGACAGGGTTGCCCCCTGTCGCCTCTCCTGTTTGCACTGGCCCTGGAGCCCCTGGCGGAGTAGCTGCGGTGGCACCCTTCCATCCGTGGTCTCCGTTGGACCCCCGAGCATGAGGACCGCGTGTCCCTCTACGCTGACGATATCCTTCTGTATCTCGCCTCCCCGCGTAAATCACTGATCGTCCTGGTTGATGTTTTGCGCTCATTCGGTCGCAACTCAGGCCTTGTCATCAACTGGGCGAAATCCTGTGTATATGTGCTTTCCGGGGAGGCTCCGGTCCTGCCACGGGACTGTCCGATCCAGATTGCCTCCCAGGGGTTTCGGTACCTGGGCATATATATTACTCTGGACCCGGAGGCCCGCTACGAGCGGAATTTGCTACCCCCCCTCCGGCGCTTGAAGGAGGACGTTGTGCGTTGGCGGCGTCTGCCGCTTTCGCCGCTCGGTCGAGCGGCCTTGTTTAAGATGATGTCCTTGCCGCGCTTTCTGTACGCCCTCCAGAATACTATGGACTTGGTTCCGGCACGCTACTTCCGTGAGGTGGAGGGCCTCCAGCGGCGTCTGTTCTGGGACGGGAGGCCGCGTATTGCTCTGGCTAAATTGACGCTCCCGTGGTACGATGGGGGGGTCGCCCTCCCGGATATTAAACGGTATTACTGGGCCTCCCAACTAGCTGCAATTAACCATGGCCTTTACGGGCCCGCCTTGAACCCGGCATTTGAAATGGACAAGATGCTCCTGCCCGGTGGCGATTACAATCGAGCGCTCTACTCTGGCGCGCCCGACTCCCGTCTGACGGGACCGACGCGTGTCATGGTGCGTGTCTGGCACGCGGCTAATGCAGCTATGGGGTGGAAGGACCGTTTGACCCGGGCGTCACCGCTATATGCGTCCGAGAGGTTGGGCTCCCTGTGGACGTCGAAGGGCTTCGAGAAGTGGGACACGATCGGAATCAGCACGGTGGGAGATCTCTGGACGAGGGGGGGATTCAAAACTTTTGAGACGCTGCAGACGGAGTTTCAGCTGCAAGGCAGTGAGTACTTTCGGTACCTCCAAGTCCGCCACGCGCTGGGCTCCGTCTTCCCGGATGTCGCGTCCATTCCGGAGTCTTCCCCCCTGGAGGACAGAGTGCTGGATGGCTATGTCCCAGACAGCACGATCTCCCTTATATATAAAAAGCTGATTAACGACAGATCGTGCCTGCTGACTAGTCTCCGCGAGGCCTGGGTTGCCGACGGGCTGGAGCTGGACGACGAGGATTGGATTTCCGCGGTGGCCTCTCCGAAGGAGGTGGCCATCCCGGCTCGCCTTCGCTTCGTCCAGCTTAAGATCCTTCACCGGGTTTATGTGACGGGGCCAAGGCTTCTACGTATGGGCTTTGCTGGTGACGGGTTGTGTAAGCGTGGCTGTGGTGCTTTGGCAACTTTTATGCATATACTGTGGGAGTGCCCTAAGGTGGAGCGATTCTGGCGTGGTGTGCATGAGGTCCTGCGTGTGGTTACGCGTGTCGCGTTGTTGCCGGAAGCGAGGAGATGCTTGCTGAATGTGTGGGAGCCAAATGACTACTCGGTCCCGCAGACGCGGTGGGTGACTCTGGGATACATGATAGCTAAGCGTGACATTGCTCAATTGTGGGGATCCCAGAGGCCCCCGGCGGTGTTGGCCTGGAAAGAACATATGGATTGGTGTATGTTTCGTGAAAAGGTGGTGTATGTGGCGAGGGGTAAGCCTGGGGCATGGGTGAAAATCTGGGGCCCCTGGAACGCCTACCGCGGGGGTATTTGTGAGCCGCCACTGCTACCGGCTGCCTCGCCAGCCCCGTCTCCCTAGCTGACCCCCCCCCCTCAGCCGTGGGCACGCGGTTCCCCAGTCCCTGATCTACTCCCATTCCCCTCTTCAGAGTTTTGCTGCTGGTTGGGATCCCCCACTTACGGAGCTCGTGCCGTCATTTTGGATTGCGGGTTGCCTTGCGGGTGTGGTTTTTTTTTTTGTGTTGTTTTGTTTTGATAAAAGGAAACCGTATTGTGGGCTTGGAGTTATGCGGCCTGCGCTATTGATGTCTCCTGCTTCCCCAATCTGCACCGCCAAGAGACTCTTACTGTATGTATGTAATATGCTTTTGTCACTCTAGCGGCCGGCCGGGTGGTTGTAGGCCCATACCTGTAACTTTTTCAAACTGCAATAAACGGTTTCAAAAAAAAAAAATAATAATTAAGGAAGCCCATGAGGGCCTGGCATCTGTTCATGCCAGGTTCAATGCATCCGTAGCAATGCTTCAGCAACTCTACTGGTGCCCTAATTTATAGAAACAGACTAGGGTTTGTGTTTGCCAACAGATTAAGCCTTCCCTGTCAAACAACCTTCACCAGCCCCTCTTAACAGTTTGTAACATCCCCTTCTGGGTGATTTATTTGGACCACATCTTTCCAACCCGTTCTGTCAACCAATATTCCTACATATAGGTTGCAATCAATTCATGTTCCTGATTTTTATGGGTGTGGCCACAGAGAAATGCATGTGCTTCAGCAGTAGTGAAAGATATTTCAGTGTCTGATGGCGATTGGGGCAGTTCATGTAATTTAGATAACGGTACTGTGTTTGCCTCTAAGGCTTAGAGGGATTCAATGTCTGTGCTGGAAGTTTGTCTGAAATTCAGCAACCCGTTTAAAGCTTAGCGTAACAGCATTGTTAAATGAGCTAATGACTGCTAGGGTGCTAAGTTCAGGCCTTAGTTGATATTATAACCTGTATGAGGTCCAGAGAGCATTGAACAACTTTCCTAGACGAGTATTGGGAGGACACACTCCATACAAGGTTTTCTTAGGAGTTCCTATGTATGTGCCTATCTTAGATAATCCTGGAAAGGTACCAGAAGAAGAAAAATTTGAATCAGAGAAACATTTTAATGTTTTACAGAATGCCCAAGATGTCACAGACAAGCTAGACACAGCCAACTATGAAAAGAAGATCTGAAAGAGACACGTTAGTGATAGATTCCTTACCTTAGAATATCCCCAGGTGTCAGACTGGATCCAGAAAGTTTTTCGTCAGCAGTACCCCTGCGCGTCGGTAGGCGTCATCGTGCGGCTCCGCGTACGTCGCTGGCGTGGTAGTCGCCGAGATGACATCATCGGAGCTACTTAGATGCGCCCACGCGTGCTGACATCAGTTCTTTTTCTTTCGCGCCAGCAAGCGCAGATCCGAGAGAGAGCGCTACTCCTAGTCATATTTTTGACTTGTTTTCTGAGACTTGTTTCTCTTGTTTGTGGAGCACTTGACTTCTGGCGCAGTAGGGACGCCCGGGTCTCAGTCCTGTTGGGACTGCCGTCTGAACATGTTGGCAGATGACCCACATGTCGTGTGTCTCTTCTGCTTCGGGCACGTCCATCACCCCGAGACGTGCCCCAGTTGTCGGGCCATGGCGCCGAAGACTTGCGGGAGCGTTCCATGTGACAGTTCTTTGAGGCCCGGCAATTGGTCCCGCGCCCGTGGGCGGTCGACGGGCCGGTCGCGAAGCCTACACCATCGTTCGTCGGCATCGGGGTCAGGTAAGTCGAAGCGCCATATCAGGTCGAAGACGCGGCGTCACTCTTTGCCTACCCCTCACCGGTCGCGGGACGCGGTGTAGGGGGCGGGTGGTCACTCCCCCGCGGCTCCGGTGGAGCCTCCGTTGTTGCCTGCGGCCCTTCCCCAGGGCCGTACGCGACTCCGGAAGGAATACAAGTGTTCCTATCGGCCATGGGCCATTTATTTGCCCCTTCGGGTCCCTCCGGAGCGCCTTCGGGCCCCGTGGAACCGTTGGGTGGTTCTGCCCCCGTGCTGCCGCCTTTGGCCCGGGCAATGCTGGCAAGATACCCTGGGCCGCCTTTGGCTCCAGCCTCGGCCCTACCGTTGGCTCCTGGCCTTGAACCCGCCGATGGCTCCAGCCTCGGCCCCGCCGCTGGCGATGGCCTCGGCACCGCCGCTGGCTGTGGTCTCAGTGCCGCTGGCTGCCTGTCGGTGCCGCCGCAGGTTCTGGCCTCGGTGCCGCCCTGGCTCCGGCCTCGGCGCTGCCGAAGCCGCCGGGCGCTGGACACGGCACCGTTGTCTCCATGGCCGGACTATGACGAGCTTGGATTGACCTATTGTCCACCAATTTCTAGCCTGGGGAGGCAATTTTCTCCCTTTCCCCGGCTTTCTCGTCCTCTTACACAGCCGGCGGCCGACAGCAAAGACTGGGAGGGGTCTGGGGTCCCTCTCGCAGCTCAGTGTGAGGATGCGCCACACTAGGATGCCAATGTGGAGGATCTGATCAATCTGGATTTCACTCCACGCCCCGGTCTACGGAGCAGGATGGTAAATTTTCTGTGGTGTTGCGCAGGGCGCCTGAGGCTCTTAACCTCAAGCTCCCTACGGTGTCTCTCAGGACCTATCTCCTGACTGAGGTGATTTGGCCAGAAGCCTCCTCCAAGGAACCGCTGCTGCCCTTTAATGACGCACTTACAGACGTCCTCTGGGCGCCTGGTCCATGCCTCCCACAGGTACTTCTGTGGATAGGAGTGTGGCACAACAGCATCGCCCGGTCCCGGGCGACCCCAGTTTCCTCCCATAACACCTGATGCCGGAGAGTCTGGTATTCCAGACCTCTGCTTCTCCCAGCGCATTCCCTTCGTACCTCCTTATAAGGTACCAAACGAAAAAAGAAGAGGTTGAGCGGTCTTGGAACAAGGTTTTACCTCTGCCACTTCGGGGCTGCGGACAGTGCATACTGCATGCCTTTTGGCCCGCTTTTCCTACTCTGTGTGGGACACAGTGGCCAAACCTATACCGAGGGGAGAGATGCGGCACCGTTTACTCTATGTGGTGGCCTTGATACCTCCGACTCCCTCGGCAGGGCAATTTCCACAACTGTGGTGCTCTGCCGTTTCGCCTGGCTCAGAGCCACTAGCTTCTCTGGGGATGTCCAGGATGCCTTGTTGGACATGCCCTTTGATGACACGCACCTCTTTAGTGACAACCCGGATGGCACGTTGGAACGTTTTGAGGACTCCCGGGCAACGGTCCAGTCCTTGGGCCTTTCCGCCACGCGCACTCCCTCGGGGTCTGCCTTTAGTTCCTTTCCTGGCAGGGACGGGGCGCCCAAAACACGTTCCTTTCAAAGCCGCAGGCCTGCGCAGCAGCACTCTCGGTGCAGCCGCTGAAAGGGAACCCGCAGAGGTGGGTCACAGGCCCAGCGGCCGGGTCAGTCCGCCACTGCCCCTGCCACCACGGCCTCAAAACCTTCCTAGTCCGGGGTTTTCAGGCCCACCGAACACCCGTGGGTGGCACGATTCGCCATCGCCTCCCCCACTGGCGCACCATTGGGGTTTTGCAGATAGTCCGAAGGGGCTACTCCCTCCCATTCAGGACTGCCCCTCCGGCAGTGCCCCCTCCGTACCACCGCATGTCGGTGTATCACTTGGCGCTTCTCCAGCAGGATGTTCCAGCCCTCTTGGCCGGAGGGGGCCGTCGAGCGCGTTCCAATGCCAATAGTAAGTTGTGGTTGTTATTCCCACTACTTCTTGATTCCAAACAAGGACAACGGCCTGCGTCCTCTTTTAGGCCTCCGGTACGTCACTTACTTCGTTCGGACGAAAAAGTTCTAAATGCTCCTGCTTTCAGTTCACTGTACTCCCTTTTGGCCTTACCAGTTTCCCTCTGGTGTTCGCAGAAGTGATGGCGGTGGTCGCAGCTCATCTGCGCATATCAGGGGTTTCAGTCTTCCCCTATCTCGACTACTGGCTGTTAACGGCGGGCTCGCCCCGAGCAGTCGTCTCACACCTCCACACTACAGCCAACCTCCTGCATTTGCTGGGGTTCTCCAACCACGTGCCGAAGTCACATCTGGCTCCCTCTCAGAAGCTCCTCTTCATCGGAGCAGTTCTGGACACAGCGCGATTTCAGGTATATCTTGCCGAAAAGCGCGTCCGGGTCATTCGGCCTATGAGTTGGCTCAGCGGCAGATCCCTCTTCCTTCCCCAACCGTGGTAACAGATGTGTACCTCCGGGGATGGGGCGGCCATATGGGGGAGGCGGAGAACAGAGGCCTATGGTCTCCGGCGGAGTCCGAGCTCCATATCAATCAGTTGGAGCTTACGGCGATCCTGCTTGCACTCGAACCATTCCTTCCCTCTGTCAAGAGGACAGTAGTGCAGAAGTTCTTGGATGAAACCACCGCCATGTGGTACTGCAACTAGCTAGGCGAGGTGGGGTCGTGGACCCTATGGCAGGAGGCTCTGCACCTCTGGACGTGGCTGGACTGCCAGGGCGTTCTACTGGTGGGTCAACGCTTGGCAGGTTCTGTGCACGCCAGGGCGGACAAACTGCCGCCGGTGCATCATAGATCACAAATGGCGTCTTCACTCAGAGGTGGCACAAGGTCTCTTTCAGCAATGGGGAGAACCTTGGTTAAATCTATTTGCCACCAAACAAATGCGCACTGTCAGCAGTTTTTCGCGTTCGAGTTTCCAAGGCGGCACTCGCTCAGAGACGCTTTTCGTTGCGAGTGAAGTGGCAGTCTGTTGTATGCCTTTCCGCCTATACCACTTCTACCCAGAGTGCTGAAGATCAGACTCGACTGGGTCCAAGTTCTTCTTGTGGTACCGGACTGGGCTTGAAGAGTTTGGTATCCCGAGCTACTCAGTATGAGCGTGGATCCTCCGATCCGACTGCCTCTTCGGGAGGATCTTCAGTCGCAGCAACAGGGGACGGTCCTCCACCCGAACCTGTCTAGCCGCCACCTCCTTGCGTGGAGATTGAGCGGCGACAGTTGATGCCATTTGACTTGCCTCCTGAAGTTTGTAATGTGATTCTGGCAGCCAGGCGTCCCTCACCTAAACTTTATACGCCTGCTGGTGGAACAAATTTGTGGCATGGTGCACAGCGAAAGCTGTGGACGCCCCCCCCCCCCCCTTTCTTCCCCTCTTTCTGAGGTCCTATTGTTTCTTCTCTCTTTGGCCTAGCAGGGCTCTGCTCTGGGCACTGTTAAAGGCTACCTCTCTGCTCTTTCAGCCTTTTTCAGGCTGTTGTCCACAAATTTGTTAAAGGCATTACTCACCTTTTCCCTCCTATTCCTTTTGTGATGCCTCACTGGGACTTGCACCTGGTTCTCACATACTTAATGTGTGCTCCCTTTGAGCCTCTTCATAACTGTCCTTTACAGTTATTGACTTTGACAACTGTCTTCCTGGTGGCTATCACCTCCGCTAGGCGCATGAGTGAACTCCAGGCTCTTTCATGCCAACCTCCTTTCCTGGCGGTTCATCCGGACAAAGTTGTGCTTCGGCCACGTCCCTCCTTTCCACCAAAAGTAGTCACTGCCTTTCATCTGGGGCTAACTCTCACTCTGCCCACTTTCCAGAGAGGAAGAGAGGCTCCACCGTTCGGACTCAAAACGTGCGCTTTCATTCTACCTCAGCCGCACGCAACCATTCCGGGTGGATGAACAGCTCTTTGTTAGCTATGGGGTGCCACGAAAGGTCGGGCTGTGAACAAACAATCACCCGCTGAGTTGTCCTGTGCATTAACGCCTGTTACTCTCTGGCTAAAAAGGAACCTCCGTAAAGCTGCGTGCACATTCTACCAGGGCGACGGCAGCTACTACTGCATTGGGACGCGGTGTCCCCCTGCAGGACATCTATCAGGCAGCCACTTGGGCCTCGCTGCATACCTTCTCTAAGCACTATTGCCTTGGCAGTCAAGTCCGCCGAGACGGCTTCTTTGGCCGTTCGGTTCTCCGTGACTTTCTGGTGTAATCTCACTTCGCAGGTATTGCTGGGTATGTATTCTAATGTAAGGAATCTGTCACTAACGTGTCTCTTTCAGATACACTAGTTACTTACTTGTGTAACGGTATATCTGTAAGAGACATTAGTTAGTGATAGATTCCTTACCGCCCTCCCATCCTCTCCGTTCTGCGAACTGTCCTCTAGGGTTCCGGTCATCCCTTTCAGGGCCCTAGTTCTATTGCACCAGTAGTCGGTCTCTGGCATGGCTCTGCGTTCCTGGCGCGGAAAAGTCATGTACAGAACTAACGTCCGCGCGCGTGGGCGTGTCTAAGTAGCTCCGACGATGTCATCTCAGCGACTACCACGCCAGCGACGTACGCGGAGCCACACGACGACACCTACCGACGCGCAGGGGTACTGCTTACGAACAACTTTCTGGATCCAGTCTGACGCCTGGGGAATATTCTAAGGGAAGGAATCTATCACTAACTAATGTCTCTTACAGATATATTGTTACACAAGTAAGTAACTTGTGCGTTATCACTGCTGCTGACGGGTGGGTTTCCAAAGCTGGGTATGTAGTCTGGGAGAAAATTCACAACAAACAAGCCTTTGAACCAACCAACAAGTCAGCCGTCATTGTTCATGGGGTAAAAGGCAATAAAACAGTAATTCTGTCTTTTTTGCGTGGCTCAAGGAGAAACAGACAGACTTCCATTGACCACATGAAAAGGCACTGTGTGGCCAGTCCTCTAAAGCCAACCAGCTCAGCCGACAAGAAGGATTCAGAGTAGCACCTCTCCTTACTCTGAATTCCACACCACTCGAACAAACCGCACTACTAGCTCAAATTCCCAGCTGGGGATTGCTGAGCACATCAATACACGCAGAACATTTGTGTGCCTCAGTCTAATCGATACTGCATCATCACTGTTGGTCCTATTCAGTGTGTCTCCATGGTTTACTATGAACTCCCACCTGATGCAACGTCACTTCAAATTGTGCCCTTTCGAAAAATTTGAGAGCTCACTGACTGAGAATGATTCGGGCTTTGCTTCAGAGAATTTCGCAACACAACCTACAGTCACTCACTGCCATAATCTGCTTCGCACTGATCATTGGTTTGTTGGGAAAAAATCCTTTAAGCAGTGCAAATCATTCAATCACCACATCTGCAACAAAAGGGAGTACAAAAAGGTTTATTGTACATGCCAGGCTAATTCAGCTGGGATAGTGATGTGCTATGAGCGAAGCACAAGTCAGTCTCAACTAATATACACTTCGGGTCTACTTCTTATAATACTAATTTTGGCCTAGATCCATATTTAATACAATGTTCACAATAGAAAAAGCTTCCTGCTTTTCTGTTATGTCCCACCCAGATTACATACATTTATTTAAAGAACAGCTCTTTCCTGTTGTTTGTGACTTCTCATGCCAAACTAACAGACTACAATGGAAAACATTCTTGCTGCTCTGAATTTCCTGTTACATATCCTAGGCAGGACGTTCTCAGCTCGAATACAATGAAGAGGAAAAAACACTTAAACCAAACCGCATTGAGACATTTTTTTGAAAGCAGGCTGTAGGTTATTTCCAGATACAAGTGTGCAACTTTAACATGCACGTTTAAACAGCATTATACAGTTTTTCTGTCTTTACATAATATTTCACAGTGTGTGGGCACGTGACAGATAAAACGGAATAATTAGGTCCTAAATCTAAATTAGGGTTTTGATTCCTTTAATTCCCCTCTCTAGTCGTTTCTTCGACTACTTCTTCACCCCTGTGCATTTCTTCCAATTCTATATTTTGCATCTCTTTATTTCTCCTTATAGGGAACATACCTCCCATTTTAGCTGTAACCCTCTTGCAACATGCTAAGATAACCTGAAATACTAGGCACATCAATAGCAACAGAACTATTATAGGCAACAAGGCCTTAGACAACCCTGACATCCAGGACGGCACCCAATCAAACCAGCCAGTGAACCACTCATCTGGAGCACCTCCCTCTTTCTTCATCTGTGCATGCAAATTATGCAAAGTCAATATGGCCTGAGTTAGATTTCCTTCATCTTCATCATTCGCCGGTATGAAAGTACAGCATACTGAATTACGTTTTTTACATACTCCTCCTTCGATTGCTGTCATTAAGTCCAAAACATATCTGTTATACATCACCATAAGTCTGATTGAACGAAGCTCTTCTTTAATTGCATTAAAGCCATCTTCAGTAGCATTTATGGCTTTCATCAGCTCTCAGCGGGTGATCTGAACCCAGCGAGCAGTTGCTTTTGCTTGAAACAAAGGTATCAGACTTCCCAAAAATGTTTGTGCGTCATTGAACAACCTATACTCTTTCGGCAAATCCTGCCACACTGGAGTTCCAAAGTACTCAGCCATCCTTTTTCTTCTGTGATGATGCAGCAGAGTTGATGCTTTACTCATGGAATGCAAATGCAAATTTTGTATTTCTTTTGCTGGTATTACCATAGATGGAGTATGCAAAGTCACCAGAGAGCAGATTCCGCTCCAGTCGGGGGGTAATTGAGTGTATATTCGAGCTCCACACTGCCAGTAAAAATCCATAAGGCTGGAGGTACCGCCCTGCATATCGGCATTGTAAATAGTTTAACTGCAATTGAGATTCCCACTTTAACAATCCCATTTCCCTGAAAGCAAAGAGAAAATCTCATTAGTTTCACAGCCAGCTTAGGATGACGTTTAGTTCCAGTCCATGTATATCTCTGTATGTTTTCATCCCATACTTGCTGACATGATGCTTTTATATCATCAAATCTCAAATTATTTTTTGTTTCCGTGCCATTCCATAAAGATATGGCCCTACATGAAAACCTAGCTCCAGTAAACCATTTATTATTGGCAAATACTGATGCTTCAATACATAGTACTGGCCTGGCTGCGCAATCTGGGGGCAGTGGTTTGGTAGAATAATTATTACAGGTGGATGGTGGATTAGATCTCCCTAGAATACCTTGTTCCAATACGGCTTCCTCCCAATTTGCATAACTATATGTTCGAGGCATATGAGCTGCAGATTGTACACTTTTGCATAGATCGCCATTTGGTGTTGGGCCCGGATGTTTGCAGTTTGTTTTTCTTCTTGGACAGTCTTTGGAAGTCACGAGTTCGGTGACTCCTCCTTCGGTCCGTACTGCGCATGGGCTTCGGCTCCATCCTCAGATTGTTTTTTTCCGCCATCGGGCTCGGATGTGATACTTCGTGCTCCGGCTTCGAACCTTTCCAGTTCGACCTTCGGCGGAAAATCCTCGTCCATCGAGATTCTTAAGACAAAAAATCATCTTCTTAATCTCTCTCGGCGGCACTTTTCGATTCCAGACATCGGCACCGGCCTACGGGCCTCCCTCGACTCCGGTCTCGGCCGATGGAAAGGACTCCCTTCAAAAAGTGCCCAAAATGTGGGTCTAAATTTCCCCACACCGACCTCCATCAGGTGTGTAACCTCTGCCTCTCTCCCGAACACGAGGCTCGAGACTGCCCCGCCTGCAAGTCTTTTCGATCGAAAAAGACCATCCGGGATCGAAGAGCTCGACGCACCATGGCGCACTCATCGACTTCGGCTCCACCCGACATCTTCGGAGACGACACCGGAGCTTCGGGGCAGCAGCACACCGAGCAGGAGGAAGAACTCGTCAGCGCTTCCGAGGCCGACGACTCTGACCTGGAGGAGATAACACCGGCGCAGAGGGTCGTGAGTACTCTACCCCCTCCCACTCCCGTACCCACACCAAAAGAGACTCCGGTTACACCTTCGCCTCCGGGCCTAGGGAAAACCAAACATACAGCTTCTATCACCCCACCTTCGGGCCCGGTGTCGAAGCATCATAAGTCTCCTGGCGGCTCGGGCTCGAGTCAGCCTACTCCTGGTGCCGAAAAACACCGTTCGGCACCGAAGAAAACCACACCCAGTTCGGCTCCGAAGTCATCGGGCTCGAAACCTGCACTCTCGGTGCCGATAAAGCATAAGCATAAGCCCCTCGGCACCGACGCTCCGGCGCCGAAGCCTGCCTCGGCACCGAAGAAATCGGAGACCCCGAAAAAGCATGGTATGGAGAAACCATCGAAGCCCTCGGCTCCGAAAACATCGGCACCGACAGACGATTCGGTGCCAGAAGAACTATTTACGCCTGATCCTTATCAAAAAACTTTAACAAAGGATCCAAAGACTGGTCATTTAACTTTGTCTTCCAAAAAAAGACATTTACACAAGCCAGATCCTCCTCCACCGCCAAAACGGAAGGACTCTGCCACATCCCCCTTCAGAGTACCCTCCTCACCACCTCCTCCACCTTCTCCGCCTCCTCCACCTCCCATATCTCCACCACCTTTGCCTCACCGCTCTCCAACCCCATCTCCAGACTCTGATTATGGAGATCCAGATTATGATCCGGCAGACGCCCCAATAGACCCCACTCCTCCAGGGACACCAGACCCATGGGAGGATTACCACAACCCCGATGTACCAGATGTGCCTCAGGATGACATTTATCCATCCAGGCCATCTCCTCCAGAGGACTCCCTGGGGTTCCACCACTTAATACAGCGGGTGGCACACTACCATGGGGTAGAATTACATAGTGAGCCAGTTGAAGACGATTTCCTACTGGACACTTTTGACATACAAGATAAGGCCACAGCAATATTGCCCATGCTAAAAGGGGTAACCAAACATGCTGCAGAGGTGTTCAAGGACCCAGTCAGAGCTAGGGTACTGAACCCCAGGATAGAGAAAAAATATAAAGCAACCCCCGTAGATCCTGCATATATTAAAGGACCTGCTCTTTTGGACTCATTGGTGGTATCCACAGCTAGGAAGCGGTCTAACTCTCAATCCTCAGTGGATGCTCCGCCACCAGATAAGGAGTCAAAGCTCTTAGATGCGTCTGGTAAACGCACTGCCTCGCAAGCCGCAAATATGTGGCGCATTGCCAACACACAAGCTCTGCTTGCACGTTATGATAGAGCACATTACGATGAACTGGAGGCTATCATGCAACACCTCCCAGACAAACATAAACACAGGGCTCATGAGCTTATACAGGAGGGAAAGCTCATCACCAACACCTCAATTAAATGTGCCCTCGACGCAGCAGACACAGCTTCTAGAGCTATAAACACCAGTGTTTTGCTTCGTCGTCATGCCTGGCTCAGAATCTCAGGGTTTAAGCCAGAAGTCCAGGCATCTATATTAAATCACCCCTTTGACCAACAACACCTATTTGGTCCAAAGGTGGACGAAGCATTGGAGAAAATGAAAAAGGACACGGATACAGAAAAGTCTATGGAGGCATTACAATCCCATACCCCTAGACGTTCATTTAGTCGTTCCTCCTTTCGGGGCACAGGCAGAGGTTACTCTGCCGATAGCGCCTCTACTTCCTACAAGTCCCCTCCTCAGAATACCTTCTCAAAGGGCTATCAGAGAGGTGGATATAGGGGAAACAATAATAAAGGCAGGGGCAAAACCAACAACACCCGTTCTGCCACACCACCCGCCCAATGACTTTCCCCCGCTTCCCCCAGACCATTCCACTCCAGTCGGGGGCAGACTACGGCATTTTCTTCACACCTGGGAGACCAGACAAATGGGTGACACAAATTGTTCAGTCAGGCTACTGTCTCGAACTAACATCTACCCCACCCAATATTCCACCCAGGCACCGTACAATGTCACAAGAACACACCACACTGCTCAAACAGGAGGTAATCTCCCTCCTGCAAAAACAAGCTATAGAGCAGGTCCCCATCAATCAGCAAAATCTAGGGGTCTACTCTCTGTATTTTCTAATACCAAAGAGAGACGAGACCCTACGGCCTATTCTAGACCTCCGGCCTCTAAATGCATATATACATTCGGACCATTTCCATATGGTCACCCTCCAACAAGTTCTCCTACTCCTCTTGTCAGGGAGATTTTCTCACTACACTGGACTTGAAAGACGCATACTTTCATATTCCAATACACCCTTCTCACAGGAAGTACCTCAGGTTTGTGGTGGACGGTCAGCATTACCAATTCAGGGTTCTCCCCTTCGGGGTCACAACCGCACCACGGGTGTTTACCAAATGCCTAGCGGTAGTAGCAGCTCACCTCAGAAGACAACACATTCACGTCTTCCCTTACTTGGACGACTGGCTGATAAAAGCCGCGTCCTACGACCAGTGTGTGCAACATACAAACAGCACCATCCAACTGCTCCACTAGCTAGGCTTCACGGTGAACCATCAAAAGTCCCACCTCATACCATCTCACACAAAGCAATATCTCGGGGCCACTATAGACACCTCCAAAGCTATAGCCTATCCCAATTCAGCAAGAATCGCAAGCATACAAGCCTTGCGCCAAACATTCATTCTTCAGCACTCTCTCCCAGCAAGAGTGTTTAAGAAGCTAATAGGGATGATGGCATCTTGCATCTTCATAGTGCCCCATGCAAGACTCCACATGCGTCCACTCCAAGAGTGCCTAGCACGGCAGTGGAACCAGGCCCAGGGACAGCTGACGGATCTGGTGTTGGTGGACGGCCGCACCCATCACTCTCTGCAGTGGTGGAACACCACAAACCTTTCTAAAGGGCGGCCGTTCCTGGACCCGGTTCCTCAGGTGATTCTAACAACGGACGCATCGCTCTCCGGCTGGGGAGCGCACCTTCTACACCTCACAGTGCACGGTCTATGGACGCCACAGCAAAAATTACTCCACATCAACCATCTGGAGCTATTGGCGATCTTTCTAGCCCTGAAATCCTTTCAGAAACAAATTTCAGCCATAGCAGTCCTCATTCGCACAGACAATATGACTGCAATGTATTATATTCAAAAACAGGGGGGGACACACTCTCCCCAGCTCTCACGCTTAGCACAGAGCATATAGAGATGGGCAATTCCACAAAAAATCTTTCTCCTGGCACAACACGTCCCAGGCATACAAAACACCATGGCAGATCTGCTCAGCAGACAAACGCAGCAAATGCACGAATGGGAACTGCATCCACAAGTTCTTCGCCCATTCTTCCACAAGTGGGGGCATCCTCAGATAGACCTCTTCGCCACCCACGAAAACAAAAAATGCCCAAGCTTCGCCGCCAGATACCCACACCCATTGTCCAAAGGCAATGCGATATGGATGAACTGGTCAGGCAAATTTGCATACGCCTTTCCACCTCTCCCACTAATTCCATTAGTGGTAAGGAAGCTACAACAGCACTCCCTCACACTTATTCTGGTAGCCCCAACATGGGCCAGGCAGCCGTGGTACACCACACTACTACAGCTATCAGTGGTACCACATCAAAAACTGCACCTGTCCCCATGCCTCCTAACACAGAACCATGGAGAAATCAGGCACCCGGACCCAGCTCAGCTCAACCTTGCGATCTGGCTCCTGAAATCTTAGAATTTGGATACCTTAACCTTCCCCCTGATTGCATGAACATTATCAAGGAAGCCAGACGTCCTACCACTCGAGCATGCTATGCTGCAAAGTGGAAGAGATTTGTTGTTTACTGCCGTAACAATACAATCAACCCTTTAGATGTATCCATACAGCACATCATATGCTATCTGCTCCATCTTCAAAGGTGTAACCTGGCATATTCATCCATACGTCTACACCTAGCAGCAATTGCTGCTTACCTGCAAAACAGACAGCATTTATCACTGTTCAGAGTGCCCGCTATTAAAGCCTTTATGGAAGGCCTTAAACAAGTAATTCCACCCAGGGCACCACCTTCCCCTGTATGGAATCTAAACGTAGTTCTTACAAGCCTAATGGGTCCGCCTTTCGAACCAATTCATAAATGTGAGCTACAGTTCCTCACCTGGAAAACAGCTTTCCTCGTAGCTATCACTTCCCTTAGAAGGGTTAGTGAAATACAAGCGTTCACTATACAAGAACCCTTTTTACAGATACATCACAGCAAGGTGATACTTCGTACAAATCCAGAATTTCTGCCCAAGATCATTTCCCCCTTCCATCTTAATCAATCGGTGGAATTACCGTTTTTTTTCTCGCAACCTCAATCTGTTGCGGAAAGGGCTCTACATACACTTGATGTTAAAAGGGCTTTACTGTACTACATACAAAGAACGCAACCTTTCAGGAAGACCAAACAATTGTTTGTCTCCTTCTCTCCACCGCATAAAGGCAACCCCATCTCTAAATCAGGGATAGCTAGGTGGATTGTAAAGTGCATACAAATTTGCTATCACAAAGCAAAAAGAACATTATCTGTTCCACCTAAAGCCCACTCTACAAGAAAGATAGGGGCTTCTATGGCTTTTCTAGGGAACCTACCCTTAGATGACATCTGCAAAGCAGCCACATGGTCAACTCCGCACACCTTCACAAAACATTACTGTGTAGACGTGCATTCCAAGCAACAAGCTAGTGTGGGCCAGGCTGTACTAAAGACACTATTTCAAACCGCTGCAACGGATACCGGTGGTCGCCGCTAGGGCTGGGTACTGCTATATAATCTATGCAAAAGTGTACAATCTGCAGCTCATATGCCTCGAAGGGAATATGCTACTTACCAGTATGCATCTGTTCTTGGCATGTAGAGCTGCAGATCTGTACATGCCCACCCGCCTCCGCGGCTACCTGTATCCGTTCCAGTCTATCTTATTTAGATACAACACACATGGGTTTCTTACTATTATCACTACGCTCCATCTTTTCCCTGCTGGCGAAAAACAATATGAGGATGGAGCCGAAGCCCATGCGCAGTACGGACCGAAGGAGGAGTCACCGAACTCGTGACTTCCAAAGACTGTCCAAGAAGAAAAACAAACTGCAAACATCCGGGCCCAACACCAGATGGTGATCTATGCAAAAGTGTACAGATCTGCAGCTCTACATGCCAAGAACAGATGCATACTGGTAAGTAGCATATTCCTTCTGCCCTGCTCTTTTCATTCTGGATATTTTCTTCATTATCTATGTTTTATCTGTCAAAATTTGCAAAATTTCGGGGGTTGTATCAAATCTGGTTGTATTAACTCTGGCTGTCATAGGACTAACATGCGTCGGCTGTAACTGTGCTTTTATCTTACACAAGAAAAGATGCAATACACACTTTGTCATATTAACAGGCACTTCTTTAGGATACACTAAAGGTGGTGTTTCTATGGCATGGGGAATAAGAGAACATACATAACAACTATCATTTTGTGTATTGGTACCTATATCATGCATGCTTTTGTACCACAAATTATCAAGTAGAGAATCATGCAGAGGATGTATATCTGTTTCATTGAAAACAGCTCTACGAAAGCGTAATACTTCTTCCCTATAGGTGGGATCTATTGCATCTACATAAAACATAATATAATAGCAAATTATCAGAGTAATAATCATAACCACTGAACTCATTATTATACTATGAAAAATATCATTTAACTGTCTCTTCGTTGTATAATTTGTTCTTGGACCATTGCCTCCTCCACTCCTTGTGAGAGTGAGGCCAAAAATGGAATAATGTCCGTTACGTGCACCCAGTTCCACATCCCCTCCACTTTTACTGCTGTTGGCGTGCTCTGTGTTACTTGGTAGGGGCCTAGAAACTTGGGATCCTTCCATGTTCTCACAAAGTTGCGCATGAAGACCCAGGAACCGATGCTGATGGCTGTAGACAAGGGCAGGGGTGGTGCAATACATTTGGCCTGTTGCAGCTGAACCTGTTTAGAATAAACCTGTACAACTTTTGTTAAGGCAGACATGTATGCATTCATTTCTTGCCAAACACTTTCTGATGCAGACTTGGTATCAGAACGAATCATTTGATTTTGTTTAAAAGAAAAATTAGAATGCCTACCTGTTACGACTTGGTGAGGGGTCAAATGATGATCTTTCGAAGGGGCATTTCTCAATGCATACAGAGCAAGGGGAAGTCAGTAAAGCCAATTCTTTTTCAGTGTCTCACAAATTTTTGACACTTTGCTTTTCAATAAGCCATTCATCCTCTCAACAATTCCATTACTCTCTGGGTGGTAAACTGAGGTAAACTGGTGTTCCACTCCTAATAGTGTAGTAATTTGCTGAAATACTGTGTTAGCAAAGTGTTTTCCATTATCGCTGCGTATCGCCGCCAGAACCCCCCACCTAGGTATGACCTCTCTCACCAGGAATTTGACTGCCTGGTCAGCATCACACCTGGAGCAGGGTCCTGCTTCAATCCATCGCGAAAATGGACACACCACTACTAACATCCATTACATTTTTGTATCATATCTACAAAATCTATGTGTAACTCTATGAAAGGACCTATTGGTCTTGGAATGGAGGATGATGGCATTTTTGGTGACCTCTTATTAGAGTACTGATAAAACACATGACATGAAGCTAGAAATACATCAACTAATGGTCCTAGATTACAGATATTATGTACCACCATGGAATGTACAGTCTGACTTCACTATTCGAAAACTTTGTATGTTGTACGATGTGTGAAATATGAAAATGGCAATAAAAATATGTTTAAAAAAAACTAATGGTCCTAGATTAGGGATAAACCAGCTTTTATTTAATTCATCCATCATTACTCTTTTAGAATTGTGTGTTGGTAAATGAAGTTGTCGAAGGGCTGTTATAAGTAGTGACTGAGGCATTATAACTTTACCTGAAGTTGCTGATCTATAAAGAAGATCTGGAGATCCAGTCACTCCCCCCCCTTGATTTCCAGAGTTCTTTCTCATGTTGTGGCGCTGCATTTTGAATGTCTAATAGTGCCTCTGTAGAAATATTCTCATAGTGTTGTATCTCAACCTCATCATCTGCATCGAAAGTGTGCATACTGCATGTTTTCATTGCATATAAACTAGCTTCCTTTGCTGCTGTACGCGACTCCGGAAGGAATACAAGTGTTCCTATCGGCCATGGGCCATTTATTTGTATTTGTATTTGTATTTGTAGGGGAATTTATATAGCGCATGTATACCGACAGGTCTCTTAGCGCTGACAGAAGGAGATTTGCAAAATTAGCCCGGTAAAAACAGTCCTGGTCGCAGAGATCTTAGAAAACCTCTCTGAAAAGCAGCGTTTTCAGTATCTTTCGAAAAGGGAGTAAGCCTGGTTCTTTCCGAACGACATCCGGCAGTTGATTCCAAAGGCGTGGCAAGATCACAGAGAAAGCTCGCCCGCCCTTGGAGGCCAAGTTGCTTCGGGGACAGACCAGTTGGAAAGCATCTGTAGAACGAAGTAGGCGTCCCGGAATATACTTAGCTGGGAGCGTGACCATAGAGGGACTTATGGCCGATACATAGGGCCTTAAATTTAGCGCGTTGTCTAACGGGCAGCCAGTGTAGCTTTAGAAGCAGAGGTGATGCATGAGACCTTCTGGGAAGGCTAAAGACTAGCCTAGCGGCATCATTCTGTGCCACCTGGAGCCGGTTAGTGAGTTTCAGAGGAAGACCTAGGTACAGCGCATTTCCATAGTCAAGGCGAGATAGAATAGTAGCCGAGACTATGGATTTCATGGAGTAAGTAGACAGAATGGGGACCAGTTTCCTCAGTTGCCTCATAATACCAGAGCAGATGCCCACCACAGAGGAGACTTGATGACTTAATGAAAGTTCTGCATCAATCTTGATTCCCAAGCTTTTCACAACTGGGGATGGGCATGGAGGAGTCCCAAGTTCTTTGGGCCAAAACAGGCCACCCCAGGAGTTGTTAATGGTTGGGATGACGAGGACCTCCGTTTTATCGGGGTTGATTTTTAAAGAGTTAGCTGTCATCCAGCTAGTTGTGAATCTTAAAATGTTTTGGCTTGAGCTGAATTGTCAATCCTCAGAATGAGCTGGGTGTCGTCAGCATAATTAAAAACACGACAGTCAAGATTGGATAAGGCGGCCACTAAGGGTTGCAGATAGATATTAAAAAGCAGAGGGGACAGCGCAGAGCCCTGGGGTACACCGCATGGAATGACACCTTTCTTAGAGGAACGGTCGCCAAGCTGCACCCTTTGCGAGCGACCAGAGAGAAAGGATTTTAGCCAGTCAAGGGCCGAGCCCCTGAGTCCCAGGTCCAACAGACGGGTCAGCAAGATGGAATGGCTGACCGTATCAAATGCTGCGGAGAGGTCCAGGAGCACAAGTGCGCTCGGCTCTCTCTTATCAGCATTCAATCTAAGGTCGTCGAAGACGGACAGCATGACTAACTCCGTACTATGGTATGCTCTAAAACCTGCCTGACGTGGATGTAGAAGCTTAAATGTGTCCAAAAAACCAGAAAGGTGTTTTAGGACATGTTGCTCCATAACTTTAGCCAAAAAGGGGAGTTGTGAGATAGGCCTGTAGTTTTTCAATTCAGCCTTATCAGCTCCTGGCTTTTTCAGTAGAGGAATAACTCGAGCCTCCTTCAGGTTACTTGGCACCTGACCCGTGGCCAGGGAGTTGTTAAGGAGCGAGAGAATCTGACATTCCAAGATTGGGCGAGCCAGCTGGAAAATCCTAGGAGGACAGGGATCAGCCGGTGAGCCGGATTTGATCTTATTTATCAGGAAGGCCAGGGCTTCTGAGTCCAGCGGCGGGAATTGGTAAAGAAATTGGGCTGGTGAAGTTTGAGGCGACACCAGCCCTTGACTAGCAGCAATCGCAGGGGATCTATTGATCTCAAGCAAAATATCCATCACTTTCTGCAGAAAGAAGGACTGCAAGGTGTCGACATCGAAAGGTATTTGAGTCGAAGGCACATCGACCTTTCTGCTAAGTTCTTTTAGGGTCTTGAAAGTTTCCTTTTGCTTATTAGGTGCTTCAATAATCCGAGCCTCATAATATTCTGCTTTCCTTGAAGTGATAGCTTTCTTATACAGGGCCAGAGCAGCTTTATAAAGGATCAGATCAGAAGCCTTATAAGCTCTTCTCCACTGTCTTTCAACTTTACGTAGGCTCTATGTATCCGTAAGGCCTCGTTGAACCAGGGGGCCCCTTTGTTTTTGGGCTTGACTCTTTCCCTACGTACTGGTGCTAGATGGTCAATAGCCAGGAGGAGAGTATCACTAAGAGATTGGCTGGTTAAGTCAATGTTGGTATGGCCCTCCTCAGGCCTATACGGGGGAAGTCTTTGAAGGAAATCAGTGAGATTATCCGACTCGATCTTATGCCAACTTCGCACTCTCCTCCACTCTGGAGGTAAAAAGGTGGAAGGACCGTCCAGGGGAACCCAGCAAGAGATAAGGAAGTGATCCGACCAGACACATGGGAGACACTTTAAAAGTCTAACTTGCTGGCAGGTTGACCAAACCAGATCAAGGGTGTGTCCCTTGAGATGAGTAGGGCCATTAACCAACTGATGGAATCCCAAGTTAGACATAGTCGTGTCGAGCTGACTGGCCTGAGATTCACGGGGATTGCTGTCCCAGTGGAAATTGAAATCGCCCACAACCATAAGTTTTTGATAGCGTGTACTAAGATCTGATATAGTTTCGCTGAAGTAGTCACAGAAACCTGGTGAGGCGTCCGGGGGGCGATAAACTGTCAGCAATACAAAGCAAGAGGAGTCAAACGTAAACTTGACTCCTAGGATCTCAGAATTATCCAAGCTTTCTGATAGTATTGTGGTGGCCTTTAGACTAGATTTAAAGAAAGTCGCCACCCCCCACCTCTTCTATTATCCTGCCTATTGTGCCAGCAGGCATCAAAATTACCTGGCAGGGAAGAGATGAGGTCGGGGACTGAAGCATCCCCCATCCAAGTTTCTGTCAATGATAGAATATCAATATCGCCATCTTGAAGGAGGGTAAAGATTTCAAGACGATGTTTATGTAAAGATCTTGTATTCAGGAGAGCCACAGTCAGGCCCGGCGGTTTTACTGATCCAGATACAGGATAGGCTGGGGGAGCAACAGCATGGGCTGGGGTCACAGCATCGCAGGGGTCACAGCGGGTTACGGCGGGAGTCCTAAAGAGGTTTTCCGTTTCCAATATTGACAGGGTAGGGGGTTTGAGAGGAAAGGTCAATGTAGCAAAGGACATCAACTCAAAAGACGAATACCTCAGCGTTTGGCCAGGGTTTATGGCCCCTGGTCCCGGCAGGGCGCGGACGGGCGCAGACGGGCTTGCCTTAGGCGCGCCCGCTGCGCGCGTCCGCTGCGCGTCTGCTCCAGCGCGCTGAAGTATCGTCCCCTACCGCCCTCCAACCAATCAGCTCTGCTGTGCAGCAGCTGCTAACTCCCTCCCTCTTAACACTAGACTGCGTTTAGAGCGGAAGTGGTGGGCCAACAGGAAGTGGGTTAAGTCGGTGGTTCCCAAACTGTGCGCCGCGGCGCCCCGGTGCGCCGTTAGTAGCTGCCAGGGGCGCCGCGCACAATGTGGAAAAAGATACCATGAGGCCGTATGCAGAGGAAGCTTGAAATCATGCTGTTGTGAGAATGTGGGCTCGGAAAAAAAGTGTGCATCTTTTGAAACCCTACCTTTCAGCCTGAAGGCTGCAAGTGAAGCTTATTCCAGCCGAAGCAAAAAACGGGAGTTACAAATGCCTCCTACATAATCCGGCAACATGGTTTTGCCCAGGAGCGCACGGCCACCATTCGCACTTTCACGTAGCCTCCGCATTCTTAGCTATGATTGACTTATTGCTGCCCCTGTTCTGCCGCACCTCTGGGGACCCTCTTCACTACAAGTAGGTAAGAGGGCTGACACTGCTGTCTCATTGACTCATTTATTTTGACATGTCGAGTTTAAAAGGGACAAAAATACACAGTTACTGTTTAACAATGTGCAGTGGTCTGCAGTCTCGTCAGTGAACAGGACAGCATTCTTAATGAGCACGGCGGCTTGCAGAACAAATGACACAAACAGGTTTTATGTATGAAATTTCTGGTGCAGTAAAGCTTCCTGGGGGAACAAGAGTTATGTGGGGGGATAAACACAGACTGGTGACATTTTCAATCAAGAGAAAAATTTCAAATACTGATACAGATCCAACTTCACACAGCACGTTAGTTATTTATGCTGGCTGTTGTTCCCGCACTTTGTTCGTATGAAGAAACGAGCGCTGGATTTTATAAGACAGAAATTACAGTGGGCAAACTCGCTGTGGAAATATTGCAGCCAGGATTAATTGCCCAGCCCCAGTCTTGACTGACCCTCTGCCAAGGCCGGACAGGAAGCATGTAATAAAACTGAAATAACCGGTTTCCTTTTCAGCCTCAGTGAAAGCAGTTTCTCGTTCTTCCCTCCGTATATTTCACCATATTACTGACAATAGGAGACTGTAGTCACCAGCTAAAAAACGAGACTGCTCCTCTGTGCAAATCTTCACTCGAAGAAAATTATTTTCTATTCCCTCTTCATTGCTTAAGGAAGGCTGAACTTCAAACCTCTATTTTATATCCCAAAACTCCGTGATGTTTTCAGCTGTTTACTTTGATTAGCTGTGTTGTTCAATAAATTATTCAGAAAGATTGTGCTGCTCATGTCAATATATATTTATTGATCTTTCTTGTTAGCCATGCAGCATAAACGATGAACATATAGCATTCACATTCATTTATATTAAAATAGTTGCAAAAAGTAGTAGTTCTCTTGTGACTGTCTTATAGCTCAACACTTTCTTGGTGCAGGTATTAAATGAGTATCAGTACCTCATCTGGAACTGGTACTACCCTATTTCTTACACTAGCTAGCGCTTCCTTACTACCTCGGACGCGACATCGCAGTGCTGATATAAGTGCAGCTCAGACTGCAGCAAACTGGGCATCGGAGAGGCTGTTAAATCACCCCAGACTGGCCCACATGTTTTATTTCTGGGAAGAGGAGTGCGACAGAGGGATGAGAAATACAGTAAACTAAAAGTGTCACTAATACTTTAAGTCTAAGAAAATAAGGGCAAGCAACAGGTGGAAGAAGGAATACACGGGGTAAAAGAAAGTGTGAAAGAATCAAAGGGGAAGAGAAGGAAAGCAGGACATAAAGGCAGAGAGAGGGGAGCAAAAGAATGTCTGAAGAGGAAAGGCAGCTCAAGAGGTGGAGAAACAAAAATGAGGGAATCAATAGAAGATGCTTTTAACAGACTTTGTCATAATTGAAAGTTTCACAAAGCGTCATTAACTGGCCATAAAACAGGTTGCAAAAATGCAAGCTTCCTTTACAGCACAGAACAGGCACGCATATAGCTGCTCTTTGGCTCTTTTTTAGCTGCTAAAAGGGCATTCTTGGGCTTGTAGTTTGTCTTTTTTACATTCCTTCATCAGCTTCATCCCAATTAATTATAGGGAGAAAACGGGAAGTACTTCCGAGGTCGGGCTTACATCCCACCCACCGGTAAAACAATGGTGGGGAGCCACGGCCAACTGCCAATTAGGTCAAGGGAGCCACAGGTCAAAAAAGTTTGGGAACCACTGGGTTAAGTGATTGGATTTAAAAAAAATCAAGCGTGACTTTAAACAGATTAAAATACAATTTTCATCACATCAGATACTCGAGCGTGCTTTTACCGAGACACATGAGGCAGGACTACCAGAGAGCTATTAACGCGTCTCTCGCTTCGTCCCTTCGCCCCTTCGGGTCCCTCCGGAGCGCCTTCGGGCCCCGTGGAACCGTTGGGTGGTTCTGCCCCCGTGCTGCCGCCTTTGGCCCGGGCAATGCCGGCAAGATACCCTGGGCTGCCTTTGGCTCCAGCCTCGGCCCTGCCGTTGGCTCCTGGCCTTGAACCCGCCGATGGCTCCAGCCTCGGCCCCGCCGCTGGCGATGGCCTCGGCACTGCCGCTGGCTCCGGTCTCAGTGCCGCCGGCTGCCTGTCGGCGCCGCCGCAGGTTCTGGCCTCGGTGCCGCCCTGGCTCCGGCCTCGGCGCTGCCGAAGCCGCCGGGCGCTGGACACTGCACCGTTGTCTCCATGGCCGGACTACGACGAGCTTGGATTGACCTATTGTCCACCAATTTCTAGCCTGGGGAAGCAATTTTCTCCCTTTCCCCGGCCTTCTCGTCCTTCTCGGCCTCTTACACAGCCGGCGGCCGACAGCAAAGACTGGGAGGGGTCTGGGGTCCCTCTCGCAGCTCAGTGTGAGGATGCGCCACACTAGGATGCCAATGTGGAGGATCTGAGCGATCTGGATTTCACTCCACGCCCCGGTCTACGGAGCAGGATGGTAAATTTTCTGTGGTGTTGCGCAGGGCGCCTGAGGCTCTTAACCTCAAGCTCCCTACGGTGTCTCTCAGGACCGATCTCCTGACTGAGGTGATTTGGCCAGAAGCCTCCTCCAAGGAACCGCTGCTGCCCTTTAATGACGCACTTACAGACGTCCTCTGGGCGCCTGGTCCATGCCTCCCACAGGTACTCCTGTGGATAGGAGTGTGGCACAACAGCATCGCCCGGTCCCGGGCGACCCCAGTTTCCTCCCATAACACCTGATGCCGGAGAGTCTGGTATTCCAGACCTCTGCTTCTCCCAGCGCATTCCCTTCCGTACCTCCTTATAAGGTACCAAACGAAAAAAGAAGAGGTTGAGCGGTCTGGGAACAAGGTTTTACCTCTGCCACTTCGGGGCTGCAGACAGTGCATACTGCATGCCTTTTGGCCCGCTATTCCCACTCTGTGTGGGACACAGTGGCGCTGGTGCTACCTCAGTGTGACGTACGCTCGGACGGTACTCTCCAAAGCTATACCGAGGGGAGAGATGCGGCACCGTTTACTCTACGTGGTGGCCTTGATACCTCCGACTCCCTCGGCAGAGCAATTTCCACAACTGTGGTGCTCTGCCGTTTCGCCTGGCTCAGAGCCACTAGCTTCTCTGGGGATGTCCAGGATGCCTTGTTGGACATGCCCTTTGATGGCACGCGCCTCTTTAGTGACAACCCGGATGGCACGTTGGAACGTTTTGAGGACTCCCGGGCAACGGTCCAGTCCTTGGGCCTTTCCGCCACGCGCACTCCCTCGGGGTCTGCCTTTAGTTCCTTTCCTGGCAGGGACGGGGCGCCCAAAACACGTTCCTTTCAAAGCCGCAGGCCTGCGCAGCAGCACTCTCGGCGCAGCCGCTGAAAGGGAACCTGCAGAGGTGGGTCACAGGCCCAGCGGCCGGGTCAGTCCGCCACTGCCCCTGCCACCACGGCCTCAAAACCTTCCTAGTCCGGGGTTTTCAGGCCCACCGAACACCCGTGGGAGGCACGATTCGCCATCGCCTCCCCCACTGGCGCACCATTGGGGTTTTTAAGATAGTCCGAAGGGGCTACTCCCTCCCATTCAGGACTGCCCCTCCGGCAGTGCCCCCTCCGTACCACCGCATGTCGGTGTATCACTTGGCGCTTCTCCAGCAGGATGTTACAGCCCTCTTGGCCGGAGGGGGCCGTCGAGCGCGTTCAAATGCCAATAGTAAGTTGTGGTTGTTATTCCCACTACTTCTTGATTCCAAACAAGGACAACGGCCTGCGTCCTCTTTTAGGCCTCCGGTACGTCACTTACTTCGTTCGGACGAAAAAGTTCTAAATGCTCCCGCTTTCAATTCACCGTACTCCCTTTTGGCCTTACCAGTGCCCCTCTGGTGTTCGCAGAAGTGATGGCGGTGGTCGCAGCTCATCTGCGCATATCAGGGGTTTCAGTCTTCCTGTCACGGCTCCCCGAGTCTCCTCAGGATCTGGGCGATGCTTAATTGGGTCCACCTCCTGACATCCCCAAACTCTGATTGATAGTGCTCCAGAGTGTTGAGGCGATCAGGCGAGGGAAAGGATAGGGTAGGATCTGCGTGGGAAGGGACACCTGTAAGACAAGAATAGGCAATTACAAACAGCTCGCAGATGATCTACTCTCATGAAGTCTCACTAGTCATCTCTCATACCTGCCACGGGGCTTCCCTGAGCACCAGTCTTCCCGTAGAGATGGCAGGGTACTTCTATACACTGAAGAAACAAAAATGCCAACACATTAACACCGGAATCCCTGTCGATTCATTCCTCCACCCCGTGCATACACCTTCGTTCTCGTACATACCAAACAACGCCTCCCCACACTCCTTGTACTAGGAATCGAAGAAATGATAACCGGACAGTGGCTTTAAGAACCCTTTACTTCAGGGCTTCTCTTTCCCACCAATAGGTCTCGGAGTCTTGGAGATAGAACCCAGCTCCCTCTCCTTGGTGGTACTGCAGGCACTGGACCTCCGTCAAACAAAAGAAGAACAATTGGCCGGCTCCACCCACATGGCTGTCAGATGGCCACTAATAAAGAATACAGCTATAACAAACGACTTTCCCCAAGACGGCCGTCTTGGCTCCAAACAACGATTTTGTCCGCCGTGCACACATCCACGGCTTACCTGACCTGCTCTGCTGGCGTCCAGACTTGCCGCTCAGGAAAGCCGGATAGAGAGAGCTCCCCTTCTGTTGAGCCCCAACGGCGCCTTTCAACGAACCCCGCCGTTTCCTCGAATGCTTCGTTGAAGAGTCCTAGGTCCATCGGCCGAGATCCCACGGCGGATTCCTAAGAGGTTTCACAAGACTCTCCTCCTTCGTCGGAGGAGTGATTAGTTGAGCCGCAGCAGCGCAAACGTCCTCTGCTGCTTCCAGGTTCCAGAATCACGAACAACGCCCCGACGCGTTGTTCGTGTCTATAAAGTCTTTAGCCCCTCCCCTCACCTGGGGTTGCTGGGACTTGTAGTTCCGCCTAACAGGTGCTCGTAATCCCGTAGGCGCCCTGGCCCTCAAACCCTGACAGTACGCCCCCCTCCCCAGCGCCTCCTTGATCCTGGCTTCTCAGGATTGCGGGCATGAAACCGACGAACCTTTAGAGGGGCATGAACGTTCGTGCTTGGCTCCCAGGAGTCGTCCTCGGACGGGAACCCCTTCCAGGAGATCAGATACCATAATTGACCACGTCTGAATTTTGAGTCCAGAATGCGGTGTACCTCATACTCCAGCTGACCGTCCCGTACTATTGGCGGAGTTTTGCGGCTCTTGGCATTCCTCGCCGGTTTCAGAAGGCCACAGTGAAACACCGGATGAATCCTTAAGGAGGCAGGCAGTTTCAGCTGATACGCCACAGGGTTGATTTGCCGTACCACCGTATATGGTCCGATGTATCGGGGATGAAAGATACTGCGCCATCGAAAGCGGATGTTTTTTGTGGAGAGCCACACTCGATCCCCCACCCGATATATCGGTCCCTCTTGTCTGTGGCGATCGGCCCAGTGCTTGTATTGTTGCTTGGCTTGTCTCAGAGCGCTCTGTAGCTTTTTATGGAGTTGTAAGAGCCTGTCCACTTGTTCTTTCACCGTGGGCTGATTTTGTACTTCTTGGGGAATCGCCACCGGCAGTGTTGCGGCATGAAACCCGTGATTGGCTCGGAACGGCGTTTCTTGGATTGAGCTGTGCCAGGTGTTGTTGTACGACAGCTCAGCCAACCACAACAACGAAACCCATGACTCTGTCGCTTCTTCTGAAAAACAGCTCAAGTATTTTTTGAGAGTTTGATTAAGGCGCTCGGTCTGCCCATCAGTCTGCGGGTGGAAACTGGTGGACAGAGCAGACTCCATATGTAGTGCTTTGCACCACATGCGCCAGAACCTTGCCACGAACTGGGGGCCCCTGTCTGAGACAATCACTCGCGGTAGGCCATGTAACCGCACCACCTGGGCCAAGAGCATCTGCGCTGTTTGTCCTGCCGTGGGAAGGTTTTTGCAGGGGATAAAATGTCCCATCTTAGTTAGGCCATCCACCACCACCAAGATGGCGGTAAATCCTTGATCTGGGGTAGGCCTAGAACGAAATCCACACTGATGGTGTGCCAGGGTTGTGGCGGTGTGGGCAACGGCAACAGTTTCCCTCGAGCCTTGTTGTTTTCTCCTTTAGCCCGGGCACAGGTCTCGCAGTGAGACACCCATCGTTTGATATCTGCAATCATACTCTCCCACCAGAAATGTCTTTGCACCAGGTGTATCGTTTTCTGGTTTCCAGGGTGTCCGGCCAGCACCGTATTGTGACACCAATTGAAAGCCTGTAGCTGTAGCTCCTTTGTGGGCAGGAACAGCCGGTCTTTGTGGAGAGGTATCCCGTGTTTCAGGACTCTACAGGGGTTCTGTTCCACCCAGCGCTGCCACCGTATCTGGGATCGACTGGCCTTGACTTGATCCATGAACTTCTCCGCGGTGATCACACACAGGACTTTCTCCGGAGGGACTATGGCTTCCAAAGGTTGTTGCGCCGATGCTTCGCTCTCTCCGATCCTCGACAAGGTGTCTGCTTTTCGATTGTCTGAGCCTGGACGAAAAGTTACCACAAACTCGTATTCAGCAAAGAACAACATCCATCGGAGCTGTCTCTGCGATAGGAGCCTAGCCGTTTTCATATATTGCAGGTTCTTGTGATCGGTGTAGACGGTGACAGGGTGAAGAGCCCCCCATAAATAGTGTCTCCATTCCTGGAAGGCCCTCTTGATGGCCAGAAGTTCTTTTTCTGCCACCGAGTAATTGATTTCCGCAGGACTTAATCTTTTCGACAGGAACGCCACCGGATGTAACTGTCCTGTCATCTTGTCTCTTTGAGACAACACTGCCCCTACAGCAACGTTGGAGGCATCCGCCTCTACTATGAAGGGAACGTCGCTTTGTGGGTGTCGCAAGATGGGGGCTGTACAGAAGGCTTCTTTCAGTTGGCGAAAGGCTTCCATGGCTTCTGGGGTCCAAATGAACACGGCCCCCTTTCTCAGCAACCTTGTGATGGGAGAAGCCAGTTGCGAGAAATGGGAGATGAACCTCCTAAAATAATTGGAGAACCCAAGGAAGCACTGTACTTCTCTCACACAGCTAGGCACTGGCCACTCCTGAACCGATTTCACCTTTCTCTCAGCCATCCTAAACCCCCAAGGACTCAGAATCACTCCCAGGAACTCTACTTCCTGGACTCCAAACTCGCACTTGTTGATTTTGCAGTATAGCCGCTGTTCTTGTAAGCGTTGGAGAACCAGTAGAACGTGACCTACGTGTTGTACGGTGGAGACAGAGAAAATCAGAATGTCATCGATATAAACGATGACAAATTTGTCTATGTACTCCTTCAAGACGTCATTCACGAAATATTGAAATGCCGCCGGGGCATTACAAAGCCCGAACGGCATCACAAGATATTCGAAAAGACCGAATCTGGTCTTGAACGCGGTTTTCCACTCATCCCCACGGCGGACTCGGACCAGATGATAGGCCCCTCGGAGATCGAGCCGGGTGTAAATGGTGGCCTCCTTCACCTGGTCCAACAACACAGGGATGAGTGGCAAAGGATACCGATTCCTGATGGTGTTTTTATTCAACATGCGATAGTCGATGCACGTTCGAAGATCGCCGTTCGCCTTCGCTATAAAAAAAAAGGGGGGACGCTGCGGGCGAGCGGGAAGGGCGAATAAACCCCAAGGCACAGAATTTGTCTAAGTATTCCTGCAGGTGTTTGGTCTCGGGCTCCAATAAGGCATACACCCTACAAGCGGGCATTACCGCCCCATCCACCAGGTCTATCCTACAATCATACTCGCGATGGGGCGGCAGTGTCTCTGCTTCCTTTTCGCAAAACACACTCCGGTACCTGGCATATTCCTGCGGTAGCGCGGTCTCTTTTTCGACCGCCGTGGCTACCTGCCAAATTGATGCCAGGGCGAGCGTGTGGGGTACAGACACCCTCTCCTTCATACACTGTTCTAGGCAATCTGGGGAGGTGAAACAGACAGTTTTGTTTCTCCAATCCATGGTTGGATTATGTCGTCATAACCACGGCATTCCCAATATTATCTCATATTGCGGGGCCTCGATGATGTTCAACTGGATCTCTTCCACGTGATCCTGCCTCTCCCCGTGGAGAACCAATACTACCTCCTCCGTCTGTGCGGTGATGGGACCGGAGGTCAGAGGAGTCCCATCCACTGCTAACACTGTCTCAGGCTTGAGAACCGGGACCCTACCCAAGCCCAACCTACGTACCAACCCGTCGTCCATAAAGTTGCCCGTGGCTCCTGAATCTATCATAGCAAGAACCGGATGCGCGGCTGACCCGGTCTTTAGGGACATGGGCAGCACAATATGGGTTTCGGTAGTCTTTCTCTCACCCACCGCTAGTGAAGGCAAGTTCCACTCTGTTGTGTCTGTTTCGCTCTTTGCTTTTTCTGATGGAGGGACTTCTCCACTGGCTGTGACGGCCACCCTTTTCCCAAGGGAACCGGTAGGCCGTTTCTTGGGCTTCTGGGGACACTCCCTTACATAGTGGCCCTTCTTCCCACAGTACATGCAGAGTCCCAGGACTCTGCGACTTTCTCTCTCGGTTTTTGACAGTGGAGGTCGTATAGCTCCGACTTCCATGGGTTCAGGCACGGTTTCACGAACTAATGGCGGGGCTCGCCTATCTTGCTCCCATCCCCCTGAGCCCCTCTCGCCTTTTCTCTCTGTGAGCCTATGATCGAGACGTAGTGTTAGGTTGATTAACTCCATACAGGTCTTGGGTTGGGGTTCTATCTGCGCCAGTACGTCTTTAAGGTCATCCTTCAACCCGTGATAGTACAAGGCCATTTTTTTCTCCTCGGGCCACGCTGTCTCCCCCACTAGTCTATTGAACGTTGTCATATACGTAACCAAATCTTTCTTGCCCTGGCGCAATTGTAACAGCTCTCGGTCGGCACTAAGAGTGGTAGCCCGTCGGTCGAACACGCGTTCGAACTCCGCACGGAAGGCGTTCCAGTCGGTCAGCAACGGATCATCGTTTCTAACCAAAGGAACCGCCCAATTGGCGGCGGCCCCCGTCAAATACGAAACTGCAAACGCCACCCTGGAATGATTAGTCGGGAATGACGACGGACGACATGAGAAATGAAGCGTGATTTGGGTGAGGAATGCCTGTATCTTTAAAGGATCTCCCGCATACCGCTCGGGACTAGCCAAAGGTATGGGCGGGGGTACTGTGACCTGAATCTGGGGTTGACCAGCCCCTACATCAAAAGGGTTCCTAGCCTGTCTATCCACCCTCTCTCTTAAGGCGGCTGTCTCAGCGCGAGACGCTACCAACTCTTGTTGCACGGCCGCTAGGGCTTGTATCACATCCTCTAACGTGGCCATCTGAGCTAATAGCCCAGACCGGGAGGAGTATTAATCTTGGGTTTGTGAATCTGTCACGGCTCCCCGAGTCTCCTCAGGATCTGGGCGATGCTTAATTGGGTCCACCTCCTGACATCCCCAAACTCTGATTGATAGTGCTCCAGAGTGTTGAGGCGATCAGGCGAGGGAAAGGATAGGGTAGGATCTGCGTGGGAAGGGACACCTGTAAGACAAGAATAGGCAATTACAAACAGCTCGCAGATGATCTACTCTCATGAAGTCTCACTAGTCATCTCTCATACCTGCCACGGGGCTTCCCTGAGCACCAGTCTTCCCGTAGAGATGGCAGGGTACTTCTATACACTGAAGAAACAAAAATGCCAACACATTAACACCGGAATCCCTGTCGATTCATTCCTCCACCCCGTGCATACACCTTCGTTCTCGTACATACCAAACAACGCCTCCCCACACTCCTTGTACTAGGAATCGAAGAAATGATAACCGGACAGTGGCTTTAAGAACCCTTTACTTCAGGGCGTCTCTTTCCCACCAATAGGTCTCGGAGTCTTGGAGATAGAACCCAGCTCCCTCTCCTTGGTGGTACTGCAGGCACTGGACCTCCGTCAAACAAAAGAAGAACAATTGGCCGGCTCCACCCACATGGCTGCCAGATGGCCACTAATAAAGAATACAGCTATAACAAACGACTTTCCCCAAGACGGCCGTCTTGGCTCCAAACAACGATTTTGTCCGCCGTGCACACATCCACGGCTTACCTGACCTGCTCTGCTGGCGTCCAGACTTGCCGCTCAGGAAAGCCGGATAGAGAGAGCTCCCCTTCTGTTGAGCCCCAACGGCGCCTTTCAACGAACCCCGCCGTTTCCTCGAATGCTTCGTTGAAGAGTCCTAGGTCCATCGGCCAAGATCCCACGGCGGATTCCTAAGAGGTTTCACAAGACTCTCCTCCTTCGTCGGAGGAGTGATTAGTTGAGCCGCAGCAGCGTAAACGTCCTCTGCTGCTTCCAGGTTCCAGAATCACGAACAACGCCCGACGCGTTGTTCGTGTCTATAAAGTCTTTAGCCCCTCCCCTCACCTGGGGTTGCTGGGACTTGTAGTTCCGCCTAACAGGTGCTCGTAATCCCGTAGGCGCCCTGGCCCTCAAACCTTGACACTTCCCCCTATCTCGACTACTGGCTGTTAACGGCGGGCTCGCCCCGAGCAGTCGTCTCACACCTCCAAACTACAGCCAACCTCCTGCATTTGCTGGGGTTCTCCAACCACGTGCCGAAGTCGCATCTGGCTCCCTCTCAGAAGCTCCTCTTCATCGGAGCAGTTCTGGACACAGCGCGATTTCAGCTATATCTTGCCGAAAAGCGCGTCCGGGTCATTCGGCCTATGAGTTGGCTCAGCGGCAGATCCCTCTTCCTTCCCCAACCGGAGCACACAGTGGTAACAGATGTGTACCTCCGGGGATGGGGCGGCCATATGGGGGAGGCGGAGAACAGAGGCCTATGGTCTCCGGCGGAGTCCGAGCTCCATATCAATCAGTTGGAGCTTACGGCGATCCTGCTTGCACTCGAACCATTCCTTCCCTCTGTCAAGAGGACAGTAGTGCAGAAGTTCTCGGATGAAACCACCGCCATGTGGTACTGCGAGGCAAGGTGGGGTCGTGGACCCTATGGCAGGAGGCTCTGCACCTCTGGACGTGGCTGGACTGCCAGGGCGTTCTACTGGTGCGTCAACGCTTGGCAGGTTCTGTGCACGCCAGGGCGGACAAACTGCCGCCGGTGCATCATAGATCACAAATGGCGTCTTCACTCAGAGGTGGCACAAGGTCTCTTTCAGCAATGGGGAGATCATTGGTTAAATCTATTCGCCACCGAACAAACGCGCACTGTCAGCAGTTCTTCGTGTTCGAGTTTCCAAGGCGGCACTCGCTCGGAGACGCTTTTCGTTGCGAGTGAAGTGGCGGTCTGTTGTACGCCTTTCCGCCTATACCACTTCTACCCAGAGTGCTGAAGATCAGACTCGACTGGGTCCAAGTTCTTCTTGTGGTACCGGACTGGGCTTGAAGAGTTTGGTATCCCGAGCTACTCAGTATGAGCGTGGATTCTCCGATCCGACTGCCTCTTCGGGAGGATCTGCAGTCGCAGCAACAGGGGACGGTCCTCCACCCGAACCTGTCTGGCCGCCACCTCCTTGCGTGGAGATTGAGCGGCGACAGTTGATGCCATTTGACTTGCCTCCTGAAGTTTGTAATGTGATTCTGGCAGCCAGGCGTCCCTCACCTAAACTTTATACGCCTGCTGGTGGAACAAATTTGTGGCATGGTGCACAGCGAAAGCTGTGGACGTCCCCCTTCCTTTCTTCCCCTCTTTCTGAGGTCCTATTGTTTCTTCTCTCTTTGGCCTAGCAGGGCTCTGCTCTGGGCACTGTTAAAGGCTACCTCTCTGCTCTTTCAGCCTTTTTCAGGCTGTTGTCCACAAATTTGTTAAAGGCATTACTCACCTTTTCCCTCCTATTCCTTTTGTGATGCCTCACTGGGACTTGCACCTGGTTCTCACATACTTAATGTGTGCTCCCTTTGAGCCTCTTCATAACTGTCCTTTACAGTTATTGACTTTGACAACTGTCTTCCTGGTGGCTATCACCTCCGCTAGGCGCATGAGTGAACTCCAGGCTCTTTCGTGCCAACCTCCTTTCCTGGCGGTTCATCCGGACAAAGTTGTGCTTCGGCCACGTCCCTCCTTTCTACCAAAAGTAGTCACTGCCTTTCATCTGGGGCTAACTCTCACTCTGCCCACTTTCCAGAGAGGAAGAGAGGCTCCACCGTTCGGACTCAAAACGTGCGCTTTCATTCTACCTCAGCCGCACACAACCATTCCGGGTAGATGACCAGCTCTTTGTTAGCTATGGGGTGCCACGAAAGGTCGGGCTGTGAACAAACAATCACCCGCTGAGTTGTCATGTGCATTAACGCCTGTTACTCTCTGGCTAAAAAGGAACCTCCGTAAAGCTGCGTGCACATTCTACCAGGGCGACGGCAGCTACTACTGCATTGGGACGCGGTGTCCCCCTGCAGGACATCTATCAGGCAGCCACTTGGGCCTCGCTGCATACCTTCTCTAAGCACTATTGCCTTGGCAGTCAAGTCCGCCGAGACGGCTTCTTTGGCCGTTCGGTTCTCCGTTACTTTCTGGTGTAATCTCACTTCGCAGGCCCACCACCGGGGTTGGTATTGCTTGAGTATGTATTCTAATGTAAGGAATCTGTCACTAACGTGTCTCTTTCAGATACACTAGTTACTTACTTATGTAACGGTATATCTGTAAGAGACATTAGTTAGTGATAGATTCCTTACCGCCCTCCCATCCTCTCCGTTCTGCGAACTGTCCTCTAGGGTTCCGGTCATCCCTTTCAGGGCCCTAGTTCTATTGCACCAGTAGTCGGTCTTTGGCATGGCTCTGCGTTCCTGGCGCGGAAAAGTCGTGTACAGAACTGACGTCTGCGCGCGTGGGCGTGTCTAAGTAACTCCGACGACGTCATCTCAGCGACTACCACGCCAGTGACGTACGCGGAGCCACACGACGACACCTACCGACGCGCAGGGGTACTGCTGACGAAAAACTTTCTGGATCCAGTCTGACGCCTGGGGAATATTCTAAGGGAAGGAATCTATCACTAACTAATGTCTCTTACAGATATATCGTTACACAAGTAAGTAACTTGTGCGTTATCACTGCTGCTGACGGGTGGGTTTCCAAAGCTGGGTATGTAGTCTGGGAGAAAATTCACAACAAACAAGCCTTTGAACCAACCAACAAGTCAGCCGTCACTGTTCATGGGGTAAAAGGCAATAAAACAGTAATTCTGTCTTTTTTGCGTGGCTCAAGGAGAAACAGACAGACTTCCATTGACCACATGAAAAGGCACTGTGTGGCCAGTCCTCTAAAGCCAACCAGCTCAGCCGACAAGAAGGATTCAGAGTAGCACCTCTCCTTACTCTGAATTCCACACCACTCGAACAAACCGCACTACTAGCTCAAATTCCCAGCTGGAGATTGCTGAGCACATCAATACACGCAGAACATTTGAGTGCCTCAGTCTAATCGATACTGCATCATCACTGTTGGTCCTATTCAGTGTGACTCCATGGTTTACTATGAATTCCCACCTGATGCAACGTCACTTCACATGGTGCCCTTTCGAAAAATTCGAGAGCTCACTGACTGAGATTGATTCGGCCTTTGCTTCAGAGAATTTCGCAACACAACCTACAGTCACTCACTGCCATAATCTGCTTCGCACTGATCATTGGTTTGTCGGGAAAAAATCCTTTAAGCAGTGCAAATCATTCAATCACCACATCTGCAACAAAAGGGAGTACAAAAAGGTTTATTGTACATGCCAGGCTAATTCAGCTGGGATAGTGATGTGCTATGAGCGAAGCACAAGTCAGTCTCAACTAATATACACTTCGGGTCTACTTCTTATAATACTAATTTTGGCCTAGATCCATATTTAATACAATGTTCACAATAGAACAAGCTTCCTGCTTTTCCGTTATGTCCCACCCAGATTACATACATTTATTTAAAGAACAGCTCTTTCCTGTTGTTTGTGACTTCTCATGCCAAACTAACAGACTACAATGGAAAACATTCTTGCTGCTCTGAATTTCCTCTTACATATCCTAGGCAGGACGTTCTCAGCTCGAATACAATGAAGAGGAAAAAACACTTAAACCAAACCGCATTGAGACATTTTTTTGAAAGCAGGCTGTAGGTTATTTCCAGATACAAGTGTGCAACTTTAACATGCACGTTTAAACAGCATTATACAGTTTTTCTGTCTTTACATAATATTTCACAGTGTGTGGGCACGTGACAGATAAAACGGAATAATTAGGTCCTAAATCTAAATTAGGGTTTTGATTCCTTTAATTCCCCTCTCTAGTCGATTCTTCGACTACTTCTTCACCCCTGTGCATTTCTTCCAATTCTATATTTTGCATCTCTTTATTTCTCCTTATAGGGAACATACCTCCCATTTTAGCTGTAACCCTCTTGCAACATGCTAAGATAACCTGAAATACTAGGCACATCAATAGCAACAGAACTATTATAGGCAACAAGGCCTTAGACAACCCTGACATCCAGGACGGCACCCAATCAAACCAGCCAGTGAACCACTCATCTGGAGCACCTCCCTCTTTCTTCATCTGTGCATGCAAATTATGCAAAGTCAATATGGCCTGAGTTAGATTTCCTTCATCTTCATCATTCGCCGGTATGAAAGTACAGCATACTGAATTACGTTTTTTACATACTCCTCCTTCGATTGCTGTCATTAAGTCCAAAACATATCTGTTATACATCACCATAAGTCTGATTGAACGAAGCTCTTCTTTAATTGCATTAAAGCCATCTTCAGTAGCATTTATGGCTTTCATCAGCTCTCAGCGGGTGATCTGAACCCAGCGAGCAGTTGCTTTTGCTTGAAACAAAGGTATCAGACTTCCCAAAAATGTTTGTGCGTCATTGAACAACCTATACTCTTTCGGCACATCCTGCCACACTGGAGTTCCAAAGTACTCATCCATCCTTTTTCTTCTGTGATGATGCAGCAGAGTTGATGCTTTACTCAAGGAATGCAAATGCAAATTTTGTATTTCTTTTGCTGGTATTACCATAGATGGAGTATGCAAAGTCACCAGAGAGCAGATTCCGCTCCAGTCGGGGGGTAATTGAGTGTATATTCGAGCTCCACACTGCCAGTAAAAATCCATAAGGCTGGAGGTACCGCCCTGCATATCGGCATTGTAAATAGTTTAACTGCAATTGAGATTCCCACTTTAACAATCCCATTTCCCTGAAAGCAAAGAGAAAATCTCATTAGTTTCACAGCCAGCTTAGGATGACGTTTAGTTCCAGTCCATGTATATCTCTGTATGTTTTCATCCCATACTTGCTGACATGATGCTTTTATATCATCAAATCTCAAATTATTTTTTGTTTCCGTGCCATTCCATAAAGATATGGCCCTACATGAAAACCTAGCTCCAGTAAACCATTTATTATTGGCAAATACTGATGCTTCAATACATAGCACTGGCCTGGCTGCGCAATCTGGGGGCAGTGGTTTGGCAGAATAATTATTTCAGGTGGATGGTGGATTAGATCTCCCTAGAATACCTTGTTCCAATACGGCTTCCTCCCAATTTGCATAACTATATTTCTGCCCTGCTCTTTTCATTCTGGATATCTTCTTCATTATCTATGTTTTATCCGTCAAAATTTGCAAAATTTCGGGGGTTGTATCAAATCTGGTTGTATTAACTCTGGCTGTCATAGGACTAACATGCGTTGGCTGTAACTGTGCTTTTATCTTACACAAGAAAAGATGCAATACACACTTTGTCATATTAACAGGAACTTCTTTAGGATACACTAAAGGTGGTGTTTCTATGGCATGGGGAATAAGAGAACATACATAACTATCATTTTGTGTATTGGTACCTATATCATGCATGCTTTTGTACCACAAATTATCAAGTAGAGAATCATGCAGAGGATGTATATCTGTTTCATTGAAAACAGCTCTACGAAAGCGTAATACTTCTTCCCTATAGGTGGGATCTATTGCATCTACATAAAACATAATATAATAGCAAATTATCAGAGTAATAATCATAACCACTGAACTCATTATTATACTATGAAAAATATCATTTAACTGTCTCTTCATTGTATAATTTGTTCTTGATCCATTGCCTCCTCCACTCCTTGTGAGAGTGAGGCCAAAAATGGAATAATGTCCGTTACGTGCACCCAGTTCCACATCCCCTCCACTTTTACTGCTGTTGGCGTGCTCTGTGTTACTTGGTAGGGGCCTAGAAACTTGGGATCCTTCCATGTTCTCACAAAGTTGCGCATGAAGACCCAGGAACCGATGCTGATGGCTGTAGACAAGGGCAGGGGTGGTGCAATACTTTTGGCCTGTTGCAGCTGAACCTGTTTAGAATAAACCTGTACAACTTTTGTTAAGGCAGACATGTATTCATTCATTTCTTGCCAAACACTTTCTGATGCAGACTTGGTATCAGAACGAATCATTTGATTTTGTTTAAAAGAAAAATTAGAATGCCTACCTGTTACGACTTGGTGAGGGGTCAAATGATGATCTTTCGAAGGGGCATTTCTCAATGCATACAGAGCAAGGGGAAGTCAGTAAAGCCAATTCTTTTTCAGTGTCTCACACATTTTTGACACTTTGCTTTTCAATAAGCCATTCATCCTCTCAACAATTCCATTACTCTCTGGGTGGTAAACTGAGGTAAACTGGTGTTCCACTCCTAATAGTGTAGTAATTTGCTGAAATACTGTGTTAGCAAAGTGTTTTCCATTATCGCTGTGTATCGCCGCCAGAACCCCCCACCTAGGTATGACCTCTCTCACCAGGAATTTGGCTGCCTGGTCAGCATCACACCTGGAGCACGGTTGTTGGAAGGCGGTTCCCGGGGAGGTTGCAGAATACGTTCCCGACCACCCGGAGGCCCACCTTTCCCAGAGTTAGGCCGAGCAAGAGCGGGGAGGCCCTTCCTGGAAGGGTCTCGTACCTAGGATCGCACACGCTGCACTCACTCTCTTCAGATAGAGGGACACCACACAGGAGTTCTTTACAAGATAATAGATTTTATCGTTGGTTGTCAGGGATCTTTATGATCCGGAAGGCAGGTGCAGAATTAGTGCCACAAGCGGCAGCGATCTCGTGATGAGGGGTAAGGGTTGGCGGGACAGTCTTTGAATCAGTGTCTCTGCGGAGTATCCGGCGCACAGCTCTCAATCCTCGAGCTGAGGGGATGTTGCTTCTTTCGGCGATCTCTGCCAATTCTCTTGGAGGAGCGGGCCGCGAGTCACTCAGCAGGCACCGGAGGTTCGTAGTTCGGGGAGCCGCGACGGCGTCAGCAGGGCTCAGGTGGTTCAGAGTTCGGGGAGCCGCGACAGCGTCAGCAGGGCTCAGATGGTTCAGAGTTCGGGGAGCCGCAACAGCGTCAGCAGGGCTCAGATGGTTCAGAGTTCGGGGAGCCGCGACAGCGTCAGCAGGGCTCAGATGGTTCAGAGTTCTTCCGTTCGGGGAGCGATCGAGCCGCGACCAGGTCAGCAGGCTCTCGTCAGTCCAGGTCTTCTCTGTCTCCCGTCCCTTCAGCACCCCTTGTTATACTTCCCCTCCTCTTTGAAGTCCGGAGTCCTCGCGGAGAGGGGTCTGGTGCCTGGGGGCGGTGTGTCGGGACTTCCTGTCGCTCGGCCCTTTGATCTGTTCAGGTGGGTCTGGGAGGGACTCCAGACACCCAGCAGGCGAGGCGGCCGCTCACCGGGGGCCTGGTGGTCGATCGAAACCTCCCTCGGGGAAGAGACCAGAGGTGTGACAGGGTCGGCGCCTCTCGGTCTGGTTTGGGGGGTTTCGCTCTCCCTCGGCTGGGCATGCGTGTAGGGGATCTGGCCGGCCCTCGGGATGTTGGGCCATGGGGGCCGGAAGTCTGTGACATCGAGGATCGGTGCGGTTGCAGGGTAGCTTGCTGGTCGGGAGGGCCAACGCCACGAGGCCGGTCTCACAACGGTCCTGTTTCAATCCATCGCGAAAATGGACACACCACTACTAACATACATCCATTAAATTTTTGTCTCATATCTACAAAATCTATGTGTAACTCTATGAAAGGACCTATTGGTCTTGGAATGGAGGATGATGGCATTTTTGGTGACCTCTTATTAGAGTACTGATAACACACATGACATGAAGCTAGAAATACATCAACTAATGGTCCTAGATTACAGATATTATGTACCACCATGGAATGTACAGTCTGACTTCACTATTCGAAAACTTTGTATGTTGTACGATGTGTGAAATATGAAAATGGCAATAAAAATATGTTTAAAAAAAACTAATGGTCCTAGATTAGGGATAAACCAGCTTTTATTTAATTCATCATCATTACTCTTTTAGAATTGTGTGTTGGTAAATGAAGTTGTCGAAGGGCTGTTATAAGTAGTGACTGAGGCATTATAACTTTACCTGAAGTTGCTGATCTATAAAGAAGATCTGGAGATCCAGTCACTCCCCCCCCCCCCCCTTGATTTCCAGAGTTCTTTCTCATGTTGTGGCGCTGCATTTTGAATGTCTAATAGTGCCTCTGTAGAAATATTCTCATAGTGTTGTATCTCAACCTCATCATCTGCATCGAAAGTGTGCATACTGCATGTTTTCATTGCATATAAACTAGCTTCCTTTGCTGCTGTATCAGCAGCTTAATTTCCCTTAGACACCAAATGTGTTCCCTTTGTATGTGCCTGGCACTTAACCACTGCTACTTGACATGGTATTTGTGATGCAGCAATAAGGTCAGCTAAAAGATGTTGGTGCGCTACTGGTGTCCCATCAGATTTAAGAAATCCTCGCATTTCCCATCTCTTCAGCCCTGAATGAACTGTGGAAGCTACATGTGGTGAATCAGTGCATATTGTTACTGGCTGACCCTGACAAGCCTGTAGGGCCGTTATCAATGCTTTTAATTCAGCCACTTGGGCTGAGTCTTGGGATGGCAAGGGTAAGAGATGCAATGTGTGTAAGGTATAATCAGTAGGTGTACCAATAGCCTCAACAACAGCTGCACCTGTATGTCTTTACCTGTCTCCTGGTCTATCCATGAAGAACCATCAATAAACAATTGTCGGCCATCAGACAAGGGGTTCTCATGTGCCAGGTGATCGTCCTCCTCCCATGTTACACTACAGTCATGATCAGTGGGCTCTGGGTGCACTAAAAAAGTTGCAGGATTGACTGAGTGTACTCGCTCAATGCAGATAGAAGTGTTTGACAGTATTACTTCATAACCTGTTGCTCTTTGAGTGGTCAGTGTACTTTTACTTTTCTGCAGCACAGCAAATGGAGAGTGCTCAACATACAATGTTACAGGGCATCCTGCTCTAATGGTACTACTCTTTTCTACTGCAAAAGCTGCTGCTGCAAGCGCTTGCTCACAAGGAAAGTGACCTTTCATTACTGGATCTAATAGTCCACTAAAATAGGCGACGGGTTTATGACCCATTGGGTATTTTTGAGTAAGGACTGAAATCATGGAATCCTCTGTGGCAGCAGAAAACAGAAAAAATCTCTTTGTATAGTCTGGATTTGCTATCACTGGGGCTGAAGCAATTGCTTCTTTCAATGTCTGAAATGCACTTACACTGTTATCACTCCACTGTATGCCTGTGTTGTCAGTTTTAGCTTGCTTCATTGCATATAATAGTGGTTGTATGATGGTAGCATAATCAAATACCCACTGACGTACAAAATTACAAAGACCTAGAAATTTCTGCATGTCTTTTAGTCTTGGGCTGAGGCTGATCACGTATAGTTTGTATTCTAGAACCTGCGATCTTTTTGCCATCTGCGGACAACACTTGGCCCAAATACAGCACTTCTTTTTGCACAAACTGTAATTTTTTCCTGTCCACTTTGTATCCCTTAGTAGCAAGTAGCGTTAGGAGATTGACAGTGTCCAGAACACATTCAGATTCTGTTTTACTGCATATTAATAAATCATCTACATTTGGCAAAACTGTACTGTCTGACTGGAAATCTAACAAATCATCTCTTAATACTCTATTAAACACAGATGGAGACTCACAATAGCCTTGTGGGAGTCTAGAGTACTGGATTTGTTCACCATCATAACTGAAGGCTGTCAAATAATGACTGTCAGGATGTAAAGGTATGCTAAAAAAAAGCATTCTTTAAATCCACCACAGAAAACCATTTGCTGTTACTTGGTATATTAGTCAATATCACAGATGGGTCTGGCACTATGGGGTACTCTGCTAATACTATGGAATTAAGGGGGCAAAAATCCTGAACCATGTTCCAACTATTACCTGTAGATTTATTTTCACAGGATAAATTGCTGTGTTACAAGGCGATGGACAGGAATACAGGACTCCCTGATCCTTCAGTCTTTGTATTGTCCCTCTAATACCTTCTTTTACTTCTTTAGACAGTGGATACTGTTTTACATGTGGCAATTGTGCACCTGGCTTCAACTTTATCTTAAATGGTTCTGCAGATAGTATCAATCAATCAAATAATCTTTATTTTCGATCATTTAGATCATCAAAGATATAAATACATAGCAATTTTAGAATTGTAAAATTTGCGTTATTTTAGCATTTACATGTAAACAATGGCTTTCGAAAATTTCATCATACAACCATTAAAAGCATGAAAAAGTATTCTAAAATCTTTTGGCATTATACAACCCCCCCCCCCTCTTTTAAAAGGCGGATTCGAACATGCCACATAGCCATTAAGTACTTTGCCACTGCAAAAACAATCGGAGGTGACAGATCGGTTTTTAGAATTCTGAACGCAGGCAAATATTTCCTGAATCCCATGTTTTTAAGAATGGGTACGAGCCAATACTTCCTCGCTCTTTGGTAGGCTTTACAAAAAAGGGCCACATGTAAATCACTTTCCTGTGGATATGCACAGGCTGGGCATTGCTCTGTTGTTGGGGGCTGGGACCAAGAGCTGGTAAAGGCCCTCAGAGGTAGAGAACCATATCTCCACTGCAAATAGAGCTTTCTTGCCATCACAGGAGCCATACCATCCAAAACACTTTCCATTAGGTAAGAATCTTTCAATTGTATGAATGTATTAGACAATGAACCGACCCGCATACTGTCTAAAGCAGTGGTCAGCTTTGACTGGTGGTAGAGTTGAGAAAGTACCTTTCGAGGGGTCCTCCTGCTTGAGTTTACAGGGTCGGTCCATAGATCCACTAGACCTAAACTCTCACATGATCTTTTTATATATCTTAACCATGGGATGTTACTGATGTTTGGTAAGGTTAGGAAGTCCTGCAGCTCGCTTCTGTAGTCACTAAGTTCCTGGCTACTCCAAAGTCGTTGCCAGAAGGTTAAAGGTTTTAAACCAAGTTCCTCGGAGATTGGCCTGAGGCCTAGGTCCAATCTCAGAGGAAGCAACGGCGTACTCGGGGGGAGAGCCACCAACTGCCTGAGAAATTTGTTCTCTGTGCTTGTTAGGTTTTTAACAGGAGTATGACCCCATAGTTCACCCCCATATGTAACTGAGCCCCGAGCTTGAGATTTATAGATCTGTATCAAGGGGCCCAGCGGACGATATATAGATTTGCCCACCATTCTAATGATACCGCCCACTTTCTGTGATAGTTTCATATTTGCCTTGATCATATGTGTCCCCCATGTCATTTTCTCGTTCAGGGTTACCCCCAAATATTCGAATGTGGAAACCCTCTCCAATCGCACTGTGCCTAACAAGGGGTTAGGACGTGTTGAGGGGGTAGGGTTCAAAATCATATATTTTGTCTTGGAGGCGTTGATTTCGAGGCCCCTCTCGGTGCAAAATTGCAAGAACCCATCCACTATCCGTTGAATTCCCATGGGGGATTTAGACAGCAGCAGGGTGTCATCTGCAAACATTATGGCGGGCACCCTGCTGCCATTCAATTTAGGAGCGTCGATATCTTCTATCCTGGTCAGGTGGGCGATTACCCCATTGACAAAGAGGCAGAACAGGGTGGGTGCAAGCACGCATCCCTGCCTCACCCCCCTGTCAACGGGGAATCTTTCTGTTAAACTCCCCATCCTGCCACACCTGACCCGCGCAAAGTTATCCTGGTGTAATTTAATCAGAATAGCCAGAATATCTGGCGGGACTCCCAGGTCATCAAGGACGCTCCAGAGTTTGGATCTCGGCACCAAATCGAAGGCGGCACGCAAGTCCACGAACACCATGTACAAGCTGCCCCCCTCGATAAGTGCCGTCCTCCAATAAATAAGGTTAAGGCGGAAAATTTGGTCCGTAGTAGATACCCCCTTTCTAAACCCGGCCTGGTATGAGCTCATGGTGGCAGTTTCCTCTATCCAGCTCTGGAGACGATCTAGAATGAGCCTTCCAAAAAGTTTTTGCGACACATCTATCAGGCTAATGGGCCTGTAGTTGGATGGGAGCAGAGGCGAGCCTTTCTTAAAAATCGGAACCACCTCTGCGCCCAGCCAAGTACAGGGCACCTCCATACCCTTCAGAACTGCATTAAATAGTACCAGGAAATAAGGGGCCCATATATCTGGCTCCTGTTTAAAAAGGTCACCCGGGAGACCATCCAACCCGGGTGCCTTGCCAGTTGACAAGCCTGATATAGCAGCCCGGACCTCCTTTTCAGTAAATGGATCCCCTTCCAGATAGTTATATACAGGTGGGGTTGTACAACCTCCATGCCCTGCTTCCTCTGTATAAAGAGACTGGAAGTGCTCCTGCCATATCTTGGAAGAAATGTTTGGTTCTATTGCTGGAACAAGTTCCTCGGACCCTGTATTAGCAATTCGCCAAAACTTACGGGAGTCCATGGTGGCTAGGGAGCTAGTGAGTTCTTCCCATTTATTCTGGTCCCACTCAATCTTGGCATTAACAACCAGCTTCTTATATTCACGTCTCCTGGCTTGTATCTCAGGCCTACTTTTGCGATTCTTGATGCTCGACAAGAGATCCCTCCTTGCCTTGCGGCAAGCTGCATTATACCATGTGCACTGGTTCTTTCCACCCCCCCTCCTTGGTCCATTATTAAATAAATCTGCAGTCAAAGTTTTAACGACTTCTTCATGCGCCAACCAAATTTGTTTGTTTTTCTCCCCTGAACTGGGTTCATCACTTAAAGTGCCTATTTTTTCCAGTATAGGAATGAGATTATTATAAAACCGAGGGAGCTTATCTGTGCTTGCGACTAATTTCTCCCACTTAATTCTCCTCCTATTGTTTTCAAGGGCTAGACCCGGATTTGTCTTAGGCGGTTCTACTTCCCCATGATCCCGACCAGGAAGGAGAAAGTCCAATTCAAGGGCGTTATGATCGCTGTCTTCTCTATCTATTACCCTAAAGTCAATGACATGCGACCACGAAGATAATTGCACTAAAATATAGTCTAATCTTGACTCCCTTCCCTTCCGGTTGAACGTGGGTTTACTCGGGATATCAGATTTAACACGCCCGTTACATGCCCTCACCCCATGTTTCAGAGTTAGGGCGGTAATCTGGAGTGCTAATGGGGTCCAAGCTTTAGGCGATGTAGATACTGTCGGTGGTACTAGCCATCTTGCATCTTCCTCTAAGGAAGCCCCATCTAAGAGACCAGCTAGGGGCTCAAAATGTGAGTTCAGATCCCCGCCCACTACAAATGGGATCCCCTTGGGGAGTTCGCCAAGAAGATCCGACAGTTCGTCAATGGTGGAGGACTCCTGCGAAATGGTAACCGGCTTTGAATAGGAAAGGTAAAGGAAAGGGCAAAGAATAATGGAAGGAAAAGTGTGCAGTAAATGGAATGTTAACTCTAGATAATATCCCAATGTTGTTTTAAATAAAGAATTAAATAAAGAAAAAGATAAAGAAAAAAATGAAGCTAACAGATCTTTATAGAAAAAATATATTCTTTTTAATAGATTTTTTTTGGATTAATAATTTATATGAATGAACAATTATTCCTGATTTGATTGATATCAGGAGGGAGGTGTACTGGTCTAGGCTTCTTCCTCTTATTAATAGCCTTGGTCATTAATTCTCCAGTGTTCGGTGGTTTATTAGGAGCAGGATCGTTTTCCCTGACTTGCTTTGCACTAGTTGGGGGGGAGGATGGATGAGTATGCTGTTCTGCAGGGTTTTTGGGAGCATTTGCCTTTGGGTGTGTGTTATTACTTTTAGACGGGGTAGGTTTTGCCTGCTGCACTGTGGGTATAGCGCTTTTAACCTGATTGGTAGCCTGGGATGGTCCCTTTTTTGCCTCTCTATCGGCAACCATGGTCCCACCATTACTAGTTGCTTTAAAACTGTCAGCTAGTTGTACTGTCGACTTTTCTATGGACACTAACCTAGCTTCAATTTTGATTAACCTTGCTTCCAGGGGGCTTAAAAGGTTTCTTATAAGGGCATCTATATCAGCGAGGGTGGCGTCCTCCTCGGTGGACTCGGGTGGATTTGGATTGGCGTGGATACTTGTCTCCCCCGGTAGATTGTCTAAGGGCATGGCCTCAGCTCTATCAATTTGCGTGTTTTCCCTAGTGTTTAAACAAGAGCTGTTTAATGCCGGGCACGGGGAAGATTTTGAGGTGTTCGGCTTTCGTCCACACTCGTTCTTGGGCCCTCCTCTCTTTATCGGGATTGCTCCTTCTCTAGTCCCCTTTAGCTTGTTCACTTCTGGGCCTGCGAGGTTAACAATGTCGGGATCAGGGTTAAGAGTGGTAGTAGATATAGGGTAGGGTTGAGCAGGCGGGAGAGTTAACATACTAAGGTCTACAAAATCGCTAAGGTCCTTCGTGCTTAACTGGGAGGTACAATTTGAAATATCCAAAGTCCCAGAGGGGTCACTTGTGCCGGCTACCCCCATGTCCAACACAATGGGTTCTGGCCTTACCTCAGGAGACTTAGCCTGAGCCAAGGGACCCATAGACGATCTCCTCACCCAGTCTAGTTCCTGCGAAATTCGCCTCTCCAGGAGCGTAATATCCTCTATTAGTAGGGACCCAGCTTTCACAAAGTAGTTGTCCAATGTTCCCTTTGTTGCAGCAGCGGCAGCCGATGCGCTTTTACTCCTTGTTTCCCTGGTCGTCATCTCTGATGGCAAAAACGTCAGATACCCTATGAATCCAGATGAATGGAGTGGGCCAAGGGGGATAGCCCAGGCCCAGCCTCTCCCGTCCTCTAACGGCCTCAAACGGCCCGCCCTTTGCCCAGGCTTTGCCCCGGGCGCTCCCCCGCGCGCTCCCGCGCAGCGGAGATGGAAGTCACAAATATAGTAAGTGTGCCGTACAGGGGGCGGGGCTGACAGGGCGAGCGGGCCAGGTGATTCCAATCGGCCTGGCAGGGACTCCTGGTACACGGAGTCCCTGCAACAACGCTCGCAGCCCTGCCCAAGTACCCCAAGACTCCACAAACTTCACAGGCACTGCGCCCGGATTCCAATATCAAGACACGAGGGACGGCAAAAGGGCTTCCAGTTCAACAGATTGTCCCACTGACGAAAGGCAGGCAGGCTCCTTAATGCGATCCGTGTGCAGGGGGCGGGGCTGACAGGGAGAGCGGGCCAGGTGATTCCAATCGGCCTGGCAGGGACTCCTGGTACACGGAGTCCCTGCAACAACGCTCGCAGCCCTGCCCAAGTACCCCAAGACACCACAAACTTCACAGGCACTGCGCCCGGATTCCAATGTCAAGACACGAGGGACGGCAAAAGGGCTTCCAGTTCAACAGATTGTATCAGTCCTACCTCATCTGGAGCTGATGTCCAGAGACAAGGTGGGACTGCTGCAAGTGCTTCAATATCATTGGAGGGGGATGGCACAACTGGTAACGTGGTCTGTGCACGGTAAACACGTACTAACAAGGGTGCAGTGTGTGTATAAACTATCTCAGTCCTGGTGGGATCGTCTGAAAAGAGTTCTGAATCAGAAATGTCCCGTTGTCTCAGACCAGGCATAAGAAAAATCAGGACCTTCCAAATTCCTCCATCATTATCTGATGCCACCAGAGCGCCCCACCTTCTAGATATTTCCATGCACTCAAGATAAAGGGTATTCATCTGTCCTAGTTCATCACCACCAGCTTGTCTCCTAAAAAATAATCTTGGTGGTAATTCCATCCATCTCCCTAAAAGTATTTCTTCAGAACCGTAAGTACTGCATCTGCTAGCAATTTATAATGCACTGGCTCTGCCCTTCCAACCACATTTTCCTCTGGTATTCTTAGTAAATTTATCCCTCATTTCGCTTGCCCTGGTATTTTACATGTCATGGACCCATCAGAGGAAAATCTTATTGTTATGTTTAATTTAGACATGATATCCCTTCCTAATGTAAATGTATTTGTACTTATATAGCGCACTTCTACACAGAGGTCTCGTAGCGCTGTATTCATACCGCTGTGGAACCCTTCCTGGTTTTCCTGTGAGATGTCCACTCCTGGGCACCCCCCAAGGTGAAGCCAGGCATCTTAGCGCTGTGGGGGCCGTTGTGGAGATTAAGCAAGCTATTGCCCAGAGCTGCACAGTGGGACCCATGATTAGAATAGGCACCGAGGCGAGAATTATCAGGTCCGGGGAAATTGAATCCCAGAGCCGCCGAGGCGGGAATTGAACCCTGGTCCCGGGCCAGACCTCTGCATCAGGGTCTGCCGCTCTAACCATTGAGCCACACTTCTCCACAATAAATTTGCTGGTGAATTTGGAGAATAAAGGAAACGTTCCTGCGTTCGCACTCCTGCCACCTCTATGGGCACATGTGTTGTGTATGGAATGCGCTGTACTTCACCAGAGAAGCCCTACAAATCCATGGTGGTAGAGGACAATGGAACATTTCCTTCTGAGAGGCAAGATTTTGTTGCCCCTGTATCAACCAAAAAAGCATACCTCCTTCCCATTATAATCATTTCTACCATTGGTTCTTCCTCTGGGTCTATAGTCCTAGCTACCACAGTACTATTGGGATTCCCTGGTGCGTCCCATCAGGCTGTATGATAAAAGGGGTTTCCACCTTGAACAATCACTCCCCCTTGTCCTTGACTCCCTGTGCTCACCGGTGCAGTAGTCTGCACCTGATGCTGGCCTGCCTGCACAACAGGTGCTGGTGCTCCTTGAATAGGTACGTTAGCAAATTGCTGTTGTGGCATATAAACCTGTGGTAGTGGAGTCATTTGTTGTTGAGGATAGGGGGCATACTGATAAGGACCATATTGAGGCGCTGGCCCTGACGTGTTCACATGTTGTCTTCCCCTTCCTCTCCCTATTCCTATCACTCTCTGCCCAGGGTTTTACATCTAAAGCCACAACCTGATCTAAATGGTCTTGTATAGCTCCTGGTAGCCCCTGTTTTAAAACATTGTAGAATAATCTGCAACTACCTCCCATGTCTACAGGTCCTACATCTGCTTCCCACTTTTTCTTCATCATTGTTATGTAGTCTGCACAGGACTGCCTTGGAGACATAGTTTGTGTCATCAATGCCCCAATATCTGGTCGGTCTGGGTACCTATTCCTTAATTCAGTCCACACTCTAGAGCGCACAACTCCAAAAGCAGACCCATCATGTTTTCCTTTAGTAATAGTTACTCCTTGTATCCCTGCACTTCTCATTATACTATCCACCTCATTCCCTACTATGGAGCTCAAAGGGCTCTTTACATCCCCAAGAGCTAAAGGTATCCCAGCTGTTGCATTTTCAAATTCTTTTATCCATTTCCCTGCTCCTTCATGTAATGGAGTGTCGCAAACCGGAATCTTTCCCAGAGGGAGTCTGGCCAAACCAATGAAAGTTTGTAAGAGAGAGGGATAAAGTTCAGGAATTTTTGTTTTATTCCAAAATTCAATTTGTCAAGAGCACAAAAATTAAGTCACAGTCTATGGTCTTTCAGGGGTCCAAACTCCTAGTTGGAAAAGGTTCCGTCTTCACCAGGTCTTCCCCTGGACTTGGGGTTGGATATTCGATACGTCACCTCCCCAACGTTGATGGAAACGGCGTGGGTGGATGGGAATAAAACAACAAAAGAAATAGACCGGAGTGAGTCGCAGGGAAAAACTGGCGTTTCTCTCTCAGGGAAGGGGAGTGAGGGGAGAAGTCACCTTCGACCGGCACCGAGTGAGCCCCGATGTGACCTCCCTCTATACAACGTCCTTCTCCCTCCCGTGTCCCATAAGCCCCTGTAGCGTCGCCCTTACCTTAGTAAGCCACCCTCCTCCAGGGGGGGTGGCTTGCGAAACGTAGTCCCATTGGCCTCCCGGCTTGTCGTCTCTGCACGCCACAGCAGTACTTGCTTCGGTCTCTTCTTTGGCTCCACTTCTTCTCGCTGCTATTCCGCCTCCGCTGTTCCTCTCTGTCTACGCCACGACCTCTCCCACTCCGGAGAAACCCGCTTCCATCTCCTGAAAGAAGGACGGCCCTCATGTTTGCACCCGCTGCTCCTCCGATTGGCCGCTTGGGTATGACATCGTGGGCCCCGCCCCCCGGGGATTCCACCTGAGAGATTCCCTTAAGGGGCTCTTGTCCTTCCTGCACAAAGGGTGAAACAACTGGGTCAGAATCGAAGGGCAACATAGTCCGCAGTCAGTTATCGGACTTGTGACATGGAGGCAGGCCTTTTTTTAGATTTTCTTTATCCATGTGTTGCCATGGAACATAGACAGGCTGTGCTCCCTGTGTCTTATACACAAGTGGCATCTGCATTACAGCGGTGTTCCTTTCACCATGTCCCTCATAAGGTGTGTCAGACCTTAAAGCATATTTCTTCCACACACACACAGACTTTGTTGCATGTAATCATAATCCCACTCTGGATCCCCATAACCTTGAAAAATACATAAATCAGCCATATTTATCAATTCAGGGTCAAAGGATCCTGCTCTTGGCCACACTTTCATCTGTGGCACCATGCCTGCTGTCCATCCTGCAAGGTTATTAGTAAATGGGACAACATTATACCAACTATTTTCTCACTTTGCTACTATTTCATTGGGTGTCAAGTCACTGTTTCCTTTCCTTTCTTTTCTCTGTATAACACTTGTCAATTTTCTCAATTTCAGCTTTATTCGGTACAAATTAATGACCATAAAAGCAAATACACAATCACAGAATCAAGATATGAAAATGCGAACAACTTATGGCAGACATGATAATACATTAAAACGCTATAATTGGTTAAAACAATAATAACATTTACACAATTAAAATGACATTTACACAGCTAAAAACACATGTTTTTCCTGGAATTGATGCATTTGTTTAAAAAAGTAGCGGTGTAAAAACATACATCCGCAGATTGTAGATTAAAAATCAATTTCATTGCGTGCTCAACCGTACGTATTCCATATTTAATAAACATGGGTTTAAGCAAGACAGTACGAAAATTAGAGTACAGCTTACAAAATAACATAAAGTGCATTGTGCTTTGCTTGGAAATCCCATCGCATCTACAAGGCCCTGATGGGTGTTTCTTCATTATTGGGAGGAGCTAAAACACAACCCTGCCTTATACCTCGTTTAACGCTAAAGTTCGGGGTACATTCTCCCTTCCTACCAAAACGTACACACGTTTTTAATCTCTCATACATCCTGGCAAGAAAATAAATTATGCCCTCTGGCGCTCCCAGTTTCAACAAGGTTGACCACAAAATTAAGTGGTCAACCATGTCGAAAGCGCTGCTTAAATCAGCGAAGCACAAATACATAAGGCCAGGTTTTGCATCACTATACTTCCCGATCAATAATTCTAGATTAATGCATTGATCGAGCGTACCCCTGCCTTTCCTAAATCCATATTGGCTATCTGCCAAAATACCATCCTGTTCTGCCCATTCTTCCAATCTTATCAGCATAATCCTGCTCATAACTTTTACGGAAGAGTCCAGTAATGAGACAGGACGATAGTTTTTTGCATCAGACCTGGATCCTTTTTTATATATTGGTACAATAATAGACTCCTCCCAGGTCGGAGGTGGTTCAATACAGACCGCGGCATTAAAAACAACAGTCAACAGGGGGCCCCACACTTCCGGCGCTTCCTTATACACATCACTTGGAACCCCATCCGGGCCTTGGGCCTTTCCGCCCTTGCTTGCCCTGATCCCCCTTTCAACTTCTTCCACAGAGATTTCAAATGGTAATATAGGCCAACTAGATGGGCCGGCATTAATATTTTTACACGAGTCAAAGATAGTTGAGAAATGGGCAATCCATCCTTCACAGGAGACATTAGCTGTTAACTCAGGTATATTTGTCTCCTTAAGGAATGGGGAGTTGACTGTTGCCCAGAATAACGTACCATTAGAAAGTACTGCCGCTTGGTTAAGAGAATCCCAGGCTTGATGTTGAAGAACCATCTTCCTAGATTTAATGGCATTTTTATACTCTAACCTTAGTATTGTAACAAAATTTGTATCCCTAGGCTTTGTTGCTAAGGCCTGCTTAAGGTTAGTCAGAGCTGCAGAACAGGTTTGATCAAACCAAACAGGTCCAGGTTTTGAACAGCCCCTGTTACGGCCAGTGAACTTCGCATTAATGGCAGTGTTGATCCCTATAAAACAAGATAAGACCTGCTCATGATCTAATCTATTTTCTAAAATAAAAACAATGTCTGCTAGATTCATCATTATAATGGATGAAGTCAATTCGGATGCTTTCGCCCCTATCCACCTAAGTCTTACCCCATTAGCCCGGTGGGCTTCTATGTTGTCGACTGTAGTCCCCACCTCTCCAACAATCTCCTCCCACAGAGTCGTGGTCACAATAATACAATTGTGATCACTTGTATCCATTATTTCAATTTCCAGCGGGGCAAAACAATCGGCAATACTAGAAGATACCAACACATGGTCAATCACAGAGTTAGAGCGCCAGTTTTTGAATGTGGGGACGGGTGAACCATTTCCATCCCTACAACAATCCAAAATTTCTAGGTCAAGGCACCCCATTAATGTATTCACAATTTCCCCGTAAGTATCATGTCCAAAGTGTGGAACCTCCCAACCGGCATTATTAGTAACCCCACAGGCCTTTATAGGTAATAATTCGCATAATGAAGTATTAAAATCCCCACACCAAATAATATCAAATACAACATTGGAATCCAAACTCAGGGTATCAATAGCATTGGCCAAGTCAGTTATTATTCTACCCCTAGTGCTATCAAAAATATTATTATAATAATTGATCAGAAGGATATTACGGCTTTTGCCCTCACGGATCCAGAGCATCTGAACAAGATCACCCACCGGTACATATTTTATCACCAATATTTGACGGTGGACCGATACAAGGGTGAGTAAACCCCCCTTAGCTCTTCCCGGACCCTCTCCTCGTGCTGGTAAGTTATATGACACAAATCCTTCATAGTCAACGTCACTTTTGCACCAGGTTTCTTGGAAACATAAAATATCATACTTATTAATAAATGTTTCCCAACCAGGATCTCTGCCCTTAGATTTCAGGCCAGCCACGTTCCAGCAAACCAATCTGGTACATGTACCTATTCTGGTAATAGTCCCATTAGCAGAACCTGGAGCATCTTCGTCGACAGTGGCCACCCCACTTGTTTGACCCAAATTACATGAATTCACAAAACCCTCTTGATTATTCTCTGCCTCAGCCTGATTAGGCGTGTGTCCTGAGACCCTAAATATTATTTCAGCAACATGGTCATCAACACGGTCATCCCCGTCGGGTCCCTCCTCCCTTGCTGAACACATCTCCTTCTTTTGTATATGTCAATCATTAGAGTCCAGGGAGCTAAGTGCATGGAATCTATTTTGTGTCGGAATATCAAAATAAGGTCTATAGGTGGTCGGGTAAGTAATAATTCTAGTACTGTCCCGTAGGTTGGCATTAAGATGATTATAAAAGAAACCTAGCGCTCAGGCACTTACATTGCCATTGGAAATTGGGAGAGATGCAGCTCTTAGGAGGACTGTAGCAACATGTTGCGGGTGTTTAAAATTTACAATTACACAGTCCCCCTTTGAGCTTTTCTTAGAACTCCCTATCCATTTAACTCTCCTGGTAGTCAAGACATTATCAGAAAAATTCAATGGGAAACCACATTGCCTATTCAGCCAAGATAGACATTTATTTTTTAAAGAGTCGTGTGTTTCTTGATGACCCCTATTATCAAGTGGCGGTACATTTGTTAATACCACCACATAAGGAGCACACTCAGGTGGGAGATTAACAACATGCATTTTATTACTTTCTTCCCATCCATTTTTATTTTCTGTAACAGGCGTAGCCTGACTGTCTAAATGAGTACGCCCTTGAGGTATTATGGGGTTGACACTAACATTTTCTTTACTGCCTATGGCCTTAATAGAAGGGTCGCCCTGTGTATAACATTTACATTGATTGCTAATTGTGGCAGTCGTGGCAGTAATTGCCCCGCCTACTTTTTCCGAGGCCTTGCTAACCAATCCGCCCAATCTTGCAACCTCTTTTGTTAGTTCCTCAATTTTTGACACCAGCGGGTCTATAATGCCTCTAATCTTTGAGTCAATAATATCCGCTAGGTTAATTGTTGTATCGTCGTCTACACTAACCTTATTAGACTTAACCGTTACATTTGTTTCAAGTACTTTAATGGGCGAGGCTGCTCGTTTCCTTACAGTACGCATTCCCCCCTTCCTATTTGGATTTTTCCTACATGCTCTAATTGCCCGCGCTACGGGGGTCGGTGAACATTGTAATACCATAACAGGACAGTCTCCTAATTCTCCCTCAGTGGGGGGGGTTTGCTCAGAATCGAGCCGTCCCATCTCCACAGCATCCAAAATAATAATATTAGAATGATTGTTTGCATCCTCTAAAGTGAAAACTGGTGAACCCCTAAAAGGGGTCTCTGGTTGCGGGGAACTATTTTTCCCTAATGACTGTCGCCTTTCAGAATTTATCTTGCTAACCTTCTGGACCAAATAATTATCCAAAGTGCATGGCCCAGAAGGAGGCTTGGATTTCGACATAATATCAACAGGCAAAGCCCACAATAAAGCTTACTGAATTATGATAATAATTACACCGTATACTATTGGTGTTATATATTAAAAACACTTAAAACCTATACACAAGTCCAGACATACAACAAATGTGTGCCACTACCTTTGCTATATCTACCAGCAGACCAGCGTCTCTGGCCCAGCCCAGTCTCTTCTGGCCTCTGAGGGCCACAGAGGGCCCGCCCTTTGCCCGGGCTTAGCCCGGCGCCGCCCGCGCGCGGTCCCGCGACGCGGGGAGTGTCCTCTCAATTTATACGCCTCCTGGCGCCAAATAGGTGTTGTCAGTAACGGCTTCCTGCCGCAAGGGATCGTGGGGTTGGTAGTCCCTCCCGCTCTGCGGCCGCGCCGATGAAAAGGAACGCGGCGGCAGGGATAGACCCTCAGGGCAGCAGGGGCACAAAGCAGCAGTGGACACAACAGTCAGGTAGGATCCTAAATTAATTCCAACAAAACGCCCGCTCGGCCGGGAGTGTCCTCTCAATTTATACGCCTCCTGGCGCCAAATAGGTGTTATAACAACCAAAAGTAACCTGGGTCAGAAGATAAGAGCCTAATATTACAATAAACAACATATAAAGGGAGAGAGAAAGCACATGTGAATGATACCATCGATGTTGAATCCCATCAGCCACTGTGAATAGCGGTTATCATCATATAGGATTCAACCATACACACAACTCTAGTGCTAGAGATATGTGTGGTGTATGGAACCAGGGAAAGGCAAACAAGTTCATAGGATTCTCAAGCCCTGGTGTAGTATGATGTCGCTACCAATAGGTTGAAGGTGGCTAATGGTCTTGAAGCAGTGCAAAAACAAACAAAAGTGAGTGCAGATGTTAAAAACAACTACTGAGTCAGTCCCACAATTTATTAATGACTGACCGAGTGATGTAGTTAAAAACAGTGCAGGAAGCAGTTTGAAAAAATAACTGTTATTGTCCCAAAGGTGGTCTACATGTTTCAGCCATAGTGATTGAATGTCAATCTGGCTTTCGTCAGGACCAGATCTATAAGCTACTGCTAAATGGTGTAGTAATCCAAACAGTGAAAGAGAAAAAAGAGAAAGATACGACCTACTTGAGTGGTAGTATTGAAACACTCCCGAATATACGTGGAGTAAGTAACAAATCCTGAAACCAAAAAGAGGATTGTCAATAACAGAAAATTGATGGAAAACAGCAATGGACATCAACAACGTGGTTCACAGGCTTTTTCTCAATATTAATATGAAGATACTGTTTGCGTTGATAAGGCTCCCATTGTCAGTTAAACTAACTATGATATGACAGACATTTGTAATAAATCAACTTAAATGTCGAAATGAAAAACAACAACAAGTACACTTAATCGGTATACTGCTTACCCCTCAATGTAGGGGGTCACGCCTCACCCCACCTGGCATCCGCTCAGATGAAAGAGGCCCCGCTCTGTATTAGAACAAACGGATGTAGTGATGTACATACCAAGCAAAAATTGCTGGTCTGATTCAATAAAATATAATCTCTACGTTTTTATCTTAACGGTAGGAACATGGCTAGAAACAAACAGATGACTGACTGGTAAAAGGATATAGTGGTCTTGACTGTGGGTATTAAAAGCCCTGTAGCGGGGGCGCTCGTGTGAATATCACGGCCTATAGATGCGCCACTTAATATGTCTCAAGGTCAAACTCGGGAATAGTTATCACATACGGGCAGCATGCTATGGCGGTATTCAATTATCGTTGATGATGTTGAACTAAGAATTTGGAAATAGAAACGGCGCATCTATTGAGCGCTTACATTTCCGTCGGTACCTCCGGCTGAAGTTAGCTGGACGGGGAGGCACCGGTGTTAGTGTATGGCGCACGTAAATAGACGCGCGTCTGGATGACGCGAACATTAGCGTCTGCAAAGGCTTCTGGTATATGTAGTGTCGTGTCAATTATGAGAGCCTCCAAGATCTCGTGTCGAATGAAGAATAATAACATTCGAATTCTTAAACATACGAGAGAGTGCTGCGTAATGTGTCGGAAGTGATTGTTGATACTTAAATTCAACAATACAAGTGAAAGCCACTGAATGTTAGAGATCGCGTTACAATGCGGATTGTTGTCTATTGAAAAAAATTAATTGACTATCCTTCAGTAAATAAACACAGAAGTGTGTGTAATTCTTGGCTCCCTAAGAAGTGAACTATATAGCACAGTATGTAGATCGGTGTGGCCATGCTTCATTAAACTCAGTTTAACCACTAAACGAGGGGTGTATTTTGTCGTGTGGTGTCTCTTGAATGTACAGCTATTTCCTCGAAACTAAAAAGGGGGATTAAGCTGAAAAAACGGTACATTCCATAATGTTGACAACCGAACACAGAATGGAAAAATGTCCCTCACAGGTTTTAAAGGCTAGTCCACGGTATATCATCGTTTAGCCCTTGTATATCACTGTGGAGTGAATAAATCCATTTCTGTTCTTTTCTGAAAAGGAATCGGGCGATGTCACTGACATGTGGAGGAATAAACGGCTGCTCTAACACCGTCCATTGAAGTTCTTCTGCTTTGTGTTGGAAAGTAAGGAAGTGTTGAGTCAGTTTAGTCGCTTGCTTTTGACACCGGATGGTACTCTTGTGTTCATTAATGCGAAGCTTTATTTTGCGAGTCGTCATTCCTACGTACCTCAATGAACAAGGGCAAGTGATCAGATATATGACTCTTTCAGAGTTACAATTGGTATGTTTTGTTAAAACCCAAGGTCTCTGTGTCCCAGTATCAATTTCTTTGGTTGGAGCAGTCTGTGGACAAGCAGTACATGTACCACAGGGAAAATGTCCTTGCACCTTCGGTAAGTCCCATAGAGTGTTTGTTCTGGCAGACTGGATGATTTAGAAATAGGTGTTGTCAGTAACGGCTTCCTGCCGCAAGGGATCGTGGGGTTGGTAGTCCCTCCCGCTCTGCGGCCGCGCCGATGAAAAGGAACGCGGCGGCGGGGATAGACCCTCAGGGCAGCAGGAGCACAAAGCAGCAGTGGACACAACAGTCAGGTAGGATCCTAAATTAATTCCAACAAAACGCCCCTGTCATTCCCTGCATATTTAGTACGTGAAAGGATCTTACTTCAGCTGGAGGGGATCTTTGTCCTAACTCTATCATACCCTCTGCACGAAATGGACGCCCAGACCGTGTTGTACTACTGGGAAACACCTGCTCTCCTTTTAATTGTTCTCTAAAAGCACTTTGTTCCTCTAATCGTCTTCTATTTATTTCAGCATTTCTGTTCTCAGCCTCGTGCCACAATTCCATGCGTTCCCAGTCAAGAACTCTTCTAGTTTCACTCTCCACTGAGTTTATTTCTTCCTCATCGGTCTCATCCTCTCCTGTCACATTCTTGATTTCTAGGTCATATCCGATGTCCCTTACAACTGGTTTTGCATCTGGTTTAAATGATGTGGAATTACATATATTTGAACAGTCATCAGTAATAAGGCTTAATCTCTTAATTGTATTCGGTATTCTCTTTACAGTGGTGGTCATGGCACGATAACCCTTATCTTCTTCCTGATATATTTTTGCTTGTGCCCCTAAATCAAACTTCACCTGTGGAGTGCTAGTATAATATCCATTTCCCCCACTTAAGTTTGAGGAATCTTGCTAGCCCATTTTAATATATCTTTTGACTTTTGTTCCAGCAATTTTCCATTGTTGTCTTGTCTTAATTTTACTGAAATGTCTCCTGTTAAGGACACTGTTCACTCATATACTTTTTCAGGTTTAAGAGGGTCTTTATTAATTGTTTGAGCAAAATCAACCTCCCCCATTTTTAATAAGTCATCAACCTTTGGTGAAACTTTGTCAGTCAAGGAAATTAATATCAGATCTTTGTAGCCTAAAACTGGAACATCAGTGTCCACTGAGTCTATTGAGGTAGTGGATTCCTTATCTTCCACTGACAATGATGGATATATACCCTGACGGCATAAGGGCCCTTTAATTATCTCAGAATATGTCGGGGGTGGTGCTGTGGCTTCAACATGGGAATTCTGACTGAATATCTTCCACATATCCAATGATGCTAATCTTTTTGTTATCTTATCTCCTTTATATGCTCCTTTATATGCTCCTAAGATATATGATATTACATGGGCTATCACTGTATTATCAAAAGAGCCATCTGGTGGCTATGGAACCAGGGAAGTCTCTGTGCCTTCTGCCCATTCCTGACAGTGTCTTTTTATTCTGTCAGAGTGTCCTGGAAATGTGGAAATCATATGACCTAAAGCAGTGTTTCCCAAACTGGGGTCCGAGGACCCCCAGGGGTCCGTGGCACATTCTCAGGGGGTCCGCAGGCAGCAGTTTTAAAAGCACTGCAAAGTTCATTGTAAAATTAGCAGTTTTAACGCAACTATAAAAGTGTCATGAAAATGCCAGTGATTAATGTACCTGCTGGAGAGAGATGAGAGTTTTGTCCAGTGGCAGCTTTGACTTATCTAATGTGACACAGAGGGTTAATATACCTACTGCAAAGAACGTGTACAATGCATTTTTAAAAAAGCAGTATTTTATGTTCATAGGTCAGTGGGTTACTGATTTTGTCAGAGAGATTCTTTTGTTACTGTGCAGTTCATAAGTGACAATCGTAATCTAGCATAGTGACCCATAAATTGTCATCAAAGAGCTGCTTGCAAACTGCATTGTACAAGTTACTAACTTATGCTTGTTTTTTTTTTTTGTTTTTTTTTATTGTAAGAATTTTATTGCACTTTTTAAACACACATCCAACATGTCGAGAATCATTTCTACTGCACTTGCCTACATCCGCCTCGGGCCGGCTACATGCAATTACAGTTTTTGCGCTACAATGCTAGTTGTACACAGCCCATCAGCCGACATCCAGCGGACCGGCGGCGTGTTAACCGACAGTATGCAGGTGTGTGTCAGTGCTCCACTCGCTGTCTGGTACATCTGTAGTCTTACATTTTAACAGTTTTTGGTGTATTGTGCGCGCATTTACGTTTTTAACTGAAACTTATCTTAACATTACATTCCCCAACTTATAGGTCTCCCCCTGCAACCTCCCCTCTGCGTCACGGCATTCTCCCTCCCAAGCGTCGGCACTGCATAACTGATCACCCTGTGTTGTCATTTGCAGTTTTTCAGCTTACGCAAGTTCCGTGTCTGTGTCTGACGTGTCATGTTCAAGCAAATAGGCTCGTAAGTACCCCCAATAGTCTTTGGGCTTAGAGCTGCCCGGCAACTCCTCTTCGTATGTGACGAGCGTATCTCGACAGTACACCATGTCTTCAAGCCAGCGTTTTACTTCTGGCGCTCTTTTACTATGCCAGTGAAGCGACACCCTTCTTTTAGCCAGCAGTAGCGCCACAGCACAGAATCTACGCCTCAAAGCTTTCAGGTGTGGAGTAATACCCAGCAGACAGACCTTCGCCTCGCACTTCACGCCAACCCCCAGCATCGCACTCAAAACTTCCACGACCCGTTCCCAATATCCCGCCACTCTATGACAGTGCCATGCTAGATGCATGAAATCAGCATCCTCCTGACCACACCTGCAACATTTTGAATCATCTCGTAAGCCATGTTTGTAAAGCCTCTGAGGTGTGTGGTACACTTGATGCAAATACTTGTAGTGTATAATTTTCAAGTTCCCGTTGGGAGTTAGCATTCCCGTGAGCATGCAAGCAGAATCCCACTCCACATCCGTCAGGGGTTCTGTTAGTCCCGCGCTCCATCTGTCCCTGGCCTTGTGTGTGTTGGTCCCTACCGCCCCTTGTATACTAGCATAGAGTTTGGAGACCAGGTGAGATGCTTTGGGTGTAGTCAGGAGTAGTTGTAGAGGTTCCAGGGTAGGTGGTTCCTCCGGATGCGTCGGGTAGTGTTCCCGTAATGCTCTCTGCAGTCTATAGAAGTTAAAACTGAACAGCGGAGTTGGATTGCTGATGTATTGCAACTTATCAAGTGTCTGGAATTCGCCATTTGTGTACAGGTCCCCCAACGTGTCTATTCCGGCCCGCCGGAACAGATCCATGCCAACCCTTTCTTGTGTTACCGAGAGGGCTGGGTGATGCGCTAGCGGGAGCGTGGGTGCATATAGCGGTAAGCAGCCGGCTTCCCTGCCCAGGAGTCTCCATGCTTCTGTGGTCGTGTTAACTGGGTTAATATCACGATCGTGTAGCCTGGTGCGCTTATGCGTGAGCATACTGGGCAAAGGGACCGGGTCGGCGTCTCCCGCCTCCACCGCCACGTGTGTCAGGAAGGGCACTTCGTGGTACCAGAAGTGCGCGTACTGCGCCTGAGCGCATAGGTAATATAGGTAGAAGTCTGGAACTTTGAACCCCCCCCTCGCGTATGGCAGTGTCATTGTGCGTAATTCCATCCTCGCCTGTTTGCCTGCCCATAGCAAACTAAGGACTAGCGCCTTGATGTTGCGGAAGACAGCAGCGGGAGGTTTTATAGGAATATTGTTAAACAAATATAGGAATTTCGGTAGCAGTACCATTTTCACAATCGCTGCCCTGTCCGCCAAGGACAGCGGAAGCCTGTTCCATTTTTTAATTTTGTCTTCCAGGGCCGCAATCGCCCGCCCGTAGTTCGTCCTGATTACCAATTCGGGGTCTCTATGGAACCATATGCCCAGATATTTGGTGGGTTCCTCATGCCACTCTAAGGGATAATCTAATGTGGTCGGTCTTGTGCTGTCTGTTAGCGCCAATACAAGGGATTTAGCCCAGTTTATCTGCAAACCTGCCTGGTGACCAAACTTTATATACTCTCTCAGAAGCGGATTCAGGTGCTGGTCAGGGTGTTTAACATATAACACCATGTCATCCGCATAGAGTGAGATGTGGATGGGTCGAGAGGGCATTTGAATCGCCGAGTGATGGTAATGCTGCCGGATTTTGCAGGCTAGGGGCTCCAGCACTAAAGCGAAAAGCATCGGTGAGAGCGGGCACCCTTGCCGAGTGCCTCTGCAGATTTGTATGGGGTCTGAGATGTATCTGTTTACTCTTATGCGTGCTGTCAAGTTTGTGTACAGCATAGCTATCCATCTTTGAAAGATCCACGGGAAGCCCATGCGGACCAGCACTGCGTGGATAAAGGGCCAACCTATAGTGTCGAACGCTTTAGCAGCGTCTAGGAGCACTGCCACAGCTTTCGTTTCCGGATCCAAATAGTGTGCTAATGCGAACAGTGTGCGTGTGTTGTGTGTGGTGGTCCTGTCCGGAATAAAACCCGACTGGTCAGGTCTGATCAACAGTGGCATAAGCGGTTTAAGTCTGTCTGCCAGCAGACTAGCTATGATTTTTGTGTCTACATTTAACAATGATAGAGGACGGTATGAGTCACATTTATCTATTTCTTTGCCCGGTTTCAGCAATGCAATGAGCAAGGCTTCCCTCATTGATGCCGGCAGTGTTTGGGCTTCATGTGCCGCCCCGTACAGGTTCACTAAATGCGGGGCGAGGAGGTCAGCGTATGCCTTATAGAATTCCGCTACAAAGCCATCCGGCCCTGGTGCTTTATTGTTAGGTAAGCGCCTAATGGTGTCTGTGACTTCTTCTACAGTTACCGGGCGTTCCAAGTACTTCCTATGTCCATCAGCCAGCCATGCCATCTCTATGTCCTCCATGTATTTCAATAACTCAGCCTGTGACGGTGAGGGGTGCGCCTTGTATAGTGTGCCGTATGTGTTCATGAATTCCTGCAGTATACCCTTGGTGTCTGAGATCACCTCCCCGGTGTCAGTAGTTATGGACGTGATATTTTGTGGTGTTTTGCCTGCGCATATCTTTGAGGCTAGTTCCCTGCCAGGCCTACCTCCTTCCCCATATCTTCTTGCTGTAGCTCGCTTAGACACATATTGCAGCTCTTCAGTAGCAAGTTTAGCATGTTCTGTCAGTAGTACCTGGATTTCCCCCAAGATTTTGGTGTCTCCCGTCTGGGTGTATGACTGTTCCAGTGTGCGAATGGCCTGTTCGCGTGTGTGCAGTTGCCGTCGTAGAACTCTGAGGATGCCCGAGGTTGTACTGAGGCAGACTCCCCTGATTGTAGCCTTAAAGGCCTCCCATAACAAACCCGGGTCTTCCGTTGTTGGGCTGTTAAGGTCAAAGTAGTCTCCTATTGCCTCCTGTATGGTATTAACGTAGACAGGGTCTCTTAGCGCCGCTGCGTTAAAGCGCCAGGCGAAAGGCGGTGGGTCGTAGTGTGGGACCTCCACCTCCAAAAGCACCGGGTTGTGGTCCGATAGTGTTCGGGGTAAGTGAACAACATCAAGCACCCAGGAGAGTACGTCTTGCGTGCCCAGCCAGTAATCTATCCTGGACCAACTGTTATTCGCCGCGTTTATGTGCGTCGCTGTCGTTACTCCCAAGTTACGCGCCCTCCACAGATCTACCATGTGTAGGTCTTCCATTGCATCTCGTAACATTATTCTGGCGTTCCCATGCTGTTCCGCAGTGTGTGCCGCTCTATCTAGCGCATCTTGTAACGTGACATTGAAATCCCCTCCCCAAATAACGTGAGGCGCCTGCATGTTCGTGATGGTTTCCCATACCTTTCTAAAAAACCCCGGATCATCCACATTGGGGCCATATGTGTTCACTAATAGGAGCTGTTGCCTTCGAATCTTGCCAGCTATCGCCACGCACCTCCCCGCCGTGTCCCTATGAACGTCAGTAATGTCAAAGCCCGTACCTTTCCTAATCAATATGCTCACTCCCCTGGAGTAAGAGGAGTAGTTAGAGTGAGTGACCGATTCAGCCCATTTAACCCCCAGTGTGGAAGTGCCGTTTTGACCCAAATGTGTTTCCTGCAAGAAAACAATGTTAATTCGCAGCCTATCAAAGTAAGCAAACAGTTGCCTAATTTTCTTAGGGTTGCCCAGCCCTCTCACGTTCCAAGTGATTAATTTCAGCGAGTCCCTACGTGACATGCGTTTGTATAGGGTGATGTATGATCCACGCTAGATGTTCAGTCAGGGTTCCATATCGTGAGTGCACTGGTGTATACCCCGTGTTAGGTGAATGCAACAGCGGCATACATTGAGTGCAATCATTATATATGTGATAGTACCTTGCCAAGGAGTTCGCCATGCCTCTCAGACACAGAGGTTGTAGTCGGTTAGAGTCCAAGTCCCCCACCCTCCCCCCACCCACTTTAGCCCCCGAACTTTGCCAAAGCCATCCCAAAAGTAACTGTAACTTTAACTGTAGTGCAATTAACTTCGAAGTGGGGCGCACCCTCCGAGGGGTGTCGCCAGGTTCACACATCGCCATCCACATAGTGGATGTGGGCAGAAGTTTGAAGCGTGAATATTGATTAATTTGCATGTTACCTTCTATCCCCTCCCCCACCCCATATATTTTCGCAATCATGTCCTCCGGCCCGGCCGGCCACGCATAAGCGCGCCGTGTCCCAATTGTCCAACATCCCGGTGCACACCTGTAAGTCCGCTTTACCGCCGACTCTCCCCGCCGGGTTGTATCTCCCTGTTATCGGTGGGTCGCCTCTTCCCAAGAGACCAGCGCCACCCAGTGTCTCGCGCCGTTGCGCCAGCACTCCACTTGTGCATGTGCGTTGTGTTCCCCATCATAACCGCAAGTCTATGACCACCAATCTCCTCATTCCCAATGCGTTGACTGTACTCACTGCGATAGGGGACACCTCCGTCGCAATCGATCAACTGTTCCAGGCAGGGAGTGTGCCATCAGTTCTCACTCCCACACTCAGTGGGAGAGCCGGGTCGCCCGACTTCACACTGGACGCCCAGCGTCACCTCAATCGCAGTCTGCCCTGTGGCGCACAACAGTCAGTGTATACCCACAACCGGGTGTAGAGTAGATCTTACATTCGTCGTCGCACGTGGTCCAGCGTGCCCAGTAGTCATTCAACGTCGCTGGTTCGATCGGTCCTGCCCTGCGATTCCATCCTCCTCTTTCCCAGCTTCTTGACATATTCCTGCGCCGCCTGCACTGTTGGGAGTATTATCGGCTTACCCGCTGACATGATCTTCAGTTTTGCTGGGTATAGCATCGCATATTCTAGTCCCAAGTCTCGTAATTTTTTCTTCACGGGGGTAAATTCCTTGCGGGCCATCTGTACTGCCACAGTGTGGTCTGGGTAAAATTCCAGGTTATTTCCTTGATGTGTGATTTTGCCCATTTCCCTGGCCATCCTGAGAGCTGTGTCTCTGTCTCTGTAATTCAACATCCTCGCTATTATCATGCGCGGGGCAGCTCCCGGTTTAGGCGTCGGTGCCAGCGACCTATGGGCCCGCTCAACAAGGAAGACAGGTGAGAATTTATCGGCCCCGAAGAGTTCTTTTAGTAATGTCTCCACATAGGTCTCCATCTTCCCAGTGTTTGTGGACTCCGGGAGGCCAGAAATGCGTATGTTGTTCCTCCTGGATCTAGCTTCCTGGTCCTCCACCTTCGCTCGCAGGGTCTCAAGCGCTTTGTCGTGACCACTGCACATTTTCAACGTAGCCATGGAGTCGTCTTCCACTTTTGAGATCCTGTGCTCCGCTTCCGTCAGCCGTCCATCATGCTTCTCAAGCTTTGCCGCCATGGTGTCGACCCTCAGCATCACGTTGTCCAGTTTGTTATTCATTTCTTGTAGGCTCTGCTGGATCGCCTTCAGGACAGCCTCCATTTCCGAGCCTTCAGACGCGTCTCGATCTCCCTCAGCTTCTGGGGCGGTCACGCTATTTTTGCCTTGTTTGCGGGTCTCGAACTGCAGCTTGGATTGGTGTTTGTCCGTTTTACCCATGGCAGCCGCCAGCGTCTTGGTGCTGTGGGTCTATGGGTCGGCGCGGTACTTGGCTATCTTCACGCTTGCGGCGCGGCGGGTCGGCGGACGGGGCAGCCAGTCCACACAACAGCCATCCAGCGATTGTCGATAGGTGCGTCACTCCCACCAGCCTCGCTAACTTCGGCCACCGCTGCCAATGTGGTCCGGCTGCTGCGACATATGGAGGCGTGTTGACCAGCGGTGGAACACTCCAGACCGAGGCCGGCGCGGTAGTGACCAGCTATGTGGCGCTATGGGGTACCGCTCCAGGAGGGACAGGTCACACACTCCTCACCAGCCAGCGTCGTTTTCGCTCCCGTCCCTCCCTCGCTGCTGAATCCGCCGTATAACCGCGTTGGTGTGCGTGTTCCCGGGTATTGTCCTCGTCATACCCCGCCAGTGGCCATCCTTCGTGCGTCTGTTGAGCCCGGTGGAGCGATGATCATCCGGCTCCCGCCCTCGCTATGTCTCGGGTCCGCAAGTAATCCCCTCCGCCATTTTGTGGCCGCCAGCATACACGCTATGTGTCCGTGCGTTTCAGGCGCCCCAGGGCTCACCTTCAATTTTCACCAGCGCTTCGTTGGCGGCGTTCCGCGTTGCATACCACGGCAGATCCGGGCAGCTGCGGGCCGGTTGTCGGTCGTTCAGAGGCGGCGGCAGTCCCCGGCAGCGGGCGCGGCCATCTTGTGTCGGCTCTCCGGTCCCCGTTCACTTTTTCGCTGAAAATGCCCTGCTACGTCGCCGGGGCAGCCCCGCAACTTCATTTCCTTAGGCACCGAGGCTTCCGACATCCATACTCGCCGTTTTCGTTGTCGTTGGGGTGGTTTATGGGGGCGAAAGGCCGCGAATTGTCTTCCGCCCGGCGGAGCTGCCTTTCTCAGCCAGCCATTCCGCAGTGCGCCCTCTAGCGCCCCCTACTAACTTATGCTTGTTCCCAGTCTATCATTATCCTGATGCTGCTAAAAATGGAATTTACAAACCGTCATTTTTATTAAAGATTGTTTATGTGCAGGAAGGGTCACCTTCCTGAACAGAAACAATCCAAGGTGTTTTGCTTTTTACGTGAGAAAAAGCAAAAACGAGGAGAAATAAGGCATTTCTCCTCGTTTCGCCAAGTTAAGACCAGGTTTTTCATGGTCTTAATTTAGGTGCTGTCTCCCATTTAAGCTGCCCTTGTAAATAGAGGGCAGCGTCAAAATCAATGGGTGTTGGGTTGGAACGCCCACTGCAACTCCCACTGCCCACCTCTTTCACGCTAAGCATTGCATGAAAGGGGGCCTTATTTACAAAGCAGCGTTAAGCAACAAAAAGTGGCTTAACGCTGCCTTGTAAATAAGGCGAAGCCCCTATCGCCACAGGAACATCGCAAAAAGTGACATTCCCATGGCGATAGGGACTTGTAAATATGCCCCTAAAATCCTTAGAAATTCGAGTATTTGTTTTGTGTGCACACGTGTTTTTTTTTTTTTAATTACTGTTTTAATGTTTGAAATTTAAATTCGACAAATTGCTTGGGGGTCCCCGGCTTCCAGTGGTAACTCAATGGGGGTCCTCAGGAGTCAAAAGTTTGGGAACCACTGACCTAAAGGAGTCCCTTTGTCTCCCTGCCTCCCCTTGGAAGATTCCTTAAAGAAAAGCATGACCTCACAATTTTCCTTTTAATCTACCCAAAAACTTTTACTATTCTTAAAGGCTACTGTCCTAATGTAGTTCACACTAAAAATACAGTTGGTACCTCGGATAATGCAAGAGAGCTCATAATCTATTACACATGATATAACAATCACAAATCTACATTATATTTATATATACATATATATTTAGAAAAACAACTCACATAACATATAAATACAAAATGTCAACTTTTCCTCTTTCTCTGACGTTTTCCTAATTCAAACTGTCAGGATAAACCTTTTAGATAATTCCTATTTCTCTAATAATTCCCAAAGGGAAAGAAAAACAGTCTGCCAAGTTTAACTAAATAAACCTCTATTTCTCTGACGATTCCTAAACAAAAGGTCTGTCAGGATCAACAAAATACATTTAATTCTCTCTCTGACGATTCCTAAACAAAGGTCTGCCAGGATTAACTAAATACACATCTCCGTTTGTAACAGTTGTGGATTAATACACAAGGATTCGATAATCACCCTTTTTTCCTACCTTATCTGGCCGCTGCAGACGTCCCCCAGAGCGGTACCCCTGTCGTCCAAAAAACAGATCTTTCGTATCAACGGGTGTCTGTCATCCTCCTCAAATTGTGCACGACTAAATTAGTTGTCCGAAGGGAAACCTCCCCAGCAGCAGGCAGGAGCAAAGGGGATCTCTTGGCTGGCTCTGCCACGATGTCGGGAAAAAATCCTTTAAGCAGTGCAAATTATTTAATCACCGCATCTGCAAAAAAAAGAGAGTACAAAAAGGTTTATTGTACATGCCAGGCTAATTCAGCTGGGAGAGTGATGTGCTATGAGCGAATCACAAGTCAGTCTCAACTAACATACACTTCGGGTCTACTTCTTATAATACTAATTTTGGCCTAGATCCATATTTAATACAATGTTCACAATAGAAAAAGCTTCCTGCTTTTCCGTTATGTCCCACCCAGATTACATACATTTATTTAAAGAACAGCTCTTTCCTGTTGTTTGTGACTTCTCATGCCAAACTAACAGACTACAATGGAATACATTCTTGCTGCTTTGAATTTCTTGTTACATATCCTAGGCAGGACGTTCTCAGCTCGAATACAATGAAGAGGAAAAAACACTTAAACCAAACCGCATTGAGACCTTTTTTTGAAAGCAGGCTGTAGGTTATTTCCAGATCCAATTGGGCAACTTTAACATGCACGTTTAAACAGTATTATACAGTTTTTCTGTCTTTACATAATATTTCACAGTGTGTGGTCACGTGACAGATAAAACTGAATACTTAGGTCCTAAATCTAAATTAGGGTTTTTATTCCTTTCAGGTTTCATGACCGGTGCCTGATTCCCCCATGGTTCTATGTCTGGATCACCCTGGGAGCTTTTCATTTTATCCTACTGCTACTAAAGAAACAGTTAATACCCGGAAGAACAACTGCATCCCCTGTTGTTCGTGAACTACAGCCACATTCTTCCTCCCAGGTAGTTCGCAGAGACCTCTACTCTGCCAATATCATAGCTTATCCTGTGCTTGCAGGCATAGCTTGAGAGAAGGTCCTGTATCAGATTGTGGGGCCCACTAACACATTACAATTACCATATGTAATTAAGGTTTCAATGAATGACAGAGATTCCTGGTCTCGTTTCAGATGATTGGGATACAGAGACTGTTAAACAAAGTATGTGATGGAGGGCGTGGCAAACCAACATGGCCGGGTGGACGGGTTCCGCGTAGGCTCCTTGCCTGACCCTGAGCTATTCCGCTTGCACTCACCGTCTGAATTGAACGGAATGTATATCTGAGTGCAAGCAGATCCTGGTGCTGTTTAACCACGGGGAGGAGCGGAGACGCCACGGAGTAGTGGCAAGTCCGGGTGGCCCAAAGGAAAGAAAATGACGACCGTGACCTAGGTCTAGTGCGGCCATACTCACTAAGCGATACCTAGAGATGCAGGGAGTCTGTGGCTCTACGGGGCTATCTGTAGCCCCGACTGAGACTTACCCTATCTGACGATCTCTGAGTAACACCAGCGGCCCTGATCTGGTGTCGGCTCAGCAGCTGGGGACGAGCTGCGACCTGCCACGTGGAGAGCAGCATTCTGGCGAGATATCCTTGGTGCTGTGTGTTGCGCATTGGCTTGCGGGCGCCAAATTGCTCCTTTTCCAGCTTGTGATTTGGTGTTCAGCTTGTCTCCCCTCAGGCAGTGGGAAAGTCCCCAACACTGTTCAGGATTCCTGGTGACTGACCGGGGAATATGAGCTCTGGATGGATTAGAGGCTGGTGGTCTACATGGATGAGCCTGTTGAAAATTGTTCATGGTTCCCACTGTTAGACCTGGCTCCTTGGCGTGAGTCTCCCTTCCACATTTTTGTTGCTGTGCCTCATGTGTTTTGCTGGTGTTGGCTACTCAGAGCACTGTGCCACTGCCAACTAGTGCCACAGTGCAAGTGCTCCCTGTATAAAATGTATATGTTGGTTGAATTCCATGATTGGCTTATTTGGTTTACTGTCAGACCCCAGTAAAGTGCACCAGGGGTGCCCAGGGGGGGTAAATACAAATGCTGCTGGTGGGCTTGCAGCACTAGTTGTGCCACCCACAGAAGCGGCCTGGTAAAATGTGTCTAGGGTCTGCCATTGCAGAACCTGCGTGCAGTCTGGTACTGTCATGCTGACTGGGCAAGTGCACCCACTGGCCAGTCCCTAAACCTTCCCTTAACTTCATGTTAGTTACCCCTATGCTAGGCCCAAGGGCAGCGTGCATTGTAAGCATAAGTTAGGACAAGCCCCGATGTGTGTGGCATGTCCTAATAGTGAATTACAGCCATTTTCGTTTTTCACTATTGCAAGGCTACCTGTTCTCATAGGCCAGAATGGGCTGTTAGGATTGTTACATCCTATGATCCTAACAGACCCAGGGAACACGGTAGAAATTCGAGTTTAGTATGCCTGAACTCAGAATAATAAAATACATCTTTTAGTAAAGTTTATTTTAATGTTCTGTGTTCGCAAATACCACTTTTAGAAAGCTGGTATTTGCTTGCCTAACCATTTCAGCCCGCCTCTGCTATGATGTGTATCTGCTGTCTGGTTTCTGTGAGTGACAGGGCTGGGGAATCCCAGAGGGCAGGGCTAGGTAGCCTGGTGGTGAATAGAGAGATTGACATCCAGATGGGTGGGAGGAGTACACCTGGACTCTTAATAGGGATGTGCTCTGCCACCACAATGCTGGCTCCACCTCCTGTGGAGCGGCTGATGTCTCTACCCTGCACCTTGAATAGAAAGTCAGAGTCATGTCAACAAAGTGCTCAGGAACTGGTTCTGGCTGGGCAAAGCCCCTCTACCCCAGAGGAACAAAGGAATTAGGGGTATAAGTATTGGGACCCTGCTCCCAAGAAATTAGATCCTGCTTGACAAGAAGAACCTCTGCCTGAGGAGAAGGAACTGGGAAAGCTGTAAGGAGGAGTACTGTCCCTGACCTGGGGGACTGGCCTGCAGTGGTTGCCTTGCTGCTGAAGGAGAGGAGAAAGACTACAAAGAAACTTTGCTTCAACTTGTGCTTAAAGATCTCCAAGGGCTTGTGAGAGAGCTTGCCCCCTGAACGAAGTCCCAAGACCAGTGGACTTCATCTGCCTCGTAATCCGCTGCTAGAAACGCTGTTTTTAGCATTTTCCGAGGCCGGGAGCTATGTACGCCTCGTACCGCCAATTCGTGTCCAGCAACACACCGTACCCGCTTGTCTGCCTCAATCAACGCGTACTACGATCCGTAGATCGCACCGTGACTGGCCGACTTCGCTGCGTACAACGCTGCGCTTCATCGAGTCATCTTGGTTGGTACGGCCCGCACCCTGCACTGAAGTCACGGCTGCCGTTCGCATCGAAGGAGGGAGTACGCACCGTACGTACGCTCTGCATTGCAGCCAAAGACTGAAAGCCGCTCCCACCGTACGGCTAGTATGCCGCAAAGAACAGCAAAGCACCGTACAACGTCCCATCCCCTCAAGCAACGCGACTCAGGGCCCCAACGAGCCGTAAACTCGCACCGCAAAAGGGCGACATCGCAGCGTACAACACATTGCCTTCACCGCAGCGTCCGTGACGAACTCTTCAAGGTTAAGGTACTGTGTACGTTTGCACCGTAGTGTGTACGCTTCGCACCGGAGGGTCCACAACGCTTATAGACTCATTCTGTAGGCCAATTCATCCCCGTACGGGCCGAACCAAGAAGAACGAAGCGCACAGAACTTTTAAAGCACGCTGTAACAAAGAACTGTTTATTGCTAAAAGTTTTGTGGGCCTTTTTATCGTTATTTGGTCTTGTCCTAAGCCTGATATAAAATACTTATTTTTGATAATCCCAGTGTGGAGTCCATTTGTGGGGTTGTCACTGAGTTACTGTATGTGGTCACAAATGCTTAACCTATAACGCTCTGAGATAAGTCTTGCCTGCTCGCACCAAGCTACCTAGAGGGTGAGCAGGGGTTATTGTAGGAGTGTAACCCCTTACCCTGACTAGAGGGGAGGGTCCCTGCTTGTCACAAGTACCTACCTGTGCCAACCAGAGATCCCCAATTCTAACACCCACTGAGTCCATCGCGCTACCGTGGGGCTCCATATATCTCACCTGAACATGGGTGAACATACTTGTTCTATTTACACACCCTTGGGAGCTCTCTCAACCACTCACACAATATCTCTTCCTTTCACAGGCATTAGGCAAAGGTCGTTTTAAAAAAAAAAAGATTTGGCTCTGGTCAGTGGAAAGTGACTGTGATGAGTGCCCTTGTAATGACAAACCTTAGATCTCCCCTGGACCAAGGAATGTACCGTCACTTTCCCAGGGCGAGAGAGAGAATATCAGTTCCAAACTTATGGAATATAACATATACACAGCACTTCCTAAGGTGGGCAAACTTTCAACACTCCCCCAAAGGCAAGGCAAGAAAACAATATAACATATGAGTCTCCTCTAGACCAAGGTAACATACACACAACACTTCTCTAGAGCGAAATGCAATTTACACATCACTTGCTCAGGAGTAGAACAAATTCCTATAACACAATTACCTGCTAGAAGGGAATTCACCCATCCTTCTACAACAGAATACTTGGCCAAGAAGAGTCCACACCTCCTGCTACAAGGAAAAGACAAATTGGTATATCTGGGATGTATTTATTTGTAAATAGCACCACACAGTAAGCCAAATGCACCTAACATAGCAGACTCCAACATATCAATAATATGATTGAACATACAATCAAGGCAAATATATATATATGAGAAATATATATGTATGGATATAAGAATCAGAAATAAGAAGGAAAGCAAAGAATTCAGAAAAGAATCAAGAGACAGTTAGTAACAGAGACACCTCACCTAATGCTCCATCACTTCACCCCGCTTTGCTCAAGGGGAGTCAATTGCTTGAACCGGGTGAAGGTCAGAGGTGACACCAGCCTCTACTCTTCCGTGACAGCACGTCTGCTCCACGGATGAACTTCCACCGAGCCAGTGTAGACTCTCCTTTTTAATACACATTCAAAACACAGCGAAGCTTCTAGAAAGCCACGCCCCCTAGTTCTCATGAGAGCCAGTACCAGCCTGCTTCAAGGTCAGACCAAGGGTTGATCAGGCCCCTGTTATGACTAAAAGTCAAACCATGTACATTCCTCTGATAAGAACCAGTTCTCTCTAGTCAGTAAAATGCGAAAAACAGCAGGAAAGCAAAACATGCCCTCTTCTTCACAGAAAATGGCTTCAGAGTTAGTTAAGCCATGCACACAAAGGCCCAAAGCAAGATGGAATCAAAAAAGCAAGGAGCACCTATAATTCTCATCCACACAACTTACAAGCACCACTGTGCACACAGAAAAGTTTGAAGCAAGGTAAAGTCAGAAGGCAGAATGACATTAGACCACGTCAAAGCCAATAGGTCAAAGTCATAATTCACCTAACCCAAATAACATTATACACTTAATCCCTCAGTATACAACATTGAGCACATGTGTGCACCACCACCCACAGCACTGCACCTCAACATCCCATACCTTCTATTCTTGGAAAGACTATTCCACTAAAAGACAGAAGAAAAGCAGGCATATGCAAACCCATCCTACATTAAGGCTAAGGTAACATAACACACTTAAGTCAGCACAGAATGGTGGTGGTTGAGGGTCATCATAGGGTGTCAGACCACAAAAGTGGCTGATTCACTACAGCCCTGAGGAGAGTTTTAACTTGACCATGTGGGTGTGTGTGGAGCCCCATGATTAAATCCTTCATTTTGAAGCCAGGGCCATGCAGACTACCCAGAAGATGACTTTGTGTTTGAAGTGAGGGTTTGATGCCTGGGAAACCATTGATATACCACCAGCGGTGTCACACTGCACCCGGCCCCTAGTGCCTATGCCACCAAAAAAAGTACAGGCAAACAGAGTTTGGAGCTACTTCACCCCGACGGAGCCCAGAGCAGGGGGAGCATCACCCCACCTGGAGGACACTATGGCGCTGACTAGAGACGATCTTCTTGTGTCACTACAAGACTTTAAGAAAGAGCTGCTGAAGACATCAAAGTGGATATCAATGCCACCTTTGAATCTTCTAAAGTAAAAATTAACTCCCACCTGGCCTCCCTCCAGTCTGATGTGGACTCAGTGGGTGCCCGTGCCCTTGACCTGGAAGCAACATTTCAAGACTTTGAGCAGCAACTGACACCGGTGGAGGAAGAGGCGACTGCTTTGAAAGCACAGTTGCACTCTACCCTCCTTAAATGTGAAAATTTGGAGAATCTCTCCTGCCAGGACGATATCCGGGGGCTGGGCCTGGAGTAGGGCAGTGAGGGACTAGATCTGGAGACCATGGTGGGCCTTATTTCGAATCTGCTGATATATGACCACCAGGAGGTAAAGCTGGAACATGTTCACAGAGTGGGCCCCCGGCTTTCAGAGGGGGGCAGGCGCCCCAGAGATGTCCTGGGAAAATTTAACTCCTTTAAGATCAAAGAACTGGTCCTTCAGAAAGCCAGGACAAGGGACACTTTCGAATTCCAGGGTGCCACCTGTTCGCTTTTTCAAGATGTGGTACAGGCCACACTGGCCCGTTGTCTGCCGTTTCGCCCATCACTTCAGCCTTAAAAGCTCGACGGATTAGATACAGGTAGAGCTATCCCTTTGGTATAGTCTTTGAGTTTAACAATGCCACTTTACTGATTTGTCTGAAGCGGCTGCTTGGGCCTTGAGAACCCGGCTTCATCAAGCCAGACTGGGCGAACGATTGAGGAGGTGGAGACACCCAGGGAGCCTGGCATACAAAGAAGAAGAAGGGAAAAACTTCAAAGAGATGATTTGGAGGAAAACACCTCCCCCTAATGGGATGAGAGACATTTATCGCTGAAAACTGAGACACTTATTATGGAGCTCCCCCTTTGACCTTTACTGCAGAACGTCCCTCTTTGCTGTTGCTGACTCTTAGACCAAAATCGAGAGATTATGGATGGTGTTGTTGCTAAGTTTGAGGGACAGGTCTGCCCCATCTGCTCTTTATCGTTGGACCTTTTTCTCTCTAACAGCGGAGGCTATACTTTATCTACAATCGTGGGTGATAGGGCGGGATTGTGTGCACGCACTAAAGTTTCCTGAATGGATGAGTCAGCACGCTTTTGGGGAAGCTTTCATCTTTTATTATTATTGTTTGGTTCCCAGAGTGTTATTGTTGTTTCCATGCCCGAGTGTCAGTAGAAGCGGGAGCGGGGATGGTTGCGAAGGGGGTCAGGTAGAGGGCCCCTTGGAGATGGGAGGGAGTTTTGAGAGTTATGAGCCCAACTAGTTTTCATTTATGGCTTTCACCTCCTTGACTTGAAACATGCGGGCCATAAGCTCCTCTAATAAGAGGCATCACCTTTGGAAATATCTTGGAGATCATCATTTTGACCTGTTTGCGTTGCAGTAGAGACACCTAAGATAGGTTGATGATCACTGCTTAAAACACAAATTGTACCCCCTTATGTATAAATATTCCACCACAACCAAACATAACGGGGTGGCCTTACTGTTTCGCTCTTCTGCCCACTTCCAGGTACAAGACACCAAGGCCGATAGAAAGGGAATGTTCCTGATGGTATCCCTAAGGGGCCGGGCGTGCACAGTGGCTACAATATACGCCCTCCAATTATGGACAATACCAATTTCTCCTCTCTGCTCTCTATTTTGGATGGGTTTGCTGCAGGAGACATCATACTCTTGTTGGACTTTAATCAGAAATGGGACCCCTCACTAGACACGACTCACCCCCATATGGGATGTTTATGAAAATTGCAAAATCTGCACTAGACCGCTAAAGGCCGCTTGATAGATGGAGGGCCGTGAATCCCACATGACTATACCTTCTTCTCACAATCGCACAGGACAAACCCCAGCATAGATCACATTTTCCTTAGCCAAAAATTACCCCGCACTGTCCAAATGGCGAAGATACACCCAATTGTCATATCAGACCATGTCCCATTAGAAACTATTTTCGACTGGCCCACGTCACAGCACAGGTATCGTAGATGGTATTTTCCCAACATAATCCACCGAGACCGGCTCTTTCGGGATGAACTCCGGAAGACGATACAGGATTTTTTTCAGATGAATGATCCCAAAGAGCCCTCATATCTAACTACATGGGATGCATTCAAAGGGGTCATAGGCTGCAAATGTAACTCGCAGGCTACTAGGCTACATCAGCAAAGGACAAAGGAGAGGCAGGCGTTGAAGGAGGAGCATAAATCTTCTCTTCTACAGAGGAAGGTAGTGGCATTAAAAGGGAAACTATGTGCAATTAATACCAACAGGACGGAGAAGACCCTTCTGCGCCTCAAAGCATTCAGCTATGAGCGCAGTAACAAAATTGACTCCCTGTTGGCGAAACAACTACGGGTTAAACAAGAGATAGAGTATGTTGGGCAGATTAAGGACGATATGGGACACAGTCATCACAGTGAGGTGGGGAAGAGTCCATATATTTTGGGATTACTATAGTAAACTATACTATTGACTCACCAGATCCAAGTGCACAGCTCCAATACTTGGCGCTACTCACCTTGCCGCAGGTCCCCCCTAACACTACTGAAACACGTAATCGACCCATTGACAGAGAAGAAGTGCAAAAGGCCATATTCTCTGAAACTCCGAAACGGCACTGGCCCAGATGGTATTAATGCACAGTTCTTCAGATCTGTTAGCGCAGATCTATTTCGATACTTGACGGACCTCTCCAACTTTATAGCCTCCTCCTTTGAACTGTCCCCTTCAATGAGTGAAGCACTGAACACGATCACCCCCAAACCAGAGAAAAAAAAACAACTGTGCTCCTTGTATAGGCCTATTGTGCTATTTAACTTGGACGCAAAAATTTACTCTAAGATTCTAGCCAACAGACGGGAAGAGATAGTACCTGATCTGATCCATCCTGATCAGTCTGAGTTCATTAAGGGTCACCAGACCCATAACAATTAGCGCAGGGTTATCCACCTCATAGGAAAGGTACCTAAGAAATGAATCCTGACGGTCCTGTTGCCACTTGACGCAGAGAAGTCCTTTGATTGTGTGTATTAGTCTTTTTTAATGCATACGCTGTGCCTGTTTGGGTTCAGGGACCACTTTCTGAGAATGGTACAAGCTAATTATCATAGACCCAGATCCCGCGTGCTAGTCAATGGAACGATCTCTGATCTCTTCGACTTAACAAGGGGATGAGGCAGGGACGTCCCCTATGCTTTTTGCCCTTTGAATAGAACCCCTGGCCGCGAGGATACGAGCCAACCGTGAGATCCGAGTAATCCAGTTTAGGCTAGAAGAACACAAAATATCATTATTCGTGGATGATGTCCTTCTATTCATAACCTCTCCACACACCTCTCTACCGGCCTTACCATTAGAGCTTTATAACTTTGAACTGATGTCGGATTTTAAGGTCAATTTCTCGAAATTCTTTCTTTTTAACCTGTCAACCCCTCTGAATGAACTAGATGAGATAATGAAGACCTCACCGTTCCAACAGGCCAAAAAGGAAATAACTTACCAAGGTATTAAGATTACACCTGACCTGGCAGACTTATACGAAGCTAATTTTCTTCCTCTACTGCGATAACTTAATCAAGATCTTAAACTGTGAGCGGTGGTTTACTTTACCTGAATGGGCCGTATAGTTGCGATTTAAATGACGGTACTCCCTGCATCTTGTACCTGTATGAGGGTCATCCCAACAAAGTAAATAGAGACTTTTTGTCCAAACTGTAAACACTGATCATGCAGTTCATTTGGCAGGGACACAGAGCTAGACTCTTACCATCTACTAACATGCTCGAGATCTTCTGGGGGCCTGGCCTTAACCGACTTCCCTATTTTAATACAGAGTGGCTCAACTTAGAGTTATTTCAGAAAGGTCTCTCAGGGCCTCGAATAAGCTTTGGCTCCATATTGACAGAATAGTGGTGGGCCGCACGATATGGGATCTTCTATGGAAACCCCGACAAGACCGACCGAGAAATGCTTACCCAAGTATTCCTACAGCCACTGCCCTTAAAGTCTGGGATACCGGCCTTAAACACGAACTAACAACATTCCCATGCCTGTATACACCAATCCACCACAATCCTGCATTTCCTACGGCACTCTTGGATGGTCAGTTTGAAAGATGGCGGCAAGGGGGCTGCCTTAACATCTCTGACCTGTTCCATTGCAATGATGTCCTGACCTTTAAAAGTTGCTGTCGCAATTTCCATTTACTGCTATTGACAGATTCCATTATATTCAATTGAAACATTGGGTGCTGCAGCCACAGATTAGACTGGCGGCTACCAGGGACCTCTTCCCTGTCGAGCAATTTGTATGAAGTGGTGGGGTATCCAGAGGTTGTATAACCCTTGTTACTCCCTGTTGCTCTCCGCTGGGCCCCTGCCTGCCCCCCGACATGTGTCCTTTTGGGAATCCACCCTGGATATCAGTAAACAAGAGAAACAAGCATTTGCAATGCAATAGGTCTCGCATTTTTAAGAGTTTGAGCTATTGGCATTGTAAAATTACAATGCCTTTTATTTATGTTTTGGTTTTAAAACAAATAAAAGGCATTGTCATTTACAATGTCAGTAGCATAAACTCGCATAAAAGCAGTGTGTGGAGTGCAGCAGTGTGCGGCATGCAGCAGTGTGTGCGGCATGCAGCAGTGTATGCGGCATGCAGCAGTGTGCGGCGTGCAGCAGTGTGAGGCGTGCAGCAGTGTGAGGCGTGCAGCAGTGTGTGGCGTGCAGCAGTGTGCGGCATGCAGCAGTGTTTCGTGTAGCAGTGTGAGGCATGCAGCACTGTGGCATGCAGCGGCGTGCAGCAGTGTGCGGCATGCAGCAGTGTGCTGCGTGCAGCAGTGTCGTGCAGCATGCAGCAGTGAGTAATTCAGCAGTGTACATCAGTGTGTGGCGTGCAGCAGTGTGCGGCGTGCAGCAGTGTGTGCCGTGTAGCATTGTGCGGCGTGCAGCAGTGTGAGGCGTGCAGCAGTGTGTGGCATGCAGCAGTGTGTGGCGTGCAGCAGTGTTTCGTGTAGCAGTGTGCGGCGTGCAGCAGTGTGCGGCGTGCAGCAGTGTGTGGCGAAAGTTATAACGAAAGTTAATTGTTGTAAGAGGGGATGCAGGAAGTGAGGCCGAGCGCGCGCTGGCGAAAGCAGTCTGCTGCTTTCAAGTCCGATGCCAGATGCCAGCTTCGCGCTTGAATGCCTCACATGCACTGGCCATAAACCGCATTCCTACGGTCTTGTGCCCCTTACTAAATCTCTCTGAATGCGTGAGGCGGCGCACGTGCAGGAAGTAGCTGGTGGCAAATGGAATGCGCGTGGTTGTGCGCATAACCGCCACCCGATCCGCCTGGGAAGCCTTTGGGAGCATTTTCTGAAGCCCCTACATAAGTCTCGTTGAGCGATCGCTTACGCGATAGCCAGGCGTGACCTAAAAAGTAGGGGAACGGAAGCTATAGAATTAAAGAAGTAGGGGCACGCCGTGCCCTGCCGTTCCCGCCCACTTCGACCACTGGGTGTCACCAGGTCTTTACTTGGAAGCTTTTTCAATATTATATACAAGCCATAGTTGCTGCCTATTTATCTTATGCAACGAACTACCATTGACCAAGCCAATAGTCCTGACTTCTTGTAGGTATGAGGTTACTTGTTGTATCATATATCTGGATGTCATGACATAAACAGCGAATTACAAGTCCCTAGAAGTCCTGCGCACACTATGCTAAGCACTGATTTTTAGCTTACAGTTTTAAGCCATGCCCTTAATTACAGTGGCCACACCCCTTTGAGAGACTCCCCAGGTTTTTTCATCCCACTTAAAGCCCGGGGTAGTAGAAAGCCCGTTTATTCTTTTATTAAACACGAACGGTTGGCATCGGGCAGAGGATTCCGGCTTCTGCAAGGAGCGTTCGCGCTATGACGTCACGATGAGGGCGTGACTATCAAAAACTGGGAAAGAGCAGTGAGTCGCCTGACAAATGACCTTAGCGTGAGAAACTCAAGGTCTGACACTATCTCACCGCCGTGCCGCCAGGAATCGTGTACAGCAAGGGGAAGAAAAACAACGTGTCCCTGAGACAGACGAGCGATATGAGGGGCAGAGAGAGAGAGGCTGAGTGAAGGTGACGGGCAGGAACAAGACTGACGACAGACACGAGAGAGAAAGAAGGGAAGGCAAATGATGACAAGCAGTGAAAGAATAAAAGCAAGCATTAGCAAATCCAAAAGGTCTGGCACAAATATTCCAATACGTGTAATCACAGGCATTCACAAATGCGGTTCACGTGCGTTGCATGCACAAATGCTGTTGATCACATTTAAGCCTGCCCTACCGGCTCTGCCAATGCTGGGCAAAATTGAGCAAAAAAAGGATTGCTTTCTGTAAAATGTATTTAGGTGAAAAAGACAAACATAGTGGTGACTGTGATGCTTTTCAGATATGAAATAGTAATTAATGTATACCGACGGAAGTACTTTCTGGAATGGGGAATAATGAAAAGCAGGAGGTGAGAGGGGTATACTCCTGTGGGAGGAGCTAAAGCCAACTCTATGAGTGTTTTTAAAGAATTGCTAGCAAGACGTCCTGCAGATAGCTGTACTCTCAAGCCAGACCTAACAAAGGCGCAAAAGTGAAAGCAGGCTGACTGGCGAGCGGTGTGCGATGTGCACGCCCCAATGACGTGAGAGGAAAGACATATGGCGCCTCTGCTCGTCATTGTGCGCGTAACCGCACGCCCGTCGCCAGTGGGCTGAAGCGCTTCACAAAAGCGGATTGCATGGCGGCACGATGCGCGGGATTGTGCGCGTGCTCGCCATGCAATCCACTTTTCGGAGCACTTTTGGGAGCCCCTCACAATAGTCTTGCTTTGCGATCGCTTACGCGATAGCAAGGCGAGACCTAAAAATGGGCGACACTTTATAGAGATGTCACTAGGTATAATCGCTCTATGGGCCTGAGGGAAGCGCATTGTAAGATTTTATACGATTGGTACCTCTATCCTGAGAAACTACATACAATATTCCCAGGCGCCACCGATAGATGCTGGAGAGGCTGTGGGATGTTGGGAAGTTTTTGCCATACCTGGTGGGATTGCCCCTCCATCCGACCTTTTTGTAAGGAGATTATGCTACGTATTATGGAGATCTTGGGCAATCCAATCTCTGAGAGCCCAGAACACGTGCTGCTAGGCCTACGAGTCCGTGCTTTGAAACATCAAACAACGGGTGATCAATCCATTCTGTGGCTCTATCTAGGGGTGGCCAAGATTGCCCTGGCTGCACCTGGAAGAGGCTGGACCCCCTACTCCCTCTCTCTTAATGGTACGCTAGGCTGTGGCAGGCCCTAACTTTGGAGCTTATGACAGATATATTAGCCGATAAGCGGAAGAGCTTTGGCTATATATGGGGGCCCCTTAGTACGACATCTCTCAGAGGGGCTTCCACTGATCTCCTGCCAGCCCGACTGCGGGCACTTCACTTTTTCCAGACTTAGCTGGACCTTACTCGCCTACTTGCCCCTGAAATTAAACAAGGTATTCTAAGGATGTGGCCCTCCTTGCTTGGAGGCCTCGTGTGCCCCCTGCCCCTCCCCTTACACGAATGAGGCAATTCTTCATCAGCAGCTGTTCACCCGGACATGCAGGTTCTGTTGCAATGGTTTGATCCACTTGGATAATTTCTTATGATGATGTTTTTTGTTTTCTCCTCCTAAGAGTACCAGACAATATATGATTGGAAATGTGACAAATTGTAATGAGTTCAAGTGCTTGTATATTCAAACCGATCTGTGCCAGGTTTTCTGAATTAAGAATGCTGGAACTCTCTGTAGCTTGCGGATGTAATTGACCTAACGTATAGATTGGTGTACTACAAGGCGTTGTTACCCTTGAAATATTTCTATAAAAACATTTTGACACAAAGTATGTCAGACTTGCAGACATATTCTCGTTTGAATGATGACCCTCATTTGAATAGAGCTAATTACCCAGAAATGTATTACTAGCTCCACTATGTGCATTATTACATACATACGACTAGCTATCCCAGAGAGATTTACATCTACACACACTGGGAACATTGTGAGGCACCGCCTCCTGATAATCACCCCAATTTTTTAAGGACATTCCCCTACTTCCAAAGTAAGGACAGATCACACCCTTCAGCTTTCCATTTTTCACTGGAGCCACAACAGTTTCAAAATAATCTAATTACCACTAAGAAACGAATTTAGGCCACTGAGTTTAGTCAGAATCTGGTTATTCAAGGATATGAGTAGTGGAAAAACAATATAGATGAGAAAAGCATTTGGGGGGGGGCAAAGTTTGGCAGCTCGAGGGCAAAGAAATGCTGTTGCGTTTATGCATAATTCGGAAGGAAATTATATTTTTTAACAAAACTGTCCAACAGACTACCTATCTGGGATTTGGAACAATGAAGGGCCTGAAGAGGCCCTCTATACCCAAGGTTAACCTAACCATGTTCACGAACTGGCAACTTCAAATAAAAGAGACTAAATAAATAACTTCAAATAAAAGAGACTTTCATAAGTGAAATGGTTCAAAATGGAACCTAAAATTTCACAAAAAATGAAGGGTTTGGACTTATCATTCATTTACCTGTATGCATTTTTCCTTTCCAGCACTCTGGGACATAAAGGTAACCGTCCACATCATCCTTAACACACCAGCACCTGTAGTAGTTACCACATACAGTGGAGGCAAACTATGCCAAAGAATGCGGGAGCATTTTAGCCTGTCAGCTGTGAAAGACCATTTTCCCTGATTAAAAAAAAAATGATTTTTCTGACTTCCTCTTGGGACCAAGTCCTAGCAGAAATACAGATTCCTGGCAAATGGAATATATGCAATATATAGTAAGTTAAATACTCGGAGAAAGAGACTGCAGAACATATTAGGCAGATGGACCAAGAAACTTTATAAGCAGTCTTTATTTAAAGTTATCGACAATGGAATGCATACACTTTCCAACAGAGTGTACTCACGAAATCATATATTGTCCTCAGCCTTAGACCTCATGAGAGGAGATCTGGATTTGTTACAACATGAACAGGCGCAATTGTGAACCATTATACATCTGAATTGGGCATTACCAACACTCAGATCAGGTGTTGTGGCTTGGCAACTCCTAAACGAAACAGCCATCTTTGAACCTTACAATTTGACATCAATCTATAGAACAATGGCGAAAAATGAGTCCACATACACATTGGTAAACATGGGGCAAATAGATGAGGCTCCTTTCACTGTTAGTGACATCTTTTACTCTTTTAGGTAATTTATGAACTGTTTTTATGTAATGTTTGAAAATGTGCTTTTATGACTTAATTGCCGAATAAAGCTGATTGAATTGAATTGACATCCCACCTATCATCTGGTTGAAACATGGTACTATTTCTATACCTATTACCACATATTATTTTCAAAACTGCCAGAAGTACACACCCCTGAGTTGGTGCGAAGCAACGCATAATACACAATTGTTTATTCATGGAAGTTTCCCTGTTCCCATATTTTTTTTAATGAAAACGAGGATGACCTTGTGTTTATCAGTACTGACAATGGCACAAATTATTTGGGGCACTCCCTTTTATGTGTGATTCTATCAACGTTCCCGGCATGTGTAGCTCTTCTATGCCATGGTTGAACTGTATCTTATCTGTAAACCCCACTATGTCCATCCCTACACATCATGAACTACTAAACAACAGTTCTTATTTATTGTTAACCAATGTTACTTGCTGTGTCTTGGAACCAGGCCATCCCTACCTGATGACCGCTTCAAAAAAAATACAGTGTTGTGGAAGAACCTTGTATTCCCTTCCTAAACATGAAATCGGACATGTTGTTTTTCCTCATATTAGTATTAAGGACATGCATCTTGACAACCTAAATAAGCTATTGTCAATTTTATCGCAAAAGATGTGCCATTGACTTCATCAGCCAAAGTATATAATCTGCAGACAGCCAGAACTGCTTCAGAAATACAGAGGCGGATGTACACACAGTACTGCACACACTTTGCGGATATTGTTCAGACAATATTAAACTCATCTGTGGCCACTTGTGCTGCACATCTTTTTAAGAACTTCGATCTAGTCTGGTGACTGGGTTCAAAGCTGTATTTGGACTTATTTCCTAACTTTTTTCACTCTCTGTTTTCCAGTATTTTTGGAGGAGCCCTAATCATTCTACTGCTAATCAGCTGTTGTGTTTCTGCCTTCTTTCTTTCCCACCGTTTTTCTTGCTGCATCTTCCTCCTGCTTCCCGCATTTGCCAGCCCCGTCCACCACCTCTCAGCGCCCCTTCCTCTGCCCAGGACCTACTTAATGGAGGACACAACATGACTGCGCCACTGTCAGAGTCCCACAAGTCTTACCTTATACTTGTGAAGCGATCCTGCAGAGGCGACATGAACCACCACCACCGTCTCCCACCTTACCCTAGTCAATGCGTGGATACTGACCAGGATAGAGGGGGTACCAGGGGTAGAAGCCAGACAAGGAGAAGTACAAGTAACAAGTCTGGGGGCCTCACTACGTCTCTGGAGTCTTCCTTGAAGCTAGGTCTGTAATGGATGATAAGGGAACAACTGTTACTTCAATGCTTCCCAAAACTCCCTCCCGCTCTAAGGATTGTCAGACCCACTTGACTATAGGATTACCTCATTCGTGAGACCCGTTGAGACATCCGTGGCAAACGACAAACCAGCACTCCTGCGCCAGTAACCAATATGCACGTATGTGCAATTAATCTGCACGGGGAAATGCTCCGGCGTGTGAGAACCAAGATAAGAAAAAAACAGCACTCCTGCGCAAATAATAAAGTTGGCCTGCAGAGTAGCCCACCTAACACACTCCTGTGTGCAAGTGGCAAGGAACAAGGAACAAGGCTTCTACGGAGATAAACAGGCTCGTAAGACGCCTGTACATGAGGACAGTCCAGGCTAGTCAGCGCTCTTGCACGTGAGAACCAAAATAACAAAACCAGCTCTCCTACGCAAATTATAAAGTAGACCTGCAGAGTAGCCCACCTAACACACTCCAGTGTGCAAGTGGCAAGGAACAAGGAACAAGGCTTCTACGGAGGTAAACAGGCGCTTGGCAGGCAGCAGCAGTCACAAATGGCACCAGAGAAGGGAGAAACTTCGCAAGGTACGATACCTGAAGGAGGGTGGTCTCAGGATCAGCGTATCTTCTGCGGTGGCATCGGCGTTAATCCAAAGCGCTGGGGCAGCCGGAATCCCCGTCTGTTAAGCGCGTCCGCCCGGAAGTGAGGCATGGTGACGTCCGCTTCTGGTTCCAGGAGCATAGTCCGCTAACCCGATTTCCCCTCGGGCAGCGGTAGTGACGCTCTGCGTGAGTGCGGAGGTCACGCCACCAGCGCGCAACCATGACAGCACCCACCACCAAACAGGACCCCCACCCAACAGCCGGCCGATCACACCGGGGTGGCAGGGCGAGGACTACCGGGATGACCCACATGGAAGGCCCGAACCAACCGGGAAGCGTGGCGGACATGCGACAAGGGCTCCCAAGACCTCTCCTCCGACCATACCCTCTCCAGTCCACCAGATAGTAGAGCCGTCCCCGGGTCCTCCGAGAGTCAAGAATAGCCCGGACCTTGTATTCAATGTGGTCACCCCTAAGAACGGGAGAAGGAGGAGAGGAGGCCACACAGTCAGGGTGCGTGGCCCGTAGGAGGGAAACGTGAAATACAGGATGGACTTTCATGTGAGGGGGCAGAGAGAGTTTCATGGAAACACGATTGACCACCTTTGCAATGACGTAGGGACCCATGTATCGGGGCAGCAGTTTCTTGGAACCATGAGAATTGAGATGCCGTATGGATACCCACACCCTGTCACCCGCCTTGTACCGTGGCTCTGCCTGTCTGTGCCTATCTGCGGACTGTTTGTAGGATTCTTTAGCTTTGGCCAGTTCAAATCGGGCTTGTTGCCAGAGATCACGAAGAAAGCCATGGTAAGCCTGCACTGTGGGTAAGGGACTGTTCAGTGGCACCTCCCAGGGAACCGTACGGGGATGACGCCCTTGGAGGCAAAAGAATAGGGACATGCCTATAGCGGAATGTTTGCTGTTGTTGTAGGCGTATTCCACCAGCCATAGTACCTCCGACCAGTCTTTTTCCACGGACAGCAATAAACATCGGAGATATTGGTCTAAGGTCTGATTAGTCCTCTCCGCCTGTCCATCGGTCTGGGGGTGATATGCTGTGGACAAGCGCACTTCCATGTTCAGAATGCGGCACACTTCATTCCACAACTTGGACACGAACTGGGAGCCTCTGTCCGTGATCACAACGGACGGGATACCATGTAATCGCACCACGTTGTGCATGATGATCACTGCCAAGTCAGCTGCTGAGGGTAGTTTTGTCAGGGGAACGAAATGAGCCATCTTGGAGAGGAGGTCCACTATGGTGAGAATGGTGGTGCATCCCGCCTTAGTTCTGGGCAGCTCAACTATAAAGTCCATGGAGATGGTATGCCAAGGGTACGGAGGCGCAGGGATAGGATGCAACAATCCCACTGAGGGTTGAGATGTGCTTTTTCCTTGTGCGCAGATGGCGCATCGTGCTATATAGGTGTGTACGTCAGCGTCCATGGTAGGCCACCAGAAATGCCTCAGCAGCAGGTCCATAGTCTTATGACTGCCTGGGTGGTTGGATAGGGGATGATCATCGCACATGTATAGGGCTTGTTGTTGGTGGGTCGTTAGTGGTAAGAAGTAACGATCTCCCTGGTATATGAATCCTTCCAGAGCGGTGAGCCCTTTAATCTCACCTGTCCAAGATGAGGTTTCTTTCTGTTGCAAGTCATCGTGCAGTTGGGTTAAAAAGCCAGAAGACAGTATGAGCCCCTGGAAACATCGTTTCGGAATGATTGGAGCCGGCTCAACCATGGTTGTGATGTCTTCAGTATCCTCGAGACGTGACAGAGCATCGGCCTTGGCATTGTCCTTGCTGGGTCGATATGTGATGAGAAAATCATAGTCGTTGAAGAATAACGTCCAACGCAGCTGCCGAGAGGTCAGGGCCCATGCAGAATGAAGGAATTGGAGGTTCCTATGGTCTGTGTATATGGTTACAGGATGTTTAGCGTCTTTGAGGTACTGGCGCCATTCCTCGAAGGTGGCCTTTATGGCCAATAGCTCGCGGTCAGAGATCGTGTAATTACGCTCGGCTGGCTGTAGTCTCCTGGAGTAGTACGCCACGGGGTGCAACAGGCCCGTGTTGGTGTCTCTTTGGGACAACACCCCTCCCAGGGCGTCTTGGGAGGCATCGGCTTCCACTATGAAAGGCCGCTCTGGGTCTGGATGTATTAAGACAGGGGCTGTAGTGAACCTCGTCTTCAGGGTTTGGCAGGCATGTTCGGCCTTATGGTCCCATCCAAAGCGGACGCCTTTGCGCAGTAAGCATGTGATGGGGGTGACGATCCTAGAGAAACCAGTGATAAAACGGCGGTAGTTAGCAAACCCCAGGAACCGTTTTACTTGTTTCACGGAAGCAGGGGAAGGCCATTGCAGTATAGCCTCGACCTTCTTGGTGTCCATTGTAATCCCCTCAGGAGTGATGATGTGTCCCAGAAACTCAACCGCAACGGCGTGAAAGACGCTTTTCTCCAACTTGACATACAATCCGTGGTGTTGTAATCGTTGTAAGACGATGCGTACATGTTGTATGTGTTCTGCTATTGTCCTGGAGAAGATCAAGATGTCATCGATGTAAACGATGCAAAACAGATCGATGAAATCCCTCAGCACTTCGTCGATGAAATACTGGAAGGCCGCCGGAGCGTTGCAGAGTCCGAAAGGCATGACCTGGTATTCGTAGAGACCATACCTGGTCCGAAACGCGGTCTTCCACTCGTCACCCTTTCGGACCCTGACAAGATGATAGGCCCCACGGAGATCCATCTTGGTGTAGATGTTGGCGTCTTTCACCTGGTCCAGCAGGTTAGATATCAGAGGTAACGGATACCTATTTTTTATCGTCCCCTTCCTTCTTGGCCACGAAAAAGAGAGGAGATGACACAAGCGATCTGGAGTGGCGTATGAACCCATTGCGTAGGTATTCGTCAAGATAAACACGGAGGTGCTCGTTTTCCTTTTCGGTGAGGGAGTATATACGACTACGGGGCAACTTGGAACCAGGAATCAAGTCTATTCTGCAGTCGAAGCTTCGATGCGGAGGTAGGGTGTTTGCCCCCTTCTTGTCGAAAACTGTCGCCAGGTCTAGGCAGTGGCGGCTGGTCCATAGGGGGCGCTAGGGCAGCGCACCACTTAGCAGAATCAGCACGAAAAACTGCTCACAGGCAGCAAGAAATGTAAGCAGACGGCAGATGCAATTCGTCTGTTTACATTTCCGGCCTGTGCTGGCAGCTGCTTCACAGACTCAAGTGCGCATGAGTCATGGTAACAGCGCACGCACACACGCAGGCGAGAGCAGCAGGAGTCCAGAACTGGACTCCGAATGCGCATCTGCGAAAAGGGCCCTTTTTATTTCAGCACCCCACTCCATTGACAATACATTAGGTATGCTGCGCATGCCTAGTGAAGTGCAGGAGTCTCAAGATAGGATCCTGCTCGGGCGGTGACGTACAGTCGCCCCATGCCCTGTCAAATGGCAGGATACAGATGAGTAGCTGCCCCCAGTCACATCCAGACTTATGATTTGCCAACATCTGTGAGAGGACTCGGAGACGTGATGCGACGCGGGACCGGCGGAGGTGATGCCTCATCCTGGTGGTAAGTTTATTTGTTTTTATTTTGTTTTATTATTCCCCCCCTCCATTGCCAGTGCCTTGTGTTAGCGTGAGTACAGAGTGCCTCACTGCCTCGTGATAATTTTAGTACTCAGTGCCTCACGATACTGCGTGCACGGTGCCTGGTGATACTCGAGTGCTTTGGGTTTGTGTGAGTACACACAGTACCTCGCGATACCGTGAGTACGCACTCAGTGCCTCCGTGATAGTGCGTGCACGTGCCTGGTGATACTCTAGAGTGCTTTGGGTTTGTGCGAGTACACACAGTACCTCGGCTTGTGATACTGTGAGTACGCACTCAGTGCCTCAGTGATACTGCAAGCAGGGTGCCTAGTGATGCTATTATCCAGAACGATGGCTCAGCGGGTTAGCATTCTGTGATTTATCTACTGATCCGAAGCCCGCTGCCCCTAACCACATGACACCACTTGCTGTTATTGTTACTAATTAAAAACAGTAACCAGCATATTGTCAGCCTTATAAATATAAAATATTATGTGTTCCTCTGGCGTCCTCAGGGGAAGTCAGCAACTGAAGTCCGTTTTAAAGTCACGGATCTATGGACGAGATAAGGGGAGGAGAGTGGGGAGAAACGAATGAGAGGTGGCCAGGATGAAGCCTGAGGAGAGGGAAGGAAGAAGAATGTAGGAAAAGGACAGAGTAAGATGCGAGACGAAGCAAGACGAAAGAGGACAGGAGGAAAGATAGTGACTGCTGATCTTTTGTGACAGACAGCAATAAGAGCTAAGGAAGCGACATCGGTGAGAGGTAAGGGAAGCAACAGAGGGGAGATGGAAGCAACAGCGCTAAGAGGGAATGACGGCGACAGCGGCGAGAGGGAAGGAAGCATCAGCGTGAGAGGGAAGGGAGGGGCAGTGGTGAGAGGGGAAGCGACGGTGGGGAGAGGAAAGGAAGTGACAGCAGTAAGAGGAAAGGGAAGCGACGGCAATTAGAAGGAAGAGACAGCGGCGAGAGGGAAGGAAGCATCAGCGTGAGAGGGAAGGGAGGGGCAGTGGTGAGAGGGGAAGCGACGGTGGGGAGAGGAAAGGAAGTGACAGCAGTAAGAGGAAAGGGAAGCGACGGCAATTAGAAGGAAGAGACAGCGGCGAGAGGGAAGGAAGTGCCAACAGGGAAAGGAAAGCGCAGATGCAGGCCCAACTGAATATCACCGGAAAATAAAGTTTTTACATTTAGTTTACCCTTATAAGAAACCTTTAATAACTGACTCGGGTTCAGGCCTGCCTTTTATGAGCTATAACCAGTATAGCTAATCTTCACTCCAAGCATAGCCATAAACACTCCTAAGTCCAGGTTACTGGGCTTGCCCTCGTGCTTTTTTAATTGCTACATCTTTTTCAAGCAGCGATAAATTCGATAATACATATGTTTCTAATATCACAGTGTACTGCATAGTTATATCTGTCCAACTGATGGCATGTTTCTTGAAGTCCTTATTTTAATATAACCGAGAGTTTGCTTAAACAGTGAGCCGTCACAGATTATTTTAAAGGGCTGACAAGTCTGCAATTGTGCATTCTGGGACTTGTAGTTCTTGTAATGCAATCTCCAGAATGCAAAGAAAACTGTACCCTAGCTACTCTGCGATGGATCTGGAAAGCTATTTAATTGGTATGAAAGGTTATTATTCGGCACAGGGATCCAGACTCTCACGAGTACACTTGTGATGCTACATAGGGTAGAAGTCTTTTTTTGCTCAGGTGAAAACACACTGCATTCACTTCGTGCCAGGGAGGTATATTTAATATTAGATCGAGCTTGACATTCATACTAGCAGGAGCTGATATCTGAGAGCTCTGATTGAGGTTTGCTGCTGACAGACAGGCTGGTGCACTACTTGCCTTGCAATGCCTGCCTGCATCTTTCCAAAGTGTGGCTGTGACCATGTGACATGATCTGTATGTATCGTTCTCTCTAGATGCATATATAGTAATGATACATAGTTCAGCGAAGGACTGAATCTGGGGTGTCTGTTTATGATAAACCTGAGGATGAAATAAAAAGAATAAAAAGATGGGACTGTGATTGTTAGCAGTGCTGCTTAGCAGAATGTACGAAACAGACATTCAGCTCTGCTTGTATGGACCTGACTCTGTGATTGCATCCTGCCTGGCCTTTGTGTGCCGGTGGCAATGCTGGAGACCAACACAGTCAGTACGTACCATGATGTGCACTCATAGTGAGTCACTGCAGGATGCCGTTTTATGCTCCCATATATGCTAATAGAGGCACGAGTTGTAATTTCCTCAATAAAAGGGCTCAGTTAACATTTCGCACTGGCCCACTCATTATCTAATTAATATGTTCAAATACGTCTGACTGCAAGCGCGGCATAGGTCGTGTTAACTTTCTGCACACTGTTCAGAAACACATGTACGCCAGCAGCACGTTAAACAAACAGTTAAGGAGGCGGTGCCAGCTTCATTACATGATTTGCATTGTAGGTGCTGCCCTTAGACTACAGAACTGATATTGCAGAACAGGCCTGCAGCCGCCTTATACATCAGTTCACTCAATATCTCAGGCCAGAACACATTGGAACAGTTTTTCATTCCTGATCACCCATCCTTTGAACAGTCACACCAGCAGCACTATGAATTATGCTGCAATAGAGAGCTCTAGAGCTGAGGCTGAAGGCACTGAGAGTTTCTCACAGTGTGTGCCAGTCAGTCAAAAATGTGTTCGGAATACATGCCCATCCAATCCTTGGCCTCTCTGTCTCATGTACTCCTGTTGTAATTGTGATTCTGTGCAAATGGGTGTGATGGGACCCCTATTATGGGGGTGCACAGTCTTCAAAATAATAACAAGGCGAAAGTAAATGAAAATGCAGTGCTAGCTGGCTCCTCAAGTCATCCCTAACTGTTACGCCTCACCACTTTCAAATGTCACCAGCCACCACTGGGTCTAGGTACACATCTGGTACGTTTCCTTGTAGGGTCATGACGGTTCTGGTGAGGGGCAGCTCGTGGGCCTGTACTTCCGTCGTACTAGTGGAACCCGACTGTGGGTAACAGAGAGAAGTACAATGATCCGAATCTAATCGCACAACCCTGGACACCCAATCAATCCGTGGATTATGTTCCACTAACCATGGAAGTCCCAGTATCAAGCGGAACTGTGGTGCGTCGATGACATCAAAGGCAATGGATTCCGTGTGGTTGTTCCTGAATGTCATCTCTAGGAGCTCAGTTTGAAAACGGATGAGACCAGAGGTAAGATCCGTACCGTCCACTGCCTTTACTGTTTTCGGTGTTTTCTTCTGTACGGTGGCCATACCCATACCCCCCATAAACTGGTTGTCAATAAAGTTTCCAGTGGCTCCCGAATCGATAAGGGCTGTTACCTGCCATACCAGGCCCGTCCGTGTATGTAAGGTCACTTCCACGCCTAGATGATGGCAACCTTCACAAATGCCAGGGGTCGGTATGTTGATGGATGAATAACCCAGTAGCCGGACCCCACAGCCTACTGGGTTTCCCCGTTTCCCGACCAGTCACCTTTGGAAACAGGAAGAACAAAGGGTTTCTTTCCCCTTGGTTTAGATGGCTTCCCTGGACATTCCCTAACGCAGTGTCCGCTTTTGCCACAATACAAACACTGGTTCTGTCTTCTCCTTTTCTCCCGTTCTTCTCTGGTGAGGGGCCCACGAACGGTTCCTATCTGCATCGGCTCTGGTGTGTCAGGGGTTGACACAGAGTCATCTGCGGTTTTTTCTTTACGCGTCAGGAATCGAGAATCACCGCCTCTGTTTCTGTCAGTCTTCCGTTCCTGTAGTCTGAAGTTTAGCTTCACCACCAAATCAATAAAAGCGCCTATGTCTTCTGGATGATCCGGTATTTGGGAAAGCAGGTCCTTCATCTCATCCCGCAAGCCCCTGTAAAACACCGACACTTTCTTGGACTCAGGCCAGCGAGCTTCAATCACCAATCTACTGAAGGTGGTGATGTAATGCAGCAAGTCCGTGTTCCCTTGTTTTAATCCGAGCAGTTCATTATCTGCGGCCTGCACAAAGGTGTGGCGGGCGAACATCCTTCGCATGGTGTCTTTGAAGGCTGGAAGGTTGTATAACATGGGGTCGTCGTTCTCCACCAAGGGTATGGACCACTGGGAAGCATCACCTCCCATATAGGAGAGGATAAAGGCGATTTTAGATGCGTCGTTCGGGAAAGCTGAGGCTCGGGCCATGAAGTGCAGGTGACACTGATGAAGGAAGACGCTATACTTCGTGCTGTCGCCATAAAAGCGTTCGGGAGGAGCCAGCTGTACTGTATGAGGGCCTACCACCTGGATGGTGGTGTCCTGAGCGGGAGCTGTGGCAGAACCACCGGGTTGGAACAAGGGTGGTCTCAACAACCCTTCCTGTTGCACCCTGGCTGTAGGGAACTGTCCCCAGGGCCCTGTTCCGCTAGCTGCAACTTGTGACTGTAATGCCGTGATATCCTGACGTATACTGTGGTTTTCCACCTGCATGGTGGCAAGGATGGCTGCGATGTCCTGTAGTGTGATCTCGGGGTCACCCATGTCGCCCGGGCAAGATAGACTACGTGGGCTTTGGATTCTGTCAGAGTCCCACAAGTCTTACCTTATACTTGTGAGGCGATCCTGCAGAGGCGACATGAACTACCACCACCGTCTCCCACCTTACCCTAGTCAATGCATGGATACTGACCAGGATAGAGGGGGTACCAGGGGTAGAAGCGAGACAAGAAGAAGTACAAGTAACAAGTCTGGGGGCCTCACTACGTCTCTGGAGTCTTCCTTGAATCTAGGTCTGTAATGGATGATAAGGGAACAACTGTTACTTCAATGCATCCCAAAACTCCCTACCGCTCTAAGGATTGTCAGACCCACTTGACTATAGGATTACCTCATTTGTGAAACCCGTTGAGACATCCGTGGCAAACGACAAACCAGCACTACTGCGCCAGTAACCAATATGCACGTATGTGCACTTAATCTGCACGGGGAAATGCTCCGGCGTGTGAGAACCAAAATAAGAAAAAAACAGCGCTCCTGCGCAAATAATAAAGTTGGCCTGCAGAGTAGCCCACCTAACACACTCCTGTGTGCAAGTGGCAAGGAACAAGGCTTCTACGGAGAAAAGTTGACTCGTAAGACACCTGTACATGAGGACAGTCCAGGCCAGTCAGCGCTCTTGCACGTGAGAACCAAAATAACAAAACAAGCGCTCCTGCACAAATTATAAAGTAGACCTGCAGAGTAGCCCACCTAACACACTCCTGTGTGCAAGTGGCAAGGAACAAGGAACGAGGCTTCTACGGGGGTAAACAGGCGCTTGGCAGGCAGCAGCAGTCACAAATGGCACCAGAGAAGGGAGAAACTTCGCAAGGTACGATATCTGAAGGAGGGTGGTCTCAGGATCAGCGTATCTTCTGCGGTGGCATCGGCGTTAACCCAAAGCGCTGGGGCAGCCGGAATCCCCGTCTGTTAAGCGCGTCCGCTCTCGGAAGTGAGGCATGGTGACGTCCGCTTCCGGTTCCAGGAGCATAGACCGCTAACCCGATTTCCCCTCGGGCAGCGGTAGTGACGCTCTGCGTGAGTGCGGAGGTCACGCCACCAGCGCGCAACCATGACAGCCACTGGCACTCCAAAGACAAGCCTGTCTGCATCTGGACCACGCCTAGCGCCAGGACCCTTGGCTCTCCTGCTGCTTGTAGATACACTGCCGCTGAGCTCTTAGCCCTGGACCACAGACTTCATAACAGCTGCTACCACACCTCTCCACAATCAACGGTAGGACCTTTTCCTGCAGAGGCTGCCTCTTCTTCTGCAACATCGGAGCACCAGCATGCACGACTACTACCACCATGTCGACCACAACCGCTTCAGAACAACTCCACAGCTCAATGCATGGTCACTCTGCAAGCACACCACCAAGATCAGAGACACCATCACCTCCGACGTCCTCTTCCTCACCGAGAGCTGGCTCAACCCCGCATCCATGCCTGACATCGCCTCAGCAACGCCTGACAGCTACAAGATATATTCAGAAAAATGTCGGGGTTTACCCAAATTACCCTCTTATGCCTGGGTAAAGAACAATACAGCAATAAAATCAGAAATGGCCAGGAGGAAAGAATATATAAATTTTGCTCTTCAATAGGGGACTGTGTATTCCTCTATTATCAGTACATAGTCCTGTCATTCATTACGTTTCATTTTAACAAAAGAAACAATCACATACCAAAGAACAAATTATTACATAATTTAATTAACGTAATCTTGATTCACTTCATCAAAATTTTCAGACTTCTTTCAACAAACCATATACATATATATATACACACATACAACACTTATATACTAATGACAAAAAGTTCACAAAGATTATAGGTTCCTTCCACCCGATTAGTCGAAAAGAAAGTGTTCACCTATTCCATACAGGGAATACACTTCGAGGTAGTCTCATTTACGCAATTGGTTCTAATCTCTCCAGAAACTTAATCGGAAAATTGTGCATAAAAATATTTTCAAACTAAATAAAAAAATATCTCATCAGACTCCTCTTAAAATAAAGAGTAAAATGTATATATTCTTTCCTCCTGGTCATTTCCTACGGCAACAAGATAGCACAACCAGACCACATCAACAAACATGGAAGTGAAATCACCATCATCCAAAAATAAACCATCCACTGCACCACCACAGCAGACGACACCACCCCGATCATGGAACACATCAAGTTCCAACTCCATACCCATGGCAAAATCACCTTCAGAGTCACCCTCGCTTACAGACCTCCAGGACCTCGCCCCAGCATCTGCAACCTATCCCTGAATTTATCGCTCTGCTCGCCATTGACTCTAAACACTATATCTTCCTGGAAGACCTCAATTTTCACCTCAACGACCTTAACGACACCAACATCTCCAACCTCCTCGAAAGTATGTACAATATAGGCCTCAGGCAACTGGTCACCAACCCCACCCACATTGCAGGACACACACTCGACCCCCATCTTCTAGCGACAGTCAAGTACAGCCATGTCACCTGGGCAGACCATGCCATTGTCCAATTCACCATCATAGGCTCCCCCAGCCCCACCACCAAGCTGCCCAGCACCTCACACCATAGCTGGAACAAAGTATCAGAGAGCCTGATGTCCTCAACACCTCTCACCCTGACACTGCAACCAACCTAGAACAGGCTGTCAAGAACTTCTACGCCTGGATCACCAACAACACCGACAGTCGCCCCCATCAAGCCCTTCAAACTCAAGCGATCGCCCAAACAGACCAGTTGGTGCACCACAGAAAACCACAAAACGCAACTGCAAGCGAATGGGAAGGAAATGGCACACCAGCAAGGAACCCACAGGCTGAGCATCCCTCAACCAATACCATCAACTCCTGAAATAAAATAAAAGAAGCGTCCTTGCCGACCACATCAAAGCCAGTTCTAACAACAGCAAAGAACACTTCAGCATAGTCAGAAAGTACTCCAGCCCCTCAACCACCGATAAAATCATCACCCCTTCCCAGGAACTCTGCCAAACCCTGGCTTCTTCCATGATAAGATCTCCACCATCTACAAATACTTCGAACCCCAACCCATCGCCTCTGACATCATCAGCCTCCTCGCTCCCACAGACGCAAACCCTAAAACTCTGCTCACCACATGGGACCAGCTCGCCACTCAAAACACCATAGCCATCTTGCACTCCTTCCACTCCTTCCACTCAAGAACACCTACGGACCCCTGATCAGCAACAAGCCCACCGCCATCTTCAATGCATCCATCACAATGGCCACCTTCCCCAAATAATGAAAACACATGAACCCATTCTCCAGAAACCGTCTGCGAATCCAGTGGATTCAAGAACTACTGACCCATGTCTCTGCTCCCCTTTCCTGCCAAAGTCCTCAAAAAGGCCATCAACCGCCAACTCACAGAACACCTGGAGAACAACAATGTCTGCACACCTTCCAATCAGGTTCCACATCAACCACAGCAACGAAACTGCCCTGATCGCTGCCACCGACATCATCAGAACCCTCCTTGACCGGGAAGAAATGGCAGTCCTGATCCTCCTCGACCTCTCAGCAGCTTTCAACACCATATCCCGCAACCCACTTATCAAGAGACTTCACCACATTGGAATCCAAGGATATGCCCTCAAATGGATCTCCTCCTTCCTGACTGGAAGAATGCATAGAATCTGCCTACCAGCTTTCACCTCGGAACCTAACGACATCATCTGTGGCATCCCTCAAGGCTCGTCCCTCAGCTCTACACTGTTCAACACCTACATAACCCCCTTGGCCAACATAGCCTGAACATATGGACTAAACATCATATCCTACGCCGAAGACATCCACCTCATCCTCTCACTATGAGATGCCTCCACTGCGATGGCCAACTTCCACATGTGCATGATGAGAGTCGCAGACTGGATGAAAGACAAATGTCTAAAACGCAACACAGACAAAATGGAAATACTTATCTTCGGGAACACCACTTCCTCGTGGAGCAATGTCTGGTGGCCTTCCAAACTAAGATCGACACCCAGTTTGACAGACCATTCCCGCAACCTTGCCATCCAGGACAAAAAGCTCACCATGAAAAACCATATCAACGCAGTCTCCTCCGTCTGCTTCCTCACCCTTCGCATGCTTTGTAAGATCTTAAAATGGCTCCCCGTCAACACCAGATGAACAGTCACTCACGCCGTAGTCACCAGCCTGCTGGACTACGGCAACGCACTCTATGTAGGAATCACCTTGCATTCCTGAAGAGACTGCAGACCATACAGAATTCAGCAGCCAGACTCATCTTCAACCTCACAAAGCGAACCCACATCACCCCCCCACCTCAAGAAGCTCCAATGGCTCCCCATTCATAAGAGATTTTAATTCAAGATGCTGATCCACACCTGCAAAGCCCTACATAACCAAGAACCAGCATACACCAACCACCGCCTGAACTTCCACCCAACCTCCAGACACATGTGTTCTGCCTCCCTCTCCCTCACTCACACTCCCCGCATTTGCCAAAGCAACTGTAGAGGACGCTCCTTCTCCTACCTCGCTGCGAATTCATGGAACAAACTTCCCCTTCACCTCCGGACCTCATCCTCTCTGTTGAAATTCAGGAAGGGACTCATGACAAACGGGCTCTCATGTACTACATTGACAGAACCAAGCCATTCGCAAAGCTGACCAGTTGTTCATAGCTTTCCTAAACCCCACAAGGCCAGTTTATCTCCCAAACAATCGTTGCCAGATTGCTAGTCATGTGCATCCAAACTTGCTATCATAAAGCTAAAGGAACCCACTGTGTTACCCCCAGGGAGCACTCTGTGCACACAAAGAAAGTTCTTGTCCATCACAACACAGTCTCTCCAATAGAAGATATACCCTTGAAATATTACTTCAACTATCTAAGGAAATAATGTGTGGCTGTAGGAAGGCAATGCTTCAGGGATTGGGCTGTGCAAATTTTACTACATGGAGAGGTCCAACAGGTTCTGATTCAGTCTAGAGCGTCAACATTTGCAAACTCCTTCGAATGCAGTCTAAATGCATCTAAAATGTCAGCCAGGCAACTTTTGGTTTAAATTTCTTTTATTGGTTTTACACACGAAAAGAACAAACGAGCCATTGTGCTCCACAATCATCAGGTTACACCCCGGCATATTACTATAATGTACTTCAGGCATGAACAAACAAACAAAAGGGAAAACAGACCCCCCCCCACCCCCCTCCTCCTCCTCAAAGGAAAGCCAACCCGATAGAATAAAGGAAAGTACACCAGTCCAATGACCAATCTCCATAGTTTACTGGGTGACGGATGTAGCAGAGGCACGCGTTGAGGGAGGATCCGCCAATCTTAACAATCTAAGATATTTGGGACAGGTGAGCTCCGTAAATTCGGAAGTCAATAGCGCGAGGAAGGCTGGTCACAAGTCGTGAAAGGAAGCCCCGGGGTTGCATAAAGAGAGAGAAGTATTCTCCAACACCTAAAATGGACCATAATTTTGAAGCCAGCCTAGGCGCGTATGGACTGCCGTGGAACGCCAGTGTGTCAGGACGTCCTGGACTGCCGCACCTAAGGTTAGCGCTATTTGTTTGCCTCTCCTAGATGCAAGCGGGAAGGTGATGGCATTGGGGAGGCCCAGGAGAATGTACACCGGGAATCATGGGACCTGAGTATCAAAGTGGGAGCCGACCACATCTAGGGTTTGTTGCCAATATGTCCTCAGGACAGGGCAATCCCAAAGTAAGTGGGTAAGGGTGCACAGCGGGCTACGTGAAGGGTTACCCCTGTGAAGCCTCACCGGAGTTAAGTACCAATAGGTGGCCAACTTAGTGGCTGTTGGACCCGGCCTCGTGGCGTGGTCCCGAACCCTCCTACCCGACCCGACGGGGGCAGCCCCCACCCTTCGGGGTCCCTCCGGATTGTACCTTGCTACCCGCACCAGCCTACGCGACACGGCTCGCCCCGGCCTCGGCCCCAGCGAAGCCCCGACATCGAGGCACCAAGATCCGGCCAGGGGCGCACCAAGTGGCCACTCCACCGATCCCGGAGGAGGGGAGTTTCGATGGGACCCCCAACCGGCCCCCAACGCCTGGTTTCTATCGCCCTCCGGCCTTCCTGGGCGCTGGCGCCTCTCCCGCTGGGTGTCTGGCCTCTCCCATCCCGGCCCCTCCGCCCCCCAGGCGCAAGGGTCCGGACATCAAAGGGGTCCAGACCTATATCTGGGGCTGCCTCAAACCAGGACAGCAGTTGTATCCTGGAGTCAAGAGCCCTGCTGACCTCGTCGCGGCTCGACCTCGCAGAAGTAAACCATCGGAGCCCTGCTGACCTCGTCGCGGCTCGACCTCACCGCAGCAATCCCCCGAGCCCTGCGGACGACGTCCCGGCTCCCGGAACCCCCCCCCCCCGGCTCGAGGATTGAGAGCTAGGCGCAGGGTGTTCCAGTACCAGGCTAAGACTGAGACTGTCCCGCTACCCCATCCCAACCAGACTTTGAGACTCTTTTGGATACCTCGATCCACCTGTAAATATTGCCACAGAAATCTGCCTTGAGAACCGATAAAAACTTATAAGAATAAATACCCTGGCTGTGTCCCTTTGTGGTGGTGGGGTTGCTTGGCTGATACGATCATAGGAGAAGGACCTTGCCCAGAAGGCTTCTCAGCGGCGCTCGGCTACTCGCCTACGGAACGGTGGCCCTCGGGGTGGTCAGTCCGACACCATCGGGCTCCCGGAGGGCGCCCTTCTAACATTGGTGGCCAGCGGTGCGATCCGAGCCCGATGCAGATCGTACAGCGAGTAACTCACCCACTACCTACCTAGACACAGGGTAACCATAAACGACCAACAGACCACCCCAACCGCGGAGTTCCGACAAGAACGGTTGGAGGAATATACACATAAGGAACTAAAACAGTTTTGTAAAGACAAAGGCATCGCGACCACCGGATTAAACACAAAAGAGGACCTGCAAAAAGCCCTAAAGACCTGGGTAGAGTCCGAAGCGGCCTCCCCCCAAACCGAAGAAAACCCGGTGCCAAACGTACACCGTCAACCAACCGCAGCCCCGGCAGAGGGGAGGGCAACCAGCATAGAGACCGGCCTCTCCCCGGAAGAGATACGAGAACGGGAGAGGGTCAAGACCCACGAGTTAGAGCTCGCCCGACTCCGCCTGGACGGCGAACTCCTACTAGCCAAAAAGAAATTGGCCCTAGAGCAACTGCGGCTGCAAGAAGAGATAGAGGAGAAAAAGCGGCACCGAGAACTGGAAGAGAGGAGGCTAACCCTCGAGCATGAGCGGGGCCTTAAAGAACTTGAAATCAAGTCCAGAAGTGGAGAGACCGGCACCCCCGGAAACCGAGACACCCCCACACCGGTCGAGGCAAAAGTACATATCCCCAAGGATGTCGTCAAAGAGTACTACAAGAACGACGACATCCAACAATGGTTCAAGGCCTACGAGGTAGCCATGACCGCCCATCGGGTACCCCGGAAAGATTGGGGTGCCGGCCTATGGGGACGGTTCCTCAGCGAAGGCAGAGACACCCTGCTACAGCTCTCAGACGCAGTGATGACCTCCTATGACCATATGAAGGAGGCCCTGCTCACCCGCTATGGGCTCACCCCAGAGATGTACCGCCAATGCTTCCGGGACTGCAAGAAGCTCCCCGGTACCACCTGGGTAGAATACGTAGACTTTTTTTGCAGAGCCCTGTAAGGTTGGATCAAGGGCAGCAAGGTCACCTCCTACGAACAACTGTTCGACCTCATTGTATGGGAGCACCTCTCCAACAACTGCTTCATCGAGCTGAGACAGCACCTCCTCGACAGCAAGCTGACCGAGCCGCGGAAGCTCGCCGCCGAGGCCGATCGATGGGTGAACACCCGGGTCCCTCGGAACTCGATGGGGGAGTACCAACGGAACACCACGGGGCCCCCCCGCCAGCGGGGCGGAGGAGGGGGATCGAACAGGAACAGAGACTTTCCAGCGGGGCCACCCCGGAGTCCTCCCCGGGGACCGCCCTCAAACCGCACGTCCCCGTCCCTCGCCCGAAGAGGGGCCCCCCCAGCCCGACCAGGGCCTCGACCGACGGTGATGTGCTACAACTGCCAACAACCAGGGCACTATGCCAGTGACCCTACCTGCCCCGTGAACCGACGGGCGGGGACCACCGGGCCACACCCCCGCCAGTTGGCGGCTGCTGCCCTGGGGGAAAGGGGGGAAGAGGAAGAGAACTACAACGCCGGACCAACCGAGTGGGAACCCGCCGCCATGACATTAGTCTGCCTGGGCAGCCGGGAAATGGTACCCCAGGCTCCCATCCCGAGCAACACCCAGAAGTACCAACAGTGGGTCACCATTAATGGATGCCGGGCCGAAGCCCTCCGAGACACCGTAGCCAGCGTGACAGCCATCCGCTGCCACTTGGTGACCCCCGAACAGATCTTACCTAATGTACTGTGCCCCGTCCGGTCGGCAGACAACACTGAGAGCTTGTGCCAGATGGCCCGGATCCCCTTCGAGTGCGGGGGAGTGTCGGGCATGCTGAAGGTCACCGTCCGCGACGACGCCCCCGTGGACTGCCTCCTCGGGAACGACCTGGAAAGTTCCCCCTGGGCCCACGTTGAGCGCCGAGAGCATCTGGGGATGCTGGGACTGCCCGAATGGGTCTGCGCAACCACCCGGTCCACGACCGCCCGGGCCATCCAACCGAGCGTCGAGGCTCCCCCGGAAGAGCCGGAGTGGCCCGAACCACCACCCCCCTCCTTCGAAGAAGAAGCCGACACCGAGGCCGGGCCGCCAGAACTCGCCCCGGACGAGGTCGCCGCGCTCGGCAACCTCCCCGAACTCGCCCAATGGCGCCAAGAAGGTGGCCCCACAAGGGAGCAGTTCCGCCAAGAACAAAAGACCTGCCCCTCCCTCGAAGGGACCTGACAGCAAGCAGCCGCCCAGGCCGCCGGAGACCAGACGGGGACCCACTGGGTCTATTGGGACAATGACCTCCTCTACAGCGAACAGAAGACCGCAGAATTGGGGGCCAGCCGCGTGCTGGTGGTCCCCCTCAGATTCCGGGACTTCCTCCTCAATCTGGCGCATGATGTGCCCCTCGCCGGGCACCTGGGGCAGGACAAAACATACAGCCGCCTGGTGACCCACTTCTACTGGCCCCGAATGCGGAAAGACGTGGACAATCATTGCCGGACCTGCCCGACCTGCCAAGCCAGCGGGCAGAGCGGGGGAAGGGTCAAAGCCCCTCTCCAGCCCTTTCCAATAGTCAACACCCCGTTCGAGCGAGTGGGGATCGACATCGTGGGGCCCCTGGACCCCCGAACCTCCCAGGGGCATCGCTTCATCCTCGTCCTGGTCGACCATGCCACCCGATACCCCGAGGCCATCCCTCTCCGAACAGTGACGGCCCCCGTGGTGGGCCGGGCCTTGATGGGAATCTTCTCCCGAGTAGGCTTCCCCCGGGAGGTGGTGAGCGACCGAGGCACCAACTTTATCTCGAAGTATATGCGGTCCCTGTGGCAACAGTGCGGGGTCACCTACAAATTCACCACCCCGTACCACCCCCAGGGGAACGGTCTAGTCAAACAATTTAACCGGACATTGAAAGGGATGATCAAAGGCCTGGAGGAGCCCCTGAGACGCAAGTGGGACGTCCTGCTGCCCTGCCTCCTGTTTGCCTATCGGGAGGTCCCGCAAAAGTCTCTGGGGTTCAGCCCCTTCGAACTCCTGTACGGACACCCTGTCCGAGGCCCTCTCAGCCTGGTCAAGGAAGGCTGGGAGACCACCATCCAAGATGCTCCCCCCGACGTCTATCGGTACCTCCTGACCCTGCAAAACCAAACCCGGAAATTCAGGGAGCTGGCCGAAGCCAACCTCGAGGCCAGCCAGGAGGAGATGAAACGCTGGTATGACCAGAACGCCTCCTCCATCGAGTTCGAGCCCGGCCAGCAGGTCTGGGTCATGTCGCCCGTCGACCCCTGTGCCCTACAAGACAAGTGGACCGGGCCCTTCAAGGTGGTCAAGAAGAAGAGCCCCGTCACCTACCTGGTCGACCTGGAATCCCCCAGGAACCCCCTCCGGGTCCTCCACGCCAACAGGCTCAAACCCCACTTTGCCCGAACAGAACTTAGCCTGTTGATGGCTACGGACGATGGGGCCGAGGACGACTCCGAGCCCTTACCCGACCTCCTGAAAACCTCCGAAAAGGATGGCTCCGTGGAGGGAGTCATCCTCTCCGCCACCCTGACTCCCGATCAGCGCCAAGAGTGTCAAGGACTGCTGCATAGCTTCGCTGCTCTCTTCTCCCTCACTCCCGGAGTCACACGATGGTGCGTCCACGACGTCGACACCGGGGATAGCCCCCCCGTGCGACACCGAGCCTACCGGGTCCCCGAGCGAGTGCGGGCCTGCATCCACGCCGAGGTCGCCAAGATGTTGGCCCTGGGGGTCATCGAACCCTCCGACAGTCCCTGGGCCAGCCCTGTGGTCCTGGTGCTGAAAGCTGCCGCCCCCGGCACCACCCCGGAGCTCCGGTTTTGCATCTACTATCGGGGATTGAATGCCGTCACCAAAACCGATGCCCATCCCATTCCTCGGGCAGATGAACTGATCGACCGCCTAGGAGCAGCCCGCTACCTTAGCACCTTCGACCTCACCCCCGATACTGGCAGATCGGGCTCACCCCCGGCGCCCAAGAGCGTTCCGCTTTCTCCACCCCCGATGGCCATTACCACTTCCGAGTGATGCCCTTCGGCATGAAAAATGCCCCGGCGACCTTCCAGAGGCTGGTAAATAAGGTACTGGCCGGCCTAGAAGCGTTCAGCGCCGCCTACCTGGACGATATTGCGGTGTTCAGCAGCCACTGGGCCGAGCACCTGAGGCACCTCGGGGAGGTCCTGACCGCCCTCCAAAGGGCCGGACTTACCGTAAAAGCCAGCAAGTGTCAGATAGGCCAAGGTTCAGTAACCTATCTGGGACATCAAGTGGGGAGCGGCCATCTGGCTCCCCTCCAGCCAAAGATCGACGCCATCGTGGCCTGGGAGCCCCCAACCACCCAAACCGCTGTGAGGGCCTTCCTGGGACTCACGGGCTATTACAGGCGGTTCATTCAGAACTATGGAAGCATTGTGGGCCCCCTCACGGAGCTCACATCAAAGAAACAGCCCAAGAAGGTGCACTGGACGCCCCGCTGTCAGGCGGCCTTCGAGACCCTCAAGACAGCGATGTGTACCGCTCCCGTGCTACAAGCCCCCGACTACAGCAAGGAGTTTGTGGTGCAGACGGATGCCTCGGAGTACGGAATCGGGGCTGACTTGTCCCAAGTGAATTTTGAGGGGGTTGACCAGCCGGTGGCCTTCATCAGCCGGCGCCTGCTGGCCCGGGAGCAGAGATGGAGCACCATCGAACGGGAGGCCTTCGCCGTGGTGTGGGCCCTCAAGAAGCTCCGGCCCTACCTCTTTGGCACCCACTTTCGGGTCCAAACCGACCACCGACCCTTGCGGTGGTTGATGCAGATGAGAGGCGAGAACCCTAAGTTGTTGCGATGGTCCATCTCTCTGCAGGGGATGGACTTCACTGTGGATCATCAGCCCGGCAACGACCACGCCAACGCCGACGGCCTGTCCCGCTTCTTCCGCCTCAGCGAGGAGAACCCCCAAGACGATGGGTGACTCTCCCTGCCTTCAGCTGGGGGGGACGCCTGTTGGACCCGGCCTCGTGGCGTGGTCCCGAACCCTCCTACCCGACCCGACGGGGGCAGCCCCCACCCTTCGGGGTCCCTCCGGATTGTACCTTGCTACCCGCACCAGCCTACGCGACACGGCTCGCCCCGGCCTCGGCCCCAGCGAAGCCCCGACATCGAGGCACCAAGATCCGGCCAGGGGGGCACCAAGTGGCCACTCCACCGATCCCGGAGGAGGGGAGTTTCAATGGGACCCCCAACTGGCCCCCAACGCCTGGTTTCGATCGCCCTCCGGCCTTCCTGGGCGCTGGCGCCTCTCCCGCTGGGTGTCTGGCCTCTCCCATCCCGGCCCCTCCGCCCCCCAGGCGCAAGGGTCCGGACATCAAAGGGGTCCAGACCTATATCTGGGGCTGCCTCAAACCAGGACAGCAGTTGTATCCTGGAGTCAAGAGCCCTGCTGATCGGATCGCGGATGACCCTACGGAGGAAGACTCATTACTTGGACCTTGGAACTCTGAGCCCTGCTGACTGCGTCGCGGCTCCCCCCCCCTTGCTGAGAAGGAGACCCTCACGGAACATCGGAGCCCTGCTGACCTCGTCGCGGCTCGACCTCGCAGAAGTAAACCATCGGAGCCCTGCTGACCTCGTCGCGGCTCGACCTCGCAGAAGTCAACCATCGGAGCCCTGCTGACCTCGTCGCGGCTCGACCTCACCGCAGCAATCCCCCGAGCCCTGCGGACGACGTCCCGGCTCCCGGAACCCCCCCCGGCTCGAGGATTGAGAGCTAGGCGCAGGGTGTTCCAGTACCAGGCTAAGACTGAGACTGTCCCGCTACCCCATCCCAACCAGACTTTGAGACTCTTTTGGATCCCTCGATCCACCTGTAAATATTGCCACAGAAATCTGCCTTGAGAACCGATAAAAACTTATAAGAATAAATACCCTGGCTGTGTCCCTTTGTGGTGGTGGGGTTGCTTGGCTGATACGATCATAGGAGAAGGACCTCGCCCAGAAGGCTTCTCAGCGTCGCTCGGCTACTCGCCTACGGAACGTTGGCCCTCGGGGTGGTCAGTCCGACACCATCGGGCTCCCATAGGGCGCCCTTCTAACAGTGGCCGTTTCCATAGATGCAACATTGCGGGCCGTGCGGCGGGCCTGGTAAAAAATATCCTTCCATTCTTTCGGTGTGAGCTCCCTGCCCAACTCCCCCTCCCAGCACAGCTGGCCAGGGGATTTCCCAGTGTCAGAGGTGTTTCGAGTGAATTTATACAGATCTGATGTTAATCGTACGTCGCTGTGCCGTGTGATTAACCACTTCTCAAACGGTGTGAGCAGTCTCTCTGCACCCTCCCTCACTTCCCTGTGGAGTACCCAATGTCTGATCTATAGGTACTGGTAGCGCTCTGTCTCGGGAAGTCCGTGATCTGTACAGAACTCAGCAAAAAGGCGCAGTCCGGAAAGGTCAAAGAAATGTCCTAGGGAGCGGCTAGCTTCCTTCGTCCAATGGTGAAATTCCCCATAATCTAGGCCGGGTGAAAAGTCTGGGTTCAGTACAATGGGCGTAATAGGAGACGGGAATGTCGTGAGCCCCCTGGTGGTAGCGGTCTTATCTCAAGCCAACATTATGGGCCGAGTTACCTCTGAGAAGTACAGGTTGCGAGGGCGTGCCTTGTGTGAAAGGACGGGAACCCCCATAATGGCTGGGCAGCCAGGGACCTATCCATAAATAACCAGTGTTTCTTGGATTCAGGGCGTGACCACTCCACTAGTGCTCTCATCTAGGCCGCCCGCCAGTACGCCAAAAGGATGGGAACCCCCTGCCCCCCATCCACCGGGTCCCTGTATGTGAGATCCCGACGCATCTGAGCCCTCCGATCCCACCAGATAAAGCGCTCTATGTCTCTCTGTAGGGCCTGTAAAACTTCAGTGGGAGAGTGTGGAATAGGTAGAGAATCTGGGGCAGCAGCACCATCTTCACCCCCGCAATCAGGCCAAACCACGAAAGGGAATGGGGTCTACACTTACGGAGGGAGTCCCGAACCTGTTTCAAAAGTGCCGTGTAATTCGACTGTCTAGTGGCAGAGATGGTGGGGGCCACCCGAATGCCTAGATAAGTGATAGAATTATGGACCCATTGACTCTGAAAAGTGCGCTGTAGATGTTACCGCATCTCGGGCTCTAATGATAAATTAAGAGCTTGCGACTTATGCACATTGATCTGAAAGCCTGAGGCGAGCGCAAACCGGGCCAGTTCGTCTAAGAGTGCCGGCAGAGATTCCCGAGGATGCTCCAAGGTCGCCACCACGTCATCAGCATACAGACATAGTTTGTGCTCCGAGCTCCCGAAGCGTGCTCCTTTAATGGTTGGATCATCACAGACTCTTTGAGCTAGAGGCTCCATATAGAGAGCGAAGAGGAGCGGTGATAGTGGGCGCCCTTGCCTGGTTCCCCTGTAAATAGAGAAGGCCGCTGACGCCACACCATTCACCCGCACCATAGCTGTTGGGTTCTCATAGCTCTGGAAGATCCAATCAATAAAGTGATCCGGCAGGCCAAAATGGACCAGCGTTGCCCGCAGGTACAGCCAGTGAACCCTGTCAAACGCCTTTTCGGTGTCGACCGAACGGTCCATCAAGTGGAAGAGCCGTTTGGTATTATCGGAGCACTGTCGCCCTGGAACAAAGCCTGATTGGTCCGCGTCCATCAGACCAGGGAGATGACGAGAGAGTCTGGCCGCTAAAATTCTGGTACACATCTTTAGGTCCACGTTGAGTAGAGATATGGGGCGGTAGGAGCCGCAGAGAAGTTTATCTTTCCCTGTCTTAGGAATTACTGTTATTAAGGCCTCCAACATGGAGGGCGGAAAGGAAGAGGCTGATGACGACCCGACTGAGTTAAAAACGCGCACTAAAAGCGGGGCCAACGTCCCACAGAACTTTTTATAAAAACCCGTCAGGCCGGGCGATTTTGTTAAGTTTCAGGCGAGCGATTGCCTCCTCCAGTCGAATGGGGGCCTCTAGGTCAGCTGCCTGGGTCGGAAGCAGTCTGGCTGTAGCCACGTCCTGAAGGTATCGAGTCGGTTCAGTCTCAGGCAGGGCTTGAGCCAAATATAGTGTTTCGTAGAAGTGTCTGAAAGCCTCCACAATCTCAGTGTCTTTGCTACACTCTCCCCCCGGGATCCTGTACCTCAGCGACTCTATGAGCCTGTCTTTGCACTCGAAGGTGGTTTGCGAGAAGACGCCCACAGCGATCTCCTCCTACATAAAAGGCATGTTTGAGGCACAGAGCCGCATATTCAGCTCGGTCGACATCCAACCCCGCTAACTGTGCCCGAGCCGCCTTTATGAGCTTCCAGACTCTGGGAGCACCAGTCCGCTGGTGGATGCATTCGAGCTCAGTGATCTCGCTCATCAAGCGGTCTCGTTTCTCCCGTCTATCTCTGCTGTCGGCCGACGCTATGCCAATGAAGTCCCCTCGAATCACCGCCTTCATCGCCTCCCAAAGAGTCGTCAAGCATATGTCTGGAGTGTCATTTGTGGCTAAATAGTCGACTATGCTCTTCTGAATATTTTGCACTACTGAGGGACGCTGAAGCAGAGTCTCCCGAAGGCGCCAGATGCGACGGGTAGGACGCCGCGGTAGCAAGGTCAGAGAGAGCCGCAGCGCGCAGTGGTCAGACAGGGGACAGGGGAGAATCTCCACATCATGGACTCGTTGCGTTAGGGATTCAGAGGTAAAGACATAGTCAATTCTGTTGTATGTTTTATGGGGGTGTGAATAAAATGTGTATACCCTGGTGTTGAGATGTCGAAGCCTCCATATGTCGGTTAGTCCAGCCTCCACCAGTAAACGTTTCCCTGTGTTAGACAAGGTCCCTGTCTGTCCCCATCTTTGCCCAGAGCAGTCAATGTCACCATCTAGTACCATATTAAAGTCCCCTCCCAGCAAAACCGTTTTGTCTGGCAGGTCTGTAAGCTCCTGAACTACTGTCTTACTAAAACCCTCTTGCCCACTATTGGGAACATATACCGAGGCTATCAAGAATGTGTGTGCATCTAAGGCGAAAGTGTAAGCTAAGAACCTCCCTTTAATTTCAGCCTGTTTGCTACCAACACGTCCCGAGAACCTAGAAGATACTAAGATGGCAACCCCAGCAGTTTTGGAAGTGGCGGAGGAGAACATCTGGTGAGGGAACGCCTTTGACCGCAGTTGATGGGTATCAGCAGGGAGCAAATGTGTCTCCTGGAGTAGGCAGATATGGGCATCTGAACGCTCCAGGTAGGACAGAATGGCTCGGCGCTTAGTGGGTTTGTTTAGCCTCTTCACATTCAGGGATACAATGTGAATTTCAGGAGCCATCGGGGTATGGACTCAGTCTCACCATACTTGACAGTGCTGCACCTGTAGGAGATGGAGGCATGGTGGGATAGCGTAATACCACCCTTAATAAACATCGGAGGAGAAGGAGGCAACCCAAAAGAAAAAACCCCAAACAAAGAACATAAAAGAAGAAACATTTATATGAATAGTCCACAAATGTCCCAGGCAGTCCGCCCGTGGTGAGACGTGGGATGGATAGAAGGAGCCCCTACCACCCCCCGCCTCGGACCCGGCCATAACAGCTGGTTTAACCCAGCAAGAAAGCAAAAATCGGCACCTCAAAAATTATAGGTCAGTCTGCGGTGTTGGAGTCTTCTGACAGGGTCTGAAGGACTGCCGAGCGTTCTTTGGCGATCACATCTGAATCTGGGCGAGAGCCCAGTGGCGAGCTTCCGACTCTTTGCCAGCAATTGTAGTCAGCTCGGCGGTTGGAGGCAGTAGGTTTCTCCGGTCCGGCGTGGTCAGCCTCCGGCAGCCGAAGCAGAGATGTCGCTTCCTCCAGATAGCGTAACTGGCAGAGTCTGCCATCCCATTTGAAAATGAGTCGAAATGGATGCCCCCAGGAGTAAGCGATGTCCTTGGAGCGAAGAAATGCGGTAATTGGGCGGAAGTCGCGTCGTTTCTGTAGAGTGGAAGCCACCAAGTCTTGGAAGAGAAGAGGCCAGCAGGAGTGGAATTCAATGGGGTGATTGGACCGTGCCTCGCGTAGAATGCGCTCCTTGAGTTTGAAGTCGTGGACACATATCAAGATATCGGGTGGAGGGGCCGTTGGTGATCTCTTAAGGCCCACTCGGTGTGTCCTGGTCCGGGGGACCTCCCAGAATATGATGGATGTCCTGTTTCGCTGCACCCTGAGGTACCACCCGGATCCGTATATTATTGCGGCGAGAGTGGTTCTCCAGGTCCTCCTCCTGGGATTGAAGGTCTAGATGCTGATCTCGCAGCTGAAGCACCTCCTGTTGGAGCTGGGACACCTCTTCATCTCTGGCCGCTGTCTGGTTCTCTAGGTCGTCTACTCGCTCCCCCACAGAATCAATGTCTTTGCGCATCTCGCGGATTTCAGCAGTAAGGTCTTTCTTCATGGCTTAGAACTCTCTGGTGAGGTCCACAAAAAGGGATTCTAGGACGCTACGGGTGACAGGCCCGTCGAGCTCCTCTGATCCCCTCCGTTCAGCAGCCCCTCCAAAATGTGACATTGTCTCGGTTCCACCAGCCCCTGCCTTAAGTAACAAGTCTTTAACAGATCTGTCCTTGCGGGCTCTGGCAGTGGCCATTTGTAGGAACCTCCACTCCCGGCCTGTAATTAGGGGGTCACGCGCAGGGATATCGCTTGTCAGTTAGTTCAACGTAGTAGGCCTCAAGGCCCGGCCTGCAAGAGGGACCCACCCGCACCCGGACCACGTTGCGAGGAGATTTGAAGTGCGAGTTTCAGAATGTATTCTCTGGTGGGTGCGTTGTGCGTGGTGTATCGCGCAGTAGGAGGCACCTCACACTCAGCGCTCATTGCCAATGCCCGGTGTGCAGAGAAGGCCTACCTCTTTCTTGGTATCCCAGGGGGGGTGAGGCAGTATCAAGATCCATGGTTACCGAGCCTCGGATGTGCCCTCCGGTTACAGCCTACCGCCTGGGTCTGTGGCAGAGTGAGAGCCTCAGGGCTGCGGGGGGGGGGTGGAGGGGCGCTCGGACCACACATCGCTGTCTCCTCCAGGCACACACTCACGGCGTGGCGGCTGCAGTTACAGGGTTTCCCCGATCTGTGCTCTCCAGGACGGTACGGCGCTGTGCAGTTCTTCCAGCCGCCCACGTGAGTCTAGCCTGGCCTCACTCACTTCTGGGCCAGTCAGCCCAGGCACCCAGGACTCACTCCATGAGGGTCCCAGCTCCGGCCCCCATTGCTTCCGGCCACAGCTGCGTAGGGCTCAGTCGACACCCAGTGTAGGAGTTCAGAGCTGGGGACAGAGATGTCGCAGGCAGCCGCAGTAGATCGGGGTCTTCAAATGGCAGCTCACCGCTGGGTGGGACCACCGCCGCCATGTCACCTCGCTTTAGCAGGTAGACCACTCTGCCGGACTCGTCGTCGCCGGGCTCATGCTGTGCTGTCCACACTTTGTCACAGACACTTGGGAGGCGAGCTCCGTCCACCGCCCCGCGTTCGGCCGTATCGCAGCCTCGATCACGGTGGCACTGTCAGGCCCTGGATTTGGCCGTCCCGGGCCTCCGCTGCCCCCAACAGCGGTCAATGGTGCCGGGGCGATGTCCGGATCCCAGGGAGGTCCGAGTGCGCAAACCGGGTCACTGGTCAAGGCTGTGTAAGCTGGGCCCGGATGGCAGGATGGAGCGGCGAGTAGACACGTCTTACTCAGTCGCCATCTTGGCCACACCCCCGGCCAGGGAAATTTTATCCCATTAAAAGACCTCAAGATAAGTAAAGGCCACTTTATTGGTAATAAAGTGCAATTGATTGCTGTACTGTGCAAAAGTGGCTACCTGAGGCAAGTCAGTAGAATTCTAGTCAATACTCATGTGTCATTGGTAACACTGGAAATCCCCTTCGAAGATAATCTAAAATGCATTATCAATAGCTTGTGCCTCGGGGCTGGTATCCCTTTTACAGCCCCAAAATCTAAGGTAAACCACTTTAAGGGTATAATGTGCATCAATTGCTTGACTTAACAAAATTAGATAATTTCTTTATGGGGCTTCTGGCAGATCTGAGTATTAAAGTGATTCAATTGCTGGGCTGGGTGATGGGTGCTACCTAGCAGGGATCCAGACAGATTTAATTCAGTTCATTATTTTTTTATCAATGAATTACCTGTGCAAACCTCGTTGAGAGCATATCTAAAGGCTTTGACTTAAGCATGAAAACCCAAAGTGGCCCAATGCTAGGCAATGAAAAACAATGCTATTTGTGTAGGTGTTGGGGGGCCTATTAGGAGGTCCAATTCCAAAAGATAGTATGTTTAGTTCCATTGCGGCCACCTTTAGGAACTTCAGGAACCATGCCAACAGCTGGGTATATTCTTTCTGTAGGCAACATTCAATTGCCTCATTGTATGTACGTATGTTCAAGATACTGGAGATAGCAATGATGGCAGGAGTATGCAGAGCATGTGAATCTACAGCACTACACACTACGAACACCTTATCACAGGGTAAGTAACAGTTTACTTATCTGGCTCAAAATAAATGACCTCTAACCAAAACCAAACAGCTATATTTTGCTATTGTGGGTTGGTGTACTATCTGATTTACCGTGTGTGTGTGTGTGTGTGTGTGTGTGTATTTATATATTTTTTTCATTCACTGAAAAATCTAAGGTTACAGGGACATTAAAGTTAGACTCAGATTTCACTTGCACAAAACCATAGAAATTCTGCAGTTATAGTTACCTGAGCTAACTATAACTTAAGCCACTGCAATCCACTGCTTACGACCCCACATATTACATCACTCATGACATCTCAAATAACCACTGATGACATCATCCAGTGAGTGTAGGTATTTTGTAAACATTTCTGAGACTTTAAGATAAATCTAATAATCTACTGCATAAGTTAAATTACTACTCTTTCTTTACTAATAATTAATGATACTGTTTCTAACATGTGTCATCTGAGTGGCTATGTGACTGTATCAGTGTGTGAGTGACTTTGGGTGTAAGAGTGCCTGTATGGATCTGTTACTGGGTATGTGAGTGCCTGTATAGGTCTGTCATTGGATATGTGATTTGCTGTAGGAGTCTGTGAATGGGGTTGTGAGTGGTTTCTGGGTGTGTTAGAGGCTGTGTGAGTGGTTGAGTGAGTGTGTGAGAGGGTCTATGAGTGGTTGTATGGGTGTGTAAATGGTTGTAGGTGTCTGAGTGGGTGTAGGAGTAGTTTTTGTAAGTGGTTGGATAGGTCTGAGTGGGTGGGTTAGTGGTTGTATCAGTGTGTGAGTAATTGTGGCTGGGTGTGAGTAGTTGTATGGGTAAGTGGGTGTGTGAGTGTTTGTATGCATCTGTGAGTGATTTTGCAGGTCTGTGGTTATATGAGTCTGTAAGTGGGTGTGTGCGTGGTTGTATGGGTGTGGGAGTTGTTGCATGGGTGAGTGGGTGTGTCTGGTTGTGTGAGTGGGTGTGTGAGTGGTTCTGTGAATGATGTATCACACACAGGGGGGTCTAAGGGAGGACTATGCTACAATGTAGAAGTTCTGTCCTATACTACTACTGTATTAATGTAACTTACACAATATATAGGGTAGCAAAGAGGAGAAAAGAAAAGAAAAGAATAGAAGAAACCGGGGCACAACAAGGTTGTGGACGAAAACTCTCACTCACCTGAGGGTAACATGCTTCATCATTGGGTTCCTCCAACACACAAGGGGACCACAAGGTACCCCATGTGGGCTCCAACTTTACCCAAGAGGGAAGGAGCAGGAGTGCAAAGCACGTGTTGGATCTACCAACTAGAGATGGTAAGAAGGAGCAGAGTGCAGAAATAGAGTGATTTAAAAACGACCTACAAAGGGGCAACAACTTTATTCTTCCTTCCTATGTGGTAGAGGTTTAAAAGCAAGTGAAGAAATAGGGTTAAATGTATATACCCTATCTATTGGTCGGTCAACATGTTTCTGCCTTAGCGACAATTAAGTTCTGGGCATTCATCAGGACCTGTATAATTTTAGTCACTCAGCTGTTGGAAGTGCATAAATGAAAATGATAAAAAATGTGTAAAAGTACTTAGGCCTCTATGCTTGACCAAAAGTTGTATACGTTCATCAGTATAGTTGGTCAGAAGGCTCTGTAAAATAAATGAACAAGGACACATATTACTGATTGAAGTGACCTGTCATCAATTTGCACCATCAACCTTCACGTTGTCCCCAGTGAAAATAAAATGTATACTCTCTTACCTATACATCACTGTGTAAATTCCCACTCAACCGTCTACAGAGTCAATCACCTCTGTCGGTTTATCTAGTAGGGATTTAAAGTTAGGATGGTAAGGACATAGTTTACAACTATATGATCCAGCACATGTTACAAACACCATCTAAACCAGTGGAACAGAAAACACCTCACGTTTGATGTATATTGTCATTATTCAGTGTGTCAATGTCAACTATTATTTGTTCAGAGACCAAATCACTGGTATATAACCCCGTGCAGCTTAAATGATGTTATCATTGATGTCACTGACCATGTCTTGAGAGATGAAATATGTGAGGTCATAAACAGTGCTTTGCGGGGGATAAGTTATAGAGATGAAAAACTGAGATGATGGATGAAACGTAGGGATGAGAATGTTTGAAGAGTAGGAATTTCTAAGTTTTTTAAATGTTATTTCCGAACTATAATGTCCCTGTAACCTTTGTTTTTTTTTGCTTGTGAATTTCGAAGGTTTTTAAAAAAAAAAATCCCAACTGTAACCTTTAAGAGTGGGTGTGTGAGTGGTTGTATGGGTCTGGTCTGTGAGCGGGTGTGTGAGTAGCTGTATGGGTCAGTGAGTGGCTATATAAGTCTGTGAGTGAGTATATGAGTGGGTATCTGATTAATTCTGAGGTTGTGTGAGTGGACTTGTGAGTGGGTGGGTGTGAGTGGCTGTATGGGTCTGAGTGGGTGTAAGTGGGTTTGTGAATGGCTCTATGAGTGGATTTGTGAGTGCCTCTATGGGTTTGTGAGTGGGTGTGTGATTGGTTATATGGATGTGTGAGAGGGTTTATGAGTAGTTTTGTGGGTATGTGAGTTGGTGTGTGAATGGCTGTATAGGTCTGTGAGTGGGTGTGTGAGTGGCTTTATGCATCTGTGAGTAGTTATGTGGATGTGTGAGTGGGTATATGAATGGCCGTATGGATGTATGAGTAGTTTTGTGGTTGTGAGTTGCTGTACTGGTCTGTGAGTAGGTGTGTGAGCAGTTATGTGGGTGTGTGTGTGGATGTCTGGGTTTGTGAGTGTGTGTATGAGTGGCTGTGTAGGTCTGAGTGGGTGTGAGACTGGCTGAATGGGTGTGCAATTAGGTGGCTGAGTGTGTGTGCGTGTGCGCGTGTATGTGTGTGTGTGCGTGTGTGTGTGTGTATGTGGTTGTGCCAGTAGCTGTGTGAGTGACTGACCAGAACAGAACCTCACCTGCCCCTTTATCCAACAAGAGTTTACAATTTTAAACAAAATGTCTATCCAAATGGAGTACTTTCTACTGGTCAATTAGTATAAGTGCTACCTCATTGGGTAAATGTCTAGTGAATTTTATATACTACAGCTGTGTAATGGACCACGAGGAAATGTCTCCAGTGACCTTGTGTGCGTTTTGGCAATGTGATTGTTCCTCATGCGTCTTTATCCAGACATCTGTGATACCATGAATCCTCGTATAGAGAAGACAAGGCTACAAAGAGACAAATCTTCACCAATCAAGGGTACTTCCTCTTAACTATATTAAGAAAGTGCTTCTTTGTTTGGTGGAGATGTCCTCATATTCTTCGGCACCGAGAATGCATCACTAAAATCAGCAGGAAACGCACTGGGGGCCTTTTGGTATGCTGTCCATCATCCTGGCAAAGGGTGTGAAGACCTTTGCATACTACTAAGGTGGATATGGCGGGGCCAAACATGCAAGGCTTCTACGTGATTTTGCACGTTTGCATACTCAAAGTAATTTAAAGGGAGAACCATGGACTCTGCTAACATGTCACTAAAATCGTCGGATAATGTGCTGGAGGGCCTTTTGGTAAGCTGACCATCATCCTGTCAAAAGGCAGGAATACGTTTGCATGCTACTACGGTGGATAGGGTGGGGCCGAATTAGTGAGGCTTCTAAATGATTTTGCACTTTTGCATACTCAGTAATTTAAAGGGAGAGCCATGGACTCTGCTCTCACCAGGAGAGAAAAATAAATAACCCAGTCCCACTTCACAGAAGGGGAGGTGGGCACGCAGCCCTGTCCTCAGACCAATTTTGGCCCCTGGGATACCATCCCCCCAGGGCCTGACCTCTTGATGCTGGGTGACCTGGAGCCCACCCAGGGCACTTAATCTGCATTGTTGGGGACTGAGGGGGGAAGCCTCAATGCCCTTGTGATCCCTGTCATGCTACCGCCTTCAGTGGGAGCCAGCATTGCTTCCTCACGCAGGGAGCAGGCAAAAATGTCCTGCATGCTGGATCAGTTCTTTCATCTTGACAGCGGGCAGGAAAACAGATGAAAATTCCGCTCCCAGCGAGCTGGAGCAGTTTTCCTGCTCCCATCTGCTGAAAGAGCACCTACTGTTTACTCTTGCTTGGCGGGAGCTGTCATGGCTCCTGCAAAGCGACCGCAAACTACTATGTACCGACGGTGGGATGGCTTTAATGGCTCCAGGAGAGGGGCCACACGGCCCTCATGCATTCATATTTCAGGGCCTGCCCAGGGGAGGTGGTGGCCCCCATGGCCGAAAATGGTGAAAAATGGCCAGGGAGGGGGGCACAAGGTCCCCCTCCTCTTTGAAATGTTGGACAAGCTCCAGGGAGATGGTGGTCCTGGGGGGGGGATGGCCCGGTAGTGGGGTTAGTGTGGCCGCCCCCTCCACCGCTAAATAATTTATTTGCCTTGCTCAGGGCTGTACATATATTATATTGGCCAGGCCACCAACCAACATGCTTACCAACTTTGCAAGAGTTATCCTCAAATCCGACAATTTTACCTTCATTGGTAAGCACTATCTGCAGATACAAGGAACTTCCTTGAGCATTTGGATGGCTCCATCCTATTAAAATATATCTTCATGGGCAAACCAGCAGACTATATACTTGCTACTTCTAGCATCAAACCAGTGATATGGCTTAGATACATTGGTGAAATATTTATAATATTATTTGAAATACCAACTGCAAAAAAAAAAAAAGCGACAGAAACCCAATGTGTGGTTGCCTACCATCCATCAGTTCCCAACTACAGAAACATAATGCAAAAGACGTGTCCCTTATTACCCACTTGTGAAAAATTGCAAAAGGTTTTTCCAAAACCGCCAGTCATTGCTAAACAGAGAGCTCCCAATTTAACGATCTCTTATTCTGGGAGCTGAACTCAAGCAAGATCTAACTGTCATGTGTTGCGCACAGGGCCTATTGTAGTTTTTCCTATCTTAGCCTGACTGTACGTCACAGGCCGCTTTAGCTTTGCACACGATACTACAGAATTATATTTGCTTTTGTGCCACGTTATGTTTTCACACAAAACCAGCAGTTGTTTTCTAGTTCTGTTCTTTCCTGGTATTTAGTCTGGTCAAACAACAATGTCCCTTGTTATTATGTTCAGGTCAGGCACTCGCACCTAGACACAACACAGAACACAACACAGAAATGCAGCTGTTGTTTATGAACAAATAGGTATGCACACCACTGTAACACAGAGAGTGAGAGATTGATTTTTCCTGAAAGAAAGAAAGAAATTCATCTGTGTATGCCAAGGTACGGGGTCCGCTGCTAAACCCAGAGTTCTTCTCTGTATAATCAGTTTTGCTTCTGTAGAATGAGAACAGGGGTGTTAGACTATACTGTCTTATAATACGGCAGGGGTTTTCATAATATACGGTCTATAGGCATTGCTGATGGTATTTTTGCCAGGCAGTTGTTTTCCAATTGTGGCACGTATACTGCATTTCAGAGCACGATAGTTTAAATAAACATTTCAAACTTCCCTCGTGTCTCTTTCATATCTTATTGTGGACGAGTATGAGTGTGTGAGCGAAAGTGAGTGTCCTGTCGCCACGATCCTTGAGAGGGTCGGTAGTGTTGTGTTCGGGAGTGTCAATTCACTTGTTCCTCTGGTTATGAGTAAGAGGGCAAGTGAGACACTCTAGCTAGTCGGACTCGGGCTCATGGTACTGAGGAGGTATGATGACTCAATCCCTAACTACTGATGTTCTATGGTCCCAAGCATAGTTCTGTTCCTGAGCAGAATCCCTACAACATAACAAATGCAGGGGTTCATTGGTGTGATTCTAAAAGGGTGCATCACATGTGAATACCTTTTACAAACATCACCAGTAACTGGTTCTGTTACAAGAAGGACCTATGGAATAAAACAGTATGTTACATTATGCATTAATATAGATTATTTATGTGGTTCAGTGCCAAAGCTATAAAAAAACAGTATGTAGGCCAAACAGTGAATGACCTCCGTAGACTATTCAGGAACTACAAATCAGCAATAACTAATAAAAAGAATTTGACTAGCCTGTAGCCAATCATTTTAACCTTGTGGACCTTTTCCTATCAGATTTGAAGATTTTCCCTGTGAAACATGTCTTAAAGGAAGAACTACTGGACTCCAGAGAAAACATCTTGATGTACTTTTTACAATCATTGCATCCAGATGGACTGAACATCATTGATATTACTACCTTATTACTGCATATCTCAAGAGATCTCACAAATTCATTGATTCCACATTCCAAATGGAATCTTTACTCGGGGTGCATTCAGAAAATCCGGCACTGTAGGAAGGCAGAAGCCGAAACATTGTAGTGAAAATATATTGTTCTTTGGTGAGTCCATCTGTTTGAGTCACTTCTTTCTCCCGGGCCACTTTCGGCCCCAGGGACCCCATCTCCTGCGGCATGGCCATGGCATTGGGGACCACGGGGGGATCCCCAATGCCCCCACGGTCCCTTCTGGCTTCCCGCTTCCTGCGGGAGCCGGCATTGCTTTTGAGCAGAAGGAGCTGCTAACATGCAGTTCCCTTTACCCAAAAGCAATTCTGCTTCGCTTCATTGAAGCGAGAGCAGTTTTTTCATTGAAGCGAGAGCAGCGACTGCAATGTCCCGGGGGTGGGCACCCCGGGACATTGCTGAAGTCAACCCTGGGGGGTGGCGGTCCCCAGGGCCATGGAGGGCTCCTGGAGGGGGGCCACATGCCCCCCTCCAACACGTTTAAAGATGGTGGTCCCCGGGGCCATGTGGGGGGGCTTGAGCCCCCCACACTACATTTTTTCAAAGCAGAGCCATGGGAAGGTGGCGGTCCCCGCAGCTGCATAGGGGGGCAGAAGCCCCCCCACCCATTTTAATAATAATAAAGGCCCAGGGAGGTGGCGTCCCCAGGGCTGCGGGAGCCCCCGTGGGCCCCAAAGCATATTTTCGCATTGCCCCCGTGACCTGACCCAGCCGGGGGCTTAATTAAATAAAGCGCTGTTGATCGCGCTTCGTTTTATTTTTTCCAGCGGGATTTGCGCACCCAGGGTGAATATTGCCAATTTTTTTAAAATGCTTTTTGGAGCCCTAGGGGTCCCTGAGATTTCCCAATTGTAGTTGCCAATGGCAATTTTGTTTGGTATGTGCCAAAAATCTTTTCTTATGATCAAATGGAAACATTGACTGATAAGAGGAAGGAACAAGAAGGACAGGAGGGGTGGGATTTTCAAATAGTTTCTTATTTCTACATCATGGAGAACAAAAAAGACCATGCATTCTAGATTTGAAATCAGTGACACTAGTGCATCAAAAGACTGTCAGAATGTCCATAATTGGTATTGCATGCACACAGACAAAAGGCAGATCTTAATAGCCCATCCATATGATTACCCCAGGTGCACATGCATCTTCTCATCCTGGTTAAGTCCCTCGGGGTGACAGCTATGCAAAAGGATGATGCACTTGGAATCTAGTCTTCGTAGGTTGCATTCTCTGTCCCCGAGTCATTTGTTCAGTGTCACCCTGTCAATTCCAAAAAGGAATTCTCATCAGTTTCCCTTGAATGTTGCTGTTGCCAATGCCTAGCAATTGGGTAACTGAGGTCCCTTTTCTGATTGCCCAAATGTGTTCAAGGATCCTCTTGTAACCCACGCCGGCAAGCAAGCACATAGATGATAAAATCTCTGTTACAATGAATACATTTCTTGATGTTGGCCTCCCTGCCTGTGTGTAGCGTGTATGTTCTCCTGTTTCTACTGTGTGTGCAGGCCCTACAATTGTCACATTTATAGAATCCTAGTTGTTCTCTTAACCAGGAACCTGTGCTCAAATGACCATTGTTGGGGTAACTGCGTACGAGTATGTCCTAAGGGATCTATTTTTCCTGTATGTTATTTGTGGGTGTGGGCTCACAAGCTATTGTATCGCCTGATCAGATTTTCCAAGTTTCCAGTGTCTGTTGCCTTGTTGTCTCAGCGTGGTGGATTCATTATTGAACGCAGGTATTAATCTAACCAGTGCTTTAAATGGGCCGGTACTCACCGGTACTGAGTACCAGCACTTTTTCATTTTCTCCCCTTGAGTACTGGCACTTTTCCTAGTACGAAGAGAGTACCGGTACTCAGGACCTGACTTCAACCCAGGCAGCGCTTCCTTTATCCCTCCACTGATACCTCTGCAGCACCTTTAACAAGCACTGCACGGAATTAATCACGGGAGCTCTTGTCACCAGGAACCAGCGTGAGCTGCTTTGGAAGTCATCAGAGCTGGGTGGGTGGTGGGGGGTCTGAAGAGTGGTTATCTTATCCATTGTTCTTTTCACAGTGGGGCTGAGAGGGAGCTGTAAAATCAAATGGGTGGCGGTAGGACGCACTGTTCAGGATTGAATATTCCAGCAGCGTTTCATTTAACCCCTTCGCTGCGGCGCGAATTCCGCCGCGGCTCTGGGGGGGTGCGGGGTGAGCGCGGCGCCGCCATGCTCGTGACGGAACCACGCCGTCATGAGTAACGGGCGAGCTGTGCTCATGACGGCGTGGTTCCGTCACGACTCCGCCCACTCTCTATTTCGCCCGCACAGGCGGGGAATCAGTGCCGCGTGGGAGGAGCGGCCGCAGCATGACAGAATCACGCCGTCATGAGCACACGCCGCCCGTGGCTCATTACGGCGTGGTTCCGTCATGAGCACGCAAGGGGTTAAAAGTGGGTTTATGGCTGTGGGAATGATGTCCACTGAGTGTTATCTAACAGCGGTCCATTAAGTGCACCTGAGGACAGATGCCAGCAGGCCTGCCTGTCTCGGACCCTCCCGGGTTCAGGCCTTGCTGGCCTGCCCTGGGTGTATGATCCACCGGAGTGCACCGTTCTTCAGCTCTTACAACTTGATCTATATTTCCAGAGTCCCTCTTCATTCTAAAACTCTATCTTGTTGTGAAATGTGTTCTTTCTGTAAAGTATAATAATGCCTCATACGAGTAACAGTAACTCCTTCCAGAATGAGTACACTCACGTAGAGAGACGACGATGCACGGCTTTCGAAATTACGAAACGTGTTTCTTTATATCGGATAAGTGCCAAGTGTTTGTGTACGTGGTTGAGAAAACAAGTAGGTGCTGGAGGAAGGCACTGAACTCTGGCTGCTGTTTCAGAATGAGTCACAGGAATGAACACAGCTCACTCGGAAGAACACACTCTTCGGATACCCTTCAATTTTACTAAATTTATTTTTTAAAACAAATGTTCATGAAATGCTCGATTTCACTGTTGCACAAATAAAACACACACTCCACAAATAGACACGCACCGTAGGCGAACACAGTAGTGATGCACACAACACAGTAACGGATACATGCACACAAACCATAATGCACAGACATGGATGAGTACAAACTGCACAGATGTACATGCACCAAAGATTCATGCCCAGGCACGCACACACAAACACTTGCGAAAACCACAAGCACGGACACACAGCACACACATTCCATCGGTAGACACACACACACACACACACACACACACACACACTATGCACACATACAATTAAACACATACCAAACGCATACGAACTCACAAAAGAAACTATGGAGCTTCTACTGGTCACCTTACAGTATCTTGCTGCGCCTTTCTTCACAGCATGACATTTGATGATGTCACTTTTCCTTTATGGTTATCTTGATAAACAACTACCACGTATAGTGTGTGCTGTACAAACTGAGCAAAAGACACACAATTGATGGACGGAATGCAGAACAAATCAAAACATTACTGTTTTTGTTGTATAGAGCCTTGTGTTACCTGCAGGTCAAAAGTTAACATCCTTGTAACATAGCTTAGTGAGTTATGACCCTGCAGCAAGGACCTGCCTGCAAACAAGAAGGCCTATATTTAGAACCTCGCTGTTATTTCCTCAATCTTTTCTTATTTTGAGGATGCTAAAAAAGGCTACTTTGGGTAGTAATAAACACTTATCAGTAGGTGCCATATATATAGTTATGTGAGATATCTAATCGACAGATACATCCGACACTGTAACAATGCATGCAGATTTTGTGCATACAACCTTGGCAAAGTCAAAAAGCTAACCCCGCTCCTTGTCCCACCTTAGCACCTCCCTAGACTCCGTCCACTGCTCATTTTGGTGAGTACCTGCACTTATTTTTTTCCATTTAAAGCACTGAATCTAACCACATTCCCCCTGTGGTTTGGGTTTCGGGCATGGTAAGCTCTCCCTCGCTGTGTCTGCCACCTTCGTGCAAGCTGTTTTGATGACTATGGTGGGATAGCCCCTTGATTTAAATATGGTGCACATCTTATTCTGTTCCTTCTGGAAAGCTTCAGGGCTACTGTTTGCCCGAGCAACTCCCCATAGGGAATACTCCATTTCAAGTTTGGGAGGTGAGAGCATGGATCCGACGATGAGAGCTCACGCAGCAGGATTGCAAGGTCACATGAAAGGAAGGAGCCGGAGGGAATCCGGAGCAGAGCACCGGGCAGACAGCTGCAAGTTGGTGTAAGAGGAAGACAAGTAGGACTTTTTAAACATCAGTGAAGCTCAAATAGCCACATGGATATATCCATAATGATTGCATCCTAAAACATTTTAATATTTTAAATACTTAATGTGAAACCGTGGAAATTGTATTATTATAACGTTTATCATGATGGCCATGGTTTCTCTTACGAAGAGAGATTATTTCCTCTATGTCAATGGAGGGAGATGGGTTTATATACTGTAAATCAAACATAGATTTTTTAAACAAGATTGATAAAGGCAGCAAGTGCCGAAACGCGTCTCTTGGAATTGCTTTATTAATACTGAGATGTCCCTTCATTTGAGTGCACAGACTCTTTGTAGGAAAGGAGCGAGTGGATATATATATATATATATATATATATATATATATATATATATATATATATATATATATTCACTCCACACTCCCTTGAGATACAAGAAAGTAGGGCACACACGGGTCTCCCAGAAGGCTGCTTTCATTGTGACCTTTGCATGACGCGTTTCGTCTTCAATGACTTTATCAAATGCGGCCAACTCACGATTAATTCACCAGTCCACACTTTAAAAATACCATGCCCCTCTTCGATTGGCCGGAGCACAGCTGCCTGGTGCTTGGGAAGACCCGGACTCGGAAATCCAAGTTCGAGTGGGAGCGAACAATTCACGAAAGTTCTGCCCCCAGTGGGCCGTGTCCGCTCCTCTCTCCATGCCGGTCAAGATGTCAATGTGGTGGCAAGCAGCTCTCTGGGACCCTCACCCCACCGCAAAGATCCCGGTTCTCACCCGTAGGCACCGCTTCAGTAGGAGGCAACCCCCTGCGAAGTCGCAGTCCATTCAGCGATGGCAGGGCACAGTCACAGGTAAGCGGCGGTTCGGCGTTTCCAAAGTACTTTTGGAGTTTCCAACAGTTTGCCACAGAACACAGCCGAACTGCTTTGGGGGTGGGTACTCCTTGGCGCTTGTGGCCGCGCCTAAACATTCACTCCACACTCCCTTGGGATACAAGAAAGTAGAGCACACACGGGTCTCCCAGAAGGCTGCTTTTATTGTGACCTTTGCATGACGCGTTTCGTCTTCAATGACTTTATCAAATGCGGCCAACTCACTGCATATATATATATAATCTCCCATTGGCAGTTAATATAAATCTTCCATTGGCAGTTGCAACTGGGTAATTTTAGTTAGGTCACTGTTTCCATAGGAAATGCATTTTCTGTGATGCTAATAACTTTGGCACCGTTTGGCAAATCTCCAAGAAACTTTCCAAGAAAGTGCTTGTTTTTTGTCTAGTTTATGCATGTAAAGTTTCGGGGTAATTTGTCAAGCGGGTCGAGGTAATAGGTGGGGTCCCAAAACGCAAAATCTCCATGCATTTTCCCTAGAATTATTTAGGCAGGGCTAAAGCAAAAACTGCTGAAAGGAATTACACCAATTTGGCAGGAACCTAGATCTTCATACGCAGATTGTGCTTTTTCTGATTTAGTGTAAATCTATTCAGTAGTTTTTGAGAAATTAAGGTGCAAAATAAATTGTATATATTGACAGTTGGGTCCACAAGATAGACTCTCACTGGAGCGCCAATTTACAAATGGAGAGTTCGGATTGGCCCAGGGATCTTTTTTCCACTTGTGTCAATTTGCGCCCGCAGTAGTCAGAATCCCACAGAAGCAAGTGCTCTGATTGGCTTCCAGCAACATCAGAAACATGTTGCTGGCAGCCATTACAGGACTTGAGGACTTATTCCCCTTTAATGAAGTAGTAAATAAAACATTATATATAAGAGGCAAGTTAGGGATTCCCTGCCCTACTAGGTCCCATGGAGGGACCTACTGTGGGGCAAAATAAAAATATCAGCTGTTTTTGCCGCAAACCAGCAGGACTTCCGCGGGATAAAAAAAAATGGCTGCCCGGGCCGGTTTCATTATTAAAGGGAAGAGGTGTGCAGCCTCCCTCTCCGAGCAATTATAGGCCCCTGGGAATATCCCTACGGGCGCTTACCCCTGGTGCCGCCTTTAAAAAGGGGAGAGTGCATGAGGCGCCCCTCCCAGAGCCACTATAGGCCCGTGTGGCCTCCTCCCTGAGCCATTATAGGCCTGAGCCGAAATCCTCTAAAAAAGCGGATGCCCCCCCCCCCCCCACCTGAGCTATTAAAAGCCCTGGGCCCTAAGCTCACCACATCATGGGAGCTGGGCCCGGGGAGACCACCCTGGATCCAAAATCTACCAAAAAAGGGGTGGGGTCATGCGCCTCCCTCCATGAGCCTTGAAAAGGTCCTGGGACCCCATCCCCCAGGGCTGCTAACTTAACAAAAAGAGAGGTGGGCCGCGTGGCCCCCCACCCTGAGCCTTTAATGACCCGGGGGACCCAATCCCTCTGTCAGGGCCCCAAAAGTCTTACCTTCAGCTTGTGAAGCAATCTCGCAGAGACTACATGAACAACCATCACCGTCTCCCACCTTACCCTAGGAAATAGGTGTGTACTGACCAGGATGAAGATGGGACCGGGGGAGGAAGTTATTGGTATGAATGATATCCTCCTAAAGACCTTAATGGTGACTTTACTGTGTCCCCGGAATACCTTGGAACCACCGTCTGGAAGGAGAAACGTAAGGGAAACACTATAACCACTGAAACATACACACGTGCCCATACATCATACACATCAATGCTCCACGAACTGTGTAGTCACCTTAGATGAGGTACAATGAAGGGGGTACGAGATGTCTTCAGCAAGGATTGATAAATGTTGAGGTGCTCCTGCATGTGGTACAGAGGAAATGGAAAACGCTCCTGTGTTTGACACAAAGGAAAAGGAAAGCGCTCCTGCGTGTGGTGCAAGGAACTGGAAAGCGCTCCTGCGCTTGGCACAAAGGAAAGCGCTCCTGCGCGTTACACAAATGAAAGGGAAAGCGCTCCTGCGTGAGTAGCTAAGGCAAGTGGTATTGTGCTCGCTTGCTCTAATGGTCTTGCAAAGGAAAGGAAAAGATGAGCGCTCTTGCGCGTGGTGCAAGGGAATGGAAAGCGCTCCTGCGCTTGACACAAAGGAAAAGGAAAGCGCTCCTGCGTGTGACACAAATAAAGTGGAAGCATTCCTGCGCAAGTGGCTGTGGCAAGTAGACAGTGCTCGGTTGCTCTAATGGTCTTGCAAAGGAAAGGCTAAGTACGCCAGCACTGGTTACTGAGGATTCAAGGAACAAGCGCTCCTGCGCGTGCTCCGTGGTACAGTGATACGCACGTGTACCAATGAGGTACAAAGGCAAGACGGGAACCAGCGCTCCAGCGCAGACAAATTACCTGCAGAGGTGGAGCTGCTGGGACAAGAAGAGCGGATTCCCAGGCAAAGGCGATAATCCAAATCGCTTATCCGACAGGCACCGCAGGCAGTTATGCGGTTTCCCCGCTGAAGGCCTGATAGGTGCACTGGCATCAGCTTCCGGTGAATTGTAAGCTAAACCACCAAACATCACCATACGTCCTGACGTCACCGAGCGCTAACGAGCTCTCGGGAAGCGCACATCCGCATACACTCGTCAGGCATGCCTGCTCGTCCTCAACCATTTTTTTTGCAAAAACAATTTTTATTGCTTTACACAGTCACAATTACCGTCATCAATTATCATCGTGCCGACAGTCATATCCAGCTGCTATAAACCAACGCATAACCTAAGCTAAACCACAACCAACTAGCAATTTGTTGTCCGTCAGCACTCCCACATGCATATACACCCTCCCCCATGTCAGTGTGCCAAAATACCAGGTATAAGGATAATTCTCTCTTTTTAAGTTGCCGTGTTATTGGTCGCGGGCCACTCCCCACCCCCACAGTCAGGCTCAGAGCTGTAGGGAGAAGTGAGGTACTCTTGCCATCGCGCGTGTGCCACCAAGTACCTCTCTATGACTGCGCTTCTGCAGGTTGCTCCAGCGTTTCATCATCCTCAACCACATCCGTCCCCCACCCTTGGAGCTCAACCACTAGTGCCTCCCATGCACGCACCATGTCCAGCGCCTTTTCGTCGTTCCCCCTTAACGCTAACTGTAGCCTGTATGTGCCCTCACTACCCGCCCATTTGGTGAAGGTCGCCTTCCACCTCTTAAAGCTAGGACCAGCTCTCGCTTTCCAGTGCAGGGTGATTTTTCTTTTGGCCACGACTAGCCCTAAATCGCAAAACTTGCTCGTGATTTTCGTGCGCGGTGCTCGTCCTGAACCATGACACCCCCAGGCCAGCTCACTTGCTGTGTCCCAGGAGCCTACCATGGGACACAGTGGTTTATCTGCCCATACTGGTGCGGGCAGGGAAACTTGTGTTTGCTCCTGTCTTTCAGGAGCATTTTCAAAACTCCAGCCAAACGGGAGCAAACACAAAGTCTGTTCCAAGTGGGTGGGAGCTTTGAAAATGCTCCCCCCAGCTGGGAGCAGACTTTGATCTGTTTCCCTGCCCGCACTGATGCAGCAATGCTGCTCCCTCCAGGTGGGAGCAATATATGCTTTATGTCCCTGCCTGCACCAGTGCTATCAGGGACGCAGAATACAAGTCTGCTCCCAGTCAGTGGTGACTACAAGCAGTAGAAAGTCTTGTAGAAAAGTCCTCCCCCCCCGTTGTGCAAATTTAGTCAATGGGGCATACAGAAATGTTATTATATATGTACCTTTGGTTAAGTGCCTGCACCATCAGGCAACCTCACTGTACAATCGGCTTCAAGTCCACCAATTACTCATGATCTGATATTTCATCTCTATCAAGCACTTCTGTGGAGTGTTGAGCTAAGTTTGTCTGATATGTCCCCATAGGTGGCATCAGTAAACTATAATTCTCAGTTGCATCATTGCAATACACTGGATACCTATGCCATTCACTCATCATTGGTTATGGTCATCTACCCTAGTTCATCTACACTTGTCTTTTGGACAGTAATTGTCATGAAGCTGATGCCTGATGGCGATTCTTTAGCTACGGTTTTGACCAGAGATCGAGGTCTTTGCGTTTCTTGTCTGCCGGAGATATGGACAAACCCTTCCAGTAGCCAGACAACGTCAATGAAGAAAGTGCCTTCCGAAAAAAATATCCAAAAATGGAAGAAAAAGCCCAAAGGCAAAAAACTTCCAAGATTAATTGAACTCCAAAGCTGGACTGCGGCTGAGGACAAGGCTCAGACTGAAGGAAACAACAGAGGAAAAGGCTGGAGAGGATAATCCTGGAAAATCCAAAAGACGAACAGGAGCGTAGGAACAATATAACAGGAAACCTGGAAGTGTTGTGATAAAAGCAGTGGACAGATCTCATTCTCCATATAGGCCTAGAACAGGAAATTACCCCAATGCAACTTGGGTTCCCATGTTGGATTGGGAAGCCTCCCTAGACTTCAAATAAGTGGTGACCATCTTGGAGTAGGAACAATAAACTATCCCAAAATTCCTCATTGGATTATTCTGGGAAGACTAATCATGGCTTTAGGAAGGAGGAGTATTATGCAGTGATGCTGGTTAAGCTGCGCTATGTAATACTCTCACAAAACCCATAAGATGGCCTTTGGATTCACAATAATAATTCCTTAGCTCAGTCCTGGTAGTGTGGCAAAGAGCAGTCCGACTTTACCAGAGGAACATGTGTTAAGCATTTCAGAGTACCAACATGGATGATAAGTAATTTAAACAACTCTAAAGAAATCCAACACCAATTTATAAAAAGAAAGCAGAGTTTTAAATTAATTTAAACACCAAAACAAAGATAACTAGATAAGTGTTAGACACGGGGGCATCTAGTTGGCAGGTTGTTACCCTGTCCAAGTAGGGACCCTTCTTCCTAGTCAGGATAAGAAAGTTACACTTCCAAAATAACCCCTGCTCACCCTCTTGGTAGCTTGGCACGAACACTTAGGCTTATCTCAGAGGTAGTATGTAAAGCATTTGCACATAACATACAGTAATACAGTGAAAACACTACAAAAGGACACCATACTAATTTTAGAAAAATAGCCAATATTTTTCTGTGTAAAACAAGACCAAAACAATAAAAGTCCAACATATAGTTCTTTCAAATATCGATGATGCAAAAACAGACTGCAGAAATAGTTCCTTAAAGTGGATAGCTTCGTTCGGGGCTTCCACAGCGTTGTGGGCCAACAAATTCCACTGTTCCGGCTGACCGTGGCAGTGCGGATCGGCAGCTGTATCGGAAGGCCCTTAAACAGTATCTTTGATCTGGCCGACCGCGGCAGTGTGGGCCGGCTGTGGCTGGCGTCGAGGCTGTGGTGTGAAGCAGAGCAGTGAGTAGTGCAGTGCCTTCAGGTCGCAGTGCAGGCAGCGGCTCGGTGGCGGTTGTCCAGTGGTGTTGGTGAGGCCAGGGCTGCAGTGCGAAGTGGGGGTTGCTCGTCATGGTGCTAATAGTCACAGTGCAAGCAACGGTGTCTGTCTAGGATCAGCGGTCACTGGGGCTGGTGTTGGTGGGCCGAGACTGCGGTGTGGGACAGGGCAGTGCTACGGGCAACTTACGAGCAGTGCCCCCAAACCACAGTGCAGACAGCGGCAGTGAGGTCAGCTGGCAGTGGCGGCATCGGGGAAACCAGGGCGGCGGAGTGTAGCGAGGCGGTGCGGAGTGTGGTTCCCACAGGTCGAGGTGCAAGCAGCGGCTTGGTGGCAGCATCGGATGTTGTCGTCAGTAAGACCAGGGTTGCGGTGCGAGATGCAGCGTTGTGCTCTGCGGTGCCTTCAGGTCACTGAACCGCTGGCGGTCTTGGTGATGACGTCGGATTGCGGTTTCTCTATGTGGCAACTGGAACTCACGGTCCCAGAGGCGGTAACCAGAGGCAGGTGAAGTCTTTGCTGTTCCTGAGACTTCTTGAACAGGGGGCAAGCTCTACTTCAAGCCCATGGAGATATTCAGTACCAAAGGGGATGATGGACGGAGCGTTTGAGCAAATCAAACACTCACCCCCAGTCAACTGATCTGGGTTTAATCCATCCTCATTCTTTAGCTCACTCCACCACCCCAGTTCAGACATGTCCATATGCAAATCAGTCTGACCCTGTGCCTCATGGGAAGAGTCCAGCCCGAACTGCCAAGCCATGTCTTCCCTGGACCGGAAACAAGCATCCTGGGACCGGTTTTGGAATCATAACCCTCATCAGCCAGGCTATCTTGAATCCAGTGGCAAGGTGAGTGTTTGGTTTGCTCAAACGCTCTGTCCATCATTCCCTTTGGTATAGCTTTGTTCCCTGGGGATAGAACATAAAGAATCTTAAACACTAAGAATTTCCATGTAGGAAATGAAATAAAATAAAGGCCTAGGCCCAAAACATTTTACCATGAAAAGCCCGTAATTGAGGCCTTAAGGAGAAAGTGTGGGCGCGTAGACTCCAGACTGGCGAGCGAGAGCAGTCACCTGAGAAAGTAATGTGCAGGTTCAGAATGTTATTATAGGCCCACCTATGCAGTCAAGGAGTGGGTTGGGCATGATCAATAAACTTACTTGAGAGGGTAACAATCCCCGAATGAGTTAAAAAAAAGGCCATTCCAGATTAATCAGCTGGGCCTTGAAATTCGTTCAGTTTTAAAAATACAATGAAAATAAATGCGAAGAAAGTGTGTCAAGGCCCAAAGGTTACATAATTCAAACATCTCTTGTTGGAAACAAATAAACCAACTGATGTTCAAAAATACCTCATGTATTCGCTGTATCGGGCAAATGAGCTCCGTTGTCAAGCGTCTCTAAAATGAAAATAAATGGACAGAGGTTCCGGTTAGTTAAACCGAATCCAAATACGGGCAAAAATACCTGTGTACATACTAAAGGCTTATCGTGCGCATAGTAAAGGCTTACCGCTGCTCAGGAAACATCTCGGTCCGTGAAGGGGAACCGGAGGACTGAATCCTGCAGTTTAAATACGCATGTTTGAACCAGTCAATTCCACGCGCGTACGTGTCACCTTGCAGACGCTCACTGCATGTTGGAATAATGTTGGAATATGGCAGTGTTAGAAGTGGGGGGGAACGGAAGGGCACGGCGTGCCCCTACTTTTAAAAATTATGCTAGTCCGTTCCCCTACTTAATTATTTAAAAAAAGCGTCCCGGGACTACCCTAATTCAGGCCCGGTTCTAGTAAGGGCTTGAAGGCAGGCGCGAAACGCCATGGGGCTCAAAGCGCGCACACACAGACAGTTTCAGAGATTATCGCAGCCGTACCCGAGTACTTCACAGGTCTTTAAAAGACCATTTACATGTTAACGAGGCTTTGTTTATTTTTTCACCCCTTCATCTCCAACAGGGGCATGGCGAAAGGCGACAAATCCTTTCTTTGGCCGCGTAACCTTTGCCTACTGTCCTGCTGCGCGGATATTCTTTTTCTGTGCAGCGCAGGAGAAAAGAAGTTTGTTTATTTTGATTCACCTTTCCCAACCCCTGCAGCTGCTTATCACTTCAGGCTGCGACACTAAGTTTGACTAATGGAGTAGGTAGGAGAATGTGTCACTATTCGTTTTTCTTTTTAAATTCTGCACAGGCGCAGCAGGACATGTACTTTGTGTGTGCTTCATTTAATCCGTTTTTATCATGATCATGGCTGATGCAGGACAACAATAGGACAGTAAAAAAATGCCCAGATAACGCTGGGGATTAATGATCCTGCTGGAGAGCAATCATTTCTCTGTTAGTAGTTAAGTGCAGATGAACTGTATTTTCTGTGGAAGCTCAGTTGGTTACTGTCATTGTGACAGAGATCCTTGTGTTACTTGCAGTTCAGAAGTTACTATCCTAACATAGGACAGTGACCAATGAACTGTCATCAAAGAGCCGTATGCAAACCTGAATGATATAGTTAGAACTTCGCGTTTTTAGTTTTGTGATATAGTTAGAACTTCCCCAGTCTTTCATTATTCTAATGTTGCTAAAATGAGTATCTTTGGGCAGATATACATTTTTATCAGTAAAGCCAACCCCTAACCACTGGAGTACTCTTTAAATCCTGAGTTTGTGCTTCTCCAGACCAAACCCCCTTAAAATAACTGCCCACCAGTATGGATGACATGTGATTCATACACCTTGTAATCCTCATTGGCTTATGTGACATTCCCTGTAGGCTGATTTACATACTTGTATGATTCGTTGTCTCTGTATAATGTGTGCGTGGTGTAAAGTACTGACACACACTACACTGATATGAGTAGCGCTACACAACAAATGAAATGCATATGAGAGAGGGGCTACATAAAGATGAGGGGCACTGTTGGAGGGTGGCAGTGAGAGAATCCGAGGAGGAGGTAGTGGGAGTGGCTATGGAGCGATGAGGGGCACTGTTGGAGGGTGGCAGTGAGGGAATCCGAGGAAGAGGTCATGGGGGGAGGGGGGAGCTAGGGAGAGATGAGGGGCACTGCTGGAGGATGGTAGTGAGGGATTCTGAGGAGAAGGTCATGAGGGGGAGGGTCTACAGCGAAATGAGGGGCCCTGGTGGAGGGTGGCAGTGAGGGAATCCGAGGAGAAGGTCATGAGGGGGAGGGGCTATGGGGAGATGAGGAGCACTTGTGGCGTATGGCAGTGATTATTGGTGTGGCGCCAAAAAAGACTTTCGCATCAGCGCTAAAGCCGGCCTTGTCATGGCCTTTCTGTTTTTGTTTATTTAATTAGCAGTCGGGTCATAAGGGCTACTGTGGAACATACTTTAAAGTGTGTGCTAATTATATTTACTGCTATATTCAATGTTTTAAGTTTGAAGGTGATTTTACTAAGGTTTTTACCGGGAAAAATGAAAGTGGAGCCCGATGGTGCCTGATATGGGGCTGGGGCCCAAGGTCAGCTGTGAGATAAGGTGCACTGGAGAGGAGTAGTGGATAATCACGCCTGTAAGGGAGTGCGTTGCGGAGTCTGGGGTCAGGTGGAGCTAGCAATGAAGAGGGATCCTTCATGAAGGCTCGAACAGAGGGAGCCCAAGTAGTGTCACTTGCCTGATACTACCACCTCAGAAACCTCCTCTTCCCATCAAAGGAAAATTACATAGAAAAAACAGTTTTTGAGAGTGATAATATTTAGAAAGAGATTTGGAAAAGAGTGTGATTTACTGGGCCTTGTAAGACTAAGAAGAGATAAAGGAGGGCCCGGAGGGTTTGCAGTCTGGGTGTTGCTACTCCCAAGATAATTTTGAAAAAAAAACTATAGGGTCAAATACTGCATTTTATTTTCAACACCCCATTTTTACACAAATTCTCTCAAAAGCCATTACTGTGCCAAGACAACATCCCCAGGAGGTGACCACATTTTTTTTCAAGATGCACAATATGTTCCTCCCATAATTAAATATTTACCTCCACTTTGCCAAGGCCTGTGTTTTGTCCTGCTTGCTCACATGTTATCTCACTCAGGCTCACTACCCCCATTATTCATTCTCATTCACTTTCCCTTTTACTCAAAATTGCTCACTTGCACTCACTCTTCAACATTCGGTATCACATTCTCACTCACTCAGTCTCACCACTTTTTCCTACTCTGATTACCTCATTCTAACTTACAGTTTCACTTACTCTACGTGACTCCTTCTCACTCACTTTCTCTCACTTTCATCGACATACACTCTGTCACTCATGCTCAGTTACATTCAGGCACTCAATCATTCACACCCACATTTACTTACTCGCACTCATTCTTCTTTGCAGGACACTTGAATACATATGTGCTATACTATGTTTGAGCAGCTAGCTGGCTGACATGAATAAGAATTATTTATTTATTTATCTCACTTGTAAAACGCACTCTCACCTAACAGGCATCCTGGCGCTGACAATCAAGAGTGCACAATTTGTGGATAAGAAGGAGCCCTTGTGGGTTTCCGTGAGTCAGGTCAGATTCTCTTGAAGAGTTCCTTTGTCTCTGAGCCCTGCTTAACACGTGTACAGGAGGAGCCCTATATTCATGTCCTCAATGTTTGAGACAAAAAATACTCCTTGATTTCTGAACGAGAGTAAAAGCGTTAAGGTAACATGTCGTTCCTGCTTATATTTTGCATGCTTTACACAATCCTGCATTCCCTAGGAGTATTTGCTTTTCCCAGAATGTTGTTACTTTTTTTCAGGCACTGCATAATTTGAAATGAGTCACATCCATGTGCTTATAATAGGGCAGAATTGGGTTGTAGGTGAAGACAGTGCGAGTTTCACTCAGTGGGGCAGAAGGGTGTTCGGTGGGGATAGGATGTGGCATTATGGCCAGAGCTACCAAATTTGGAACTGGGGAACCTGGTTCAGCCTTCATGCCTTGTCCATCAGACCACTCCTGAGGGAGCACTCATGATAGACTTTAGAAGGCCCCACTAGACCTTAGAAGCCCTGGTCTCTTAGCACCAGCAGGTGAACCCTACCGGTGGCCAGTTGGGTAAACTTGAAGCCCTGTCCACCACAATTCATACCCAGGTTCACCACCAGTCTTGCGGGCAGGTCTACAAAGCAGCACACCCTAGAGCAGCAGTGGCTTTGTCACGCAGTAGTTTTCCTGCAATAATAAAAGTCTCCCACACAACCCCCACGGTTTTTGACGCATTCATAGATTTACAAGGACTTGTAATCCTGGGAATGCGGCAAAATCTTGCACTGCCCCAGAGGAGGCATAACTAGGAGAAATATCTTTATTTCTCCTTGTTTTTTCCTCTTTCAAACTGTGCTTTATTCTGCAGCCCACATAGAAAGATGAAAAAGCCTCTCAAGATTGTTTTTGTACAGGAAGGTGCCCCTTCCTGCACAAAAACAATCCTGCATGCAAAGGAGGCACCCTTGCACCATGGGGCAAGTGTGTCTGCGTTGAAGCTAGGCTGTCGAAATGGCGACAGTGCAGGGGGAAAAGACCAGAATGCACCATATTGGATAAATACGGCACATTCCCGCCCTTTCCCTGTGACGCAGGGCAGCGCAGCAAAGTAACTTGCTGTGCTGCCCTGCGCCACCATTCCCATAAATATGTCCTTAAGCTCACAAATAGTAAATTGACCACACTAATTATCTGTGTAAGAGCATGTATTGATAAACACAATGAGCCACTGACCTTTTTCTTGGACCTTGTTGAGTTGCCAAGCACAGCAGCAGATCTAATCTTAGATACCTTACTTGCATGCTTAGAAAGACACGGTTTTACTGATGAGTATTTAAAAAGTCATTTGGTTCAGCTTGTAACAGATGGTGCTTCCAATATGATAGGTAGGAAATCCGGTGTGGCAACTCTTCTGAAACTGAAATATCCACAGTTGAGTGTATGGCACTGTGCTAACCACAAGCTGGAGCTTGCCGTGGGTGATGTTTGTAAAGAAGTCGCAGGCATTAATCAGCTAAAAATTTTTTATGATAAACTATATGCCACCTACCATGCCTCTCCGAAAAATCAGAGAGAGCTTGGGGAATGTGCTCTGGAGGTAGAAGTAAGACTTCTGGCAATTGGAAAGGTGCTAGATGTACGTTGGGTGTCCTCAAGTGAAAGATCTGTGAGAGCTGTTTGGAAGAACTACAAAGGACTTATTAAACATTTCATGGAATCTTCCGAAGACTCAACGAGGAGTGACATTGAGCAGAGGAAATATGCTGGTTTAAACCGTTTATTAACCTCCCTGGTGTTTGTTGAAAATATGGGAATTTTATATGATGCTCTCACAGAATTGGGTGACCTATCCAGAAGGCTGCAGCGGCGTGATATGACCATATATGAGGCCGATCGTTCAATACAGATGCAGATTTTAGTGTTTGAATCAATGGCTGATGCACCTGGGCCCTTTGTTTGCTACAACTGCATTAGATGCTGCTGAACGGATGCAGTTTGCTGGTGTAGGACTGCAACAGAACAAAGGCTGTGTTAGCATCAATAGGGCACAGTTCTTTAGGAGCTTAGCAAATAACCTGCGAAAAAGGATGACAATGTCTAATGCATCAAATGTTTCTAGATGCACAACCACAAACAATGATGAAATCGAATACAAAAGAGTTAGTACATAGAATGAAACTCCTACAACCAGTTTATTGGCCAGATCCAGTAGACATCTTATACGGTGAGGGAGAATTACAAAACCTTTGTAGCAGGTTGCATGTATTTGATACCAGGCAGTATATCCTTGGTTTCAGAGAGTACAAACAAAATAAAAATTGCATCTCTGAAAGCCTGAAACCATTAATGCACATTATAAACACCTTTTGTACCTCAACTGCTGAATGTGAATGGGGCTTTATTGTAATGAATGATGTGCTCACACCACTGCGGAACAGAATATCAATCAATCGTCTGTCTTCTACAATGTTCATAAATATCGTGGGGCCACCTGTCATAGAATTTAAACCTGAATTTTATGTTCAGAAATGGTTAGAAAAAGGGAGGAGAAGTGCAGATGAAAGAAACTGCATGGCTCGGAGACAAATGGCTTATGATTCCACTTATAAGCGTATTTGGAATATTCTGTGATTGGAAACATGTCCCACATTGTAAATGAATTAAATATAAACAACTTATATATTAAACCTCAAATAAACATGTTTATTGATTCTTTGAATTAAATAACGTTATAAGCTGTAACTGGTCAGTGAAATGCCAAACGTTAAAAAATTGGTATGTTTTGCTATTTCTAGCCACACCTCCGACTCCGCCCACTAATCCAATCCTTGCGTTATTCCCGCCTCCTGAGTCTCCGCCCACAGTTCCCCTACTTTTTTTTCCCCACTTCGACCACTGGAATATGGTAATGCCGAAGCTCACTGCATGTTGGAATATGGTAATGCCGAAGTAAGAGAAGAAAGACTGTAAGAGGATGCGCCCTGTCAGGAGGCTGCTAAATTCTCGTTCTAAATAAGCGGAAGAATTGAAATCTTGGAAGAAAGAAATGATAATAAAATGAAAAGAGGTGCAATGTTCCATCTCTGCGTGGAAATAAACTAACAAAAAAGGGTTTGTAGGGACAGGTCACAGTTAAAGTACCAGGGCTGCGATACTACACCCAAACATATGAAAGGATGCCATAGGTCACCCGTAATCGGCAGTGGTATTCCTGTACGTTGGTGTATGGCCTAAAAACACCACTATAGTATTCTGTATTCTGAATTCTTACACCCATGTGTATATGTCAGATTATTAATGTTGTTGCAAAAATGACATAATTCACATACAAAAACATGTGGAAACTCAAACCATGGTACTCATTAAACATGATAAAGCGACAGCTATTGAATGGGCACATGTTCAGACATACATGAATATGAGTTCCAGTATATTTACAATACATCAGGACACAAATGTTGTACCTAGATTGTGGAGAGATAGAGGTTCAGGTTCACACAATGGGCACGCAATGTCTTCATTAAGTCATATGTATAAATATGTCAGGACACACGTGTTGTACCTAGATTGGAGAGAGACAGAGGTTCAGATGCACATAATGAGCAGGAAATGCTTACATTAGACTTATGTATAAATATCAGTGCACAGTGATCTGTGATGTCACTCTCGTGTGAGACAAGCTAGTTGGGCATGACTAACTTCGGATTCATTCAAACCGTTCTGGATAGAGTCTAGAATAGACATCCATTTACATTCCCTTACATCCAGGATCGTTCCAATGTTACCTCCCCTAAGGCTAAGGGAGACCTTCTCAAGAACCACCCAATGTAGTTTGTCTGGGCTGTGGTCTGCAGTTCTGAAGTGCTCAACCAAAGGTGCGCCCTGTACCCCGCATCTTATTCGACTGCAATGTTGCAGGATCCGGGCTTTTACTTTCTGTTGCGTTTGATCTACATATATAAGGTCACATGGACACACGATGCCATAGATAACATTTGTTGAATTACATCTGCCATGGATTCCCTCACTACTGAGTAAGGAAGGTGGAAAGGAAGATGGCGGATGTTGATCCGCCGCTGAATGACGCCTCTTAGAGCCTCTCCCCCGTAGCTCCGACTGACGGCTACAATCTGCCTCGCCAAACGTTTTAAAGACAGTAATAAGGAGCAGGAATGTTGTGAATGTTGTGAAAACACCGGCGACTCGAAAAAACAAAACTCAACGAGACAACGCGGCTTGAGGAATACTCACTTTTGCTTATGTGCCGTCTAACGCAAACAAGCGGTGCAGTCTTCGGTGTTCGTCTTGCGAGTTGGCGTCCTGGTTCCAGAATCGCGGAGACCCGCTTCAGATCAGCAGCTGTAAGATCGAGCAGTACAGGGATGGCCCCCCTTCGGAGCACTCGGCGGGCTAGGGCCGGTCAAGGGGGAGAACAGGAACCTTCACAAGAAGCTGCACTGGAGACTAATGGTGAGGAGGAGCTAATGGTAGCTGGTAGCAATGCTCAGCCCAACTCTGCTTTGATAGCAGGTCTAGATAGGGGCATTCGTGGAGGCCCCTTTGTGAGTTCTGCTGCTACGAACACTTCAAGTCATTTTGGCAAACCTATAATGAATCTTTTGAAATCAGGTCAAGCCACAGCACTTTTTCAAGCTATTGGTTCAGAATCATCCACTCCAGGTTTTCCTATAGCCGAGACACTCAGTGCGGCAATTGAGTGCGGCATGGTCAAGTCTGGTGGGGGACTGGCAGGTACATTTTTAATGCAGAAGCGCTGCTTAACCAGTACTGTTAACCCCGTGGAAACTCTCAATACTGGCCACTCTGCTGTGTCTTCACCGTCTGGAATTATCGACGCTGCATGCTCATTTTCTGATCCATCCAGCATACCCACAGTGGTGGAGGGGGAGTGTGCTGCCGGCTCTAAGCAGGCAGTGTTGAAGGGTATATCAGGGGGGACAAAAGGGTGCACAAGTCAAACTACAGGAGCAGGGCCGGAAAAAAACCTTTAAAAATAAGGGCTTGAAAGTCAACGGTAGTAAGGGTGGAAAGGGTCGCGGCCAGGGGAGCTCTAAGACACAAGCAGCTACAGGAACTATAAAAACTTCTGCTATCACCCTGAACAAGGATTCAGGAGCAAGCCCGTTACGTAAATGGGTGTCTTCAAAAGGCGAGGTGAAGTCCTTAGTTGCACGATTATCTAATATAGGCTTACCCGCCAGTCAGGCAAAATCAACAACAGACTCTGCAACACGATCAGAGAGACCTAGGTCCGCTCCTGTCACTCCTATAATTTTATCTACAGCGGAAGGTGCAGCTCAATCTGTAATGCCTCAAGCTAGCGATGGTGCGATTTTTACTATAGATCTGGAAAGTGCAGCGACTTTTGTATCTCCTACTACTCAAACTCCCCCCGTAATGACCCAAACACCCCTTACCGATAAAATACTTGAAAAGAAGGACTACAGAGTAGGGGGGCAGCCCTCACCAGCTCTCTTGACTCCTGGTCTAGTTCCCTCGGCACCCCTATCTGCATTTGTCCCCACATTGGCAACCAAGTGGACAATAGATACTGGTTCTGGTATTACTCAGTGCTTCCTGCAGAATTCTCCGATGCCTGCCATATCGGCTATGGAGTCAGCTGGTGGTTTTTTGAATAGCAGTAGTGAAGTTTCCAACTCTAAGATGGCCCTGCAGCCGGAACCCACACTTTTTACAGTGCTTCAAGTATTGGCGGCTCAACATGAGGAGACTTTGTGCTATTTTCAACAGGCTAGAACAGACAGTCAGGAGATTAAACTAGGTCTGGAGGAGGCTGTTACAAAGGTTTCAAATCTTGCTCTTGTAGTCTCAGATCTTCAACAGCGTGTTGCCGAAGTGGAAGAGGTAAATGCCGCTACCTGTACTTCAATTAAGGCCCAAGATCAGTTGATGACCACTATGCAATCTAAGGTCGAGGACCTAGAAAATCGGCAAAGACGCCAGAACCTGAGGGTCTTTGGGGTTCCCGAAGGAAGAGAGGGTGCTGATGTTCGAGCATTCATTGTAAAAAAAAAATTCAAAGGCTTTTCCTGATCTTGCTGATTGGGACATGGATACGCAAATTCAGAGAGCACATCGACTCCCTATAGTAGCCCAACCAACTACTCCAGTTCAATTTGACTCAATGTCTATCTTTGTTCGATCTGACTTATGCAAACAAACTATGGATAGAAGGTGGCAGCTCAGGCAGCTTATGGACCCTTTTAAGTCTGTTGGCGCACAAGTTTTCTTACAAGATCCTGCCCGCCTTAAAGTGATTAAAGATGGGCGCCCTCATATTTTCTTTAATGAGAAGGAGGCTAAAAACAGTTTATATAAATGGCAACAGCAATCTAAGAAATGAGGCGGCACATTTGCAATGAGGTTTAGTGTACTCACAGCTCCTTAGATTTAGTCCTTAACGAGGTCTGACTTTTGTTATGCGTTTGGGGGGTTTACAATGTACTCTCATACTTGTGCCTACTGGCCAGTCAAGGCAGTCGGAGGGGGGGTGGGGTATCTTGGGGTGCACTTTGGTTTAGTGCTGTCACTGATGACAGCAGGGAAGGGGGTGATTCCGTTCCATAGGCACAGGGTTGTGGGGGGGGGGGGCAGGTTCATTTTTTGAGGGAATTCGTCGGGTTAATTTGCACGGTAGTACTGGCTAAGGTGGGTGCTTTTGTTGGGGGGTGGGGGGGTGTTAGAAATGAAAAAAGCAAAAGGATTGTTAAACGCACACTTAGGGACTGTTTTGTAGGACACGATTGGGTTAAGGAGGGACATTGGTTGGGAATTATAATTGGAAGACAATGTCTAGAATTCATATAATGTGTTGGAACGTAGCTGGCCTGAACTCTTCTATTAAGCGCCGATTAGTGTCGGAAGAACTGAAAGCATATAGACCACAGATTGTTGGATTATCAGAGACTCACTTGGCTTTTAAGGATCGCATTTCTTTTAAGCAAATGGGGTTTGAACTAATAACGTGTACTACTCAGACTGTGTCAATACGTGGTGTTGCCCTCTTGCAAGCACGAACTTCTAAATTTATGGTACTCCGTTCACTTAGCGACAGTAAAGGTCGCTGGGTAATCGCTCAACTCCTGTCCTATGGTCAGAAGCTCACGATTTGTGTGGTTTACGGCCCAAATAATGACTGCCCAGAGGTTATCTCTTTTTTAAATTCAGAGTTGCTGGACTGGGATGGCGAACTTATAGTCATGGGAGACTTTAACTGTGTATTAGATCAGAAGTTAGATACCACAAATACTATGGGTAGGGCTAGAATGATACATACTAGGACGGCCATCAAGGATCTACTGCATATACATCAGTTGGTTGATTTATGGCGGGAGGCTTATCCACTAGTTAATGGCTTCACATATTTCTCGCAACCACATCGACAATATTCCAGGATAGATATGGTGTTTGCAAACCAATCTAGAACTATAGATTCTAATATTGAGATATGTCAGAAAATCACATCGGATCATAATCCCCTATTATTTACAATACTTTTAGGATCAATACCACAGCGGACGATAAGGGGTTTTACGTTTCCCAAATATCTGCTTAAAAGCCACGATTATATTCAGTGCCTGCAAGGGCAATTAGTGTATTTTATAGAAATTAATGCCCATACTGCTTCATGGTCTATAGTGTGGGACAGTCTTAAGGCATACGCTAGGGGCATCACCCAACAGTATTTGTTTCGACAGAATCAGGCTAAATCACGACTGGCAGCGGCCGGACGCAGGGAATACCTAGTCCTAGAACAGCGGCATATTAATTTAATATTAACTAAGCTCGGGAAGCTGAGATCTATAGGCAACTTATAACAGTGAGAGCTAAGATTACTCGTGAGTTAAGGGAGAAAGTTGCCAATCAGTACCATAAATTTAGAGCTCAACAATACGAATATGGGGAGAGGATTGGATGGGTATTAGCCTATCAACTGGCGGACTTCAGGGCCAACACCCAAATTAAAAGCATCATTGGTGGTGATGGCCTAATGTATCATCAATCTATAGAGATATTGAGATATTGAGATATTGGAGCAATTTAGGCAATTTTACATCGGCCTTTATAGCGATAATATGGCTTGTGATCAACAAGCGACGGCAGCTTATCTACAGGAGAGTGGTATGAACGTATTAGATTTCCCTACCACGGTCTCAATGGATAGGGACGTGGACAGAGCTGAAATCTCGGAAGCAATCAAGGCTCTCCCCCTTGGGAAAGCCGTTGGGGGGGATGCTCTACCCCTGGAGTTCTATAGAACTTTTATAGGAACTCTTGGTCCGGTTTTTATGAAGGTAGCGAATGATATATTGGATGGTGGGGACGCTCCCCCGTCTTGGAAACGGACTAATATAATTGTGTTTCTTAAAAAGGGGAAGCCTCCAATCGAGAGAGGTTCTTATCGCCCAATCTCTCTCATTAACCATGATGCTAAGATCTTTTCTAAAATTTTGTCTTCTCGACTTGCACCATCCATACATTTAATAGTGTCTGACCAACAGCACGGCTTTGTCCCTGGGAGGGATACTACAATGCATATTAATACCGCTATAGCCGTGTTTGACGCTGCCCATTGTTTGGGCGGTAAAGCAGCGATGCTAATGCTTGACGCCGAGAAAGCTTTCGACCGAGTTACCTGGGGGGCACTCTGGGCTATAATGTTGGAAGTAGGAATTGGTCGCAAGTTTGTCTCGGCTATTCAGAAAATATATATGAACTCGCAGGCTGTTATTCGGCTTAATGGATTGATATTGGATCCACTTTACATTCAGAGGGGCACCCGGCAGGGGTGTCCCCTCTCACCTTTGCTATTCGCAATATACATCGAACCATTTATCCGTCATCTGCTACGAAATCAGCATATCAGTCCGGTTTCTTACAATCAAATACATATTAAGATAACTGCTTATGCGGACGACATAGCTGTCTTTACTACAGACCCGGTTCAAGCTTTGGGGGAGATTGTCTTGGAAGCACAGCGATTTGGATCATTTTCAGGGTATAAGCTTAACACTAATAAAACCCAAACAATAACTAATTTTGGAACTATCCCTCTTGTACCCGCTTTGGGTGTCACTCATAAGGCTACTTATTTAGGGATTTGTATTAATAGTCATACGGAAGAAATAGTGAAACTTAATTATGAACCACTATTCAAGAAAGTAGCTACGGATTTGCGCAAATGGCATCAACTACCTTTAACTATCTGGGGACGTTGTAATATTATTAAGATGAACGTCTTCCCAAAGTTTTTGTATCTTTTTAGGAGCATCCCTTTGCGGGTTCCATTTTCATTTTTTAAAAGACTGGATGGTATTATAGGCAGCTTTATCTAGGGGTATAAAAGGGCCAGGAGGACCATCAAATTTCTTAAACTGCCATATGAAAGGGGGGGTTTTGGGCTGCCGGATTTTAAGTTATACTTTTGGGCTTCTTTTGCTACGCGCTTACAGAGTTTGATGGAAGGTTTTGGTATGTCACAAATGTGGCTAGCATATCAGTTAGTCTGCGGGCCTGAGTATAGGTTCGTACTCACTAGGATGTCTGACCCGAATTACTTCAAGCGGGTCCGCTTCAAGACAGTGAGACATGCTAGTTGGATTTGGCGGGACTTAGTAAAGTCGTACAATATCCCTGAATTACATGCAAGCACCTATCTAAGGGGGAATCCCCGTTTGGGGGCCCTATTTGGTGATTTTGCTTGGAAGATCTGGCAACGGTGTGGTGTACTACAGTTAGGGCAATTGTAAGATCAGGACGGTTTTAGATCATTTTCTTCTTTTAGAGACGAATTTGGGGTCCCGAACAACTCTTTCTTTACATTTTTGCAGATTAGAGATTTTTTTATTAATGGGGAAGGTCTAGTGACTGTTAATGTACAGGGGGAGCCCGTTAGCTCACTACTACAGTTTAGAGGCAGGTGTAGTATAGGAAAAATCTATGAACACCTTCTTACAGGTGTAGCTGATGATGACGCTCAGGCTGTAGAAAAATTAAATCGCTATTTCGGAACCTGTGTAAATACAGCAGACTTGCATAGGTCATTATTGACTATCAATTCCTCTGTTACTTCTATTAATTTAAAACTTCAGCAACACCGCATGTTATTTCTTTTGTATTACACACCCGAAATTATCTCTAAGTGGGCTACACCTAGTTTGACACTAAAGACCTGCTGTCCTAAATGCTCACTTTTTGCTGCAGACATTAGACATATGTTTATAACTTGCCCGGAACTTTCGGTTTTTTGGACGTTGATTACTAAGGAGTTGTGTAACTTGTCAGGTAGCAATATTATTATTTCTGAGAAAGAGATACTGATGGGATTTATAGAGGACCCTGGCTTAATCTCTGTTGCTTTATTTTCTATTATTATGGCTTGCTGTCGCTTATGTATTGCTAGGGTCTGGATCGAGTCAAAACCTCCAACACTGGCGGAGTTCTGGCAGTTACTGAGAGGAGTGTATGAGATGGAAATGGCTCTTGCTAAGGTCAGGGGCCTCTCTTCACGAGCCAGAATAGAACGAATCTGGCTCTGTCTACACTGGGACTAAGTGATATTGATTTTTCTTTACATTCCCCCCCCCCCCCCCAACTCCTGCCCCCTCTTTTTTTTTCTCTTATTTTCTCTGTGCGTGGCTATTGTGTTCTTGCACTATGTTTTTGAATCAATGTTATGTACGTTATCTTTCTTTTGGCAAAAATAAATTTAAAAAAACAACAACAACAAAAAACATTTGTTGAATTGCAGTTCGTAAGGGGCTTCAAAGTAATCACATGATGTTGTATGTAAATTCTTTGGTCTGGATAGTTGTTTGGCATGCCTTGCACTGCCCGCACTTGAAGTGCCCCAGCGTAGGTGGTAGATTCCACATTGATTGGATAGATGGCGCCTCATGGGTCTCTAGGTAGGAGCGTACTATGTGGTCCTTGACACTCTTGGCTTTCTTATAGGAGTGCATGGGAAGGTTGGTTTGTTCTATATCCTCTGATATCAGGCCCCAGTATCTGTTGATCACCTTTTTGATGGCTTGACTTTGTGTCAAAAAAGTGGTGACGCATATCATCCTTTGCATGGATTCTTCTCCCTTATCTTTAGGTGTCAGCAGGTTCTCACGAGGGCTGTACCATGCCCTTTTCTGTACTCTTCTTATCAACTTCCTTGGGCAGCCTCTCTCCATCAGTCATTGGCTCAAGTCTCCTGATTGAACAAAATAATCAGGTTTTTTTTAACAATCTCCTGCCGATCCGCAGGAACTGTCCGAAGGGTAGATTATCTCTGTGTCCCCTCGGATGGTAACTGTTGTATCTTAGAAGGGAGTTTCTCTCAGCCGGCTTCCGATATAGAGTTGTGTATGGATGGTTTTCTTCACTCTTGATTGTGATGTCCAAGAAGTCAATTTCTTTAGGATCCGAATGTATGGTAAATTGAATGTTTGGACTTCTTTCATTGAGCCAGGAGTGTAAACTGCTCAGTTCTATAGAGTCACCAGTCCAAATCATCAATATACCGTCTATATACCGTCTCCAAAAGGACACCTTTGTAATGTAGGGGTTTAGTTCACTGAATACAAAAGATCTTTCAAAATGGTCCATGTAAATAATGGCCAAATAAGGGGCAAAGGCAGCCCCCATCGCTACTCCCTTAGTTTGAAAATAGAAATAGCCATTGAAGAAGAAATGATTTTTCATCATCGCTAGGCGTAGTAGGTCAATGATGAATACAATCGGGACTGCCATTGGTGCCAGTCGTTGGTCCAATACCTCTCCTATTACATCAAGAGCAGCTTGTTGGGGTATGCTGGTGTATAGAGATACAATGTCACAAGTCACCAGAAGTTGATTGCTTGGATTGAAGGGGCGCTGATCAATCAGGTTTATAGTTTGCATTGTGTCTCTCAAGTAGGCCCGAGTTGTCTCCTCTATGGGTTTGAGGAAATGGTCTATGTATCTGCATAGTGGTTCGAGCATGGATCCACATCCAGAGACTATGGGACGCCCAGGTGGTTTCAGTGGGTCCTTGTGGATCTTCGGTAAGGTGTACAAGGTAGGGAGCCGGGGGTGTCTCTGATTGAGGTACTGGAATTAAAGGTTAGTCAGAAAGCCTTGTTCAAGGCCATACATGCTAAGGGTGAGTATATCCTTAGCGAGGTCCTTTGAAGGGTCTGATCTTATCTTCATATAGCTGACTCCGTCCTGTAGCTGGTTCAGAATTTCTGTTTTGTAATTTGTAACATCTTGTACGACGATGGCACCACCCTTATCTGCGGGCTTAATCACTATGTCCTTGTTTTTCAAGGAGACCAGCGCTTCCTTTTCCACCTTAGTGATATTGTACTTCGTGTGCTTGTATTCCTTAAGTATTTTGGATACATCCCTCAAGACAACGCTCTCATAGGCTAGAATTTTGTTAGTCATTTTGTGACCTGGTGGAACAAAGGTTGAAGGAATTCGTAGTCCTGTCTGTGAAGTTCCTAGGGATGGAGGAGAATGTTTGAAATAATATCTGAGACGGATTTTACTGAAAAAGCAATGTAGTTCGGTTTTAAGTGTAAATTAGTTGGGGCGTGCTGTGGGCACAAAAGAGAGACCCTTGCTGAGGACACAGGTTTCTTCATCTTTCAGTATGTAGGAGGAAATGTTGACTACAGGGTTCTGTGGTCCTCTCACCATCTGTAGGTCCTCGGGCGGGTCTGGATTTCCCCGTGGTTTTCGGGTTGGAAACAAACCTGTTTCTGTATTTTGCCACGTCCTCTCTCCCAATTGCCGCTGGTCGCTGGCTGTCCCCTCTGTATTCCTCTGGGCCAAGGTCCACCTCGGCCCCTGGGTGGTCTCCATTGGCCTTCTCCTAAAAAAGGCTGATAAGGTCCTGGGGATTGATGCCAGTTATCCTGACAGCTGTAGTCTCCACTGGGTCCAGGTTGCTCGTTGTCGCTGTCTGTGCTGTATGATGAATTGAAAAAGTGGTGTAGTTTCTATGTCCCCGGTATCCTCCTCTGCCTCTGTTGTTGAAACGTCCCTGGCTGTCTTGTTTGTAGTAATTCTCTTGCAGATATGGGTATGTATTTTTCTTCTCATAATAACGAATGTCCTTTGCTAATTTCTCCAACTTCTTAGTCTGGGCGTTTGTCTCGAAATCTTTCAAAGTTTTTCCCAAATGTTCCAAAGCGTCTTTCGTGTTGGTGAGTGTGAAATCCCCTGAGATTTCAAGTTTGAGGGCAGCAATTTGTCCTATGAGAATCTGTACTTGTTCAGCTGCTGTCTCCACCCCCAGCACCATACAGTGCCGGGAGCAGTTGTTGGCAACAAAACTGAATCCCTCTTTAAACGTAGGCACATCAACAAAAATGGCTGGCTTGTTTCGTACTTGTAGTCCGACTGGTGTAATATTTGCTTGCAGATACTTGGTCAGTAGGTGGCCATGCAGGCGGGTCCACACTCGTTTCTTTTCAAGACGTTCTAGGCGCGCAATTTTATCATTAAGAGAAAAGTCAATGTTTGGAGTGGTGGTGGATAGAAAGTTGTGGGAAGGGTCCTGTATTAATTGATTGATATATTCTTCCGTATAAGACAGAGTCTCGCTCTCTACCATATTTCAGTTCTGCATTAATCAGTAGTATACCTCGCAGGTATGCACCTGCTCAAAGATAGTTACCTAGAAGGGTAAACTCAAATGACGTCACTGGGACCTGGGTATAGAGTAGTACATTGGAACAGTGGTCCCAGTAAACAATTTTATAAACACACAAGAACCCGAAATTACAGAAAATTTCAAGAGATTAAATAAAAGAACTGTGTTATGCTTAATGTACAGTTTTGTTTAATCACACTGAACAGACAATAGTTCATAACATTTGTTAACACAGTTTAAAACAGTGCCAAAAGGATGAAAAGGGGAAAGGTGAGGGTATAGTGATTGATTGAGGTGAGGATGAGGGAGTGAATGAAAGAAACTGCGATTCACAAAACCTGTTGTTTAAAAAACAAGCAGGCTCATATTTAAGGCTGAGTTATTCACAATATATCCAAATGTTAGATAGCCATGTTTTAAAACAGAAACACAGTGATTAATCGCTGTTGGTCAAACTGGCTAGTATAGTAGATGTCAACGTTTCGACTCCTAAAGAGTGGTAGGTTGTTGTGTCCGTTACGCCGGTGTCTTCCTCAGGACAGGAGTGTTGGAGAGGGGGGTGGGGGTTGGTTACCTGGGGATAGAGCATAAAGAACCTTAAAAACTAAGAATTTCCATGTAGGAAGTGAAATAAAAGAAGGGCCTAGGCCCAACATTTTTTACCATGAAAAGCCCGTAATTGAGGCCTGAAGGGGAAAGTGTGGGCGCGTAGACTCCAGACTGGCGAGCGAGAGCAGTCACCTGAGAAAGTAATGTGCAGGTTCAGAATGATATTAAAGGCCCACCTATGCAGTCAAGGAGTGAGTTGGGCACATCCGGGGGAAGGTCATCTTTTCCACCCCCAGCCTTCTATTCTGCCACTTTTAGAAATGGAAGAAACCTTCTTTGGTTGTACAAACCAGGTAGTCCACCCTAGGGGTGTAGCTAGCCTTCTGGTAGTTTACTACTCCTGACTAAATAATTTTCCCACCTGCCTGGGTGCAAATGTGCCTGGGGCAGGGAGAGGTTTGTTTCCTCTTGGTTGCATATCAGAGGTGGTGTAAGCTTTAAAGCTCACCGCCTTTATGTGTCACTTCACTAGCCATCATGTTAGGGAGGGAGGTGTCACCTCTGGACAAGAGGTCAGATTTCTGTCTTGGTGGCAGCAGCAGCGGGCTGTCAGCCAGGGCACAGGAAAAATTGGGGCAACCATGTGGGCAACCTCTAAGGTAGCCACCTGGGTGCATGCCACATAGACTCTGACACGGGAATCATGTCAGGGGTGATGAGGCAAGTTTTTTGATACCAAATATGACATATTTCAGTGGTACCATAATGGAGCTGGCAACTTTGGCGGGGGGGTGGTGACCGGTTGCCAGTCCATGTTATCCTATGGACTGCTGATCAATTATAGTAGCCTTTAATGGAAAGAGGCGACTATAAGGACATATAAACTTGCACTTATATGTCCACACTTTTAATATAAGGCACCCTGCCTCCTGGGCTCAGACGGCCTTCTTTAGGGGTGGCTGGCATGTATTAAAAAAAGTGCTTTGACCTTGCCCCACATGGTGAGGGCAAAGTCGAGTTTGAGCAGTTTGCACTGCTCCTGCAGTCTGCAATGGCAGGTCTGCTGTCAGTAGTGTACGTGGGCCACTCAGGGTGGCACAAACAGTGCTTCAGACCCTAGTGACCCCTGTAACTCCTATGCCGTGGATACCACTGTTACCAATTACCAGGGTCTTTTAAGGGGGTTAAAGTCCTTGCCAATTGGGATTACCAGTTCACATGTATTGATTTTAGGGAGAGAGCACTGGCAATGGGGCCTAGGCAGCAGGCTCCAGTGCACTTTCAGAGTCATAACCAGTAGCACTAGGGCAAAAAGTGGGGGATGACCATAGAAAAAGTGCTCTTTCTCACAGTGGCGCCACCAAGGGTATTTCCCAGGCTGGACCCTCCAGGTAGCAAAGTGAAGACGAAAAAAGCTTCACCAGCAGGCTGGCTGTCCTGAGGTACGTTTTGAATATTGAATATTTGCTTGCGGCATTGATAATGCGTCACTACACTTCATGATAGAATTGTTTGAGCCATAAATACACACCAGCATCATACCCTGCCGGCCTATAAATGCCCTTGCTATCACATATGTGCCTCCCCAGTCTATAACCCTGTCCTATATTTTCCCTCCGCATCCACACTAGGACTCCCCTGGTATGCGTGCTAAATGGCTCAGCATAACATAACATAACATGTGTATTTGTAAAGCGCACGTTCCCCCAGCAACGGGGCATCTTGGCGCTGAATAACAGATGTATATTGTTACCCAACTCAATGGTACTCATACCACCCCCCCCCTTCAATGCATCTCTAATGTGGTGTTCAGGGTCATGTGCGTTTCCTGTAAAAAAGATATACATACTTCATGTCTCTATGGGTAGGCTGCATTTTTCTATAGTCATTGAGGCCTTGAACGTTCCATGTGAGTAATTGCAGAGTAGGCCTACTTATAGTAGTGCCAGTGACCATTGTCGCTATTATTATAAAGGAACAGTGGTCCCATTCAATTCGAATAGATTAAAGTGCCACAATTAGTTCAATGAAAAATTGGGTTTTTATGTTTAAAGACAATGCAAAAATAACTCAAAAATTGTTTACTGTAAATAGTGAAAAAAATTAATAAAACAGTGAGTGAGTTGGTGGCAGAGTAATAGGAAATCAGCCGATTTCCGGTACCCAGGCAAGTGATTTTAAAAGGTGACTTTTTGGTGCTCAAAGGTAATTATTATCAAAAAGTCAATAAAACATTTCATACTCCGACATTTCAATTTTGTAATACACTGGAGTTTAGAAATGATTGTCGACGACGTTTCGATCCCTTAACAAGTATCGGGATCTCTTCAGGACAAGGAAATGATAATTAATTGCCTGGGAGAAAGCAGTGAGAGGATGATCCAATAAATTAGTAACTGTTGCGCAGCCGCGCCAGCCAAAACTAGAGAATCCTAGTGTTGTGGTCCGGAATGGGGTAGAATTGGAGAATTGGAGCCAGCGATAAAGAACGGGAACCAATTAGGATGAAGCGTCCCGTCAAAAGCCGTCAGAACCTGGGCTCTACGGATGTTAGAATTCCGTGTGAACTGATAGGTGAGCCAGGGGAGCGGCGAAGAGTACAGAGGAATTGGTCCAAAAAGGGCGAGTCAGGTCTTGTTAATAAGCCGATAGGATTTCCGAGGCAGCCCGGTCGGGCTTGTGGATAGATTCGAAAACCTACATACGTGGGGCGGAAGTCAAGAATAAAAGCGAAGGAATTGGTAAATTAGTAACGACGCAGGCCGCATAACCCACGAGGACCTGGGGAGCTTGCGAGGATCAGGCTAAGCGTCAGGGTGCGGGCTGTGTGAATGGAGCCTCGCTGGGACGGAAGTAAACTGGTGAATTGTCGCAGCACCGACTTATTCTGCAAGATTGATGAAGAAGTCCCTGCCTGTACAAATCTAGTCTGAACCTGTTCTGCATCCCCACTCGGACAATTGAAGTTCAATATACAGTCCCACCCTCCATAACACACACACACAACGCTATAACCAACTTGCTGCCCCCAAATCCCATTTAGAAATAACCACGACTTTGGTCTGTGGGGAACAGGCACAGGGGCAATGCATGCAAGTCTCACCCCCACTGCTTGTGCATTGGTGGCCGCATTTCATGTCGCTGGGTGGTCAGCCCAGGGATATGTTTAAATCCTTATAGGAGTGTCGTTGGGAATTGACCCGGGCAATTGTCCAAATTCGCACATCACACTTATTCACTGCTGTTGTTGTTTCCTATAATTCTGTCCCTTGTCTTTGAGCGCTGAGGTGTTCACTCATTCTCCGATGTACTCTCATGTAGGTGTTGCTATCCACATGTGGACACTTTGACAATTCATAGCGGCCCAATAAATGACCTGTTTATGAAGGTTTAGTCATATTCCTAGAGGCCAGATGTCCAAGAATTCGTCTCCTCAGTAATAGCAGTTGGGGTTCCAAGTTGTGTGTCGATTTGTAAGCTCCTTCATACCTGCTTGCGAGTCATTATATATGCGGGGCTTGCCACCAAGAATTATTATAAGATGGGACGGGCATAGCATATTGTGTTTGATGTTCATTTCCTGTAGCATTTTCTTGCCCTCCGTGCCTCCTGCACCTGCAGTGTGAAGTCAGTGATACCTCTGCACCAGCAGATTGCAGTCTCTTTAATTCTCTTGCTTTCCTTAAGGCTGTGTTGCAGTCTTTATAATTTACTATTCTGACTCATATGGGTTGTGGTCTGGCTCATGCTATTGGTCTTGGTGCCAGCAAACGATGGGCGTCTTCCACCATGAAAACTCCAGAAAAACCTTCCTGGCCCAGGAGTTCAAGTAGCAGATATTCCACAAATTGGTCCATGTTGTCTGTGTTTGTTCTCTCAGGAACACCCATTATACATATATTGTTGTGCTGCGAGCATGTTTTCAGGTCTTCCCTCTTGGCTTTGACTAAGTCCAGTGTTTTAGCCATTTTAGTCTGGTTTGCTTTTTGTACGCATTCTCATCCTTAACTTCCGACACTCTACGTTCAACCATGTCTATTCTGGTTGCGTGTGTTACCAGCCTCTCTGACATCCTGTCCATTCTGTATATTACTGCGTCCATTTTGAGGTCTATAGTTTGCAAGCTGTGTTGTATATCCTTTAGCAATGCAAGAATGCCATCGCTTCCTGTATCTGTGTCTGGCAAGATTACAGACAGTTCAGAAGTGACCTCGTCTTCTTATCCTCTGTGTGATCTCCTAGGATCAAATGACAGTTTGAGTTGTGTTTTGTCTGTTTTTCACATCTTGATCAGGTCACTGCCATGTCAGTGTCAATCTACCAAATCAGATATCTAACGTCTGTCCCACTAAGTCAAAAGGGGATCAGACATTAAATCTGAGGTGTCCCTCTTAGCTGTTTTAAAAAAGATATATATATATATATATATTTTATTGCCTTCTGTGTAACTTTCAAACATTTAGCCTGCACGGCCACATTATCAGCATTTTGAAACAGTACATCTATACATATTCAGTCAGGCCTAGTACAACAACTTAAAAGAACGTGTGCAGCTTAATGGAGACAAATAAATAAAAATGCTTTGCAATTTGTGGATCATCAACAGTTGTTATTAGGGCCAGCCAACATCAGCATCCATTCTATGCGAGACCATTCATTCATTCATTTGATAACTTTATTTCGGTCGAAGACTATAAAAGCACAGATAAAATATGTACATACAGAATAAAATACATAAATAGTTAAGCACTTAGAATAAGAAGTTATTAAACAGAAGTTATCAAGAAAGACATAATGAACAATTCAGTTCGCCAATATTAAGAACAATTAATTAATTAATCAGGGCAGACCTCCTCCGCCACATGCCATATAAAAAACGAGAGACAGAGAACGCGATGGGGGGTGAGGTGTCATAACTTAAAATCCTACAGGCTTGGGCACATTGTTTTAGGCCCAGATTTCTACACAGTGGCACCAGCCAAGATCTACGTATTCCATTATAGGCAGGGCAGAAGAATAGAACGTGGACTACATCTTCTTTACTTTCATTACAAACTGGGCAGATCCCCTCACCTCTTCCAGCCCATTTGCAAGTCAATGCCCCGATTGGGAGGCAACCATACCTTAATTGTGTATATAGCTTTTTTGCCATAGGGGGTTGGATCAAATCTAAAAACTCCTCCCTCCTGGGCACCAATTTTATTTGAAGGAATTCTGTGGTCAGCCTGCCCATAAATGGTGAGCGTTGTAACCGAGCTAGATTATACTGTCTAAGTAGGGCCAACAACTCCGTTCTCCGTACCGCTGTGCAACTTTTCTCGGGGGTCTCCTATAGTTGGGGAAGGCCTATCTGATGTACTACAGCTTTAATATGGGATAGCCAGGGTATGTTTCTGCTCTTCAACTGATCCCAGATTGCAGAGAACTCAGCTCTATAGTCACCGAGTTCAGGTGCTGTCCACAGCCTTCTCCAATACAGGAGAGGTCGGCTCGATAAGAGTTCGGAGATAGGCTCTAAACCTAGGTCTAGTCTCAAGGGTATGAGCGGAGTGCTCTGGGGAAGCCCTAACAGGTTCCTAATAAATGTATGTTCAACCTTAGATAGGTTCAATGTACGAGTATGACCCCAGAGCTCTGCGCCGTACATTGCAGCGGGTCTAGCTTGAGCACCATACATTTCAAGACCTGGCGAGACTGGTTTAAATTGGGTTTTCCTCTGAAACTTATTGATACCTCCCACTGTCTGTGTAAGCCTCAGGGCAGATTTGACTACCTGGGGGCCCCAGCTGAAATCTTCAGTCAGGGTAACACCCAGATATACAAAAGTTCTGACTCTTTCGAGTGGGATACCATTTAAAACTGGACAGGGGCAGGTGCGCTTCGGGGGGCCGAAGATCATGAACTTCGTCTTTTCTAGGTTGATCTCAGGTCCCCGCGAAGCGCAGAATGATACAAAACCGTCCAATACCCTCTGGATGCCTGTAGAAGTTCGAGACAACAATAAGGTGCCGTCTGCGAACATCAAGGCGGGCACCCGTCCAGATGTCAGCCGAGGAACATCACTATCCCTGACAGTATCTAGCTCACCCACCAGACCATTTATATAGAGGCTAAAAAGCGTGGGAGCCAGGGCGCAGCCCTGCCGTACTCCTCTAGTAACAGGAAAACAGTCCGATAGTTCTCCATTCTTCCCACATCGTACCTGGGCATAGTTCCCTTTGTGGAAACGTTTCAGGACATCTAGTAGGTAGGGCGGAAGGTTTAGTTCTTTCAGAACCCTCCATAAATTTTCCCTGGGCACAAGATCAAAAGCGGCCCATAGATCTACGAAGACCAAGTAGAGGCTACCACCCTCAATACTTACAGTCTTCCAAAACAGGACCTGTAGCCTAAAAAGCTGGTCCAGGGTCGAAATCCCAGACCTGAACCCAGCCTGGAGGGTAGTTATTATTTCATTCTCATCCGCCCACCCAAGTATTCTATCCAGAATAATCCGGCCCATGAGTTTCTGAGTAGTGTCCAGAAGGCTTATTGGCCTATAGTTTGACGGAACTAAGGGGCAGCCTTTTTTAAAAATAGGAACAATCTCGGCCCCTGCCCAGGTATCTGGTAGTTTGGCTCCTAGCAAGACTGCATTAAACAGTACGGCTAAGTACGGTGCCCAAATTTTGGGTTGGGAACGAAAAAGATCACCTGGCACCTTATCGAGGCCTGGTGCTTTATTGGGAAGCTGTCTAGCAATTGCAGATTCAACTTCCTTAATTGAGATGCTCTCGTCACTTCCAGGAGCCAGCCTCACCCTGGTGTCCAAGTGACCTGTCTGATCCCCACAGTCCGAGGTCCCCCACGGTCGACACTCGTGTGGGAGGTCTAGGCCCAGTGGAGTACAGAGGAGGTCAACTGGTTGCATTGCCATATCCCTATTCGGGTGTTCCGATATGACAGCCGAAGGAGAGGTATACAATGTGGCAAAGTGTGTTTCCCACACTGAGGAAGCAATATTTGGTAGAAAGGATTCCCCTCTATCTCTCGCGGTAGAATTTACCAGTGCCCAGAAAAGTTTAACGTCCTTTGACACTAGGGCGTCCCTCAATTTTTCCCACCTCTCTTCTTCCCATTCCATCCTACCCCTGGCCAATTCCTTCTTATATGTCTGCCTAGTAGCCCTGATATTCAATTTATTTTTTGATTTAATTGCTGCAAGAAGCTCCTTTTTTGATTTCCTGCAGGCGCCGTTATACCAAGGATGGGTTTTCGGCGCACACCTCTTGACTCTGACTACAGGGTAAAAAACATCTCCCAGCGTCGTAACTAGTTGTTTGTGTATTTCCAATACCTGTAGATGCCTGGTTGCAACAGCCATCTGGGATATAAAGGGTGTTACGGTTTGGTAGATTTTTGCAAGCTGTAAGGGTGACTTTGCCAGGTGGGGCCATTTCACCCTCCTTCTATTATTAGTTAATACGAGGGGGGGCATTGCCATAGCAAATTTGGTCTCAGAATTTTTTAGCCCGAAAGACCCTGGCTTCAAGGTTAAGACCAGGGCATTATGATCACTGTCCTGTCTTTTTTCTATTCTAAAATCCTTCAGCTTGTCCCAGTTTTTGGCTTCTACCATTACATAATCAATGATGGATACCCTATTAGCCCGATTAAATGTTCCTGTTGCTGGGCGGTCAGGATCCACTCTCCCATTGCACGCCCGCAAGGACGTTGCAAGGGAAAGGGATTTTACTTGTAACACCAAAGGTGTCCAGGCTCTAACTGGGGCAATATCAGGGTCTGGGATGTGCCATAGCACATCTACTTCATCCTGGTCGCCCAGTTCGACACCACCCAGCGGTTCAAATTGGCAGTTGAAATCCCCACCAAGAATTATAGCAATAGAAGGGTCTAGCCCTAGAATAAATGAGGCCAAATCATCGATTGTGTCTGATTCTTTGCCGTTTCTAGTTGGTCTTGAATAAACATTTATTAGTGCTACTGGTGGGTTATTTGGAGGTTTTAGTAAGACACAGTCCAGGGATTTTGTTGGTATTTGCGTTGCCTGGATTCCCAAATGTGTACCTATCCAGATTGATAATCCACCAGATGGACGGCCTTTGCCTGTGGACATTGCCAAAATGTCATAAGTAGCAAAAATCGGGCTAAAGCTCTCTTCCAATGCTCAGGTCTCTTGCATTAGGCAAATATCAAATTTTGCCATATACGCAGCCCATTCTGGAGTATGCAGTTTGTTTTTTAGGCCGGCTATGTTCCATGAAACCAATTTTACGCAGCCTTGTACCAAGTTATCAGGGCCCTTGGTGGCCAGACTACCTCTGTTGCTAGTCCATCCCCCAGATGTCTGGTCAGTTTGTAAATTGTCTCTAAGATTTGATAATGAAGCTTTCCCCTCTACAATCCCTGCCCAACTAGGGGCTTCATTAGTGACTTGTTGAATTGGATTTACACCTAAACTGAGTCAATCCACCTCTTCCAATACACTGAATCTGTTCCAATGCGGTTGTAGCGGGAAAAGGGGGGCACGGGTAGACCAACCTTCCCTGTATGTTCCCCCGTTTTCCGGGTTGTGGGATGAGGGGTAGTGCTCCCTGTTGGCAAACCTGGCTCTAGGGTGGTGTGGTTCCAAACTAGGGGTAGGGTAAAAATATGAGAGATGTAATGGGGTTATTTGGGTATTTTGCCTATAGGTGTAGGTGCTGCATATATGTTCTACGGCAGAGGCGTCTCTGAAATGTAAAATTATTACATCCCCTGCCACTGTCTTTGGGTTCCTCCCAATCCAACCCACTCTTCTGGCCAGCAGGATTTCACCTGAAGTATTTGCTGGTAGGGGTCTATTTACCGTGAGCCACTGGATGCGCTTATTTTTTAACTCATCCTCCCTTTCTCTTTTCCCCTCACTTAAGGGTGGTACACCTACAAGTGCAATGACAAATGGTTGGGCTTCAGGGGGTAGGTTAATTGTTGGCAACTGTTGGGGGGTAATTCTTGGTGTTGCATTACTTTTCATAAATGTATTGGTTTTGCCCCCCAATTTGCCTTCCTTCGCCTTAATTGGGACTTTATCTACGGCATTTGCCGGATTTCCTATGGTTTGGCTACTCTTTTTCTGGGACCCAGTGCTAGGTGAAACTTGCAGTAAAGCAGGTGTGGGTTTTTGGATACCTAGCATTACTCCTGCATTGGCAATCTGTGCTGGTGGGCTGTTATTTCCAGCTGTTATATTACAAAGGGCATTGTGTGGTAGGGCTTCCGTAGCAAGCGATGCGGAGATTCTTTGTGAGTTAGCTGCCTCAGTTTTCCCTCCACCCCTGGTATTCACAATGGAAATGAGTTTATCGAGTTTTGATACCAGAGGCTTAAGCTGGGTAACAATTGTCCGTTCCAAGTACGCTTGTAAGTCCGAGACCATGTTAGCGACCCAGCAGGGTATTCCTAGCGTGGATTCGGCTAAGTTGCTAGATGGGGTCACCAAATCATGGTTTGTGAGCTTATTTTTACTCGATTTGTTTAGGGTATTTGTTCTCTTATTCCTAGGGCAAGGCTTACATACATCTAACCTTTTCTCTACAACAGGAGGGGTCATAGTAATGGGTCGGTCTTGGGGATCTTTAGAATTTTCTACAGGCAACTGGCTACAGGGCAGGTCTATATAGGATGAGGTCATATAAGAGCTAACCTCCAACGCTTCAGTCATAGTAATTGAAGTGTCTCTTTCCTGTACTGGCATACATAGTGACGGTGTAATAGAGAGCCGTCTAATAATAATAATAATAAAACCACTTATAGAGCGCCTGGTTACACTCAAAACGGTGTGTCCCCGCGCTAACGAAATGCTAATGTCCACCCCTAGAGGCCGAGGTCCGAGGCCAACTCAATCCAGGGAGGAGAGGACCAATTATTCACTAGGGAAAAGGTGCGTTTTCAGCTTAAGTCTGACTCTGGCTTCGGAGGGTTCCATTCGCATGTCGAGAGGGAGATGGTTCCAGTTCCTACTAGCAAGGAGGCGAAAAGATCTGCCTCTCTCTGTGTTCTCAATGGCATTGGCCACAACACCAATAGTCTGCTGCAGCATTTTATCTATGGCGGTCAGAGTGGGTATAGGTTGGGAATCTGCTATCAATGACTTAGTGTGTGACCGTGTGGCTGGAGTTTTAGTTTTAAGTTTCTTTGCCCGTTTTATCATTTTTAAAGTTAAAAAACGCACAAAAAATAGAGTACAATACAACAGGTAGTCTAACACTATCGGACAATCAGCTTGTGTTTCTTAGAAGATGACTAATCTCTAAACAATAGGTGATTAGCAATAGGACACACTGTGCACAGCTGATGGCTAGTTTGTACATATAACAACAATAAATTTAGTCAATAATGCGTCAATACGGGAAATTCCAAACTAACCCAAAGTCAGGAACCAGGATATGTGGCCCAGCCCGGCCTCCTTCGGCCTTTGACGGGCAAGGACGGGCCCGCCCTTGGCCCGGGCGTCGCCCGGGAAATGTAGGCCGTTCCCCTCACGGCCGTGTTTGCCCTGGAAAGCGCCAAGAAAAGCAGGTCCGCTATTGATGCCACTAAGCCGTTCCCCTCACGGCTGGTGAAGATTCCGAATGTTCTGGCCAAGGGTAGGGCGTCCCGCGCTGCGGGGGCCCCTGGCAGGCTTTATGGTAATCCGGCGCTGCCGCGTAGCGTCACTGGCGTGCGCGGCCGCCAAGAATGCTGGGAAATGTAGGCCGTTCCCCTCACGGCGGTGTTTGCCCTGGAAAGCGCCAAGAAAAGCAGGTCCGCTATTGATGCCACTAAGCCGTTCCCCTCACGGCTGGTGAAGATTCCGAATGTTCTGGCCAAGGGTAGGGCGAGACCATTGCATGTTAATGATTCTGTCAGTAACAACACAAGCATAAGCAGTATAGGTCTAGCAGTGGGCATTGTCTATTTGTATTACAGTAAAAGACTTTTGACCATACAGATGTACAACTTGTTTATTCTAGTGGGCAGGTATCTGTGTCTAGCTGTCTAACCTAGCCTGGGGGGTGAGTCAGAGGTGATGTTGAACCAGTGTCGTCTTTGGATTTCAAATAGCTTAACAGAGGTTCCCAGATATCTTTAGGGTGAGATTTTTGCGGCATCATACCCCAGAAGTGCGATAATTGACCAGAACAGTAGGCTGCGTCCTGAAGCCAATCTTTGTCTTTCGGTGCCAACCGTCTTCCCCACGTCATAGCCACTCTACGCTTGGCCAAAAGGCGCAGCATAGCCACGAGTTTGCGGCTGCCTGATGGGACATCCCTCACGTAGCCCAAGAGCCTCATCAGACGTGTGTGCAATCAATGAGTATCCCAACCATGGCCTGGATTGTTGACAACATCGCATTCCAGTAAGCCGCAATCTTGGGACATTTCCATGCCAGATGGAGGAATTCTGCACCGGGTGTACCGCATCCGAAGCAGCTATTGGTGTCAGTTAGTCCCAGTTTATGTAGTTGCAGTGGTGTGCGATACAGCCGGGGTTGGACCTTAAAATGTATCAAACTGAGTCTGTAGTTCGGCGAGAACACCTCCGACTGCCTACAGCAGAATGCCCAGTGTGTGTCCGTGAGTTCTGGGCCTACATCTGCGTTCCAATTTTCCCTAGCACGGAATGCTACCGTTGGTGTGCTCTGTTGTAGCCCGGAATATAGGCGTGTTATCAATTTACGGGCTGAGGATGTGTTGATCATGTGTTTTAATATAGGTAATAATGTTTGAGGTCGTGTCGGGAAATTGGCATTCTCAGTGCGGCGCGTGGCTCTGATTTGATAGTGTAGTAGAGTGCTGAACGCATGACAGGGTTTGCGTTATCTAAGGAGAGTAACCGGAGGAACATGTCCTCCGGGTACAAGTCAGAGAAAGTATTAAGGTGAGAGCGTTTCGCTCTGTATTTTGCCCTCGCATCTTGGAGTGGCGGCATCATGAGCTTATCATAAAGTGGGATTGATGGAGCATATAATTGTGGAAGCCCTGTCCTTTTCCTTATTCCCTCCCATGCTCATGGTACACATTCCACCGTGTTTATTTCACCTGTGGGCATCTTGTATGGGGTGTACAAGGTGGTGGTTAGGGGCAATGGGCGGCGTGATCTTTTTCTATTGCGACGTGGGGTTGGAATGGGGTGAGGTGAATCCAGAAGTGCAGGAATTGTGCTTGTGCACATAGACCGTAGAGGGGAACAACCTTTACAACGCAACTTTTACAACGCACTACCATTACAACGAAACTATTACAACGCAAAATCTGTTACAACGCATGCCATTACAACGCAAGTCTTTACATCGACTTGCACTAGATGGCGTGCTAACATTAAAAATAGCGTAGTTTACTATCCAAACACCTTCCCTACTGCAACGTGGACTGGAGTTAGAATAGTAAATTACCCTTTTTTAATGTCAGCACGCCATCTACTGGAAGTCGATGTAAAGACTTGCGTTGTAAAGACTTGCGTTGTAACAGATTTGGCGTTGTAAAAAATGCGTTGTAACGGCATGCGTTGTAAAAGCATGCGTTGTAACGTCATACATCCGACCGTAGAGCGTCATGTCTGGTGCTCCCAGACCATCCTGAACTAGGGGCAACATGAGGATTTACCATGAGATGCAGTACTGTCTACCCGCCCACACCAGCATAAATAAGTTAGAGCGAATGTGCTGGAGGAATGTGCCTGTTAACGGCAAGGGGATGTTTTGAAAGAGGTATAGAAACTTCGGTAAAATTACCATTTTGGCTATTGCGATGCGTCCGGCCACACCGGAATTTTATTTTCAAGCCAATCAATTGCCCGGCCAAAGTTTGCAGACCCAGCTCCAGTACATCTTGGCATATCCATATACCCAGGTAGAGGACTAGCCTGGAGGCCCATTTTAAGGGATAGTCAGTGTGGAATGAGGCAGTATGGTCAGTGAGAGGGAACAACACAGATTTTTCCCAATTAATGTTTATCCCAGACAGGCCTCCAAATCGGATCATCTCATGTATTATCGGAGCTCTGTTTGTGCGCGGGTCACATACATATGGCGTAACATCATCCGCATATAATGAGATTATTAACCCTCGTGCGGTGAATCCTATACTCCGCTGTGTGTGGTGCAGTGGGAACAAATAATCCCACGCCAAAGAGTCAAAAGCCTTAGTGGCGTCCAGCAGAGCTGCCACCGCCTGCACATCCGGGTCAAGATGATGCATAACTGCAAATAACACGCGTAACTTGTGCACTGTGGAGAGCCCTGGAATAAATCCCCCCTGATCAGGTCTTATCATAGTGGGCAACAGGGGCAGGATACTGTTTGCTAGGATTTTAGCCAGGATTTTGTTACCCACATTAATTAGTGACAGCGGCCTGTAGGAGTCGAAGTTTTTGGACGGTTTGTCCGCCTTTAATACTGAATTGATAACCGCCTCACGAAGTGTAGGAGGAAGGGCTCCGTTGTGGAGCAAATCTTCATACATAGCCAACAGATGATGGGCTAATGGGGCGGCATATTCCTTATAGAAGGAAGTAGTGAAGCCGTCTGGAACTGGCGGCTTGCCACTCGGGAGTGCACTAATAGTTTGTACAATTTCCTCTTCTGTGATGGGCATATCCAGGAATTCTCTATGTGCATTATCAAGCCATACCAGCTATAGTGTGTCAAAGTAGGCAGTGAACTCGTCTGTGTCCCTGATGGAGCCGGATGTGTGTAGAGCAGACTAGAAGTTGGACATAGTGTCCAGCACACCTGTGGGCGTGTCGCGGACACAATTCTTGACGTTTATTAGTTCAAGTATATATGTTGAGAATCATGAGTGTCTAAGGATGCCTGCCAATGTTTTCCCGGGTCTATCTCCCTCGCCATAGCATCCTTACATAAGTATTTCAATTCTCACTTGGCCTCTCTAAGCAAGCAGATATTTTCTCCCTGATCATGGCTAGTGTATGTGGATCATTTGTTCTAAGGTATTCAGTCTCCAGGGTATGTATGTTACCCTCGAATGTGGTCAGTTGGGTGCATATTACCCTAAATATGCCTGCTTGATTAGAGATGCATGCACCATGTATGTCTGCCTTGAAGGCTTACCAACATATGGAGGGGGAAGTTTCCGAGGCCTTATTCTGATCGAAGTAAGGGATTTTATCTGCTCGAATCTCCTCTCTGAAGCCATATTCTGCAATGCTCCCAAGGAAAGACGCCATGTAAACATGCATGGGGTGCTTGCGGGATCGACAGCTCTAATAAGATGGGGGCATGGTCTAAATTTTTATTGAAAGAGAAAGAATTTGACAAACATACAATATCAAATAAGAATGTGATACAGAAACTGAAATTACCACAAAACAGAAATTTATGGACAATCTCTTACAGAGGAAAGAAATACCAGAGGGGGGAGGGAGGGGAAGTCTCCATTGGTCTGTATCCATTGGTTTATACAGTCTGCCATAGCAGGAAAGCATTATACATGTCTTCCACTTGGTCAAGACAGAAAGTCCATTCAGTCAATGAGTGTCCCAGGTCTTCTTCCCAGCATTGTCTTACCCCCCTGTCGCGGACCTGTCTGAGTGATAAACAAGCCTGGTATAGTTTAGTAACCAAGTGGGTTCCTTCCTTATCGGAAATAAGCAGAGTAAGTGGTGTGAAATCTGCAGGAGGGTATGGGGAGGAGGTGACCGATAAACGAAGTGCACCCAGCAATCTGGCGGCTATAAAGCTGTCCATATACGTCATCTCAGAGTGTGTGGACATTTCCATCAGGGTGCGTGCCCGGCACTCTGGAAATAGGGAGCCAAGGGTACCCAAGCCCAGTTTGGTGAAAGTGTGTTGTACCACCTTTTCGGAGGTTAGCGGGAGGAACGGGTTGTTAGGTTGTGGAATGGCCGGAGAATATTGAGGACCGTTGCCCAGCATGTTGTTAATTTTACGCCAAGCCCAACATGTGGTTGGAAGGGGTTGGATATCATGGGGATCAAGTGGTATGCCCTTTGGGAGCAGGGCTTCTAATGGTGTGGGGGCCGTCAATTCACGCTCGGGTTTCGCATAAGGTATACGAGCATCTGGCTGGAACCAGTGATAAGCAAATTGAGCCTGTGCTACCAAAAAATAGAGTTGAAGATCACGAACCGCGAATCCACCCCGGTTGTATGGGAGTGTCAGAGTATGCCAAGACACTCTCGGTCTGCGTCCCGCCCAGATCAAGTGTATAAGTAATCCCCACAGTTGAAGAAAGAAGGCGTTGGTAAGCGGGATAGGTATAGTACTGACTAAATATAAGAACCTGGGCAGCACTTTCATTTTGATAAGGGCGATACGTCCGGCCATAGACAGGGGCAATTGGATCCACCTTTCAACCTGCATAGTAAGCTGCCAAATTGCAGGCCCATAATTTAAGCGTATAACCTGCTCTTTATCTCTGTGCAGGTGTACACCAAGGTACTTAGTGGTGTCACCTGCCCTTCGCAAGGGAAGCTCCATCTCATCCGCTGTGGCTGCAGCAGTGATAGGAAACAGTAACGATTTGCCCGAGTTTATCAGCAGCCCGGACATGGCTCCATAGCGGCCAATCTCCTCTATGAGTGGCTGCAAGTTGTTGTTGGGTTGTTGTATAAAAAGCAGAATGTCGTCCGCCTATATGAACATTAACAGAGGTCCAGAGGGAAACTGCAGGCCACGAAACATGTATTTTTCTTGCATGTGTCGAACCAATGGATCCAAGGCCACTATAAAAAGCAACGGGGACAGCGGACAACCCTGCCGGGTCCCACGTGTAATTGAAATCAGAGAGGATAGAGAACCATTTACTTGGAGCCGCACAGTTGAAGACGAATAAAGCAATGCAATCATTGCAATGAAGTTGCCCGGGATGCCCAACTTGTGCAGCGTAGCAGTGAGGAAGGGCCATTCAAGAGAATCGAAGGCCTTCTCTGCATCCAGGAGGGCCACTGCTGCAGGAGTAGTAGGTTCAATGCGATTTATAACAGAGAAGACAGTTCTTAGGTTTAAGGCCGTGGACCTGTGTGGAATAAAACCCGACTGTACTGGGGAGATAATTTGTTCCAATAACATCGAAAGCCTGGAGGATAACATTTTGGCCAGGATTTTATTGTCAAAATGTATTAGGGAGATGGGGCGAAAGGAGGAGCAGTTAGTGGGTTCCTTACCCTGCTTTAGTAGCAAAGAGATGGCAGTCTCTCTCATGGAAGGGGGGAGTGTGCCAACCTACAGGCCCTCCGCATAAACCTCTAGAAGCTGTGGTGCCAGACTCTCTTTGAAGATCTTATAAAAAATCCCGATAGCCCATCGGGTCCCGGTGCTTTAGAACTGGCCACGGCATCTATAGCAAGTGTAAATTCCTCAACTGTAAAAGGATCTGCCAGAAATTCTGCTTGCCCTGTAGTAAGCCAAACCATCGCAACCCCCTTTAAATAAGTTAAGTGTTGAGAGAAGTCCTTAGGAAGAGTAGTTGTAAGAGGGATCTGTAATATGCGACTAGTTATGCTAGTATGTCTGTGTCTTCTGTAGCTACGGAGTCATCCTCACATTTTATTGCTGCTGTGTGTCTGGATCCCCTAAGGGGTCACACCAAATGTGCCAGAGTTCTACCAGGGTGCTCTCCCTCCCCATACCTACGAGCCGTATAAAACTCCCTATCAGCATGCTCATTAAATTCTAAGATGAGGGCACTTTGTTTGGTCTGGGCTCTTGGCTCGAGCGTTGTAGCATCTAGCAATGCTATTTCTGCTTCGACTCGAGCAAGACTCCCGTGGACCGATCACAGGACGCCCGCCTGCTTGGATATGCTAATGCCCCGAATATGCTCCTTAAAGGAGTCCCACTGTCAAGAATTCCTGTCATGCGAGGGGAGGAAAACGGTAACCAGCGTAAACGGACTACATCTCCCAGGATGCTTAGCGGTTGAGAGGTTATGTAAACAGGAGAGCTGTTACATAACTCAAGGAAAACACGCCCTTATGTAAACAGGAGAGCTGTTACATAACTCAAGGGAAAACACGCCCTTATGTAAACAGGAGAGCTGTTACATAACTCAAGGGAAAGCACGCCCTTATGTAAACAGGAGAGCTGTTACATAACTCAAGGAAAACACGCCCTATAAAGGGAGGAACCGGGAGGTACAAGGCTGTCGGATATTGTGTTTACACCGACGTACCTGCTTCGTGAAGAGCAGTGTTCCGGAGTGGTGCTCCAGTAAGGCAAGAACGGAGGTAGGTCGAGTCGTTACTCCCTGGGCCGTGTCTTGCCCCATCGTCACCTGTGAAGGACCCGGAAGCTCTACCGGTCAACCATTGAGCTTCGCTTTTTGACTCGGCTGAGTCAAAGCGCAGTGGCGCTTTTGCTGGTTGGAGTCGTAGCTCCCAGCCCGACCAGAGATACAGGGACTGCCAGCTGTAACGCACACCAGGAGGTGTTTGCCGCGTTACAGACTCGGAAGTCCACAGGATCGATCGAGCGGCTGCTCTCGGTTCAGTCTTCTTGCTTTTGTTTGGGGTATCGGTGACGCATCACCAGGAGGTGACTCCGCGTCCCGGTGCAGTCGGAGGAAGAGGTTGAGCGGCTGCTCCCTTCAGGTAGAGACCCCGGCTGGGTGTTTCCCTGACTCCTCGATTCTCCCCAACACTCGTCGTGCCCCTCACAGCCTACCGATTGGCATTGTCGGCCATTTCATTTCTGCCCTCTGTTGGCGTACGCCGGGATCGGCGTATATGCAGAGGACGGTTAGGACCATCCGTGCTGTGGGCTGGTAACGTACTTAGCCTGGAGGATTCCAGTGACTATAACTTTTGTTTATTCATTGTATTGTTTTTGCCTTCATTAAAATAACTAACCCTTCACAAGTGGTTGCGTCCTCATTATCGTGTCTGTTAAACAATCCTGAGACGTTCAGGGCGTTACACCCACAATGTTGAGTATTTAGCTACCGTGCCCGTATTCAGGGTAAAATATTCAGTGATGGCCTCTTGTAATTCCGACCGGAACACCTCATTCAGCAACGCAGAAGCCGGAAAGGACCATCTACGCTCCCACCCGGCTGAGTGTGGAATATGTAAATGAAGGAACACTGGCGCATGATCGGACAGAGTACGTGGCAACGTATCAATGCCCTTGGTCCATTGATATCCCTGGGAATCCGTTAGAAAGTAATCTGTGCGTGTGTGTGTGTGGAGTGTTGTGCAGAGTGAAAGGTGTATCCGGGGTTGCTGTGTGCGCCAGAGATCTCGCAAGTCCAGAGAATGTATGAGGTCTTGTATCATTCTAAGGGAGTGTGGTTTGGTGGTGGCGAGTGGATTAGAGGAATCATGAGTATGATCAAGCCAAAGGTTTAGGTATCCCCCAAGGAATATTGTGTCGTATTCGTAACGATTTAGCAAGACGTGAAGGTTTTCAAAGAAACCGGGGTCGTTCACGTTGGGTGCGTAGATATTAAGGAAAAGCACCGCCTCACCTAATAGTGTGCCCAACACAAGTAGATACCTCCCCTGCGTGTCCGCTATAGTCTTCTTGTACGTAAACGGGAAGGAATGATGGATAAGAAGACAGACCCCTCGGTAGTAGGTACTATAACTTGCAAAGGGTCCCCAGGAGGATGCGAAGGGGGGGCCCTGTACGGGGAGGGGAGTTTCTTGTAGGAATGCTATTTTAGCATTATGTCTCCGGACGTATGTCAACACTAACTTACATTTTCTTGGATTATTTAGTCCCCGTACGTTCCAAGTGATGCGGTTAACATCTACAGCAAGAACTACGGCCATACCCAGAGATAAGGGAGTTTGTACCCGGCATGCCAGAATAAATAAGACAGGACGTGAGCAATGGAGGAGGGAGACCTATGAGGGGGCATACAGAAGGGGAGATATAAAAAATATCAATACAATAAATCAAGAAATAACACACTATGCAAACATCTCAAAACCCACCCACCTACCATACCTGGGTTCAAGGGCCCTGTGTCCCTCCCCAATCAACCCAAAAAAAGGAAAAAAAGAAAAACCCCAATAACATTTTGTTCGGAATCATCCTAAGGAAGCGGCCAACGCCTCGGACGTCCGGTGCACATACTGTAAACTACGTAAACATTTGCAAGTTAGAAATATCGGAACATTATTGAATTTCTCAGTATATAAACCGCCACCAGTTCAAAGTCGAAATTTGTTATCATATGTAGACAACTTAGCTGATAAACAGGCACTGAAACCAAATCCTCAGTCCGCAGTAAAGAGGTCTGCGCTAGCAGCCAGCTGTTTATCCAGGGAAGAATGCCCAGAAAACTGCGCAGGGCTCCTCCGAGCCGCACCTTGACGTTGCTTGCAGAAGGCCAAGGTGTCAGTAGCATTTTCAAAGAAGCGGGGTTTGCCGTCCACTATCACTCTCAATTTTGCTGGGTAGAGCATAGCATACTTGAGTCCCAGTGTACGAAGTTGGCGCTTGGCTTCCAGGAATTTGCATCGGGTCTCCTGAACCGCAATGGTGTGATCAGGGTAAAAAGAAAGCACAGTCCCCTGGTATTGTACAGGGGAATTCTTCCGGGCCCGTCGTAGAACTGTATCACGGTTCCTGTAGTTGAGCAGGCGTGCTATGATAGAGCGTGGGGGGCTTCCGCGAGGATGCCAAGGGCCAAGGGATAGATGCGCCCGCTCAACCACGAAATTTCCAGAGAGGTTCTAAGCGCCAAACAGCTCCCTCAACATGTTCTCAATGAAGGGTTCTGGGCGGCCCATGTTTGTGGGCTCCGCAAGGCCCATAATGCGGACATTGTTTCTGCACGATCGGGCCTCAAGGTCCTCATTCTTTATTGTCACGGTTTTTAGCAACCGCTCCATTCGTTCCAGCCTTTGCGTCGTGTCTCAAGTCTGATCGTCCTGGGCAGATATTCTCTTTTCCGCCTCATCAAGCCTGGTGTTGTGTCCATCCAATCGTTCTCTCATCCTGTCTAGCCTGAAGGTCAATGTATCGAACCTTGCGTCTATACCACGGAACCCCGCCTGGAGTTCCGCCATTATAGTAGCAGACACATCCAAGGATTGCAGAGGTTCGGCGCGTTCCGGGCCACCCTTCGTCTCAGAGCTATGGTCGGTCCGTTCAGATGTGCCCAGTTTGTCAAAGGTGATCTTGCGTTGTATAGGGTCGCCACGACCCATCGTCGTGGCTCGTGGCAATGGGAGTAGTAGTCTGCAGGTATCACACAGCGCAGGGTAAACAGGAATGCCTCCGTACAAGGCCGAAGCCCGCCTCTCACCGCAGACCACGCCCAGGCCCCAGCACCAGAGCCAAAAGTAGAAGAGTAAGTGGTCAGAGTCTCTTGCACAGGTGCACCTTCAAAATAAAACTCACATATGCCTCGCACTGGGGTTTCAGCAGGGTAGGGCAGAGCACCGGAACCCAGTCAGATCATGCCCAGGATGAGCTCCCGTGGCACGCTTCCGATGGGCCCCAAATATTCACAGGCCCTCTCCCCGGTCGACTAGGGTATCACCAACCCTGTCCGTAGGGGGGGTCGCTGTTCTCCCAACACGTCTCCCAATTATAAGGCCCGTGGCATAGTTTAGTGAGGTCGAAGGCGGCAGTCCCACCCAGTGGTCCCGCAGCCACAGAGATCAGCCATGTGGAGAAAATTATAGTATCAAGGTGAGGGAGGGAAACACTGACCTCTCCTAACACCCTACAGGCTTCTGTGTGGCAGTGGCACAGGTGCCCATCCAGGACAGCAAACCTGGTATCAGCCCCAGGTCGAGAGCCTGCAGCCGCGCTGCTCGAACATTTGGTCCCTGAAATTCAACAGTTCCAGCGGAGTCAGGAGCACTTAGTGGCATACAAGGGGGGGCGGGGGGGAGGTTCAGGGACACAGAAGCGGCACACCGCAGCCAGCGATATCAGCCCTCAATAAGATAAGCGATGACTGGGCCTGGTTCGCCGCTCTCCCTCCCCCTCACCCACCCGTCCCCCGGCATGATCAGCATACTTCAGGTCGGCCGCCACTCCAAGCAGGGCCGATCCCGCTCCTGCAGCAGTCTGGGCCCATCTGGCCTTTAACCCCGGGGCTGTACAGGCTGTAAGGTGTAGTTCCTGCAGAAAGCTGATTATGAACTATACATGCATGGACCAGTCTAGATTTCATTACAAGAACGGAGGCTACATTATGCATTATCCTTTAATGCAGTCTCCAAGCAGCCGCATTACATCACAATAACAAGTATTCCAGAATAGACTATAGCAAATACATAAAGGGCATGAGCCAAGTACAATCTGCCTCTTTTAAATGCGGCTCTGAGCAGATAAGTGGTCTACTTTTCTTCTACTTTAACTTCTATTTATTGTACTATACATACTTATTTCTATTATGGGTTAATTCCCCACCCTTCCCCCCTATTTCATGCCTCCACACCAATTTCCAATTTATGGAAATTCCCCCTCTCCTTGCTAATGTTTTATTCTTTACTTTACTTACGATAAACATTGCTCCACTAACCTTTCCTTTTCAGATGAGGTAAGTTTTCACTTCATGCCTTTTTCCCTTAACCCTCATTTTTATCCGCAGTTTATTCCCCTCCTCGCTTTCCTAAGTGAGATATTCATTTCGATTTATTTACCTTAATAATTATTGAGATTTGATTCCTAAAACCGCCTGGTAATAGTGCTCACTCCATCTCTCCTCGAGCCGACGAGCACTGTTTATGCTTAGAGGAGAGATCCTTGGCAACAGCGACGTCGCGCACTCGCTTTGCCAAGGTACCTTCCTCAACCTTCCGGGCTTACAATGCGAGCATTATCTCGCGCTTGAAGCGCGTGTTTGACCTCTATGGCAACGCGTACCAGCAGCTGATCAGCTCACAATGCGAGCATTATCTCGCGCTTGAAGCGCGTGTCCGAGCTCTATGGCAACGCGTGTGAGCAGCTGATCGGGAGTTTCTAACGTCTCTTACTCGATCAACTCCCGATCAGCTACCTCTTCCTCCGCTTCTGCTGGCAAGTCACCAATAAGAATATTTTTTTAAAAAATTAAAAAAAAGGGGCTAATAATATTCTTTAACAACCTTCATTAACCCCCCCCAAAAAAAAGAGAGAAATAGAAGGGCTAGATTTACTCTAAGGTATTAAATACCTAGTACTACTTTGAGGCTATTTCTCATTCCAAAAATACTAGCCTCTTCCTCCCCTTCCTCACCATGTCTGATTTGGATTCAGACGATGGATCTGCCCCTACAGCCAATATTGAGCAAGAAGCTTTCAAAAAATTCTTACATCTAGAGATGGAAAGCTGTATAATTGACACTATTAATAAAGTCATCTCCTCTAAGAGACCTCTCCCTTCAGAGGCTGAAAGGGTACATGAGACCCTTATTGATGATATCAATTCTTCTAGGGGTAAAAGATTGAAAAAAACAACAACATTGAAAAGTTAACCCCTAAGAGCACCTTGGGAGGTCCCTGCACCTCAACTAATGATGGAGGTCCTAGCACCTCACCCTTTAACGGAGGTCAACGCACCTCATTCTCACTAGGTGTCCCTCGCGGCACAACATATTCAGGTGTCCTCAGCGGCACAAAACATCAGTGTGCTCATGACTCAATGGGAGACAATGAATTTACTAATCTGAATGATGACAATGCCTCTGATACCCCTGATGAATACATTCTGGACTTAGATGAGGACGATGACCAAGACCTTTTTAACTTTGAAGACGCCACTTCATCTTCTAAGGATACTATTATCAATCCTCTGGGTGAAGAAATGTTCTCACCTCTAAATCTTAAACACCCTAGAAGCTCAGAGTGGTACCCTCAGCAACACGTGGCCAAATGTATTAATAAATGGCTCAGATTCCCATTAGAACCTCATACTCGCAACATCCTTAGAGCAGAATGCTCTAGACCCTCCATTGAAAACAAAGCATGCCAAAGTCCAAAACTTGACCCAGAACTGATCAAATTTATTTTTAAACTCGGTCGAGATCCTAGAAAAGGAATGGAGAGATCGCTTAAAGGTTGCCAAGACCGTCTCCTTGATGTTCTAGGTCCACTATCCAGAATTATTGATGCAGCAGAGGACAGCCATGTAAATGGTACCCCACTCGACCTAAACTTGATCAGAGGTTGGAGCCAAAGGGCTTTAATCCTCCTCGGCAATGCTAATGCCAGCCTCAACGCTGAAAGGCGGAGAGTTGTCCTAACAAAAATAAATCCTAAACTTTTCCATTAAATCCTTAGGTAAATACGTTTCTACCTTCACTGCCCTTGACAAGGCACAACAAAACATGCGAAGGGTCTTCAACCCAAACCTTTTTGGGAGGGCCGGAAGAAGGGGCCTCTCTTCCGGCCGATTCAATCAAAGGCCCTTCACAAGATCACGTGGTGGCTTCGGAAGGGGCTTTCAACAAGCCAACACTCCTCTTTTCTACCCCCAAAGAGGGAGAGGTATGCGTTCCAGAGGTTATAGATCACGAGGAAACTCCTTCAACAACAACAACAACCCAAGTAAGGGCTCTTCTCTTTCCTCCATCCCTTTCTTCCCCACCAAAGGTAAGAGGGAGACTCAGAGTCTTTTTTCAGAAATGGAAACTAATTACTCAAGATCCATGGGTTTTGAATACTGTCAGGGGTTTTACAATAGACTTCGCAGAAATACCCTATTAAAGTTCTCTCCCTTCAGTCATCCCAGTTTCCCTAGAACAACACAAAATAATAGAAGAGGAAATCTCCTCTATGCTCCAGAAGGGAGCAATATTAGAAGTATCCCCGGAAGAACTCAGGTTCATAAGCACCCTCTTCCTCGTAAAGAGAAAGGACAAAGGGTGGAGACCCGTTATAAATCTAAGACAACTAAACAAATTTCTGATTTACAGACACTTCAAAATGGAAGTAATCCAACTTCTCAGAGACCTTCTCTTAGAAGGAGACTGGTTGGTAAAATTAGACCTAAAGGACACCTATTTCACAATTCCAATGGCGAAGATCCATCAACCCTTCCTACAGTTCCTCTGGAAAAATCATCTATATCAATTCCAAGCTCTTCCTTTCGGCCTTTCATCGGCCCCTTGGTGCTTTACCAAGGTTATGAGGGCTATCACTTCCTATCTAAGAGAAAGAGGCATCCGTCTGATTATTTACCTAGACGACATCCTCTTAATGTCTCAAGAGATTTCTCAAATTTATCAGGATCTCAAGACTGTAATGGACCTATTAGAAAGTCTAGGCTTCATCATCAACAGCAAAAAATCGGTACTGACCCTTCTGCATGAGATTAGGCATAGTAGAGCAGTCAGCTTAATGGAAAGGTTTTTTTTTTTTTCCTATTGGGGAGAATATTAACAGGCCAGTTATTGAAAAGATCAAGGATTAGTTTGACATCCCAAAGACTTTCATATTTAGGTTTGGATGGTCTTCTTAAACGAATGCTTTTCATCACTCTACAGACAATGACATTTTTACCTACCGTTTTACCATCGACAAGGACATGACCAGCAGAAATATCAAATTTTTTAACAAAGAAGTTAACTATGCCAACAATAGGTGCTTCCAAGGAATCCAGGTTCCTTTCCAGGCACCAACATACCCAGATTCTCCATATGTTGTTATATCTGTAGTGAGTGCCTAGGGCCCAAGACTCTCTGAGGAGAGTTGCAGCCGTCGCCAAAAGTCGTGAGATTTCATTGGATCTCCTGAAACTCTTCAGGCAAGAAGGGTTAAACTCCTGTTCTGAATTAGGAGGTGAACTCCTCCGTCTACATCTGCAAGAAGATTCTCTAGGGTAGGAATTAAGAAGGGGGGGTTGCAAGCTAGTTCTAGAGTGGTGGGGAACCATGCTTGGGATGGCCTAAAGGGAGTTATTAGGACAAGGAAGCACTGATCCTGTCTCACTATCTGAAGAACTCGCTGGATCATGGCAAAGAGAGGGAATGCGTTCACCTTGGCTCCTTTCCAAGATTGTAGTAAGGCGTTGACTGCTAGAGCACCCGGGTCAGGCATCCAGCTGAAGTTGTTCTACAGTTGAAAGGTTAGTCTGCTAGCAAATAAGTCTATCTCTAGAGGGCCCCAGATCCTGTTTAGGGTACTGAACACGGAAACATTCAGTTTCCAATTGCTGTGATCTAACAGGAATCTTGAGTTCAAGTCTGCAGAGATGTTCGATTTCCCCAGAAGGTATTCCGCTTTGAGAGCGATCTTGTGTTCCAGACAGAACATCCAAAGTTTCTTTGCTAGATTCGAGAGGTCCGCAGATTTGGTGCCTCCCAGACTATTTATATAGGCTACTGCTGAGATGTTGTCCATCTTTAGAATGACTGACCTCCCCTGGAGAGAGTGTTTGAAGCTCATGAGGGCGTAAAGCCCAGCTGTTAGTTCTAAATAATTTATGTGGTGAGATGATTCCTCTTGTGACCAGATACCACCAGTGTTCTGAATGAGAAGGCAAGCTCCCCAGCCATAAAGGCTCGCATCTGATTCCAAAACAAACTCTGGTTTTGAACCGAAGATTGATTGTCTGTTCCATCCGTCTAGGTTCTCGAGCCACCAGGCTAATTCCGATTTGGCTTCTTGATCCAGACAGATCCGATCTCCGTACCAGGGGCCAGATCTTAGGGCTCTAGCCGTTACACTTTGAAGGGCCTGATAGTTGAGGGGACCGGGAAAGATGGCTTGGATGGAGGAGGAGAGGAGACCCAAAAGTCTGGCTAGCTCTCTCAGAGTTAAGTCTTGCTGTTTCAGGACGTGTCTTATTTCCTTCCTGATTTTGGTAATCTTTTTGGAAGGTAGTAAAAGGAGACATTTCAATGTATCTACTGTGAAACCTAGGAACTCCAGAGATCTGGATGGGGACAGAATTGATTTTTCTTTGTTTATGATGAATCCTAAACTTTCTAGGAGATCCATCACAGTCTTCAGGTCTTTGGCTAGTTGTGAAGGATCTTGAGACATTATAAGAATGTCCTCTAAGCAAATGATTAAACGAATGCCCATTATTCTTAGAGATGAGGCAACAGCTCTCATGACCTTGGGGCAGAGGAGAGTCTGAAGGGGAGAGCCTGAAATTGGTAAAGGTGATTTTTCCAGACAAATTGAAGAAAGGGTTGGTGGGATTCAGCCATAGGAATAGTTGAAGTAAGCATCCTTTAGGTCCAGTTTGACTAGCCAGTCTTCCTCTAGAAGTAAATCCCTCAAGAGATGGATGCCCTCCATCTTGAAGTGTCTGTAAAACAAATATTTGTTTGGTTCTCTTAAGTTTATGACAGGTCTCCAACCTTTGTCTTTCTTTTTTACAAGAAAGAGTGTGCTTATAAATCTTAAAGTTTCTAATGGGACCTCTATTATGGCTCCTTTCTGAAGCATAGAGGAGATCTCCTCCTCTATTATTTTTTGTTGCTCTGGAGAGGCATGTTTCCCAGCAAAGAAGTTTGCAAAGGTATGTGAGTCAAATCTATCATAAACCCATTGACAGTGTTTAAGAACCAAGGATCTTGAGTGATCAATCTCCAATTAAAAAGCAAGTATTTGAGTCTGCCACCCACTTTTTGGGGGAAAGAAGGAGAAGGGATAGGGGAGAGAGTTCTCACTTACAGGGTTGCTTGAGATTAAGGTTCCAAGGGATCTAAATCCTCTGATGCGTTGGCCTTGAATTCTCTAGGGTAAAATTGAGGCACGTTGTACTGCTAATACCCTCTTCCGAAACCACAGAATCTTGGAAATGGCCTTTGATTGAAGCGGCCAGAAGAGAGGCCCCGTCTTCTGGCCCACCTAAAAAGGTTAGGATTGAAAACTCTGCTCATATTTTGCTGTGCCTTGTCCAGGGCGGTGAAAGTGGAGACGTATTTCCCCAAGGATTTAATGAGGTCTTTTCCAAAGAGTAAACCTTGTGGGTTTTGCGAGGGTTCTTTATTCGCCATGTCAGTTAATTTGGGATTTATTTTAGTCAAAACGACTTTGTCTTTCTGCATTAATGCTAGCGTTGGCATTACTCAGTAGAATTAATGCTCTCTGGCTCTATCCCCTGATGAGATTGGTGTTGAGAGGGGTGCCATTGATGTGGTTGTCTTCTGCGGAATCTAGGATTCTGGCTAATGGTCTCAGTACGTCGAGAAGATGGTCTTGGCACCCTTTCAGGGATTTTTCCATCCCTTTTCTTGGATCACGTCCAAGTTTGAATAGGAATTCAATGAGTTCAGGGTCCAAATTGGGGGTATAGCAGCTTTTTTCCTCAGTAGAAGGTATAGAGCATTCAGCTCTAAGGATGTTACGAGTGTCCCTTTCTAAGAGGTTTCTTATCCATTTTTTAATGAATTTTGCGACGTGGTCCTGAGGGAACCACTCGGAACTTCTTGGGTGTTTCAGATTTAATGGGGAAAACATTTCTTCCCCTAAGGGGTCAAGGATAATGTCCTTAGAGGATGATGGGAGTTCCTCTTATGAACTGTAAAATTCTTGATCATCTTCATCAAGATCAAGGACATACTCATCAGGTGTGTCTGAGGATTTTATATCATTAGATTCGTTATCTCCCATATAAGAGCATTATGATATTTTGTGCCGCTAGGGACACCCAAATGCTTTGTGCCACTAAGGACACCCAGATAAGTCGTGCCGCTAGGGACACCTTGGGAGTTCGAGGTGCGAGGACCTCCATTAGAAGTTGAGGTGCTAAGACCTCCCTGAATTGATGAGGTGCTTGGACCTCCTATATTGCTCTTATCAATGTTTTTACTTTTCTTCAGTCTTTTACCCCTTAATTCAGTGATCTTGTCAGAGTAGGGGTTTGGAATTTCTGAGATTTAGTCCTCATCAGGCAGTGACCTTTTAGAGGACATGATCTGACTTAATGTTTCAAACATGCAGGACCTCAATTCCTTATGAAGGATTTTTTACAGGGCTTCCTTGTCTATATTAGGAGTAGGGGCAGAAGCCTTGTCTGAGTCAGTTAGACATGGGATATAGAAAATGTTAACTTGTAAAAAGTGGTAAAGCCCTTTAATGAAAGATGATTAGGGAGGATTTCCCTTAATAATAGTGACAAGGTTTATAGATGAAGGAATGTCAAGAGAATAATCCCTCTTTTATTATAATTAATTTTGTTTTAGAATGTTGAAAAGGACAGCGAAATGAGGATTTCCTGCTAAAACCCCTTTTTTTTTATGAAGAAGTTTGAAAAATAACTACTTGCGGATGAAATCCGAAATAATAAAAGATAGCGATGCAGAGCCGCGTTGGAGTGCACGGCCTGCGTTGGTGGAAAGAGGTGAAAAACGGGAGTTAAACAAAGACATTAGGTAAGCTAATTATGGCATGAGGAAGTAGAACAAGGATGAAATTGAAGAATAATCGTTTACACAAAAAATAAAATATTAAGGTTTGATTAAACATCTAAAAATCTTTAAATGTATTCAAACATTAGAAATAGTACATAAGCTGAAAGAAAAGGCAGGTTAATTTGGTCAGTCACGCACGGATGGGACTAGGAAAGTGGGTGTAGGGAGATCTCCATAAATTGGAGATCGGTATAGAGGCAGTAGGAAGGGGGGGGGTAGGGTTAAGCCACACACAATGGAACTTCAAAATAGAGATAAAAATGAATAATGGTAATGAAGGAAAATGAACTTATCTGCTTGGAGCCGCATTTAAAAGAGGCAGATTGTTGATTGCTCATGCCTTTCATGTGTTGCTATTGTTCTATTCTGGAACCTTTTAATATTGTGATGTAAGCGGCTGCTTGGACTGCATTAAACTAGAAACAAAAATGGGTGTGGCTCTAGTCAGCAAGGCAGAGCCGATAAACATGTGAAACTAAAGAAAGTGCCAATGCTGACAAATATTTATCCTGATTGACTGTAGAAGAAAATGGAACAACTACGTCTATACTAATTAATAGTGTTTTATTCAGACTTGATCTGTTTTTTATCATACAAAATGAATCATTTTCTGAAAATATACTGGTCTGGACAAACAATCAAAGTTCAAAGTAGTAAACAAAGAAAAGAAAAAATTGTATTTACAAAAAACAGTTAATATATTCGCAACAGTAAAAATACACAGTGAAACTCTATTACCCTAATGGCAAGAAAACGATTCTAACAATCAATCATACACCACTCCTCATCCACACAAACACTTACACAAACAACTAGAATCAATATGCCTTTGGTTGTAATTAATCTGGATCTGAAACCACCAAAGGAATCTCCAAACAAAAACACTTAGAAGATAGTGCCGCTGTAAGGGTGTACAAAAAAATGTAATCTATTTATCAGCATTTTATAATTACATAAAGCAAAGCACCCGAACGGACTAGAAATGCGAATGAATGGAGAAAACAGAAAGAAGGTCTACGCGTTTCGAACCCCGTAGAATTTAGATGCTGAGGTTCTCTTCAGGACCGAGACACTACAAGAAGTGGTTTAAAGATGCCATTTTAGTTTTTCGGTATGGAATACACTTACACGTACTGGAGACCCAGAGGCAGAGCCATAGGGCCCGGCTGACAAGGGGGATACAATCCGTCTTATTCAAGTCCAGTAAAGGCAACGACGATCCGTACTTGTTTCAGCGTTGGATATTCATCCAAGTAAAGTAGACGGAATGGGCAAGCAGCAATCTATGGAGCGAGCCTCAGGCGACAAAACTTATTCGTGGCTATGAACCGACATCTTCAAAATCGTCCCGGGAAAACAACTTCCAAGTTGTTGGGTCTCCAGTACGTGTAAGTGTATTCCATACCGAAAAACTAAAATGGCATCTTTAAACCACTTCTTGTAGTGTCTCGGTCCTGAAGAGAACCTCAGCATCTAAATTCTACGGGGTTCGAAACGCGTAGACCTTCTTTCTGTTTTCTCCATTCATTCGCATTTCTAGTCCGTTCGGGTGCTTTGCTTTATGTAATTATAAAATGATGATAAATTGATTACATTTTTTTGTACACCCTTACAGCGGCACTATCTTCTAAGTGTTTTTGTTTGCAGATTCCTTTGGTGGTTTCAAATCCAGATTAATTACAACCAAAGGCATATTGATTCTAGTTGTTTGTGTGAGTGTTTGTGTGGATGAGGAGTGGTGTATGATTGATTGTTAGAATCGTTTTCTTGCCATTAGGGTAATAGAGTTTCAGTGTGTATTTTTACTGTTGCGAATATATTAACTGTTTTTTGTTAATACAATTTTTTCTTTTCTTTGTTTACTACTTTGAACTTTGATTGTTTGTCCAGACCAGTATATTTTCAGAAAATGATTCATTTTGTATGATAAAAAACAGATCAAGTCTGAATAAAACACTATTAATTAGTATAGACGTAGTTGTTCCATTTTCTTCTACAGTCAATCAGGATAAATATTTGTCAGCATTGGCACTTTCTTTAGTTTCACATGGACTGCATTAAAGGAATAATGCATAACGTAGCCTCCGTTCTTGTAATGAAATCCAGATTCTCTAGTCATGGTAATATGAGAATCGCAATTTACGCTAATCATTAATGCCCCTAATGTTCCAAGTGAGACATTTTCGATACATCTAATATAGACCAATATGCCATGTCAGTCAATGTTTCTGCGCAAATGTATGAAGTGGGAAGCTTGTGTCTTGGCCCTAGTTATAAACAACATTGGATGCTGCAGAACATGTCAAACTTAAACTAATAAGAATTTGCATGCAAGGGTCTCCTGACCCAGCCTCCTCCCTCCCACTCCAACCCCTGAACTTGGTTGAGCTGTGCATCCCTCTCTCTACACCAAAATCCCTTAACATCTCTATGTTGTATAACGGGAAACATCCCTGGGGTTAGAGCAGGACCGGGCATTCTCCCCCACCACTGGGGGTGGTTGACCGGATAGGCCAAAGCCCCTTACAACAGTACTAGATACTTTCCTGAAATATCTGACCAGACAGTACCCTGAGACGCCTAAAATAGTGTAATCACAAATCTGAGGCAGTACATGAGCGACTTCAACCGCAGCGGGCCCCTCTGTGTTGTGTCAGTGGCGGCTCGCTGAGGGAGCGCTGTGGGGCGGTGAGGTGGGCGAGGGGCAGGGTGGTGGGGTAGTGGACTCCGATATATGGCGGAACGGAGTAAGGTAAGTAAATAAATAAATAACTTAAACAATTTACCTTGCGCGCGCTGCATCGCTAACTCGGCTGTACTCCCGCTTCCGTTCAGTCATTTACATTATGGGGGGTATCGGAAGCGCTTCTCGGAGAGCCAGCTGGGGATGCCTGGATTTTGGTGATATTCTTGGCAAACTTGTGGGCCTCCTTGGCATTCGTGAAGAAATGGAGAGTGCGGCATCTCATGATGCGAAGCTTGGCAGGGTATAAGAGTGCATACAGCATTTTTGCCTGCTGTTGTATTCTTTTGGTTGGAAAGAATTCCATTCTGGCATTTTGGACTGCAATGGTACAAACAGGATAAAAAGAAATGAAATGGCATTGGTGAGTTATTGATTGTTTCTCCCAGGCTGGTGACAAAATCGTATCTCTGTCCCTGTAGTTAAGTAATCTAGCCACGATGGGATGTGCGGGCGCACTAAGGGGCGATCATGGGCCCAGAGAGCGGTGCACCCGCCCCACTATGAAGAAGGGCTACAGTGCCTCACTGAATAGATCTAGGAAGAGTGCCTCCATGTATCCCTCCATTGTGGTGATGGCAGTAGATTCCGGAATACCTGTTATTCGGAGGTTGTTCCGATGTGCCCTCAATTCTAGGTCTTCATGTCTAGCTTTGATGAGATCCAGAGCTTTATCCATACTTAATAAATTCTCCTTGGTCTCTACTTGGGCATCTCCAGCGTCCGAGATCTGAGTTTCCACCTGCTCAAGCCGATCATCATTGTCTACCCTTTGTTTCATATGATCCAGTCTCGTAGTGAGCACGTCCAATTTTGCGTCAATGGTTCTCAAACTAGACTTAACATCCAATAATAGTTCCTTGGTGTTGGTGTCTTGTGCAGGTTCGTTTTCGGGCATCCCCGCCGACGTCTCATGGTCTGCGTGGTGCGTTTATTTTCAAAATTAAGCTTGAGCTGCTTTGTATCTTGCTTCTCCATGGTCTCGGGTGGCATCGCTGTATCCCAAGGTTGTCACTCCGCCAACCACACCCGTTGCAATTGTCTGCTGAGCACGGAGTAGTGACCTCAGCTGTTATAGATAGATGTTTTGTGATGTGCGTGTCTCTTCTACAAGCCCCGCCACAACCCTATTTCAAACGGGGGCATGAGCAGGCCCAACATATATAGATCCACCGCCTTTATCCACTTAGCTTGTCACTATGAGACACAGATCCCACCATGCATACTATGGCTCCAGCACGGCTTCTAAATTTGTGCCGAGTCGGGTCCTTTTTCTCCCCAACACGTACCTTAGGCTGCAACACAGTCGGCAGCCCTCCCTGGATAGGGGCCTGGCACTCCAATCCCAGCCCTGTATTTCAGCTAGTTTCAGGCCTCGGGCCTCCTCGTCCGTGAAGTGCGGCAGCCGTAGTATCTCCTGACATGCAACCAAGAATCACCCAGGGCCCTGTTATGGGAGCACCCCCATGCCCACGGGCCCTGCCCTGCTCGCCCACCATTGTCTGCTGAGAAGGAACGGGTGCCTCAAGTTCCACCGCTGCGCCGTCTCGCATATCAACAGATTCCGACCTGCCCGCTCCCTATGCAGCAGACACTGGGTATCTTGTGGCGGATCACCAAAGGGGGAGCGGCGCAGCCCAGCCCTCCTCTGGCATGGACTGTGAGCCGCCGGCTCCAGTGGTTTGGGGCGGGCTGCGGCACACCCCACGGTGGTTGTCGCTCACAGAGTCTCAACAATCGCCCGCCAGCTCGGGAGTGCCATCATTCTTTTGCCCCGATCCCTGCCTGTCATTTGAGATGTCATCAGTGATATCACTAACCATTTCATGAGTGATGTAATATGTGAGGTCATAAGCAGTGCGTTGCAGGGGCGTAAGTGATAGTTAGCTCGTGTAACTATAACTGTCTATTAGTCCCGTTACATCGATGAAACCAATGAAACACCAGGGCACAGACTCCGATATATAAGTGGCAATTCTTAATGCATATAGTTCGCCATGACCTGTTTCGGACAAGCCTGACCCAGTTCGCATTACACGCTATGGAACTGCTGTTGGAAGATTGGCACTGTTGCTGTCAACATCTTAACAATATGTAAATCAATAGACATATCATTCGGGACTGCATTTCATAAACCTTAAACCTGCAACATGATGTAAACAAAAAATTGTAGAGCTCATTTACATTAATATGCCAGATATTTTTGAATAGCTATACATACATAATTGGAGATATCCACTGCATATAAATAGAAGTAATTAAAAACAACTCTTATATAGAGCAGCATAGAAACAGACCAATATACAATTAGGCATGTGCGCAAAAATAGCATGTGTGCACAATTCACAAATAGTTGTAAAGTGCATAATGCATTTTGTTCACTGTTAGCTGCTGTTCTTGTTTGTCGTTACATTCAATCCCAAAGTGAGCTAAATCCAGGCCTAATGATGTCTGTTCTCAAAATAAAGCTCCTGTAGACCAATCTATTTATAACATTGCGTTTTTCCAAATGTAAAAGCAATTTTGGCAGTTAATAAATTATGGCAATCTGTATGATTTATAGCAGCAGATATATAACAATGGTTAAAGTAAAATTATAATTAGTTGTGATGAATAGATCTGTTTTTGTTTTAAAAAAACATTAGAAATTCACTGACAAAACCAAAGGTTAATGTGACGCTAGAATTAGGTGAATATGTCAGTGACAACATTATCGTTTTGAACTAAGAAAAACACAGAAATTCATCTGTTATAGTTAGCAGACCTAACCATAACTTACGTCCTCGCCATGCAATGCTTAAGACCTCACATAATACATCACTCATGACATGTCCTATTACATCATTTAGGACATTGCTTGTGACATCTCAAATGACATTATTGATGACATCATTGGTGACAGCATTCAAGCTTATTTTGTACACATTGCTCAATAAACATGTATGGCATTAGAGCTATGAAAGTAAGTGCAAAATAACTCAGAATAATAAGAAGCATTATTATTGCTGTCATACATACAACCCCCATAGGTGAAGCAAGCTTGTGTTATGTGCAACATTGATCCTATGTCATACACTTCATGGGAAGCCAAGCTCATGTTCACTATCAACCACAGATAAAAAAGTAACCTGTACTGCTCATGGTGTTCATCTGTATACAGCTGTTGAGGGAAAAACCAAGTTCCTCCAGATACTAAAGCCCTGTTACATAACTAATACCTTACTATGGATAGCCTTTATCTGTATCAAATCCCTCACAGTCACTGAATCTACATTGAGAAATTAGGTGAATATGAGTAGACAAGAGGGTATTTTAAACAGTGTTTACTCTGTGGAGAGAGTTTACTCTGTACCACACTGTTTGCAGGGAGTGAAACTCTCATGGGAAATACACCACAGACTATAAAAAATATCTATTATGAACAGTATGCACTCTTAGCAAAAAGTGTCCAAAGGAAGACTATTCACTTAAAATAAACAAGGTCTGATGGTGCTAAAGATCATTCTACCCGCAGCCTTCATACTATGGTGAAAACTTTACAGATAGATTATCTGCTGAAACAAAACAAGCACTTGAACATAGATTAGTACCTGGTGCACGCAGTCTTCCATGTTATGTAGAAATTGTCATGCTGAGGCAATTCTGTCTAATAACTTAAGGCTGTTTACAATACTTAGTTTGTAGTACATAGACTCTTTGCCCTGCTGGAAACTTTATCTGCAGGGACTAAAAATGTATGTGAAACATTGTGGAAGGGCTGGGTGGATATATAAACAATGAGGCTCAATATATTTTTGAATATTGCCGTTTATTTTGTATTTGGTGTAAAGAATAAAGGTTGTTGGAAATACAGGTAGCAGATGTGCAAGTCTTTAATCAGTCCGTCTTGGTCTGCTTTCCTTCTAGAGGATCCTCCACTCAGAATGGCACCACCCGGATGTAGGAAGCTGGCTCTGTATATACTATACTGAAGTGAGGTATAGTGTGCACAGAGTCCAGTGGAACCCAAAAGGTAGGCAGAGATAAAGTAGATAGCACCTCACTCTCTATTTGTGGTAGTATGGTCAAGCAGTAAGGCTTTATCGGAGGGCGGTGTTAAGCGTTTGATGTACACACTCAGTCAGCAAATGAATTCACACACTTAAAGACTAAACTTCAGACCAATTGTTTTTGTATAAAAATATTCTTTTAGTTATTTTATTTCCTAGAACCAAGCAAGCCTGGCACAGGTAAGTGATAAATACTTTGCAGTAAATATGCCGTTGTAACACAGTTTGGATTGTAATTGTATATGCACTCTGTTTTGATTTACAGTACTGTTATTGAGAAATGCAATGCTTTGGTAATACAGTACATATACTTTGAATGGGCTTTTTAGTAAAATGACCAGAACATTACTTTCAGATTACGTTTCTTACACAGTGTAGTATACCTGGATACTACACTGGGACATTTCCTGTAAACAGGTAAGTAAAAGAGTTTTTTCTTATTTACTACAGTTGTAAAAGGTTTTCATAGATTTTCCAACTCCACACTTAAAAACTTTTCATAGAAAAATAGTCAATGTTATCCTATGGAGGAAAATAGTGTTATCGGTTTAAAGGTAATTACTTTGTTGTGGGAGTTGGTGTTCTGGGGTTGGACTCAGGGGTCCTCCAGGGTCAAGGATGCACTCTTGTTACACCCTCAGCGGCACTAGGGCGGCCGGGTGCAGAGTGCTGAGGCCCAATGTAATCTAATGGAGGATACGGGGCCTCCGGTTGTTGGCTGCTGAAGAGCAGGCCACAGGGTTGTGGGAGCAAAGCTCCTGGACTTAAGCTCAGCAAAAATGGGGGTTTAGGCAGCACAAAAGATGCACCCTCAGCAGCACTGGGGCGGCCGGGTGCAGAGTGCTGTTTTGGCGTCGGGTGCCCTGAAGCTTTAAATGGGGAGTCTCCGGTTAGCAAACACACCGGGGACGAATGTCTTCTGGGTGCGACCACCACTTGGAGAGGTAAGTTGGGATGTTGGGGGTTGGTTAGGCACCATTGCTACATGGTCTACGTTATGTAGTTGGTGAGCACTATTTTCTTTAATGATCTTCCCCTATTCCACCCAAGACATCGCAGCACGCTGAACGCTTTTATATTATTAGTAATGTATTTATTTAAATTACAGCGCAGTCTGCTTTAATTATAGCGGCCGTGTTATTTAATTATTTATTTACGGCACGGGCTGCTTTCACTTCAGCCGCCACACTTATTTAATTATTTAACTTACAGCGCAGGCCGCTGTCACTTTAGCGGCCACGCTTATTTATTTATTCAATTAACAGCGCGGGCCGCTTTCACTTTATTGGCCGTGCTACAGAAGCTTTCTTTATCAATTTCTTTTTTTTTCTCTGGGTGAAAGCGCCCCATACGTGCTTTCACTTTAATGTTGGCCGCCCCCTTTCTTTAGACGCTGCTCACTGTACCCTTAATACGGCAAGCAGCGTCTAAAGAAACGGGTACTGCCACCATTAAAGTGGTCTTGCGTTTGTGAGAGATAGAGCTATTGGCATTAGAAATAACAATGCCTTTTATATATGTGTTGCTTTTTAAAACACTTAAATAAAAGGCATTGTCCTTTACAATGCCAATAGCTTAAACTCTCGCAAATGGAGACCTATTGCATTGAAAATGCTTGTTGAGAAAAGACAACTGTCCTGGTATGGTTAATTCCGATTGTTGAAATGTTTCAGCTGAAGTGGAAGGCAGGGAGCCTCCTCTGCTGTGCTGAAGCGAAGGAGGGGCAAACAGCTAAAAAAAAAACTTCTTGCCAGGGCACCTGCTTTCCTGAAAGAAGGGTAAATGTGTGCAACTGGTCAATCTGCAAATGTAAAGGGTAACTGGAAGCTGGCATTGTAAGGGATCTACCAGCAAAACTGTGAAGTGTGTTCTTTTAAAAGACAGCCATAAGAAAATATGCACTACGTACAGTCTGGGTATTACTAAAATCTATGCTTTGAAAACACTTTATCTTAAAACTTTTTGCAGATTGCGAAGCTGTCTATCTTATATTGCATGTAATGCAAGTTTAAAATAATGACTTACATGTTCACAATGCGTTCAGCCACAGACTGGGACCATGTAGCACTAAACACACATGTCACTTTTTTCCACTGCACCAAACAGGATTCTGTTCTGTGGCTCGCTGGTGCAGTACATTAACTAATTAAGATTTCCTATTGTATGATAGTGCATTTCCTATTGATTAACTGTCACGGGGTGAAGCGGACTGAGAAGCGTGGCGTCCAGGCCGAGACTCTGACCAATACCCTCTCCCCTCCTTCTTTTTCACAGCGAAACGAGTGGTTCCCTACAGGAACACCGACACCCGTCTTAACAGAAGATCCTGGTGTCTGTTCCTTTAACTGGCAGGCCTGTGCGGAGAGCTCCACCCCCAACAGTGATGACGAGGAAGCCCGGGCGGATATAGGAAGTGCAGCCTATCCTCCAGTGTGCGTGGACACCGGAGAGTGGAAGGAGTTATTTGAGAGGAACAGGAACGGGAAATCGAGAACTGGCGGAGAGGAAGGCGAGATAGCGAAGGAGAAGATCGGGAGAAGTACGGACGAGACTGGGAACGGCAGAGGAGCGACGGAGGAGCAGAGGATGGCCGGAGACGACGTGGAACCCCAGCGACGAGAGCCAGGAGGCCAACGACCCCGCGAGCCGCCCAGCCACGTTCACGGAGGAGCGTGGCTCTCCAAGGTACGAGAGCGCATACGGGGCTGGGGAGAGAGAAAGGGAGGGACCGATTAAGGGGACAACCGGGCACTAGACAGTAGCGTGTTGGTGTATGCATCCCGTCACACCCCTTCCTGAGCATCACCTCACATGAAGTTCTGACTGCCAGTGCACCGAGTGTTCCCTCACCCCCGTTCCCCAATCACATCGGGCCGAAAACCGAGTACTCAGGGCTGTTTTCTTTCCTTTTCTTTGAGCGCGTGAGACCCAGGGACCTGGGGAGAACCGTACAACTGAACCTCCACAGTAGAAGACTCCGGAGAGGAAGGACCACGGCGGGAAGGAGAGAGCCCAGGGAAAGAATCACCGAAGCCCCCCTACCATACTATAGACCCACCCCCATTCGTAAACGAAAGACTAGACAAATAAAAGCGATCAAAACACCCCCTCGGTCTCCTGAGTTGTCTGATCCGTCACATTAACATAATTTGCATTTCAGTTTCATGTAAGCTGTGTGCTCCAGTGGAAAAGGGCAAATTTACATATCCTCCCTGCGTCACAGACCCGTCATCACACTTACTCATTCATACACTTATTCATTGGTGGGGCCCATAACACCAACACTCATACGTCTCACTTCGAATCTGTACACAGGAGGAAAGAAGCGCTGGACATGTGGGGTACCTTGTTACCTATCGGAGGAAAATTCTTTACATTATATACATTATATACATTAGTACCTATAGAGTCCTAACTTTAACATCAAGGCATCTCCACCACTTGGTCAATGGACCAATTAGTTGGACTGGTTGATGGTGATTTAGAACCAGGTAAAACACATTTAAAGCTTCTGAACCTTTCGATTAATCAATACCTTATTAAAAGAATTACGGACTCATTTTGTTAATCAATATTTAGTTTATCTAATTAATTCGCTTTTATTGGCATAGTCAAACTTCAATCAAATCAGAATTTTCAATGAGTATCTTTGGTACAAATTTACATAACAATTATATTTACCTACATTTTGACACTGGTGACCATATCCAGAAGAACCCGTCAACCCTGCATAAATCAAAAATCCCTTCTGGTGAATTCGTCCAGTCAAAATCAGGGTAAGACCCAAATAAGTCCAGGAAAGTTCTTTCGCTCAGCACGACACCGTCCCAAAGGTAGCCAAAGGACCAGGTAATCGCGCTAGCAAATCGACCCTCCTCACCATCAGTCACCGATGGAAATTTGGAACGCACTTCTTTTTCTCTTCTAAATTTCCCCTTTATATACCTTAATTCTAGGATAATATGCAACATTTTCTAGGAGTAGAAGTGTTCTTAATGGCTAAACCCTCAGAATTTTTCAAGGATGGACTCTGTTCCCAGGTTTTCTTGGTTCTCAGGGGATTGAGCATGTCATTTCTCAAATTGTATTCTTTTGCACAGTTCTCATGCGAAAAGTTCAGAAGTAACAACATGTAGACCTCCGGGTACAGGTCGCTATTGTATTTTCAGCCATTCACACTAGCTGAGTCCTGGCAATCCTCCATGTTCCTATCCTTGACGAGGAACACGTAGTCTTGTTGTTAGAGGTCGCCTGGAGATCTTCGGAGCCATCCGAGTCTGTGCAGTAGGCATCGCGCTCAAATGACGGTGACCACTTCCAAACTCCATCTTAAGTACTGCGGCCTAGTAGGCCCGAATACCAACTTAAGCAAAAACAAACATAAAGATAATTAATATATGGAAATGAAGATTCTAATGTTTAAACCCACACTAATCCCAATATATATTAGTACTTGCCTAGCTTATAGCAACATTTAAAGCAACAATGCTCACCCTTCCGCAACACTGGAAGCACAAACCATCACAAAAGCAACATAAATCATGCATTTCTCTATTTCAACACATCCTACGGTTAGTTTGCGTACCACAGTTAATCATTAAAATTATGGGCCATGCAATTAGCATTTTAGTCCCACATGTATCTTGTGTTTATTAAGGTGCAAAGGTTGGTTAGTAATAACACTCCAAACGGTTAATACAGGTTAATATTTAGAATGGTTACGTAATTAGTATTTTTTATGCAAAATAGAGAAGGTATACAACATTTTGCTTTACCTGCTCCACCATGTGCATTATTTTATATGTAGCTACCTGAGGGTGAAAGATACTTATCTGAAGGTGAAAGACTGAAAAAAGTTACAGAATATTTTGGTTTTCAGACCACGCCCCCACGCTACCTCACCCTGCTCTCACTGTGCACAGAATCATAATTCCCCTAATTTTTTTAATGGACTTCGATCAGTGGCAGTGAATGGTTTGGGCGCAAGTTATAGTTGACTCTGCTAACTATAAGTGGTGAAGTTCTGTGTTTTGTTTAGTTCAAAACGTTAATGTTGTAACTGACATATTCACCTAACAATAACTTCACTTTAACCTTGTTTTTTTCAGTGAATTTCTAAGGTTTTCTTTTTCAACAAAACAGATCTTTTTTATCACACCTAACTCTAATGTTACTTTAACCAGGCCATGCGGCAAACCTCTCATAAGCAGCCAACCCCACACTGCGTGTGGCCTTTGGTTGTGCGAAGCAGAGGGTTGGCCATAGGGCTTGACCTGCCGCTAGACCCCATGTTCAAACCCTCCAGCAGGCTGCCATCCCCATGCTACGCACAGCCTTTGGTTGGGCCAGTTACAATAAAAAGGGGAGGGGGCACTTTGCCCCCTCCCAAACCTTAAATGGCCCAGGGAACTCCATCCCTGTGGGCCAAATAAAATAACATACGGGAGGTGGGGCATGCAGCTGCACCTCCTGGGCCTTCTTGGGCCCTGGGGACCCCACCCCGGGCCAAAATCTAAGGGGAGGTGGGCATTCAGCTCCCCTCCCCAAGCCCTAATAGGGCCAGGGGACCCTAGCTGATAGGGTCAAATACAATTAAAAAAAGAGAGTGGGCCGCATGGCCCCCATCCCTGATCCTTATTAGGCCCCAGAGACCCCATCCCCTGGGCCATCGGTTCTTTAAAAGAGGAGGGGGACTGCATGGTCCCCACATGGTGCAGGAGCTGTCATTGGTCCCGCACAGAGAGAGCAGCCATTTATGCAACTCCATCCAGACGAGAGCAATATGGGTTCAGTTTCACTGCCCGCAACAGTGTGCAGGGAAACGGTAATGCAAGTCTGCTCCCAGCTGGTGGGAGCATTTTTTAATTTCCCGCTGGCTAGGAGTGGAGTAAGTGTTTGATCCCGCCAGACGGGAGCAAACACATTTCCCTGCCCGCAGTATTTCATGCAGGGAAACTAATGTGTCCTGGGGTGGCCAACATAACCCCCTCCCCTTTTTTTCTTGTGATTTCAGTCCCAGGGGATGGGTACTCTGGGCCTTCACAGGCTTAAGCGTGCCCCTCTTCCCATTAATATTCCCGGCCCTGGGGAATTAAGTCCCCGGGTCCCTAAATGGGCTGGCGTCAGTAGGGCCCCCCTACCCAGAGATATAGATATATATATCTTTAAAACAATGGCACTGCCATCTAAAAACATTTTTTGCTGCTATCCCAGGGACTCTTGCAAGATTGTGGCAACATTTTCTGCTTTATATTTTCTCGGGCCCGGGCAGGGGGGTCCACCTGGCTCTCCTCGCAGGGGACAGGGTATCCCTATCCTGCCCTCTTATATATTTTTTTCTACTTCTGGACAGGGGACTTAGTCCCTGAGTCCTGTAATGGCTGCCAGCAGCATTTTACTCATGTTCCTGTCAGCTAATCGGAGTGGTCTCTCCTGCGGGAACCGAACTCCAGCGGGAACAAGATGGCCCAAGGGGAAATAAATGTTCTTGAGCCAATCAGAATGCTCTCTCTCTGAATTGGTGCTCCCGCGAGACTCTTGCGAGCCTCTAATGGACCCAACCCTCCAGATATACAAATATTTTTGTACCTTACATTTTTCAAAACCTACTGAACAGATGTACACCAAATCACAAAAATCAGAATCTGCCTACCAAGATCTAGCTTCCTGCCAAAATTGATATAATTCTGTTCTGCTGTTTTTGAAGAAGCACTGCTTAAAGAATGATATGGAAAATGCACGGGGAAAATTGGCTTTTGGGACCCTGCCCTTTTGTCTCTGCCCCCCACTTGACGGATCACCCCAAAATATTTTAAGAAGGAGCTGAAGGGAGTTTGCTTTTTTTTGGGAAAGTTTGGTGAAGATTCGTCAAATGGCGCCAAAGTTATTAGCATACCCAAAACATTGCCTTGTCAATGGAAAATCAATCCCAACTATAACTGCCCAGTGGAGACTGCCACTGGGTTATACATCTTCAGGAAACTGGGTGTCCTTCGAGGGATCTTTTAATCTTAGTGTCGACCCAATTTGTGAAAGGCTTTTACCTTCTTTCACCTGAACACCCCTTGATGCTCAACATTAAGGGAATAGGGAAATACAAGGGCTTCTCAATGTGTCACAAGGAGCCACGGGTAATGTACAACATAAAAAGCAGAAGTTACCTGTTGACTCATCTCAAAAACCAATTGAAGATAGACAGTTGCATAAGTAATCCAACATGTAATGAATACTTACATACAATAAGCCACGTCCTACACACTCACTACAAAGGAAAATTCATAAATCAATGATTTGTTATTCATTAATGCTATACAGCATAGTGTTAAAAAAAGTGATCACACTGTGCAACATATGGGGAAAAAGTTAAATGGATATATGCTGTAAAACAGGTGACTTAAGATTCAAGGGTGCACAGGACAGAGCATTGTCAAGAAGTTGATGTTATTTCGACTGTCTGTATAAATTGAAATGCGTCATCAGAAGTAATAGGGATACTATACCATAGTGAACAATCAAAATTTCAACCTCTGTCTTAAGACCCCTAAGCCATGGTACAAGTTTACCCTCAAAGAATGCAAAGCAGATTTAAGGAAAGCAAATAAAATGTGACATTACAAACAAAAAAGAGAAGCAGAGGCTAACAGAAATGTGGTAAACATATCGGAAGACTCTCTGGGATGCAAAATGAAGTATTATTAAGAGTATTGGGTCCGACCTTGTGCACTGTTGGTGTGCAATAACTAATCAAAATTCTGGCATTATGTCAGCAGTTTACAGAAAATCATGTGTAAAGGGTAAACTATATACTTCAAGACAAATGTGTGGTACACACAAAAAGCAGATACACAGCAGAAAAAACAGTTTATACAGATACAAGGATCCCTGACGAGAGATCACGATAGTAACTTGAATGGCGTAGCAAATTAACCAAAAACTTGTTGAAAAAAACTCTGGAGACGATAAGGGAGAATGGGGCACCAGTTCAAAATCATTTACTGGGCGGCGTATTTAAATTTGATATAGACGTTTGGACCCTGCACCTAACACCGTTTTACCAAGCTTCCTTTATGTATGCACAGGTTCCATAATCGTTGCATGGAAAAATACTAAACTGTATACCAGGTGTCTCCAACCAGTCGATCGCAAGCTCACAGTGGCTCACAGAAACCTTCAGAGTAGCTCCCAGCCTTGAGTTCATTTTTAACTAAAAACTGCAATAAATAAGTGTTGTGTTTTCCTTTTAAAGTTAAGGAAAGGCTATGTTTATTTTACATTATTATCAAGCTGCAGATAGCAGATCCTGATAATGAGCAGTGCTCCACCCAGATTTATGACCCATGTGGGTTACAGAAGTTCAAAACTGAAGCACTGAGGTATTTAACTCATAAATAAAAATCGTTTTCAACTCAATAATGGAGCATGAGAACAAAATGATATTTATGAATGCTTTTAAATGAAAGAAAACTTAAATGAAAAGTTAACTTAATGGTTAAGTTAACTCTTTATTTACATTTTTCCCTTTTCACAAGTGTCACATTTACAAACAGCAGACAACTTGCTCCCAGTGGCTGGTAGACACAGTGCCATATTTATAACTGAAAAATACAGTAATTTTCTTTTAAAATGGGAGAAATTTAAAGTGAAGAAAAATGTTTCTATGATACATTGTCTTAATGTTTTTCTCTACTTTAAATTAGGCCAATCAAGTCCTAATGTTTTATGAAGAATGTTTCTTCATTTTAAATTCCTCACATTTAAACAAATGACTGTATTTTTCTGTTATAAATATGGAACAATGTCTACAGGCCACTGGGAGTAATATGCCTACTGTTCTGTTTGTAAAGACACTTTGACATGGGAGAAAATTAAATTGATGAGTTTTATGCAATGTATATAAACATAAAGTTAACCCTTTAGTTGAATTTTCTCCCATTTCAAAGTGTTGCATTTACACACAGCAGGCATCTTGCTCCCAGTGGCTGGTAGACACGCTGCCATTTATAGCAGAAAAATACAGCCATTTTTGAATGGGAGAAATTTAAAGTGCAGAAAAATGTTCTATCAAGTGCAGGAAAATATTCCTTATTATGAACATTTTTGCTGAACATTTTCTGCACTTTAAATTTCTCCCATTTAACAAACAAATGGTTGTAAGTTTGATTTGTACATGTATTGGTGCCACATATGGTGAAAGGTATGTCCTGTGCCACAAGTACATACAACACAGGTTCTCAGTCACCCACACATATACATATCCCATTCATTCACACATATGTTCATACATCCCCACAGACCATGCACTCACTGACGCACATGTTAAACCTGTCATAGTACCCCTAGTCACAGTATTTTGTTCAAGCCACATTATCGGGCTCCATGGATATTAGGTTTAAAGTCAATGAAGCTGGGCGAGGGGGTGTCTAATAACAATGTGCAAGTTACATGGCCTTCAGTAGCTCACAATGATTTTCACTAATCAGAAGTAGCTGTCATTACAGAAAAGGTTGGCCACCCCTGCTCTATACACAAAAATGGGGACATACGATCTCTCCAACTATCCTCTGAGAGCCTTACTTGATATGGAAGCTATAGAATATGCGAAAATACTCTTAAAGGACGTGGAAGATTGAGCGGAAAAAGAGGAATTAATATCTTACTGCCAGGCTGGATTTAGGCAAAAAGCCTCAACCATAGACAACATTGCTACACGTTCCTATCTGGCCCCGCAGGTAAACAATCCTTCCCAGTCACTGATTTTTGCTTGGTTTGTAGACCACTCTGTGACTTTTGATGGCTTGGACCGGCAAATATTATGGAAGAAATTAGCTGATTGGGACATACCGCAAATACAAATGAAAGCAATAATCGCACTCTATTCAGATACCTGGGTACGAGTCTAACTGGTTCATGGAGACAGGGTGTCAGAAAAAATATTTACATATACGGGTATTAATCAAGGCTGTGTATCGGCCCCACTGTTGTTTATCCTGTACGCTGCTGACTTGGAGATTCCAATAAGAAAGGCAAAATCATTCCTTCCAATGAAAGGGCAATCTTACAATACACCGACAATCTAGTCATTTGGGACAAAACAAAAATTGGGCTACAAATGTTGTTGGACAAGCTCTTTAAGTACAACCAGAACAACAAACTGGTGGCAAAGTCTAAAAAAATGAAATAATGTTATTCAGGAAATTTAAGGGGAAATCAAAGTAAGTCTGGAAACTGTGTGAAGACAAGATCAACTACTCAACAACATAGGACTACCTGAGGATTTGGCTATCGAACCCGAGCAAAGCACTAACTCATCTAAGATCAATGGGAAAAAAAGCATGGAACTTAATATTTATACTGTGCAGACTAAGTGCAAAGTTATATAGTTAATTACGTAAGAAGGTGCCTAATTGAACCAAGTATTACCCAAGACGCATTGGGTCTGAAGGTTGGGTTTATATTCCTGTTGTTGCTGGTTTATGTTCACTACTGATTGGAGTCATGCTGGTTTCTTTATATGTCCAGTAGCAGGGGTATTGAGAGTGAGCAAGAGGAAGGCTCTTCCGCACCCCTGTCTAAACCGACAGGATTGTTCGTAGGGTAGGTAAAGAAATCCTGTGTACAACTCATACTAGATGGTACATGATCTCGAGCTATTACTGATAAGGGTATTCTCTCATCAGATTTAGCTGCAAAACTCAGACAGAACCTTCAACCACGAAGAATGGAAGAGAAGGTTTTCTTTCTTTACAGGTACTCCTCTTACAATTGCTGTATATCCTTCAAAAAGGGGTCAGGGTAGGATAGGAAGAACTGTAAGGTTTCTCTATTGTTTATACTTGTTCTGCTGTCTTTACAGGTCTCCCTCCCTGCTGTCCGCTTCCTTCCCTTCCCCCGCTTGACCACTCCACGGGGTCTGTGTATATACGTTCAGACAGTGGTGGTGTCGAGAGGTGGACCATACTAGCAACGTACGATCCTGAGGATTCCTGGCCACGACACCTACAGTATTGTACAGTCAAAAAGCCTTTCCGGCCAAAAAAACCAACATTTTGATAAGTTGCAATGTATCACCTACAGACGTATATTCCAACTTTCGGGTATACCCGATGTAAGTCCCAGTTTCTGAAATTCTGCTACCAAATAATCCATGCGAAAGGCTGAGTCACTGAAAACAATAATTCAAGACATTTTCCATAAACCTGATAATGCATGGACTAGATATTTAAACATGGTGATTTCTGACATTGATCTGAATCTGATGCCTTAAGATCAAACAGTCTTAGCAGTTATTCACAAGATGACTTTAAGAGAATGGTATTTAAAGCAGACACTAACAGCTTGTAGTATGTTTTTATTGAATACTGTTCTTATTATTGAATATTGACTTAACTGTTTTTTTATCTTGTAGAAGGACATTTTAGTGTGTACTCTGGAAAGATTTTAAATGATTATAGACAGTAAAATAATAACCTTAAATCAATTAATTAATTGATAATAGGGATATGAGCATTAAAAGAGAAAGGGCCAGAGGGTCTCAGAAGAGAAAAAAAGTTTAGATGAATCAGGTAGTGCCATAGAAGAGAATGAAGCGTGGGGCACTGATGGCAGAAGTGGCTACCAGGAGTTACTAGAGTGTGCTGAATTCACCAGGTCCAGAGACTGGTCTTGGACTAGAGATCTCCATGTAAAACAATAGCGGAGAATACATTTCAAAAGATGAAGAAGGTGGGGATACAGGGCATCACCATCATCATCAAGGTATCAATTAGGACTCAAAAGGAGTCAGCGCAGTTAATATGCAGTAATGAAAAATCCAGGGAGTACTTCGGTGTAAACAGTAGTTAGATGTGCTCGGGGATTTGGAATCTACAATCTAGAGCAGTGATGCTCAAAGTGCTGCCCTCCTAACCTTTATATGCGGTCCTCTGGTCAACAGCAACACTGGGCTGCTGTTTACTTTACTCTGCACTAACATTAACAAAATGTTTTAAAACCAGGCAAATATTTATGTAAAGGTTAAATGAAGTTAAAGAAAGGAAGTCACTAGGGTGGACTTCACCGCTTAATTTTTAGAAACAATTTCATTTTTAAAGACATCCTGCAGCAAAAGTGTAAAAGTATCATAAGTCTGCTCAGAATTCAAAAAGTGTATTTCATTAACATGAAGAACCAGTTTACCTTGGTACATCATGTTATATCAGTGCTTTGAGAAGTATTTTTTAAGTGAATTTAGAAATACCCGATGACAATGCCAATGGTGAACTGAGATGCAAACACAGAAGGTTTTGTACAGCACACATTCTGAAGTAATGTATTTCGAGATCCTTGTATGCGATAATGAAGAAAAAGGAGGTAAAGTAAAATAAAACAATTGTCTGGGATCACACAATTTGGTTAAATGGGGAAGCTAAGATTAAGCCCAAGTTTTTAGTTTGACTTTGTGCAATTAAGACACTAAATATATATATGTTTTGCCTCTCCTACACCCACCTTACCACCAAACCCTCAACCCAAACGCCTTCCTCAGACCGCCACCCTGTTGGCACCAGTGTGGCCCTCGGTCACATCATAGACCAAACTTTGTGGTCCTTGGGAGAATAGCACTCTTTACAACGCATGCGTTTACAACGCAAGTCGTTACAATGACGCGCTGTTACATCGCATGCCATTACAACGCAAGTCGTTACAACGACTTGCTGTACGGGGGTGCTGGAGTTTGGAATAGTATAATTTACTATTCCAACTTCAGTGTGTGCAACAGTAGGGAAGGTGTTGGATTGAAAATCCAACACCTTTTGCCCCCTACAGCAAGTCGATGTAACGACTTGCGTTGTAATGGCATGCGTTTTAAATGATGCGTTGTAAACACTGTTTACCCCCTTGGGAAAATAATTGTGAGTACCTATGATTTAAAGGGACACTGTTGGAGGAAGTTTGCAGTACTGCAGGAACCTTCAGAACCAGACGCACTGCAGGGAGGGAGGTAAGCATTGTAAGGCCCTGGGAGAGTTATATGCTACAGTAGTCACTAGAGGCTTGGAATGAGTGCTTCCCGAACTTGTAAGAAGGAAATATGTGCTGTGGGATCCTGAATGCTAGCAGGAGGAAATGTGAAACGAGACTGTTTCGAGGGCACAGCAGGTGAAAGAGAACGCTTAAGCATGTGTGCAGTGCTGACTTGAGAGGGGAGTCCTTACATGTGCTGCACCATGGCTGGCTACTGCTTGAACAATTCTATGTCAGAACCAGAGGCTCCAATTATGCCTCTATTTCTATGCTTTCTTTTTCAGCAGCCAATCAGAAGGTAAAACTCAAAACAACACATATCCCATGAACAACCATTGACATATGAAACGGGTATCTTTCTATTTTCTTCCGAATCAGGAAATGTTAATAAATCTTCTTCTAATATGCCGTACTAGATCGAGTACCTTTATTGTTTTATATAGTCAAATTTCTTCTCGCTATTCAAATCGTTGATCACCATATGTATAATCTCTAAAAATATCCACTGATCAATTTTCCTTTTCATAAGCCATATTAGGTTGGCTGTCCTATCTGATTTTTGTATGTTCAGATATTTTAATAATGTTATTATTCCTCGTTCTTCAATTTATACTTCACCCTTATGTGGTTTGGAATCGTATCTGTAGTTTCAGAGTTTCAGGAGCCGGTTCCCTCCGTAACAGAATCCATGCATGGAGCAGCCTGGGTTTGAGGTTACTCTCTTCACGTGAACTAAAAAAATAGTCTACGGATAACAGGAATCGAGATAAACAGTACAGTAAACATGAGTGACATTTCATGGCCGGAGACGCCAGTTGGCTTGGCGAGTGTAGCTCCGCAGGGCCGATATCCCAGGACAGAGCATGCAGTATCAGTTTAACACTTTAAGATTCCGCCGGCCAGCAGCGTGAAATCCCCAAGAACCCCCTCCGCCTTTCATCTTTACCTCATACAGCTACTTCGGGCCGGGCGAGAGAAATCTGTTTTATGTTTGAGTTAATATAGGCGCCTATCACAGCACGTTCTGCGGGCACAGAAAATCCAGGAATGTGGAAATTTTCTGGTGAGAAAAGATAGGACACAATGCTAATGCTGGGAATGCGTGCCACATGCGTTTAGCCCGGACACACACAATTCTGGCACAAATTCAAAACCTTACAGAGCCATATGACTGACTTAGTTATTTATAACAGTTATAACATTTTGTTTCATTTAATAGACTCCGTTTCCATAGTCTTGTTGCGGATTTGGCCTAGTGTACTGAGATAGCTAAGGGTATTATGTGCATGTGTGTGCGCGCACACACACACACACACCACGTTTGATACACTATAGTGTTTTGCAAACTAGGCAAAGCACTGAATTTAATAAGGTGAGGTACCACGCACATCGGTTTATCCCAAGGTATGCTCAATTCTCAAAAAAAGGTAATGGCGTGCTGAAGAGGAGCGACCTCTAAACCAAGGTGGAGTAATAATTGTATAGTTGCACTGACCCGACTTGGGCAGTGTCCCTCTATAAGCACAGCGATATTGGGTGACGAAGTCACCAAGCTCCAAATATGGTTACACAAGAAAGTTCAAATCATATTTATTTAGGCACGACTGTTCATTCTTCGTGAATGTTTCATAAATCACATGTTATTTTCAGAAGAAACCAAAGGAAAATCCCCAATGCATTTCGGGTATGACCCTTCGTCAGGAGGAATCCTAAAAAAGAAGTAGGAGTCAATGTCGCATACCCCATGATTAATATAAGTATAATATAAGTAGTGTGTCAAAGTAGTGTTAAAACGCTTACATATGAAATAAGGTGATATGTGAAAAACCGAATGACAAAGATCAGGCTGAATTCCGATTTGTAGTGCAGCCCGTGGTAAGAACTTGTACTTTAATTGCATGTGTGTAACCAAAGAGGATTATCGAAATACCAAAAGTGAGTGAAGCCCTAAAGAGTGCGCAGTGGTGCTGTGATCAAGCGGTCGAAGATTAGAAGATAAAAAGATAGACCCAAATCTCAAAGATGTGTCAATACAGATTTCTTGTGCAGATATAATGGGAAAATTCATTGGGTTAAACACTTGCGACACTCTGCCGAGTGTTCGCAAAGACGCCGAAAAGTGCTGCAATTTACATCCGTGAGTTCAATAATGACGGTTCGGGAAAATCCTGAAAAGTACGTGGTTATAATATGGTCAAACGATCAAAATTTAGAAGATAGACCCAAGTTCCAAAAGTGCATCGACAGCGGTTTCTTGTGCAAATACGATAAAAAATTACCTTGGTTAAACGTTAGCGACCATCGACCAAGTGCTCGAGGACGCGGAAGAGTGCTGTTGTGTTCATTAGTGAGTTATAAACAGTAAAAACAGACAAATACGTAGTGGCCATCTTGGAAAGGGTAAACACGAGATTGGGCTTGAGTGAAGTAGTAACGATATTCGATGCTGAAGGTTAAATAACTGAAGTATTCAAGAGAGAAACAGGTGAAGGATGATAGAGAATGTATAGGAAAATAACACCACCGAAAAAATAAACTGTATGAATATATTACGTGAAAAGAACCACAACCAGGAGTGATCGAAATGTCATGCTGATTAAATAAAGTTAAAACTGGAAAAAAAAAAATTTGAAAGAAGCTATATGCTGACAGAGCTAAAATGAGACAAAGCTTAAATAAGATAAGATGAAAGGAATAAGATAAAGTAAAATGTAAGCAAATATGTGGAAAAAGACAGATAACCGAAGATTAAAAGTAAACTGAGAATATCACAGTGAAAAAAGGCTTATCATTGGAACAGGTAAATGTACATGACTGACTTAGATAAAGCAACTAAATTCGGTACGATCATTAAGTCGATGGGGTACCAGGGAGTTCATTCTGTATATCCACGCCGTCTCTCGTTGGATCAAAAACTTTCTGTTGTCCCGTCCTTCTTTTAGTGGGACGATTTCACACACCAGGAACCGTAGTTGACTGACATTATGCTTGTGTTCATTGAAGTGTACAGCAACAGTGGATTTAAGATTGTTGTTCCGAATGTTGCTCTTGTGTTCATTCAAGCGTGTTTTTATTTTTCTTTCTGTTTTACCGATGTATGGTAGACCGCATGGACATTTTAACATGTACACTAGGTTCATCGAATCACAGGTAGCTGAAACAAACAATTTAATGTTGTAGCCCTTTGTAGGATGTTGAACCATATTCCCCAAAATGATATTGTTGCAGTTACCACAATTATGACAAGGTATGGTACCCTTGTATATCGAAATAGCCTGTGGAGAATATTTGGGTTTCAATAACTCCATGAAGTTTTTGCTCCTTTCATAGGCAAATAATGGTTGATCTGAGAAAATCTGGTTGAAATCAGGCTCCAGTTGTAACAAAGACCAGTGTTTGAGAACAGCTTTTCTGATGTCATGACTTTCAGTGGAGTATTTTGTAACCATAACAACTCTTGAGGAAGATTTGGTTGTTATCCGTTGTTTGTCCAAAAGGTCTTTTCTGTGTGTGTGTGAAGATTTATCAATAGCTTTGATGAGAATTTGTGGAGGATAACCTCTGTCAACAAAACGTCGTTCCATGGTGTGTATTTGTTGTGTGAGTTGTTCCGGTTCAGAGATGATCCGTTTTATCCTGAGAATTTGAGAATATGGAAGGTGGCGTTTAAGTGAAGGTTGATGGAAACTAAAAAACTTTAACAAATTGTTTCTGTCAGTGTCCTTCCTGTAGAGAGTAGTTTGAATGCGTTGATCAGTGATGTAAACAAAAACATCCAGGAAATTTATATGCGAATCACTGATGTGGGAAGTGAACTTCAACCTGTCGTTAATGGTGTTGAGATTGTCAATGGCTTCAGTTAATGTAATTTTTGGGCCCCTCCAGATCAAAAAAATATCGTCAATGTAACGTACAAACAAAAGCAAATGTCTTTCCCAAGGTGCAGTGTGAAGAATGTGATCTAACTCAAATTTGTGCATGAATAAATTGGCATAGCAGGGAGCTGCACAGTTCCCCATTGATGTACCATTGAGCTGAAGAAAAAATTGGTTATTGTGACAAAAGTAGCTGTGATATAATGTGAAATGTAACAATTCAATCAAAAAAACCTGTAAATCCTGTGGTGTCTGTGACTGTAACAAAAAATGTTCCGTGCCTCTAACCCCAGATTGTGGGGAATTGAAGTATACAGGGAGGTGACGTCTATGGTACAAAAGTACATGTCCGTTTCCCATGGGGTAGTAAAGTTGAGTAAGATGTTCAAAAAGTCAGTGGTGTCTCTTACATACGTGGACATGGACTGAACTATAGGTTGAAGGTGTTTATCCAAATACTTGCCAACTGGTTCATGAAGAGAACCACGTGTTGAGACAATGGGTCTCATTGGGGGATCCAATAAATTTTTGTGTATTTTGGGTAGCATCCGTAGAGTCGGACTCTTTGGAAATTTGGAAATCAAGAATTTGCGTTCTGTTTCTCCGATGGTACCTGATAGGACCGCTTTATCAACGATGTTCTGCAATACTTTGAGAATGTCCATTGTCGGATTGTGGTCTAGCATGGAGTAGGTGTTAATGTCCAAGACATGTTCATCAAGTTTGTGTGCATAGTGCACAGTATCCATCACAACAAGTGCACCCCCTTTGTCGGCATTGAGGAAAAGTGATATTGGGATTATCAGCCAGTTGTTTAAGCAAAGATTTATCTTTGAATGTTAAATTCGGCTGTCTAGGTTTGTGGTGTTTAAATACTGACAGTAAGTCTTGCTTAACCAGAGTCTCAAACGTGTCCAAAATTTTGTGGCTCACAGGGGCTGAAAAAGTGCTCTTTGACGCGAGACCTTTTAAGGTGTTGGAAGGTTGAGTCGATGGTTCCGTGAGAACATTATCAAAAAAATGCCTGAGTCTGAGCTTCCGCATGAATTTATAAAAGCTGACTTCTGCTTCCATAAGATTAGAAGAGTACGTTGGAACGAAAGATGACCCTTTTTGTAGTAAATGCAGCTGGACTTGATTGAGAGTAGTTGAAGAGATGTTGATGACCAAATTATCTTGATCTCTTAACGTTGGCTCCTTGTCATTCTCTTGTCCAGTGGTGGAACTGCAGTTGTGTCTTTTCTTGCCCCTCCTGGGTCTCTGTGATCTGATCGGCTTGGCCCTAAAAAAGGAACCGCAGAAGGTAAAGAAGTGGAGGTTGAAGTAGATGGGATCTCAGTATCTCTAGTTGCTTCAGTTTGAGGTTGTTCTTTACGAGGAAAATTTCTCGGTTTGCTTCGGGAAGTGTCAGAGTCACTGGTAACTGGTGAAGTGTCAGTGTCAGATGTTTTGAAAGGTGTTTTGAATTGACGTCTCCGAGCGTACACTTCTGCCCAGTTATACACTTCTCCCAGTTTGTAATCGATGGTATCCCTTCGAAATTTTCTGAGTTTTCTCTCATTAACTTCCTGTTTGTGTTTGTCAAGTTGCTCATTGATGTCAATGAGTGTCTGGGTTAGTTCATCTGAAGACATCTTCGTTGACAATTCACTTTTAAGTTGGGAAATTTCAATGTTGAGATCTTCAAGAATGTTGGATAACTCCTCAATAATTAACAATATGAGGTCCAATGAACACTTGTTCAGGATGCCATACCATCTGTCTACAAATTTTGGATCATTTTTACAAAGTGAAGGTTTAAGAGAGATCCGTAGGCCTCTCGGGATACATTGAGCTCGATGGTATTGTATCATAGTGCTTGCATGAAGGCGTTGATTGATTTCACGTTTCATCAGATAAAGAAGTTGCTTGATGTTGCTTTGTACAGTACCTGTTCCAGAAGGGGTAGCTTCAATTTCTCCTATTAAAGAGTAAATCCGTTGAGCTTCTTCATTGCCGAAAGCAAATGTCTCGGCTCGTTTATCTGTTAAGTTGGTAATGTCTTGGTAAGCCATGGGTGCTGTGGTAGTGGTTTAGCACACACACACACACACACACCACGTTTGATACACTATAGTGTTTTGCAAACTAGGCAAAGCATTGAATTTGACACACTGTGCAAGCATGCTTTGGGATGCGTGCAGTGCTTAATTTGACCCGGTGTTTGCAGGTGGGGCCCATGGCAAGTGTTATTAATATGCAATACATGGCACTCAATGTATTGACCAACACGGAAGGCTAGACAGCTACATTGGCGTTGGCAGGTTCAGACTCAGGGCATCAGCCACCAAGCAGCTCACTGGCGCGTTTTTATCTCACTGAGCCATAATGCCAGCTTGGCTGTGCCTAAGCCCACAACAGACACAATTCCCTTATTTTCTAGCACCAAGACCCCTTTGCTAGGATGGCCAAATCCTCTCCTGGAGCCCCTGATTAGATACAAAAACCACCTATCATTTAGGTACAATGGGCCACTGAAATCCCTGGGCTCAGGCGCCAGCTTCACGCTCTCCCGACCTTTGCACAAAACAGAAACTTTTATGTTGTGTAAATTTCTAAAAGTAAAAAAAAAACTGAAATAGGCCAAAATATATCTAAATATCAGGTTGCATCTCTTACGCAGCCCCTCTGTACTATTAAACTGTTGCAGTGTTTAATATTTGTTTAAATTAAATATACGTTTAACATCCATAGCGAATTATGGCACCTAATGTACAGCAGGGTTTTGGGGATGGTATGAAGGATTGCTAAGAGAGCGGATGAAAGAAGTATACAGGAGTCCTACATCAGAGACTGAGTATGCCTTTCTCGCATACTAATACAATGGCATTCCTCTTGACATTAATAGACAACTGGCACTGCTGGAAACAACGGGCTGTCTGTGCAGCGAGCACATCCGGGCAGGCTTTTGTTGCGCAGTTAGGACGGTATCATGCCCTCATTTGCATAGAAGGGCTCACAACTCCCTCCTCGATATAAAGTGATTTATCACCAAGAATCAATCGTCAGCAATTAAATACACAGATGCATATAGCCAAGGGTGATAAATGAACTAATGGGAACTTGGGGAGCACTTGCTACTCGTGTTGCCTACTGGCAAAAAATCTTTCATTCTTTTGAAATTAGCAACAAAAAATAAGACTTCTAGATTATCGGAGCGCTGCGTGCGGCCACCTCCCAGGCGCGCAGGCATTCCTGGAGTCACGGGAGACGGCTGCGTAGCTGATGCAGGCCTTTGGATATGCCTAAGGTGTGGGGTGGGTGGGGGAAGGCGCAGGCCAACCTGAAGGCTTCCAGGAACTCTGTTTCACGCGCCATCATTCCGCTCACACCCTTCCACCACCCCACTGACGGTCTCGGTCTTACCCTCCATCTCCCAGCATGCCCTCTCTCTCTCGCTCTACGCCTCTCTCTCTTCCCTCTCTTGTTGCAGTTCTCCCTTTCTCCTCTCCTCCTTTCTCTCTTCCCCTCGCTCTCTACCTCCCCTCTCTCTCTTCCCTTCGCCTCTCTCTCTTCCCTCTCTTGTTACAGTTCTCCCTTTCTCCTCTCCTCCTTTCTCTCTTCCCCTCGCGCTCTACCTCCCCTCTTCCCTTCGCCTCTCTCTCTTCCCTCTCTTGTTGCAGTTCTCCCTTTCTCCTCGCCTCCTCCCTCTCTTCCCCTCGCCTCTCTCTACCTCCTCTCTCTTTCTCTCTCTACCCCTCTTTCTCTCCCCCTCCCCCTCGAGAAAAGAGATGCACCGGGGTTATGGCAGACAAAGCACTAATAAGTACACTAGTGTAAATGCAATAGGTTCCGCATTTAATTTTTTTTTTAGCAATTGCCATATTAAATTACAATGCATTTTATTTATGTTTTACAAAAGAAACAAAAAACAATGTCATTTACAATGTCAATACCTCAAAATAATGTCGGTGCGAGACCTATTGCATTGTAAATGCTTGTTGATATATGCAACAATAAAGAGAAGATTTTCAACTATTCACGGAATATTGTGGATATATCTAAATATAGATTTATCTTTGCAAAAGTGGTGCACCTCAGCTTGCTTTGTTTTTGTTTACCTAACCTGGGTTGTCACTCTTTGGGCAGAGAGTGTTTGCAGTGTGTGCACACATTGTCATATTTAAATTATTGGATCCAACAGATTTTTGGTTTGGGAGATATGAGTTGTATGTGTGGCTCCTCTTTTGGTCCACTGTCTGTTGCTGTTGTCTTACATTAAGCATAATCAGAGCCTTTGGTCCTGATATATAATTTTAAAAATCTATCATTTGCATAAAGAATTTTCAATTCTATTAAGGACACAGAGGCAAGGATTATCCCGCCCTAGGCTCTGTTGTAAATGTACTTCTAATGCTTGAATCTGATGTTTATTCTTATATTTATTGTCCTCCCTGGTATTTATTCTCTGGTTGTGGATTTGTCTGAGTGTTGACCTGTGGTTACGGATTCCGTGTTTCTTTCTTCACAGGAAACAATGTGAAGTCATTTCTTGGATCTAAGTGTGGTAGTATGAGAGTTTTCTCCTCTCTGGTTGTTTTTTACCTCAATGGCTGTTTCGTCTTAAGTAGGGGTCGGCGATACCCTGGAGCAGGGGTCTTCGACTGGGTCTCCTGTTGAGCCCTGGTTTGTTTCTCAAAGTTCGCAAGGTTCCTTCGTTGTGGGATTCCGGAGTGATGAACAGTTATTTCCCGTATCTAGGCAAAGAAAGAGGACACAAGATGGCATTTCTGGAATTATACAAGGTTGTGAGCTCTATTTTTGGTGCATGTGACTATGGTTATTCCTGTAATATGTAGTGTTTTGAGTTTTAATTTCTGATTGGCTGCTGAAAAAAGAAAGCATAGAAAGAGAAGCATAATCCTTGCCTCCGTGTCATTAATAGAATTAAAAATTCTTATTGCAAATGCTAGAAAATGTTTTATTCCTCTGGGGTACATTTGTACTGCTGCAATTATTCCTTCTACAATTGGGGTAATTCCTCTCATTTGTATTTCCAGATCACACACAAAGGAGGGCCTACTTATTACTTGGCGCCAACAATACAGTGGGACACATCTGATGTGAAAATGATACTAATAAGCACATTATAAATGGGGAAATTTTATAAGCAGTGGGGAAAGCAAGATGGCAGCCACATAGGAGTCCCTGGGCGGAGCTCCTACCCCGGTCCCCTCCACCTCCCTTCAGACGGCCTTACCTGCCAGCGGTGTTTTTGGTGCCCGATGGCGCGGTGATTCTTCAGAGCCCTCAATGTTTTTTTCACTTGGGTGCTGTCTGGGAAGTGTCTCGGAGGGTGTGGCCTCTGTTCTGGCACTCTGTTCTTCTGCAGCTGTGTGCATTATGGAGCGACTGCTGTGCGGGCGGAAGGCGATCTTCCGTTCAGTGTTTGTGTGGAGTATCTCATCTCGTCAGCAGTATTTTCGGCAGCTGATGGCGCGGTGATTCCTCAAAGCCCCTGGAGTGTAGAGCGTGGGCTGAGCAGAATGAGTGGATTCTGACACGGCATGTTTGCTGAGCCCAGCGTGGTGGAAACTTGGAGGAGTGTGTCAGAGCGCTGACAGCTCTGGCAGGGAGGCTGACCCGATCCCTGAACCGCGTCTTGAGTGGGTCTTCCTACAGGATATTCCCGATCAGCCCTGAAGACAGCGTCAAGCTCTCCTTGTGGGTTAGCTTCCTTGACGCTCTGTACTATGGCTCCCAAGACTGCTAAACAACCTAAGGAGACATCCTCGCGGGCTGCTGTACAGGTGCATGGATCAAAGACAGGAGTCTCCCCCTGTTCACAACGAGGAGAACGCAGATAAGCCAAGTGAATCTCGTGCTGCCATAAACCGGCTGGAGAGTATGGGGGCAGGGAGGAAGAAGAATCTGCCAGACCGCACTCAAGCTTTGGTCAAAAAACATGGGGCGACACAATTCTCTGAGGAGGAGGGTTCGGGGTCCAGCAAAGACAGTCTTGTCCCATCTTTGGCGCCACCGCAGTCAGCTTTCACCGCCTTTTTCAGGGTTAAGGATGGAGGCAGGGGCCAGCCAGCTCAGGAAGTACTCCAGGAGCTTGACAAGTCAGGCCAGAGCACTGGCCCTGTAACAGACGACCGATCTGAGATAACACCGGCGCAGTGGAAGGAGACCGAGGTGCAGGTGAGGCAGCAGCCGATTGGGGCTCTTTGTCATCTGAGTTGGGGCTACCCTCACTATGGGAGACCAGTGAACAGAGAGAAGTGGTCAGTACCCCCAGACAGGTGAATCAGGGAGCCCCAGGGAAAGAGCGCAGAGTTACGTATGACTCTCGATCTTTGGCTCCCGGTGGGGCCATGAGCGATTTGGACAGTAATACGAAAACTAATGGTCTGGTAGAAGCTGATCTTACATCTGATGGGGCTGATAAATTCTTTTCGCTCACTGATGATTCTAGCTCGGAGGACTCTAACTCTAGTCAAAGTGAAGCCGGGTACAGTTCTTCAGCATAAGGCTCTAGCACACTTGAAGCACCCGAGACAGCCTTTAAGCACCAAATGTCAAGTAGGAGCTCTAAGGGCAACAAAGACTCATGAAAGAACAGGGAGAAGTCCACCACTGGCAGCAGGCTGAAATGGGACTAGCCAGGCAGAAACTGCTCTGTGTGCATCACAGGCTATAGAGGCAGTAACTATGTATCCCGCTCCGGCCCTGATCTTAGACTCGATCAAGGAGCATTGTGCTGAGACCCGTGTGGATAGGGAAAAAGTTAGGCAGGCCACAAAAAAATGGAAAGTCGGGAAGGCATGCTCTGAGATTAATGAGCGGCTTAACAGTATAGAGGAGAGAACAACCGTTTTGGAGACTGAGTTGGTTGCTGTCAAAGAGCAGACCATGTCCCACAATGCCCAAATGACTGATGTCATGTGGAAATTGGAAGATCTGGAAAATCACCAGAGAAGAAACAATCTTCGTTTTCTTGGGATCAAGGAAGGCGTGGAAGGGGACGATATTCGATCCTTTATGCTGGATCTTCTCAAGGAAGCCTTTCCTGATCTTGTAGGATGGGATTGGGAACAAGAAGTTCACATGGATCCCCGGTTTCTATTAATACTCCACAGATCTACAGATGCCAGCCGAGTTCAGAAGCAGCCAAGGGCCATCTTAGTCCTTTTCGGAAAATTTCCTGTTACGCCAAGCCATTTTTGAGCAGGCTCGGCCAAAGGCAAGAAGGAAATACTGAGAGTCCTCCTTTGTTGTGTGCCCTGACTTAAGCCACATAAGAGTAGTGCCTAGGTGGCGTCTGTGGCAGGTCATTAAGCCTTATCAAGGTTCCGGCTTTGAGGCTATTTTGCTGGCTCCAGCAAGATTGAAAACAAAAGTTAGAGGAGCTGTAAAAAAGTTTACCTCTGAAATACAAGCTAGAGACTATCTTGAGCAGGCTCTGGCAGATAGAAGCAATATATAACTCATGGGTTGTTATATCAGGAGACTGCGAGGTAGGCTAAACATAGTTGGGTCTCTCCTCAGAATTACTAGTATTATTTGTTCTTTGTATATTGGGGGCTTAGGTTCTCGTGGGCAGTATCTTTCACGTTATCACATTGGTGTGGGGGGGTGGAGGAGGGGTTAGGGGTGGGAGCTGGCGGTGTCTTTTCCCATCTCCATCACAAAGACCTGGTTGGTCTGGCTGCTTTAATTGGCAGAGAAGGGGGGAATTTTGGGTGGGGGAGGGAGGTTTCAGGGGTTTTGGGGGCAAGAGTGTCGGGAAGGGGGTTGGATGAAGTGGCATCTAAACTGCAACAAGGAACTTTTAGAAGGTTGGTCTTTTTGGTTGCACTGAAGGACAGGCTGAGACTTGAATATAAGTTCGGGTGGAGGACTGTGTCTCGGCATTATAGGGATTCTATCAGTTTTGGGGGGACATTGCTGGTGGCTAGAACAATCTTTCGGGGGATGGCTAAGCTCTGTATTGCCACTATCAATATCTGTGGGCTTAAGGATAGATCTAAAAGGAGAAGGCTGCACAAACATCTTACATTTCTAAAAGCAAATATATGTTGCCTTTAGGAGACCCATATAGCATGGGTTGTTAGTGTTGTGTCGAACTCTCTAGGTTTGAAGCCAGGATGTTATGACTAAGGAGGTAGCTATTTTTGTTAAAGGAAATGCTGTTACTCTGGGTCATTAAGCAGCGGAAAAGTATGGCAGATGGGTGTTAATGGAGTGCAAGCTGGCAATGGTGCTTTTACACTGTGCTCACTTTATGCCCCAGTTTTAGGTGACCCTGGCCTATTGAATTTTTTAGCTATGGAATTGCCTTCCTGGCCTGAACCATATGTGTCTGTGGGGATCTATATTTAACTGGGTCTAGAGAAGGGCCTGGGGGCAGCAGAGTTTCTAGCGTTGGGTGCCAGCTGCAAACTTTGAGGTCTTTTAAAAATCTCTTGAGAGATGTTGCTTTAATTGATATTTGGCCTACGTTGAAAGCTTCTGAGACTGGATATACTTATTACTCAGCCCCCCATGGCAAGTTTGCCAGGATGGACTATTTTCTGATGTCACCGGTCTTACTTAAGGGGGCTCAGGTGGAACTCTTTCCCAGAGTAATGTCTGATCACAACCCTATTGTTGTTGATCTCCCACTTGATGGAATAAGAAGGGTGGTTGGAAAGTGGTCATTTGAGAGGGCACTTTTGTCTGATCCAGAATATCTCAACCATATGAATGGTTGTATTATGGGATATTTTACTATCAAAAAGGGCAGTGCCTCTCCTGGAATGGTCTGGAATGCCTTCAAGGCTGCGGTAAGGGGTGAAACCCTGGGGTTCAATCAGGCTAAACAAATGAGAGGACAGGGACAGATTAGAGAATTATACCAAAAACGTAGTCTCCTAGAATCAGAATTGATTCGCGCAGTAGCAACTGGGAGGGTTCTGACTCCAGTGTCGAATTTAATAGCCATAACCAAGGCATGTTTGAATGACTTCACTGTGGAAAAGACTGCAGGGAGGTACCTAGCCAAGAGTCAAGAATGTTATGAGTGCAGTGAATGTGTGGGGCGGCTCCTCGCAGTCAGGGTTAGGCAACAGCAAGCTGTGGGGCACATTAGCCAGATAAGGGACATGCAAGGTGGAGTAGTGATGGATCCTAGTGAAGTCAGGGAGGCGTTTAGGGAATTTTACTCCGATCTCTACAAAGCTCCCCCTACGGGCTTTTCTCAGGTCTCAGAGGATTTTGTGCCTAGTGTTAGGGTAACCCAGAATGACAGACTCCAATTGGGGGCGGATATCTCATTAGAAGAGTTTCAGGTGGCTTACCAAGCTCTCCCATCAGGAAAAGCCACAGAAACAGATAATATTCCTTTAGAGTTTTATAAGGTTTTTTAATAAAGAAATCCATCAGGAAATGCTTGGGCTGTTTAAGGAAATTAGAGAAGGGGCACCACCGCCAGGCTCCTGGGGCACATGTAATATTGGTATTTTTTTAAAGAAAGGCAAGGATCCTAGAGCCCTGGGCTCTTATAGGCCAATCACTCTTTCAAACAGCAGTGTAAAGCTATATTCGAAGATCTTCGCGAGTCAGTTAAGCAGTGCAGCATCTTGTCTCAGCCCGGCAGCACGGTTTCATCCAGGGGAGGTGAACTGTGGAGCATGTGTGGCGAGTAATTTCTTTATTTGATGCCACTGAGGTCCTTGCGAAGCCTATGGGGGTCACCTTGCTCGATGCTGAGAAGGCTTTCAACAGGGTATCATGGGACTATCTCTGGACGACCATGGAGGCTCATGGCTTGAGGACATCCTTCATTAAGGCAATACAGTTAATGTATCCTAACCCCACTGATATACTGCAAATCATGGAGGGGAGAGTCGATCGAAATGGGAACGAGACAGGGCTGCACCTCTTCCCCTTTGTTGTTTGCACTGTATATAGATCCCTTTCTTAGGTGGTTGGAAGCCTCTCCGGACATCCACCCTGTTAGTCTTCAGGGCTGGGACACTAAAATGTTGGCCTATGCTGACGACGTGGCAATAATCACCGTTGATCCTGACAGGGCTCTGTGATCTGTGGAAATGACAGCTGAAGAATTTGGGAATCAATCAGGGTTCTCGTTGAACAGGGCTAAAACTCAGGTCTTGATAATCAATTTTACTTCAGACAGTAGGATTGTTGACAAAGCAACAGATCGGGGAGTAAGTATCACACCAAAGGTAGATACTATAGCCAATTTAAATTTGTCCTCTATCATGGAAAAAGTCAAGAAGGATTTTAATCATTGGGACAATCTTAAACTCTCAATAATGGGGAGGTGCAACCTTGTTAAAATGATGGCGTTGCCAAAGTTATTATACGTTTTTCACACAATACCCTTAGAGATACATAATGACTGTGTCGGACCCGCAGAATGGAACTCCTCAGAACTGGAACGATGCACAAAGTTTTCCACCTCCTGACCTCCCCAACTCCATAAATAGAAAGATACACAGAGTAGTGCGGTGGTCAAGCGAGGGATAGGGGTATGGAAAAGGAACTGCAGGAAATTTAACCTGTGGAGAACCAAAGAAATGAATCAAATAGATCACACATTCATGGCTACTCTCAGTATGTCTCACTAAGAATCCGTAAATATCTTAAAAACATAGCACGTTCTTCTAAAAGACAAAATTTCTGAGCTAACGCCATCTATGTATTTCTCCCTACATGAACGTATTAAAACAAGAACAAAATAGTTTTAATTACTTTCTAGTAGATGTGTTTTTGTACTGTACTAATATACCAAATGTGAAATCACCACATGACATACATACCCCTTCACAAGCAAGAAAGGAAAACCAAGTTTAGGAGATGTAACTATAATGAGTGGGTATCTTCTTGATTTCAAAAGTCATGCCCAGTAATTATACTACTTAAGCACTGTAATACTGAGTAGAAAACAACCAAAGCAAAAGTTCCTTGTCCGGGCTCACTAGTACGTCTTCACGTTCACAATGAACGCCAATCCACAATAAGCCAGAAGTTCTTTTTCTTTAAAGGAAAAAATTACGCCACAAAAAACAACAAAATACAAACTGGAACCAATCCCGGTTCCAATCCAATGTAAGTAACTCTTCAGCCTCAATACGGCTCCTAGCCGTGAAGCCAATAGTTAAATTGAGAAGCAACGCCTCGCCGCATAGCTGGATGCAACCCTGTTTTTTCCCTTCTAGAAATCCAGGGTCAGCAATGCCTGAAGCCGATCCCACGAGGACGCCGGTCATCCAAAATGGCGTAGACACCACGTCTCGCCGCAAGTGCGTGCAGAGCCCTGCGAACACACTCCAATTATCTCTGAAGTTGCGGGAACAATGATTCCTGCTGTGCCGGTTCACCATTCATCCGAAACTTGATCAGCAGACAAGGATCCAGGAAACGAGAACAGAGTAGAATTCGGGCGACGTGCTTGAACTTCCTGAAGTACCCATGAGCCTCTGCCGTGGGCATCATGGGTAGTGTAGTCTTTGACGCATTAGACCTGACATGGCGAGCAGGCCCCGCTGGGGAGGACGTAGCTTTTCCTTTTGTGCAGCTAAACTATGGAATGGGCTGCCTCTCCATCTGAGACGTATGGATAGCCAACTGTGCTTTAGGAAGGCGCTGAAGACCTGGCTGTTTGGTAATTAGTTTTGCCTGTCTGGATTAGGGAGTAGTGGATAGCGCCAGGACACCTATTTGGTAATCGCGCGCTATACAAGTCGCTATAACATAACATGGTAGGCGCTTCGGCCAGCAGACCCTGACAGACTAGTTTAAACTGATGGCTAGATTGGTGGCTAGATTTATCTGGTTTTATGGGAGGACTAGAAGGGCTAATGCTTTTTTGTGCCTACCAAGAGAAAGGGGGGGTGGGGGCTCCACAATTTCAAACTATACTACTTAGCGGCAGGGCTTCAATATATGGTCCTTCATTCAATGACAAGGCTAGGGAGGGAGACACTCCAGGCTACGTCCCCTCAATCTTCAAACTTTTGATTGGTACAACCGCAAATGGCTGTTTGCTGACATTTTTGGAGCTGAGCTATTTTAAAAGAACTCGGCTTTTAGACCCTGATCACTGCTTTTCGGAACTGGGTATGTGTTTGTAAAGAACTGGGGGTGGGAAGATACAGCAGGTACACTCTTTTGCTCAGGAACAATCAGCTCCCTAGGATCTTTCAGGATGATTGTTTAGCTAAGTGGGAACAGGGGGCTTTGGTAGGAAAGGGGATCTTTTGGCTGGGGCTAATTCAACATCGGCCCTCGGGATTTTCTTTTAAATATCTACAGCTGAGGGAGTTTCTTTTAAGGAAGGCGGGTGTCGCGGCCGGCTTCAAGCAGATTCCCCTAATGGAAATGTTAACAAATGGCACAAACCCCTCCATCTCACAATTATATGGCTGTTTGCTAGAAGGAGTTCCGGACGACCTGGATAAGCATGAAATGAAGTGGCAGGGGATACTCGAGTTGTTGAACTCTGGCTTTTATGAAATCACTCGAGTTGGGTGGGTCAATTTTGTGTTCAGCAAATCTGCAAGCCCAACACTATAAAACACTTTTTGACCTATATATAACACCAGCAAAAGTTGCCAAATGGGGTGGGGACGGGGTGACCTGGGGACCTGTTGTTTTAGATGTCAGGCATCCGGTGCAGATCTGGTCCACATGTTCTCCACCTGCCTAAGCCTAAAACCACTGGGCCAGGAAATAGCAGACTTTTTGGGCGATGTACTTAAAGTTAACATATCCCTGTGACCTCAGTTTATGTTATTGGGGACAATTGAATCAGATAATGGGGTTGGGGAAGCCTATTTTTATTGCTATATTGTTTTTAGGTCTCGCCATGCTGAGGGCCTTTTGGAATCAATACGATTCCGATGTGCATGCGGTGGGACAGAAGGGACAGAAGATGTGCACGCGCAGACTGGAGGCTTCACTGGCGGCGTGACACTAGGCACTTTTTTTGGGGACTTTTTTGGGGGAGAAAGCACGGCATTTCTTGTTTTCAATGCATCAAACATTTAGAATTGTCGTCCGTCATTCTGGCTTTTGGCCTCTGAGTGGCGCCAAAACATTATTTGCAGACATTTGCATGCCGTAAGTAACTAGTACCTTTCAACCATAGTGGAGGTATGTAAGATAGGTTTGCACAGGAATTGTCTTGCTAAAAGACATTTTCTTTTCGAAATAGTGTCCTGCCAGTAGCTTGCAAGATTTTTTTTACTCAAGGTGATGGGGGGATAAAAAATTGACTCGTGATACCGGCAAATAACATTTCACTTAAAAGTTTGCAACGTTTTCATGCAATTTCATGAAAATTCGCGAGTAAAAAGGATGCAGTTTCGAACAACCCTAGTTTGAATGGGATATTAATATTTTCCTTTTACATGTGCTGCTCAAATAAACCAACCCACAACATGGCATGCAAAAATATTTGTATAACACCATATAAATGTTAATAATGGGCATTTATGAACCACGCAATAAAACAGAATTCTTTTAGAGTGTAATATTGAGTGTTAATTACCACTCATATTATCGGCGGAGAAGAATTAATTAGTAAGCCGTACAAGAAATCTGTTAAATGTAAATATGGTTTGTACACAGCCATGAAAGTATTACGTAACCATTGCATAAAGGGACACGTCCAGATAGTCTTTATACCAAATGATTTTGAAATTATTGCTGCTGATGTGTTGTAATGATGAATTTCAATAAAATAAATTAAAAAAATACTTTCCGGGATAGGAACGTGTGAGCAGCATGTTGTATGAGAAATTAATCAGAAAACATTAGTTCCACTGTACTCTCTTATTAGGATACGGATACTAGAATCACAGTTTACGTGCAGAGCTTTGCAGCAGGCACATTAACCCTCAAAGCCTTTAGTCTGCAGGACCGTGCCAACTATCATGTTTCCAGTGCAACATGTGTTTTAGGTATGTGTGCTGATCAGCACCACCCACTACAAATCCATTCCTGAGAGAGTGATAGGTCCACACAATACTAAGAAATCCACGGAGATCCAGTAGTGCATATGTGATCCTTGTTGCACCATGCATGCACAGAGATGTCACTTTTGGGACATTTGTAAAGCTTTGATAATGCTCATCTTTGCTGATCATCGCCATGCTCAGCTACCAAAAACTAATTTTCATGATAAACACAGCATTAAATACAAGGCTTCTCCCATTCCTAAGCGCTGTAAATAAAAGATGCCATTATTACCCTATTTATGGTACTGTATTTATCCACCTTAGAAAAATTGAATATTGTGTCTGCTTTTTCAAGGTCCGAAGCCCGACCTTTAGAGCATTCAGCTCACTGAGCCATTCTTTCAGCTACACAATTAGAAAGCCATAAAGCTCTGCGGTATGACCTCAGTGCGTTATGCTAGTGGAGTGGGAGAACCTTTTTTCGCCACTGATTGCTTCTTCACACCACAGGCGTACTTGTTCTTCGTGCTTTCAACCTGTATTTATATAGCAACATTTTATTTATTTATTTTATTTATTTATGGGTTTTATATAGCGCCTGAATCACCCCATACAGGGTATCTCTGCGCTGCATCAACTAGTGACGTGGCCATTCCCTTCATCACTTACTCAAACCCACAGGCCTTATTTGGTCCCCACCATGTTTATTAACAGGGTGAATGCCATGGTGTACAATATCGATGCGTGTACATATAAAAAGTGCCGCATGCAGCACCTCGAACCCCAAGAATGCCCATGCACCTGTGCCACCCTCACTTCCGCCAGCACTCAGCGTGATCAGTGCCCCGCCATCCTCTCTGTGGTGTCAGACCTCCCTCGTGTATGAGAGTGTCCTGCAGGAGTGTGTCAGGTCTCCCAGCTGTGTGTGGGGCACACCCACACACTTACACGAGACAACAATCAGTTTAACTCGGAAACCTGGTCCCCGGGGAGGTGAAGCAAACTCATTCATTGTGCGTGGAGCTCTCTCAGCACATATTAATATCAGCAACGTGCTTTTTTATAGCGCTTCATACCGTGTTTCTGCAGATTCTAGGTGCTTTAACTAACAAGTGGTAGCACCTTTATTCCCTCACGGTACCCCCTTGGTGAATTGTGCACAAATCTCAGCTATACTTATGAAAACATGGAGAAAAGCTGTTAATATTGAAAGTCTGTTTATTGTGCTCCAGTATTGAACAAGTCAAATTTCCACAGATTGCAACAAGTCCCTTAATAAAGGATAACAGCGAACAATGACAAGACACAATGTCACATCAGAGACAGAGGATAACAAGCATTTGCAATGCAATAGGTTTCGCATTTATGCGAGTTTACGCTATTGGCATTGTAAATGACAATGCCTTTTTACGAAAACAAAAATAAAAGGCATTGTCATTTACAATGTCAATAGGTCAAACTCGCGTAAATGCGAGACCTGTTGCATTGCAAATGCTTGTTTAGGCTAAGTGTAGCTTCATCATGACTTGATCTCCTGTCCCCGACCTTTCAACTGGAAGGTGCGCTTCCTGCATATCTATAATCTAGAGACAGCACTTTATGAACGGAAAGGCGAGACGGGAAGGGTTAAAGGGAAAAGGATCTGGGGCGGTTCTCGGCCTGGGTATCCCTTGGCCTGGAGGAATACCTTGCCCACCTTGGTCAAGGACAGGTGCTGAGAAAGGACCGCGGGGGAAGGAGCCTGGAGCAGCCAATCGTCCAGGTAAGGGAACACTGACACACCCAGGAGGTGAAGATGGGCCACCAAGGGAGCCACCACCTTGGTGAACACGAGAGGAGCAGACCGGAGACCAAATGGAAGGACACAGAACTGCCAATGACGACCCTCCGGGCAGAAGCGCAGGAACATCTGATCCTCCAGAGCCACAGGCACATGAAGATAAGCGTCCTGGAGATCCGGCGTAGCAAACACCCAGCCGGCCTGAATCAAAGGTATCACCCGTTGCAAGGTCTCCATCTTAAATGGGATCTTCCGGACAAACAAGTTCAGACTCCGGAGATTGATGACAATCCGAAAACCGCCTGTGACCTTCGGAACAAGAAAGACAATCGAATAGGTCCCCAGACCCCACTCCAACCGGAGAACGGGCACAATCGCCTTCTTCAAGAGCAAAGTGTGAACACCATCTACCAAAGACTGATGTCGAGACTGGTTCAAGGGCGTCAGAGTCCCACCATGCCCGAGGAGGAGGAAGGGACAGAAACTCGATCCGATACCCCCGTTCCAGGACATCCAGCACCCACCGATCGGAGGTCGTCAGATGCCAAGCGGGAAGGAACAACAGCAACCTCCCACCAACCTCGGGCGCAACACCAGCGTGACCAACCTCCGGGGCAGCATAGTCAGGAACGCTGCGGCCCCAGTCCAGCATCACGGGGAGGCTTCTTCTGGAACTTCCGGGGGAAACCCCGACCAGCACCTCTCGGGCCCTTAAAGGAGGATTGCTGAAACCTGGAAGGCTGATGAAAAGACTTGGCATGAGAAAAAGAAAAATCCTTACGAGAAAGCTGCCGACGGAAGGAAAAGGAATGCTTTCGCTGTTTGAACACCTTATTAAGCTTATCCTCAAGAGCGTCCCCAAAGAGATGAGGGCCAGTAAAGGGCAGACGCAAAGCCATAGACCTCTGCGCGGCATCCGTATTCCAACCCTTCAGCAACAAATTCCGACGAGCAGCAATGGAGGAACGACAGGACAAGGCAGAAGCACGCATAGGATCGAAGGCAATGTCCGAGAGGAATTTGGCCTGATGTTCCATGGATTCTAGCAAGTCCGGGCAACTGCCCCCCTCCTGCATCATGGAAAACAAAGTCTTAAAGTCAGTCAACAGTGATTGAGCGACATAAGCCCCATAGACACCAGAACGGATAGCAAGGTGAGAACCAGCATAAGACTTCCTCAACGCAGAGTCAATCTTGTTATCCACACCATCACGTAGAATGTTATCATCCGCCATAGAAGGACGACCCACCAAACTTGCAACAATGGAATCCACATGCACCAACTCAGGAAACGATTCCTCCATGTCCTGTAAAGGATACAGTTTTGACTTGAAGCGCAGCATCATAATGTGATCCGGATCCTTCCATTCTTTCAAGAGGACATCCATTACAAAGGGATGGATAGGAAGAGAAGTAGTAACAGGCTTCCGAATTTGCGTTAAAACAGCATCCGAGGAAGTATTGGCCACAGCATCATCAGGAAACCCCATGTTCTCACGCACATGAGAAAGAAGGTCAGGCAACAACTCCTTGGAAACATATTTGCCTTTCAGATCCACCGCCCCCAAGGAAGCGTCATCAACACGACCCAGCGCACACAACCAACAAAAGCAGGAACAGACCAGAATGCGACCCCCCCCCCCCCCCTCTTTAAACAAAAAACAAGCCGGAAACCGTCCACAATCAATCTGGCAAGTGAAAACAACTGAGCTGAACCAAAAGCGAGGCGGGAGGGGGCGTGGCCAATCCCTAGACTTCAAAACACCACTCATTACAGCCGCCGAAGGCCGAAAACTCGTCAAGCCCCAGTGCGAAAGGCACAGAGCACTATGGAGCAGCAGAGCACCCGGAGCCCACCCGGGCGCATCACATCGGCAGCGGGACACAGGTAAGCCGAACGGAGCACTCGGAACCCAACCCGAGTGCTCCTAAAGAAAACGCGGCACACAGAGCCCCCGGACCCCACCTCGGGGGCTCCACAAAGGCCGCGCCAGAGCTGCCTGGAAAACAGCACCGCGGAGCACTCGGGCCAAACCCGAGCACACCGAAAGAGAAGCAGCCGGCACACGGAGCGCCCGTTCCCACCCCGAGCGCTCCGCAAAGTCCGCGTCCGAGCGGCAATATTGTAACAAAAGAAGAACTACCAGGAATTGAACACTCGACCCTGAGGGCAAGCGTTTCAGACCATCACCATTAGGGCATAACGACTTCCTCGCCAGAAACACCGGGGATTGAACACGGAAACTTGAGAGCAAGAGTCCCAGCTCCTAACCATTAGCCCACAGTGTCACATGCATAAAATGAGGCACAGAAAAGACACCCGTACGATCGGCAGGCACTAGGCTCCTGGAAATACTTCGGACGGCAGAAAAAAATATAACACAAAGCCCCATGGAGGCGCAGCAGGGAAGGACTCACCCAACAACAGGACCCCAGGAAACCAGCGCAGCCCAGCAGAACAGGTAACCAGGAACCCGAAGGAGTCCAGGAAGCCAAGCAGCCCGACTCAAGTAGCTCCCACGAAGGCCCATGAGCACCCCCAGAGCCCAGCAGAGGAGGAAACTACAGGACAACACGAAGCAGGTAAGTGCCCAGCACCTACCCCAGCATCCCCGTCAGGTCCACCGACAGGAAACAAAACAGGATGTGCTTTCTGTTGGCTATGTACTTATAACCCCTGGCAGGAGGGGGGATGGAGCCTAAAAGCGTTTCCTGTTTTGTTTCCTGTCAAGTGGAATACCTCATTAGTAATGACTGGGTCGAGGGCGAGTAGGACTAAGAGTAATGGGGATTACCGGTAAGTAATCATAGCATTTGCACAGATCTGTTGAGAATGTTTCACAGTAAAGCGGGAAAAGTCCAACTGTTGTCAAGTTGCTGCAAGCTGAATCTTTTTTAATTGTATTCCATTGAAAAATGGCTGCAGCTCGTCTTAAAAAGGAGCACACATCATAATGCGAGGGACAACAATTAATTTGGAGCAGAGAGACCCTGCGTTAAAACGTATTCTATTAAAGGTGCATTCCATTCCAAGATGGCCACTTTAATTCTGCCGCTCATGCTGGAGGCAGGAGACGAGTTGATGTCAAATGCAGTCCTTTTACTATGTTGAGGGGTTTGTTCTCTGTATCCTTCCGCCGCTAGGCATAAATGAATCCCCTCTGCTCAGTGTTTCTTCTTCTCTACTTCGTTTCTAGCTACACTCGCTGCGATTGCTTGCAGAGACCTGGATTTAATATTGGGAAGAAGTAGTCAGTGAGGGAGAGAAAGGTTAAGAAGCTTTTAAAACGTCTCTTCCTGTCGGCGGAGGGAGCTTATATAAGTTAAACGCGTCTACTTCCGGTCCTCTTTCAGCCCTCGGATCCAAGATGGTGAGAAGGCGACTTTGTTTGCACGAGGGATTGAGTGGTTGGTTGCAGGGGGTTGGGGGGTCTTAACGGTGTCGTTTTGAAGCTGTTTGGCCGCCTTTAGCGGGCGTCATCGTTTCTTGTCCGCGAGTTAACCGTTGAACAATACGTGTTTCGTTCCCGGTTTAGGTGTATTGCAGTCTCTCTACTCTCCGGACCAATAACGCGATTCTTTCTCAGGGAAATGGGTGGCAACTCCTGAGACCAACAATTTTATAATCACTCTTTGCGTTCAATAGTGATATGTTTAATTAATCCAAAAGAATTAATATTGTTTTTTGGGGCATTTGTCCGTCTGTCTGCTTTTTCGCGGGCCTCGAGGTATGGTATTTGTGGCTAGAGTACATCAAAAATAGTACGATTGTATCTGCTGCGTTATTGGACTTAATGTTCTGTGTACGGATGGGGACCCTTAGTACGCTTAAAGATGTACTGACGTTTTTATAACGTTCCATTGCAGAAATTAGTTTTTGTGGCATGACTTGCGTGACAGCTCTTTCAACAGCCTGCCCTATGATGCTCGACAAGTGGACCTTTGGGGTATATACCTGAGTTTGGTATCGAGATTCTGCGACCGGCATGTCACAGTAGATGCCACTTTACTGTTTTATTGGTGACTTGTTAAATTGTTGTACTTCCCTTGTGATGTAGTACCGTTCGGGTTAAGTGGAACCCGAAAGTGTTCGATTCTGAGAACGATGGTGCTGTCGCTTCTGTGGAAGATATCAATTGTGGTTGGGGAAGGGGCGTTCATGGCTGAAGAATGGTGCCAAGAATTGGAGTCGGATGGTGTTCTTAGTGATGTGATGCGGTTGATAAATCAAGGGTCTAGGAGGGAGAGTTATGTTGCTGTGTCGGTGCACACTTTATTTGAAGCGTTAGCGGAGTTGTCTTTCTGTGGGGGATAGGTTTGTTACACTGTTTAGGTTAAGGAGAGCTTTTGGCGCTTGTGCGTGAAGGTTATTTGGGGGCAGATGTTAACCCAGTGTAGTCCAAAATCTAATTTTTGGTGGCCGGGTTTAGAAGAATGTGGTGTTTTGGGTGGAGGTGTGTACAGTATGCTAGGTGAGTGAGAAGAGTTTGAAGGTGGGTTCCAGTACCGACATGTGGCACATTAACGATCCAGTTGAAGTATGGTGTATTTGTTTGAATTTTATTGGGCTCATAGACGAGTCAACCTTGTGCAACATATTTGCTATTGTGGCGGTGGATGTTTATTCCGAGTGATTGTGAGAAGTTTGTGATGGAGATTACTACGGAAAAGAGATTTATGGGCGGTTTGTTTTGTGAAGAGGGTGTTTCATCCATTCTCATCACAGATAATGGGACACAGTTGGTGTGATATGCAAACATCTTGAAGGGATGTGGTATCGTTCAGCATCGCACCTCCCTGCACAACCCACAAGGAAATGGTATTTGTGAGAGACCCAATAGGGTTGTGAAAGGTATAATGCTGATGGTCAGTGTCAATGGAGGCATAGTGCAGAAAATGGTGTGGGCGTATACATTACCAGGCAAGGTCAGAGTGGGAGGTCTCCTTTTGAATTGATGTGTGGAAGGTCTCCGGGAACCATATTGGTACCTGCATGAATGAAGGAGTGAGTGTTGTGGTGGAAAGTGCCGCAAGCTTCAGGTTAGGGAATCATCCCCACAGGGGGTCGCATCATAGTGGGCTATTTGGTGGGAGTCAAGTCGGTGAGAATTGGCAGAGATCTCTCTAAAATTTAAAGGGCCCTTTAAGATTGAGTGTTTTTCATCACTTTGTGATGGAGAATGGTGAAAGGTGGAATTTTTGACAAGTGGCACTTTGCCAGAAGGGTGGTAAAGCTTGTGGTGAAGTTACCACGTGGTAGTGGGTACCTTTTGGCACAAGACTTGGGAGATGTTGGTAGGGCCATAAGGAACAATATTGGTGGGTATGGTCCTGGACTGTCGTCTTTTGGGAGTTTAAGTATTCCAGAGACAGTGGAGAAGGTTCCCAGTGCGTCAGGTGTACTAGGAGTCTGGGTACTTAATAGACTTTGTGCGTTGAAATATATTCAGATATATAGCTTTTTTTTTTTGTAACAAAGGGGGAGTGTTATACTTCCCTTGTGATGTTTCACCGTTTGGGTTAAGTGGAACCTGAAAGTGTTGCTGATCTATGTGATGATTCAAAGCGTAATATTCCCCAGTGGCTGAGTTATACCCTGACCAGCTGGGAAGTGTCCGTTCCTGTTATCTCTGAGAATAAAACACGTTTTCTTAGCTGCTTGGTGGTGTCCTCAGGGTTCTTTACCACAAATCTACAGATTGTATGCTATTTTTCTGTAGTAGCAACATCGTAGAGTATAACTAGCAGGGTCTACTGGCTCAGTGAACTAATGCCTCCACTGCAGGGGCCTGTGTTCGACCTCCTGGTCACAGGTTCAATTCCCGTCGGTTCCACTCAGCCTTTCATCCATCTGAGGTCGATAAAATGAGTACCATGGAGTTGGGTAACAAGAAACATCTGTTATTCAGCGCCAAGATACCTCCAGGTGAACGTGCGCTTTACAAATACACCTGTTATGTTAAACATTGAGGTGAACAAGGCTAGGCTTCGTAATTTTTGTGGTGAATATGGTGAGACTTTGTTTGTTTTACTCGCTACTCAAGTTTTCTAAGCGATTTTCCTGCTGTTGCTGTGAGGGAAGCAGGATGTACTTGGACCTTTACTTTCTAGGGTGGTTTGTTACCGGTTTGCTGCTTAAAACACAATGTAGTGTGAGAATTGCCAGGCCAAACGACTGGCAATTACTGAGTAGCAATTAACTCAATGTGTTCTCAAGCTATGTCACTAGATAGACCTAGGCCCGCCTTATGGAATTCGCTACTGGTCTTGCTCCTCATATGAAGCTAGTTCTGAGCTGCCACATGAGGCCCACCTTCAGACAGGAACACTAGCAACCCAGAGCAGTTTGGGCCTTTTTAGCCTAGTCTGTGAGGCTTGTCTCCTGTCTCACAGTGAGCAAGGGACATGGGTCAGGGAACACACTTGCACTTGGGGCCTTGCATCATACACAAATGGTGATAGGAATGCTTGTAAATATTCGTACTGGCGAGCGCTCTATATAGTATTCCAGGCCATCGTTTTTGCCTACTGTACTGCTCATGAAAATGTGAGGGTTTAATCATTTTAATGAGATTTACACCCTAACTGCATACTGTCAAATGTTATTTTTGTACTGTTGGAAGTGAAACGGGGGTTACTTAGACCGTAGCTGGCTATGATTATTTTGATAACCCTTGTTTGTTGTTCTCAGACTAAGAAGCGAAGGAACAACGGGCGTGCCAAGAAAGGCCGTGGGCATGTACAGCCCATCCGCTGCACCAATTGTGCTCGCTGTGTGCCCAAGGATAAAGCAATCAAGAAGTTTGTCATCAGGAACATTGTTGAGGCGGCAGCTGTAAGGGACATCTCTGAAGCCAGTGTCTTTGAATGTAAGTGCCACTGTGTTGGTGCACGCTTGGTCATGTGCCCCTCATGCATAAACCTCCCCTCTGGTTCTTTGATTCGTGGAGTAGGGGGTGAGTCTTGCATGTGGATTGGTGTTAACGAGTTAAAGTGCAGCTGATTAAATCATGCAGTTGAATTTGAAACTGTTCATGTTTTTCTTGGCCCAAAAGTGGTTATCTTCTTTGTTTCGTACATTTTTAAACTCCTTAGGATTAAAATAAATCTTGAACAATCTAATGCTTTTTAAGATATTTACCCAGCACTTTTAAGTGGGTTGACAATGGTGGGTTCCCTAAAAGGGGATGCACTAAAATATACTAAAGTGATGGAGGAGTGCCAGTTGGCGCAAAGGCTAGACCGCTCGACCTCGGACCTGGGGAACTGGGTTAGTCTCTGTAATGACGCTGAACATCCTGTGATACTGGGAAAATCACTTGATCTCCCTGTGCCTAACAAAGAATGAATGTGTTCTAATGTAACGTAACTGGTGCTATGTAAAGCGTTCTGATACCAGATTGGATTCGGGTCAAGTTCGCGCTATATAAAACTCTGCGCAAAAAAAATGCTTGCATTAATCTCACCCACAGGTAATTACTTGGGGCTGCATCCCAATCCGTTCTGAAGTGTCACCCCAGTTTGGAGCCAACATATGCAAATCAATCTTGACCCTGCTCCAATTGGAGCACTCCAGCCCGAACTGCCCAACCAGCTCCTCCCTGACCTGGACTACAAGCAAGGACCTGTTTCGTCCTTGTTATGAGCTAATCAGCCAGGTACAGCTTGGCTCCAGTGACTGTGTGCAGGGAACCACATTTAGGCTTAGTCCTACTAATAGCGACACGCTGAAGTAACAAGCATTGGCATAGCCAATAGGTCTCTCCTTTGGGACCTTATAAGTGATTAGTCATGCAACAGTTGCAGAACTAAACACTTGTAAGGTCCCAAAAGCGAGACCTATTGGCTATGCCAAGCGGCCGTGAAAGTGATTGCGATCGCGATCAAACATCAAAGTGAAAGTAATCGTGGTGAAAGTGGCGCCCGCGCACATGCGCTGTAGCTCTAGGCTGGCCTGGTAGCACTTTTTGGAGCCGTCTCGCCAGGGCATGCGCTGGGTCAGGCGAGACCTAAAAAGGGGATAGCCCAAGCATACCTGGGAATCCTTCTCACAAGGCGTGGCTTGCTAAATGTAACACGGGCTACATTGATGACCTAACTTTTGTGTCCTGTGTTGAAAGATCCGCTTTCTTCATTAAGTTAAGGACCTGAAATGGGGCTTATTTGTGACCCTTTTTAGGTGGAGCCTGGGCAGTGCATGCACTGCTTTGCAAGGCATGCAGTAGTGGAGTAAGGCTTTGAAGCCCCGCACACTCTGCCCACCTTTGGCTTGTCATTGTCCTTCGTAAATGCTGGCTTCTGATTCGTTTATAGGCTCATTAGTCCCTCCTTAGTTCCGCCTTGTGTTCATTAGTAACCTCCCATGAGGACTGGCCCTTTTGCTTCGGTGTTACAGGGTACGTCTTTAATCTGTAAGCACTATTTTCTTTAATGAGCCTCTTACTGCAGGGGGGTCTCTCCTGCGCAGTTCTGATCACCTCTGCTCATATGTGCTTCCTTAACTTAAGGGTGTGTCGTGCTCATTTGTGACCACCTCTGGTCACTGCTTTCTTGACTTGCCGCAGGCTGAACGGTTCCTGACCGACTCATTTCCCAGTGCTACAGCTCTGCAGCACACGCTTGATGGACGTGGGACGCTGCGCTTTAAGCGCAGATAGTAAAATGTAATCTACTGTCTCTCTGCCTGCAATGCAAAAGGTCTCGCATTTGCGAGAGTTTAGCCTATTGGCATTGTAAACGACAGTGCCTTTTATTTACGTTTTAAAAACCAAAACCTAAATAAAGGGCATTGTCATTTACAGTGCCAATAGCTGACTCGCGTAAATGCGAGACCTATTGCATTGCAAATGCTTGTCGTTAATTGGTGGTAGTGCTGAGCGCTGGAAGCGCCTGCTCCATTCAAAACCCAGAATGTCGCCAAAACTCGAATTCAGATACTGTTTTCTTGTGATTGATTGGGTGCTAGTAGAATGCTTGTGGAAACTGCATTATGTAAGCCTTGCACTAGCTAGATGCATGTACAGCCATGTGCTTTTTATGGCAGGAGCTTGTTTTCCGCATAAAACCATATTCCAAATGACTTCAAGTGTAGATGGGTGGGGTCTAAGCATATGGGATTGTTGTGGACTGGTGTTTTGTTTGGTGCATCTGTGTGCTCAGTTTTATGCTAATCTTTATTTTTATTATTCATAAGTTTGTATTTAACAGGTTAAGTTGTTAAATCATGCAGCACCTACAAAGGTTTTTAAAAAAAATACTTTTGTGATGCTCATACTTTTTTTGCAAGTCTACCGTAGACACTTTTTTAAAAACTTTGAATATGGATTTTTTTCCCGAACCATTGCATGCTCGCCCATGCCATACCTATGGCTATGAGGGTGCCTGTTCAATGGCATCCACAGCTTTGTTCTGCCCAGGTGAAGGCAGGAGTATGTGTTGTGATTTGACATGGTAGAAGTACCTAGTTAACTTTTTGGGTAGCTGTTGGTTCTTTCCAGTATGTCTGAGACTGGGTATCTAATATTTGTGATGTGGCCCACAAAGTACATTTGAGACATTCAAGCCAGTGTGAGGGTACGCATATCACCAAGTATTGCGCTTAATGGGCTTTGTTCTAATCCATGCATGTCTGCAGTCAACAGTGCACTAACCATGTTATCTGTTCTTCTAGCATACGTGCTGCCCAAACTGTATGTGAAGCTGCACTACTGCGTCAGTTGTGCCATACACAGCAAGGTCGTCAGGAATCGCTCTCGTGAGGCCCGCAAGGACCGTACCCCACCACCCAGGTTTAGGCCTGCGGTACGTTTCCCTATACAGGTTGATATGATAGGGCTTATTTTACTTGATTACATTGTGGAATGTTTTTATACCATGCTCGAAATTATAGCTACAAGGTGTACTTGTGGGTGGATATGTAGCTCTGTGAAGGAGAGCCCTCAAACATCCCGCTTTTGTTCTTTGCTTCGTTCACCTATCTGTTTTTGAGCTCCGATATAAATCACCACCTGTAGGTGCATCTAATAGTTTTTCCCGGTGTTAATTTCATCATAATTGCATATTTTTAAGCTGCGCTTTTGTTTAAGGGGGTAGGCTTTTGAAGGTAAGGTCGAGTCCTTTTACGTAAAGACTGGATTTAAAAATTCTTGTAAATTGAGTAATTTCTAAGCACTCACCATGAAGCCCCGTACTCCGAAGTGGATTCTTGTCCGAGGGGAAACTGCAGGCTCCTCTCCCAAAACGGCACATTATGCTGATAGTCTTAAATTTGGCAGAATCATTGTTTCTGCTGGTGCCCAAAACGGTAACTCACTACTTTACCTGTAGAGTGTGAAATAACTCTGTAAAATTCGTATGTAGAAAATAGTTTGCCTGGTTGCTAGTGAGACGTTAATTCGCCCTAAGTGCTCTTGCTAGATTAGGCAAATTCACATTTGAAACCATCTATATCCATCCACATTTTGTGAGTGGCCAAACAATTAATCTATCGCTTTAAATAATCATCGAGCTTATTTCTTGATCTGATTGTCATTACATACTTATTCTATTCAGTTTTGTGCATGAACGTTGTCTGTAGTTTTCAACATTTAAATGAGTTCAGTGACCGCATTCTGTGGGCCTAAACTGATGACCAGTCACCATAGTCTTTCAGAACTGTAAAACATTTCAGGATGGCTTTGTATTTTGTCTTGATGGTTCTAGGAGGTTATGCCATTTAAGTGGCTGTTAATTTCATAGGTTGAGTGAAGTAGTTGTATGTGAATTGCTTTACCAGGGTTTTTTCGGAGGGTGGTGGGTCGACAACATTGTGCACCATACATCTAAATTTGTTTCTTTTATACCCACAGGGCCAGCCTCCCCGTGCTCCACCGAAGCCCATGTGAGAATGATAGCTCTGTACAGATTTCTGAAATAAAAAGTACACCCAGCGATTCTTGTTTGTACTTTAATTTAAAAAAAAAAGTTAATGGGGGGGGGGGTAGTAGGAAAAAAGGTTTGCAGCAGAAAGTTTGAACTGGCATGCTTGACGGTTTATGCCCTATACATTGCTATAGGAATTATTCCAAACTTACATTTGAAAGTCTGAAACGGATGCTAACTTTATTTACATTTGCTAGGCACTTCATAGCAGATGTGTACAGTTCACATAAGTTTAGGATTAACAAATTGCTAGCTCGCTCGTATTTGTAAACACGTTTTTTAAATTGATTGGCATATGACAGGTCACATTTACTTGGACTTGGAAGTCACCCAAACAATATTTTGCACAGCTTGGTTTACTTTAGAGCCCGGAATGCCATAAGGAAATGGGGTAAGATATTTGTCTTCCACTGATGAATGACCATAAGGGACTTAATCAAATGTAACACTAATCAGTGAGCCTGCTGAGCCAGTTCGTCTGTGGGTATAGTTGTGGCTGCGCCCAAAACAGTCAAAACATTGGCCCCATGTAAACCAGAAGAAAGAGGAACACTGCACACTAAATGGGATGGCTTGGAGTGGAAAGAAGCTTGGGCTCGTCCATCACTGAAACGCGTGTAGAGCAGTATAACTGTTTCCCCCCTCAATTTTTCAAGCGCCAGCAGGGGAAGTTAATGACTGTAACTGACACCATCCACATCCGCATTTGTCTCCTTGAAAGGCAAAGCAGTTACGTCGGCTCTCCATTTCAGTACGTACCCTAAAGATGCCGTAACCATATTTATAAGTGTTATTGCTTTTTAATAATTTGATAATTAGTTGGATACAAAAGCCCATCAGAAGTTATGTTCTGCCTCGACGACAATACAGATCTTACTGTTTTTTGGCCACCTTTTGACACATTCTTTCAAGGAGAGTTACATATGCTGGCTCAGACTTCAAAGAAAGCATAAAAGATGGATGTCGTTCACTCTGTAAAAGAAAAAATATATATTTCTTGATGGTTATTTTGGATAAAGTAAAAGGATGTGCCAAATAACTTTAGATCTGTTACAAGCAGTTTGTCTTGAATTCAAACTTGAATCACTGCACTTTGCTTCCTTAAAAGCACAACCACAAAACCCTGGTGACTTATTTCACGAGGTATTGATGTCCTTTTCTCCCCTCTCTCTAGTAGGTGATCACATGAACTTAAATCCTCAAGATATTGGATGAGATGATCTCATGCTTCATCTTCAGCCACCTCCTCCCACCCTGGTAAGATAGTAACCAGGGCGGACTCTACCTCACAAATTCGTATTATGTTACCAGGATCCAGTTTATACAATTAAATACCTTAAGGTATACCACAGAGATTGCCTTTATTGGTTGGTAACTTGGGATTGAATAAAAATACTGTAACCTATTCAGAGGACGCTGCTGAGTACAATGTCCCTTGCATCCTCCTAGTTTGGCAACATGTTTCTACCGCCTAATAACCATAAATAGGTCTTGGGCATTCTTCAGGGCTCGAGAAGGATCCCTACTCTGTGTGAAAAAAGTCCTACCTCCCTTTCATATATCAAGCGTTGCACCTAGGCTAAAAACAGAGCTTTGTCTGGTGGTCTACTCTTAAGTTCGGTGGTAACTGATAAAACATTTTTTTAATAGCAAAAGTTAGTTTTACATCGCACAGCATAAACGATAAGCCGAAACAAGAGTCCGCAGTCCATGCCAGCAAGGATTCCAGAGAATAAATAAGGTAAAGAACAATAATCGGCCAATACTGGCATCCAGTCCATGGTGTGAACACCACCTGCCCCAAATCTTGTGGTGCTTGAGGACAACCACCGGTTTCATAGATGGGCCTGTCCTGTTAAGCAAGTCAGTCCACCGCAAAGCTCCGTCTTAAGGTGGCACACATGATGGTTGTGACACTGCAAAGACAAACACACAGCATGCAGAGAACACTGTTCAAATACGTGGAACATTAATGCAACATATCTGAGTCCGAATCCCATACCCTATTTGGGATATCCTTATACTTTCTGATCAGGGATGGCGACTCCTGTAGTGTCTCACTGTAGGAAATATATAGCATTGTGATGGGCATAATATTATAATAGATGATTCATGTGTAGGCTGCCAAGGATCATAAAGGCAGCCATGGTATCATTTGAACATTCCATTAGGAAAGCATTCCCTTAATTTCTGTGGGAGGAGATCAAAGTGCTCGCATTCTCTTCCTCAATCGAAATAATGGTGGCTTCTGCAATTTTAGTCAATCTGTTACTTCGTCAAGGAGAACTCCCTCGGTCCTCCTACCTGGCCCATGTCATCAGCCGAACTATGGTATAGTGTTTGCTCGAAATGAGAGCTCTTATAAATGGATACCATTGTTTGGGTAATGTCTCCCGGTCAGGAATGGTTTCATGCTCTCACACATCGTGTGCTTAAATTACTGAAATTCTTTTGCCATCTAACTTTAAATTTGGAACTACATCGCTATTACTAACCCTCTTGAGCATGGAATTCAATACTAGTATCTTACGTGTGTATATTTGGGGCGTCCTGAGTGCAACTTGGGCAGTTAACTGCGGATTGTGTTAATTCTGTCATTTGATTTAAAGATACTCTTACTGTGGGGTGAAGATAGGACACTCTTTACGTCTTCTGCCTGTTCTCAATCACATTTCCAAAGCATTCTGCTGAGACTTTCATTGTATGCAAGGTTCATTTGAGTTCTTATTGTATTGGTGTCTTGGTGTTTGCCTTTGTTACTACCAAATGTTTCCACGACCATCTGTTTTTATACTATTAGATAACAGTAGATTGCAAGTTACTTTATCTTGATTGAAATGAATGGGGGGTGCAGCGGAAGTAGATGCCTGACATAATTAATCTACCTGTTTGAGGTCTGTCAACAAATTATTAAAGGGTGCGCATAAGGCTGACCGAGACCCTAGGCCTCTGTTAGGCTTCTTATAAACTAATGGCCATCTGTGGGTTTTCATAAGCAAGACTCTGCAAGCTTAGAGAATGTTTTGTCAGAGCAGTTGTGTTTTAGTGTTGATATCCACACACCACTTCAGTGGTTTAGTGCACAAATCCTATCAAAGGGGCCCCCAGATCATTCTCGCAGCTAACGCATCCCTTGCAGGATGGGGTGCACACCTCTAGGATCCCAGTTTTCAGGGTCTCTGGGACACCAAACAAGAGTCTCCACATTGACTGCCTAGAGCTTCAGGCAGTTTTCCTAGCATGAAAAGCATTTCTAGTCCACCTGAACGGTAAGGTTGTCTTGGTCCAGACGGACAACACAACAGCCATGTTCTATTTACAAAAACGGGGGTACACTCTGCTGCATGGGTACTTGCAAACATTTTCCCGGGGGCTGCTAAGTAGTGTGGCATGCCAGAGGGCCGCACCGATGCCAACAATGGGAGGGTCGTGGTGATGAAAGGTGAGCGGAGGGGGGTTCAAAGCAGATGCATGGTGTGGACAACAAACTGTGCCTTCACTTGACTTCTGTCTGCCACCTATTCTCATGCATCAAGAATTAAAGTCAAAGCATTAACCTATTTTTTTATTTCAAATAACTTATTGAATTTTCACAAGCAGAAAAACGAATACCAAATTACACTCATCACATACAATATACACTTGCAATATACCAAAAATTAATCTCAAACATATAAAAAAAGAAATCAAGAAGAATGAAAAGAAAAAGCAAAAACTAATGATGATCTCCGAGAACCTATATTAAATGTCTAAACTTCAATATACATCCGTTGGGAACACATTATAAACTTGTCATGAATAACGGACCAAGTAGTACTGAAATAATATTACAGAGAATATAAGCAGAGTATAATTACTCATGGAGATTTGTGTGTATTGAAGTAAATGTCCAAGGAGTTCCACAATGATCTAAACGAGGGCTTCCATGGAGAACTCCGAAGTGCAATATTGTCAGCACCCCTAAGATGAAATACCCAGATCACCCAACCTTTAAATGAAGTTGCGTGCGTCCTTCTAATTATTAGGTACCATCTTCACTGGTGACGTAAGTAAGAGATCCAGAAGGGCTTTGTATCATTACAAGAGTCCACCATTAACAAGCATTGGAATAGCCAATAGGTTTCGTCTTTGGGACCTTATAAGTGTTTAGCCATGCAACACTTGATGTTGTTGCACCAAGGATATTGTACTGGATAAATAAACACTTATAAGTTCCCAAAAGGTGAGACGTATTGGATATGCCAATGCTTGTTTTTTTATGGAGGGGGGGGGGGGAGAGAGACCAGCAGTGCTATCAGGCTCTAGCTGCCACTTGGAGGGGGAGAGAGAGGGGGGGTGGGTGTGGAGAGGGGTGGGTGGGTGTGGAGAGAGGTGGGTGTGGGGTGGGTGTGGAGAGAGGTGGGTGGGTGGGTGGGTGTGGAGTGAGGTGGGTGTGGAGTGAGGTGGGTGTGGAGTGAGGTGGGTGGGTGTGTGCGTGTGGAGAGAGGTGGGTGTGTGCGTGTGGAGAGGTGGGTGTGTGCGTGTGGAGAGAGGTGGGTGTGTGCGTGTGGAGAGGTGCGTGTGGAGAGAGGTGGGTGTGTGCGTGTGGAGAGTGTGTGTGGAGAGTGTGTGTGGGGAGAGGTGGGTGTGTGTGTGGGGAGAGGTGGGTGTGTGTGTGGAGAGAGGTGGGTGTGTGTGTGGAGAGAGGTGGGTGTGTGTGTGGAGAGAGGTGGGTGTGTGTGTGGAGAGAGGTGGGTGTGTGTGTGGAGAGAGGTGGGTGTGTGTGTGGAGAGAGGTGGGTGTGTGTGTGGAGAGAGGTGGGTGTGTGTGTGGAGAGAGGTGGGTGTGTGTGCGGAGAGGTGGGTGTGTGTGGAGAGAGGTGGGTGGGTGTGTGGAGAGAGGTGGGTGGGTGTGTGGAGAGAGGTGGGTGTGTGTGTGGAGAGAGGTGGGTGTGTGTGTGGAGAGAGGTGGGTGTGTGTGTGGAGAGAGGTGGGTGTGTGTGTGGAGAGAGGTGGGTGTGTGTGTGGAGAGAGGTGGGTGTGTGTGCGGAGAGAGGTGGGTGTGTGTGCGGAGAGAGGTGGGTGTGTGTGCGCGGAGAGGTGGGTGTGTGTGGAGAGAGGTGGGTGGGTGTGTGGAGAGAGGTGGGTGGGTGTGTGGAGAGAGGTGGGTGGGTGTGTGTGTGGAGAGGTGTAGAGTCCGGTGAGACCCGGCCCACTTAAAGCCCTATTTGAGATCTTGAAAGCTGACTGGGACTGCTTCCGTCTACCTATGTGCAATCGACTTCTGGGACAGGCAACAGAACTAATGAATGCTCCTTCAGACGCTATGGTCATTCTGAGATCATCCAATAGCAGTGGGGTGGGTCGTGCCTCTTGAACTAGGTCAGGGGTGAAGGGGGTCGGCCATGACTAGAGCGCTAAATTGCTTGGATGGTTCTTTTGGGAGCAGAAGCTCACTACGTTGGTCATGTGGCAAGAAAGACTTACGAGGAGGTAATGTAATATATAACTCAATCATCTGAGGCCTTTGTAACCTGTAGGTTGCATGAGTCTGTTATGGTTTAGTCTACTCAACTTAAATCTTCTAAAATGAATGCATTTTAAAACATAGGAAACTTTAATCCTCTTTGTGCAGAAACAAAGTGCGCTTTCTGTAATGTGTGCACAGTTCTAAAGCACCATTTTTCATGTTATGAATGAATTTTACCGGAGGACAAAAACTGCATAACATCACTCATTTTGACAAGTTCCGGTTTGCTAAAAAAGAAGACCCCCTGGTAATCTGAGCCGGATGCCACTCGTATATAATGTTTACAGTACTGGGTATTTCTTTCAAGAACTGCAGAATCTGCTCCTCTGGTCCACTGATTTAACCCTTTCCGCAGCGCTGGGGGGCAGCGCGGTGGCGCTGTGTTCATGACGGAGCCGCTCCGTCATGAGCCACGGTTGAGCTGTGCTCATGACGGAACGGTTCCGTCATGACTCCGCCCATTTTCGTTGTCCCCCCGCACAGGCGGGGAAACAGCGCCGCGTAGGCGGAGCGGCCGCCAACGGCTGTGACATGACGGAACCGTTCCGTCATGAGCACACGGCAACCGTGGCTCATGACGGAGCGGCTCCGTCATGAGCGGGGAAGGGGTTAAGAGAAGCGACCTGCCAAAACTACATCTCACAGAGAGCACTAGTTAGAACCAAAACACAATGTTCAGGTGCCATGGTGCCAAACAATCAGCAAAGCTGTGGCACACAACGTAACAGGGGAACTGGAGTCCAAGTTGTCAAGGGCTGTAGCTCCTGTGTGAGGACTTACAGAAAACCTGGGTTTCAGCTGAAAGCACTAGGCAGGATGGGACTTGTAGTTTCACCTTTCTCACAAGTCCGAGCATGCTTACTACTTTTTCCTGAAACAGGACTGGGTGAAAATCACAGCCGTCGCGGTGACCCGGTAGCAGTTGACAGCCATGTGAAGACATGAGAGCGATGAACTTGCATATCAGATTATTTGTGATTAGTCCCAGTCACAGCGGTTCACGATGCAGATTGAGGAGGTGATGTAGGTCCCTGAAGCCCCTTTCATCCATGCCTCCTTCAGATTGCAGTCAAAAGTCTTCGGGGTTACTCTAGAGGGGGTTTACTGCACTTCTTTAATGTACCTACTCACCTGACCTGCTTTTTTGGCCTTCCTAATTCTGCTCGCAGGATTTACCTGTGAAACTTTGGTCTCATAGAAGCAAACAGGATGCGGGGGACAGTCGACCTGTTTCCCGAGCTGCCTTCAGTGCACAAATACAGATATGGTTAACTGTTTTGGGTCTGTTGACATTATGAGCGGTATTGGTCTCATCCTTGTCGCAATGTCTGGCTGAAAGAACGATGGCAAACATGTGGTGCTGCTTGGCGGCTGCAGGGTTATGAGCGATAGTGCTGTGCAGTGAGAGCAGGAACAAGTTGGTCCGAAGTCTTTCCACAATACCCAAATCATTAGGAAAGTTTTATCTACCGTGAGTATAAGTCAATAGCGAGTCGCTCCTCCTTAACACAAAGCATGCTTGTGACATTACGCTCTCTGATAAGCTACCCCCATTTACTGGTTTCATATCACCTACCTGCCTTTCACTAAGAACAAACCTAGCCAGAGCAGCCTGGTATAATAGCCGGCGTAATACTGTCCATATCACCATCTAGGCCTGCCCACAACACCAGCTGCGTACTTCACTGCTGTCGAAATGGAAACGCCGCCTAGTACTCGCTGCAACCTACCAATAAACGACACTGAATAAAGCGCTATCAAAGGGACAAAAATATATATATTTTTTTTTTTAGTTTTGTGTACAGAGCAAGTGAGGGAATAAGAATGTTGGGACCCGAGTGAGCGAAGCGCGAGCCTGTGTTCCCTGGGTGACTTCCGGCAGGCCGAGCCAGTTGACTTTAGGGTGAGGGTAGGGAGGGGCGCGCCTCACAGGCTCGAGCTATCGTGCAGCAGCTTGATGTAGTTAGGCACATCTAGGGAGCGGTTGCAGCGATTTGGGAAAATTCGCTAGGCCCACCCACTCTCCCATTGTCTAATGGGGGTTTGGAAGGTTTGTAGTGCTTTAATTTTAAGTGAAGGAATTGTGCTGCAAAAGGTAATGGTTTGCCACGGCTGTTGTGGTTTGGAGAGTCGGGTGGGGGAGAAAGTTCTGGGGCGTCGAACAACACTAGGGGAGTTCGCTTGTGCAGGACTGCTGGGGACATGATTGAGAGAGACTGGGGAGCAATGTGTAAATAAATAGAAACAGAACTGTAGTGTCGCACAAGGTACATATAAAAACAGGCTCCATATTGTAATGGGTTAATAACAGTTGGAGATGAAAGCAGCAAGTTAAACATGCACTCAATAGTAACCAGCAAAAGGAAAGTGATCAGGCGAAAAACATAAAAGCAGGGGTGTGCGCCGGCAAACACGCGAGTGGGACGGCAAAAGTGAAAGCAGGGGTGCGTGCGCGACGGCAGAAAAAGTGAAAGCTCCAGATGGCGTCTTGGGTGCTGAAAGCTGCCGGCTGCGTGCGTGCACGCTCGCGTGAACGCAAGCGCTAGGCCAGCCAGCAGCACTTTGAAAACTCACCTACTAAATGTCTCTCCGTGCAGCGCATGCGCGCTTACTCAGCGAGACCTAAAAAAACAGAAGTTAGAGCAGATGAGGGAAAGATACTCAATTGACTGAATTGCAAAATGTGTAACCAGAAATCCTGGTATCAGTCCTGGCTTCCCCACGAAATTGTGTGGTCCATGGCAATTTGTTAATTTCACTTTGTCTCCTAGTTCTTCATTAACAATTATGAGAGCCCCTTAAAATAAATGAGTACAGAATAGGATATGTACAGTACAAAACCTTCTTGTGTTTTTTATTTAATGAACTATGTTGGTGTTACAATTATAACAACCAAGGCTATACACAAGGTGAACCTGACAAATTACTTCCCTCTTGGTTCACTAATGGCATTGTTTTCAGAATGGGGGTGGCATGAAAGTTCCCAAGATCATATTTGAAAACTGTCACTGCTAATAAACTCGTCATTGCAGTGTCAATCTGATCTTCTAAGGTAAAACTCATGCATGTTAATAAAATACTCTTGTTTGCAGAGGTTAAAACTAAAGGTGTTCCTAAAGATAAGTTGTCTAGGGCACTTTCTTTTCTTCTATATGGTTACTTTAGCTAATGTGTAATAAAAAAAATGCCTGTTGCAGCTTTCTGAATTTTTCTGCTCTGTGAAATGAACAGCAGCTCAGTGCTGCTGTTCACCAGGGGGCCACAATTAAAGGTCAGGAAGGCTACATGTGGCCCCCGGGCTGTACTTGGAGTATTCCTGCTCTACAGTTACCATGCCTATCTCAGGCGATTTGGCGTTGGGAAATGTCACAGCATTCACCGATTAGTCGAAAACAGCGTTGCCCTCAGTCTCCCGAGTAAAATGATACCTCCCTTGTGTGGGTGTCCAATGCAGAATTGACTAACAACGTATTTTTTAAAAAATGTAGTGCTTTAAAATTCGCTGTGCGATACCCTTAATCCCTATGTTTTTGGCTCTTCCCAGTCACGGACCCTTGCCCCACCCACACAAGCGAGGCATCATTTTACTCGGGAGACTGAGGGGAACGGTGTGTGGTAGGATATTTGTGCCGGCATGGTGATCCCTCTAAAAAATATGTGGAAAATGTTTTTGTTCAGCTAAATTTGAGGTTTACAGGGGATTTTGTTTAGGAAAACGTTGGTGGGTCCAATCAAGCCATATCTCCCTGACTCCCCCGGTTGTCTAGTTTTCAGAAATGTGTGGGTGTGGTAGGTTTCCCTAGATGGCCGCCGTGCCCGGTGCCAAAAGCCCAGGTGCCTCCTCTTGCAAAACCAGGTCGTTTTGTGATAGGTCATTTAAATGTATCCTCAATACTTTTTGGGCCTTTGCCTGTCGCTGGTACTTTAGCCACTCACACCAGTGAGGTACCATCTTTATCGGGAGACCTGGGGAAACGCTGGGTGTTGAGAAATTTGTGTCAGCCCACTGATCCCACAACTTTCCCACACAGAAATTTGAGAAATTAATTCATCTGAATTTGAGGTTTGCAGGGGATTCTGGGTAGGAAAATGTTGGGGGGTCCACGCAAGCCATACCTCCCTGTACTCCTTTTCAGAAATATGTGGTGGTTTGGTAGGTTTCCCTAGATGTCTGCCGAGCCCGGTGACAAAAACCCAGGTGACCCGCTTGCAAAACCAGCTTGTTTTGTGATAGATAGGTGGGCACCTGTGTTTTTTGTCCCGGATTTGCAGACATCTAGGGGAACCTAAAAAACCCAGACATTTCTGAAAACTAGACACCCGTAGGAGTCCAGGGAAGTGTGGCTTGCATTGATTTCCCCCAACATTTTCCTTCCAAAAATTCGCTGCAAACCTCAAATTTAGCTAAAAAGTCACTTTTTCTTCTAATATCTGTGTGGGAAAGTTTGTGGGATCACTGCTTGGCACGCATTTCCTACTACCCAGCATTCTCCTTGGTCTCCTGATAATACCTTACTTGTGTGGATGGGCCAAGTGCCTGTGACATGGAAGGCCCAGAAACGTGTAGAAGTTGAGGGGCCCAAAGCGGGTCTAGTAAAAAGCACCCCTCCCTGCTTTTGTTACTGGGGCCCGTTATTGTAGCAGACCATATCTCTCCTCCTCCACATCCCCCATGGGCAGAAAACCAGCCCCTTCCCCTCCGGCCCACTGGAGAAATGCATGGTGCCTGCTACAGCCAGTCAAAAAAAATTAATAAATCCCTGGCTTCTAATGAGGCTTTCCCCCTGTGGAAATTTTAACTTTTTTGAGGGGGTGGTGGCAAAGGCCCCCCCCCCTCCCTGGTGCCTAGTGGGTGGATCCTTGCTTGAGGATCACCCACCTGGGTCGATCTCCAAGCAGGGATCCACTAGGGAGGGGTACCATTGAAAAGGGGAGATTCTCCCCTTTCCAATAATACTTCTCCTGACTTTCTAAGTGCTCTGGGGCTGAGATAGCTCCCTGAGCACATAGAAAGTGAAACTGAAATGAGCCCATCGGCTAATTTCAGTTTCGATTTCTGTGCAATGAGGTCAGCATGACCCGCGTGCTGATCTTCATTGCACAGAGACGAGAAAGCCTCGGGAGCTGGGTAAGTCCTTCCCCAGCTCCTGAGGCTGTCAGGGTGGGTGGGAGGAATATCCCTCTGGTGCCTGCACCCGAGGGATTTCCCTTGCCATGTGCAAGGACGTCCGGGAGCTGTCCTGCGCACACAAGCACCCTGACGTAGGACTGCTCCTGGCCGTCATGTGCATGGAAGGGGTTAAGGTGTTCATGGAAGACCTTAAGAATAATTCCACCCAGGATTCCTCCTGCTTGGAATCTCCTCATGCTCGCCAGTTTTATGGGTCCACCATTGGATCTCTTGCATAATTGCCCTCTTCAATTTCTATCTTGGAATGTAGCTTTTTTGTTTTATGGTAGCCATGCTGTCTAGATGTCCGTGAGCTCCTGGCACTTACTTGGAAGAACCCTTCTTCCAGTTACAGAGATTGGGTAGTCCTTCAAACAAAACCAAAGTTCCTTCTAAAGGTAGTTTCCACTTTTTACAAATCAGTTAAATTAATTGTCTTCTTTCCACAACCTGATAAGTTGCAGAAGGGGCCCTTCATACAGTTGATGTTGAAAGAGTTTATGTCCAATATCAACAGAACTAATAGGGTTTTGTAAACCCAAGCAACTCTGGCTTTCCCTGCCCTCACGTAGGAAATGCCGTATCAAAATCAGGTATTTCTGGATGGATAATTGAATGAATTCAAACTTATGTCAAAGCTAAAACAACTTTGGCCACGCCTCCTAGAATACGCTCTACCCGCAAGATAGTAGCATCTATGTGTCAAGGATATTTGCCTGTACTAATCTGCCTCTCCCACTACTTGAATATGTTGTCAGGAAACTACAGAAAGCATCTCTCACCCTAATTCTAGTTGCTTCCACATGGGCCAGACAACCCTGGTTCACTATCCTCCTAGAGCTCTCTTGTCCCTCCTAAGGCTCCACAGCAAGCCGACCCTCTCACGCAACATCGGTGAACTCCAAGACATCCCAATCCAAAGCAACTCTACCTAACGGTTTGGCTCCTGAAATCCTAGAGTTTGGGTACCTTAATGTACCCCCTGGGTATATGGACATCTTCAGGGAAGCTCGTTGCCCCACCACTGAGGCCTGCTATGCAGCAAAGTGGAAGAGATTAATACACTGTCTTTCTAAACAGACCCATCCTCTAAAACCAAAAGTACAGGACATTGTCTGCTACCTCTTTAACTTGCAAATCTCAGGACTAGGACCTATCTATTCCCTTACATTTGGCAGCATACCTAGGGAACACTCCTCCCTTTTCAGGATCCCTGCAATCAAGGCTTTAATGGAAGTTTTTGGAATCGGAATATAGTTATCACAATATTAATGGGGCCCCCTTTTGAGCCTCCTCATTTTTGTCTCTTGCAATTTCTGTCATGGAAAGTAGCCTTCTAAGTCGATATTACCTCCTTTAGGAAGATTCAAACGTTAACCCTAGAAGAACCTTTTTTCAAAGTACATTCTGACAAGGTAGTTCTTTGAACCAACCCGAAATTGCTGCCCAAATAAACCATAGAATTACTAGTTTTCTTTCCTCATCCAACCACAGTTGTACAACAGGCGCTTCATACACTAGATCTTAAACAGCCCTTATGTACGATGTAGATAGAACACAATCACTTTGTAAAACTCAACAGTTATTTGTAGCCTCCTAAACCTTTTAGAGGAACTGCTATTTCAAAGCAGGGAATTGCTCGATGGGTAGTCAGGTGTATTCAAACATGCTATGTCAAAGCCAAAAAGCAAGTCGTAGCAGCACCAAGGACACATTCTAGTAGGAAAAAAAGCAGCTTCAATGGCTTTTTTAGGCAGTATGCCAATCGCGGGCATTTGTAAGGCTGCTATGTGGTCCACACACTTTAGCTAAACTCTACTGTGTGGACGTACTAGCAAAACAGCAGTCTCAGGTGGGACAAGCTGTTCTATGTGCCTTTTTTCCCATTGTTCTGCAACATCCTCTGGCTAACCACAATCTTACAGGGGAAACTGCTTTGTAGTCCATGCACAGCATGTGTATCTACAGCTACACATGCCACAAACTGAATGTTACCCTGTAGACCTTTGTTTGTGGCATGTAGTGCTGTAGATTCACATGCGCCACCCTCCTGCCCTGAAGTCCTGGGTTGTTGCAGATACCTTAGTTCCTTTTTAGGTCTCGCTGAGCGCAGCGCATGCGCTGACTCGGACATTTTGTATGTTAGTTTTAAAGTGCTGCTGGCTGGCCTAGCACTTGCGTTCACGCGACCGTGCACGCGCGAACCGCTAGCACTTTGAAAACATGTGCGCGATCACTTTCGCTTTCAGAGCGATCGCACGCTTTCAATGCTTGTTAAAAAATGTAATTACATGCCCCAGACCCTTTTTGCAACTGCTTTTTCGAGATTTTTGGTTATACTGGGCTTGGTGCGTTGGGACTTTAGATGACCTCCAATTCCATAGAATCAAAAAGCCTGCTATTTAAAGAAGCAATCACAAATGCCTGACTCCCTTTTAGCTAAAAAAAAAAGGTATAGTGGCATCCAAGATATAAAAACAATATCCACCAGTAACCACCACTAAAAGTTCAATTGTGCTTGGATAAATGACCTAATATATAGCTTATGTTGTTGGTATTTCCTATAACCCCCATGAACTGCCACGAGGTGGCACATTTTTTTTATGCCCCGCCAGTGAGCAATGTGATAAGACTTTTAAGGTCTGCTATAGATTCTCCCTTGATCACTCCACCCCACATTCCAAGAGGAAGCTTAGGAGGAAACATGTTATTTCTGGAATCTTTTGAGCAGATTATCATTAAAGACATTTTCTATAGACTAACACAGAACCAGTTTCTAGAAACACTAACTGATACTGACCGCATGAAAATAACTTTTCATGCACTGAGTGCAGACTGGCGAAAGTCCAGAGTTCAGGTTAGCGTTATAGGAACATTAATGTAATTTCATTCACATTCACCCAGCCTGCCCTCCTCCCACACCTCTTCTCTACCCACCAAGGAGCAGAATTCTCAGATACTTTGCTACAATTTTACATTCAACGACTAAGTACAGTTATAAAGCTCTCTGTTTGGCTTTTATGTGTTTAAATAGAGCGCTCTTTCATGTGACTTGTCTGAGCATTTCATGAGTGGACCCGTTGTACTGGCTTAACTTTCATTCTGGTTACTGGCAACACCATGTGCACAGTCCAACTGGTCAGCAGAAACTCCAGGGAAATCCCTGTGGCAGAACATGAACAAGGCATGGGGTGTGTCTGTTGTCAAACCCGGCCCGACTGTCTTTGCCCCCCGAGCTTACTGGGAGATGTCAAAGTAGCAGACTCCATGGTTGCAGGGCTTGCTTTTTGTCCAGTCTCCATGCCAGAGATAGCAGGGTTTGGTTTGAGATGAAAGCTGTGATCTTTATCCTTGCCTTGCACTTGCTACTACTCTCTGAAGCAAAACCGCATTGCCATCACTCTTTCAAACGTTTCTTCAGTGTCAGCTAGCCACTACAACTTTAACTTGTGCTAACTGGGTACAGCCTGCCAAAGGCCTACCCTGGCACACTACTATTCAGACATGCCCAGCCAGCTACCCCCTCTTGTGGGTAAGAGATGTGGGCATTACTAGCAAGTACCAGACAAAAAACGTGATACATTCTGTGCCTGTTTCCAAAACCGCACGTGCAAATTGTGCATAGCTTTCGGCCACATCAAGTGCCTAATAAGTATCCTTGCACCAGAGCAGCATGGTCTTTACGAGGTGTTATTTTGATTTCTTGCTCATCAGAAAACTTCTTATGGGTCTGCATATTGCCCACAGAGCATACGTCAAGTTTGCAGACTTTGTGATGAAATACAGCCATTTTTCCCAGTGACAATAAATATTTTCTTTGAACAATGGGTGAATCCAGAGAGGTGTTGTGAGCCTAGGTTGCCTGATGGAAAAATTTGTTACAACCAGGTCTGCAATATTCTCAGCACCAAAGCAAAACGATCAGTTGTTGTCTTGGATCGTTAACTGTCTAGCTTTCTAGTGCTCAACTGACTGTTCTATTACATTCACCCAACATCATCCGCTCAATGCAAAGCAATTACCAATCCCCCATATTAACTCTATTGGACCTGTCCGCTACTTTTGATCCAGTTGAGCACTTATGATAAATTCCATTGCTACTACTGGAATTGCTAGCACAGCCATAAATGGATGGATCTTGTCTTACTTAAGCTGCTCATTTTCTGCTAACAGATTGCTCAAATCCCTCACCCAACCCCCAAAGCAGTCCCCAATAGATCACTTTAGAACCTTTATTCTTCTCGGTTTCTACTCCACCTCACAGATTTCTTTTCAAGCTTTGGCTTTTCATACCATACCCAAATCTTTTTTTCCTTCACTTGTCTGTCACAGCATTTCCTCACTCGTGTCCCAATGCATTACAGCCACCATGCACAAAATGCCATTACATTCTCTCACATTCAACTGCCCCAACACCAAAATCAATTACATATGGTGACCTACAACCCCTATCAACTATGCTAAGGTCATTTTGCCGTTATCCTCTCAAAGACCCCTAATACCAGAAATATGGGAGTGCTGGGTGACTCACACAGGCACCTGAACGCCTTCAAACACCATAATTACAGCAGTTCTACATTGGCTACTAAAGACAGACAGACACACAGCCCTTTAATGCTGAAAAGTATATCAATCCCTAGCAATACGTACATTGGACTACTAGAACACTACTAAAACTTTTTGACAATTAGGCATTTTTCTCAACTTTGTCAAAGATTTTCTCTCTCCTTTTAGCAGCCCGCCTCCCTTCACTGTAGACAGTCAGGCTGGCTGTCGGTTGATAGTGCCCACTTTGAATTTCACACACTCCTAAATACAAAACATGCAAGGAATCCAATGAATCCTTTTGATTCCAACTTCAGTTACTAAACCTCTGTTTGACCAAGTCTGCAACATTGCAGCATGCCCTAAAGGATTGAAACTGAACACACCACAAATTAAGATGATCTAAAATATGGTGTGCATTAACAGAAGTAGTTATCGTTATTCATTGAGCAATCTTGCAATCTACACATTCCAATGCTCCGACCTAATCACTGAAATGCACTTCTTTTGTATCTCAGGGCTAGCCTATACCCTTCTCCATTAGAACTCAAATCTTGACAGAATACCCACGTTCTTGTTAAAGAATATCCAAATCAAGCAGTACCGGAGTAAAATCTCCTTCTTTGACTAGAAGCAGGGAGTTACTGCCTACTTAAATGTAATTATCACCTAAATGTACCACCTGCTGAGATACTGTTTTGTACGTGTTCTGACCACCAATTATTGTAAATCTTCACCATCTTGATGTGAGCATCTGCCTCAAATTTCTAAAATCACATTTTTCCTACATCTTTATTTTCTGTTAGGGGATTTCTTTTAAAGCCCAAGTCCTTTTAATGTGCAGGATAAAATAAAGTGATGTAATTTCAAATCAAAGGTGCACAGGTTCACAGATATCAATAGACTTTAAGAATATTTGCACCCATATATCTTTACATATTTCGAGCTCCCTTTTTAGGTCTCGCCTGAGCCAGTGCTTATAGCGCTGCTCTGGCGAGAGTTTTAGTAAGCGGGTTTTGGAAGTGCTAACCTAGTGGCTTTTTCAGGCCTCAAGCTTGCGTTCGCGATGTTGTGAACAGCTGCTATCCTGGTTTCTAGCAATCCTTTCCTCGCATGGCCGGCTTTAATCCCCCTCTCTCACCCGCTCCTCCCCCTCCCTTACTGCACGAAAGAGTTTCGTGAGACAACAGACAACAGGCGCCACTGGGCTCGAAGCCAGACAGAGCCATCCGGCTTGATTAATGGCGGCATTTGCAAGTGTTACAAGACCGCAGTCTCACACCTCTGTTGTCCATACCACATTATTGTGGCTCTACGGCAAGAGCTTCCGACGTAACTAGTGAACCACGTTCGAGTCCCGGCGTGGTTCAGTATTTTGTGATTCTGGGCAAATCACTTAATATCTCCGCGCCTCAAAAAACATGAATGCGAGCTTGTGTGATGTAACTGATGCTCATATAAAGCGCTCCAATATATTTGGATCAATACTGCCAAAAAAAGTCTGAAACTTCGACACTCCGTGTTGGGTCTGGCTTCCTGTGAGAAGTTGGCCTGGCATATGCTGTCCACTAGTTATAGGAAACACCTTGCACCAGTCCAATTCGACTCTTAAGGTGATAGGTTAAAAGACAACATTTAAAGAAAGCTATCCTAGTGGTAGCTGTGGAGAGTAGCCTTCAGGCTAAGTCTTGAAGGAGTGTTAAGCTTATTGTTTCACCATAGATAACCTCTTGAATAACCAAATGAAAGAGTAGTCCACACAGGTATATATATAAAATATATGTATTTATTCTAAGAATAATCCCACTAGTCTCTTTATGAAACTGGAGGTAAAGATATAATTCAAACAAGCATTGATAGTTACAATAAATAGCACTGGAATCATAGGGCCCCGGGGGGGACCAAACCATATATTAAAAAAGTGGTATAAGTACCACGACAATTCTACAGACAGTGCCTAGGGCACTTAGGGTCGCTGGCCCCTTACGAAACCACCCAAGGTAGTGAGGAAGGGGACCCACAGGAGACACGTGCAGTGGTATAAACTACTGTCGGGATCTCTATTAAACCCTATGGAGAATGTTGCGGTTGGAAATTGCAAGAAACTAAACACTTCTAGCAGGAATTCAAGTTCAGCAGCTTAGAGTTAAGCTCTTGGAGGGCCCACACCCACAACAGTACCGAGGTACCACTGTTACCTGCCCCAGGGAAGCTGGGTGCATAGGTCGTTTTCAATGTCGGGTCGCGTTCTTGTTTTCAATGAAAAAAGGTAAAGAACTGCTGCTGGCGTGAAGCGTTGTCGATGTCGTGCAGATGGAAGATGTAGATCTGGAAGGTAAGGACCTGAAAGCAGAGGGGACAGAGTTTGGTCACGGTACAGTGACCAGGGGGCTCAGGAGAAAGAGCCCTTCAATGTCGGGTGCTTCCAGGTGGAAGATGGGTAGCTTGGATCGGCAGCCACGGGGTCCAGGAGGCTTCAAGGAAGGCCAGCTTCTGGAGAGCGACTGTTCCACGAAGGATGAAGGCCGCTGCGGTGTTAGTGTCCGGATTGGATCCACTAAGCCTTGGCAACCGCAACCCATGCAAGGATCTCGGCACCCACGGGGTCCACGGTGCTGAGCTTTGCTGTGCACACTCACTGGCCTCTGGGATGCTTGGAAACCCACCTCAAGGTAGGCAGAAGTCTTCGATGTCCGTAGGAGCAGCGGAGTTCCAACCGGGTCACTTGCAGTGTTTCAGGTGCCTGCCAAGCAGGTGGGTAACTCCTTTACCCCAAGGGAGATTTCTTCATTCAGCTGTGCGGCAGCAAGTCGAAGGTTCAAGTCTGTGAAGTCCAAGATTAATCTGAGGCTCTGGGGGCCCTGCACCCACCTTTATCCAGAGATTAGGGGAGTGTCTGAATCAGAGCCCACCAATGAGAGTTCAGGCGGGAAAGGGTAGCTACACCCTCTCTCCTTTGTGTGTTTTCCCGCCTGGGCAGGGGACAGGATGCCCCTGAACCGGTTTGAGACAGTGTATGCAGAAGTAGGCACTGGAGAAGCCTGCGTGCAAGTCTGAAAGACATCCTATGGTGCACCCAACCAGTTCCAATCCACATAGTCTGTCTGGGGAGGTGGGAACACCCCCCTGCAACAAGATCCCTATTGTCCAGCTGCCGTGGCTGGAGTTCTGCCCAGCAACAGGCAGCCAGAGTCGTGTGGGTCGCGGGTAGCATCCATTTTGTACTACGTGTGCACTTTTAAATTGGTGTCTAAAATCTGCCGCTTTTACCATATCACCCCTCTAGCAGGGGGGAATCATGCCCTCACTCCCATGGTTGGATTGGGAGTAGGATTCCTACATGTTTGACACCAAACACGACATGGTTCTGTGCAGCCACTCTCAAGTTATCACTCTATCGCGATTACTTATAATGCGGTTAAGAGTATATGGTATGGCTGCACTACAAACAACCCAGCAATAGTTTTACGAAGGTTGCAGAGGGGCCCCACTCAGGTAGGGGTTCCCCCTCACACATATCTCTGCACCCTGCCTTGTAGGATTAGCAAGGCCTGCCTTAGGGGTGACCTATGAGGATATATGTGTTGTATTAAGTGGGATACAGGGTACCTATATCCCTGTAAGGGGTGCAAGCACCACCTTACCCAGACTACAGTAGTGGTCTGGTGGTGTCAGTTTGTATGGCTGTCCCAGGGGTGGCACAACAAGTTCTGCAGCCCCTGGTAGGGCTCTGAGGGACCCATGCCCTGGGTACCTAGGGTACCATCTACAAGGGGCTGATAGGGTGTCCTCAGTATCCAATTGGTATGTACCTAGGGTACTCACATCAGTTTAGAGAGGAAGCAGATAGGCTGGGGTCCTGGATAGCAGGATCCCAGCCAGACTAGTCAAGAACCATTCAAATACCAGGAAAAAAGTTGGGGGCAACCATATAGTCAGATTCCATCTTCCTACACTTCCTCACTCCCTTCTTATGGAGGCTTTAAAGCAATAACACAGGGTCTCACAACTTTCACCTTTGAGTCCATCCCTGAGACCCTGGTGCTGTCCAGTGTATCTGAAGCTGACATGCGACTGACTCTGACCAGCCCCTACGGCCATTGAGCAATACAGCGGTCCATGTAAAACGCAAGCATTTTAAAAATGCAATTACAACACAATATATAAACAAATATAATATGTCCCCTCTTTCCCTGCCCGTCCTACCAAAGTATGTCGCCCTGATGCGGCCTGCGGCACCACAATCTGCTTCAGATGCCTGCATTTTTTGCCTTCGGGAGTCAGGGGACATTTTCATATTTTCAAGAAAGCAAAAAATCTGTTTTTTTCATCTGAAGGAGGCAGCGGGGGTGGAACGACGCCTTGGAGGAGCTAGTTAGACTGCGCAAGAGCATCTATTCTTACCGCCACGAGCCCCCAGGGGCGCAGCCAGGTGTGAGTGGCAGAGGTGGAGGGGACGCCCTGAGATGTCTTCTTCAGCTCCAGGGCCGCATTCCTGCCAAGCCGCACCGCACGGGGGCCTGGAGGATCTGGCCCGTCTCCGCGGCCTGCGCTGAGCGCCAAGCTCCTGGGTTTCACAGCACCAACTTTCTCACATATACCTAGCGATTCGAACAGAGTGGTAGGCACAGCAGCCTATCTTTGACATTTTCTTTTTCCCATGCGGACTTAGGGGCTTATTTACAAGGCCCTTGCGCCACTTTTGCGTCATTTTAAACATGGGAAAAGTGACGCTAAGTGGTGCAAGGGGCTTGTAAATCTGCCCCTTAACCCCTTCCCCACTCATGACGGAACCACTCCGTCATGAGCCACGGTCGCCGTGTGCTCATGACGGAGTGGTTCCGTCATGCTGCGGCCGTTGTTGGCCGCGCCGCCCACGCAGCGCTAATTCCCCGCCTGTGCGGGCGATTAGCGCAGTGGGCGGAGTCATGACGGAACCACTCCGTCATGAGCACAGTTCAACCGCGGCTCATGACGGAGTGGTTCCTCATGAGCACCGCGCCACCGCGCTGCCCCCAAACCCCCCCCAGCGTAGCGGCGGAATTCCCGCCGCAGCGAAAGGGTTAATTTGTAAAAAAACAACAAAATTAAATACGTGCAGGGGTCAACGTTTTTTTCTTGGAAGCTTGCGCTGCTGAATAACAAAGAATGCTTGGTCATGACGCCATCTGATGCTTCTTTACCTGAACACCTTAACCCTCCTGTTCGTTCAAATTTCGAAGGGTCCTTTTCATTTCTTCTCTCTCCCTTTCCCACTGTTTGTAATCTTTTCCTTCTCTTTTCCTTGTCTGCCCTTTTGCGTCTGTCATTTCTGATGATAACAAGCATTGACATAGCCAATAGGTCTCGCCTTTGGGACCTTATAAGTGTTTAGCCATGCAACAGTTGATGTTGTTGTACCAATGATATTATGTTGCATAACTAAATATTTATAAGGTCCCAAAGGCGAGACCTATTGACTATGTCAATGCTTGTTAATTTTGCCTTATTACATGAACATCTGTATGCTTAACTCTACTCTTTATCTTTATCCTACACCCACTGAACGGAAAAATAATCAAACTATGAAGCTGATGTTCATGCACAATGATGCATACGGAGGAGTCGCTATACCTCGTGACTCGAGAGACTTATTTGAACAAAAACAAGCTGTACATGTCGGAGTATGCACAACATGAGAATCTACAACACTACATGCCACCAACAGATGTCTACAGGTTAAGTAACATATTCCTTCTTCCATGGACACACAAAGGAGATGGCATCTATTGAGACGATTCGATCGCTGCAACTGCCAAACCAAAGAAAGAGAGCAATTCCTCACTGATGGAACAAACAAACACATGTTCTACATACCACATGAGAATTTTCCACCTACTACATCCCCCCTTTATAAAGAGAAAGAAAACAAAGTTGATTAACAAATAGAATTAAAATAAGAAGTACTAATAGACAATGAGACATTATACTTTAAGGACAATTTTACAGAACACTTATATTGGCAATCTGGGTTTGTTCACAAACCGTGCAATGGTTCACCTCGTGTTGTGTCAAAATGTCTTCTCACAGCACAGTTGTCAATAAGGATTCTTGTGTGCTCTTTACACTTTCTGTGATGTCACTACAAAAAAACATCCTTAGAGGTATCTTTGACTAACTGTGGCAGATTTACATCACCTGACATAGCCAAAAAAGAATCCGCAAAAGCAGAATGTGTCTGCAGAGACATTCAATCAGATGAAATTAAATCATAATGTGAATCTGTAGGTGCTTCACTCTGAAGATCATTCGTTTTATAATCATATGACCTACTGTAGTAAAACCCATCGGAATTCTTAGCACAAAAATCTTATTTCCGTTTGACTTTAATTTTCGCTTGATCCTCACTAATGCACACCACATTCCTTTTATGCCACCGTCCCTTTCCTTTGAATAGTAAATACGTTTTGGTCAACTTCCATATTTTGATTGTGTCAGAGAAATTATATTTCCCTTTCATTGCTCTTTCGGTTGATTTAGTCATAACACAGTCACTGATATCAAAATGCTCCTCTTTAATATGCTTTTGGCTCTCAAAATTGGCTCTGTAGACTTTGTTTATCAAGCACTCTGTTATGTTAAATATTTGGTATACCAAATGTCTGAAGTTTTCTGATTATCTCTTATCCAACAGGGACACAGAACTGTTCTGAACTATATATTCTTTAATAGCATGAAAGGTGCTACCCCAGGGGCGCTGTGTGTTGAGATATGATAGTTTCATAAACTTTCCCTTAAAAACTAATTTACATTGCGAACTTGCTCCAGCTGTTTGTATGTCTGCCTTCTTTTAGAAAATCATTTGCTTTCTCTGAAACCATTTGAAGATGAGATGTAACATGCCACACTACTGTTTGGTATCATTTTTAGGCATTAAAGTAAAAATGCTTTGAAATACAAAATGTGTGCTATTGTCTGTGACTATCTCTTTTGGTGTACATAGCAAACACAACTAGATGATGGACGGAGTGGCAAAACTTTTTAACCACTCACCCCTGGTCAGGAGATATGGGTTGAATCCATCGTTCTTATGCTCACTATGCCACCCCAGGGCTGTACTGTTCCCATGAGGAGCAGGGTCACGACTGATTTGCATATGGCTGAGATCAACTACGGTGGTGTGGCTAGCAAAAGAGCAATGATTTAAACCCAGATCTGTGACTGGGGGTGAATGCTTGACAATGTTCAGCATTCCGTCCATCTTTTGTGTGGCTATGAGTCTCCCTTAGTGGGAAGGGTATGCCCAGTTGTGGGTCCTGTGCTTGCTATGCCACTGGATTCAAGCTGGCCTGGTTGATTGGGGGGGGGGGGGGGGGGGGTAGGGGGGGTAATTCCCCATTATCTGTCCCAGGATGCTTGATTTCCAGTCCAGGGAGGGCCTGGCAGTTCTGGCTGGACTGTTCCCATGGGGAGCAGGGTCAAGACTGCTTTGCATATGGCTGGTCCAAACTGGGGTGGTGTAGTGAAGAATGATGGCTTTAACTCAGATCTGTGACTGGGGATGAATGCTTGACAATGTTCAGCATTAAGTCGGTAATCTTTTTGTGTGGCTATATCTCTTTTGGCGTCCCATCTATTTTTTAACCACTCACCCCTGGTCAGGAGATATGGGTTGAATCCATCGTTCTTATGCTCACTATGCCACCCCAGGGCCGTACTGTTCCCATGAGGAGCAGGGTCATGACTGATTTGCATATGGCTGAGATCAACTACGGTGGTGTGGCTAGCAAAAGAGCAATGATTTAAACCCAGATCTGTGACTGGGGGTGAATGCTTGACAATGTTCAGCATTCCGTCCATCTTTTGTGTGGCTATGAGTCTCCCTTAGTGGGAAGGGTATGCCCACTTGTGGGTCCTGTGCTTGCTATGCCACTGGATTCAAGCTGGCCTGGTTGATTGGGGGGGGGGGTAGGGGGGGTAATTCCCCATTATCTGTCCCAGGATGCTTGATTTCCAGTCCAGGGAGGGCCTGGCAGTTCTGGCTGGACTGTTCCCATGGGGAGCAGGGTCAAGACTGCTTTGCATATGGCTGGTCCAAACTGGGGTGGTGTAGTGAAGAATGATGGCTTTAACTCAGATCTGTGACTGGGGATGAATGCTTGACAATGTTCAGCATTAAGTCGGTATTTTTTTTGTGTGGCTATATCTCTTTTGACGTCCCATCTATAGAAAAACACAAGTTAAGAACAAATGGCATAGTTTATGTTCGGATTCTACAAATACTAATTGGGCCCACATCGAATAATGATCTATTAGGACTATCATGTATCTTTGACTAGACATCTAAAACACTGAATGGACCTGCGAAATCCAATGCTGTTTTTCCCACAAGGAGACTCAGGAAATTGTATAGTATACAAGAGATTTTCAAACGTTTTTCTGTGCTTGTCAGACATCAACCATACTGGACACTTGCTGCTTCAATGTGAGACATGACTGTCTAGAGAAGGCCACCAATAATATTATTTTAACATTTTTTATTATAGAAGTAACCTTCATGCGCACTTTTTAACTAAACCGTTTCTTGACAATGGGTGGTACAAAATGATCCAAACTCATAACCATGCCATTAACAATGGCTAGAGCTACAGCCATATGAGCATAGTAATGTAAAACATTTAGTGACCTCTTTAGGCAACCTGTTTTCTGATGTTAAGCTTCATAGTATTCACATTTTCATCTTTTGCATAATCTTCTTTACACTCTTCCTCACTTATTTTTCCATCGCATTTGCATCAAAAGCAGCTAACATGCGGCATCATCTAGAAATGCTACACCGTTGTCTAAAGGCAACCGCAACATTAATAGGCAATGTGCCCCGATGTTTTTACCTTCTGGCAGATATATGAAAATTAAATTGTTCTGCAACTGTAACAAGAGTCTAACCAGTCTTGCCGACTCCTTTCACACACGTTTGCCACCAGAAAGAAAGACAATCGGTTTGTAACCAGTCACTATATCAAACCTGACTCCCCAAATGTAGTTTAAAAAAAATTCAACTGCCGATTTGCAGTCTAATGCTTCTTCTATGGTACTACGGTTAATCTCAGACTGGCTCAGAGATCTTGATGCGAAGGCGATGATTCGTTCACGCCTAGCAATAATTTGACTCCTACCACTCCCAGACCAAGAATGCTGGCATCTACTTCGGTAAAGCATTTGTTACCAGCAGTAAAGGCATCCAGTGCTGGAGCTTCTACAATCATTTGTTTGATTTTAGTAAAAGCCTCTTGTTTCTCCCCAGACCATATAAATATCCCACCTTTCTTTAACAGGCATCTTACAGCTTGTACCACATAGGCATGAACTTGAACAAAGTGGGCATAATATTCACTAAGATAAAAAAAAAAACTCAAAGCCTCTAAGTCAAAAGGAGGCTTGGCATTAACAGTAGGCAGAATGAGACTAAATTTGAACTTGATACTAGATACTGACATGATGTGCCCTAAGTAATCTGACTCTTGAACCAAAAAACTTGCATCTGTGTTGTCCGATTGTCATGCCTTTTTCTCTGAGTATACCTAATACTTTGACAAGAATGTCATTGTGCTTCATTGGAGTGTGAGCCAACATCAAGATATCATCTTGGAAAGCATGCACCACAGTCACTCAACCAATCCGTATGTTTCTGAAAAATGCAAGGGGTGGAAGCTAAGCCAAAAGGCAACCGTAGGTACTTACATGCATCAAAAGGTGTTATAAATTTCAATCAATCTTGTGACTCTGCAGACAAAGCGACTTAATATGCAGATCTATATTAGAAAAATACTTTGAACCTTCAGTGTTGGCTATTATGTGTTGGATCACAGGCAAAAGGTGACAATCCACTTGCATGCTTCTATTTATTATGTGTAAGTCAGCACATACATGTTTTCCTCGTTATAATAATTGGGGAAAACCATTCAGCTGAATCTACAGGTTGGATCATATTTTAGCACTTGGAATAGCCAATATGTATGAAACCTGTACACTGGGTAGAACATCAAGACCCAACAGGGACATCTTCTCCAGGTTTTCATAGGATTCCCATTTTAGCTAGATCCTGCCACCCAATAATGACTTTACCTTTGAAGGCAAGGTACATTTTTGTAAACCGTCCTCTTCCTAAACATGAGAGAATTTTGTTGAAAAAGCCCATAAGATCAATTTCAAAATCACCAAATGCCTTTGTAGAGCTAACAGGGACAGATCATTTCTGATGAAGCAGAATAAAAATAAAAAATTTCTTAGCTATCATAAAGGAAGGTTTCAATTCTATTAAGGACTCAGAGGAGAAGATTAGGCATAACTTTCTAAAAACTACATCTCCCATGATGCCTCAGGAGATGAACTACAGTCCAACAGCCAATCAGCACTAAATAGTCTCTACTCCTTCCACCGAGGACGCTCTATCTTCCTCTTTCTTCGTGAAAACACAGCCGGAAATGTCAAATTCATTCTTGTTTGCTTGAATCCGAACCTGGGAAAAGAACAGACCATTTTACCCCAGAAAGAATCCATTAGATAACAAACATTGAAATAACTAGCCACAAACTTTAATATGTCCAGAGAAAGTACAACCGTTTAACATTACATTCCGTACAGGAAAACAGATTACTTACAGAGGCAAAGATGGTCACATAAGGAGGGTAGTTACCAACTAGGGTGGGCTAATCCTTGCCTCCGAGTCCTTAATAGAATTGAAACTTTCATTTACGATAGCTAGTAAATTTTTTATTCTAAGTCAGGGCCGGAGGTGAGGATTAGGCAAGTTCGAAGCTTATCCACCACTAGCAAAGCCAGATTTCTGACCTGCTTAAAGTAGAACCTCTTAAAGCTGGAGTCGGACGACCAATCCGCCGCCTTCAGGATATCTTCCAAATGAGCTCCAAGTGTAAATGCTTTCGAGGCCATGGCGCCTCGCACTGAGTGCGCGCCAAATCTGGATGTATCAATCCCTGCCTCTTGCATAGCCCAACAAAAGCAAGGGGCAATAGTGGGAGGCGTTACTGCTTTGTGCAGTTTCGTAAGAGCAATAAAAAGCTGAGTCACACCATGGGGGACGCACTTCTTCAGTCATAGTCCTTTAGAGCCCTGACTACACAGAGTTTTGGGGAATCTGGAAAGGAAGGATAAGACAGTACTAGAATTAGATTAGGTCCTTCTAGAAATATGGAAAATAAACCCGTCTGGTGTAAATACTCTACCTGTCAGATCCACTGCTCTTACGTCAGACACTCTCCGGCAAGAGATCAAGCACAACAGGGTAGCCAGTTTGGCAGACAATTGTTTCCGGGACAGATATTTATTGGCGGGGCAGGATTCAAACAAATAAAAGATTTTATTTACATCCCATAATTCAGAATACTGAGGTTCCGAAGGAAAGGAGAGTCTAACCCCTCTAAGTAATTTGCAGACCAGGGGATGCTCCCCCGCCAGGTAACCGTCCACCTAGACATGACCCGCAGAAACTGCTGAGCGAAAAGTATTAATCGTCCGGTAAGCTAATCAATCTGACGCCAAGGACGCCAGAAAATTCAAGATTGGCACAACTCCTGCTCCCATGGGATCCAGTTGTCATTGAAGGCACCAACTCCCCCATCTGGACCAGGCGGACCTGTACCTCTTGTTGGTACCCTCTGCCCAGGCCTTTGTGAGTAAGGCAGCAGCTTCCGTTGAAAGTCTTGGCACCGCCCAACGTCGCCTGTAACCCGCCATGCCATGAGGCGGAGAGAGTTCATCAAGAGAAGGCGGTGGGCATTCCTTTGGGGACCCTGTAGAAGTTCTCGAAACAGGGTAGAGGGATTGGTAAATCCAAGGAACCGGAATCCAGGCTTGCGACCTCCAAATCGGGGTAACAATCACCAGGCCCCCTCTCTGACGCCTCAACTGGGTAAATACCCACGTTATCATGGCGAATGGAGGGAACGCATACCCCTGTTCCCAACTCCAGTCTTGAAGGAACGCGTCCACTGCCACATCCCCGTGATCAGGGCGCCAACTGCAGTACCTCTCCAGTTGATTGTCCAGACGAGAGGCAAAGAGGTATATCGAGAAAGGACTCCAGCGGTTTTGTAGACTTCGAACCACCCCTGCTTGGAGCTTCCAAAGGCTCAAATCGCACCAGTGACGAGAATGCCAATCTGCCACTTGGTTGGATGCCCCCGGGAGTTGTTTTGCTGACAACACAATTTGGTTGGAAAGGCAGTATTCCCACTCCTCATAAAAAGGTCAACAAGGTCAGCTAGGGGATGATAGTAAACGCATAAAAATCCTTCATATTAAAAATCACATTTAAACTGTTCATAAAAGTAAAGTCTAAAGTGAAAGTTTTATTCCCTACAAAGCGTCCATTATATATTTGGATATAATTTTATTTGTTTTTCTGAGCTCCTTGAAAGCCACTATGTTCATCTAGAGCGGAGAAGAAAAAAAACAAAAGTCTGTTCGACCTTCAATTTGGTACATGTTTAAAAATTGCCCAAACAATTCCCAGCACAGGAAAGGTCAGCTCTATTTATGAATCCTGCGGTGAAGACTTAACATCACTGTACATGGTATCTGCAGGAGGCAGTCCCTCCAATACCTCTAGTATGATATCAAGTGAGCAGAGGTGGTCATCGCTGTTTCCCACGTCAGCCGTCGGGGAAGAAGTAGATACCTGTATGCTTGAGGCTGATGCGTGCATATCTGTTGTAGAGCCTTTCTCCGGTCCAACATGAAGTGTGAAGTGTCCTGTGGAGGCTCTAGAAATGCCATCATCAACATGGGAATACCCTGTGGACAGCTGTGCACTTGGGCCCATAAAGGCGCCAGGAGCATGTCTATGTCCGGCGGCGCAACCGATGGAAGCATTAGACAGAGGTCCAACACGCGTCCGAATCCGCAAAAGAGGCAGCGGAATACTGGTAGAATGCAATCAAAGCAAACACAAGGAGATGATGGATGGAGCACTGAAACTTTTCAGACACTCACCCCCAGTCACAGATCTGGGTTGAATCCATCATCATTCTTTAGCTCACTTTGTCACCTCAGTTCAGACCCAGCTATATGCAAATCAGTCTTGACCCTGTGCCTCATGGGAACAGTTGAGCCCGAACTGCCAAGCCAGGTCTTCCGTGAACCGGAAACAAGCATCCTGGGACCAGTTTCTGGATAACACCCTTCATCAGCCAGGCTAGCTTGAATCCAGTGGCAAAGTGAGCAAGGGTCCTACATCTGGGCATACCCTGCCAACTTAGGGCGAACAAAGAAAACACAAGGAGATTATGGATGGAGCGCTGAAACCTTTCAGACACTCATCCCCAGTCAAGAATGCAATCAAGCCAGGCTGGTCTGAAAGACAGGAACCAATGCTCACTCAGCTCTTGAAGCTGAGGTAACCCCATTTAGAACACCAATCGCTCACAACAACATCGCTCCAGCAGTGCTCTCTCCATGTCCTGAGTGATGCTGACATCCATTGCGAAGCAATAGAAGTAAAATCAGGATGCCCGCTACTGAAAGCAGGACCAAAGGAAGCCCTCTAAAAACGCTTCCAAGTACGGAGTGTATGAAAGATGGAATTACTCCGAAAAGGGTTTGAAAGGTGGTTAACAGACCTGATCCAATGCTCTTAAATAAGTGTACGATACCACTCGTATCAGACATATTAAAGATACGATGGACCATTTCCCCGAAATGGATAGGGAAGTTTGTACGGACCAATGCCTGTATCTCTGCCGAAGACCTTGCCACATGGAGATCAAAAGTCTCTCGGGCTGAAGTTAAGGCCACATTATGCTGAAATGGCAAGGCTTTCAGTCTGCTCAGAGAATCAAACCCCATGTTCGATACATTCAGTGAAGGCCACAATGGTGCCTCCCTAACTGTGCGAGCTGGGGGAAACAATACTTGCTTACAACAAACAACCCTGGAGCTGACGGTCACTAGATAAGCAATGCCAGGCATCATTCACCATCAAGTAACTCCCATTTGAAAGTAACTCAAAGACCGGATGAATTACAGCAGCTGGGGAATCCTTAAGGCAGCAGGACAAGTTCGCTATTGACGCATTACATGCCCTGTGCAGCGATATTTCTTTACACTCTAAAGACCCACTTAAGGCCTTTTCGCAGTTTGAACCACTCAGAAAAACTTCCTTGTCTTTGTCCCTGCACCTATGTTTGTATGGTAACTCCCAGGTTTCTTGTATGTACCCTTTGCCCAACGCTTCATATCTGCCTACTGGGTAATATTTCAGGCAGTATTGGAACTGGAACGTCGTAATTTGCTGTGTGATATAGCCATGGATTAACCATTCTGTAGACGGTGACTCTGGTACAGTAAAAGGTAACTTCTCTAGTTTTTCAATGAGCAGCATGGTGTACTTCGTATCTCTGCGAGCCCTCGGTCTATTGTCTGTAAGTCAGATAGTAAGCCGAAAACAGATTTGTGTCTTTAATGTATCGCCATGGAACATGCCCAGAACGCAATGATTGAAGTGTTCAGCTTAGAAGCATAATAGCACGTAGCTGTGATTGCCCATGTTGTAAGATAGACAAATCTTGTTCCATTATGTCGATAGCTGAGGACACAATGTTGCCCAGTGAATAAATACGAGACGGAAGTGTGGTCATGCCGGGGGGCGTGGCCAGCCGACACCCAAGATGGCCGCAAAGGAGTAGGGCTCCATCCGACGCCGATCTAATTTCCCCTATTTCCACCCAAATATCTGTTTAAGCCCAGTAAAGTTACCTGTCCTGTGCTCCCCTATTCCTATAGGGGACCCGGTCCAGATTCGGCTAAGCTCTGCCGTCTGTGGATGAAGTTATCGCCGTAAGCAGCTGGACGCACCGACAGCTGAGGGGAGTGCCAGCAACGACAGCAGAGAGCGGAGCCTCCCATCGCCTCCCATCGTCTCCGCGCTCCCTAGTGAGCCCTGGGGAGTGCCAGTGACAACAGCAGAGAGCTCCCATCGCCTCCGCTCTCCGTGGTGAGCCCAGCGCGAACGTGCCGAAGGGAGTGCTAGCGACGACAGCAGAGAGCGGAGCCTCCCATCGCCTCCGCTCTCCGTAGTGAGCCCAGTGAAAACGTGCCGAAGGGAGTGCCAGCAACAACAGGAGAGAGCAGAGCCTCCCATCGCCTCCTCTCTTCGTAGTGAGCCCAGCGCGAATGTGCCAGGGGTAATGCCAGCGACGACAGCAGAGAGCGGAGCCTCACATTGCCTCTGCTCTTCGTAGTGAGCCCAGCGCAAACATGTCCACGACCTCTCCTGGCCGTTTCGCCCGCCCGGACTGCCGATACGAGTGTCTACTCTCTTCGGCAACCTGTGTGGAGGCCCCGTGGTGGCCCCAGAGAGAGCGCAAGTTTGACCGGTAAGACTGTGTGACCTGGTGGTTGCCTGATGTGCGTTCTGAGACTACTGCTACGAGTATCTACTCTCTTCGGCGACCTGTGTGGAGGCTCCATGGTGGCCCCAGAGAGACTGCAAGTTCGGCTGATAAGACTGTGTGGCCTGGTGGTTGCCTGATGCGCGTCCTGAGACGCGAGGGTCCCAGCGCCTGGATGACGCAGTGTTAACTTTGTAGTGCGGGGGAGAGTGGTGCTTCCCTCCTCCCCCTCCTACTCACTTACCGTGCATAATACCCAGCACCTCCATTGCAAGGATTGACCCGGGGGCCCGAACAGTGATCATTGTCGACCTCCCTCTCCGTCTTCGATGCACTCTGGCGTGACTGGTGTTATCCAGGGGTACCCGCAGAGCGAGCGGAATATTTAACCAGCGCAAACACCCACATAACCACAACTGCAAGTTCACCAGCTGCTATTCTTAACTGTGTGACCTCAGAGGCCGGAGATCTGGAGTGTGATTCCCGCTTCTGCCTGTGGCCTGGCAATAGGGTTGCAAAGTGTTCATCGACATGGTTGGCCACCCACGCAGTTAAGTGGTAGGTTGGAACTTACCACTTACTTTGACACAGCAACTGTGCCTGATTCGCACATTCGTGACCCCACCACATTGAGCACCGTTAGGGCTATTTTAAAGGGACGACGCTGCCAAGATGTCCATAGCTAGGGGCCCAAGCAAACCTATCTGACGAAGCTGGACAAATTTGTACAGTCCAAGATGGATGCCACAGAAGAAAGAGCTGCACCACAAGGAGCGAAGCTGCAGCCGGAGGAAGGGGCCCCAACCCTGATGGACGTAATGGAAGCTATCCAGGGGGTCCGTGCGGCCCTTGAACAGAAAATTGACACAGTAACAACCGAGATAACCCTTATGCATGCCGACCTATGTAAATTGGGGGACAGGGTCAAGGCGACTGAAGAATCAGTGTTGACTCTCCAAAAATCTACAAAAACGCTGGAAGCAACCATCAAACGGCCTCAGGTGCAAACTTCGGACCTGGAGGCCAGAAAACTATGAAGAGCGCATGCGCAGAAATAATGTGCACATTTTGGGGGTTCCCGAAAGAGCGAAGGGGCAGACTACAGACCTCTCGGTCGAACACTTAATTCAAAAACACCTACAGCCCCGGTCCTTGTTGCAGTATTTTTCAGTTGAACGCGCTCATAGAGTACCTGGAGGACCACCGAAACCTGGCGCTCCTCCGCGCCTCATTTTAGCGAGAATTTGTAATTACCCGGACAGGGACGTTATCCTTCAAATGTCATGTAAGGCCTCCCCACTCAAGTTTGAAAATTCGACATTCACATTCTTTCCAGACTTTACACTGAAGGTGCAAAAGCTGCGCAGGTCCTTTCTGAAAGTGAAACGAGCACTCCGGGACAAAAACTTGAAGTACACAATGCTTTTTCCATTCAAGCTGTGTGTGCTGGCGGAGGAAGTCTGGGAATGGTTGGAGGGATAGAGAACTCCTGGCGCTCAAAAAAATAACTCTTGGAGGCGTCTCCAGGGTCACGAAAATCGCCAAGAAAGCTCCGATTTAGAGAAGGGTATTTAATCTGCTGCAAAGCTCATGGTATAAGGTTGATGAGGCAGCCCTCCCTGAACTTTGAGATGACAGTGACAGTCAGAGGTGTGCAGAATGTAGGTCTGTCCCGGCTAGAGCTGGGGGATTACGCCATGTTGGTTACTGGACACGTGGGTGTACCGTCAAGTATGTATAGTTGGTGGGCTTTGGCCGGACGGCACTAGACATATTGTCCAGCATCATGTGCCATCAAAAGAGATGGGACACTCAAATGTTGTTTTCTAAGTTTGATAATGATTATGGTCTAAAAGCTTGCAAAATGTTATATAATGGGCTTGTGTGGTCAAGAATAAGGGGGTACTGGATCTTCCGGTTGGGGTTGTTCGGCTGTGTAGCGTTTCCCTTCACAAAGGTTATTAGTTAGGGGTACACAGGCACTCTGCAAAACTGGGGGGTGGACAGTTGTATGTTCACATTGGAGGGAGGCAGGGAGGGGGGTTTGGGGCGTTTTCAATGGGATATTCATATTGTGTGTTTTATGTTATGGTGCTGCTATAAAAACAGCATTCTCCCCTGTGCATTGAGGATTGACAGTCGGTTAAGAGATGGATCAATGTTCGAAGTGACTAAGATGTGGTCGCCTGGTGGGTGTGGGAGGATATGTCCCTGTTTTTCGACCCTTGTTGCCCTGTGTTGCAGATGGCCCCATTCACAACAACTAAATGGGTGATAAATGTGAAACGGCTCCGCTCCTGAGCCACTTTAAACTAATCTCGTGGAATGTAAATGGATTGGGGGACCGAATTAAACGTGGAATAGTTTTGCAATATTTAAAGCGGCAGGCCCCCGAGGTGGTGCTTCTACAGGAAACTCACATCCAGGGGTCCTCTTATTGTTCACTCAATAGATGGGGGTATAAACTGGTGGCCCACTCGGGCTATGCAAGGGGGTCTAGAGGGGTGGGCATCCTCATGTGCACTTCCTTCCCTTTCCAGGTCCAAACGGTCACCCACAACCCACTTGTAAGATTTGTTACAATGTCGGGCCTTTGGGTGGGTAAATCCCTTAATATAACCTCACTGTATGTTCCTCCTAGATTGCACTGTACAACACTAGCCACTCTCGGCTCCCACATATTAAACCTACCCGAGGGTGACTTGCTCCTGGGGGGGATTGTAACGCAGCCCTTAATGGTGACCTAGATAGGCAGCCACCCAGACAGGGCGAAGCGCCCGGGAAGATGCTAACGAATTACCTCGGGGCAATGGGTCTGATAGATATTTGGAGGGTTTGTCACCCCTCGGCCAGACAGTACACTTTCCTTTCTGGAGTCCACCGTAGTATGTCCCGAATCGATTATATTTTCTGCAAAGCCACTCAGCTCCCCAGGTTTAGAGAGGTCTCCTTTCTTTCCAGGGGCATCTCTGATCATTCCCCATTGGTGGCGATCTATGGCAGCGCCACTTCCCCCACATGCCACGAAATGGTTCTCAACACATGGTACCTCAAGATACCGGTAATTAGAGATAAACTTACTGAGACGACCAACCAGTACTTTATTGAAAACGAGGGATCAGTAGATTCAGACATCGTATTGTGGGAGGCATACAAGACAGTGGTGAGAGGTAGCGGGATGGCAGCAATAGCAGGGCACAAGACCGAAACGAAAGCACTTACAGACGATAGAGGGTGAGATTTCCCTTCTCGAGCGGGGTCTGGTGACGTCGAACACTCCGGACGCCAAACACAAACTGCTCATGAAACAACAAGAATATAGAAATGTTGCTGAGAATTCAGCAAGGGCCCAATACCGGGCCACCCAGGATCGCAGATATGATATCGGCGACAAGGCAAGCAAATTATTAGCCTGGTTAGACAAACGGGATGCGGCCAACAGATGGGTGGCTGAGATAGTAGGCCAAGATGGTACGAGAATACACGATAGAGCTGGGATTGCAGGGGCGTTCACAAATCACTTCAAACAGGTCTATACTTCCACTCAAGCCTCCACCCACGCGTCAGCGAAAGAATTACTAGACACCCTGGGACTGCCCGTTCTTGATCCCCAAGATGTAGAAGACCTGGACTCCGTCTTAACCAATTAGGAGGTGACCAAGGCTATTGCCGCCATGCAGTCCGTAGAAGTCATGGGCCCCAGTGGCCTTCCTATTGAACTCTATAAATCAAATGCATCCACAATCGCCCTATACCTTATATGAATGTATGAGGAAAGCGTGAACAGGGGGGTTCTGCCCGAAACACAGAGTTGGCCAACATTGTCGTTATTCACAAAAGGGGTAAACCCCTGGAGCGCTGTGGCTCATATGGGCCTATCTCCCTCCTAGACCCAGAAGTTAAAATACTCGCTAAAATCCTGGCACGGCGTCTCTCACCTCATCTCCATAAATGTGATCCACCCGGACCAATCCGGTTTCATGCCGGCCAGAAATACCGCTCTGAACCTTTGTCACCTCCATGGAGTAATGGTCAGAGCAGCTACAATTCAAGAAGAGGCAGTGATCATGTCTCTGGACGTCAAGATGGCGTTTGACATGACCGAGTGGCCCTTTTTATTTTCCGCACTTGCAAGATATGGGTACGGGGAGAGATTTCTGTCCTGGGTGCGACTTCTTTATTCGGAGCCGTTAGCCTGGATTACAGTCAATGGGGGCCGATCGGCAACATTCACACTACAGAGAGGAACGAGGCAGGGTTGTCCCCTTTTGCCTTTACTTTTTGCTTTAGCCTAGGAGCCCCTGGCAATATGGATCAGGGGGACCCCCTCATTAGGGGCCTCAACTCGTCAGAGGACTGGATGGATACAATTTCCCTTTATGCAGACGATATTCTGCTTTACTTGGCCAGACCATACTTTTCCATTCACTGTGCCCTACACATATTTGCTCTTTTTCAGAAGTACTCTGGTTATACCATTAATTGGTACAAGTCTCTAGTTTACATTCTAAGTGGTGACCGCCCAACCCTGCCTAGGGACTGTGGGGCTAAGATAGTTACAGACGGTTTTTAATACTTGGGAATTTATGCCAGGACCGACTCCGCAGCTTTTTACAACTATAATTTGCTCCTCCTCTGCGCCGCTTCCAAGCTGACATCCAACATTGGAAAACCCTGCCCCTTACCCTATTGGGCAGAGCCGCTCTTTATAAGATGATGGCGCTCCCCCGCTTCATCTACGCCCTGAAAAAACACACCCTATTCGGTCCCAGCGTAGTACTTCAATACCATTGAAGCGGAGGTACGCTCTTTGCTTTGGAACTACAGGGCTCCCCAAATAGCATTGCCTAAACTCATGAAAAGCTGGTACAACGGAGGTATAGCCCTGCTCGCAATCAGAAGCTATTATTGGGCCTTCCAGCTGATGGTCGTAAATCACTGGGTGCACCGGCCAGGAACAGATCCTGCTTACAAGATGGATAGACACACTATATTCCCCGGTAATTATCTCAGGGTCAAGGCAATCTATGGAGGAAGGAACTACGCGCCTAAACACACCCCAACTTCCACCACAATTGACATATGGCACACGGCGACAACTGCGCTGGGGTGGAAAGCTAGAATCACACAAGTCACCCCATTGCTTGACACACACCAACTGGGAATGTTATCGAAGCATCCTGGCTTCGACAAATGGGACATGATGTGGACGAGGGGCGGGTTGGTCCCTTTCAGCGATCTCCAACGAGATTACCAATTTCAGAGCGGAGAAACTTTAAATATCTCCAAGCCCGGAACGCGCTACAAAGGGCGATACCCGAGGGCACGGAACTGCCGGCCTCCTCACCCCTTGAGGATAGACTTCTGGACGATTACCTCCAGGAAAAGGCTATTTCATTGACATACCATAAAATACTGAACAATACACTGGGCACACTAGGTAGAATTCGTGCAAAGTGGGTGGAAGACATCGGGGACATTGATGATGAAGAATGGCAAGAGGCGTTGGCTTCTCCCCGGGAGGTGGCGATCCGTTCCCGGTTTAAACTTATTCAACTCAAACTCCTACATGGAGCTTACTACACCTGTTTGGTGCTTGTAAAAATGAGTGTCCTGAGCTCCGCTACCTGCCCCAGGGGATGTGGTAAAACCGGCACCTACCTGCATCAGTGGTGGGAGTGCCAGACTCTTCAGACATACTGGTGGTGGGTCACATCAGCACTGTCCTCAACCTGCCGTAAAACTTTTGAGGTCTCACCCCGCTTGTGCCTCCTCAATATCTGGGAAGCAACTGATCTAGCAAGAACCAAGAGAGTGTGGGTCTCTATAGGCTGTATGGTTGCGAAACGTAACATAGCTAGAAATTGGAAAGGCGTACTCAAACCCAAGTTTCGTGACTGGGAGTCCGATATTAAATGGTGTATGCAGGCAGAAAGGGTGGTATATGAAAGTAGAGAATGCCCACAAAAATGGACGAGAATCTGGGGAGCATGGACTGTGAGTAGAGGGATAAAATGCACACCCTTCAACGATACCGCCCCACTGTCGGTGGGTCATGTGGGGGAATAATGTCTGTATCATTAAAGTACTAAATGAGACACTTGTTTGAAGTATTGATCCATTGTAATGTTATGTCGAACAACTTACCAATTTATGGGAATTGTTGGAAATTATGGAAATTGCACTGCACTTTGTCCCTTTTTATTTTGGTCTTCATTGTTTCTGCTTAGAAAGTGTGGTCATGCCATTGTCTACCACAGCTAAGGCCCTTTCTATGTTAATTCTATCTATTTCACAAAGTCTCTCCGCAGTTTCCTGTTGGGAGATTTTCCACAGTTCATTGTAGATGGTATACACAAAACGTTTCCTACGTGGTTTCTTGCTACCTAACAAGAAATCCCTACGATCTAAGTTGTTTGACAAAAGGGACAAGTGTTGTTTCACCTGTGATAATGTTGAGGTCTTTAGCCAATCTAGGCACCATTACCCGACACTATAGGAAGTCACTACCCCTGGGTCGTCTATGTGTACATAGTGTGGGTCGGGCCTATGGATACTGAACCCTTCGTTGGTACCTTTGAATCTTGAGTGACACCTATTCGTGTCTACTGGCCAAACCAACCAACTAACTTGTAGGAGGACTGGGAACCAAAACCGGCCCTGGCAAAGTGCTCGGCCGGCCCCCCGAGGGTTTGGGGGTGCGGCCGAGCTGTTTGTCAGGGCCAGTTTCAGACAATTTTGTTACAGGGGCCGATATTGCAGCTATGCTGCAAAAACGACACTGTAACAAAAACGCCCCCCCGGGCCCGAAAACCAGCCCCCACCCAGGCGGCCCACCGGGGAAATGCCCTGTGACAGCTACGGCCAGTCTGGCCCTGTGTACTGCCCGCACCTAATACCCTTGCTGTTAAGGATTGCTTTAGGTCCCGGTGTTTCCTCTCCACCACAGAATTTCCCTTGGGATGGTAGGGGGAGGAGTACCACAAGGCCACGCCCATACTTTCCATGGCTTACTTGTAAGCCCTAGAGCTAAACGCAGGACCACGGTCAGAATGTAACATGCCAATTGCGTATGTACCGATGAAGACTCACAAATCCTTTTAAACAGTTCGAGCATCAGCTGAGCGCTGGGGCCAAACCCTTGTGAATCTAGAGCATGAATCCACTGCCACCAAGATGTACTTGTAAGCCCCGTGGAACCCTTCATCTGCTGGCAAATGTCGCACTTCAGGACATATTCCTTCATTTGTTTTGCCAGCCCCGGCCACCAGCAACGCTTCTTCAATAATGAAATTATTGTAGTGACTCCTGCGTGTGCTGAGCCCAGACCCTGTGTGCAATTATTATTTAACCTAATCTGCGATCTTTGATTGGTATTACTCTGTCCCTCACTCCTGGAATTAGAGCATACGGTGTGTTATGCGCATCTAACTTGTAGTAGTACTTGAGTGGAAAACCTTTTGGCAGGACGGGTGAGCTGTTCTTTGAGGCATTGATAGCTACTATTGTATCTCCGTCTATTCTCGTGTGTGAACGAGTGATTGCGGCAACGACAGCAGTTCGCACTGTCCCCTTGGTGGCTTCATCAGCCAGTGAATTCCCTTCAACGTGTATGCCAACGCTGATGACTCAAGGTGTGAATAACTTTAGCCCGTGGCAGGCATGCTTCAGACAGGTCATGTTCACTTTTCATCCTTTCCACGTCTGTGGGTGTTGCTGGATAAAATGGCTTTGTTTGAATTTAAATTTATATTCCAACATCCATACAAATTAAAATTTGTTTATGTATATATTTCAGTGGCCCCTGAAGGCGAGACTTAACTCCTTCCCTGCTCATGACGGAACCACTCCGTCATGAGCCACGGGCGCCGTGTGCTCATGACGGAGTGGTTCCATCATGCTGCGGCCGTTGGCGGCCGCTCCGCCCACGCGGCACTGATTCCCCGCCTGTGCAAGCGATCAATGCAAGTGGGCGGAGTCGTGACGGAACCACTCCGTCATGAGCACAGCGCGCCCGTGGCTCATGACGGAGTGGTTCCGTCACGAGCATGGCGGCGCCCCAAACCCCCCAAACCCCCCCCAGCGCCGCGGTAAAATTTGTGCCGCGGCGAAGGAGTTAAGGTCCCGAAATGCATTGGGCACGATGTAATCAAACGCAATGTCAACTTCATTTATTGCAACGTTGTTACTGTTGTATAATTGTGTTTTGAGTATCAGCAATTATGATATGACTATTTCTTCATTGATTGAATGAGTTAGTTACTAACTTCAATGTTTCATGTTTCAAATGAAATTCGATTGAAACACTACCTGAATATTGTTGTTTTGTTTACTCTATGTATGAAAATGTGTAATTAGTTGTATATAAACTCTGCAAAGTCAGTATAACATCAAACTGCAGTGCACACGGTTTCTTTCAGGCTAGTGTGCTTGATCTATTTTACACATTCCTGTTCGATGAGGGACTGGCAGCCCTCAATTACTGTGTAGCACGCATTAGGCCAAAAATTAGAGAATTTTTTCTTTGCTTCCTTCAGATTTTTTAGTACTTTTTGTTGTGCAGTGCGCCACTAATCATTTTTCCATTCAAGTGTTAACTTGCTCTCTGGAGCACTTGCACCCAGCCTGGTTTCAACATGGCCTCTTTTGACAGTATAGCCAGCACCACAGAGAATAGAGCAGAAACAAAAGCCTATACCGCTGAACAAGCCACTGAAATTTATGCACTAATCAAAGCCACTAAATCTTTCGACACCCATCAAGGAGCGACCACACAACAACTACGATACCTTGAATTTATAATGAGACGCAAATTGAATCAAAGGCTCCACGCTTCAACTTTGATACAGTATCACAAACACCAAGGGATTACTAGAGGCTTAAGACTTGCCATCAAACCTTTACTTTTTCGACTGCAATTCAATAAATTCTTTATGGACAAATGGTACGCTGTGTTAAATAAATGCTCCCTTGACTTAATTTTATTGATAGTGGAGGAATTATCTAAAACCATCAGCGAATTAGAAGAGGAAATTCACAACACCAAACTTGATCTCTCCAATCGAATGGACCCCGAAGAATGATCTAAAACATTGGAACAAATTAACATGAAGCTGGATAGTTACGGTAATGATCTGCAAGAGCACAAACTAAGAAAGTTTATGAGGTATACTATCGATTATCATCTCAACGAGGTGTATACTTGGGCAGACATGTACTTACAACGTAGACCAGCAAAAAATCCACATTCCTCATCCGAGGAAAGTGTGGTTTCAGATTGTGAACTGTTATACAAAAGAACACCACTTAACATGGAGACATCCGGAGATGAACCACCCACAAGCAGCCGTGTTAGCTTTGACATCACCCAAAGCGAGTCATGAGTCAAACGGAATCATTTTTATCAAAAGGCCAACAACCAGCACAACCACCAGATCAGTCATCCGCAAGACCGAACGGAAGCGGCGCAAAACAAGGAGAGGAAAAAGACAAACTCAAAGAAAAAGGACGCCAGAACTTACGGAGTCAAGAAGACATTGTCATAAACATCTCATCCAAAACCTTGTCCCACAAACAACTCCAAACTCTCAACAAAGGCACATCCTTTGTACCCACGTACAACACTAACCTTCCCGAAACAGAGAATGCTTTCTACAGATTTCTGCATACCATTAAATTGCGACATTTTGTTGATAATGTGTTAACTGATGTGCGACCTCAAGAGCAACATGAATTTCTGGAGTTTAAATCCAAAAGCACCTTTACAGCACCTGCATCCCACAAACAATCAATATGTTTGAATCATTAGTTTTACAAGATCTGAAAAAACTAGATTTCAGATGACAAAAAACGACCAACTTGACGATAACAGAAACTTTCTAAAGACAAGGAACTGACCTTCCAGCAATAAAGTACAGGAACACCTGGCAGATGAGGCCACGTACTTAAAATTGGATCAGGATCCTACTAACGAGATCAAACAAACTTTGATCAAAATTCTTGAGCATGCAGTCGACATGGACTGGATCACACAAAAAAACATAAGTTTTCTAAACAAACAATTTCCCAAACGACCACATCTATACATGCTGCCAAAAATACATAAGGACCCAGTGGATCCGCTATTCAGACCAATTGTTTCTGGCATGGGATCATTATTTGAACCATTGGGTCAATATATTGATCAATGATTACAACCTTTCGTATGCTCATGGAAGACATATATAGTGACACCACTGATTTTTTTAAACGGTTGCAGAACTTGAACATCGACAATGCCCAAGACTGGATGTTACCTCATTGCACACGTCGCCTCCTTTACAAGAAGAAATTGAAGCTGTTGAATGGGCCTTACTCTCACAACCACAGATCGTTGCACACAAAGTGTTCTTGTTGGAACTTCCGGTTTTATGCTTGCAGCACAGCTACTTTCGGTGGCAGGATGATTTTTTTCTTCAAATTAGTGGGACCTCTATGGGTTTTGGGGGGGCTCCCACATATGCTAATATCTTGAACACAAGTTGGTCGCACACTGCTCGTCACACCAGCAAGTTGCCCCAAAGGACTGTGGTGAATGTAGTGGCGACGGCGGGTACGCCTATGCCACGATGTGTAAAAAGAAAAAAGTATGTGTTGCATTTAGCCATCCCTGGACACGTGTTTCGAGGTAGTTGCCTCTCGTCAGCAGGGAGCAGGACAATGTAAAGGGGTGCCGGGTGGACTGCCAAAATGTAATTAAAACAGGTCAAATACCTCTTATGGCGCGCAGGTGCAGAACCAGGGCTCGTCAGCCCGATAGCTCACGGGAGCCGTAATAATTTGAACACAAGTTGGTCGCACACTGCTCGTCACACCAGCAAGTTGCCCCAAAGGACTGTGGTGAATGTAGTGGCGACGGCGGGTACGCCTATGCCACGATGTGTAAAAAGAAAAAAGTATGTGTTGCATTTAGCCATCCCTGGACACGTGTTTCGAGGTAGTTGCCTCTCGTCAGCAGGGAGCAGGACAATGTAAAGGGGTGCCGAGTGGACTGCCAAAATGTAATTAAAACAGGTCAAATACCTCTCATGGCGCGCAGGTGCAGAACCAGGGCTCGTCAGCCCGATAGCTCACGGGAGCCGTAATAATTTGAACACAAGTTGGTCGCACACTGCTCGTCACACCAGCAAGTTGCTAACGCAACACATACTGTTCTTTATACATCGTGGCATAGGCGTACCCGCCGTCGCCACTACATCTACCACAGTCCCTTGGGGCAACTTGCTGGTGTGACGAGCAGTGTGCGACCAACCTTTGCTTAATTTATTACGGCTCCCTTGAGCCAACGGGCTGACGAGCCTTGGATCTGCACCTGCGCGCCATGAGAGGTACTTGACCTGTTTTAATTACATTTTGGCAGTCCACGCGGCACCCCTTTACACTGACCTGCTCCCTGCTGACGAGAGGCAACTACCTCGAAACACGTGTCCAGGGATGGCTAACGCAACACATACTGTTCTTTATACATCGTGGCATAGGCGTACCCGCCGTCGCCACTACATCTACCACAGTCCCTTGGGGCAACTTGCTGGTGTGACGAGCAGTGTGCGACCAACCTTTGCTTAATTTATTACGGCTCCCTTGAGCCAACGGGCTGACGAGCCTTGGATCTGCACCTGCGCGCCATGAGAGGTACTTGACCTGTTTTAATTACATTTTGGCAGTCCACGCGGCACCCCTTTACACTGACCTGCTCCCTGCTGACGAGAGGCAACTACCTCGAAACACGTGTCCAGGGATGGCTAACGCAACACATACTGTTCTTTATACATCGTGGCATAGGCGTACCTGCCGTCGCCACTACATCTACCACAGTCCCTTGGGGCAACTTGCTGGTGTGACGAGCAGTGTGCGACCAACCTTTGCTTAATTTATGCTAATATCTTCATGGCTGCCTTTGAAGATCAACACATTTTTCAAGATACTGAATGGAATAAACATCTTGCAATGTCATTACATTGACAATGTTTTTTGTATTTGGTCTCAGCTCCAAAGAATCTCTGGAAAACAACAACAAGGTCCTCAACACAAAAAACAGCAGAATACAATTCACATACAATATCAGCTTTAAGCAATTGTACTTTTTGGATGTATTGGTTGAAAAAAATGGTCCGATATCATCACCAGTGTATTTGTGAAACCAACGGATCGCAACAACACATTGTTGTTTCAAAGTTTCCATTCTACACAGCTCATAAAAAAACTGCCATATTCTCAAATGCTTCGTATCAAAAGGATCTCTTCAACACCAGAAAAATACAATCAAGAGATTAGCCGTATTAAAAACCGATTCTTAGAACGAGGTTATCCTGCAGAGATTATAACCAAAGCTGAAGCACGAGTTCTGAATTTGGATCGTAACGATCTTTTAATCTGCAAGCCCAAAACCGCTACCAACCGAATAGTTTTCGTGTCTAAATACTCAACTAGATCTGGAAGCATAAAGAAAGCTGTCAATAAAAGATGGGAACTGCTACAATATGAACCAGATTTGGGCACTTCACTTAAGGAGCGACCATTATTTGCGTTCACAAGAAGTCTTAACCTCAAAGAATCGTTGGCAGCTAATAAACACATTGACAGCACCATTGGTGTAGGCATGAGAAAGTGCAATAACGGCACCCATTGTAACAATGTCATGCAACAAAATTTTGTCACCCATCCTAGAATGGGAGCCAAAGTGATGCTACGACATACGTCTGATTGTGACACCATTAATGTCATTTACTGTATTATCATGAGCCACTAATCTTAGTGTTTGCTGTTCAGTCCCAATCGCCAATATTAATCAGACAGGAAGGAGGCTCGTCCATTGTTGTGAGGGATCAAGGCAGAAGGCTTAGACGGGCCCAGGTTGACACTGTTGCTTTTAATGCTCGCCTATTTGAGGGTGGTTACCAGGAAATACTGAAATGCTTAGATTTAGGTGTGAATGGGGCTGACCTAATGGAGGCTTTCATGAATACTGCACACTTGGTGGATAACCTGTTGAAGTCCTCAACACACGTGCCTAGGGGGGGAGCTCCCAGGTGGTTTGATAGTCATTGTTTCAGGCCCTGAGAGAGCTAAAAGTGGCACTTAAGCAGACCCCAAGGGATAGGGAGCGTGTGGCTGCTTGTCGTTCAAGTTACACGCTAGCTGTTAAAGGACGAAAGGGCCATTTACAGCGTGCAGCATGGGAGGAGCTCACCGAGGTGGCGGAGTTGAAGGACTCTGCTCGCGTTTGGAAAGTAATTAATAACCCTTGTTGTACGGACCCGAACAAACCGGGGCCAAGCAATACTATCCTTCCAGAATAATGGCAGCAGCATTTTCAGGGCTGGTATAACCACCCACATAGTCGGGATGAGCTGCAGGCCTCATCCGCACCACTAAACACTAACTCTGTGACCCTCTCCCTGAATGAAGTAAGTCTAGGAATTGAGGGCCTGATGAGGAGCAAGGCACCGGGGCCAGATGGGATCCCACCAGACCTCTTTTGTTGTACCACAGAGGTCTGGGCCCCTCTTTTAACTAGGGTATTAAATGCGGCATTAAGTTCAGTAATGCCAGCATCTTGGTCTTCTGCCATCATTGTGCCAATTTTCAAGAAAGGCGATAGGGACAGCCCACACTGCTATCTCCCTATATCTTTGATAGATGTTTCAGCGAAGGTTCTGGGGCGGGTGATTTTAAACAGGTTGATGGAATGGGCAGAAGCTGAACAAATTATCACGGATGCTCAATACAGGTTCCGACAGGGGAAATCCACGGTAGATCAATGTCTCAACTTGTACCTCGTCACCGCAAAATACACAGTAGCTAAGCATGGGGCGCTGTATTTAGCCTTCATGGACCTCACTGCGGCTTTTGACAGCGTGGATCGTAGCAAACTGTGGGCAATAATGGGTGAAATCGGGGTGGATCCGGCAATAATAAATATTCTCCGATCACTACATTCCAACACCACAGCTGCTGTTAGATACACACAGGATGGGAAGGTAACGGATCATTTTAAATGTTCAAGTGCGGTCAGACAAGGATGCATATTAGCGCCGTTTCTTTTCAACCTATATATTAACGGTTTAGATTCCACTCTGCGTGTTATTAAAGCAGACCCGCCAAGAATAGGTGTAAGAGCGGTCCCGGTTCTGCTTTATGCAGATGATGCGGTGCTCCTTGCCCGTACCCCACATGGATTGCAGCTTTTAATTGATGGCTTTGTGAAGTTCATGGAAAACTTGAATATGTCCCCTAATCTTGCAAAATCATATGTTATGGAAATGGGAAAGAAGACAAGTAAATCCTACAATAACACCATAGGCTCACACATTTTAGGTAAAGTCACAGCCGTTTCATACTTGGGCATGTTTTTTGTTGGTCATCTGAATTTTAAACATTTATTAGAGGAAAAGTGCTGGCCCTGAACAGGTCTACAGGATTGCAAATTTTGCACAAAAGTTAGGATGTTGGACCCCGGACATGATCTTAAAGTTATATAACTCAATTTGTTGCTCCAAGGTTCTATATGAAAGTGAGATGTGGGGATTTTCTAAGGTTACTAACTTGCAAAGGCAAGAGAACAAATACCTGAGGCGCTTACTGAAGGCCCCTTGTAGTACCCCGGCATTTATCGTTCACGAAGAACTGGGGGTTAAATATATCTCCGACCTGGTGGCAGTTAAGCCCCTACTATGCTGGTTGAAGATTTGGACAAACGTAGAGGCGGTTTTGACAAGGCTGGTAATTCAAGATTGTCTCTCCTTAGATTTTATGCTGAAAATCCCCTGGATAAAATATGTTAGGGATTCGTTCACCAAACTCGGGTGTGCAGATCTGTTTACTAAACCGGACACAATATGTCACCAAAGATCTGTATTTAAAATTTACCACGGCACAACGTGAATCCACCTTACTTGTTAAACATACAGTGAGAGATCATATTTTAGTTACAACAACTCAGGGTATAGAACCATATCTAACATTAATGACGAGTGCCCATGACAGATTTTTAATTACTCGTTTAGATTAAACCTTATTCATCATTTATTGGCGGTACCGGCAGGTTTTATTATAAATTCAGAAGAGAGAGGGCCCTGTGGCTGCAACAATAAGTCTCCACAGGATATCCTTCATCCCACCCCAGAAAAATGTTTTTGAAGGACCTGTTAAGAAAAGTTATATTTAGACAGGCACATATAGCTTTGTTGTTTTTAAAATTGTTGTCTGATGTTTTTACACTTTTTTGTGTGTCCAACTTTTTAAGAGCTGCTCTAAAGCTAAGCATCACTAGGGGGACTGACCTACTGAGACATTTTCTGCCATTCCCCCCGCAATACCTAGTGTAAGTGGCTTTAAATTTGTATGTGGTAACCCTCTGATAGTTTGTTTTAATGAAATGTATTTTTATAACTTATTTTATGAATGAATTGGTATTTATATGCTTTTATGATTTGTTTTTCAAATTGAATAAAGTTACCATTGATTGATTGATTTACTGTATTGAGTGTCCATGTGGGCTCCTGTATATAGGAAAGACCTAGAGGAAAATTGAAATCAGGATTGGAAAGCATAAAAGTATGATTCGCACAAAGAACACCAATTCCAATCTGGTTGTACACTGGTTAAAACAAGACCATAATATCTTGCAAGTTAGATTTTTAGTGTTAGAGAAAGTGCAACCTAAGGAAGGCACCGATTCAAGTCAGCTATTATCCCAGAGAGAAGTAATGTGGATAAAAACATTTAATACCATGGAACCATATGGGCTGAACGACAAATTAGACCTTAGTTGCGTTCTATAAAATGATGACACGTTTAGCATGAGTCCTTTTCTCTCACATCAGTGACTTATGACTTTCTCAGATTATTTCAGATAGATTTTCACACAACCACTTTGGCTTCATTTAGTCAGACTATTTCAGGCATATTTCCATATTTCAGCCTGAGGTTACAGGTTCCACTAGCAACATACAGCCAAATAACTTATGTTATAGAATCCCCTGACAATTGTGTTTTGAGTAGCAGCAATTATGATACGACTATTTCTTCATTGATTGAATGAGTTTATTACCAACTTCAATGTTTTATGTTGCAAATGAAATTCGATTGAAACACTACCTGAATATTGTTGTTTTATTTGCTCTATGTATGAACATTTTTAATTAGTTGTGTATAAACTCTGCAAAGTCAGTATAACATCGAACTGCAGTGCACACGGTTTCTTTCAGGCTAGTGTGCTTGATCTATTTTACAAATTCATGCTTTCAGCTTTGCCACTTGTTCTCATAACAATTTGTGTTTTATCGTGCCACCCTTGGCGTTTCTAAATCCATTCTGGCCCCAGTAGTGAAGATATTCATCATAAGATTGCACACAGTAGAACTATTCGCACACAATCATTGTGGGGAATTCCCGATCCGTATACTGGATACTGTAGTGCCAATATCAGGGCTTTCAGTTCTGCCAGCTGCGTGGTACAATCTCCTAGAGATTGCCTAGTGGTATTGCTTGGGTGGAACTTACCATCCCGCATCCGACCTTTTACTATAGCGCATGCAGCGCTATACTGCTGTTTACTTCCTATGGGAGGTTGCGCAGAACCATCAGTATAAATTATGTATTCATACTGATATAGAGGCAATATTTAATTTGGGAGAGGGTATTCTTGTTCATACTGCAGGAATGCTTGTGTTCTAAGTCTTGGATCATATCTGTATTCTACATCTGTTGCAGTGAGAGAATTAGCTCATTGTATCCATCGTGAATGCAGTGCCTTCGCATTTGGAATGCTGGCTTTAGTTACCGCTTCTAAAGTCGGCATCAGAGTTACAACAATGATGTGTTTCCCCTCTGCTAGTGCTCTTTCTCTCATTACAGCAGTTGTACAGCCGTGAGAATTTTTTCCGTTGCTGCAAATCGATTTTCATCATTTGTGTACAGATGAGATTTGTATGCGATAGGGACTGTCTCACCTTAATTGAACGTGATATAAGTGACCCTGATAACCTGGGGACGACCAGTATTACCAGGTTGTGGACGTTTACTTGTGCCTGCAAGTGTTTTTAAGCTATCATGTCAGCTTGAACTGAACCTAGAGTGTCAGTATGTGTTTGAGTCCACTTGTTTGCTGTGAAGTCTGGTCTGATTAAGTCATAGAAAGGTTTTACTCTTTCTGCATAGTCTTGAATGTATGTTCTGCCCAAATTTAGAAATCCTAATATGGATTGTAAACCTTTCATAGTTTTAGGAGGCTGGATCAGCACACATTTTTCTAGAAAATTTGCGGCCAGGCTTTTGCCTTCATTTGACAGCTCATATCCCAAAAATAGGACACTGAGATGGTCAATCTTTGATTTTTTAAAGTAAAATTTGTAGCCCAAATTGGCAAAACCAACAGTTATGTTGCTCACCCTGCACAAGGGATCAAGTAATTCATCATCTGTCAGATAAATATCATCTACATAGGACACTGCCTCTTCATCGTAACTTTATAATAGCTCTGATACCCTTGCTGAAAATAGCCTGGGGCTGTTCTTATAGCCTTAGGGCAGGTGACAAAACTGACGCTATGTGCCGAGGGCAGAAAATACTGTCAAATATCGGCTTTCAGGAGCTATATTTTGGCATAAGAATCCATTCGAGATATCTAGTGTTGTTTTGTATTTTTTCCACACGATGTTATTAATTAATGCGGTGCTGTGTGCGTTCTGAACTGCAAATGTTTTTGTGCATGTGTTCAAATGTCTGTAATCTAAAACCAAACAATATATGTTGTCAGGTTTCATTAAGGGAAATAAAGGGTTGTTCATAGACAAGGTGCAAGTTTCAATCACACCTTGGTATTCAAATTGGTCTAAGATTTCTTTGACCTGTTTTTTTGCTTAATTTGTAATAGGATTCTGTCTCTGTGGAGCTGGAGTAGTTTTTAATGGGATCTCATATTTTTTTGACTCCGTGTCCCACCCTACATGGTTGCGCCCAGTCCCGCGCATATGAGTGTTTTAAGGAAACAGGAACGAGGTCAGAAAAAGCTGGCAAAATGACGCGTTCCCCCTTTGGGCAATCCATCATAAATTCAGGCGGCCAATCTTTTTCTGCTAACAGGATATCATATCAAAATGCCAAATTTTCCCATAAAAGACCTTTGATTTTTCTTGAGACGTCCCCCTCTATTTGGAGATTAATTTCATGCAGTCTATGTGGGACACTCACTCGTGTATCTAGGGTTTCCACCGTGATATATTCATTCAATTCTGCTGTCACCAGAAATTCCTTCCGGTTCTGGCAAGCAATTGTTTCTTCCGCCGCGCTATCTACCCTCGTCAGAGCCCGTTCCCCGTTCAGAAGCTGAGTCCTCAGTAGACTGGGTATTTCTAATTTATAACCCAGCTACTTTCTTATTTTTGAATTGAGTCTTTGTTTTAGGTTGCTCTTACTGTTTGATAATTAAATTTGAAGTGCGATGCGTCTCCCTTTTTTCCTTTGGTCGATCTTCAATTTTTTTTCTGACCGTCCTTGCCTCTCCGAGCTTTTTGATGAACCCTAAAAGGAACAAAAGGAGTGTATCAGTATCCTGATACCTGTCAGGTTTCCTAATGTAATCATGAGTCTTAAAGTTGTACCTGTTTTCAGAGGAATTCCGTTTCGGAGATCCACCCCTTGATCGTGAAGTGTTTCTGTTTTTATTATTTTTAGGTTGACTATTATCCCATTTCTTTTTAGAAGAAGTGGGTGCTTGCTTTGAGTTCTCTTTTTCAGAACTTCTCACCACTAGTGGTTTCGCGAGTTTGGCTCCCAAACTATGTCTGCCTAAAGAAGCATAGATGCCGTCGATAATATTTGGTAATGCCCGCTCCTGATTTGCAGGAGTTGTTTCCCTTAGGCACTGGCGTATAGCCACCGCTGCTGCTTCCCCCTTTATGTTGCTTAGCATAATTGCCAAGACTTGGTCAAAATTACCTAACAGTTTCATCCCTAAGTCCAGGGCTGGTCCTGCCTCAGTACTCATTCTGTATCTGTTTTAATACTTCAGGAATAACTGATATGGTTGGGGTACCGTGTATTCTAATGTATACTGCAGCAAAGATTGTTCCCCATGTGGTACAATCCTCAATTGAGGGAACCATTCCCATTGGCAAGCAAATTGTTAACATTCAGTGTTTTTCCTGCGGGCCCGTACGGGGAAATACTGATTCCAACTGTGTTATTTTTTTAGCAATCCACAATGGTTCTTGATGGGAACACACCCATTATTGCTTTTAGTGTTTGTTGACTAATTATTGGTGTCGGCTGAGTCTGGAGGATCCCAGGTGGAGCAGCTCTCGCAGGTTGTAATGTGAGTGTTCGCATGACGAACTGGACAATATGTCTTATAGCCTGACTACTTCTTTGTAAAGTATACGCATTTCCCCTACTGGGAGAGTGCCTATCTCAGGATGTGGAGTGTAAGCCGCTAAGACTGGCCACGTCGCTCCTCCTATGCTGAGCGGATTGAGTCTTACGACTGAAGTTGTGTATTTTAGGGCGCCTTTAAACCAGTTTTTATGTTGCTGGTAAATTAACAGAACTTCAATGTCCTTGAGTACTCAATCACGAAGGTAACATGTCCATCTGTTGCAGGCAACCCATGTTCTAATAACTTTAGTGTTACCACCTGTTGGCAGTTTTCTGAAATGTTCAGAGCATTTGCAAATTCGTCTCCATCCTTGCCTCCACTGCTATTTGCGGTTTCAGTCATTTTGAAAGGAGAAGAAGGTACGTTTTTAAGAGATAGGGTTTGGCATGAAAGGGAACTTTTAGTCCGTACAAGCTTGTCTAAAACCTTCAGCCAATACACAGGGTGTGCCTGCTCAGCTGAGGCGAATAAACCTTCCCACTTCAGACGTCTCTGAAAAATGTGAGTAGGATTGTCTGAGAAAGCACGACTGAACTACTCAGATTTTACTGTTAATATAAGAACCGAACTAACGTTGGCAACGCCATGTCATGTAGGGGCATATTAACAAGGGCTGACGATAAATATCGCAGAGCGCACTTAGCGTTTGCATATTTATCGCCGGCTATCTCTGGAATTTATCGGCCGGTTAGCGCGATATCAACAACGCGCATCGCCAAGGCGATTCAAATTCCAGAGAAATTGTGGATATCGCCGGTTTCCATGGTGGAAAACGGCGATATCCTAGATGATAGGGCCTGTGGTCTTAGCTACAGAATCCACCCCCATGTTAAGTATGCCTTAGTCAGGAATTTAACAGACGTTAAATTCCTGCGTTAAGTCATACTTAACGCGATTTAAAAAATCGCTACCCTTCCTTGTTAATATCGCAAAGCTGCCTTCGCAATATTTTCCCTGGTTGGTTTCACAGCCACGCCTACTTTGCATCTCATTAGCGATGCAAAGTTAGGCGTGCTGGAAACGGGCGCTAAGTCAGCAAAACACACAATAGCATGTCTTTGCTGATAAGGCGATGAAATTATCGCCGCTTTTCGCCCGAAAACGGACGCAAAAGCGGCGATAATTTCATAGCGCCGCCTTGATAATATGCCCCGTAGTTCTTAGGACACCCTAGGACCTGCGTGTTTAGGATGACCTAAACTGAGGGCTTGGTGTGCAGACAGACTTTGGACACTCCCACAGGATGAGTGAGCCGTTAGACCAGCTGGCTCTTCAGTGACACTATCACCCCTCTGTATTCTACAGTGCGGTAGGTAGTTTCTGGCAACCACTGAACATGACAACCCCGATTGCTCATGTATCGTGGAAACACAAAGAATGACAATTGGAAAAGGTTTCAATAATTATTTATTGGTCAAGCGTCAGTCTAGTATGAAACATGTTAGCTGCGACAATCAAAAGACAGGAGCAGACAAATGTAATCGCTAGTACCAATATCCTAAAAAGTAGATACATTTCTACCATAGTGATAATAAGATGAATAAAAGCATATTACATAAAACAATAGCATTGGCATACTCCTACGATGCGTAGCCTACCTAACCGTGCATAGCCTAGATGTGTAGGTGAAGCATGTATGTGTAAGTGCTAGGATATGTCCTAGTAGAATCTAATGGAACCTAGTGGAGCCAAGAATTCCCCAGGGAAGTGCTAAAATCTCACCTGATGGTTCTGAATGAAGGACCCCGTCTCTGCATCGAGGATGGCACTCCACAGAGTCTTGGTCCAGCCTGGAAGGAATTCTTCCTCTGCTTGTCGAAGGATCAGCCTACAGAGACTCGGTCCAGCCTGGAAGGAATTCTTCCTCTGCCTTGGTAAGAGGGAGTGAGAGTCTTTTATAATAAAGTGGAACCTCCGTGGTTTTTCTAAAATCAATATGTTTTGAAAACATTTGCTAATCCCCTGCTAATCCTTTTCTAAACAAACATGAGCATAAGCAGCTGGCTGTTGGTCATGAATGAAAAGTGGTGACCCTTGTACAGAATAAACCTACCGTGCCTGAGGACATGTTTTGTGTACGTCAGGTACAGGGATTAAGATTTGGTACCAAGAGCCTGATGTCGGAGAGACAGAAGTAAGCTACTGGGTAAAAGGTCACCTATGTAATACCGTTATGTCGTGTGGATGGGACGCAGTGTATGTAATCGGTATGTACTTGATGGAACTAACCTAAGAGACATGACAAGGGCATACAAATTTAACATAAAACACCCATAACTGAAGGCCAGTACTCCTTCCACAGACCTCAATAATATTTATTTCACAGTCCCACAATTGAAACATTTCCAATGTTAATTATTTATTGCAAATTATTGTTGTTACTAATTTATCTTAAACAGCTAACAACCGCTGACAAAGCTAAGAGTACTGGCAGGTTCTGGGGGTATGTTGTGTTATATATCTGGATGCATTAAGATCTCAAATAGAAATCAAAATACTGGTTGATTGGTACACTATGGCAATCACAGAAATGTATTTCACATGTTTGCTTTTAGAGAGCCTCCACTTTTTTCATCCGACTTTAAGACCTGTCCGCACATATTTCTATATGACTGATTACAGGCAGCAGCTTCGGGTGTTTCCTGAAGCTTGGTTAGAGCATTTTCTTCCAAATTCAATGCCACATGCAGTGCCAGACACTTGGCAAGCACACACTTTAAAGGGCCTCAAGTTGTCGTGCGGTATCATTTGCACATTATAGTAACTGTTGAACATATTATTGCAGTAAGATATGGGCAAGTTTTTAATGCGTTTAATATTTCAAGACTATGCGTTCTCACTGCTTCATAAACCTTGGTTTCGTACTAAATTAATTTGCTTTAAAATGCATCGTTTGTCAAATATTTCTCGGGAGGAGCCACCTACCCTGGACCCCACAGGTTTTCCAAAAGCTTGCTGGCTACATAAAAGTCATACCCAACTTTTACGCCACACCACTTCCAAATGTCACCAGCCACCACTGTCAATTTGATTTGTAAAAATTGAGGTGGTTTTCATAAGATTATACCAGTAGACAAGAGAGACACTTTTCGGATCTTTAATATGGTGAACGTAGCCAACACCAGTGCAAAAATGTAAGAGTGCAGTGAAATGCTCCTATCCTGCGTTGTTCGGATAGTCAAAATCGTCTTTAATTACCCATGAGGCACCCTTAAATAAGTCAAATAAATGATGATGGCATACTGAGTTAATCTAAGAGAAAACAATGTGCAGATGGTGAACGTGTACTTCCAGGAATGCAACCGGCTTCAATTGCGACGCAGGGTGCCCTAGAAGTTGTCTGCTTCCGCTGCCATCACGCGCACACACACACGTGTGTCGCATTCTGGGACGAGTGCATGTGTGACAGAAGTGCTCGGTGGAATTCGATATGGACCGTGCGCCTGCTCCTGCTGCCTTTGGCTAAACCGCGACTTTCCTTAAGGCCCCAAATTGCCCTTACCAGCGTCGCAAAACTCCAAATACCAGACAGAAGTGTAGCAGGACCAAAACACCAACAGGAGCGCCCATAGTTCACAAAACCGGTCAGCGGAGATAGGTGCAGCACAACTGACTGCCACTCATTGGGTCTGTGGGTCCTCGACATTGTTCAAATTGTCGCCAATATGTGAGGCTGAATTCTTTTGAGTTAAACATGGAAAGCAGGTGAGTGAATTAGTAAAGATTTCTTTCCTTCTTGCAAGGATCCACAAAGGAGAGACATCTATCCACTCGATTCAATCTTTGCAATTCCCAAACTGCAGAACACGTGTTCGCCATTCCGCATGAGATTAAAAACCAACTAGGCCTGGGCTAAATTTCCGTTCCGCTCGCGGAAATTGCGATAATTTGACATTTTCGCGTTCCGCGGAGAGCGCGAAAATGTCAAAAATTCCGCATTCCGCAGATTAGTGATAATTTGTTTCTTGCTCGCGCTGTAAAATAATACATTCTCGCGCGCGCGCGATCGCCTTACCTGAATCCCCGCGTTCGCCGACAAGTTTTCCCGATTCGGTCGCGTTCTCCACGAGATGTTGGATTGTTGGTAGCCATTTGCGCTGTCTCGCGACAGTTCGCGCCCGCAGTAATGTCATTGGTTGCGCGATCACGTCTTTCTTCTCGCAATCATGCACCGCGAGAAGAGTGAAAACAAGATGGCTGCGCCCGCGAGCAACCGCATGGGTAAGTTGGCGAGCCGCGACCACGCAGAAAATACCGTGAACGGGCGGGAAAAAAACGTCCGCATCTTCGTGATATTTCCGCGTGTTTGCGGAGATTTTTAAAATTTTCACGATAATTTGCGAAAATCACTTTCGCAAATTCTGCCCACCCCTAATAACAACCTGAGGAGTTTCATCTTGCCACACTGATAAAGAACAGCAAGGTGCATATCTTAATGGGAGGCCCGGCTTCAGGCCCGATTTGTCGCTTATATGTCTAGCCAGGCCTAATTCAGGGCCCTCCTTTATCTCTTCTTAGTCTTACAAGTCCCAGGAAAACGCACTGTTTTCCAAATCTCTTTCTAAATGTTATCACTTTCAAAAGGTGTCTTTTTTTCTATGTAAATGTCCCTTTGATGGGAAGAGGAGGTTTCTAAGGTGGAAGTATCAGGCAAGTGACACTACTCGGGCTCCCTCTGTGCGAGCCTTCAGGGAGAATCCCTCTTCATTACTACCTCCACCTGACCCCGGACTCTGCAGCGGACTCCCTTACAGGCTTGATTATCCACTTTTCTACCACCCCTCTCCAGTGCATCTTATCTCACAGCTGACCTTGGGCCACAGCCCCATATCAGCCACCATGCGGTTCCACTTTCATTATTCCTGGTAAAAAACAGTAGTAAAATCACCTTCAAACTTGAAACATTGAATATAGCAGTAAATGTAATTAGCATGCACTTTAAAGTATGCTCCACAGTTGTCCTAATCACCCAACTGTTAATTAAATAAACAAACACAGAAAGGCCGTGACAGGGCCGGCTTTAGTGCTGGTGCGAAAGTCTCTTTTAGCGCCCCATCAATGACCTCTTTATCCATAGATATCTTTACTACCACCCTTCAACAGTGCCCTTCATGTCTCCGTAGCCCCTCCCCCTCACAACCTCATCCTCAGACTTCCTCACTGCCACCTTCAACCAGTGTCCCTCATCGCTCCACATGACCTCCTCCTCGGCTTCCCTCACTCCCACCCTCCAATAGTGCCCCTCATCCCTCTGTAGCTCCTCCCCCCCACTCCATGACCTCCTCCTCGGCGTCCCTCACTACCACCCTCCACTAGTGGCCCTCATCTCTCTGTAGTTCCCCCCACCCCATGACCTCCTCCTCGGCTTCCCCCACTGCCACCCTCCACTAGGTCAGGAACTGCTACCTGCCACAACTATTTTGCATTGCCTAAATCTGTTTTAATTTTGTCTTAATCTTCACTTGTGGGGCTAAGGAGCTGTGTGTTATGCTCCTGGGGGGTATTTTAGCTTTTTAAAACTTGTTATTGCGCCAATCAGTTGTTTACTTACTTCCGCGTACTTGCACTCGCCACCTTCACGCTCCCAATACGAAGGGTAGCGTCATAGCTGTTGTTGCTGTCTGCGCACGCGCCACGCACCTCCGCTATTTCAAGAACGATGTCGCGGCCGCGCAGCGGACGCGCGCAGCGGGCGCGCCGCTGGCGCGCCGAAGGCGCGCCTAAGGCAAGCCCGTCAGCGCCCGTCCGCGGCCGGCCGGGGCCTGTTACTCTGCCCAACTTATATCCTACTCTCCTAGGGACTTAATCTCCCTACACATATCCCGGCCGCTGGCCGCTACTAGTCAGTTAAAACTTAAACAACTTGGCATTCTACAAGCCCGCAGGACTTTCCCTGAGTCCCGGACCCTCCCATCTTCCCTTGTTTCTGGACATATAGTTACTTCCCCTCCCTCCTTATCCCTGCCTGCTCAGGCTCCTGCCAACATGGAATTAGCAATTATATATCTTAACACTCGGTCGTTAGTCCGTCATCAACTTGACATATGCCACCTTCTGGACGTAGACCAACCAGATATCCTTCTTATAACTGAGACTTGGCTGAACGAGGATTCCTCCCCTGACATTTTGGCAGCCATTCCACCTGGGTATTATATTCTTCAAGCCAACCGCCCAGCTGGGAAACCGGGTGGCGGCGTTGCCGCCATTATTAAACTTCCCCTTAGGTTTACCTCCCTTTCCCTACCCGATATCCCTCAGGTCGACTATCTAGTTATTCGTTTTGAATCCTCGGTGTCTCCTCTTACCTGCGTCTTGGTATACCGCCCCCCCCAACCTATGCCAAATTTTTCTTTGCTCTTTGGCGACTTACTCTCCCAGCTTATTATCAACTATTCCAAACTTCTGGTTCTGGGAGATTTCAACTACTGGCCATCAGACGCCTCTGAATGCTCTTCCTCTCTGGCTTTTACCGACCTATTAACTGGGCTCAACGGCCTCCAACATATCCATATGGCTACTCACTCTAAGGGCCACACTCTTGATCAAGTGTGGACCTATAATCTAGGTATTAAGTCGCTCACAATTACACCTTGTCATTGGTCGGATCACTTTTTAATTTCTTTTTCCCTTTTGGTCCCTCCACCGCCTTCCCGCAGCCGAGGCCCTAGCCTCTTGGCTCGCAATTGGAATAAAGCAAACCTTGACTAATTTTTTACATCTCTAACATCCTCGGCTCTGCCCAGTTCCGGCTCCATAGACTCCCAAGAAGTCGCACTTGCTAAATGGCTGGAGTCCGCCAGCGATAAGGTTGCCCCCCTTAAGATAATTAGAACTAAACGTCCCCATGACGCACATCGATGGTTCTCGGACAGCCTCAAATCTCTAAAATTGGGACTCCGCCAAGCCGAGCGCCGTTGGCGCAGAAACTACGATCACTCAGAAAAGCTACAATTCCTAAAACTCTCCGGCGAATATAAACAGGCCATTTCAGCTGCAAAAAAGGCCTACTTTTCTACCAAAATTCTTAACTCTGCACAAAAATCAAAAGAAATTTTTGCTATTGTGGAGGAGCTCTCACATCCTGATAGGGTGACCCTCAAACCCCTCCCATCTCAGGCTCTCTGTGATTCCCTCAATCAATTTTTTATTGATAAAATCTGTAAAATCAAACACAGTATCCTCTCTGGATCCCCGGTGATGTTCCCTACTGATATCACTCCCTTTTCTAATCCCCACTCCCTTACTCAGTTTCCCCCTATACTAGAATGCGACTTTCTTTCCCTGCTTAACAAAGTCTCATCTGGCTCTCCCATCGATTGCTGCCCTCCTGCGATCCTCCGTGCTGCCTTTTCGGCTTGCCCCACCCCTCCACTAGCCCTCCTGAACAACTCTCTTCTGTTCGGTGAGGTGCCTAGTCAGTTTAAGAATGCTGAGGTGGTTCCTGTATTAAAAAAACCTAATGCCGACCCTACAGTTATGGGCAATTTTCGCCCTATTTCCCTTCTCCCTTACTTGAGTAAGGTACTTGAGACTCACGTGACTGGAGTCCTCACCTCTTTTATTGAAGAGTCTAACTTCTTAGACTCCCAGCAAGCCGGGTTTAGACCTGCTCACTCGACGGAAGCAGTTATACTCTCTGTCATGGAGGAACTCCGTAGAGGTGCCGACTCTAATATCAGTCAAGCCCTGATCCTCCTAGACCTTTCGGCGGCCTTTGACACGGTCGACCATACCATCTTGGCCGACCGTGTCAAAGAGGCAGGTATCAGTGGGACGGCCCTTAGTTGGGTCCGCTCCTTTCTGACGAACCGCCATCAATCTGTGCGGCTCTCCCAGTTTTCGGCTGACAAAATGCGGCTTACTTGCGGCGTTCCACAGGGCTCGTCTTTGTCACCACTTTTATTCAATTTGTATCTTACTCCTCTCATTCGCTCCCTTCGGGGAAGGAATGTCACTGCATTTATTTATGCAGATGACATTCAGCTTGTTTTCAACCTTGACTCATCTGACGAAGCGATTCAAGATTTCCAACTCACCCTCTGTCATATCAGTGATTGGATGGGTGCTCACCACCTCAAGCTTAACCCCGACAAGACTGAGCTTGTTCTTGTCGGAGGCCCATCCAACCCCTGGAACTCGACGTTTTGGCCCCCTTCTCTGGGTCCCTCTCCCTGCCCGGTTGACAAGGTGAAAAGTCTGGGAGTCTACATTTCCCACGATCTCTCTATGAAACACCAGGTCAGTGCCACTGTGTCTTCTTGCTTCTTCCAGCTTAGGAAGATTCGGAAAATAGCCCATTTTTTGACCACCGAGGCCCTCACCCTGGCACTACTGGCATTAGTCATTTCCCGAATTGACTATGCCAATGTTCTGTATGTAGGCATCCCACAGTATCAAATTAAAAGACTACAGCTGACACAGAATCAGGCTGCTCGCCTGATCTATCACTGCCCCAAACATTCTCACGTCCACCCTCTGCTCAAAGCCTTGCACTGGCTCCCTGTATCGGAGCGTTGCAAGTTTAAACTTGGCTGTCTGATTCATAAATCTTTGGCCGGTATTGGTCCTTCTTTTATTTCTTCTCTCTTGCATCCCTATGTTCCCTCTAGGCATCTTCGCTCCTCTCATCACGCGCTCCTCCAGACGCCTAGGTTTAGGCGCAAAAAACACGGTGTCCTCAGATTCTCCTTTCTAGCTCCCTCCTTCTGGAATTCACTCCCGTTGGATATCAGACTTTCTCCTTCTCACCCTCACTTTAGGTCCCTTCTCAAAACCCATCTCTTTCACTTTATTTATACATAAGCACTCTTCTTTCTTTTTCTGCCTCTTCTCAAGTAAGTGCTTAGCGCCAAGAAACCGTCCGGTGTAAGTTGCGCTCTATAAGAATTTTTTACATTACATTACATTACATTACATTACTAGTGTCCCTCATCCCTCTGTAGTTCCCCCCACCCCATGACGTCCTCCTCGGCTTCCCTCACTGCCACCCTCCACCAGTGCCCCTCATCTCTCTGTAGTTCCCCCCCACCCCATGACCTCCTTCTCGGATTTCCTCACTGCCACCCTCCAACAGTGCCCCTCATCTCTCCCTAGCCCCTCCTCCTCATGACCTCCTCCTTGGATTCCCTCATTGCCACCCTCCTCCTGTCCCCTCATCTCTCCGTAGCTCCCCCCTTCCACTCCATGACCAACTCCTTGGATTCCCTCATTGACACCCTCCATCAGTGCCCCCCATTGCTCCTTAGCCCCTCCCCCATGACCTCCTCTTTGGATTCCCTCACTACCATCCTCGACCAGTGCCCCTCATCGCTCCGTAGCCCCTCCCTCAATTACCTCCTCCTCGGATGCCCTCTCTGCCACCCTCCACCAGCGGCCAGCCTCTCTCCGTAGCCCCTCCCCCAATGACCTCCTTATATGATTCCCTTACTGCCACCCTCCACCAGTGCCCCTCATCGCTCCGTAGCCCCTCTCCGTATGACCTCCTCCTCGGATACCATCTCTGCCATCCTCCACCAGTGCCCGTCATCTCTCCGTTGCCCCTCTCTCATATGCATTTCATTTGTTGTATAGGGCTCATTGTTGTATAGTGCTACTCATATCAGTGTAGGGCGTCACAGTACTTTACACCACGCACACATTATACAGAGACAATAAATCAGTCTACGGGGAATGTCACATAAGCCAATGAGGATTACAAGGTCTAGAAATCACATGTCATCCATACTGGTTCGCAATATATTTGACGAGGGTTTGGTCTGGAGAAGCCCTAACTCAGGATTTAAAGAGTTCTTCAGTGGTTGGGGGTTGGCTGATAAAAATGGATAACTGCCCAAACAAACTCTTTTTAGCAACATTAGAATAATGAAAGACTGGAGGAGTTCTAACTATATCACAACACAAGAAAGCAAAGTTTGTATGCAGCTCTTTAATGACAGTTCATAGGTCACTGTCCTATGTTAGGATAGTACATTCTGAACTGCAAGTAGCACAAGGTTCTCTGTGACAAAGGCAGTAACCCACTGAGCTTTCCACATATAACTCAGTTTATCTGCATTTAAAAACTATCAACAGACAAATGATTGCTCTCCAACAGGATCATAAATCACCAGTTATCTGTAGATTTCTTATTGTTGATGTACATCGGTGTCAGATTCACTGTGAGGGCCAAGGCTCATGTTTGGGTGGGCCAGGCTCATGTTTGGGTGGGACAGGCCCACCTGGCCCACGCTCTAGAACCGGGCCTGCCTAATGGACAACATGGCAAGCAAGTGGGGACGGTCTTCAACTCACTATCAGAACGGGCACAGTCCCTATGCAAGTGGGCACTAGCTGGGGACATACATCTTGTTGCAAACCGTATCACAGCATTAGAAAACACTCATTTAGTCGAGCTAAGCAGAAGAAAAAATGGCACCCACAATTGGGAGTTAAATAGTAGATTGCTAAATTCCTACAGTGGGGAGTCCCTCTGGCAGACCTTTTTGCAACAGCTGGAAATAAAAAAAGCTCTTCCTTCACATCCACACATTGTCATCCTCAGTCAGTGGGGAATATGCTGATAATAAGATTGCATGGGGTAATATATATACACTTGTCCCCCAGTACCTCTGATCCCACAGGTACTCCACAAGTTCGGGACATCCAACATGACAATAAACCTAATAGCAAGAGTGGTGGCCATGTCAAGCATGGCTCTCTTGCCTAGTACAGAAAGTACAGGGTGCATGCATGAAGATAGCCTTACACAAGAGCACTTTCACAATGCAGGGGCTAAGGTTTTCACCCGAACTCGGGTGAACTACAACTAATGGCTTGGCTATTGAAATATGAGAATTTAGTCATCTACAGCTGCCCACTCAATATCATTTAGGAAGGTACATAGACCATCCAGAAGACAGTTGGATGCTATTAAAAGAGGTATCTAGTGTGGTACCACAGTAACGATTTCCATCTTAACATCATATGAGACTAATACTAAGATGCTGCACACACCTGGTGTATTGCACTTTGTCTTATGTATCATTATGGGTAGGTACACTGACCAAAGATTACAGCTTTTATGAAGGGAGCCCACACAAGACATTTATTTGCCATCCTTGTTGTGAGAAACTGGGTTGTTGGTTGAGTGGGGTGAAACTCTACTGAAGCAACAGCAGCAATCCTTGTCAGGGTGAACCACAAAAAGTCACTAAATTAACTCATACTTAACCCCCTGGTAGCTTGGTACAAAAAATGTCAGGTTTAACTTGGAGGCAATGTGTAAAGTATTTATGCAGCATGTAAACAGTAATAAAGTGGAAACACAACACAAGAAAAATCCCACACTCATTTAGAAATATAAAGTACATTTTAATAAATTATTTGACACCAAAATGACAAAATCCCAATCAGTAGAACTGGAGTTATGAATTTTTAATGTTTAAATGGAAAAATAGCGCATAAAAGATCAAAGTGCCAACGGCGGACATCTGGTTGTGCGAAACTGGGGCAAAATTCAAACTTATGGCTGACTGCGATGGAGCGCAGTTCGGGTACATGATGTGGACTGTGCCTGGTCTCTGCTTACCTTCCGGCTTAAAATCCCAGCCCTGGCCCCATTCTATCTGCAGGCACAATAGGCTAGTGCGAAAGTCTTTGTGTGTGAGCTGAGGCAGTGTCTTTGAAGCACAATTTTGGACTGTGCAGATCTCCAACCCAACCCCCTATCCAGCCAACACCCAGTCTCTCTATTGTCTGGCTACCTGGGCGGAATCCACAAAGACCAACTGCCAACTACACCTAGTCATGTGACAAAGGAAACAGGCTGCAGGCACCAAATGGTTAGGACAAGAAAAGTTCATTTTGATAAAAGTGGCATTTTCAGAATTATGACTTAAAAACTGAGCTTACCATTAAATAAGATTTTAATTACAATTCCCTAGCAACCAAACATGATATCTCTACCTGCTGCCAAACAAAAGTTACCACTTCTCAAATGTAATAAGGGACACCAATGTTTATGAGGTAGGCCTTGCAGTAGCGAAAAATGAATTTGTGAGCTTTCCACTACCAGGACATGTAAAACTTAAAAGTACATGTCCAACTTTTTAAGGACAATTCACCCTGCCCTATGGGCTGTTTAGGGCCTTCCTTTAGGGTGATGTATATGCATTAAAAATAGTGTTTTAGGCTGGGCAAAGGGGTTATTTTGCCAAGTAAAATTGGCATTGTAAAACTGCACACGAGCTGCAATGGCAGGCCTGAAATATGTTTTTAAAGGTTACTTAAGTGAGTGGCACAATATGTGCTGCAGTCCCACTAGTAGCATTTAATTTACAGGCCCTGGGTACATGTACTACCACTATACTAGGGACTTATAAGTAAATCAAATGTGCCAATTGGGTCTAAACCAATTTTACTATGTAGGAGAGAGAAAAAACACTTCAGCACTGGTTTGTAGAAGTTGAATGCTGAGAGTCCTATGACCAACAAAAACAAATTCAGCAAAACAGGAGTAAAGGCAAAAAAGTTTGGGGTTGACCCTGCAGAGAGGGCCAAGTCAGACACTTGTCATCAAATGTTGTATAGAAGGGGCGATGAGACTCCTAATTTGGTGCACTCTTCCTGCATGACAGTAGAATTTAAACCTAGTACTGGGGGGTCCTTATGAAAACACCTTTTCAGCCTATGAATAAGACTTCCCTTATATTTCTAAAATTGAAGACAGTCTTTTTAACCACTACCACATCTCTGTATGAGTTAGCAATTGGCAAGCATTCACAGCACAAGAACCATACTTAACTATATACAGAGGCAATGTTATGAGAACTTACTCTAGTTCTTACCTAAAGTAGTTTCATCATTTTGCATCAACCAAACCATTACTCTCCCACTTTTTTGCCAGAAGTCTAGTAAAACAGCAAAGAGGTCTTTGCACACCCTATATGTCAGAAGCATAGTGATGTACTATATACAGGAGACTCAAAACAGAAACTCGAATCAATTTTTTGTGAGATACTCACTTTGGGCCTTAAGCGCTGCGGTTACTAAAAACACTGTTGCCAGGTTTATAGGTCGAACAATAAATATTGCTATTTGACAGCCAGGAGGACACTTGAAGCAAGACCCAAGTCTCCTGTCAATTAATTATCTGTGCCAGGTCAGCCACAAGCCCTAAATACACTACCCTGCTATGCAGATCAGGGTCTTCTGTCAGCTCTGATCTTTGGGGAGCTGCCAGCAGTACTAGATACCATAGACCATCAGATTCTGCTATCGAGGCTGAATTACTCAGTGTCACAAATGTCACTCTGAAATGGTTTGATAATTTCTTGAAGGACAGGACCCATCGGGTCACTATGTCTTCATTGAATTCTTCAAAAGAAACCATGGCTTCTGATGTCCCTCAGTGCTCGATTCCCTGTTATTTAACCTATATTACATGTTCTCTCTGGACCAGCATATTCATGCTTTCTGTTACACTTCTTTTTTATGTATGCAGACAAATACTCAAACTGGGCCAGATTTATCAAATGTTTAGGCAGAGTAACGTAGCAAGACACCTTGCTGGGCTGCACTGTGTGGAAGGGAGAGGTCAGGAATGCACACTCACGCACAATGTGCTGCCATGCACCAACGCAGGCACCCTTGCATCGTAGTGCAAAAGTGCCTTAGTTGTACACAGGATTGTTTTTGTGCACAAAGGGGCACCTTCCTGCACGAAAACAATCCTCTGAGGCTTTTTCCTCTTTCTATGTGTGCCGCAGAATGCAGCCCACATAGAAAGAAAAAAACATGAGGAGACGTAATCCGATTTCTTCTCTTTACGCCTCTCCTAGGAAGGCATAGAATTTTGACACATTCCCCGGGCTACCACTCATGATAAATCTTTGAATACGCCAAAATCCATGGATGAATGTGTGTGAACACCCACCCATCACCCATGGAACGCTTCCCTGGTGCAGAGTAAAGCAATGCAGTGATGTGCGATGCCTTGCATTAGTCCAGGTTTACGAAGACTGCAGGGCCACGCAAGGTGACCGTGCGTGGCTTGGTAAATCTGACTTTAGTATTGCGTTGCCCTGGCATTACCTTGCGTGATGCAAAGGCAACGCAACACTATGACTAAGACGAAACTGTGTCTAAAGTTACACGCAATGTAGATTTGAGGGTCTCCAACCTGAACGATTCTTTCCATAATGGAGAAGTAGATGTGTTTTAACAAACTGCACATGAATGGGGACAAGGCCAGAATACTGCTGCTTTTTATATCTTCCCTCGTTTTGGGGGCTTCCTTCCTGGACTCAATGTTTAAGGTTTTAAACCTACACTTCCAGAGCCTAGCAGCAGCAACAGAGAGGGCTCTGCCCCCCCATCTGGCTCTCCCTAAACCTGGGGACTGCCAGCAGATTTTTACTGGCTGATCTTAACTGTTTGGTGGGAACATAACGTTGAAAAAGCCCTTTAATACCTTCCGAACCTAGATTATAAAAGGCCTTATGAGTAAGACAGAGAGCCTTGAACAGAATTCTTCGGATTAAAGAGAGAGAGTGCAGCTTGCTTACAGAAGCTGAGACTGAGTGGTATTTGGGAAGATCCATTACCAGCCTGGCTGCTGCATTCCGCACCAGCTGCAGACAACGAACAAGGCCCTTGTTAATACCCAAATAGAGGGCATTACAGTAGTCCAATCAGGACAACACTAAGGCGATTACCTGCTTTCGAGAGGCGAAAAAGAGGAATTGGGAGATTTTCCTAAGGATCCTAATAGTGCCAAAGCAAGTGGACACCGTTTTATTAATCTAAGGGCTCAGAGAGAGAGAGTTGTCCACTATGACACCTAGGGGTATAGTCACAAGAACGTGTGATAACTACCGCAAGAGTAGCGTAATTCAAATTCCAATATCGCAGCCCATCGCGGGAAAATAACCCTGTGTCAACATGGAATTCACAACAAGGCGGTACCATCCATGCGATAGTCCATCGACACCCCGGACAATGTCCGCGATACAACCACCACCACGGAGATAAAACCACAAAACACACCACCGAAAAACACGAGATGGGCCAAAGCGCAATGAGGAAATTAGCGATAAGCAGTGCCAGGCCTGCAACACACACCTGGCAAGCCAAAAAAATCACCATAAAAGTAGAAAAAACACCCACACCCAAACTGACCTACACCCAAGCACCATGGAGGCATCCGGGGCAGGCGCAGAGGACGAGCTCAACCCCACAAGCACCCCGGATGATCAGCCCGGAACATCGGGGACAGGGAAGGACAAGGACAAGAAGATGAGGAAGACGAAGTTCAGTCCGCAGGCGAACAGGATCATAGTCACGGAGGTGATGGAACACCATCAACAACTCTTCGTCACCTCCAACGTGTCATTGGACACCAAAACTGGAATATGGCGGGACATCGTCAGCAAGGTGAATGCCGTCGGAGAGCACAAGCGGACAATGAACGAGGTTAAGAGGTGATGGAATGACATCAAGCGGAAGACCAAGGAGAAACTCTCTGCCAACCAGAAGGTAGCAACGCAGAGCGGAGGTGGGGGCCCAGCGCCACAGCTCATGCTGGATGACATGGAGGAGCTGGTGTAGACAGTCATCAGTGTGGATACTGTGGCCGGAGTCGGGGGACCGGACACTGCTCGACAGGACACAACACAACCGCAACAGGGTGAGTGACCACCAGGTACTGGGGGGACGGGTGGAGATGGGCACGATGGCACACATGCACAATCAAGCACGGCACAGTACACACCCACAATGACCCTGGCACCTCACCCAGACCCACAGACTGTCACAATGTACAATGCCATGCTGTCTGAATGTCAACCTGTACCATGCGGCTACATACATGTGGACACATTGTAATACACCATCTCCCCTTCACATCGCAGGGGCATCGTCAACACCTCCTGCAGAGCAGTCCCAGCCACTCTTCACTGATGACGAGGAGGACAACACCAGCATCGACGCACAAGCCCTCCTAGACATCATTGACCTCATCCGCGACTCACCTCCAGGATCAGGGCAACCCAGCTACATCGAGGAGACCCCACCCACCACCCAAACCACCCAGCAGGAGGCACCTACAGCCCGGCACCCTCCCAAGTCCCCCAGGAACAACAAATGGCCTTCCAACGCCGTGTGCTGGAGGGCCAGAGGGAGACGGCTGAGCAGGTGCGGGTGGGGTTTGAACTCATGGCTGCCAAACTGGACGCTATCCTTGGGTGTCTATGTCTGCCCCATGGTCTCCAACGAGCCCTGACTGACATCGCTGGAGTCATGACGTGGAGAGTAGAAGAGCTGTCCGCTCAGAGTGGCTCCAGCGATACCAGCCGTGAGCTGGCACACATGTGGAGGTTCATGGAGGATATGGTGCGTATGGAGGCAGAAAGGATGGCAGCCACCGCTGCACATCATCGAAATGTAGCTGGGATCTATCATGCCCTGCAGACCTCCATCATGGCATTGCCGCCACAAGGCATGGCGCTTATGAATGCTGCAGCCCCCACACATCCACATCCCCACCCCCTCTTGTGTCAGTGCCTCCCAGTGCGGCAGGCGTATCCACTCATTCACCTGATGTGTCAGTGGCACACAGTGCTGCCGACAATCCCCCTTCGGCCCCTGATGTGTCAGTGGCACACAGTGCCGCACCCGGTACTGCAACACCCACAGGTGGGGCAGAGCACACATCCGGGGACAGAGCCGTGGATGGGTTTGTGATCAGGAGGCACTAGCATTAATTTCTGCCACCTGGCCTGTTTTTGCTTGGTGCCGCACATGGCCTCATGACCTTCCACTGACCCCCGATACACTCCGATGCACTCACCTTGGACAGCGACATGGACTGCCACATCTTGTTCCATGGCGGACAGACTGCAGACTGTACCCTTCCTCTTTCACAGTACATGTCATCCCCGGATGGATTTTGGCTCGACCTCCACGGGCCCATATTGTGTAGTGTGCTCGGCATTGCCCTGTACCGCTCCAGCTGCATAACTGCACTGGATGTGCAAATAAACATCAGGTGACGCACTGCTGTGTCATGTCTTACATCATTCAGGTATGGGTGTGTGGATGAATGTGGGGACAGTGCCTTCCCTTGCGTCAATGATGTTCATCCTGTGGGATGCGAGTCAGAGGGTGCGACATTGCATTTTGTGTACCTGGTCCCGTGAACACTACAACAGGGACACACGCATCAGTCACTTCCTTGTCCGTACATGGACTGGACCACGCCCCGAGCCCATGAGTCATTGTGGCAAGCCCTGCGTTGGTCCGGCGTATGGAAGGCCAGACCACTCCGATGACGCACCGAGGGGGGGCAATCATTGCTACCCATCGCAGGTGTACTCACTGGTGGTGTGCAGGTCACTGGTCTAGTCGTCAGCATGTCACAGCCACTCCCTGAGGGCAGGTGTGCACACACACCACACCCATCTGGCACAGGTGTCGCTGGCCATGTGACTCCGCCAACATAAGGGGCCGACGACATCACATTCCCCTCTTCCGGTGGTGACTGGATGACGGCCCCTCCACGCTTCTCATTCATAAAGGGTGCATGAGTTGTTGTGCACAGGGTTGGTGGCATCCGAGGCCTGGTGCATGGCACGGGCCTACCGCCACGTGGCACAGGCTGGGGTTGCACAGGCTTAGTTGCATCCGAGGCCTGGCGCACGGCACGGGCCTACCGCCACGTGGCGCAGACTGGGATTGCACAGGGTCAGTGGCATCCGCGGCCTTGCGGACGGCACAGGCACCCCGCCACGGGATGGTGACTTTGGGTGCACTGAGTCAGTGGCACCTTAAGCTGCTGAGCGGGTGTGCCGCCTGCGATGATGCCCCATCCCGGCAGTCCGGACAGCTCAGGTTTAGTGTGCCCTGCTGGACCGCAGTGTAGGCCAGAGCCAGCGGGCAGTGCAGGCCTACCGTCACGTGACGTCACATCCGGGATCCCAGAGTTAGTGGCACCCATTGGGCTGAGTGGGTGTGAAGCCTACGATGGTTCTGGGTGCACTGGTATGTCCTCTGCCATGGAGTAATCAAGACCCAGCACCAAACGTGAGACCTATTCGCCTGCGGAGCGTGGCTGCATGGTGTGGAGGGTGCCATGTCCGCGGGCCCTGGGCTTGTGGCTTGCAGCGGCACGTGGTTGGACCTCTTGTCTACGCACCGGTTGTGGAAGATGAGCAGTGAGGCCTGGGTGTGCATGGGCGGGCAGGCGATGTTGTCTTGTGCAGGTGTGTGTACTGTGCCAGTCATGTATCTGGACTCTGTTTCAGCTGACGGCTCTGACTCAGATGTGTGACCTGGTGAACTGCGATACATACCGGCACGTGGTTGGAGACACATCGGGGGCAGCAGGTGAGCAGTGTGGCCTGGGTGCGCAGGGGCGGCACTCTCTCTCTCTCCCCCTTTCTTCTTCTCTCTTCCTCTCTCTCTCTCCCTCTCTCTCTCCCCCTCTCTTCTTCTCTCTTCCTCTCTCTCTCCCCCTCTCTTCTTCTCTCTCCCCCTCTCTTATTCTCTCTCTTTCTCTCCCCCTCTCTTCCTCTCTCCCCTTTGCTCTCTCTCTGTCCTTTGATGTGTGCAGGACACATCTTCTCATCATGTTTTTTATCTTGCAGGCTGGGACCTACGGATTGTCCCATGGGGAGCGGCCATGTGTCTTCATTTCATTTCAGTGTTCATTTTAATAAAGTTTCATTTGTTGCTTTGAAAGTGAATGCGTGCTGATCATTTCTGTGTCGACACATGCATGTCACCAGTTGTGATTGTGTGATGTCAGGCGGATTATTTAGTGCATGTTTAGGTGTAGCTGATGTGGCATGTCTTTGGTCGGTGGGGTGTCAGGGAGGGGTGGTCCTGGGGGTGGTGTCGGTGGGTGTTGTGGCCCTCTTGGGTGTCCGGGCCGCATGATGGGTGGCTCCATAGCATCTGTTGCCCTTCTGATGTGGCCCTGGGCTGTGCTCCCTTTTGTTGTTCAGGCTGCCGTCTGACTTAACACCAGGTCACAGCAGGTGTAGATTTTCTGGTGCTAACGCACCTTATCGCCTGTTTTGTGATTTATCGCAGTTCTGTCTAGTCGTTGTGAACGTTGAGGTGTGATGTTGTTGCGTCTTTTTTTGCACGGGAACACCCACTCTGCATCTCATTACCGATAGTTGCGGGGGGCCTCGGTGGGGATGTTTTTTTGCGGCTGCTATCGTGGGTAAACTGGTGCTGTGGGCTGTTAATACCAGCTTGTGAATGGGGTGATAGATTTATCGCAACTTTGGCTGCGATAAAGTGCCGTTGACTCGGCGATAGTTCCTTGTGAATATGCCCCCTAGATTTTTTCCTTAAGATACACGCAAAGGTAATTCCTGGGTGAAAGAGCAGCCTCCAGCATGTGAGTAAGACGATGGCAAGTCTAAAAAACAGCCACCCCGCTGATAATGACATTCCGAGCTATACTACAAGAACGTGGCAGTTATAAGACCCGTATTCTTTATCCCACAGTGTCTGACTATAGGCGCCTCTCACCTTCCGTGCCAGCTCATGGAGCAACAACATTACTAAACGAATGTATGCATATTATTTTTATCATGACAACACGTTTTTTTAACGTATGAAAGTATAAATGAACTTGAGTGTACGCTCGTGGGTTTGCGAATTTTACTACATAGACTACAACGCTATGGGGGAGATAACAAGCACTCTGGAGCTCATTTCAGTGTGTGTGTGAGACGATAGCAGATGTAACAACAATAACTGCAGTGAGAAGTGTTTTTTAATAATTTTGTGAGCGAGTGAACTTCACTATTGGGTTGCACAGCACCCACTGGAGGCATGAATAGAATGTGTCTGATGATAAAGAGAAATATATCACAGTGGTATTTACCACGATACTTTCCACATGATGGTGATGTGAACACAATGCGTGATAAATAATGAAAAGGGTTGTATATCCCATGTGTTTCCTTCCCTTTCCCCTTTTTTCCTTTGCAAAGACTTGATCAGAATACAATTTGTATTCACTTGAATGCCATATTAAGTCATATTGGATTAGTACGAAATACCAGCAGGCATATGTACTACTTAAATATTATCTCACTGACAAGAGTGATGTAGGGATCGTACTTGCTACTGAAGAAGTAAGCCAGGGGGATGGCTTCTGAAACATGTCGACCTTGTAGAAAGTGACCCATTACAGTACAACATGTACACTTTCCCACCTTTTTAGGTCTCGCCTGAGCCAGCGCATGCGCTGTGCTCTGGCGAGACTTTTAGTAAGAGCTTCAGAAAACGCTACCACTATGGCCTAGAGCTTGCGTGCATGTGCACGGGCGCGCGCTTACGAGCAGAGGCTTTCCTCGTCATGCTCATTAAGCGCTTGGCTCCCAGCGCGCGATAACTTTTACTTTTGTGGCCGTCAATGCTTGTTACCAATGGTGATGGTCCTGTTTTCTTGAAAGACCTTGTTAATTGCTGTTGCTCGCCCCCCACCCCAGTCTTCTTTGCTAACAATTTCTTGGACACGGTAGGTAAATCCCTGTCTGCATAATTTAATTACGGTAGGAAAGGAATTAATTAATTGCATACGCTCACACCATGATTTTGCTTCCTTGATGATTTTCGCACATCACACAACGCTAGTCAGTGTGACAGAACAACAACTTTAGTAGGACATTTCATTTGCAGCTACGTATAGGTCGCGCGCTTACGAGCAGAGGCTTTCCTCGTCATGCTCAGGCTCCCAGCGCGCGATTACTTTCAATTTCGCGGCTGCCAATGCTTGTTACCGATGGTGATGGTCCTGTCTTATTGAAAGACCTTCTTAATTGCTGTTGCCCACCCCCAACCCAGTCTGCTTTGCTAACATTTTCTCGGACACGGTAGGTAAATCCCTGTCTGCATAATTTAAATACGGTAGGAAAGGAATTAGTTAATTGCATACGCTCCCACCATGATTTTGCTTCTTTGATGGTTTTCGCACATCACACCACGCTAGTCAGGGTTGCAGTACAACAACTTTAGTAGGACATTTCATTTGCAGCTATGTATAGGTCGTAAATATATTTCAGTGGCTGGTACAACGTGGAGAGGAGGGTAATGTTTGCTTGTATCCCAACTATCAATATTCTCCACTGAGACTAAAAGAAAGCAGTTTAATTTTTCATTGTGCATCTCAAAAACATTACCTGGCGCATTTATAATGTCAGGAACAGTAGGAAAGAAAAATAGATACAAATGTGTAACATATAATTTACTATCTGGTGGACTTTCATGTTTATCAAGCGACCATTTTTTTCTGTCCTAAGCAATCTCTCCTGCCACGGGAGTTTCTGCCTCACCATCAGAAAATGTAATAAAAATTCGGAATATCGGTGAAATAACTTCATAGACCACCAACCACATTTGTTACCGTTTGGTTACAACTAATGCAAATTCTTCTTTTCATTTTTTCCCCCCCAAAAAACTCGTATTTACAGGATTCCTTTACTGCAACAAACCTTCTTCATAAAAAAATGAGTCATCCGTGACGACCATATTGTTCTAAGTTTCTTTTTATTATTTGTTGCCTCTGGGAAGTTTCAAAGGTTAGCCGGTTCAAAGTCACCACCTGTAGCAGACCTTCGCAGGGCTGTGCAGGACCCATTCTTGCTGTAATGAAGAAGTTGATGGATGGATGGTGCCCCCATGCTGCTGACGTCCTTATCTCGCTTCAGTTGCCTGTAACAGGCAGGACCTCCTCTCACCAGCTGGTCTGTGTGTGAAAGATCTGCCTGTCACCCTGTTTTATTACCTGCCCCCCCCCCCCAGCCTTTTGCTCGGCTTTCATTCATTATACATGGCCCTTGTCAGTAACCAATATGTCTATCTGTCAGTGGTTCGGTAATGAGACCAATTTGCCAGGTCACCCAATTCTGGCTCTCCAGGAAACAAAATGCTGTATGCTTCGGGTATGTCTATGCAGACACCAAGTTCTGCGATTGAAGGCGGTCAGGGTCAAGAAAGTGGCAGAACCCCGTGGTATCTTATAATTAAAAAACTCTAGCATGCAAAAATATGCGAACAGGTTGCGGCAAATTTATGTACGTCCTTTTAGTGGGTGTCGCTGTGGAGTTTAAAAGCAACCAGTAAATAACATCTATTTATTGTCCTAGACTACCTGTATAGTTGCTATTAATGGTACATTCACAATTAATACTATCCTATAGGCTATACAATAAAGAAAAAAAGCATTGGCATAACCAATAGGTCTCGCTTTTGGGACCTTAAAAGTGTTTAGCCATGCAACAGTTGTTGTTGCACCAAGAATATTGTGCTGCATAACTAAATACTTATAAGGTCCCAAAAGCGAGACCTATTGGCTATGCCAATGCTTGTTACTATTTCCAGCTAGGGAAGGCAATAAAGTTATTTTTTCCACTAGCCGGGGAATTTTTAAATTTTCACCATTTTTTCACGACCCTACATCCCTATGCACTACACGTAATTCCCATCACGAATATAAGTGCTCCCGCATCTACGTAGGTCGTAGCATGCCCCGCCCCGTAGAGGGACGGGAAGGCCCCAATGATGAAGCATGACACTGAATCAGGTTTCAGTGTGTGAGGGGTATTTTACAATTTCGTTAAGATTGCCCTTCTAACATCAACAAGAAGGAGCTTTGATTTTTACCACACCATCGTTACAATCAGAACCAGTAAAGTCCTAGAGGTATCAAGAAATTTAATGGTAGAACCTTTATGTTGTAAACAATATTGAGAGGAGGATGATTCTACCATTTTCCTCTTCATGCCCTTTTTGATTTCTAAAGCAATTGTGGTAGACCACAGCAGCCCAAAGTTTCCAAGAACGTTTGAGTATCCTTACATAGAGTCTTATCAAGGTGGAAATTAAAATCACCCATAAGGGTAAGAATCGGTCTTGCCAGGTACGGTTCTATGAGATTACTAAAATCTTGGCAAATGAAGCTCTCAGTCCAGGTTGGCAGTAGGTCACAACACCAGTGAAACTTTCAGTTGGATGGATTTTAAACTAAATATACATTGCCTTGTATGGGTGAGGTACTCCTTGTAAACACCAGTTGCACCAAGATCAAACTGTTTGTCATTTTATTCAGCAACAGTAACATTTCCATAGTAGATGTTTTGCATATTAACAAAAGCACTATAGAGCTCTATGGGGATAAGGTGGTTACTATAACAGAGAAATAAAGCTTTTGGTATGTATTGCTTGGGCCTGTTACATTAATATGATTGGTGAAGAAAAACACATCAAAGTCAACTTTCCCTAACTACAAGAACCTACAGCTCAGCATACAATTATATAATGCAGGTTGAGGCAGTAATTGTTCCTATTTCTCAAGATGAAGAAGACAATCTCTCTATTGTTTTGATTTCTTGAATTGGGTGTTGCATGGATATTTTGGATTTGAGTTACAGCAGACGGGGCTTTGAAGGCTGAAGCACTGGAACATGTAGGCGCCCCACGGAGAGGTGAGGCTTAGGTGAAACTAGATGGTTATGGTTGTGGATCTTACGTTCCGAGTAGGTATGTATCAGTATAAGATGTCCTACAGGAAGTGGGCAGTCAGACCATTTACAGCTTTAAGTGCATGTGCCAGTTAGAGGGTCCTGTTCTTGACGGTGACCCATCAGATTTGGTGGTGGTATGCTGAAGTTGGGTAAGTCTGAATACATTTTACACAATTTGAGTCATTAATTTAAAGGCCTCATCTAAGAATGCAAATAGGTGAGGAGGAGGAGCCTAGCGCGCATCCAAGATGGTCGCGTGAGCACAGGGCTCCCCGGACCCTCGCTGCTCCTCGGAACTTATCCTGATTTTATCCTGACTTGGTTTACGGAATCTGGAAGATGAATGCTGGCTGAACACTGATCTCCTTTCAGAAATCAAATCGGACCTGGGAATCCTGATCTATGGTGGTTTGAACTTTTGAGGCCCAACCGATGGCTGTGCCCGGTGCGAGGGTGAACTGTGGAGCCGGGGCGTAATTGAACAACAACGGCAGCAGAGCTGTGCCAGTGGCCGCTCCATCACTTTCGGTTTCACTTTTGGATCTCTGAGGGGCTGGACGGTGGAATTGCTTGGTGCGGCTGGGTGTTTACTTGGCCTCTGCTTGATGCCTTTGTCTCCGCCTGCTACCAGTGTGCCCCATTGACTTTGGTCCCCTCGCACCGCCACATTGCGGACTCTGGTGCGGCTCCTGTCTGCTTTGCCTGTGCCCCTTCGACACTTGATCGGTGGTCCCCCTTTGGCGAGCGTGGTCCTCATGGGAGGCAGGGGGGGCCCCGAGGGGCATAAGACTAAGACATCTCTCCGTGGGGGACCGGTCCAGACGAACAACATGGACCGCTACACTCATGGCAGAGGGTCCCCTGGAGCGGCCAGTGTCCCCCCGGACGATGCCGGTGGTGGCCCGTCCGTTTCCCCGGATCTGTCCCTGCAGGACATCATGGGCGCCATTAACGGCATCAAGGAGACCATCGCTACGCAGTACGAGGCCTTGGCCCGTAAAATCGACACGGTGGCTATTGATGTTACACTAATTCGGGCGGATCTCTCTAAGACCAATGAGAGGGTTCAAGCGCTGGATGTGCGGACGTCCACCCTTGGTGCGGATGTGTCGGACCTGCGGACCACTCTCGGCGACCTCAAGTTGGCCAACGATCAGATGGCCCGGCGGCTGGAGGACTTTGAGGGACGGGCTCGACGCAATAACATCCGTGTCATAGGCGTTCCGGAGTCCTCCGACAACCGCCCGGTTGATCTCCTGGTTGAGGAACTCATCCTCAAACAGCTTGCCCCCGCTGGCCTGAGTAAGTTCTTTGCCGTGGAGCGGGCCCATCGAGTTCCGGGCGGTCGGCCGTGACCGGGGGCCCCCCCGAGGCCTATTGTTGCCAAACTTTTCCACTACAGAGACCGAGATGCGATTCTGCAGGCCTCACGGGTCCATGGCCCGGTTCGTCATGAGAACTCGTCTATTAACTTTTTTCCGGACTTCACCCAACTTGTCCAGAAACAGCGGATGGGTTTCCAGGGGGTGAAGCGTCGTCTCCCTGACCTGGGTCTTAAGTACTCTATGCTTTTTCCTGCTAAGCTCCGAGTGGAACACGAAGATCGGACTACCTTTTTTGACTCTCCCGCGACTGTGAGTGACTGGCTGGATTCGCTGCCGGACCGGGGTGACCGGCCCGGGCCCTTTGCCGGTACCGAGGGTGGCGGGTCCCCTTCAGAGTGACTTTTGGTCCTTGACTTTGCCATTTTGTACTGTTCGGCTGGGTTCTACTTCTTTTGTTCATTTTGTTTCATTATGATCTGTGTGGGGGGCGGTCGGGGACGGGTCCCTTTCCTCCTCCGGGATCTTTTCGTAGAATGGGGTTTGTAGGGCGACAGGCACACTGCAAGTTGGGGTGGTTTTTTGGACCGCAGGGGTGCAGGGTGGGGGGAGTTGGATTTGGGGGGGGGTTGGGGGGTGGGAGGGGTTGTTTTGACTTGTGTTGTTTGTTTTCAAGGCGAGGTACTGATTCTGGTCCAGTTTCGGGTGTGGCGCTATCTGCTGGGGGACCCTTGATCTACTGGAAGGGATGGGGGGGACGGGTTGAGATTGATGTCATGGAACGTCAACGGATTGGGGGACCGTATCAAACGGGGTGTTGTGCTGCAGTATTTGCGTCATCTGACTCCTGATGTGGTGTTCTTACAGGAGACGCATCTGGTTGGTAATGTTTGTCATGCCATGAACAGGGGGGGCTACCGCCTCGTGGCCCACTCTGGTTTCACCACTGGTTCTAGAGGGGTGGGCATTCTCCTGCGATCTTCACTTCCGTTAGAGATCACCAGGGTAGTCCCGGATGATAGAGGGCGCTATGTGGCTTTGACTGGGAGGTGGGAGGGGCAGTCCCTTTCCTTGGTCTCTGTCTATGTTCCCCCGGGCCTCCAGAACTCCACCTTCTCAGACTTGGGTCGTATGCTGCTTGAGCTTCCTGACAGTCTTTTGCTTATGGGCGGGGACTTCAATTCGGTAGTCTCGGGTGACCGGGATCGCCACCCGCCCAGGGCCCTCCCCGTTGCCCAGGCATGGCTTGGCGGACTCTTGGAGACCTTTGGTCTGGTAGATTGTTGGAGGTTAATGCATCCGACGCAATGTCAGTACACCTTTCACTCTGGGGCACATGGGAGTCTCTCCAGATTGGACTATTTTCTTATGCCCGCGGCCCAGACTGCCCGGATTCGAGAGGTTAAGCACCTGGCCCGGGGTATCTCTGATCATTCCCCACTGTGGTTGCTTTTTGACACTGGGACGCGGTCTGCCGGGCGGATCGCTCCTATTAACCCTTGGTACCTGCGAGACCCCACGATTCGCGATAGCCTGGTCAAGTCGATTGATCAATATTTCCTCGAGAATGAAGGGTCGGTGTCGTCCTCAGTGTCCCTGTGGGAAGCTTTTAAGACAGTGCTCCGCGGGCATGCCCTATCCCAGATAGTGGTGGCTAAGAAGATTAAGAATGAGGCGGTGGTGAAGCTGGAGACTGACATATCGGGGCTGGAGGCGGCCTTGGAGGCGGGTGTCACTCCGGATGGGCTCCATGCCCTCAGCCTGAAGCAGTTTGAATACAAGTCTCTTGTTACTGACGCGGCCAAGACTATGTATAGGGAGCAGCAGGGTAGGTTGTATGATGCCGGGGACAAGGCGGGTAAACTGATTGCTTGGCTGGATAAGAAGGAGAGAGTGAATCGTGTGGTCCCGGAGCTTCGGGTTTCGGATGGAGCGTGTGTGACTGAGCCTGGTGAGATTGTGGAGTGTTTCGCTGACCACCTCCGGGCGGTGTACTCCCCGGTGACTGATAGAGATGAGGATGACTCTCGTCTTCAGCTGCGGGATATTGCCCAGCCCGGCTTGTCCGTCGAGGACCGTGAGCAGATGGATGCCCCCTTGTCTGTCGAAGAGATTGCTACTGCGATTCGCTCCCTTCGCTCTGGCAAGGCTATGGGCCCCAACGGCCTACCTATTGAACTGTATAAATTACGCCCGGATAAAATCGCGCCTTTCCTCCGTCGTATGTTTCAGGAGTCGCTCGAGAAGGGTTCCCTTCCCGCCGACCAGCGTCTGGCTACTATAGGCGTGATCCCCAAGGATGGTAAGCCACGAGACCGCTGTGCCTCCTACAGGCCTATTTCCCTATTAAACGCAGAGCCCAAGATCCTTGCTAAAGTCCTCGCCAATCGCTTGCTGAGCGTTATCTGTGATCTGATACATCCGGATCAATGCGGCTTCATCCCTCATCGTAATACCGTGCTCAACCTGCGGCGTCTCCACGGCGTCCTCGCTAGGGCGGAGTACTTCTCTGAACCAGCCGTATTGGTTTCTTTAGACGCCACGATGGCCTTTGATACCATCGAGTGGCCATTCCTCTGGGCTGTCTTGGCGAAATTTGGCTTTGGGGAGGGATTTCTTGGCTGGGTGAAGCTTCTTTATGCTGGACCGATGGCTCAGGTGGTTGTCAATGGGCGGGTTTCTCAGCCTTTTGCTCTCGGAAGGGGTACTAGGCAGGGGTGCCCGTTGTCCCCTCTGCTCTTTGCTCTCGCCTTGGAACCGCTCGCTGCCTGGCTCCGCTGGGAGCCCTCGATCAGAGGGATCCGGTGGGCCCCGGGCTTCGAGGATCGGGTCTCGTTGTACGCGGATGATATTCTCTTGTACCTCACCTCGCCGCGGCAGTCGCTTAATGTTCTCTTTGATGTCCTTACTTCCTTTGGGAGAAATTCGGGTCTGACGATTAACTGGTCCAAATCTTGTGTGTATCCTATCTCTGGTGGCTCTCCTCTCTTGCCGCCTCGGCTTCCGATCCAAACATCTCAATCCGGCTTTAAATACCTGGGGGTGTACGTTTCGTTGGATCCGGCGGTTCGCTATGAGCAGAACCTCCTGCTTCCACTCCGGCGTTTGAGGGTGGATACGGCTCGGTGGTGTAAGTTGCCCTTGTCTCCGCTTGGTCGCGCGGCGCTGTTTAAAATGATGTCCCTTCCCAGATTTCTTTATGCAGTTCAGAACTCCTTCGATGTCATTCCGGTGGCCTACTTTCGGGAAGTGGAGAGTCTGCAGAGGAGACTGGTTTGGGACGGGCGGGCGCGTATCGCTTTGGCAAAGCTTACTCTCCCCTGGTACGACGGGGGCATCGCGCTTCCTGACATTAGACGGTACTATTGGGCCTCCCAGCTATCGGCCATTAACCATGCCACGTATGCTCCTGGATTGAACCCGGCATATGAGATGGATAAGTTCCTGCTTCCCGGCGGTAACTATAACAGGGCGCTTTACTCCCGATCGGCTGGTAGGACCCTTACGGGCCCTACTAGGATTGCGGTACGGATCTGGAAGGCAGCGAATGTAGCTATGGGCTGGAGTGAGCGTTTAACGTGTGCTACTCCCTTATTCGCCTCAGACCGCTTGGGAAGCCTCTGGACAACGAAAGGCTTTGAGCACTGGGACACGATCGGTATTAGCAGAGTGGGAGACCTATGGGTTAAAGGCGCGGTTAAAACCTTCGCGGCGCTCCAGAGCGAGTACGAGCTTACTGAAAGGGAGTTCTTCCGTTATGCCCAGGTTCGGCATGCCCTGCTCTCGGTCTTTGGGGAAGGGACCAAGGTCCCGGTTTCTTCGCCCCTCGAGGACCGCATACTTGATGGTCACGTTCCCGACAGTACTATCTCTCTGATTTATAAAAAACTGATCAATAATCGGGCTGACCTCTTGGTGCGTCTTCGGGAGGCATGGACGGGAGATGGGGTTGAGTTGGACGACGAGGACTGGCAGTCTGCATTGTCATCCCCTAAGGAGGTGGCCGTCCCGGCCCGTCTCCGTCTGATCCAGCTTAAGATTCTCCACCGTGTTTACGTGACGGGTCCCCGTTTGGTCTCGATGGGGTTTTCTGAGGACGGGCTCTGTAAGCGGGGCTGCGGGCTTAGTGCCACCTTTCTCCACATCCTATGGGAGTGCTGCGAGGTGGCGGAATATTGGCGCCGGGTGCATGAGGTTATGAGACGAGTCACCGGGGTCACCATGTTGCCGGAGGTGCGTCGCTGTGTTCTGAATGTGTGGGAGCCCAATGACTATAATGCGGCCCAGGCTCGGTGGGCGGCCCTGGGGAACATGATCGCAAAGAGAGATATAGCGCAGCTTTGGGGTTCCCAGCGGCCTCCCACCGTGTCCGTATGGAAGGAGAACATGGACTGGTGCATGTTCAGGGAGAAGACTGTGTATGTGGCTCGTGGTAAACCGGGGGCATGGGGTAGAATCTGGGGGCAGTGGAATGAGTATCGTGGGAATATCTGTGCTCCCCCCCTGGTGGATACGTCTGAGGTTGCCTTGTCCCCCTGATCCTTGATGGTTCCTTGCTTATCTGACATATCTGAGTATAGACCTGGCTCTCCCGTGGCCCCCCCCTACCTCTCAGTCCTCATTCTTATTGACCGCTATCGGGTGGTCGGATGTGGAGTCCCCCTGCTGTGGTCCGACGCCCATTTCATGTCGTCTCGCCTTTTGTTTTTAGTTGTTATTTATGTTAAAATGTGTATCCTGATTTCCTTTATGTGCAGTCTGAGCTTCTGTAATGTGCGGAGCCCCCGTGGGCCAGTCATTGTCTTTGGCACTGTGTGATCCTTTTTGATTATTAGCGGCCGGCCCAGGCGGTTGTAGGCCCGTGCTTGTATCCTTTTTTCTGCACAATAAAATTTTTAATAAAAAAAAAAAAAAAAAGAATGCAAATAGGTAATTAGAGACCCACTACAGGACTATTACATTAATTAGATCTATTGAATACTGAGTACATGAGTGATTTGTCACTATTGAACGGTATGTGGCATCATGTCTGAAATGTGCTTCATAGAGTCGGGGAAGGTGGATAGAGCCAGTAGGAAAGATGGGTGTGAATGTGAGGAGTAAGTGCCGAACCTCATTTTTAGTTCACCACAATTGACTGGTGACATCCAATGTAGCATGCCAGTGAGGCATCACGAGGTGCGTGATTGAAAGCGGGGAGTGAAGGTATGAAGGAGAACATGCTATGTGTACTTGCCAGTGTGTAGGTGCATTGAATCCAAATGATGAGTCGGTATCACCAAGGGAAGCCGTATATGAGGGAAGAAGGTGACCAAGGACAGAGCCTTGTGGGACACCCAACAGAGTGGGTTTGGTGTTCACTCTGAGACCTTGTAATTTAGAAGGAGCTGCTGGAAAGGTATGAAGCAGGTCAGTTGTGTGTCCTATGCCTCAGATGCGTTAGCAGCAGGGATTTAACACCTGCATTTTACTGGTGTAAAGCAGGACGACTACCTGCAGTATGAAAGGGAACCCAGCCCAGAGCCACATCTGAAGACCAACACATGTCATGGAGACACTGATCATGCAGCTCGGAGACCCAAGAGGGCCACAACACCCACCACCACTCCAAGGACCACCCCCACCCCCAAGACCCTCCCCCCAGACTACCACCCCGTGGCAGGGCAGAACAAGACAATGGACCTTCCGAAAACGCACCAGCCTCAGATACTTAACGCCAGAGGATGTCATTGCCCACTACAGGCTCAAAAGGACAGCCATCCTCCTCATCCTGACCCACATTGCCCACAGGCTGACGGTACCAACACAGTGGACAACCAACATCCCCTCCGCAGACAAAGCTGCTGGCTGTGCTGCACTTGTTGGGCTCTGGTACCTTCCAACCAACAACTGCCAGAGTCGCAGGAGTCTCACAGCCAGCCCTATCAAACTTCCTCACACATGTCTTGGATGCATGTCCACAAAAGCAACGGCGGGCACCTGTATCCGCACCACACGCTAGTCCCAATTTGTAGTGTTCCTGCACAACCAACCCCAGCCGTTGCCTGGTGCCTCTGTTCTCCAGATCCAAGATTGTAGTTTCTGAAATGGATATACGCCAGGTCATGAAGTCCAGCAGTCAACAGTAGTGGAAAAACAGTTATTTATTACAAAAACATAAATTAACAACACGAAAACATCAGCCAACACATTCCATTCCCAACGGGAAACTTCATCAGGGCAACTTGTGGATCCAATTAACTGCATATGGTCCGGGAACTCCCCAATACAATTCCATATTCCGAATGTCTGTATTCAGAAACCTGTTGGATAAATGGTGACAATGTTCAAGCATCCGTAGAGTCACAAACGTAATCTTGTACAGTGTATTGCACTTGGACAAACAGGAATGCTTACAGGTATGATCAATCCTGCACAAAAAGACCGTAACAGAAGTTTGTGTGGTCTTAACCTTCGTAGGAAAGAAAAGGAAGGTTACGACCACACGAGCTTCTGTTACTGTCTCATTAGGCAGGATTTATCATACCTGTAAGCATCGCGGTTTGTATCAGCTTGATACCCCTGTACCTTCACTTCTCCCACACTGCGCAGGAACAGCTGCAGACCAAGCAAGGGAACTACGCCATAGCAGGCTTCCCGCACGTGTTGGGGGCAATTGACTGCACACATGTACTACTTGTGCCCCCTGCCGACACTGCACACAATCACCGCAACAGAAACCACACGCATTCCATCAATGGGAAAAGTGGACCACCGGGCCTGTTCACCAATGTCGTCGCAAAATTCCCAGGTAGTGTGCATGATTCCTACGTCTTTTGCAAGCACCCCAGCCCTGATCCACAGACCGGTCCGCTGCCCAGCGATGACTGCCCGACCCTGCGCACCCAGGCCTCAATGCTCACCTGCCGCCACCGGCATGTCTCCAAGAGGGCCCACCACATGCCGGTCCAACCTTCTCAGCCGATCGCTGGATTCCGGGCCACAGGCCCCCAGCACACCCAGCTGCACTGCGCCGCGGAGTCATGTCTGTGCAGCCTGCTGCCTTCGGCGTACACGCGGTCCAGCTGAGCTCACAATTCAATTCGAATCTTGATTGGCAGGACGGCGTATCGAGGCCTACGCATCATCGCAGGCTGCACACCCGCTCAGTTCAGGTGCCACTAACTCTGTGCACCGCAAGTCACCATCTCGTGGCGGAAGACCCGTGCCGGCCAAAGTGCCTCGGCTGCCACCAACTCTGTGCACCGCAAGTCACCATCTCGTGGCGGTAGGCCCGTGCTGGCCAAAGTGCCTCGGCTGCCACCAACTCTGTGCACCGCAAGTCATGGGCCCTTTATGATTGAGTCGCGTGGTGCAGATGCCATCATGTCACCTCCGGCAGTGGGGAATGTGATGTGGTAGGGCCCTAGGCCCTCATGCATAAATAATGACCACACAGACACTCTCCGATAGATAGTGGAAATGGCCTCGAGCACATGCACCCAGCCCGTTTTATTGGCAGGGTCACATGTCTTGTGACGCCTGTGTTGGATGGGTGTGGTGTGGGTGTAAACCAGCCCCCAGGGAGAGGCTGTGGCATGCTGACAACTAGACCTGTGATCAGCAGATCACTACAGGGAAGACCTGGGGCATGTAGCGTTGTACCCCCCGTAAGCGTAAGCAGAGTGGGCTGGCCTGGCGGATGCCCGGGGCTCTGGGCGTGGTTCCGTTTTGGCCTGGACAAGGAAGCAACTAATGCGTGTGTCTCTGTTGTAGTGTCGGTGCCACCCGGACCGCAATCGATAATGTTGCACCCTGTGACTCAAGTCCCACAACATGAGCAACATGGACGTAAGGGGGAATCACTGACCTTACTTTCATCCATACTTTCACACTTGAATTATCATAGACATGACACATCTGTGTGAGTTTGAATGTTTAAGACACATTCAGTGGAGTGTTGTAGCTGGAGCAGTACAGGGCCATGCAAACCCCACTTTACATTGTTGGCCCGTGGAGGGCCAGCCAGAGTCCTTCAGGGAATGATAAGTACATCGGAAGAGGAAGAGTTCAGTCCGCAGTCTGATAGCTGTGTCATTGGTGATCAAACAGAATATGGCAGTCCATGTCGAGGTCCAAGGTGAGTGTCGCAGAGTGCATCAGGGGACAGTGGAAGGTGATGATGCTGAGGGCAGAACCGGGCAGAAACAGGCCATATGGCGGAGATGAATGCTACTGCTTCCTTCTTACCAGTACGGCAGGATCATTTGCATCTTCATCCTCTGATGTTTCATGTGCCTCACATGTGGGTGGTGGTGTTCTGTCTCCAGCACTGTGTGGCACTGACACATCAGGGGGCAGAGATGTGGATGTCGAAGCAGCAGCAGTAGCATTCATCTGCGCTAGGCCTTGTGCCATGATGAGGGTCTGCAGGGCATGGTAGATCCCAGCCACATCACGCTGGTGTGCAGCCGTGGCAGCCATTCTTTCCGCCTGCACCCGTTTCATGTTCTCCATGGGCCTCCGCATGTGTCCCAACTCCCGGATGACACCGCTGGAGCTACTCTGACTAAACAGTTGTCCTTGTCTCTAAGTCAGGACTCCAGCGATGTTATCCATGGATCGTTGGAGAGCATGGAGTGGACTGTGGGTGTCTGCTAGGGACTGTAAGTGGTCCCTGATGGGACTTATACACCCACGTATGGCATCTAGTTTGGCTGCCATGCGGTCGAACCCCACCCGCACCTGATCAGCCATCTTCTCCTGGCACCCTAACACACATTGTTGGAAGGCCATGTGTTGTTCGTGTGGGTCCTGGGAGACAGCCGTGGTGGTTGGTGCTTCCTGCTGTGTGGTCTGTGAATGGGGTGAGGTCTCCTCGATGCAGCTGGGCTGCCCTGCTCCTGGGGTGGGGTGCTGAGGGTGTCCATGAGCTGTTGGAGGGCGTCAGTGTCGAAGGTGGGGAGGTCCTCTTCGTCATCAGTGAAGAGTTGTTGGGTCTGCTCTGCAGTAGGTGTTGATTCTTCCACTGCATTGTGAAGGGGAGATGCAGTTTAACATTGTGTTCACATGTATGTGGACGCATTGTACAAGTTTACATACAGACTGCATAACAATGTACATTGTGACTGTTTGGTATGAGCTGCCTATTTGATGCGGGACAGTGGACATTTCGACAACATCACGGATGTGTGTTTGTACTTGTACATCATCATCTCACATTTCCCTGCTATGCCAGATGTGACTGGCCAGTTTCTACACACAAGCGGCAGCAGTTATGTCCTCTGTTCTGTTGTGAACGTGTTGCAGTTTGTACCACATTGTTGTCAATGTTGATGTGCTCTGCTTCTTATGTGTGTGTGCTGCATTGTGGGAAAGTCGCCCCTGCAGCTCTGATTTTGCTGGCCCTTATCCCTTTCAGGCGTTGTGCCTTTCAATTCTGTGCTTATACAGTGCTGAGATGTTGCAGACTTGGGTAAATTGGGCTCTTGGTGGGAGTTGGGTCTCTTGGGCATGGTCTGTCCGCAGATGTCTTGTTGACGTCAGGGGTTGTTTGTGCACAGGAATGTGTCAGAGGTTGACCTGCTCCTTTACGGATGTGGTCCACACTCAGTGTTGTGGCATGCACCTTGTCATGATAATGGGACTGCAGCCATGCTAACCGTCATGCAGTGTCACTTGCATTGTCAGTGTGGGTCACGGACCCGCAGCTTTGCTGGGTTCAGCACATGTGCATGGGTTTGTTGTGAGATTAGTGATGTGTGGCGAGGGCCCCCTCTGGGCACATAGTCGACGGGGGCCTACTTGCAGTTTCTAGGTGTGCTGCAGTGTGCCAAGGGGATCAGGGACATGCTCCAGAGTCATTGTGGGTGTGCACTGTACGATGCTTAATTGTGCATGTGTGCCATTGTGCCCATCTCCCCCTGTCCACCAGGCCCTGGTCGTTACTCACCCTCTTGCTGTTGTGTCGGCTCCTGTCGAGCAGTGTCCGGTCCCCCAACTCCTGCCACTGTCTCCACACTGATGACTGTGGACACCATTTCCTCCATCTCGTCCAGCTACTCCAGTGGCGCTGAGCCCCACCTCCAGTCTGCATTGCTGCCTTCTGGTTGTTGCCAAGTTTCTGCTTGGTTTTACACTTCACATCATTCCAGCACCTCTTGACCTCTTCCATTGTCCTCCTCAGCACTCCGGTTGCATTCACCTTGTCCACGATGGACTGCCATATTCAATTTTTTGTCGCCAATGACACATTGGAGGTGACAAACAGTTGTTGATGGTATTTTATCACCTCCGTTATCACGATCCTGTTTTCCTGCGGACTGAACCGCATCTTCCTCTTCTTCTTGTCCTTGCCCTTCCCTGATCCCGAGGTCCCGGCCTGGGCCTGCGGGGGGCTTGTGGGGTTCTGGTCGTCCTCTGTTCCTGCTCCGGCTACCTCCATTGTGCTTCGCAGTTGTTATGTTTTTGTTTGTGTTTTTTTCTGCTTTTATAGTGATTTTTCACAACTTACGTGTGTGAATTGCAGGCCTGGCACAGCTTATCGCTGATTTTGTCATCGCGGTTGGGCCCAACGCAAGTTTTTTCGCGTTCGGGTTTGCATTTGTATCTCCGTCCCGGTAATGTTATCACGGACATTTGACGCGTTATCGGGACACTATCGCATGTTACCGCCATGTTGAGAATGTGATGTTAACACAGAGTTGTTTTCCCGCGATAGACGGCGATGTGAGAGATCGCATTAACCTATTTTGGCAATGATTATCGCACGTTCTTGAGAATATCCCCCAGAGAGTTTGACAACTGAAGACCAATCACTGCAGCATCTTGGAGAAGAAGTTGTATTGGCATAGCAGGCAACAGTTCAGAGGCGAAAGAGCAGAGGCAGTCTTTTCAGAAGCCGCAGAACTACTGGTGAAATTTGAAACATGTTGGATATGTGGCAGGTGTGAGGAAATTGTGGGAATGACTGAGAACAAATGCTCAATAAGAAGGTAAGGGGTTTGAGGATCTGAGGACTTAAGTGTTCGGATGGTACAGAGGATGGATTGGTGGCTCTCGCTATTGGAATGAGTTTGAGTGGGGCTGTTGAGTCAAAATGTGATTATAGCCAAGTAGATTTGAGGTGTAGGGGCTTGCAGAAGGGAGGTGAAGGAGCTTTAAGTAGTGAAGCCAGGCTATCTGTTGTAGTGATGATTTTTGATGGTAAGTATCTGGCATTCAGTAGTGGATGTTTTGTGCTTAGTGGAGACAGTGGTTTGTTGTTGCTACATAAACTGTAAGGATTAGGATAAAATGATGTTGTAAGGTTTTGCAAGTATTAAGATTGGATGTTGTCAAGAACAACAGATAATGTGCTCAGTGTTTGTTTTCTTCTATGTTAAAGGTGCTATTGTTCCATGGTAAAGGAGAATTGCTTAATTTGTGCAAAACAAAAGTGCCGGTGCCAAATACATTTCTTAGGAGTCTACTGTCCACTTCCGCATCTGGCTTGGTGCGGTAACAGAGCGCGACCTCCGTATATAATGACTAAAGCTATAGTTTGATGGTGGCTGATTGTATTGTGCACTCTGACGGGTTTATAGAGCGTGAGGATGGTGGGCGCACACTGCCTCACATCCCAGCGCTCAGTTTGCCCCGATGTATCATAGTAAATGCAGTGCATGAGAACACTTACTTCAGTGTCAGGCTCTAGTTTTTCACCCTTGTTGGTGCAGCCAGTGCTGTGTTATCTAGACATGTGTTTCAGGATAGTTGGCCTTCTTCAGTAGAGCAACGCATTCTTTTGGGGGGTGCTGGAAATGCTACCCAAAGTCTTCTCAGGTCTCTCTACCACTGGCTGGGCACAGGTGCATCAACCAGAGCTCGTTAGCTGATTAGCTCAAGGGAGCCTTTTCAAACAAGAGGAGGGTGGGAGTACACTGCCTCACATCCCAGTGCTCAGTTTGCCCCGATGTATCATAGTAAATGCAGTGCATGATAGCACTTTATTCGGTGTCAGGCTTTAGTTTTTCACCCTTGTTGGTGCAGCCAGTGCTGTGTATCTCTAGACAAGTGTTTCAGGATAATTGTCCTTCTTCAGTAGAGAGCAATACTTTTTGGGGGGTTCTGGAGATGCTGCCTAAAGTCTTCTCAGGTCTCAGTACCACTTGCTGGGCACAGGTGCATCAACCAGAGCTCGTCAGCTCGTTAACTCAAGGGAGCCTTTTCAAATAGGAGGAGGGTGGGCGCACACTGCCTCACACTCCAGCACTAAGTTTGCTCCGATGCATCATAATAAATGCAGTGCATGATAGCACTTTCTTCTGTGTCAGGCTTTAGTTTTTCACCCTTGTTGGTGCAGCCAGTGCTGTGTATCTCTAGACACGTGTTTCAGGATATTTGTCCTTCTTCAGTAGAGAGCAACACTTTTTTGGGGGTGCTGGAGATGCTGCCCAAAGTCTTCTCAGGTCTCAGTACCGCTCGCTGGGCACAGGTGCATCAATCAGAGCTCGTCAGCTCAAGGGAGCCTATTTAAATAGGAGGGGGGTGGGCGAACACTGCCTCACACCCCAGCACTCAGTTTGCCCCGATGCATCATAATAAATGCAGCGCATGATAACACTTTCTTCGGTGTCAGGCTTTAGTTTTTCACCCTTGTTGGTGCAGCCTGTGCTGTGTATCTCTAGACACGTGTTTCAGGATAATTGTCCTTCTTCGGTAGAGAGCAACACTTTTTTGGGGGGTGCTGGAGATGCTGCCCAAAGTCTTCTCAGGTCTCAGTATCACTCGCCGTGCACAGGTGCATCAACCAGAGCTCGTCAGCTCGTTAGCTCCAGGGAGCCTTTTCAAATAGGAGGAGGGTGGGCGCACACTGCCTCACACTCCAGCACTAAGTTTGCCCCGATGCATCATAATAAATGCAGTGCATGATAGCACTTTCTTCTGTGTCAGGCTTTAGTTTTTCACCCTTGTTGGTGCAGCCAGTGCTGTGTATCTCTAGACACGTGTTTCAGGATATTTGTCCTTCTTCAGTAGAGAGCAACACTTTTTTGGGGGTGCTGGAGATGCTGCCCAAAGTCTTCTCAGGTCTCAGTACCGCTCGCTGGGCACAGGTGCATCAATCAGAGCTCGTCAGCTCAAGGGAGCCTATTTAAATAGGAGGGGGGTGGGCGAACACTGCCTCACACCCCAGCACTCAGTTTGCCCCGATGCATCATAATAAATGCAGCGCATGATAACACTTTCTTCGGTGTCAGGCTTTAGTTTTTCACCCTTGTTGGTGCAGCCTGTGCTGTGTATCTCTAGACACGTGTTTCAGGATAATTGTCCTTCTTCGGTAGAGAGCAACACTTTTTTGGGGGGTGCTGGAGATGCTGCCCAAAGTCTTCTCAGGTCTCAGTATCACTCGCCGTGCACAGGTGCATCAACCAGAGCTCGTCAGCTCGTTAGCTCCAGGGAGCCTTTTCAAATAGTAGGGGGGTGGGCGCACACTGCCTCACATCCCAGCACTCAGATTGCCCCGATGCATCATAGCTAATGAGCTGACGAGCTCTGGTTGATGCACCTGCGCCCAGCAAGTGGTACAGAGACCTGAGAAGACTTTGGGCAGCATTTCCAGCACGCCCAAAAATAATGTGTTGCTCTCTACTAAAGAAGGACATCTATCCTGAAACACGTGTCTAGAGATATACAGCACTGGCTGCACCAGCAAGGGTGAAAACTGAAGCCTGTCACCAAAGTAAGTGTTACCATGCACTGCATTTACTATAATGCATCGGGGCAAACTGAGTGCTGGGATGTGAGGCAGTGTGCGCCCACCCGCCTCATGTTTATAGAGCATATCTGCAACAATTAAGTACAATATCACTGCATATTGTTTGGCCCTACACTTTTTAATGACTGAGTTGCAAATTATAATTCTGCCACAAAGCGGTGCAAAGTTCTCAGATATCAGCAACCCAATACAGCCCCTTTTATGGGTCCTGTTCACTTTTAATATTTGATCATTGGGGCTGCTCCTAACGGTCTGATATTAAATGCTGGGCTCCCAGTGCTTAATTTGTGCCGGTGTTTTCTGGTGCTCGGCACCGGCACTTAATGTCAACACCGGCAGTTAGGGTTGTCTGCCAGATAGTGGCGCTGTTTGCTTGATTTCGAGATGGGCACAACAACAGGTGTTTATTCATTCAAAATACAATACAAATGACTAATACCTTTTGTCCAAGCTATTCTTGCAGCTTTGGGCCTGGAAGAGTCTAAATTGTCACACTTATAGAAGTGTGATTGATAGAAGTTGTGTTGGTACTGTCATTGACAGCACTGGCAGGGGCAAAGGGTAGTGCGAGCTGCAGTAGCCTCCTGACAAGGGCCCTGGCACTTATTGTTTTACAAATTAAGCACTGCGGGCTCCCATGAAATAAGTGCTGGTGGTGCACATGGCAACCACCAGTTTAAATTAAGTTCTGTGAAGGAGGCTTTATAAGTAAAGGAGGAGGCAAGAGGCTGGCGATGAACAGAAATGGCAGAAAACGTATTATCCATGGAGATTGATTACTAAGTGTCAGATTTACTAATGTTTCATGCTACGTAGCAGCAAAGTTTGCTACTCTGCCTTGCACATGGAGCAAAAAGCAGACAGTGGCATATCTACCCACATTGACCTGCTGCTGGTGTCACTCCTGGGCTGCTGCTCAAAGATGGCGGTCTTACGTGTGACACACAGCCTTGCACCATGGTGCAGAGGTGAATGTGTGCTGTCTAGTATATGATTTGTACTGGATGCATACCCTTTCAGTACAAATTGCTGTGCCAAGAGAAACTCAGAAAGCGAATACGCATTGGATGTGTGCCATGCACTACAGTATATATGCATTGCATGTTTTCGAGAAATGAACACATTTCCCCTTGTTTATGTCTTTTTAAGGAGGCATTACATTTTTGACCTGGGAATGTTTCAAAACCTATGGGTGTTTCAGCTAATCTTCCCCAGTCATTCCCTCTTGACACAAAGCAACACAAAGCAGTGCAAATTGTTTTTTGCGCACCTTTGCAACGCACAACATCTTTCACTAGATAGCAAATACCATGTGCTGCTTTGCATCTGTGCAAATTCTTAGTAAATCTGGGCCTACCTGTCGCCTTGCCTAGTGTTGAGTCATGGTGAAGGGAACATCTCATGGGCAGAAACTGATCTCAAAAGTCCTGCATCTCTTCTCAATACTGGGAGGTCTTGATCCTCCAAGTGCCTTTCTCCATCATTGGAGATCACCTTTGCAAACTGAAACCAATACGGAGAAGACCAGTAAAGAGACGGTCCTTACATCTGGATGTCCAGTTGTCGTTAAGGATGAGACCCTCCTCATTAAAGCTGCGGCTGTCCATGAAAAGGTCACTCTTATAGTTTGAGTCTTTGAGCAATCTTCGGAGCCAATTTTTAAATCTATCAAGACATTGAGGGCTGAAGGACCAAGTGGAGTATCTGTGCATATACTGAGGCGGCAAACAGAATTCTGGGTATCCTTCCTTAGGCCTCTTGTGAGTATGATTATAAAATGTTACATTATTCCTGAATCATGTTGAGGAAGCACTAGGATACCAACCTAGGACCCTTCCTGGAAAGGATAGGATTATCACATTTATGGACACCTCAGGAAAAGAATTCCAAAACATCTGTTGAGTAGCTTTTCAATATTGGTTGGGAAAGGTGGTATGCTCCCCTGATTTCCAATTGACTTTAGACAGGATCACCACATGACTGATGGATGTCTGCTTTTGAAACTGTTGGTGGAAACGTATGATGTACTTAAAAGACTGGAGTCAAGCTGGCCTGACTGATGAGGGATGACACCCCGAAACCGGTCCCAGGATGCTTGTTTCTGGTCCAGGGAGGACCTGGCCTGGCAGTTGAGGCCGGACTGTTCCCATGGGGAGCAGGATCAAGACTGATTTGCATATGTCTGGGTCGAAACTGGAATGGCATGGGGAGCAAAAACTACAATGGATTTAGGCCCAGATCTCTGTACTGGGGTGAATGTTTGACATTGTTCAACATTCTGTCCAACAATTGTTCCTTTTGTGTACTAAAAAGAATCCCCGTTTGTCACCTAGATCGATCCAACCCAGTGGCGTAGCAAGGAGGGGAGGCGACCTCCCACCGCTCTTACCAGCAGTCTCAGGACGGGCCCCCCTGCCCTACAATCGGCCGCCGTGAGGCAGCAAACAAAACGGAGATCTCACCAGCACCAACCCCCGCTCTTCACTACGGCCGCTGCGGGACAGCAAACTCAGGGACCAAAGGGGCTAGCTACGCCTCTGATCGAACCCCAGCTTTTGATTTAGTGGACAGAAAATCATTGTGGAGCAAGGTACATTAGTGTCCCCCATATCACTAGTATTATTAATAATAGAACAGCATAAAGATTTCTGGACCAGAGTTCAATTAGGGAAAAGTGAATCACTGTTGCAAAAAATAATTTTGCCTAATGGGTTGCACACCTAAAAATACAAAAAAGTGGTGAGTGGAAGGTCTGAATGAATCTCAGTCACTGGTAATTACTTTGGGGCCACATCCCAGACCATCGTTGTTTTGCCTTTGATGCCACCTTAGAGGGTTGAGCCATAGCAAAACAGCCTCGGTCCTACTCCAATAGCATCCCAAACTGCGAGGCCTGGTTCCCCCTGAGTAGGAACACAAGCATGCCCAGACTGGTGTTGGCCTAGTGAGGCAGGGCCGGGCTGAATAATTGTTATTCATTATATATGTCGCTAAACCACCAGAAATGCTCACATAGGCAGTCATTTTTGCATCCAAATTGTATCAACAGCCTATACAAAGTCATTGTAATGCAGATGCTCCCATACTATTTTATTTAACTCCAACAGGGTTGTAGTGTGCCCTAGATATGTTCACTGCAAATCAACAACGAAAAAAATGATGGTATTTAGAAGGATAAAACAACAACTATATCTAGAAGCTAGATGAAATGTAACTCAATCTAATGTCTAATTACTGTTATTTTGGGGTGGCCTCTACCTATATTATGTCATTTTCTTTCACAAATGTACTCTGCTGTAGGTCGAGCTAGAATGGTACCCGGATCCATGGCTACGATAGATGTAGCCGTGGGTCATGGATCAATAGATATGTTGTTGCAGACATATTTTAAATGGTGTTCCTATTATTTGATCACTGTGAGCTTCTGGAATGCAAACATCTATGCTAAGTCCAACAGGCAGAGATTAAATTGTCTAGAAATTGATTGAGTATTTCAAGGGGGGTTCACATGGATCATCATTCAAACTGGAGCTTAGCCTGGCTAGTATCCTATTTAAATAATATGCAAGGCTTGTATTGTGCATGCATCACATTTATAGCAAATGAAGGCACCATAAGATTCATAATCAAGGAATATTTGGTTCTAGTTGAAACTGGATTGTGGACCAGGAACTTGAATCCTTGGCAGGCTTACTCTAATGAGGGTATAAGTCATAGCAATATAGAGCTGTGGATCTGGACTTCTGTCTGGGGTCAAAAAGTAGGATTCGATGTTGAAGTCATGAACACTGGGGTTTCCCCAGTTATACTTAATACATGGCCAACCAAGAGAACCAAGCTCCTGGATTTTGTATCTAAACCTGGGTCAGCTTCCATGAAGGGTGTGAAGAGGTGCTGAGAAAAATCTGAAGAAATAACGTCAGCTGTGTAGTGGGACGGTCCAGTTCCAGACGCATGTTATTAGTATTTGAAGCATGACTCCATCAAAGACCATGGAAAAAGAAGGTCTTTTGGCCAGAGCAAATCACCAGATGTACAGTGGAAATCTACTTTTATGACCCTGCAACCTCTTTCAAAATGTATTCAAAATTGTAGCAGTCATATAAGATTGAATTGTTTTTAGCATGAATATGCTTTAGAAAAGCCTTGAATGTGCAGAAAGAATCTAACCTGGTCCATGGAGAGATGGAAATAGCCCTGCTGCTTTGCAAAGACTGCAGTTGCAACCGTGCAGCGGTCTTGTTATCCTGCTCTGTTTTTGGCGCATCAGCGGGTCACAGCCTGACACTGGGGGCTATTTGAAAAGCATGTGAATCTATGAAAGATTCAGGGTTGGATAAGCACTGCTGCAACCGAGTATTGCCAACTTAGAGCTAAGTTGGTCAGCCTTTAGGGCTCCACAGAGATTGGTGGCAACCTAATGTATTCTTATTTTCAAGCAAGAAAGCTCCTTAGAGTGTTTGCCTGGGACCCGATCAACATTAAGGAATTTACAACAAAAACAGCGATTCAGCACTCCAATAGGTCAAGATATTAATGTATTTTGCCAATGTAAGCAACGTAAAAAGGCGAATGAATTAAGCAGGTTCTTATTTCTTGATTTCTTTATTGAAAAACCTTCTTAAAAACGACCGTAGCCAATGTGTTTCGACCCAGAGGGTCTTCTTTAGGGATTTTTTCATCAATCAATCAATCAATGAATTTGTAAAGCGTGCCACTCACCCGTAGGGTCTCAAGGCACTGGGGGGAGGGGGATCCGCCACTGCTCGAAGAGCCAGGTCTTGAGCTGTTTCCTGAAGGAGAGATGGTTCTGGGTCAGTCGTAGGTGGGTGGGGAGGGAGTTCCATGTCTTGGCCGCCAGGTAGGAGAAGGATCTTCTTCCGGCAGTTGTCTTGCGGATGCGTGGGACGGTGGCGAGGGCGAGGCTGGCAGAGCGGAGGTGGTGGGTGGGTGTGTAGAATGTGAGGCGGTTGTTGAGGTATTTGGGTCCCATGTCATGGAGAGCCTTGTGTGCGTGGGTGAGGAGTCTGAACGTGATCCTCTTGCTGATGGGGAGCCAGTGCAGGTCTCTCAGCTGGGGAGAGATGTGGCGGAAGCGGGGGGTGTCCAGGATAAGTCGTGCAGAGGCGTTCTGTATGCGCTGGAGTCTTTTCTGTAGTTTGGCTGTGGTTCCAGCGTAGAGGGTGTTTCCGTAATCCAGTCGGCTGGTGACGAGGGCCTGGGTGACCGTCTTCCTGGTGTCAGTGGGGATCCACCGGAAGATCTTTCGGAGCATGCGTAGGGTGTTGAAGCAGGATGACGAGATGGCGTTGACTTGCTTGGTCATCGTGAGGTAGGAGTCTAGGATGAAGCCCAGGTTGCGAGCATGGTCCGTTGGCTTTGGAGCGGAGCCTAGGGCAGGGGGCCACCAGGAGTCGTCCCAAGCGGAGGGGGATGTTCCCAGGATGAGGACTTCCGTCTTATCTGAGTTCAGTTTCAGCCGGCTGAGCTTCATCCATTTCGTTGGTGAGGGAGAGGATCAGCTGGGTGTCGTCGGCGTAGGAGATGATGTTGAGGTTGTGTTGGCGTGCGATGGCTGCGAGGGGGCTCATGTAGACGTTGAAGAGTGTGGGGCTGAGCGAGGATCCTTGCGGGACACCGCAGATGACTTCGGTGGCCACGGACCGGAACGGGGGAAGGCGGACTCTCTGGGTTCTGCCGGCGAGGAACGAGATGATCCATTCCAAGGCCTTTCCTTGGAGTCCGATGTTGCTGAGGCGCAGTATCAGGGTGCGGTGGCATACGGTGTTGAAGGCTGCCGAGAGGTCCAGGGGGATGAGGGCAGCTGTTTCCCCCTTGTCGAGCAGGGACCTGATGTCGTCGGTGGCTGCGATGAGGGCGGTCTCGGTGCTGTGGTTTGCTCGGAAGCCAGACTGCGAGGGGTCGAGGGATCCGTTGGTCTCGAGGAAGGCAGAGAGTTGTTTGTTGACGCTGCTTTTACACTGCTTATATTGGCAAAATACATTAATATCTTGACCTATTGGAGTGCTGAATCACTGTGTTTGTTGTAAATTTATAGGATTTATTTCCTAGGAGGTTTAAGGATTATTGAGCCTCTGATTCTTTGCACTCGTGAATTTTGTAAAAACATTAACCTTTATACATCAAGATAGGTACATTGATAATTACCCCATACCCCTTGTTTGTTGTTCTTTAAACATTAAGGAATTCCACACTGACAATCTGTACAAAGCGTAGATGGAAGCTGTAAATCTCACGAGTTTGGCAAAGATCCTAATAATTGGCACCTGGGCCTTCGGAAGGGTTTCACAATTCCCCTGCTCAACCCTATTTTTTTTCAGGTTTGATTGGAACTGTATGAACCACCAGTCTCGGAGCAGTGTCTTGAAGGACCTAAGCTTACTGACGAGGCCTGGATAACTTTCGAAATGACTTGTACGAGGGCCTCTGGCGAGAGTTTTCTGTTAAGTGGGCCGGGTCTCACCGGGTCTGAGCACCATCAGATTTTTAAAGGGGGCCTCGAAACGGGTCTCTATCGGGCTCTGTTTTGTGCCCTGGTACAGGTGGACCGTTTTTCTCTAGACTGCAGTGACAGCAGGCACATCGATGTGTGCGTGCTCACACTGCTCACTTCTCAGTAATGGAGAAGTTACGGCATGAGGTCATGCCAAGTGAGCGTTGTAGGGGAAGGGAAATCCTTGCTTCTTACATCTCCCATGTGTCTGCTTTTTAAAACACAAGACTCCGAGTGCTGTTGCGAGTGAGGGGCCCTATTGAATAGCGCACACTGCAAATTGCCACTTCTCTTTTTGAAACTCAGGAGCAGCAACATTGTCTTAGTGTCACTAGGGCTGTAAGTGGAAGCTTTTTCAATATTATATACAAGCCATAGTTGCTGCTTATTTATCTTATGCAACTAACAACCATTGACGAAGCCAATAGTCCTGACTTGTTGTAGGTATGATGTTACTTGTATCATATATCTGGGTGCAATGTTAGAAACAGCAAAATACAAGTCGAGCGGCACACTATGCTAAGCACAGATTTTTAGCTTATGTATTTTAAGCCACACCCTTAATTTCATTGGCCATGCTCCTTTGAGAGATTCTCCAGTTTTTTCATCCCACTTAAAGCCCTGGTTACAGGGTCTGTGGTTCTGCGCGACCAGCTCCTCACTGTATGTTTCCCTGCTGGATATTTCCACTCCAAATGTACATCTGTCATGGAAGGCAAGAGAAAGAAACACCAAACAGGCACCTGGGCACAGAGGGAGCTCCTAAGTTGGCCTTGCAACGGTGATTGGGTGAGGTGGTGTGATGTGCCGACCACAAAGTGAACACAGAGCCGCCTCCATTGCGGGTAACTTTGAAGAGGACCGTGACATAACCCCAACTCGTTCCCGTCTTTCTTGGGGGCCTCAAAATACTGTGGGGGTTATTTTCAAGCCCCTTGCGCCGCCAGTGCGATACTTTGAATATTAAAAAAGTGACATACAGGCGGCGCAAGGGGCTTGTAAAAAAGTCCCTGTAGCCGTACATTAGAATAAAAAAAACTATGGAAGAAATGTATCTATGAAGCAGTCTGTACGGCACTCCCTGTTGCCTTTTAGTTACTTCAGAACACTAAGTGGCTTATTTGCATGCCACTTGCGCCGCCGGGTTGTCACTTTATATATAAGAAAAAGTGACACACCAGCGGCGTAAGGGGCTTGTAAATAAGCCCCTAAGGGCCTTATTTACAACAAAGTGACTCAGCGCGGTGCCGCAAGCCATTTTGCTGGGCTCCACTGAGTCACTTTCAAAGCCCAGGGATGCGTCCTATCTACAACGATATGACGAATCCCTGTGCGCCCCTCTGCACTGGCGCACAATTGGCTGCCATGCGCCGATGCAGGCACCCTTGCACCATGGTGCAAGGGTGCCTGCATTGCAGGGAGATTGTTTTTGTGCAGGAAGGGACACCTTCCTTCACAAAAACAATCATAAGAGGTTGTTTCCTCTTTCTATGCGTGCTGCAGAATGCTTAGAAAGAGGAAAAAACGAGATGCACCTCCCTATGACTCCCCTGGGGAGATGTAGCATTCTGACGCATTCCCAGGTTTACGATTTCTCGTGAATCTGGGAATGTGTCTTGTTCCATGGGCGTTGTTTGGGAACACCCACAGCAACACCAATGGCACGCCCCTTTCACGCAAAGTGCTGCATGTAAACAGGCCGTATTTACAAGGACAGTAAAAGCCACGCAGGGTAACTCTTCGTGTTCTTGTAAATATGGGGCAGCAAAATGCGCTGCAGGTGCATCACTTTTTGTGCAAGGGGCTTGTAAATATGCCCCTGTATTAGGAAAGAAAAGAGATTCACCTTGCTGTTTGGGAGGGAGAGTTAGGTTGTAGTAAGGTAGGGTAAGTGACACTGCCCAATATTCTTCGATTACAACCCCCTTTCTATGCTAGGATAAGACAAGGGTGAATCTGAATAGTTCACTACTCAGAAGTTTCCTGAACCTTTTGTAATTGGATTCAGTTCTGAAGCTAGGGTTAAGGGCATTCCAGAGCCTTGGCGCTTGTGCACCCATTGATCTGCCTCTTGAATTATTCTCCCTGTTGGCAGGTTCTGAATCTTTTGGAGCTTTGTGATACATTTCTCATGGAGATTGTAATATATGCAGGGCCACTGGAATTATGCGATTGTGCTGCCCTGGCTATTTTCGCATAACTGTAGATTTGCTGCATTTGACACATGAGCCATCATCTGCTGCATGCCGCATAATCTGTTTCTAGATCAAACGGGTCAAAAGTTAGGAAAAACGCAGTGATGTGTTGCAGTGCAGTCTTTGCACAGGTTGACTTTTCACCTTTTTGTAACTTATCGCTCAATTTGGGTGTTAAACTGGTACTAATGAGGTACAATTAATGGCCACATAGTGTTTCCAAGTTTAGAAATAACAAAATAATTAATACTATCACAAAATGTGTCGCATAATTTGCCTTTTCTTGCTGCATAATTTACTCATACCTGCCGAATAATTTGACCCTCCCCTGACGCATAATTCCTGGGGTCCTGAATATATGATATTACTGTAGTTGAGCAGTGCTGCAGGGAGAGCTCTTGTCAACTCTACCTTTGTCAAAAATAAAGAAATAGGAGCATTTTGCAGAGAAGAGGGAGCTGCGTGTTCACACCGTTGTCACTATGTTGACTTGGAAAGCAAAAGTGAGGTTGACTTCTAAAAGGAACTTCCAAGTTCTATATTTTTTAGCACGTTCCCAATCCTGGAGGTCAAGTCAGAGAGTAATTAATTCAGCTTGGAATGTCTGCATATTAGAATATTGGTTTTGGTGCTATTTATGGACAAAAAGCTAAACGTCGTCCAGTGAAAGACATGATTAAGGAATACATTGACATTGATTGGATTATTTTAACCACTTTCCAAGTAAAAGTAGACTTGTGTATTGTCCTCATACATTTGGAAGTTTACCTAGTTCTGCACAAGTAGGTATACCATAACCCATATATAGATACTAGTAAATTACACAAAGGGGAGTACCTAGAGGAATGCCTCAGAATGTAAATGTAAATGTGGGTGTACTTGTAAAGCGCACTGTGACTCCAAGGAGTATCCTGGCGCTGAAGACCGCTGGGGAACCCGTCCTGGTTTTCCCTGTGATATGGTCCCTTTCTGGGTATCTCCAAGGTGAAACCAGGCATCCCCGGCGTCTGTGGGGGGCCGTTGTAGAGATGAAGCAAGCTTAATGCCCAGAGTTGCCGAGTGTGTTCCCTGGTTAGAGTAGGCACCAAGGTGAGAATTATTGAGTCCATTTGACCCTGGTCCACGACCCTGCCGCATCGGGAATTGAACCCTGGTCCTGGGCTGTTAATTATTGAATCTGTTTGACCCTGGTCCACAACCCTGCCGCATCGGGAATTGAACCCTGGTCCTGGGCTGTTCTCTGCTTACAGGTCTGCCGCCTCTAACTAGTGAGCCACACCACTCCAACACCTCAATTCAATGATCCTGACCTTCTGACTGTTATTTGTGAGAAATGACTCGACTCTTTGCAGCTCAGGTCCAGCCCTGCCCAACATTCAGACCTTTCCAGCAGTATTGTGTGGCTGACCTTCCTGTCGGTCGTAGGATTGTCCAGGAGTGAGCAAGCAGATATATTGTCCTTGTCTAGCTCGAGAAGATGCTCCTCCCTTACATTGGCCAATGTAGCTTTGGTGCCCCTTGTGAGAAGGATGGTCGTGGGGAAAGTGATTCAATTCCGCATGGTCTTGAAGCTGTCACATATTACTCTAAATATTGAAGGAAAAGTATACACTGAAAATAGTGTGCAGCAAACAAAGGGGGTCATTATGATGCAGTCCGACGATTTTTCATGGTTCTTTCGGAGGCGATTGGACAGCCGTGGTCTCGTCAGATTCGGTTGGTCCAACTGCCGGATTACGATGCATGCATCGTGTACTCTGACGGATTGCTGACAGACCACCAAATCTGACCACTGAGATGGCAGTCGGAGAATAAAACAGCAGCCATAGGGCAGTGCAGGGATCTACTACCGCCATCTGGATTACAATGTGGGTTTCGGATGACCCGATCGTGGTGGTCCGACCGACTGCCTCAGTTGTCAGAAACTAAAGTTTTCTGGTGTAAGCTCACCCAATTCTGCTTCTCACCAGCAGTTTCTGCCTTGGATTCCTTTCTCCAGGTCCCCCTTACAGCTGAGCAGCTGCACCCTGATGGCTATGTCCCTGTTGAGCCGGAATCCAGGTAAGTCCTTCTGGGGTATGTTTCCCCATTGACTGGACTGTTCACATTAAGCCACACACCAGCAATGGAGTACAAGGAGTACAAAGCATATCTCCACATATGTCATGCATGTGTGTACAATTCACATGTTTTCTGTGATTTTTTACACACTAGCGGCAACAAATTCGGGGATATGTGCATCGCCCTAGATGAGACCGCCGCAGTAGCAGCAGTTGCATCGTAATACAGCGGGGGGAACTTTCCCGGCCTCGGAAGTCGGAATGGGATCGCAGTTTGCAGCGGTTGGACATCCAGTCCGACCAGCATTGTAATGACCCAAAAATGTTCTATATGTGTGCAATGGTAGCTGTTACAGTGACCCAACTCTTTCATGCTTATTTTAGCGCCTACCAAAGGATGAAAGGCTGAGTTGCTCCATTGAGCCTGAACACAGCTCTCTGCCCCCTATCCCTGTTGCAGACCTTTGGAGGGAGGGTGCTAAGCAACGTAATCTATATTTTAATGCAGTTCTGTGCCAGAGAGGAAATGCGCAGCAGCCTACAATGCAGTGGATACAAGTCCCTTGAAAGTAATGTGTGCTGGAATAAAGTGCACCTGAGAATATGCAGTCACATTCGGAGTGTGTTTGAATTATACGCCATAGAAATAATGCTAACAAAAGTGCTATGCTATGAGGGAATGCTGATTGAAATAGTTTGACTGGAGGAAATGCTCATGGAAATGTTGTGCCATGGAGTAGAAGAAAAAGCAACAATATCACAACTGGTGTAAATACAAGAGACGGTTTAGAGAATGCATGTCAAAGAACATTGCAGAACAGGAAAATGAAGACTCTTAATCAGCGATTTTTTGGGAAGTGCACAAGGCATCATATATTAAAACACAATCATGTACAGTTGTATCAGCACTGTAGGCAAGAAAATGCATATAAACAATCCGGACATTGAACTTGGTGCTAAAATGTGCAAGTGACAAGGCAAGTGGCGACGCAAATGACAATGTGTATACAGCGAAAAAACGGCGCAAAGTGGGATAATATATACAGTAAAGAATGGTTCGGACAGTGATTTCAATAAATTTTGCAATTAGTTGGTGGAACCATGTTGAAGAATGCGCTGAAATGTTGCGCTGATTGGTCGACGGCGTTTCGATCCTTAAGATCAGGGTCATCTTCAGGACCGGGTTGTTGGTTTAAAGCGGTGCTGGTGATGTGGTAATCCACAGGGAGAGAGTAGAGCCGTAAAGATCATCTAGAGAAGGGCTGGCAAGTAGTCCAATTGTTAGCAGTAGCAAAGGCGAACTGGAAGGCACCGTCAAAGTGCGTGGGAGAGAGGAACCGGGTGAAAATCCCGTATCCGTGGTTCAAGATTGCCAGAGGGAAGCCATCGCGGTCGATGATCCGGTGGAATTACGTTGAAGGAGGAATGGATCCAATCAAGGACGGAGGTGCCGTGGCTGGCGACTCGCCATAGCTGGAAATGCCGGGTGCCATGGAGTAAACACTGTAGCAATCATGTTATTGTGCAAAGTTTCATCAGAATACGGTGCAAGAGAGAACAAGCAAATCCAAATAGCTTATTTTGGTAAAAGTACACAACACACGAGAAATGCCTCCCATAACACGCTATTGAGAGAGTTCTCATTGAAATAAAGTGCAGAAGAGGGACCTGCACCTACCATCACCTTGTACTGGTGCACACCACAACATTGTGCCCAGAAGGGTGGACGCGCATATCTGAATATCTCGTCTAAAGTGCACAACGGAATAGGGTGCTCTGAGGAAAAGCGACACAGTGGTGGAAGTGGGGGGCTGCAGAGGGCGGAGATTAACAGACCGCTGTTACCCAGCATCACATTTCAAATATCCAAAATGTGGTGGTAATTTGCCAAAGAAAATGCTGAAATACAAGAATATAAATATTCATTTTTGTTTTATGATTGTACTGTTGAATATCGCCCCCTAGAATATCATGGTACAAGAATATCAAGGACAGATTAGAAAGAGATAAAATATCAATAAGTAAATGCATAAAGGGAATTATAGATTTGCTATCCCTACATCCACATCTATGTTCTTTGAAGATATATATATTCATAGCCAAGGTATATATATGTGGGGTTCGGTATAGGAATTCTAAACTCACTTACCTGTCGATATTTCTTTGATATAGTTTGTCCTCGAAATTGTGTCCAGTCAATATTCTGGTGTTGATATTCAAGCTCACCCTCCTAAATTCTATCATATGCACTGAAAACCCTCTTCTGGGAGATTATGACAGAGGAGTGACCCGGCGCAAAATATGACTCAGAAAGGGTGACACTAAGGTTGCTGACTGACAGGGTTGTATTGCAGGCCCTTGCAGATCCTGCATCACAGGGGGGCACCACCCTTCAGAGACCCCTGAGTCAACCTAAGACCTGTGCACAACTGTGAGATGTGAGAGGCTCAGAGGCCCCTCGTTGCATTTCGCAGAGGGACCCCATGATTTTGTGTTACACCACTGTTGACAGAAGAAGAACTGCTGTGCGACCCTGAGGAGGCAGAAAACAAAACAATAAATATGTGAATACCATATTTCTTTTGTCGCGGTGGTGATCTATAGAGCTAGAACCGGTTCCTCAAGGGCAGTGGAGAACTGTACTTAGCAACAGAGATCTCTGACTCACAGGGGCATATGTACAAGGACTCAACACCACCAGAAAGTCACTTTTTAAGATGTTCTGGTGGCGTTAAGTCCATTGCCTTATTTACAAGGTGGCTTTAAGCCACTTAATGTGGCTTACCAATGCCTTGTAAATAAGGCCCCCTTTTATGCTACACTTAGCGTGAAAGGGGGAGGCAATGGGTGTTGCGGTAGGCGTTCTGCCTCAACACCCTTGATTTTCACGCTGCCCCCTATTTGCAAGGGCGGCATAAATTTGGGGCAGCGCCAACATTTAGACCAAAAAAAAACGAGATCTTAGCATGGCGAAATGAGGAGAAATGATTAATTTCTCCTTATTTTTGCTGTTTCTATCTGTGCTGCATTGTGCAATACGCATAGGAACAGGAAATCACCATAAATGATTGCTTATGTGCACGAAAGTGTGCCTTCTTGCACAGACCCAATCCTTAAAAAAATGATGATTTGCTACTTCTGTGTGTGCTGCACAATGCAGCACACATAGGAGAGACAAATCGCCATTCTGGATTGTTTATGCGCAGGAAGGTGTCCCTTCCTGCACATAAGCAACCATTACCCCAACGCAGGCACCCTTGCACTATTGTGCAAGGGTGCCTATGTTGACGCTAGGCAGCTTACTTTAGTGCCATCTCTGGGGGGAACGCAGGGGTGTGCTGTATCATTGTAAAAACGGTGCATCCTTGCATTCTTGAATTGACGAGTGCGGCGTTAGCAATTTTGGCGCTAACCTACGCTTCGCAGGTCCACTGTATATATGCCCCCCACTCTTTGGGTGGAAGGTAGGTGGAGAACACTTGGATTTTTAGATCTTTTCTGAAGTGCTTAAGTAAACAGTGGATAAATCTTAGGCACAGGCAGAGGTCATTCTACACTGACGGGTGCTGCTCTTGGATGCGCTGGGGCACCACCCCTCCAGTATCCAACGTTAAAATGCATTGCCTCGGTCTTGCAATACTAAAAGTACGTAGCTGTCTGTCCTTGGTACTGAGCATGATCAGAGGCAGGCTCTGAAAGTCAACCCACTGCGCATGTCCGGGCTTCCCTTCTCATGTAAGTAGCTTAGAAGAGGGGTGGCTTCATCCAAGACAAGATTGATTCCAATGGAATTCGGTATCACAGAGCGATGGACACTGAAGCTCTGTGCGATGCTGTCATCCCCTTATGTTTTATTGCAGGTAATGCTCACGTTTCAGCAGTCTGTCTTCAGTTTTAGGTCTCGCCTAGCGTTGCAGCGCAAATGCGCTGCAATCGCTTTGCGAGGCATGCAGTATATACTGTAGTGTGGAAGCTTCGTGGAAGCTCCGCCCACTCTCTGCCCATTGGCTTTTGTCTTAAATGCTGCCTTCGGAGTGGTTTGAGGCTTGTTAGTCCCTCCTCATTCATCATTTGTATCCTTCCACGGCTATTGGCCCCTTTACCCCTGGCACTATTTTCTTTTAGGTCGCGCCTAGCGTTGTAGTGCGAATGCGCTGCCATCGCTTTGCGAGACATGCGGTATATATTGTAGTGTGGAAGCTTCGTGGAAGCTCCGCCCACTCTCTGCCCATTGGCTTTTGTCTTAAATGCTGCCTTCTGATTGGTTTGAGGCTTGCTAATTCCTCCTCATTCATCACTTGTATCCTTCCACGGCTATTGGCCCCTTTACTCCTAACACTATTTTCTTCCCTGTCTCCCCACCGCCCCCTCCCCCAGTCTGTGACTTCTCACCCTCCCCCGCCCCCTCAATCCCGTTCATGGTTTCTTGCCTGCCGGCACTTCCGTTTTCATCTTTATTATTGCCACCGTGAAATATGCGAGTTCAAGATGCATGCTGTACAAAAACTTCTAGTGTTTAATGAACTAGATTTTAATGTTACTCTAAATATAATAAGACTCAAGGCAACATTCGGGATATGCATGGCAACTGACGCCTCTTAGTTCACAAATGGCATTGTTGTCGGGCGGGAGGAGCAGCAGTGTTTTAACTCATGCTTAAAACGAGCACTTTTAATAACTTCCTCTCAATTCAGTGCTATAATATTGTGTATTGAGATGACGCACTAAAGAAATGCACTTTTTTTAATTCTGAAGAGACATTATCGCACGTTTACATCATGTTTACTGTATGGTTAACATGCCGATCCTTTTCACGGCTCGCCCACTGGCTCGTAAACGCTTGGCTCGTCTCCGGCTGTCTCTTCCTGTTATTTAATATATTGGCTTGCGCACCTCTAACAAAGAGAGATGAATGGATACATGACAGTGAGCCCGGTAGATGGTAGAGAAATAGACTGGTGCAGACAAACAGACAAAGTCAGTCTCCATTGCCTCATGTCAGAATCATCACTTTCAATAACCTGGAAATATGCCGGCAACTCCCGCAGGCCCCACCCTCATCCCCCTCACCTATTCTTAGCAGAAACGGCAGATTCTGAGCTGTGCCCTGCTGGTGCAGAGGAGCACGGCAGTCTGTAGAAGCGCTGCGATCCCTAGCCTCTCTGGGCGGGCACCTAAGCCTTCCGGGTGCCTTCACACTCAGGATAAATGAATACATTTTGTTCTGTGCTTTAGTCGCTCCTCTATGAGCACTGTCTGGTAGATGAAGCTCTCTGTTAATAAACACATTCAGAGAGGTGGTATTGTAAAAACAAACAACAGCCACAATACCATACGTTTTGAACGTGTAGTTAAATACCTGCTCATCAGTAACTCATTGGCTGATCATTCCATGGCACTACCAAAATTACATTTGGACACATTTGCTCAACTGTAAAACACTCCCCTCTATGGGTCATTTAATAACTCGGGGCTTTGGGGTTAGGTAACCTACTTTGGATGCTGTGTAAAAGAGTGAATACAAAAATTAATGCAATGAAACTAAGCAACCAGTACTGTCTAAAACACTATTGAAAACTGACACTCATTCTGACATTTTGTTTAGTTAATGTCGATTTTCTCATAGATGTGAGTAAAGTAATCTTAATATCTTAATGAAATCTGCACACTTTTAACTAATAGCACCGTGTGACCTTTGACAACTAGGCAATGAATATATTTTCATGTACCCCCGAAGCCCCCATGCCCCCCGCCCCCTTGGCAAACTTTATTGCCTTCCAGTGTTTTGGGGATAACCAAGACGCAGGAGAGTGAGTCAAATAGTCTAGAAAATGAAAGAGAAGCCGGGATTCGGATTCACAGGCTCCGATCGCGTTGGTTACTCTGTAAGCACTACTTTTATTAATGAGTTTCGCATTAGTAAAGCACCAAGGTGTGCATGTGTGGCGACACTTCACCCATGAGGTACGTGCCAAGCAATTGTTGACACAATCCACACTTTGCGTCTTTTTCAATATATTTATTGCGAAGTGCAGGACCTTTCCAAGGGATTTTGCACACTACATACATTCACTCAAAAAATAAAACGTGTCGGTAAAAAACATTGCCATTTACAATGTCAATAGCTCTAACTCACAAATGCGAGACCTATTTGCATTGCAAATGCTTGTTTACTTGGGTGTTTGGACAAAATATTGTGTGGACAAAATATTGTGTCAAGAATACCGAGGACAAGAATATTGTGAAGGTAAGTTTCTATGTGAAAGCACAGTATTTCTATACTTAGCTCCACTTATATGTACCTTGACCATATATATAACTTCAAGATACGTAGATGTGGAGTTAAGAATAGTACATCTATACTTTCCTATTGGCACTTATCTTCTCGATATTTTGATCTTTGATATTTTTTAAACGAAAGTCTGTTAGTGATCTGTTTTCTTGAGGACACTGCCTGCCCAGGGACTCTTTGCCTGTGTTCCGATGAAGCCGATGGACGAGGTATGTCATAAAGGATTTAAATACATTTATTTAAGGCACTCAATACATTTGTTCAGATTAGGTGTCCATTATTCAGCACACGCACTCTGTGCAGACTGTAGATTTAGAAGATGAGTGGTCGGCTCCACCACAGCGTAGACTAAGGTAATTGTTCTTAGGGGAACAACCTTTACAACGCAACTTTTACAACGCACTACCATTACAACGAAACTGTTACAACGCAAGTGCATTGACAACGCAGGACATTACAACGCAAGTCTTTACATCGACTTGCACTAGATGGCGTGCTAACATTAAAAACAGTGTAGTTTACTATCCCAACACCTTCCCTACTGTTACGTGGACTGGAGTTGGAATAGTAAATTACACTTTTTTAATGTTAGCACGCCATCTAGTGCAAGTCGATGTAAAGACTTGCGTTGTAATGTCCTGCGTTGTCAATGCACTCGCGTTGTAAAACTTTCGTCGTAACAGCATGCGTTGTAACAGCATGCGTTATAACGTCATACATCCTTGTTCTTACAGTGTCTGCGTTTGATTTGCCGGGTTTCTCCTTTCACAGTATGGCCTGAGTGTCTCTATCTCGAAGTACAGCTCTCTATATCTTCAACTGTTTTAACTTTCTAATATGAGGCCTGCTTTGCTATACTCTACCTGCTTGTCTTTTATTTATCTTACTTAAGCATATTGTGCCTTTTCCTTGGCCATTGACCGTGCAGTGTTTGAATTATGTCATTGTCTTTAACTCAGAGTATAATACAACCTATCTATGCAACATACCCTTTATTTAAGTCAGAGCTTTCTGCTGCTTGTGTAAACAATGCGAAATAATTTTATCTGTAATCGTTTGTTTATCGCACAGTGCAATCTGGCAATACGACTCACAAGCAGACAGTGAAGGCATGCACGTTGTTAGAGTGTGTTGTCTTCTTTTTAAAGGTAAACAGAGGCTCATATTATTCTTTATAAATGTGCATGTTTTGCATAGGAATTATCGGGCATTATGTCAGTCTTTTTAACACGCTAAAAACTGCTAAATATATATATATATTAAATCTAGTCTTTATTGCCCTGTAAGAATTATTGCACCTGTATGGTCCATTTAACGCTCTGAGATTCTGGCCTATTAAATGCTGTTCAGAAAAAAATCGCAGCAGGTGGTGCTTAACTCACTGAGCAATCTCATAGATTTTAAGACCCATTGATTAACAACCAAGAGGAGGAGATGGGATTAGTTTCCCAAAAGTGCTAGAGAAAGGTAGTTTCCTAGCACCCAATTCATTAGAGGATTGCCCCTTAGCAGGTGGGAGCAGTTTAGCCAGTCCTGTTTTATTATTTTCATTATTTTCTACTGCAAATGTAGAGCTACAAGGAGCATGATGGAAAGAAAAATAGGACTGGATAAGCTACTTATTACTGTAATGGGTCAATCTGAGATGTCTACAAGCACTCCAGCCACTAGATACACAGCGTGCTCCAGCCTCCAACACCTGATGGTGAACTAAGATGGGGTACACTAGCCAAACATCATGACAATTTGAAGATATAGCACTGGGCAAAATGTATAAAGAAAATATTTTTTGAGAAGACGTGTACTCAGAATGTGTATGGCGTGCATGTGTATATTTATGTATATTTGAAAGTAGGTGTTTATTTATGTATGGAAGTATGTGTATACGCATGCCTTTTGTATATAATATTGGCATTTAGCTATGCAAACATGCACATAACCCTGCATACATCTATGAGTACATGTATGTATACACACATAAAGGTATTCCTACAGGTATGCATGCGTGTGCTTCTTGTAGCATCATTCTGCTGTAGTTAGAGGGAACCATGCAATTAACCCTTGAGTATTGCTTGAGTATTTGCTGGAAAACGAACCACTTTACCCAACTTTCTTTTACAAAACAATCTTTGTGTTTGTAACCTGCAAGCCTCATTGATTAGGACGAGCTAACAAACTATGCGCACTGACATGCTGCACTTTGGGTAGTCAATTCACGCCACGCCACTCTCAAACCTCACCAGCCGCCACTGCGCATAGGAGGAGGGGGAGGCCGGATTCGAAGCCTTCACTTTATGAATCTTGGGGATTTTGAGCTCAGTCAGCTGTGGAGCTGCCAATGGAGATGGTGAACTTGTTTGTAAGGGCCGCTCTTGCGGAAGCCCTTAGGGCCCAGGTTGCACCTCAGGGATCCAGCTCGACATGGTCGAACATATCTGCTGTTGCTTGCGATATCATACAGAGTAGTGACATAGGCTGGGCTGTCTTTGTTAGGTCTGAGCCAAGACTGGGGTGCATATGGTTGGTCCCTGTGTGAGCAAAAAGAAGCACATGAACATGGGGCATCGTTTGCTTTTTTTCTCAGTAAACCCAAAGGAGATTATTATGCCTGGACATTTCTCCAGTAGACCTCTGAGTCACAAAGGCTCAAATATGAGGATATCAAAGGGTGAAGCATTGCTTAGATACTTGTGTTCCTGTGCAGATGGAAAGTCTGCCAGCAGTTCTGGCTGGACTGACCTGACCCTTTTGGGGCAGGGCGAGCAGTACATTGCATGTGGTTGGTCCCTGTCTGCAGTGGCAAAAATCAGTGCGAACAATAAATGATGGACTGGAAAGTGCATTAGAGTAATCTCTGGTGGGTGATAGTAAATCAAGCATTTTACCAATCACCTTTTGCTCTTCTTAGAGACTGGTGCCAGTAGATTGGGCCAGTGTAATTGTTCCAATGTGTGGTGTATTTGAATTTCCTTTGGTTCGTGATCAGCCGGACTCCTTTAAGTGCAAAAAAGCAACAGATATTTGTGTTATCTTTGGTTTATTTTTCACTAATACTGTGGTTTTAATCAAAGTCGTTTATTTTATTAATTGGGAGTTTCTTACCCGCAAATACAAACAGCATTCACCTGGGAGCTTCAAAGTTACAAATAGGGGAAGCTCAAGTATATTTGTAATCATGACTGAGTAACGTATTCACTTTCCAATGTTGTTCTCGCACTTTTTGAATTTTGTTAGCTGATTTTAGTGTCCGTACTCCTTCTCTTCTTGAGCAGGTCTCTTTTGTGATGACTATAAACTGTCAGGATTTAGAATGTATCATCCCCCATATGGCTGGAGAAAGAGTGGGCTTACCATCTTTACATTGACGTAATAACATTTAATATTTTCATTAGCAAGCTGAAAGAAAAATGCTCTAAAACATTGTGAGAATTATTACAGTATAGCAACATGGATATTGATTTTTTTTGTTGCAGTTTTGTCCTGCCCACATCCGACCACCTCAGGAATCTGAGCTTTGAATAAAAAAAGGTATGCTGTAACTTTTATATCTTGACATAAACAAAGCAATAACACTGAGGGCCTTATTTCCAAGGGAAAACTTACACTTTTCGTGTAAGTTTGCTATTTGTTTGCTATTCACAAACTACGAGTGTAGTGTTACGTATAGTATCTTTACCACTGCTGAGAACTCTGCAAATAAAAAGATAGGACAGTCTCTGCACTCGTAAAGATACTGCACGTAAAACTACACTTGTACTTTGGGAATAGCAAAAAATAGTAAACTTACACCAAAAGTGTAAGTCTATGTTTGTGAATAAGGCCAACAGACTACAAAACGTGGCATTGTCAAAATAATAGTGCTTGTTTTACCCTCTCTTCCTCGTCACAGTACTTACAACAATGGGGATCCCATGCAAAAGCCCGACGCTTAACAAGCACAACATTTATAAATCTCCCTCCACCCTAAGTTAGAACCCAAGGGCATATATATATGAGCCACTTGCACCACTGTAGCGTCACTTTTTGTGATGCTCCAGTGGCGCGAGTCACAATATGATATTTATGAAGTCAGGCAAAGCCACTTTGCATGGCTTTGAATGGCCTCATAGATAAGGAGTGAAGCAAGGCAGTGCAAATCGCTGTGTTGCCTTACTCGGCATTAGGGAGGCGTTCCATGAATGTTGCGGTGGGTGTTCCCATGCAACACCCATGGATTTTGATGCTTACCCAGATTTACAAAACCATGTAAACCTGGGGATGCATCAAAACCTGACGCCTCCCCAGGGGAGGCGCAACAAGGAGATCTAACTTTCTTTATGTCTCTTTGTTTTTTCCTCTTTCCAAGTGTGCTGCATAGCACATATAGAAAGAGTAAAAAGCCTCCCAGGATTGTTTTTCTGCAGTAAGGTGCCCCTTCCTGCACAAAAACAATCCTGCTGACAACACAGTCAGCCTTGCACCATGGTGCCAGGGTGCCTGCGTTGGCGCTAGGTTGCCAAAATGGAGCCAGTGCTGGGGTAAAAGACAGGAATGCACCGTATTAGACTTACGTGACTTGTTGCGCTGCCCTACATCAAATCCCCATAAATGAGGCCCCCAGTGAGCTGCTGAAGTGCATTTCTGTAGGTACCGTATTCCTAGTTATTCATGTTTGGCTGTGCCCTTAGGCAGAGTTGTTGTGATTATGCTAAGAAGCCAAAATACTACACTTCAACCCCGTTTAACAATATATAGAAGATAAGTACCTTTCCCCAGAATACTGGAGATAAAATAGTAAATAAACTGCCGACATTATTTCTGAATAGCTGTAGTTTCCACAGATGACCGCCGGAGGGCGGCCGACACCTAGAAGAACTGCTGCCAGATTATTCGCATCGCAGCACCAAGCCTGTGCCCTGCAGCTAGAGCCCAACGCAGCTCGGAATATTTCCACAGCAGCTGCGGTTCGTTCCCACCCTCTATTTAAAGCGCTGGGTCTTAGCAAAGGGATCGCAGCAATTCAGCCTCAAGAGCCTTTGAAATGCGCTTAACGACAATACAGGTTCTACTTGCTTCTCACGCAACCATCTCAGTGAATGTTTTGATTAATGGTAAATGTCTTGAAGTGGTGGGCAGATGATGTGGTCCATCGGCTACGCTGCCGACTGTGCTGCTGGAAACCAGAGTTCGAGCCTCGAGGACGCGTCCACATCCTGTGATTCTGGGCAAATCTCTTAGGGGCATATTAACAAGGACAGCGTTAAAAATTATCGCCGGTTTTGCGGCAGCTAAAGCGGTGATAATAGGCTTGATAATATGCCCTGGAGAATTCCCATAGAAGCTCATGTTCTGGTGTGAACCTGGAATTCTCCAGGGCATATTATCAAGCCCATTATCGCCGCTTTAGCTAAACCGGCGATAATTTTAACGCCCTGCTTGATAATATGCCCCTATATCTCCCCGTGCCTGAATGTGTAATGTAAATACGGTGCTCATGTAAAGCGCTCCAATACCTTCGGGTCGAGTTTGCGCTATATAAATATGCAACAACATAAAAAAAAGTATATCAGGGTGCCATGGTGTAAAAGGAGATGAAAAGAAACAATGGATCACAACAGCTTTGAATGTAGAGCACATGACGTGCAATAAATGTGTGCACTCTAACCTATAACAGCGCTGATCGTCTACCACATCTTTCTGAAACTGACAGCGAGCTTGAAAAATGTCTTCCATAGGTCAGGCAACTTTCTAACAGCTAAACCAACAAACAGCACATATACCGCGCTATTACCGACAGGCATTTAGAAACATTAAAACAGGTTGTTAATCTAAATATACTTCCACAGGGTAAAACTACTGTTACCGGTAAGTGACTTTCCCTGTGCGGCCCTGAAGAGCAGCTGCATTTTAGAAAACAGTGGGCTTGAGGAGGCCACAAAGCAAGAGCTGTTTGCTGCGTGCAAGGGACGCTTGTCAACCCAAACTTAATGGCAAGTTTGCACGGAAGCAGTGGCCGAAATTCCACGGTTCTCAGCACACAATAGGGCTCCTGTTTGGGGAATGGCACAACAAAAAAGCCCTTTTAAGTTCTGCGCCACTTTTATTGAAAAATACACTGGGTTTTGTTCTTGGAGTTAATTTATCTCGACGAGGGGAATAAGGGACTTACTATTCCTTTTCAATACGCCTAGAAGGATGCATCAGTCTAAACCAGACCAAGGGGCATATTATCAAGGACGGCGTTAAAAATTATCGCCGCTTTAGCAGCAGAAAACTGCCGCTAAAGCGGCGATAATGGGCTTGATAATATGCCGCAGAGAATTCCCATAGAAGCCCATGTTCACACCAGAACATGGGCTTCTATGGGAATTCACAAGGGCATATTATCAAGCCCATTATCGCCGCTTTAGCGGCAGTTTTCTGCTGCTAAACCGTCGATAATTTTTAACGCCGTCCTTGATAATATGCCCCATGTTCTGCATTTGTTGTTGGTTGTTTGGATTTTTGGGTGTTGTTTAAAGATGCTATTTTCATATTTTAGGACGAATTCCATACTATTTGTTCTTGGTTCTCCTTTCTCAGAAATATTTGCGCCCTTCTCCCTAGGGGATGCATAAGGGAGGCCCAGCAAGGGGAAATATCTTTATTTCTCCTCGTTTTTCCTCTTTCTATAGAATGCAGCACACAAAGAAACAGGAAAAAGCCTCTTGTGATTGTTTTTGTGTAGGAAGGTTACCCTTCCTGCACAAAAATAATCATCCCCACAATGCAGGTGCCCTTGCACCATGGTGCAAAGGTGCCTTCATTGGCACAAGGCAGCCCATTGTGCGCCGGAGCAGGGGAAAAGGACAGGAATGCGCCGCAACTAATAGATATGGTGCTTTCCTGCCCTTTTCTTTTGCCATAGGGCAGTGCACTAAGTAAGCAGGGGTACCCCAATTCAAATGTAGGCAGAGCAATGGGGGAAAGAACCAATAATATGAAGAAGAATTTGCTCTACCTTTCTAGATAATAATTAACAGACTAAATCTATATGATATACAACCCTCAAAGTTACTCAGGCTAGACCATCCGAGAGAGAGCACACCAAATATATGATCGAAAATTACAATGTTTATTAGTAATTCTGTTGATGAATATAAAAGAAACAGAATATCCAAAAACAACTCAATGTGATATTTGAAAAGATATTTACAAAATCAAAAATGGCCCCATCAGAAGAGTCAAAGGGGTATATAAATTATCATATCGCATTCATACTAACCAAGCATAACATTTAACCATTCAAAACCAACAACATAGGAAATAACCGGCTATTTCCTACTCGAAAGGACGTTACCTTCACGGCTTATCCGCAGCCTCCGTTGCGAATGTTTATATCAGAAACATCACGTCGATAAAACTGACGAATTACCGTGTCAGCTTGGGATCATTGCTACATTGTTTCTACTTTCTTCGCTGCGAGAGTTTTGATCGGCTACCGTTCTATCCTCGTATAAGACCTAAAGTCTGAATATTTGACAAGAATCAACCTGCTTTTTATGCGGAATCTTTGCGATCCTCAGTTTGTCATCAACTTTTTTGGCGTCAACTGACTTTTTTACCACCTAATCGTTTACCAGTTTTTAGATATAGCGGATACATCTTGTATAGATCCTGTTTGTCTATGACAACTCTACTGGTTTGTAATACGATTTAGCTTAGGCCCCTCGGACTACAGAAAACTATAAAACTTACGCCCTGAAGAAGGTAGCACCCACATTTCTGGGTGATTGCACCGAAACGCGCGTTGGCGTGTCCAATTGTGTTGTTCGGTTGTTCCCATCACCCCCAACAGTGTATACCAACTATTTGTGGAGAGGATTTCTATTTATATATTTTAATGTGGTGAAAATGAATGTGGAGTATAATTGTTGGTTTTGAATGGTTAAATGTTATGCTTGGTTAGTATGAATGCGATATGATAATTTATATACCCCTTTGACTCTTCTGATGGGGCCATTTTTGATTTTGTAAATATCTTTTCAAATATCACATTGAGTTGTTTTTGGAAATTCTGTTTCTTTTATATTCATCAACAGAATTACTAATAAACATTGTAATTTTCGATCATATATTTGGTGTGCTCTCTCTCGGATGGTCTAGCCTGAGTAACTTTGAGGGTTGTATATCATATAGATTTAGTCTGTTCATTATTATCTAGAAAGGTAGAGCAAATTCTTCTTCATATTATTGCCATAGGGCAGTGCGACAGGCCTTGCTGCTGCGCTGTCCTATGACAAAAAAAACCATAATTGAGGCCACCAATTGCACCTTCACGTGCAGACAAATGAGCCACTTCACAGCACAATATTCATTCCTGGTTTTGGGTGAAAGACCCCATTTCTTTCCCTATGCCATTCGACCAGTCTGGTGGAAGCAACCAATCAGGTGGTACTGTTGCTGACATATTCTGGAGCTGACAATCCTGTGCTGGGACTATTTTTAATGGAAATTGGTTGAATTTCAATGATTGTATAAACCAGAAGGTAGATTTACTAACAATTTGCACTGGGTTTGAGTCACAGAACTGCACTGTTGATTTGGGATTTACTCTCCAATGCAAAACTTTATTTGCTCTGGATAGTTGCCCTAAAGTAACATAAAGTGGTTCTAGCGCTGATTTGCATCAAAGGGGCTTGCCATGGGTGGTACATGGGTGTCATTCCAGTACAAAACCAACACTAGACATCTTGCACACAACCTTGCACCCTGGTGCAAGAGTATGTATGTTGGCGCATGGCAGCTTTAAGTACACCAGGTCAGGGAGAGAGGAAGACTTTGATTTCTATGCTGTGTGAAAAGCTAGTAAATCTGCACCCAAATCTACTACCATTTGTGTACCTCTGGAATATATTATATATTCATTTCATTACAAATTCAGAAGAAGTTTCACATATGTACAGCTAGAACAGCTTCAGGTTTTAATACATAGACATCTGAATCTGCTGCTTTAAAATAGTTTCTGGGATTCTCTCAAGAGATATTGATTCAGGACAATCTTATACTTCTTAAACAGGCGTACATTGACAACCTTTATCCTATATTCATAACACTCGCTTTCTAACTTTAACTCTTAACATTTCACTTATTTTCTCCAAATACATTTTCATTAGTTTTACAATTATCTGTAAGAAAAACAGCTAAATATTCCCTCCTTTGCCACCCACAATCCCCATAGAGCTTTATGTTACAACAATTAGAAAATATTGGGGCATATTATCAAGCCAGGCGATAAAATTATCGCCGCTTTAGCGGCAGAAAACAGCCGCAAAAACGGCGATAATGGGCATGATAATATGCTCTATGGAATTCCAATTGAAACCCATGTTAGATGTGAAGGACATCTAACCTGAGCTTCAATAGGAATTCCATAGAGCGTATTATCAAGCCCATTATCGCCGTTTTTGCGGCTGTTTTCTGCTGCTGAAGCGGCGATAATTTTATCGCCTGGCTTGATAATATGCCCCTTAGTTCCTCCAACATTAAGCTCCCCCAGTTCACACTGGTCTTACTGAGTCACATCCCCTTTTGTGGATCTGTACTATCCACCAGACACAGAGATCTCAAGACTCTTGGGCATGGGGTTTTCGCTTTGGCTGACTTGTAAGGGCGTATTTACCAGCCCCTATCGCCACCAGAACACCACTTTTTTTGACGTTGTGGAGTCGATATGGGCTTACCCTTATTTACAAGGCAGCATTAAGCTACCTTGTAAATAAGGCACCCTTACATGCTATACTTAGCTTGAAAGGGGGGGCAATGGGTGTGGCTGTGGGCGTTCCACTGCAACACCCATTGATTTTGATGCTGCCCATATTTACAAGAGTGGGGTAAAATTAAGATCAGGGAAAACCTGGTGTTAACAGGGTGCAACGAGGAGAAAGCTTTATTTCTCCTCGTTTTAGCTTTAAACACCATGGATGATTATTTATGTACAGGAAGATGTCCCTTCCTGCGCATAAACAATCATTTTGAAAATGACGAGTTGCAACTTCTATGTGTGCTGCACAAATCAGCACACATAGAAGTTACAAATCGCCATTTAAGAATGTTTATGTGCAGGAAGGGACACCTTCCAATTCGGAAGTGGCAGTCCATGTCGCTGTCCAAGGTGAGTGCATCGGAGTGTATCGTGGGTCAGTGGAAGGTCATGAGGTCAAGTGCAGGACCAAACAGACACAGGCCAGGTGGCATGATGAATGCTAGTGCTTGGTCCTTCTGACCACAGTCCCATCCACGTCCTCGTCCCCGGGTGTGTGCCCTGCTCCACCTGTGGGTGTTGCAGAACCGGCTGCCGCACTGTGTGCCACTGACACATCAGGGGCCTGAGTGGATCCGGCTGCTGCATGGTGTGCCACTGACACATCAGGGGCCTGAGTGGATCCGGCTGCCGCACTGGGAGGCACTGACACACCAGGGGGTGGGATTATGGATAGTGTGGGTGCAGCAGCATTCATCAGCGCCTTCCTTGTGGCGGCAATGCCATGGTGGAGGTCAGTAGGGCATGATAGAGCCCAGCTACATTTCGATGATGTGCAGCGGTGGCTGCCATTCTTTCCGCCTCCATCCGCACCATGTCCTCCATGAGCCTCCGTATGTGTGCCAGCTCACGGCTGGCATCGCTGGAGCCACTCTGACCGGACAGGTGTTCTTCTCTCCGCGTCATAACTCCAGCAATGTCAGTCAGGGCTCGTTGGAGACCATGGGGCGGACATAGACACCCAAGGATGGCGTCCAGTTTGGCAGCCATGATGCCGAAGCCCACCCGCACCTGCTCATCCGTCTCCATCTGGCACTCCAGCACACGGCGTTGGAAGGCCATGTGTTGTTCCTGGAGGTCTTGGGAGGGTGCCGGGGCTGTGGGTGCCTCCTGCTGGGGGGTTTGGGTGGTTTGGGTGGTGGGCGGGGTCTCTTTGATGTAGCTGGGCTGCCCTGAGTCTGGAGGTGAGTGGCGGATGAGGTCAATGATGTCTTGGATGGTTTGGGCGTCGATGCTGGCGTTGTCCTCCTCATCATCCATGAAGAGTGGCTGGGACTGCTCTGCAGGAGGTGTTGACGGTGCCCCTGCGATGTGAAGGGGAGATGGTGTATTACAATGTGTCCACATGTGTGTAGACGCATGGTACAGGTTGACATTCAGACAGCATGGCATTTTACATTGTGACAGTCTGTAGATCTGGGCGATGACCCAGAGTCTTTGTGGGTGTGCACTGTGCTCTGCTTGATTGTGCATGTGTGCATGTGTGCCATTGAGCCCATCTCCACCCGTCCCCCCAGTACCTGGTGGTCACTCACCCTGTTGCGGTTGTGTTGTGTCCTGTCGAGCAGTGTCCGGTCCCCCGATTCTGGCCACAGTGTCCACACTGATGACTGTCGACACCAGCTCCTCCATGTCATCCATCTCCAGCTGTGGCGCTGGGCCCCCACCTCCAGTCTGCGTTGCTGCCTTCTGATTGGCGGAGAGTTTCTCCTTGGTCTTCCGCTTGATGTTATCCCATCACCTCTTGACCTCGTCCATTGTCCGCTTGTGCTCTCCGACGGCATTCACCTTGGCGATGATGTCCCGCCATATTACAGTTTTGGTGCCCAGTGACACATTGGAGGTGACGAAGAGTTGTTGATGGTGTTCCATCACCTCCGTGACTATGATCCTGTTCGCCTGCGGACTGAACTTCGTCTTCCTTGTCTTCTTGTCCTTGCCCTTCCCTGTCCTCGTGGTCCCAGGCTGGTCGTCTGGGGTGCTTGTGGGGTTGCGCTCGTCCTCTGCGCCTGCTCCGGCTGCTTCCATGGTGCTTGGGTGTAGGTCAGTTTGTGTGTGGGTGTTTTTTCTGCTTTTATGGAGATTTTTCCCACCTGCCAGGTGTGTGTTGCAGGCCTGGCACTGCTTATTGGTGATTTCCTCATCGCGCTTTGGCCCATCGCAGGTTTTTTGGTGTTGTGGTTTGTGTTTTTATCTCCATCGAAGTGGTTTTATCGCAGACATTGTCCGCGGTTTCGGCAGACTATCACATGCTACCGCCTTGTTGCGAATCTCACGTTGTCACAGGGTTATTTTCCCGCGATGGGCTGCAATATTGAAAGTTGCGTTACGCTACTCTTGCGGTAGTTATCACCGGTTCTTGTGAATATACCCCCTAGTGTTTCTTCTCATCTTTGTAGAGTCTTTTCTTGTGCTCGGTATTGCTCCCGTTGGGCCGCATTATAGAGGTGCCTGACTAAGTGTTGGCGTGTTGGTGATGTTAAAAGAATTTGGAGCTCATTGTGTGTCGGTGGCTCGTTTGGAAATGTGGGGTAGAGTTCTTTTACTGCCAGTCACAATCTGAGGTATGCAAATATCTTTAGGGGTGCGCAGTGTGCGCTTAGTGAGAGGTCAGTTGCTGCTATGAATTGCCCGTTCGGGAATATGTCGCCCATAGCGCTAAGTCCCATTTCTTTTAGTAATTTTTTCTTGTGTCACAGTTAATCGCGGGTGATGTGTCATGGGCAGTGCTGGTGCATATGTAGGTAGTTTTTGGGCTCGCCATTGATGTGCAACAGACTGGGTTTATGTCAGCTCTCGGAAGTTTCCGTCTGGGTTCCAATATATAGGTGACCAGTAGGGTGGGACTGACGCTATTGAATTCAACTGCCATGTGCGGTATATTTGCGTGTGGATGTAACCAGTAATGTGCGTGCTGCGCTTGCGCACAGTAGTAGTATAGTTACAGATCTGGTGCACCAAACCCACCCTGTATATATGGTCTGGTCAATTCTGCCCATCCCACTCGTGCATGTTTGCCCGCCCATGCCAGTCTGAACATAGAAGTACGCAATTTATTGAATACCTGTTGTGTAGGCTTGATCTTTATATTCATGAATAGGTAAAGGAATTGCGGCAATACCACCATCCTTTGTATAGCTATCCTATCCACCAGTGACAGCGGTAATCTAATCCATTTATCTATCTGATTATCTAGTTTCAACATGGCTCTTCCGTAGTTTTCCCTGAGTACCAGCTCTGGATCTCGGTGGATCCAAATACCTAGATACTTCACTGGATCCACTTGCCATTGTAGTGGGTAGTCCAATGAGGGTTGCACTGTAGAAGGCGTGAGTGGTATCACCACTGATTTATTCCAGTTAATACTGAGGTCTGAATAGTGGTCAAAGCGTATATATATTCTCTAATGGGTTTATTTAGGTTTTCTGCTGGGTGTCGTGTATAGCGGACGATGTCATCAGCGTAGAGCAATATACTGACTTTTCGGAGTTCAAATTGCAATGCGGTATCTGCATGCTTTTCTCGGATCATACAGGCTAACGGTTCCAGTGTAAGACTAAATAGGAGTGGCGAAAGTGGGCATCCCTGCCTTGTCCCCTTACATATTTAGATAGGGTTGGATATGTTACCATTCACTCGTATTTGTGCACTCGGTTCTGTGTACAATAGCATTATCCAGCGTACGAATGGTTCAGGAAATCCCATTCTCCACAGCACAGTAAACATGAAAGGCCATTCGACAGAGTCAAAAGCTTTCGCTGCATCGAGGAGTGTCGCAGCAGCCGGCAGCTCTGGGTCCAGATGGTAAAGCATGGTGAATATGGTTCTCAGGTTCTGCGTCGTGGATCTAGTTGGGATAAATCTAGATTGGTCCGGCAGAACCAGATTGCGCATTAGGGGTTGTATTCGCTGTGCAATGATTTTGGCCAGTATTTTTGCGTCTTGATTTATCAATGATAATGGCCGATATGACTCACATTTAGTGGGTTCTTTGTCCGGCTTGAGAAGCGTCACCAACAGCGCTTCCCGCAGCGATGATGGCAGTGCCCTCCCTTCATAGGTTTCCTCATACATTGCGGCAAGATGGGGAATTAGTAAATCCCTGTATTCTTTCTAGAACTCCCCCGATAACCCATCAGTTCCGGGGGCTTTATTGTTTGATAGGAAGTTGATCGTCTCTCTTATCTCATCCTCTGTGATAGGATGACAGAAGTATTCTCTGTGATCATCTGAAAGCCAGGCTAAGGCGATGTTGTCAAGGTACTGGTTTATCTCTAGTGGGGTCACATTTTTCTCTGTGGAATATAAGTGTGTATAATAGGTCGAGAAGCAACCTATAATAGGCTGGGTATCATAGTGAAGTATATCGTGTTCATTGAGCATTTGTGTTATGAAGGTCTACGTGAGATGTATTGTACCTCGCTTTCTGCAAATTCGTGATATGTATCCAGTTTGTTCCTGATGTCCGCAAGTATCTTCGGGCTCTGCGTGGTCATGTATTCCGTTTCTAATTGTTTAATTTCTAGTTCTACCTTAGATAGCTGTTGTTGGATGTCTTTCTGTATGCCTGCATGTTTCCCTATACAGAAGCCCTGGATTTTTCTCTGTGGAATATAAGTGTGTATAATAGGTCGAGAAGCAACCTATAATAGACTGGGTATCATAGGGAAGTATATCGTGTTCATTGAGCATTTGTGTTATGAAGGTACTTGGGTGTACAGAGCGTATCTTACTGGAGTGTGCCCGGCCAGGGCGCCCTCCCTCTCCGTAGTTGCGTGCTAAAGATCTATGTGAGATGTATTGTACCTCGCTTTCTGCAAATTTGTGGTATGTATCCAGTTTGTTCCTGATGTCCGCTAGTATCTTCGGGCTCTGCGTGGTCATGTATTCTGTTTCTAATTGTTTAATTTCTAGTTCTACCTTAGATAACTGTTGTTGGATGTCTTTCAGTATGCCTGCATGTTTCCCTAGACAGAAGCCCCGGATTGTAACATTGACTACTTCCCATAGCGTTCGTGTGCTGTCCCCCGAACCTACATTGCTCTCGAAATAGTCGGTGATGGCCTGTTTCAGGTCTACTCTGAACACCTGATCCATCAGCGCACTCTGTTGGAGACGCCAAGTAAACAGACTAGGGGTATGCGTGGGAGGGCCAGTTCCAACTGGACCGGTGCGTGGTCTGATAGTGTTTTGGGCATATGATCTATTGAAGTTGCCCATGTGCAGACATCGTGGGTAGCTATCCAGAAGTCTATTCTAGACCATTTGTTATGAGTCGTGGATATGCATGTGTCCTCTCTGCGTCCCTGGTGTCTCATGCGCCATATATCTGTCATTTCATACTCCTCCATACCATCCCTAAGTGTCTTAGCTGGTTGTTTCCCATACTTCACACACAGAACAGATCCACAGGTAACGAGATCTATACACGTATTGAAATCCCACCCCAGAAGATCGCTGACGGGGGCTGTGCACGCAGCTTGGTCCAAATTTGTGCAAAGAAGGATGGGTCATCCGTATTCGGTCCATAGGTGTTGACCAGGGTCAAAACCGTTCCTCCAAAGTTGCCCTGAAGTATGATGTAGCGCCCTTGGTCATCAGCGACTGAGCTTATTGATGTAAAGGGTGACCCACGCTTAATGAGAATTAATACTCCCCTGGCATAATTAGAGTATGAGGAGGCTACGCGGTGTGTCGCCCATTTCATACCTATTCTGCCGTCTGTGGAGTAGGTAAGGTGGGTCTCCTGGATACAGGCTATATCAACTTAATGACGATCTAAGTATGCAAAAACTTTCTGGATTTTCTGTGGGCTATGCAGGCCCCTTACGTTCCAGGTCATGTGTGTTCTAGTGTTCTGTGTCCTAGTAGTCATGATGTGTCCAAATCAGTGCAGTATCTTTTTTACACATTCCGTGTACTGCCTCTGTCGCCATATGTCCAACCATATTTTCTACATTTTCCTCCCTTCCACCCCCCACCCACTCTTTTATAGCCCATGCCATGCTGGAACGAGCTGTGGCTGTCTTACGGCACTGCCTTTCTAAGGCTTCCCTATGAGCCCTAGAAAGGCAGTGCCGTGAGCCAGCCGCTGCAGGACTGACTGCTTGGCTTACAACTTGTAATCTGGCAGGCAGGTAGCAGCAGTTTTGAGGTGTAGGAGCAGGGCGGTGGCGTGCTGTCCAGCTCCCACATCACCAAACTCAATATCAGGTCCGCTTTATTTTGGAGATTACATAAATTACCACATACTTGCTCTTATCCTTATCCCATCAAAACAGGGTTTGTGTCACTAGTATCTCTATCTCATCTATAGGCAGCCCCACTCCCATTAGCTCCAATTTTGTGAGGGTGACCTTGAAACCAGATAATGTACCATATTATTTTATCAATTACGGGACATGAGTTATACACATAGACAACTTTCACAACGGGATGAAGGCTGTCATCTCCTGAACGAAGAACAGCTGCCTCAAGCTCAACTCGGAGAAGACCGAAATCCTCATCATGGGCTCCACCCCCTCCACCTGGGATGACTTCTGGTGGGCCACAGCACTTGGAATCTCCCCCACACCCACAGACCACACACAGAGCCTCTGCATCATCCTGGACTCCTCGCTTACCATGAGCCAGCAGATCAATGCTGTTTCATCATCCTGCTTCCACATGCTATGCCTGCTCCAAAAGATCTTTAAATGGATCCTCGCCAAATCCAGAAAGACAGTCAACCATGCACTCGTCAGCAGCAGAATTGACTACAGCAACGCACTCTTCGCCAGCATCACACAGAAACTCCAAGAAACTGCAGACCATCTAGAACACTGCCGCCAGACCCATCCTCAACATCCCCAGCAGCACCCACATCACCAGCCACCTAAGAGACCTCCACTCACCCAGTCAACAAAAGAATCACCTTCAAGCTCCTCACATACACCTACAAAGCCCGACACAAAGCGGGACCTGTGTACGTCAACCACTGCCTCGCATTTCACATACCCACCAGCGACCTCTACTCCGCCAAACTGTCCCTGGCTACCGTCCCATGTATCTGCAAGACCACAGCCAGGGGAAAATCCTTCTCCTACCTCGCAGCAAAGAACTGGAACACCCTTCCTCTCCACCTCAGGCAATCACCATCACTGCCTCAATTCAGGAAGGACCTCAAGACCTAGCTCTTCGGCTGAACCACAGCACCTTGATGGACCTGCAGCTCTCCCACGCCCCCTCCCCCCCAGTGCCTTGAGACCCTTACGAGTGAGTAGTCGCACACCACAAGACACAGATTGATTGGTTGATTGATAGATATGCATGGGTCTGTGACCGTCAATAATATGGTGTCTGCAAACAAGGATATCATATGATGTTCTCCCCGAAGACCATGCCTCTAATCTATAGGTGTTTTCAAATGTGAGCAGCAAGAGGATGAACAGGAAGGATGACAAACATTTCTCTTATTTTCAAACCCAATGACCACTTGCATAATGTATAACATATAAACATGTAATATATTGTATGTGTTCAGGTCAGTGTTTGTCTTGCTCAGCACTGACCATTGTCTCACACATGTTGCCACCCATACGACATGTTACGTACCCGATGTACAGCCTGTTCCTGTGCAACCTTTCTGAACATGGGTGCTCCTATGTCTAAATAAACTGACTTTTGCTCATAATGTGGAAGGTAAGAGTTGTGTGTGATATCTTCTGGACCATGTGGTAAATATGGGTGTGTTGTGCAAACTTTTTTAACACTAGAAAAGTTTTGCGAAGTTCCCAATTTGAGCTGTTCACAACATTTCCAGGTTTAAGTTTGCATGTGCGAAGTTTTTCTGTGCAAGCTAAGATTAAAGGGCATTGAGACCTTTTCTGTACAAAGATGCCTTGACCAGAGTGTTTCTATGCACAATGGCAACTGTGTGTAGAAAATTCTGTGCACGTTTACCTTTTGCAACATAAAGCATCGCAAATGTCATAAGGTTTATGAAAAAGTGAGTAGAGCGTAAAACTTCACAAGTTTGTGACATTTTTCAGTTTTTTCCCGACATGTTTTCATCTCTAAATTTTGGCAGATTGACCTGCCTATATTTACATGGGAACATTGTGTGGGTGCAGAGTTCCATGTTGTACAGTAATGGCTGTGCCCCTATTTCTGTGTTTTTTTCTAGTTTTCTTTTACATTGGGTTTCTTTGGATTGATTCTTTTCCTACTGATTCTTACTCTGCTTAGAATTGTTTCTGAAGCTAATCTTTCCTTGTTGCTATTCTACTTTGGTCCAGCCTCTATGGTGCTGGTTGGTTTTTGCTTGATTCTTGTATTGGTTGGCTTCATCCTGATTGCACTTATACTTGCCTCCCCTCTGGCGTGGTTCTGTTCATAATAGTCGCCATAGAATTTCTCTTCTGTCGACACTACCACATGGAACTTTGTTTTTCCAAAGAAACCTTAATTCAGATTTGTAAACTCAAGGTTACTTTCTTTGGTTATTTTTAGGTAACGGTTGACTCTCTCCAGTTGACAACTCACCAAGGGGCATATTTACAAGCTGGCGATAAAAAATTATCGCCGCTTTTGCGGCCGTTTCCGGCCAAAAAGCGGCGATAATTTTATCGCCTAATTAGCAAGGCCGCGCTAACGCGTGAAACCTTGCTTTAGCGTGGGGATTCCTAATGCCCAGCTTTGCATCTCTAATGAGATGCAAAGTGGGCGTTCCTGACCTAACATGACAGGAGAAATATTGCTAAGCGACATTTCTCCTATCATCAAGCCCCACGCTATGAAGCATAGCGGCAGGAAAAGTAGCGATAACCCCTGTTATCGCTACTTTCCTTACGCCTGCTTCAGGACTGACTTAGCCATGATATCCTATCGAAGGTGGATATCATGGCTAAGTTTGTGAGTCCCTATCATAAAGCTAACGCCACACTATGTGAGTTTATCGCTGGGTTTCCAGCAATAATCTCACGTTAGGCAGTTAGCGTGAGGATTTGTTATCGCTGAGGAGATAAGCGTTGCTAATAGCACGCTATCGCAGCGATAAAAATCCACGTTACCCGGCGATAATTATCCTCACGCTAAGAGCGCTGAGCGATAATTTTCGCCGGGTGTTGCTGATATGCCCCCAAATGTCCAAGTTTTGGAGAAGTGCTGCGGCAACAAATGATGGACTTGAATCAAATATTCACCCCCAGTCGAGACATTTGGGTTAAATCCATCGTTCTTTTGCTCACCATGCCACCCCAGTTTAGACCTGGCCATATGCAAATCAGTCTTGACCCTATTCCTCATTGGAACAGTCCAGCCCTAACTGCTAAGCTGGGTCCTCCTAGGACGGGAAACAAGCATCCTGCCAGCATTAGCCAGGCTAGCTTGAATCCAGTGGTACAGCGAGCAAGGGGTTGAATGTTTGATTTACTCTGTATTCCGTCCATCATTTGTTACTGGAGCAAGTTTTAGAAAATAACCTCTGTTTAGCAGGTGGATTTTCCAGTTCTAGATCTGATCTATATTAACTCTGGTTCTCTTGCAGAGGGAATCCTAACCCAGGAGAAATTTGCAAGTGAAAAGGGAAGTTGTTCACAGAAGGATGTGTTTAACATCCCCAGAGGGAAGTTTTAGAGGAAGAACTCCAATAGGAAGAGTTTCATCTCACATACTTGCCAAAGGCATTGCACACACAAGTGGTGCTCCTCTCTGGACACAAATCATAAAAACTGCTAGTGGTGAAGTCCTGTCAATATTAAACAAACATTGGCAAAGCCAAATGTTCTTGTTTCTATAACGTCTCTAAAGTAGTATTTAAGAAAGTAAAAAGAAAAATAGTTAAAAATCCTGAAGCAAACACATGTCTGATGGTATCCCAAAACTGTACAATTGAATTAATTGTTTTCCATATTTTTGAACGGCATGGTTTCGTTTTCAAATACTTTTCACTCAGGAAACTGAGAAGAATAAGGAAGTGTCAAAATGTAAAGGTAAACGCTTACCAATGCCTGATTTACTTTCGCAGGATTCCGCCATTTGCTCCTCTACAGTAGCCCAGTGAGCAAAGTAATGGGCCTCCAGGAGAACTGTCATGCTAAGGACACCTTTTGCCTCAGACACCAGAAGAGTGAGTGCTGCAGATGAGCCTTCCCCAAGCACCGCAGAATTCTTTTTGTGCTTTAATACAATATGCGGAAGGCAGGAAACAAAACAAAATAGCCCTTAAATCTGCTTCTCAGCAATACCTCATCAAAAGTATGCCTGTTGTGCTTTTCCAAACAAGCTAGTGGGGAGCAACACAACACAGGGGCAGATATTTGGCGGGGAGGCAGCACACAAAGGAAAGAGCTACAAAAAAACACACACTCTCATGGAGTGCTGTATGAAAAAGAAAAAAAGTAGTTTCTTGAATGTGAGCAGTGAAAGGATACAAGTCAGCCACTCAAAAAGATAGTAAAGGTTATGCCCCTGGTTAGGGTCAAACACAACAATAGGGAGGCAAGACATTGAATACGAAACAAGCAAATAAGCTAACCAATAGTAAGTAACAGGTGGGCTGTAAGCCTTTGTAAGTTCACAATCGGTATTTTGCAGCGATACAGCGTGTGCTGTTTGGTAGGCAAGACCTAAAAGTAGACACATTTACTGAATCTACAGAAACAGCAGAAAAAAATCAATAAATTACTCACAATTGAAGCTAGAAGGGGCGACTCAACTGCAACCCTTTCTCTGGCTTCCTTCCTTCCTTCAATAACCACAAGTCCGCTGAGGCTTTATGTAGTGAGGGTGATGGAAGACACTAGTCTTCAAATCACCAGCAACGTCTAGTTTAAAATCAGATGTTAGCGACAAAGCTATCATATTAGGAATGAAGAATCAGCAGTATATGAAGGTTCTACCTGCATTGAAGGTAAACCAAACCAAGGATTGACAAAACCAATCATTTTGGCTTTTGCATACAAAAAGGTTTTCACAGTATGATAAATAGAATTGCAAACCTCCCTAACTCACAGAACCAGCTGCAGCACAAGTATCAGCAACATTTCCTGCGTCATACAGAACAAACAATGCACACACATCAGCACTGCGTACTTCCGCAATACAGAGACACGTCGCAGGCACCAGTAGTGCCCCTTCCTGCACATAAACAATCTTAAATGTCGATTTCTAACTTCTATGTGTGCTGCTTTGTGCAGCAAACATAGAAGTTGCAACTCGACAATTTTTAAATGATTGTTTATGTGCAGGAAGGGATACCTTCCTGCACATAAACAATCATACATGGCGTTTTGCTGTTTCTAGGTGTGCTGCACAATGCAGCACACCACAAACAGCAAAAACGAGGAGAAATAAAGCACTTCTCCTCGTTGCTCCGTGCATATAAAGACCTGTTTTTTTTTTGTCGTACTTTTGGCCATATTTACGCCATCCTTATAAATATGGGGCAGTGTCAAAATCAATTGGTGTTAAGGTGGAACGACCACGCACACCCATTGCATAGCCCTTTCAGCTCCCCCAGCTGTATCTGTCCTTTGAAGGAGGGAAGCTTGCACTGTCCCTGCTTAAGGTGCAGCTATTAGCTATCCTGTGAAGGAGTGTTACCACTGCTGTTGCCCCATCTTAGGAAAAAACAAAGAACTCATTTAATGCACTTACATAACATGTTCTATGAACCAGGGACAATATTTGGTGTGAGATACTGATATCTATACTCCTGAGGATGACACTCAACCCTGTAGTGGCAATATTTGGGTGTTGCAGAATGTTGATTGTAAAGAGAAGCAGGGTCCTTTGCTCAATCCTCTTCTTTTTAATCTTGTGGTAGGGAGACATCAGTAAAACACATTTTTAGCTCACCTGAACACCATTTTAATATAGGTCTGACAGTTTAATAAAGGGAGAACATAAATGTTGAAATAAGGGAAATAAATTTGCCAAAAATAAGGAACGCGTAACTAGGAGACTGCACAACTAGTGAGCAGTACAGTAATACACTCAGAGGCTCTCCATTACTCGATGTGGAACCGACTGATGAAACATACCCCAGCAGGTAAGCGAGGATTTGGACAAAATATCGGAAAAATAATATTATGATACAAAAATATTGTGTCCAGAATATCAAGATATCAAAAATAGTGTGGAGTGGAATATCGAAGGTAAAAATATAGTGTTAGTGTTGTTTTTAATATTTTTATAACAAATATTGATGGAGAAAATATCGTTATGTAATATAATGTGTAAGTTTTAATTTGTATGTAATCTTTATCATTTTTGAATTTGTGTTTATAGTAAGATATTATTTTATGTATGAAATTGTTGACATTTGTATTTTTTGTTGTAATAATGTATATAAATAATTGTTTAATTTGTTTTAGTAGTGGTATATTGGGTTTTTAGGGGATAAGGGTAGGGAGATTTGTTAAACATGTATGTTTAAAATATAAATTGTAAGATAATAACTTTATTAACATACAAATTAATCATTTAAAATGTTTTAATTTACTTTAATATTAATATTTTAATATATTTAAATGTGATGTTAATTAAGATGTATATATATTAATGGTATTCAATATTTTTCCAACAAGAAACCATTCAACATTATAAAATATTAAAATATATAAATATTTTTAATTAAATAGAATTTTTAGAAATGTATATGTTAAAATATATATATTGTTAATTTATGATTGTTAATTTTGTGTTAGGAATTTTTTTATTTAAATGTTTATGAATGGTAGCAAGTATTTTGAACAATATATTATTTTTAATAGTCATTACGATTGACATTTATAACTTAAAATATAAATATGAATATAAAGGTTTATAGTTTAGATGAGTGTGTTTTTAGATAAAAGTTTAGTACATTTTATATCACAGAAATATGTGAGAATATAGAGTATTGATTGTGTTTTGTAATATGTTATGTAAAATGTTTTCTTTTGAAGTGGATATTGCACATCTCAGGTCTTTAGTATCCAACACCATCTCCCAATATGGTTAGATTGGAATGGGAATAGTAAATATCACCCCTTTAGTGTCCAACAGCTTACCTCAATATGGTTAGATAGGATTGGGAATAGTAAATGTCACCCCTTTAGTGTCCAACACCTTCCCAATTTGCTTTAGATTGGAGTGGTAATAGTAAATATCACCCCGTTAGTGTCCAACATCTTCCCCCAATATGGTTAGATTGCCGTGGGAATAGTAAATGTCACCCCTTTAATGTCCACAACCTTCCCTGAATTGGGTTAGATTGGAGTGGGAATAATAAATGATACCATTTTAATGTCCAACACCTTTCCCCAGTATTGTTAGATTGGAGTGGGATTAGTAAATGTCACCTCTTTGGTGTCCTACCCCTTTCCCTACTATGGTTAGATTGGAGATAGTTAATGTCACCTTTTTAGTGTCCAACACCTTTCCCAATATGGTTAGAGTGGAGTGAGAATAGTAAATGTCATCCTTTTAGTGTCCAACATCGCCCCCAAATTGGTTTAGATTGGAGTGTAAATAGTAAATGTCACCCCTTTACTATCCAACACCTCTCCTGAATTGGTGTAGATTGGAGTGGGAATAGTAACTGTCACCCCTTTAGTGTCCAACACCTTCCCCCAATATGGTTAGATTGAGGTGCCAATAGTAAATGTCACCCCTTTAGTGTCCAATACCTTCCTGATTTGCTTTAGATTGGAGTGGTAATAGTAAATTTACCCCCTTTAGTGTCCATCATTGCACCCAAATTGGTTTAGATTGGAGTGTGAATAGTAAATGTCACCCCTTTACTATCCAACACCTTTCCTGAATTGGTTTAAATTCAACCCTGCCGAAGTAACACACATCAGGCGGTAAACTAATGCATTTCAGTGTAGTGGGCCGCATCACCGCACTGAAATGCCAAGTCACGCATTATAGCGTCTCCTCAGCTGTCAAGCGAGACGCTGCTATAATGCATCATAACTGAGCTGTAGTGTGTTAAAGTGTGGGTGCTCTTCTACCAGCGGGCTTCAGGGGCTGGCTCGTGATTTGTTCGCAGCTTTCGCTGCTATAATGTATGCTACCTAACCCAGGACGCACCCCCGGCAGGGCAGACCCCACATGATGGCATTAGTGATGTCACAGGAGTTATTGCTCAATGGCCTGGCTCCTAACTAAGACACTTAATTAAATTGAGAAAGCCACTTTAATAGTTGGGGCTAAAGCATGGGGTCAGTCCTGCTGCCACCTGCGGCGTGAGCGGGCGGCATTTCAAAACATTTTGGCTGCTGTTGTCTCAGTGGTGGCAAATAAATAACAGCTCAGCTCCTTCTAGCTGCTCCCACCACAGCGGTATGAATGAGTATTGATTCCCGCAAACCAGTGCCACATCATGACCATATAATCATGCGGATGGCGTTGGTTGTCGCGCTGGCCCAGGAGTCCACAACGAGCGGTTGTGGGCTGCATGCCACACAGGGGGCCCGCCTGTTGCTGCAGTGCCTGCTCGCCTCGGGACGTCAGTGCTTGAGAGCGAATTTCTGGTATTAATCCGTCCTAAAGTAAACTTGCAGTTTGCCTCCAGTAATGTTAGGGACATGAATAAACAGCTCGGTGAGAGCCGTTTCGAAGTCCATTTTTAATTGCTAAATGGGTCTGAGACCCAGGGGAGGCAGCCTGGCTTAAAGCCCTTACCTCTCTTACCTCTATGAGAGTGTCCTAAGCGCCTCACGCCGTGCAATTGTCTGCAAGTTCTTTTCTAGCCAAAGAGCTTGACCTTCAAGGAAGACACACAATCAAAACACCACTTGCCTGCTCTCCAACCAACTGCCTGTGTAATGTATAGCAGAAATGACACAAACTAATTTCGACAGTGAAATAAGTCATGACCTCGTACTGTTGCACTGAATTGCTATACTGTGAAAATCAGCTTTTGCTGGCATAGTCACGTTGCTAAAATGGGTGTATTTTTTTGTTTCCCTCATCTTAATTGCTTGATTTTGCTCGCAAGAAAATATCACTCATAATTACACTTAAATTATGAAAATGTCACACATACAATCTGAAACCGTGGCAGCTATGTAGAATGGAGTGGGAACAGTAAATGTCACCCCTTTAGTGTCCAACACCTTCCCCAAATTAGTTTAGATTAGAGTTGGAATAGTAAATGTCACCCCTTTACTATCCAACACCTTTCCTAAATTGGTTTAGATGGGAGAGGGAATAGGAAATGGCACCCGTTTAGTGTCCAACACCTTCCCCCAATGTGGTTATATTGGAGTGAGAATAGTAAATGTCACCTCTTTAGTGTCCAGCGCCTTCACCAATATGGTTAGATTGGAGTGGGAATGGTGAGTTTTACCCCGAATACGATGAGGCTTTCCGAGCCTCGTCGCGGTTTCAGTTCCGACTGCCGCATTACAATGCAGGCGATCGAAACTGAACTCGGCTGGTAATTTTGGCTGGATTCCGATGGGCTCAAAGAGCCCGTCGGCCAGTCGGAGACTGACATGTAATCCCAATGGATGGCTTTTCCGCCATTGGGATTACAGTGTCAGTTTCAGACAGGCTTTACATGACAGGCTTTCTGACAAGGAAAGCCTGTCGGAAAGCGACATTAAGGGCCCCTAGTGTGGCCCCTTCACCCTATGGCCACCGGTTTGGGGCCGAGGAGGCACCTATGGTTCCCCCCTGTGAATCCCTGCACCGTGAGGTTCCTGCCACATGGTGCAGGGATTCACAAAAACTACCATTTATCTACGGGAGCTTGTCCTACGGCCGGTTTGCGTCCGCAACATACGCTCCCAAAGGGGATATGGGAGTTTGCAACCGCACCATGTGCAGTCGCATTGTAATTAGGAACCACCGAACAATGGTCGGGCAGTTCCCATACCGTGTTAGGCAAAGGCAAGTCCGCCTGACATCGTAATAAGGCCCTTAGTGTCCAACACCTTCCTCAAATTTTGTATGATAAAGACATGTCACACATTTTTCTGTTTTTATTTGTTTCCAATTTTATATTATTCTATAGTTTTACATTTTGAATCATATATATTTCAGGTAAAAATAAAAAAAAGATATGAAGTAAAGTAAATAAAAATGAAACATTATTTTTTTAATAATAAAGAATCAGGTCAATTATATTTATATACATTTCAATGTTATACATTTTCAACTCTTATTTTTCTTAGTTATCAATTTTTAACATTTCTTAACTTTTAAAATATATTATTTTTACATATGTTTTATTAGTATATATCACATAATTGTATATATTTTAAACTATTATTTAATTTATGCTTCACAATTTTTCATAATTATAGAACATTGTTTGATATGTTTACATGTTTAATGATTTTTCAGATTATTGAAACATTCATTCTTCTTTTTTAAAATATTTCCCAAAAATTTCTATGGGGAGATGGGGCTTTATTACGACTTTGGTGGTCCTGTGGACACCCATATAGGTTACTCATTAGGTGTAATTGTTAAATGTTCAGGTATGTCTATGTCTTGGTATCTTCTAGGGTGAGGTAGAGTATTGCAGGTGGCTTCTTTAGTTTGTGCAGTTAAACACTTTAAAGTCTGGTTAGGTGGTAGTTGCCCTGTTATGTGTTCGGTGCACTAGATAGTATATCTTTCAGGATTTTTCTTGAGGGTTCCTGGGAGCTAGTGCTTGCCTCTCTTATATCTTGCAATATTTCTCTTACCTCCAGTTCTGTCACATTTTGCTGGTGGCTGTGGTCTCTTACATGAATTACATCATCATTGTTTTTAGTTGCCCTTCTATTGCATGCATTAGAATATTATTTAGTACATTTCCAGTTTATATTTACTAATGATACACTTTGTTGGCTGTAGGTATAGCCATGTGATTTAGTAACTGCTTTCCTTTCTGTGAAGTGATATATGTGTCGGCCTCTGTTATTGTATGTGTAAGTAGTGTAATAGTATAAACATATATAATATGTTTAAACTCTGCATGTTTGTTATTAACATGTTAAAAATGCAGTTGCTTCTATTTTGTACACTTACATGTATGTTTTATTGAGATGTTTTTTCATGGTTTTGTAGCATTTCCCTTGTTTGTGTGTTAATTGTAGCAGGTGCTTTCTTTTCTGTTGAATGAAAAAAACATAAGTTACATTTTAGATGGTAGTATGTTGATATTTTGTAGAGGCTCAGGTCGTTAGGTTTATTTTTGTTCGCTATTTGGGTAATTTTATAAGTAATTAATTATTTTTTTATACTTACTTTCTTAAATCTTTTTTGCTGGTTTGTGATATTTTTTGGCAGTTTTAAAGTTGTAGTTTTTTTTCTTTTATGAGGTCTATGTAAAAAGATAAAATTCGGAGAGTGTGTTAATATTTATTTGCTGTTTTACATTTATAAGTTTCAGAAAAGTTATGTTTTAGTTTAAATATAAGCATTACTTACTTGGTTATGTAGTTCTTCTGATGAATATTTTTCTTCTTTAATGGTTTTTTGAGAGAATCTGGCAGAGTTTACTTGTCTTGCAGCATTTGTCGCTTTTGAAGTATTTCTTGTTTAAATTAGTGTGCCCTTTATTGTTAATATAATTGCTTGTTTGATTTTATTGGTTAAAGTTGAGTACTTCTATGGCAAACGTAATTTAGGTTTTACTTTTTTATGTGCAATATATAGTCTGATATTTTTGTTCATAAATGTATGTGTATATATATATATATATAATTTAGAAATTGTTGTTTGTAGTTAATGCTAATTGTGAGGGGGAATTATTGGATTGTTGTACATTTTTTAGATATATAATTTTTGGGGGGTAAATGGTAAATATTTTGTTGATGTAATATATTTGTATTTAATTTAAACATGTGTATAGCAAGTATTGGGTTAATTTAAAGTAATTGTTTCATGTGAAGTGTTTTTTTAAATCTTTTTATTAATGATTAATTATTTTGGTGATAGTATTGTACTTGATATTGGGTGAATCAATATTTTTCACATATTTTATGTTTATTTAGAGGCAACAATATTTTTGTTTCTGATATTTTTGTTTTCTATATATTTGTAAAAATCGATATTTCAAACAACGATATTAGTGTTCTCAATATCTGTGTTTTTTACAGCTAAGCATATGGAGTCAATATTTTTGTTATCGATATTAAACTACCAATGTTTTTGTGTTTAAATATTTTATGGATAGATATTATGTCACTGATCTGATTCATCATACTAAATTAGTAAATACATGTTTGGCAATTCCATAAAAGGTTGATCTATTTCTTCCAGGAGTTTTGCACTTCTTGTGTTTTTATTTTTGTTAACAGAGAGCATAGAACAGTCCTTTAATTCCTCTCATTCCCGTTATAGTGTAAGCTTTTTTTGTTGCACCTGTCCTTTTTATGTAAGATAACTGTGTAAGGATCCTCCTGCTGCTGCCAACTGTCCTGTACCTGTTCTTTGTGTTAGTGTTAGTTGTTGTAGGTTGTGCTACTGCTGCCCCTTTTGTACCTTTGTTGTGACACTTGGTATACAACTTTCGACTTAACAAAAGACAAAATAATTGTTATTGCCAGTACTTATTTTAATGCATGATATGTATGGAACTGTGAACTCTTACAGGTATGTGTGCAACATTAACTTTCAGATTTTTTTTTAATGGACTAGACAACTTATAAAACGTTAAAATATAGTTGACAAGTGGCACCATGTCATGGACAATTCTGGCATTTAGTCAACAGCACTTAGCATGCTGGGGTTTTGTGTACAAAGTAACAGTGTTAAATGCAAAACTACAAGTCCGGCCATGCAACATGCTGTTGGCTGAAAAGCCAGGAGTGGCTGAGGATATGTCATAGTGCCACTTGCAGACTTGTGAATTGCAAAATAAAATATAGCTCGTCATTTTCTGCCATTTTTTTCTCATAGGCTATCAAATGTTAAACGGCTCAGTGAGGGAGAGGGCAGAGATCGCCTTCCAAATGCAGATACCAGCATTTCATTGCTAATGGAATAACATTACCACGCCTTCGAAAAAGAAACCGTGTTAAAAGGTGTTATTTACCACAATGATGTGAGTATCAGCAGCTGAACATGTCTAAAGAGATACTGAGAAATGAAAAGAAATGTGCTGGCACCTCTCTTCCTGAGCCTCTACTCAGCCTTGAGGTTGCTGTGATTTAGAGGGAGTGCCTACAACACCACTTTGAGGCCCTGCTTAGAAACGGAGCTGCACTTGTGCTCTAGGTGCTTCCTGCGAGGACCTCCAGTGTCCGGAGAGCACCGTACGACTATTGTGTCCCGTTGTGTAGACCACTTGTAAAGAATTCTGTGTAGTTCTGCATACCACATCTGGAGTGTTATACCCAATTGTGGAGGCCTCCTGTGAAGAGCTATTTCCAGCTCTTGAGACATCAGCTGCTGCACTAGTATAGTATAGTAACTAGAGAGTAATAAGAGAGTTAGGCTGAAACTCCAAGCACATGACGCACACGCCTCCATCCATAGCACTCCCACAGAGTAGACTGCTACTGATCCGCTAATGTGCTTCTACAGCTCATCAGGAGTATGAAGTGCTGTATATATGTAGCTACAATACAATAATTAAGGGGTTGTTAACTAAGAATTTGTGTGAGGGCTCACTTGGCAGAAAGTGACATGAAAATGTACCTAGCATTATAAAAGCCTGCAGGCGCAGCGCTAAAATATCAAGGCACTATGCAAGCGTGCGCACATTCCTTAGTACATAACCCTCAGATTCTTAATGTACATACTACTAACAAGCATTGGCAAAGCCAGTAGAAACCAATGCGTTATGTTTTATCCTCAATAGCTACAGTGAATATGGCAAGCTATCTTCCACCAGGGACTGTGAATAAGAAAATATTTCAAAGATGGCCACTGCAGATACTCACACATCCATGCTGATCCTATTTGATTGGGATTTGCAAAAGTAAAAACAAAGCCAATGAAAGAACTCCATTGTGCATTGATGGTCACGTGTAGTGGCCATCTGAAATGGTCAAAAACATTTCAAAATGGCCGCCCATTGATGGCTTGGTGGGTGGCCAGAAATGAGCAAGATCAGTGTGAATGGGGAAGAAAAGTTTTTTTTTTAAAAGGTAGATGGAGAGAAAAGAGTATGAAAAAGGAGAAGCGGGAGATGGAGACAAATGTTTTTCACATGCACACCAATGCAAGATCAGTAATGAAAGGATACATCAACCAATCAAACACTGAAAATTAAATTCTCCTGGGTGGACCAAACACAAAAATAGAACAAAGGAGGAAAGCTGATGAATCAGGAGCAGAAAAGTTAAACAACAAAAATATTCAGTAATGAGCAATTGGATGCTCGTAGTGTACTAAAAACAGTTGGTTTTGTCAACAGACACCTAAATCAGTCTGCAACCAAGACCTAAATATGACTCTGAGAACAAGTTGGTAGATTGGACTAGTTCATGTGTGTGAGTGAAAGAGAGTGGGCGAGGGAGAGAGTGAGAAAGAAAGAAATTAGTGCATTTTGTGGTCACCTGAATTTTGGTCTCCTTTCAGAAAGGTTGGGAATCTATAGACTATTTCCCCAGCCTTGTCCTAACCGATACTACTGCTTTCACAAACCTTTTGAGATTTATTGCACGTTCTGACCTAGGCATGCAGAAGGTAAATTTAAAGCAATCTTCAAAACTGCAAGGAGAAGTGGCTTCACTGCTCTGGTGGAGGAGCGTCGTCCCCCCTGTCAGCAGCCTCAAACAGGTCAAAAATACAAATATAATAAAACATGTTTATTATAGCTTTTATGTTTGCTCTCGGAGCCAAGGCTTTGGGGTGGTGCCATCGCAGGGGGGGGATGGGTCAGTCACGAGGGAGTGGTGGGCACTGTTTTTCAGTGCGCATGACGGTTTTGCCGGTCGTCTCAGGCAGACCAAACCGTCATGCGTACTAAAGCTATCTCTAACCCGAGCTGCGTTGCCGGGTTTGAGACAGCAGGCACAGGCTCCCAGTTTCCCTGGGAGTGCAAATCGAGGGTGCTGAGGCCAATCCTGACGCTGCTCTCATGATATGAGAGAGGCGTCAGGATTGGCTGCAGGGGAGTTTGGTAGCCTGTGCTGCCTGCAGTTGAGCCTGACGATCGGAAGAGCGGTGATGCAGCAGGTGAGTTCTTATTTTTTGTTGTTTTCTTCCATTGTAAATCGTTCCCCTCCACCCCGTCCCTTTTCTCTACCCTGACACCAGCCGCCACTGAACGCTAGCCATAGTTCGCTAGGCGAGAGAACACTACGCTTTCTCCAGACCACACAAATCCCTCCTATAGCTACAGTGTTGATCCGGGACAAGCACAGGGCTTGGATTGACATGATGACTGATGTCAGTGCTGCTGTTGTCTGCCATTACACTTACAGACACAGTGCTCATTTGCTTTTGAATGCTCAGCACTCAGTGGGTTAGTAAGGATGTCATGGGCCCTAATATAAGCGAAGAGCCGCAACTCCTGGCTAGAGACTAAAATACTGCCATCATTGAGATGCAGCAGGCTTTCAAGACCTCCTGTCCCCAGTACCACTGCACCTGCTGCTCCACCTACTACACTGTTGATAGCTATGCCCCTGTAGCCACTTCTACTCCTAACCCTATGATGAAGGGAGCAATTTAGGTGTAGGAGAAGGGGTGGAAGTGAAACTTTGCCTGCTAAAATGGTCACGTCATCTCATAATTTTTCATTTTGACTGGTAGTGCACAACAGTATCTTGTGGGCTGTGAAATCAACTATGTCCCAAAAATACAACTTAAAGCATCACAGGAAAAAGTATACTTTTGAAAGCTGTAATTGCAGAATTGTGTGAGAAATATTTGAGCTGCTTTTGGACCCATTTAGGCTAGAAAGTGTTGGATCAAACTTTCATGTTACCATATGCCTGATTTCCTACAGTAATGTTTCTGTGTTGTGCGCACTGTAAATCATAAGTGTTTAGTTATGAAAATGCAAAATAAAGGAATACTGAAAAAAAATTGAAGTGGGTGTGAGACTACTTTGGTGATAAAGCACTTGGCTACTTTTAGGTTAGTGTTTGGTCCCATTGGGCTACAAAGTTTAAAGAAAAAATATATATTTCTGGCAACACTCATGCTTATTGCCCGTTGCTAGAGTCTCGGTGAAGAGATGCCCCCTCTCAAAGTCTCTATAATGCTATTGCTGTATCTTTATGCTACCTCGGGTGATGATGCTACCTATTTCCAAATGTCATTGATCTTATTTTCAACATCGCTGTGCTATCTTCTCACTAAGGTACAATGGGAGAGTGATAGTTGTACAGGCTCTCGGGTATATTTACAAGGGGATAGCGCCACCAGAACGTTACTTTTAGAGACATTTTGGTGGCGCTATGCCCATCTCCATATTTACCAAGCTGCATTAAGGCACTTTTTGTGGCTCAACGCCACCTTGTAAATACTGCCCCTTTACACGCATCACTTAGTGTGAAAGGGTCGTGCAATGGGTGTTGTTGTGGGTGTTCCACCGCAACACCCATTGCCTTTTTATGCTGCCCCAGATTTACAAGGATGTGTAAATCTGAAGAAGCACCAAAAACTAACGCCATGCAAGAGCAGGTGTTAGAATGGTGAAACAAGGAAAAATACTTAATTTCTCAAGAAAGAGCAAACCCTCTCAAATGATTGTTGATGTGCAGGAAGGTGTCCCGCCACAATCATTAAATAATGATGATTTGCTACTTCTATGTGTGCTGCAAAATGCAGCACACCTAGGGGTCGATTCCGATCTGGGGCAGAAAGCACTCCAACCGAGCCGGATCTGGAGTGGTTTCCGACCAAGCCGGACCCCTGCAGTCCGACCGAGCGAGTACGATGCGGCCGCATGCTGCCCGACTCGGTTCGGTCGGGCTCCAATAGAAGTCAATGGGAGCCAGTCGTACGACGCGTACATGGGCTCCCATTGACTGAATGGGTACGTTTTGCACAAGGGCCCCCCCTACAGTGGGTACGCGTCAGTGCCATCCGCACCGTACATGCCTGTGCTGGGGAGACTCTTGAGTCTCCCCCTGTGTCCGAGTCCTAAGGCTGCGTGTGATGGTGGTCCGACGCGGACCCCCAAAGGCAGTTTCCCGGACGTTTTGCGAGCCGGAAACTTTGGCTCGATCCGGCTGTCTGATGCGTACATCGTACTCGCTCGGTCGTGAAACATCTCCATTGCGCGGTGCGAATCGTGTCCGTACGAGTCAGTTGGAGCGGCTCGGATCCGGAAATGGTTCGGTTGGAACACACGCGTACACTCGCATTGTAATTGCTCGCTCGTACAGGTGTCCGAGTCGGTCGTGAAACACGCGTCCGACTCGTACCTTTTTCCCACCGGATCCCGTTCGGAGCCCTTCCGAGCGAGATCAGAATCGACCCCCTAGTAGTAACAAATCGCCATTATGTATTGTTTATGTGTGGGAAGGGACACCTTCCTGCACAGAAAATATCATTTCCTGCAACGCAAGGACCCTTGCACTATGGTTCAAGGGTGCCTGCGATGGTGGTAGGCAGCTCATTTTAGCACCAGTGCTAGGTAAAAAAACACGGGTTTGCCATTTTGTTGTAAATACGGCGCATCCCTGCATTTTGGAAATGTTCGAGCCTGGGGCTGCCTAATTTGTCACAGTTCTGCGGTCTGACATTTCGTTGTAAATATGCCCCTCTCTTTTTGGGTACATATAGTGTAGGAAATATACATTGTCTGCTAGGTCACCCTCGATTTTACGCCTTTTTCTGGACCGTATATTTTTGCAGACTTTAGAACTCTGTGCACTTTACCGCTGCTAGATAGTAGTAAAGTGCCTGTGATCGCCCTTCAAACATTGTTGAATTAGCATACTCCTAATTGGTATACTTAGCTTACTCAAAAGAACCCAGTTCGTGGTATAAAGTGTAGCCAGGACCTGGAAGTTAAATGGCACTAGTGTACTGCAGCACCTATTCTGTCATCCACTACAGTGGTAGTACATACATGGATTCATGCCAACCATTGCAGCCTGACTGCGTATCCAGTAGTAGTATGCATCCCCCTGGGCATTACTCGACCCTGTGAAGGGTTACTTCGTTGGCATGAACTGTTTGGTGTCCAATGTAATGAGAACAAATAATTATTCCAAAGAGTTTATAATCTTGCTGCAATTTTTTTTTTTTTTTTTTTTGAAAAGATTTTATTGTGCATAAAAGGGTTACAAACACGGGCCTACAACCACCAGGGCCGGCCGCTAGCAGTCAAAGTGTTCCAGCATATCAGAAAACAATGGCTAGCCCACGGGGGCTCCGCACTATCACAGTAAATCAGACTGCACATAAAGGAAATCAGAATACACACTTTTAGTATAAATAACAACAAAAAAAGAAAGATACAAAAATACAACAAACAAGGCGAAACGACTTAGGAAGGGCGGCGAACACCTGCCGGGGGAGTCAACACCCAACCACCCGAGGGCGGTCAATAAAAGAAGACCTGAGAGGGAGGGGGGGGGCAACGAGAGAACCAAATCTGTACTCCGAAGTACGAGATGCACAAGGAACCCTCAAGGATCAGGGGGACGAGGCAACCCCGGACGTATCTACCAAAGGGGGAGCACAGATAGACCCACGATACACGTTCCACTGCCCCCAAATTTTACCCCAAGCCCCCGGTTTACCACGGGCCACATACACCGTTTTCTCCCTGAACATGCACCAGTCCATGTTTTCCTTCCAGATGGACACGGTGGGAGGCCGCTGGGAACCCCAAAGCTGCGCAATATCTCTCTTTGCAATCATGTTCCCCAAGGCCGCCCACCGAGCCTGAGCCGCATTGCAGTCATTGGGCTCCCATACATTCAGCACACAACGACGCACCTCCGGCAGCAGAGCGACCCCGGTGACTCGTCTCATAATATCATGCACCCGGCGCCAGTATTCCGCCACCTCGCGGCATTCCCATAGGATATGGAGAAAAGTAGCACTGAGCCCGCAGCCACGCTTACAGAGTCCGTCGTCTGAAAACCCCATCGAGACCAGGCGGGGGCCCGTCACATATACACGATGGAGAATCTTAAGCTGGACCAGGCGGAGACGGGCCGGGATGGCCACCTCCTTAGGGGATGACAGTGCAGTCTGCCAGTCCTCATCGTCCAGCTCCACCCCATCTCCCGTCCATGCCTCCCGAAGACGCACCAAGAGGTCAGCCCGATTGTTTATCAGTTTTTTGTAAATCAGGGAGATAGTACTGTCGGGGACGTGACCGTCGAGTATGCGGTCCTCGAGAGGCGAAGAAGAAGGGACCGTGGTCCCCTCCCCAAAGACCGAAAGCAGGGCGTGCCGAACCTGTGCATAACGGAAGAACTCTCTGTCACTAAGCTCATACTCGAGCTGAAGCGCCGCAAAGGATTTAACCGCACCTTTAACTCACAGGTCCCCCACTCTGCTGATGCCGATCGTATCCCAGCGCTCGAAGCCTTTCGTTGTCCAGAGGTTTCCCAAGCGGTCTGAGTCGAATAGAGGAGTGGCGCACGTTAAATGCTCACTCCAGCCCATCGCGACGTTAGCCGCCTTCCATACACGGACCGCAATCCTGGTAGGGCCCGTAAGGGCCCTACCAGCAGACCGCGAGTAAAGCGCTCTGTTATAGTTACCGCCGGGGAGCAGGAATTTATCCATCTCATATGCCGGGTTCGAACCAGGAGCGTACGTAGCATGATTAATGGCAGACAGCTGGGAGGCCCAATAGTACCGTCTAATATCAGGAAGCGCGATGCCCCCGTCATACCAGGAAAGAGTCAGCTTGGCCAACGCGATACGCGATCGCCCGTCCCAAACCAGTCTCCTCTGCAAACTCTCCACCTCCCTAAAGTAGGCCGCAGGAATGACATCGAAGAAGTTCTGGAGTGCATAAAGGAATCTGGGAAGGGACATCATTTTAAACAGCGCTGCGCGACCAAGCGGAGACAAGGGCAGCTTACACCACCGAGCCGTATCTGCCCTCAAATGCCGGAGTGGAGACAGGAGATTCTGCTCATAGCGGACCGCCGGATCCAACAAAACGTACACCCCCAGGTATTTAAAGCCGGACTGAGATATTTGGAGCGGAAGCCGAGGCGGCAAGAGAGGAAAACCACCAGAGATAGGATACACACAAGATTTGGACCAGTTGATTATCAGACCCGAGTTTTTCCCGAAGGAAGTAAGGACATCAAAGAGAACATTGAGCGACTTCCGCGGTGAGGTGAGATACAAGAGAATATCATCCGCGTACAATGAAACCCGATCCTCGAAGCCCGGGGCCCACCGGAGCCCTCTAATCGAGGGCTCCCAACGGAGCCAGGCAGCGAGCGGCTCCAGGGCGAGAGCAAAGAGCAGCGGGGACAACGGGCACCCCTGCCTAGTTCCCCTCCCGAGAGCGAAAGGCCGAGAAACCCGCCCATTGACAACCACCTGAGCCATTGGTCCAGCATAAAGGAGCTTCACCCAGCCAATGAACCCCTCACCAAACCCAAACTTCGTCAAGACGGCCCAAAGAAATGGCCATTCAATGGTATCAAAGGCCATCGTGGCGTCTAGGGAAACCAATATGGCCGGCTCAGCCAAGTACTCAGCCCTAGCAAGGACGCCGTGCAGACGCCGTAAGTTAAGAGCGGTATTACGATGTGGGATGAAGCCACATTGATCCGGATGTATCAAGTCACATATAACGCTCAGCAAGCGATTAGCGAGGACCTTAGCAAGGATTTTGGGTTCGGCATTCAGCAGGGAAATAGGCCTATAGGAGGCGCAGCGGTCACGTGGCTTTCCCTCCTTGGGAATCACTACTATAGTAGCCAGACGCTGGTCGTCAGGAAGGGAACCCCTCTCGAGCGATTCCTGAAACATATGACGGAGGAAAGGCGCGATTTTATCCGGGCGCAACTTATATAGTTCAATCGGCAGGCCGTTGGGGCCCATAGCCTTACCCGAGCGGAGGGAGCGAATCGCAGTAGCTATCTATTCGACAGACAAAGGGGCATCCATCAGCTCGCGGTCATCGACGGATAAGCCGGGCAGGGCAATATCCCGAAGCAGAAGACGAGAGTCGTCCTCATCTCTATCGGACACCGGGGAGTACACTGCACGGAGGTGGTCAGCAAAACACTCAACAATCTCACCAGGGTCAGTCACACACACTCCATCCGACACCCGAAGCTCCGGGACCACACGATTCACTCTCTCCTTCTTGTCCAACCAGGCAATCAGCTTACCCGCCTTGTCTCCGGCGTCATACAACCTGCCCTGCTGCTCCCTATATATAGTCTTGGCAGCATCAGTGACGAGAGACTTATATTCAAACTGCTTCAGGCTGAGGGCATGCAGCCCATCCGGGGTGACACCCGCCTCCAAGGCTGCCTCCAGCCCCGATATTTCAGTCTCCAGCGTCACAACCGCCTCTCTCTTGACCCTCTTGGCCTCCACTATCTGGGACAGGGCATGCCCGCGGAGCACTGCTTTGAAAGCTTCCCACAGGGACACCGAGGACAACACCGACCCCTCATTCTCAGAAAAATATTGATCAATCGACTTAATCAGGCTATCACGGATCTTGGGGTCTCGCAGGTACCAAGGGTTAATAGGAGCGATCCGCCCAGCGGACCGCGACCCGGTGTCAAAAAGCAACCACAGTGGGGAATGATCAGAAATACCCCTGGCCAGGTGTTTGACCTCTCGAATCCGAGCATCCTGGGCCGCGGGCATAAGGAAATAGTCCAGTCTGGAGAGACTCCCATGGGCCCCAGAGTGAAAGGTGTACTGACGCTGTGTCGGATGCATTAACCTCCAACAGTCCACCAGACCGAAGGTCTCCAGGAGCCCGCCCAGCCACGCCTGGGCAGCAGGGAGGGCCCTGGGCAGATGACGGTCCAGGTCACCCGAAACAACCGAATTAAAGTCCCCACCCATAAGCAAAAGACTGTCAGGAAGCCCAAGCAACATACGACCCAAGTCTGAGAAGGTGGAGTTCTGGAGGCCCGGGGGAACATAGACTGAGATCAAGGAAAGGGACTGCCCCTCCCACCTCCCAGTCAGAGCCACATAGCGCCCTCTATCGTCTGGGACCACCCTGGTGATCTCCAACGGAAGTGAAGCTCGCAAGAGAATGCCCACCCCTCTCGAACCAGTGGTGAAACCAGAGTGGGCCACAAGTCGATATCCCCCCCTGTTCATAGCCCGACAAACATTGCCAACCAGATGCGTCTCCTGTAAGAACACCACATCAGGAGTCAGACGACGCAGATATTGCAGCACAACACCCCGTTTGATACGGTCCCCCAATCCATTGAGGTTCCAAGACATCAATCTCCTACCCGTCCCCCCCCATCCCATCCAGTAGATCAAAGGCCCCCTAGCAAAGAGCTCAACACCCAAGGATGAACCATAGCCAATACTTCGCCTTGAAAACAAAAAACACAAATGCAAACAACCCCACCCACCCACCAACCCCCCCCCAACTCCAACACCCCCCACCCTGCACCCCTACGGTCCAAAAAACCACCCCAACTTGCAGTGTGCCTGTCGCCCTACAAACCCCATTCTACGAAAAGACCCCGGAGGAGGGAAGGGACCCGTCCCCGCCCGCTCCCCACACACAACATAGTGAAACAAAATGCACAAAAGAAGTAGAACCCAGCCGAACAGTACAACCTGGCAAAGTCCGGGACCATAAGTCACTCCAAAGGAGACCCACCACCCTCGATACCGGCAGAGGGCCCAGTCCGGTCACCCCGGTCCGGCAGCGAATCCAGCCAGTCACTCACAGTCACAGGAGAGTCAAAAAAGGTAGTCCGATCTTCATGTTCCACTCGGAGCCTTGCAGGATAAAGCATAGAGTACTTGAGACCGAGGTCCCGGAGACGCCGCTTCACCCCCTGGAAGCCCATCCGCTGTTTCTGGACAAGTTGGGTGAAGTCCGGGAAAAAGTTAATGGACGAGTTCTCATGTCGGACCGGGCCACGAACCCGTGAGGCCTGCAGAATCGCGTCTCGGTCTCTGTAATGGAAAAGTCTCGCAACGATAGGCCTCGGGGGGGCAACCGGTCGCGGCCGGCCACCTGGGACTCGATGGGCCCGCTCCACAGCGAAAAACTTACTCAGGCCAGCGGGAGCTAGATGTTCGAGGATGAGCTCCTCGACCAGAAGATCAACCGGGCGGTTATCGGAGGTCTCCGGAACGCCAATGACGCGGATGTTATTGCGGCGGGCCCGTCCCTCGAAGTCTTCCAGCCGCCGGGCCATCAGATCATTGGCCGACTTGAGATCGCCGAGAGTGGCCTGCAGGTCCGACACGTCCGTGCCGAGGGAGGACGTCCGCACATCCAGCGATTGAACCCTCTCGTTGGTCTTAGAGAGATCCGCCCGGATTAGGGTAATGTCAATGGCCACCGTGTCGATTTTACGGGCCAAGACCTCGTACTGTGTAGCGATGGTCTCTCTGATGCCCGTAATGGCGCCCATGATGTCCTGCAGGGACAGATCCGGAGAAACGGACGGGCCACCACTGGTGTCCTCCGAGGGGACATTGGCTGTCCCGGGGGATCCTTTACCCTGAGTGTAGCGGTCCATGTTGTTCGTCTGGACCGGTCCCCCGCGTAGGGATGTCTTGGTCTTACGCCTCTCGGGGTCTCCCTTGCCTCCCATGAGAACCTCGATCGCCGAAGGGGACCACCGAGGAAGCGTCGAGGTGGCACAGGCCAGGCAGACGCGTGTCGCACCACAGGCCGCAATATGGCGGAGCGAAGGGACCACCGTCAATGAGCACACTGGCAGCAGACGAAGCCACCGGCATCAAGCGAAGGCAAAATGGAAGCCCAGTCGCACCAAGCAAGTCCACAGTCCAGCCCCTCAAAGACCAAAAGTGAAACCGAAAGCGATGTGACGGCCACTGGCACCGCTCCGCTGCCGTTGTTGTTCAACTACGCCCCGGCTCCACAGATCACCCTCGCATCGGGCACTGCCGTAGGGTGGGCCTCAAAAGTTCAAACCACCATAACTCCGGATTGCCAGGTCCGATTTGATTTCCGAAAGGAGTTTAGTGTTCAGCCAGCATTCGTCTCCCAAATTCCATCAACCAAGTCAGGATAGATTCAGGATAAATTCCGAGGAGCAGCGAGGGTCCGGGGAGCCCTGTGCTCACGCGACCATCTTGGATGCGCTCTAGGCTCCTCCCTTGCTGCAATTTTTAATCCGGGATACATATATTTATTTAATCCATATATGATCTTCTTGTTTAAATAGTTACATGACTATCCCATAAATGTTCCAATGCATTTCGGGTAATCTACCCTTCATCAGGAAGCAAGCTGCAAGTTGATCAAAATAAACACACATTGAGGAGACTACTCTAAAGTAAAATATGAACTTAAAATTACTGCCGTGATGTTAATGTGTATATCAAAAAAATGAGTGTTCTCATGCTCTCTCAAATCAATCAATAAAACGTGGTGAGTATTGTCAAGTTATTGTGCCCGTGTTATTACAAAAGAGTCCTAATGAGATTGATATAGTGATGTTATTTCGTAGTGTTAATGTGATTAAAGGGTTATAGTGATTCAATAAGTATTGTGTCCATGATAGCCTGATAAATACTCAAGCTTACATCAGCCATGCAAAGCCGATCCCAAATGCCCACAAAGCTGTTTTTTGAGCGTGCTAATGCCAGAGAAAGATACACCGTGGGTTACATCACTCGCGCTTAGTTCAAATATCTTGACTATTTATTCATTCATTGTGAGCTGAATCAAAGTCAGTGCAAGGGTCTGGTGAAAACATGAAATCCTCTACTCCTGTAGACAAAAGATCGTCTACCGATGTTGGTGATAGTTGGAATACCTCATTTAGAAGATTAACTGCACATAGATGTGAAGCATCGCCAGTAGCAATGATCGTATCCGATGTTACCTGTGTGCCTGTCGATCTATCTCGTACCTCAGCAGTAGCAAGTTGCGTCTGTGAGATCTCACCGAATGCTGTCATCAGGATTGGTAGCCTCTATGGACAACACAGAGCATGGGCTGTTATCGGGTCCAGCAGAGTATCGATATCTGTTGGCATGACTGATGGGAGTGTTAAACAGATGTCTAGCATGCATTCTTCACCGCAAAGCAGGCAGCGCAGAACAGGTAAGATGCAATCTTGCCAGATTGGTCTGAATGACAGAAATCATGTTGTATTTAATTTTAATAGACGGGGTAAGCCCAAAAGTTGTACTATTCGCTGCTCACGACACTTCCGTCCTAGGAGAGCTTTCTCCAAGTTGCTGGGAGTGACGCCGGTGGATTGGCTTGCCATAGCGTAGGTGTAGGAATAAAAATAGGATTCCTGCAACGAGTGCTAGAATTAGTGGCAGACCACCAAACAGCGAGTGCACGAATTTTGGAATGATTACGAGGACTGCCTGAAAAGGTGCTAACAGTCCTGAACATATGCTCTTAAATACATGTACAATGCTGCTCGTATCAGACATATTGAAGATACGCTCCATCATTTATATGAAATGTATAGGGCAGTTTGTACTTATTAAAGCCTGTATCTCAGCCGAAGTCCTTGCAATTTGTAGATCATATGTTTCTTTGGCTGAGGTCAAAGGCAGGGTTTGTTGTGAAAGCATGCCTATCATTCTGCTAAAAGTATCAAATCGTATAGAAGAAACATTCAATGAAGGCCATAAAGGCAACTCCCTGACTGTGTCTATTTGGGGGAACAATACTTGCATACAGCAAGTGACCCTGGCACTAACCGTTTCCAGATATGGGATTCCATGTACCCTGCAGGTGGCAGGACAGGTTTGCCACAGAACCGTTACAAGCCCCGTGTAAACTAATATCCCGACAAAGGAGTGACCCGTTCAGTGCATTTTCACAGTGTGTACCGCTAATAAACACTTCATGACCCCCACTCCAACATCTGTGTGTGTGTGTAAGGTAAATCCCAGGATGTCTTAATGTATTCTTTACCCAACCTTTCATATTTGCCTGCTTGCATTTGTTTGAGGCAATACTGAAAATGGAAAGTTGTAACAGGCAGTTATTTTGCCATGAATGATCCATTCTGTAGCTGTTTTTTCTGGTACCGTAAACGGCAATTTTTACAGTTTTTCAATGCTCAGCACTGTATCAGTGAGATTGTATTCAGTAAACAGAAATGACGTGTTGATGAAATGCCAAGGCACATAGCCTGCATACAAGGATTGCAGCGTCCAGTCTAATAACATAATAGAACGTAATTGAGATTGGCCTTGTTGCAGTATGGCTAAATCTTGTTCCAGTATGTCAATAGCAGAGGATACAATGTTGCCCAGTGAATATATCCTGGATGACAGTCGTTAACCCATTGTCGACCACAGCAAGAGATTTCTCTAAATTAACACGATCATTTTCTTTCTGCGGCCTCTGCTTGTGTAACCTTCCATATTTCATTATAAGCAGCATAGATGTCGGTATATATGAAACCTTTTTGACGTGGTTTTCTTGGTCCTAGCAAGAAATCCCTAAGGTCAGCATAGATGCCGGCATATATGAAACCTTTTTGACGTGGTTTTCTTGGTCCTAGCAAGAAATCCCTAAGGTCTGCGCTTCTGTAAGTAAAGATAAGTGTTACTTCACATCCTCGAGTATAGATTTTTGTAACCATTCGAGGCAAAATTTTCAAACACTGTATGTTGTTACTACCCCTGGATGCTGTCTTTGAACATTACATGGGTCTGGCATATTGATAGTAAAACCCTGTATTCTATTCAGGAATCTTTTTTGACAGATGTTTGTCAGTGGGCCAGAGCAACCATTTTTCCCATTCAGGATCTGATCTGTTGTGGTGTAATATGGTGTCTACTGTGACCGCTTCCTGTGAAGTGCTATTACTTGCAGGTGTTGGCACAGAAGGTGTGTTCATGTCCTTGATCTTGGCTAATCCAAGGCAAGATGTTGGTTGCACAGAGTCATTCAAAAACATTATTTGCTGTGGGATGATACAGGCTCTAAACAAAGCTTCCATCCCTTGCACTTGCCAATCTTTAGAACCCCAGACAGATTTTGTGTCAATTGTGTCTTTCCAAAAGTCAAACCCTTGTCTAGACAGTTGGGTAATAAAGGCTGCAGAATAAATCTGTTTAGTAATTGTTAACATACTTTTCTGTCCTGTTTTGTTTACATTTCTATAGAAATAAATTCTGGATCAGATGTATTGTATCTTGAAATATATGGAAACTTATCCGCAAATGTTTTTGAACTACCCTTTGGTGGTGTAGTACAATGTTCCCATTGGTTAAACATAAACACATTTCTAGGTGTTGCAGATTTATGCAAGAAATGATGACCATAGTGGTTCTAATAATAAAGCTGTTTGTAGTCTGATGAACCCTCCAAGTTTTCATTCTTAGTAAATGCAGCAGACCCTTCTAGATCAGACATCATGTTATTAACAATCTCAATGTCCCAATCATCAGAATAGGTACTAGAGGAATTTTAATCAAGTGTGGAATCATCAAACGTTCTGACGGGCCGAATATATCATAATCAGTTTTGTCCCAAACTATACCATCTTGCATAGGAACGGCTGTGATGTTCACTGCTGACAAGTCTCTTGCTTCACGATGGGATGATTTGTGTGGCTTTAAAAGTAAGTTCACATGTTTACTTTCAGTGTCCAAATGAATCTATCTGCCATTCATGAGCACGCTAATAGTCATTACTAAAGCTAGCCAAAGCAGAAAGAAAAATATTCCAGGAATAATCCATAGTTCAATCCATGGTGAAACCTGATATGTCTCTTTCAGAAAATGAAAAAAGTCTTGTACTTGTTCTTTGGAAGGTTTTTGGGCTGGCGTAGTTTCGGGCTCACTTGGATCCTCAGAAAACGTATCAAAGTTAATGAAATAGCCAGAAGCAGTTCGGTCAATTGTTGGAATTGCATCAGTATTCGTTGAAATTGCTGGAAACCAGTTGATCACGTGTTACATTGGTGTAGACTTGTCTGGACGAACTGTTATTTGAGTTTCAAGAGGGATGAGTTCCATAGCATGGTTGCATAGTCCTTCATATGTAACTGCTGAATTCTCGATGGTGATGAGCCTTTTAGTCTGAACCTCTTGGATAGTAGCGAGAGGAGTACGTTCGCTACTAGGTCGGAGTCCACGAGGCTTACTGTTTAGTATTGGCCACATAGTGTGGTTTGATGAGGTCGATTGACACAAATCTTTTCTCCTTTCTTTCAGCAAGGGGCAGCAGAAGTACTATTCTTGTTCCGTGGATAGCTAGGACAGGTACTGGTTGTCTGTAAGAAGGCCCAAATTCCTTCTTGTCTGCAGTCTTCTCTCTGACTAGATCCCCAATCTTTGTGATCCAGACAGGCCTTGCTGGGACGGCTGTTTTTTCCCCAGTGGTGGTTGGCTTCAGGAACACATTGCTTTATTTCGATCTTAGTTCATTTAGATCCTGTAAAACAGCCAAACGATCTTTGATATCAAAGGGCTTATTTTCCACCACTGTGCCTTTACATTCGAGATCAGGAACCCACATTCTTGTCCCAAATAGGACCTCATATGGAGTGCCCCCCCCCAGAGAACTTCTTGGCAAATTGTTTAATGAGCGTTGGACCCCATAAAGATATTTAACCCACCCATAACCCGAACCGAATACTCTAGCCGTTATAGACTGCTTTATGTCCCGGTGTTTCTTTTCCACAACAGAATTTCCCTCAGGATGAAACGGAGTGGAGTACCGCAATGCTACGCCCAAACTCGCCATGGCATCTTTGTAAGCCCGAGAGCTAAACGTAGGGCCCTGGTCAGAATGTACTGTGCCAATTGCGTATGTGCCGATAAAGACTCAAGAGTCAAGAATGCTTTATTCAACAACTTAACGTCATAAAAGTAAACTTGTCATACAGCAATGCATTTCATTAACACATTTTAAAAAAAAATCAAAGTTTAAAAAAAACCCATTCCTAATATCAATCAGATAACCAAAGTTTAAAATACATGCGGCACAGAAACCTTTTATAAGGTGCAAAGTGCAAATAGGCAAAACATAATCAAGTACAGATACTTCATTTATGTTGTTTCAGTAGTCAGCCTAAGAAATCAAGCCCTGGGATGCATAAAATTCAGTGACATTTTATAAAGTGCAAAAGTGCAGAAAAGAGCAGATTCAAAATGAGATAGTCCGCATTTGTAGCATTCCTGGTGTCAGTCAGAGGACAAGTCCCGCTATACCTACAGCACATAACATTAAGTAAAGTGCAAAGTGCAAGAGGGCAAACTCTATCAAATAAGATAATCCCCAATTTCAGACACATAGTGGGCCTCTAAATAAAATAAAATAAAAAATTTTCCTGCACCTAATGGTTCCTGTTAAAAAACTTGCAACTCCAAAACAAACCATAGGGGAGGATTGCATTTGAAGGTACAGTAAGGCTGGCCTAACTTGCACAAAGTGACAATCTCTGAGTAATGGTAACATAAATTTCTTACGTAAAGAAACATAATAATCACAAAAAAAGATAAAGTGGAGGGTATCCTATTCAGAGAAATTGTTATGGACAAGGTTCTAAGGTACCAGGTTTAGAAAAACCCTGAGGAACTGACAAAAACCAGGGAGCCATTTGTAAACAAAATCTTGTTAAAACAAAGTGATGGAAGGGATTACCGACAATTGATAGATATGGTTGAACTTGGTTTTGCATGGATAATGTTACATAGCGTCTTACCGTTGGTTTTGTCAACTCCTTTTCTTCCCTTACTCCCTGGCGCTTAGTTAAAAACTGATGTTTAATAGTTCAAATTTTGAGTTTATCCATGGGGTTGGGGCTTAGGAATAGATCAGGGCAACTTAGCCAAATTGTCAGTTCCCTTAAGTACTTTAACCAGGGGATATGTTCGGCTCTATCCAGCGCTAGACAATCAGTAATTATTATTTGGTTTATGGTTTCAGTGGGACTTGCCCATACTCTCAGCCAGCGCATTAAAGGAGCCCCTGCAATCTGGTTTGATATGTGACCCACCCCTAGTTCTTTGTGTGTTACATATGCAGGGGTGGAATGCGGGACTGCTAAAATGTTCCTCATGCTGAATCTCCTTTCCTTCTTTATATCCACAGATGTCACTGCTGTAGGTTGCCATGGGGATACATTTTTCCTTATATATCTTCATCAGGGCCACAATGGGTTTTGACCCCAGTCTTTTAGCGAAATTTAGTGTTGCCCCTGTGGCTCTAGCAAGAGTATTGTTTTGTGTAATATGTGGGCACCATGACGCATGCTCGTCAAAAAGTACCCCCAAATAAGGGAAGGTTGGAACCTCTGCTAATTCTGTCCCTTTACAATAAAATGTGAACTTTTTTTGGGACATACCAGGGACAATAGACATAGTGTGCGATTTCTTAAAATTTGTTGAGCGATCTAAGGAGTCCATAAAAGTTATAAAAGCATCTAAAAGTGATTGGAGGTCCACTGCTGTTGTGGCTAGTATGACTGTGTCATCCGCATATAAAAGTGCGGAGATCATCATGTTGCAGAATCTAGGGATGTCTTTGCAGCTAGCTATTTAAAAATCTCCCAATTAATTTATGAACAGTGTAAATAAGAGGGGGGCCAGGATACAACCTTGGCGTACCCCTCTTCTGACATCCCAGGCGGTTGTCAAGTCCCCATTACTGTTGTATCTGACAGCTGCTGTATTATTCTCGTGAATAGCTTGTAAAAAAATCTACGAGCTCTGGTTCAAGACCCATGTCATTTAAGGTGGACCACAGCTTTGATCTATTAACACAGTCAAAAGCTTGTGTCAGGTCCATAAACGCCAGATGTATTATGCACTTCTTGGCGATGGTGTACTTCCCTATCGCTAAGTGTAAATTTAAGCATTGGTCCAATGTTCTTTTGCCTGGCCTGAAACCATATTGCAGGTTAGAGATAACATTTCGGTCATCGAGCCATGTCGTTAACCGATTATGTACGACTTTTCCCATAATTTTGGCTGCCAAATCTAAAAGTGAGATCGGCCTATAACATATAGGCTCAACCCTTGCGCCCTTTTTAAAAATGGGAACAATGACTTCCTTCCTCCAGGATGTTGGGAATCCATGTAAATATGCGACATTAAAAACATTAGTCAAAATGCTAGCCCATATATTTGGCTCTGCTTTATATAGATCGGCTGGTACCTCATCGGGGCCTGGGGCCTTTCCGCCAGATGTTGTTGCAATTGCTTCATAAATCTCCTGTACACCGAAGTGGAGTGGTGTGCTAGTATGTCCCCCTTCCCTATGCTCCTTTGTTTCTTTCAAGTTTACATCTTTAAAAAAGTTTCCAAAATGTGATACCCGTTTATCTGTTGGAATTAAATAGTCTGTGTTGGAATTTGGGGTTTTGGAAAGAAAGGGGCTATTGACTACCCTCCAAAAAGTTCGAGCTGTCTTTTAATATGCTAGCCTGTTGTAGAGCATCCCATGCTTGTTCCCTTAACTCCTTCTTCCTATTATGGACTGCTATCTTATAGGCCTTTCTTTTGTCCCTAATTTCTGTTTTATCTCTAGGAGTATTTTTTAGGGCCAATATAAGCTCCGTATGAGTTGCTGAGCATGCTCTATCAAACCATCTCGCAGCCTACTGGCGATTGTTCCTGCAGTGATTGTGAGATCAGATTGAATTTGTTTTGTTAAAGTCCCGAAGGCTGTTAAAATAGATCTGTCCTGTGTATCGGGATCTAGGCAGGACTCAATTTCGGGGGCGCAAACTATATACAGATTATTAAAAAACGTGTCTGGGGCTTTTGTTTCCCACTTTAATCTGCGGGCCTGATCTTTAGTACTAATATTTGTATTTGTCAGGCAAGTGGCAGATTCTCCGGTTTCAATAGCAGAGAATAATATAGCAACAGTAAGTAGGTTATGATCACTAAGACCTAGCCAAGTGACCAATAAATCCTCAGTAAATAAAACTAACGGCGCAGACAATAAGATATAATCAATAATGCTAGATCTTCCATTTCCTACATAAGTGGGTACTGGCACCACATTGTCCGTTTGTTGGAGGCAGCTTAAATTTTTATTTGAAAGGATGCAAAATGCCTGAGGGTGTATGCTCAAAATGATTTGATGAAGCAAGAGATTGCCCTTGGTCCTGGTTTATAAAACAATTTAGATGACATTGATGAATATTAAAATCCCCTAGAATTATTACTTCATAATAAGTTTGTTTAGTCTCCTCATAGCCTTCCAAGAACTCCTTTAGATCTTGTAGATGTTCCAGCTCATGCCCTCTAGAAAAAGAATTATAAAAGTTTATCACTAATACTGTGGCATGATTCATAAAAGATAGTTCTACTGCCAAAACATTCTGAGACTTACAATCAATCAAATGTGCCTTACAAGAGAGCTTTAGTGAGAGCATTAGCATTAAACCCCCTCTGGCTCTGCCCATGTCCGATGGACTAGCACATTGGTGAAACGAGATGAAGCCATCTAAATAGTAGAAATCATTAACTTCCCAAGTTTCCTGAAGGGCAATGATATGATGCATTGAAAGAAAGTTTTCCCATAGTAAGTTTCCTCTTTTGGACCTTATTCCCGCTATGTTCCATGAGAGAGCCCTTTCATGCTTGGCCACAGTGGGAATTGGGATGGGGAGAGATTCTGGGATTATAGTAGGTATTTCAACGTAATCCGGAACCAATGGTTTTTGTACATTTGGGGTCATGTTAGTTGGCGGTATACCCTGATGGGTTTTATCTTTAAACTCTAGTCAATCATTTTCATACACATTTTTGCGATTTGCTAGGGGTTGGAATCTATTGCTCATTAGTACGTTATTGTCCCTGTTAGTTTTAGCAACAGGCCTCCCTAGTTTTCGAGGTGTTTGCCATTGCCATTGCATAAGACATTTGCGCTGACTTGGAGGGTAAAAGTATTGTAAAGGGACTACTCTGATTAGGGAGTTTGAACTGATCTGATGAGCACAGCCTATTAACATATTGGTTTTCTCTGGATCCTTAAAATTAACAACTATACAGTCACCTACACCAATCTTTTTGTTTGGTGACCTATCCACCCTACTCTTCTGGCCATGATAATGTCAGATGAAATGTTCTGGCCATTTGTTACAGTTTTAGTACACCAATGGGTTACTTAATGTATTAGATCCTGAGTGGTTTCCCTAGCATCTTTAGAGAGAGAAGGGACCTCCAATAGGACTGCTACTAGCGGGCGGATGCAGGGGGCAAATCAAGACTACTTTGGTTCACAGCTTTTGCAATGCCATGATTAGGCTGATTACATGTGGGTAGAGGGGGCCTCTCAGGGTTCTGGGGTCTTCTACCCTGAGCTACCTCGGGGCTCTGGGCTGCCAATCCTGAACCCCCGGGTATATTTGACTGACTTGGCCCACTGAGTGTGCCATTGGTTCCTAAAACATTTAAACATGGGGCAAGTGGGTCAGGTTGAATCTGTTTCTTATTTCGAGATGAAAATACTGCCCCTTCCCCCATTGGCTTTGGCGCAGAAGTAGTGTCACATTTATTGCAATTAGTGATCAAATTGTGCACTAATCCCTCAACTTTTTCTAATTTTTGTATTATTGGCGCTGAAAGGGTCTTTGTCATTAATTCCAGCTTTGTAAATAATGAGTCTAATAACTGTTGTTGGGTCCAATCAAGTTGTAAAGATGATTGTGACCGTGTTTGTGACCGGGGAGATTTCCTTGAAGACTTGTTGTAGGTAGTTAGTTTTCTCTTAGGCGGTGGTAAGTCCATGGCCGCATCATTTGCCTGCGTTTTTTTGTCAGATAAAATCTTAGAAGTCCTGTTGAGTTCATCCGTGGTAACTGTTTCACTTGGGGGTGTAGAAGTTATTGGATTTGCTGAGCGTTCCAAAGGGCCCACAGCAGCTGCTGAATTGCCTTGTTCTCCCTCCTCCCTATTAACGTGGGTCTGAAGACATTTTCCCGCCTCTAAGGATAGCCTTCGCTCAGTCAAGGCTATCTCCTTCGTGATTGCATGGGCAGCTTTAGTCAGGAACGAATCAATTTTACCCGCCATGCAGCCCCTCGAAGCACCCCCCCTGTGTAGCGAGTGTTTTCCTTTTGCTCATTTCGGTTGCTGAACTCCTGGAGCCCATAAGTCGCAATGAAGAACTTAGATGGTCACATTTACTGTGGTGTGAAAGACAGTACCTTGATGTTTTGGCTGAGTTCCGACTGACGTCCCAATCTCCACAGCACAATTAGCGGGCTCCTTAACTAAAACAGCCAAAAGGTCTGGCCCAGCCCAGCCTCCTCTGGTCGCTGACGAGTGCCGATGGGTCCACCATTGGCCCGGGCTTTGTCAGGGCGCGTCCCGCGCGGCAGGTTGTGAGCGGCACTTAAGAGTGCACAGGTGATGTCTCCCTCTCAGCTGCAGTGGCGGGAGACACGCTTAGCACTCTGGGACTTGGAGTCCCACCAGAGTGAGGCCGTGCAGCAATGGCCCCCACAGCGGATCCAACAGCGGGGAAATAACACATCCAAACTTTACAGGTGGCAGGAGGGGCTCACGATGATCAGCAGCCCCCTCTAGGATGCGCAAACCGCCCTGCCATGCTTGCACTGATTTATACAGGAATGTTCCAAGAGAGAGGCGAGCAATAAAGTTGTGCATTCAGACAACAAAATATATGGCAAATCCTTGTATCCAGCATTAGATAACGCTATGCGTGATAGTCCTTAATTGTCCCAAAGGGTAACCAAATGCTCGCAAATTGAAAGTAGGATAGAGCGGACAGTTTCTAATATCAGACCGCACTGTAGTGAATGGAACAAAGGCGGACTTCCAACGCACACCTTCGTGTCTCAAAACGGAAAACAGAACCAAATCTTCACCTCCTAGAGGTTGCGGTTAGCAACAAGAGTAAACAACGCGTCATCGCGCTGCACAAACAATCCTGGTGCGAGTTCGTAAGGAGAACGGAAGGTGGATGCGGAAACTGGCAGGGAGATTCCACACGCCGCTAGGGAGAGGCGGCGTATCAGCTGATGTCAGAGTGAAGCCGTTAGCAGCCACAAGAGAGGCAAATCTTTTATAACAGTTTGAGAGCTGAGGCCACATCCATAGGAACCTTGAGCACGAATCCACTACAACCATAATATATTTATAGTTACCATCCCTCTGCAAGGGACCGCAGTGATCCAGGTAAACACAAGCTAATGGTTTATCTGAAATTAACAGGGGCATCTGCGCAGGACGTTTCACTGTGGAGACTTTCATCTGTTGGCATATTTCACATTCAAAAACATAGTTTTTGGTCTGTTTCCTAATGCCAGGTAACCAGTATCTTTGTTTTAGTAAAGATACAGTTGCAGAAACACCTGCATGGGCTGCTAGGATCAGTCCTAATCTACGTTCCGTGTTTGGAATTACCCTATCCCCCACTCCATGGATTCGAGCAGAGGGAACTTGTTTGCATCAATTACATAAGAGTACTTGAGTGGAAATGTTTTTTGGTGACGCTGCACCACTGCCTTTGCTTGAAGCATTGACAGCCAACAATATCTCACTGTCTATTTTTGTTTTTGAACGAGTGATCGCAGCTACGGAAGCCGTTTGCACAGCCCCCTTCGCGGCTTCATCAGCCAATGAATTCCCTGCAACGTGAACGCCATCAGGTTGATGACTCAGCGTGTGTATCACGTGAGTATTTTGTAGTCCGTTTTGCAACTGAACTACTTGTTCCCAAAGTGTTTTATGCTTTATTGTGCCACCTTTTGCATCTTTGAATCCATTTTGAAGCCAATTCTGTAAATATTCATTATATGACTGAACACAGTAAAAGGAATTGTACACTATAAGTGTGGGGAATTCGCGATCCGTATTTTCGAGTGCCAGTTTGAATGCTTGTAGTTCAGCTCGCTGACCTGTACAATCTCCTAGAGATTGAGTTTTAGTGACCATAGGTCTGAAGATACCATCTCGCATGCGACCTTTAACGATTGCGCATGCTGCACTGTAAGCTTGCTTACTCCCTGTTGTGGGTTGTGCTGATCCGTCAGTATAAATTATAAGTTCGTACTGATCAAGAGGAAGAATCTCAGTGGGCAGAGGACATTCATGTTCATATTGTAGGAATGCTTGTGTTTTTAAATCAGGATCAAAAACATATTCAACATCTCTTGCAGCAAGAGAATTAACCCATTGTATTAATCCTGGATGTAAAGCTTTTGCATTTGGAATGCTCACTTTGTAACCGTCTCCAAGGCTGGTACTGGAGTCACTACAATAATTTGTTTCCCCTGAGCTAGAGCTCTTTCTTTTGCTACAGCAGTTTGAACTGCTGTCAGTATTTTTTCTGTTGAAGTTAAGCACATTTCTGCTTGTGTATACAAATGTGATTTGTATGCTATTGGTACTTTTTCACCCTCATTAAATGTTAAATATGTGAATCCGCATTGACCCGAAATTATTCGGATCACTAAATTCCGTGTATTTACGCATGTTTGTAAGTGATTTGTTGCTAACATGTTAGCTTGGAGTGAACGCAATATTTCTGTGTGTTCTTGTGTCCAATCTTTGAAAAATCAGGTTTGATTAATTTGTAGAGAGGTTTAATCCTTTCTGCGTAATTTAGAATGTATGTTCTTCCAAAATTTAGGAAACCTAGAATCGACTTTAAATTTATCAGCATTTTTGGAGGTTGGAGCAGCGCACACTTTTCTAAAAAGTTAGCTGCCAGGTTTTTTCCTTTACTTGAAAGCTCATATCCTAGGAAAATGACATTGAGATGGGCAATTCTAGATTTTTTAAAGTTGAATTTATAGTCCTCAGAGCCAAAGCCCAGTATAATGGTACTCACCCTGTTCAAGTGCCTATCTAGGTCATCGTCTGTTGGATATATATTATGGGTGGGCGGAATTTGCGAAATTGACTTTCGCACATTATTGCAAAATTGCGCAAAATCTCCGCGAGCACGCGGAACTTTCGCGAAGATGCGGGGATTGTTTTTCCCGCCCGTTCGCGATGTGCTTTTGCGTGCTCGCGGGGAAATATATTTCCAACTTGCCCATGCGGTCGCTAATGGGTGTGGCCATCTTGCTCTTTCCTGTTCTGGGTCGAATGACGTGTTCGCGATCGCAAACTCTCGCAGGATAGTGCGACCGGCTACCAACAATCCAACAATCCAACATCGCGTGGCGCACGCGAACGGATAGGAAAACTCGTCGGCAAATGCAGGGACCCGGTAAGTCGCGAGAATGCATTTTTAACGCACGAACAAGAAAAATACTTCCGTTTCGCAGCAGATTGCGAAAATGTCAAAATATTGAAATTCCGCGAACGGAATGAAATTTACCGCCCAGGCCTAATATATATCATCGACATATGACAATGCCTCATCATCATAAATTTGTAGTAACTCTGTTACTCTTGCTGAGAATAACCCCGGGCTGTTCTTAAACCGTTGTGGGAGTCGACAAAAGTGACGCTGGGTTCCCATTATTGAGAAAGCTGTTAAGTACCTGCTTTCAGGTGCTATGTTTTGACAAAAGAAACCATTTGAAATGTCTAATGTGTTTTTATATTTTTTACGCACAATGTTATTCATTAATGCAGTACTATGTGCATTTTGCACTGCAAATGTTTTAGAACAAGTGTTCAAGTGTCTGTAATCCAAAACTAGACGATAAGTATTGTCTGGTTTGGATACAGGAAACAAAGGATTGTTCATTGACGGGGTGCATGTTTCAATCACCCCTTGGTATTTAAGTTGATCTAAGATCTCCCTGACTTGTTTTTTAGCTTCTTGCTTTATTGGGTACTGCCTTTGTGCAGTAGGTTGATTTTTTAACTGTATTTTGTGGTGAGGTGAGTCCTCATCCCATCCTACATGATTTTTGTATAATGCTGGGGCCTGGGCAACTGCCCATTTCCTGGCATAAGTGTATTTTAAGTGAATTGGAATATGGTTGGAGAAGGCTGGCATAATGATGTCCTCGCTCTGTGGGCACTCCCTGACAAATTCTGGTGGCCAGTTATGTTCTGCTAGAAGTATATCATAACCCCTTGAAAGTTTCTCCCAAAATAGTGTTTTCACTTTTCTTGATATGTCTCCCTCCATCAGGAGTGTTATTTCATATAACCTTTGTGGAGTACTAACCCTGGTGTCTACAGTCTCTACTGTTATGTACTCATTCAAGTCCACTATCTCCAGAAGTTCCTTCAGGTTCTGGTGAGCTATTGTTGCTTCTGCTGCACTGTCCAGCATTGTCTGAGCCTATTCTCCGTTCTTGAGTTGTGTTCTCAGTATTCTCTGAATGCCTGATCTTCAGACCTGCTACCTTTTTCTTGGTGAATTGAGGTTTTGATTTATTTTTCTGAACGTGTTGATCGTCTTTGGACTTCACGCGTTCTTCTTTGTGATCTGACCGTCCTCTTCTTTCGGATGTCTGTGACGATATGACTGACTGACTGAAATATTTGTAGAGCGCACGAATGCCGCAGCGTCTTGGCGCTGAAGATATAGAACGGAGGGGAAGGCGGGAGGCAGATCGATCTAGGTAAAAAGCCAGGTCTTTAGGTCTTTCCTGAAGCTGGTTTTACATTTTTGTGCACGAAGTGCTGGGGGTAGCAGGTTCCAAATTTTAGCTGCCTGGTAGGAAAAGGACTTTCCCCCCCAACGGGCTCTGTTTATTATGAGTTGGCACACTAGGTCGTGGGAGGCTGACCTTAGTGTGCGTGAGGGAACATATCGTGGTAGTAGATTGTTGAGGTCGTCAGGTCCCTTGCCATGTATCGATCTATGTACCAGGCAAAGAGCTTTGAACTGAATGCGGCATCTGACCGGGAGCCAGTGCAGCTCCCGGATGGCTTTGGACGTAGGGTGATGTCTGGGGAGGTTCAATAAGGCTCTGGCCGCCGCATTCTGAATTGCCTGTAGTTTAGACAGTTGTTTTTCTCCTGCTCCTAAATAGAGGGAGTTACAATAGTCTATTCGGGACATTACAAGGGCTCCCATCACCGTCTTCCTTAACATGTCCGGGATGTAGGGTAGGATTTTCCTAAGTATCTTGATGTTATGGAAACAGGCGGAAGTTACCTGATTCACCTGGGCTTTGCAAGAGAGTTCTTTGTCTAACAAGAAGCCAAGGTTTCTGACCTTGTCTACGGGGAGAGGGCAGGCTCCTGCTTCAGGGAGCCACCATAGTTCATTCCATATGGAAGGTTTATGACCGAACTCGATGACTTCAGTTTTATCTGTGTTCAGTCTGAGAAAGTTACTACTCATCCAGTTCTTAATCTGAGTGAGGCAGCTCCTAAAACACTCCGCCGTGGCATCAATAGCTTGTGAGATGGACTCAATAATTTGTGTGTCGTCGGCGTAAGACACCAGTTGTAGGCCATGGGATCTAATCAGGGCAGCCAGGGGGATGACGTATAGATTGAAAAGTGTCGGTGACAGAGCCGAGCCTTGTGGGACCCCACATGGAAGGGAGAATTCAACAGATTGTAATCCGCTCCAAATCACTTGGTTAGTGTGGGTAGTAAGAAAAGAGGTGATAAGGGCCAGGGCAGGACCGGTGAAGCCTAGGGAAGTAAGTCTTGTTAATAGGACGGAGTGATTTACGGTGTCGAAGGCCGCTGTAAGATCTAACAGTATCAAGGCCGATCTCCCGCCTTCGTCCATGGTTTTACAAATTTTTTTGGTAGCCATGATAAGGGCTGATTCAGTGGAGTGTTGGGGTCTGAAGCCGTGTTGTGATGAATCAAGTAGCTTCTTTTCCTCCACATGCCGCATTATTTCCTGGTTCATGGCTTTTTCTAAGATTTTTGCGGGTAGCGGCAGACAGGAAATGGGACAATAGTGTTTGGGCTCAGAGGGGTCAAGGGTGTCCTTTTTAAGAATGGGTCTGATGCAGGCCATTTTCCAATTTTTTGGGAATTCTCCTTGAGAGATTATTTTATTGAGCAGGGGGGTCAAGATATTAGCGATGGTCTCAGGGATTAGATGCAGTACATAGGGGGGGCAGGGGTCCAGCGGAGAACCAGATTTCATCTGGGTGATAAGATAGTGCACTTGTTGCTTCTCGAGTGCGGAGAAGCTGGAGAAATAGGGAGGGGTTATAGTGATATGTTCAGTTTCGTTCATGGGTATGGTGGATACCATGGTACGAAGATCATCGTATACTGTTTGCACTTTCTTTTGAAAGAAAGTGGCCATTCCATCGACAAAACATTGATCAGGGCTAAAGACAGTGTCTCGAGGAGTTTTAGTTAAGTGGGCAACAGTTTTGAAAAGTTCCCTGGAGGAGTTTGCGGAGTTTAGAATTTTTTCTGTAAAGTAGGCAGATTTTGCTTGAACTATTGTGTTTTTATACTCCTGTAGAGTTTTTAGAAATTCCAATTTTTTTCCATGGCTGTAGTCAGAGCGCCAGATCCGCTCTATGCGTCGGCACTTAATCTTAGCTGCTTTCACCTCGGCTGTGTACCATTGAGCGGTAACAAGCCGTCTCCTGGATTTCTTTGGTTCAGTTGGAACCAATTTATTGATAGCCTCGGTGATCCATTTATTGAAATTGAGGGCCCAATCCTCGCTGTTACCACATTCAAAGTCGGGCTGATTTCTATGCAGTGTCTCAGCGAGTAGATTGGATTCGAGTTTTTTCCAGGGGCGGGTTTTTTCAGGAGGTAGGTAGCTTCTGCGCTGAGTTGTAGGATTTTTTATTTGTAGGTTAAAAAAGATGGCATTATGGTCCGACCAAGGTACCGGGGCGATAGACCTAATTGCAATGGAGTTGCTGTTGGAAAAGATCCCATCAAGGGTATGCCCTGCTGAGTGAGTAGGTTTGTCAATCAGCTGCTTCATATCGAAGCTAAGGAGATTGTCAAGAAGGGTAGCTGAGTCGGGGTCGTTATTTAGTTCTAAGTGATAATTAAAATCACCTAGAATAGTGTAGGTGACTGCGTCAAACGTTGTTTCTAAAAAAGTGAGTAAAGCCTTGGTGAAGGGACTTCTAGGGCCAGGGGGACGATACACTAATAGTCCCTCGAAGATCAAATGGTTGTTCTCTTTGATCTTAAAGGTCATAGCTTCAGCCTCTAAGTCTGGTTGAGGGCAGGCAATTATTTTAAGATGTGATCTTTAAATTATCCCAATACCTCCACCTATGAAGCCTGTACGGTTCATGCATTCGACAGAGTAACCTGCGGGCGTAGCGATGTTCCAGTCAGGGCCAGAGGCGGAAGATGCCCAGGTTTCTGTGAGGAACATGAGATCAGCGCTGTGGTCGATGAGTAAAGCTTCAATCTGATGTTTATGCTTCGGCATAGATCTTACATTAAGTAGTAAACATTTGAGAGATCTATTCCTATGTGGCACTGTATGAAAACGGTTATCTGGGACGGTAGCCTGTAGTTGGTTAGTTGAGGCAGGCTGCGCCTTTTTATCTGAAGGTAAGTTGGCCAAGTTAGGTGTGACAGTCAGTAGGATAATTGGCACATGAGAGCCGCAGGAGGGACAAGTGGGGGTAACATCGGTTTCCCCAAAATCAATTTTAGTCGGGTGTTTGCAGCAGCGGCGGTCAAAGCTACATAGCTCAGATTTAGAGTATCGAAGGTCAGCAAAACAGACAGGGTTTTGGCACTAGGCGCGGGTCAGGCGCGGACGGGCGCAGACGGGCTTGCCTTAGGCGCGCCTTCGGCGCGCAATCGGCGCGCCCGCTGCGCTCGTCCGCTGCGCGTCCGGTGAGTGCACATGTCTTATAGGGAGGTAAGGCGTAGGTGGGGGGCGTGGCCGACCGTAGTGGGCGTGGCCTAGGGAGTCCCCGTCAGTGTCGTCACAGCGGAGTTGGTGAGTCCCGGTAGCGAGAACACCGCTAGGCGGGAAACAAATTTAAAAAAACAATTGCAGATTCAAAATGCCCAAGGGAGCAAGGCAGTTAGAAATGCAACAGAGTACACAATATTAAAATAAAGTTGTCGAACGATCTATCTCCCGGCTGCGCCTCAGGAGAGCTATATCTTTACCGTCGCGCTGGCAGTCAGCACTTAAGTAGGCGTAGGTGGGGGGGCGTGGCCGACCGTAGTGGGCGTGGCCTAGGGAGTCCCCGTCAGTGGCGTCACAGCAGAGTTGGTGAGTCCCGGTAGCGAGAACACCGCTAGGCGGGAAACAAATTTAAAAAAACAATTGCAGATTCAAAATGCCCAAGGGAGCAAGGCAGTTAGAAATGCAACAGAGTACACAATATTAAAATAAAGTTGTCGAACGATCTATCTCCCGGCTGCGCCTCAGGAGAGCTATATCTTTACCGTCGCGCTGGCAGTCAGCACTTAAGTAGGCGTAGGTGGGGGGCGTGGCCAACCGTAGTGGGCGTGGCCTAGGGAGTCCCCGTCAGTGTCGTCACAGTGAAGTTGGTGAGTCCCGGTAGCGAGAACACCGCTAGGCGGGAAAACAAATTTAAAAAAACAATTGCAGATTCAAAATGCCCAAGGGAGCAAGGCAGTTAGAAATGCAACAGAGTACACAATATTAAAATAAAGTTGTCGAACGATCTATCTCCCGGCTGCGCCTCAGGAGAACTATATCTTGAAAGGTACGAGAGGAACGTGTATCAGTATCTTCATACCTGTCAGGTTTTCTCAAATAATCCGTATTCCTGAGGTTATACCTCCTTTCAGAGGGCTCCCTTTGAGGAGACCTTCCTCGGGATTGAGAACGTTTCTCTTTTGAATTTTGTTTATTAGTTTCCCACTTCTTTTTAGAAGATGTAGGATCTTGTTTAATAGAGTCCTTCTCAGGACCTTCAGACAATTTTGGTTTCAAAGGTTTTCCACACAAACTGTCTCTGCCTAATTCTGCTAAGATTTTTCTATTATTCTGGGTAGTTCATGTTGATGTTCTGTTACATCAAATTCCCTTAAGCGTAGGCGGAGCGCCACTGATGCTGCCTCCCCTTTAATATTAGAGAGTATTATTGTTGAGACCTGGTCCAAATTTTTCAGTAATTTCATACCTAAATTCAGAGCAGGCTCTGCCCCGTATTCGTTTTGAATTTGTTTCAGGACATCTGGTATTACTGCAATTGACGGAACACTATGTGTTTTAGTATAGATGGCAGCAAAGACTGTGCCCTAAGTGGTGCAGTCTTCCACTTGTGGTGTGATGTGTTTTTGCGTGCTCGCGGGGAAATATATTTCCAACTTGCCCATGCAGTCGCTAATGGGTGTGGCCATCTTGCTCGCGATGCTTATTTCCTGTTCCGGGTCGAATGACGTGTTCGCGATCGCAAACTCTCGCAGGATAGCGCGACCGGCTACCGACAATCCAACATCTCGTGGCGCACGCGAACGGATAGGAAAACTCGTCGGCGAATGCAGGCGAATGCAGGGACCCGGTAAGTCGCGAGAATGCATTTTTAAAGCACGAACAAGAAAAATACTTCCGTTTCGCAGCAGATTGCGAAAATGTCAAAATATTGGAATTCCGCGAACGGAATGAAATTTACCGCCCAGGCCTAATATATATCATTGACATATGACAATGCCTCATCATCATAAATTTGTAGTAACTCTGTTACTCTTGCTGAGAATAACCCCGGGCTGTTCTTAAACCGTTGTGGGAGTCGACAAAAGTGACGCTGGGTTCCCATTATTGAGAAAGCTGTTAAGTACCTGCTTTCAGGTGCTATGTTTTGACAAAAGAAACCATTTGAAATGTCTAATGTGTTTTTATATTTTTTACGCACAATGTTATTCATTAATGCTGTACTATGTGTATTTTGCACTGCAAATGTTTTAGAACAAGTGTTCAAGTGTCTGTAATCCAAAACTAGACGATAAGTATTGTCTGGTTTGGATAAAGGAAACAAAGGATTGTTCATTGACGGGGTGCATGTTTCAATCACCCCTTGGTATTCAAGTTGATCTAAGATCTCCCTGACTTGTTTTTTAGCTTCTTGCTTTATTGGGTACTGCCTTTGTGCAGTAGGTTGATTTTTTAACTGTATTTTGTGGTGAGGTGAGTCCTCATCCCATCCTACATGATTTTTGTATAATGCTGGGGCCTGGGCAACTGCCCATTTCCTGGCATAAGTGTATTTTAAGTGAATTGGAATATGGTTGGAGAAGGCTGGCATAATGATGTCCTCGCTCTGTGGGCACTCCCTGACAAATTCTGGTGGCCAGTTTTGTGCTGCTAGAAGTATATCATAACCCCTTGAAAGTTTCTCCCAAAAGAGTGTTTTCACTTTTCTTGGTATGTCTCCCTCCATCAAGAGTGTTATTTCATATAACCTTTGTGGAGTACTAACCCTGGTGTCTACAGTCTCTACTGTTATGTACTCATTCAAGTCCACTATCTCCAGAAGTTCCTTCAGGTTCTGGTGAGCTATTGTTTCTTCTGCTGCACTGTCCAGCATTGTCTGAGCCTATTCTCCATCTTGAGTTGTGTTCTCAGTATTCTCTGAATGCCTGATCTTCAGACCTGCTACCTTTTTCTTGGTGAATTGAGGTTTTGATTTATTTTTCTGCACGTGTTGATAGTCTTTGGACTTCACGCGTTCTTCTTTGTGATCTGACCGTCCTCTTCTTTCGGATGTCTGTGACGATATCTGAAAGGTACGAGAGGAACATGTATCAGTATCTTCATACCTGTCAGGTTTTCTCAAATAATCCCTATTCCTGAGGTTATACCTCCTTTCAGAGGGCTCCCTTTGAGGAGACCTTCCTCGGGATTGAGAACGTTTCTCTTTTGAATTTTGTTTATTAGTTTCCCACTTCTTTTTAGAAGATGTAGGATCTTGTTTAATAGAGTCCTTCTCAGGACCTTCAGACAGTTTTGGTTTCAAAGGTTTTCCACACAAACTGTCTCTGCCTAATTCTGCTAAGATTTTTCTATTATTCTGGGTAGTTCATGTTGATGTTCTGTTACATCAAATTCCCTTAAGCGTAGGCGGAGCGCCACTGATGCTGCCTCCCCTTTAATATTAGAGAGTATTATTGTTGAGACCTGGTCCAAATTTTTCAGTAATTTCATACCTAAATTCAGAGCAGGCTCTGCCCCGTATTCGTTTTGAATTTGTTTCAGGACATCTGGTATTACTGCAATTGACGGAACACTATGTGTTTTAGTATAGATGGCAGCAAAGACTGTGCCCTAAGTGGTGCAGTCTTCCAGTTGTGGTGTGATGTGTTTTTGCGTGCTCGCAGGGAAATATATTTCCAACTTGCCCATGCGGTCGCTAATGGGTGTGGCCATCTTGCTCGCGATGCTTATTTCCTGTTCCGGGTCGAATGACGTGTTCGCAATCGCAAACTCTCGCAGGATAGCGCGACCGGCTACCAACAATCCAACAATCCAACATCTCGTGGCGCACGCGAACGGATAGGAAAACTCGTCGGCGAATGCAGGGACCCGGTAAGTCGCGAGAATGCATTTTTAACGCACGAACAAGAAAAATACTTCCGTTTCGCAGCAGATTGCGAAAATGTCAAAATATTGAAATTCCGCGAACGGAATGAAATTTACCGCCCAGGCCTAATATATATCATCGACATATGACAATGCCTCATCATCATAAATTTGTAGTAACTCTGTTACTCTTGCTGAGAATAACCCCGGGCTGTTCTTAAACCATTGTGGGAGTCGACAAAAGTGACGCTGGGTTCCCATTATTGAGAAAGCTGTTAAGTACCTGCTTTCAGGTGCTATATTTTGACAAAAGAAACCATTTGAAATGTCTAATGTGTTTTTATATTTTTTACGCACAATGTTATTCATTAATGCTGTACTATGTGCATTTTGCACTGCAAATGTTTTAGAACAAGTGTTCAAGTGTCTGTAATCCAAAACTAGACGATAAGTATTGTCTGGTTTGGATACAGGAAACAAAGGATTGTTCATTGACGGGGTGCATGTTTCAATCACCCCTTGGTATTCAAGTTGATCTAAGATCTCCCTGACCTGTTTTTTAGCTTCTTGCTTTATTGGGTACTGCCTTTGTGCAGTAGGTTGATTTTTTAACTGTATTTTGTGGTGAGGTGAGTCCTCATCCCATCCTACATGATTTTTGTATAATGCTGGGGCCTGGGCAACTGCCCATTTCCTGGCATAAGTGTATTTTAAGTGAATTGGAATATGGTTGGAGAAGGCTGGCATAATGATGTCCTCGCTCTGTGGGCACTCCCTGACAAATTCTGGTGGCCAGTTTTGTGCTGCTAGAAGTATATCATAACCCCTTGAAAGTTTCTCCCAAAAGAGTGTTTTCACTTTTCTCGGTATGTCTCCCTCCATCAGGAGTGCTATTTCATATAACCTTTGTGGAGTACTAACCCTGGTGTCTACAGTCTCTACTGTTATGTACTCATTCAAGTCCACTATCTCCAGAAGTTCCTTCAGGTTCTGGTGAGCTATTGTTGCTTCTGCTGCACTGTCCAGCATTGTCTGAGCCCATTCTCCGTTCTTGAGTTGTGTTCTCAGTATTCTCTGAATGTCGGATCTTCAGACCTGCTACCTTTTTCTTGGTGAATTGAGGTTTTGATTTATTTTTCTAAACGTGTTGATCGTCTTTCGACTTCACGCATTCTTTTTTGTGATCTGACCGTCCTGTTCTTTCGGATGTCTGTGACGATATCTGAAAGGTACGAGAGGAACGTGTATCAGTATCTTCATACCTGTCAGGTTTTCTCAAATAATCCCTATTCCTGAGGTTATACCTCCTTTCAGAGGGCTCCCTTTGAGGAGACCTTCCTCGGGATTGAGAACGTTTCTCTTTTGAATTTTGTTTATTAGTTTCCCACTTCTTTTTAGAAGATGTAGGATCTTGTTTAATAGAGTCCTTCTCAGGACCTTCAGACAGTTTTGGTTTCAAAGGTTTTCCACACAAACTGTCTCTGCCTAATTCTGCTAAGATTTTTCTATTATTCTGGGTAGTTCATGTTGATGTTCTGTTACATCAAATTCCCTTACGCGTAGGCGGAGCGCCACTGATGCTGCCTCCCCTTTAATATTAGATAGTATTATTGTTGAGACCTGGTCCAAATTTTTCAGTGATTTCATACCTAAATTCAGAGCAGGCTCTGCCCCGTATTCGTTTTGAATTTGTTTCAGGACATCTGGTATTACTGCAATTGACGGAACACTATGTGTTTTAGTATAGATGGCAGCAAAGACTGTGCCCTACGTGGTGCAGTCTTCCAGTTGAGGTGTGATGTGTTTTTGCGTGCTCGCGGGGAAATATATTTCCAACTTGCCCATGCGGTCGCTAAAGGGTGTGGCCATCTTGCTCGCGATGCTTATTTCCTGTTCCGGGTCGAATGACGTGTTCGCGTTCGCAAACTCTCGCAGGATAGCGCGACCGGCTACCAACAATCCAACATCTCGTGGCGCACGCGAACGGATAGGAAAACTCGTCGGAGAATGCAGGGACCCGGTAAGTCGCGAGAAGGCATTTTTAAACCACAAACAAGAAAAATACTTCCGTTTCGCGGCAGATTGCGAAAAAATCAAAATATTGAAATTCCGCGAACGGATCGAAATTTACCGCCCAGGCCTAATATATATCATTGACATATGACAATGCCTCATCATCATAAATTTGTAGTAACTCTGTTACTCTTGCTGAGAATAACCCCGGGCTGTTCTTAAACCGCTGTGGGAGTCGACAAAAGTGACGCTGGGTTCCCATTATTGAGAAAGCTGTTAAGTACCTGCTTTCAGGTGCTATGTATTGACAAAAGAAACCATTTGAAATGTCTAATGTGTTTTTATATTTTTTACGCACAATGTTATTCATTAATGCTGTACTATATGCATTTCGCACTGCAAGTGTTTTAGAACAAGTGTTCAAGTGTCTGTAATCCAAAACTAGACGATAAGTATTGTCTGGTTTGGATACAGGAAACAAAGGATTGTTCATTGACGGGGTGCATGTTTCAATCACCCCTTGGTATTCAAGTTGATCTAAGATCTCCCTGACTTGTTTTTTAGCTTCTTGCTTTATTGGGTACTGCCTTTGTGCAGTAGGTTGATTTTTTAACTGTATTTTGTGGTGAGGTGAGTCCTCATCCCATCCTACATGATTTTTGTATAATGCTGGGGCCTGGGCAACTGCCCATTTCCTGGCATAAGTGTATTTTAAGTGAATTGGAATATGGTTGGAGAAGGCTGGCATAATGATGACCTCGCTCTGTGGGCACTCCCTGACAAATTCTGGTGGCCAGTTTTGTTCTGCTAGAAGTATATCATAACCCCTTGAAAGTTTCTCCCAAAAGAGTGTTTTCACTTTTCTTGGTATGTCTCCCTCCATCCGGAGTGTTATTTCATATAACCTTTGTGGAGTACTAACCCTGGTGGCTACAGTCTCTACTGTTATGTACTCATTCAAGTCCACGATCTCCAGAAGTTCCTTCAGGTTCTGGTGAGCTATTGTTGCTTCTGCTGCACTGTCCAGCATTGTCTGAGCCTATTCTCCGTTCTTGAGTTGTGTTCTTAGTATTCTCTGAATGTCTGATCTTCAGACCTACTACCTTTTTCTTGGTGAATTGAGGTTTTGATTTATTTTTCGGAACGTGTTGATCGTCTTTGGACTTCACGCGTTCTTCTTTGTGACCTGACCGTCCTCTTCTTTTGGATGTCTGTGACGATATCTGAAAGGTACGAGAGGAACGTGTATCAGTATCTTCATACCTGTCAGGTTTTCTCAAATTATCCCTATTCCTGAGGTTATACTTCCTTTCAGAGGGCTCCCTTTGAGGAGCCCTTCCTCGGGATTGAGAAAGTTTCTCTTTTGAATTTTGTTTATTAGTTTCCCACTTCTTTTTAGAAGATGTAGGATCTTGTTTAATAGAGTCCTTCTCAGGACCTTCAGACAGTTTTGGTTTCAAAGGTTTTCCACACAAACTGTCTCTGCCTAATTCTGCTAAGATTTTTCTATTATTCTGGGTAGTTCATGTTAATGTTCTGTTACATCAAATTCCCTTAAGCGTAGGCGGAGCGCCACTGATGCTGCCTCCCCTTTAATATTAGATAGTATTATTGTTGAGACTTAGTCAAAAATTTTCAGTAATTTCATACCTAAATTCAGAGCAGGCTCTGCCCCGTATTCGTTTTGAATTTGTTTCAGGACATCTGGTATTACTGCAATTGACGGAACACCATGTGTATTAGTATAGATGGCAGCAAAGTCTGTGCCCTAAGTGGTGCAGTCTTCCAGTTGTGGTGTGATCCCCATTGGTAAACAGATTGTTAGAATTCTGTGTTTCTCATAAGGGCTAGTATTAGTAAAATACTGCTTCGATTTGAGTAATTTGTTGAGCTATCCAGAATGGAATTTGTTCACGTTTTGTAGGTATTTTACCCATTACTGCGTGTAAAGTCTGTGTAGTAATTTTCAGTGTTTTACCCTGTTGAGGGGTTTGATTTGCAATGGTTAATGGTGGTTGGACTGTGAAAGTCCGCATGACATATTGGACTAATTGTCTGTAAATCTTTATTAACTCTTTTAGTTGAGTGAGTAATTCCTTGTCTGACATCTCTTCGATGTCAGGATGAGGTGTGTAGCCGGCTAAAATCGGCCATGTTGCTCCTGGTCTACCTGGTGGACCGAGCCTAGTAATGTTTTTCTGATGTTTTAGGGCGCCTATAAACCAGAGATCCTGCTCCTGGTATGTGAGTGGAATTTCAATATCCTCGAAGGGAATATGTTCCTCAGGTGGATCATCTTCTTTAAAGAAGTGAAACACTTATGTTATTGGATTTGATTCTGGGAATACTATCAATGAATAGAATACCTCTGATTAGATTCATGTGCCTCTATCACGAAAACTGCTCTACCACCTCTTGGTGTTAAGCCATGTTGTATAAGTTTTAGAGTGATGGCTCTTCTTATATTCGGATGGATAGGATTCGCATCCTCATTGATTTCACTAAAACCGGTAGAATTTACAACGATATGTAATGCTTTGTCGACTGGAATAGCCTCAGCATTATCCTCGAAATTGGACATTGTTTTTTGAAAAATGTAGAACAAGTTTCAAGGAAACAAAGATAAGGTGCACAATATTTTGGAACACTGTATCCTTCAACGTTGAACAAACCAAACAGCTAATATAGGATTTTTGTCCTATTCAGTTTTGGTGGATACTTAACCTTACCCACTCCAAACGTCTTTGGAGTATGTGAGTAGGGGTCTCTGAGAAAAGACCGACTGAGTTACTTCAGTATCTAGTGTTAAATTACTGCCTTACCAAACCGTTGGGCGCCATGTAGTGTAGTTCCTATTTCCCTAATAGGCTCTGCGCATTAGAATAATATACACTATAGTTTTGGCATAGGACTGAGATCAGTATGCCCCTATCGAGTATATTAAACTTAATTACTTTGTGTGCCAGCTAACTCAGAGGCCACTAGAAACTCCTTGTGAAACAAGAAGGGAGAAGTTTCTGGCAACCGCATAAACATGACAACTTTGTTTCCCTTTAGAATCGGAACACTCTCAGAATCGTGGAAACAATAGATAACAGTTTCACTCAGCTAATCGTGCATGCTTAGTTTCTGCAGTGTTTACACAGAAAGAGTAGATGGGCGTTTCAATAAAAGGATTTATTGAACAGTCTTATTTCTCGTGTAAGAGATATATGCTGTTATAATCATGAGACAGTATGCAAGATATATTATGTACAATGTAAACAGTAGAAAGAAATAATACTGTGCTAGCATTATCTTTTAGCTATGACACATATATTCATATACACAAATAACATAGGCTAAGAACGCGAGTACTCATACGATGCGTTCTCTAACTAGTTCTACCCCAGTGTACCTAAGTGTAGGACAAGGTAAGAAGTAGGTGCTGTATTCTATAGTATGGTATGCTATAGTTTGTATGTCAAGTTTGTATGCCAAGAGTCCCTCTAGGTTCTAGTCAGCTCCATACCTTAGGAATGAGAGAGGTTGGAATCTCTATCCGGTTTCTCGAACTCTAACACCCCGCGAAGGGAGTCAGAACACTGGAAGCTGGATTCTCTGCGAGCAGGGATGACAGCGTCTTGTCAGTGCGTCAGGCCGGGACACGGTCTCCTCTAAGTCGAGGTCTCCTCCTTGCCTGTCGCCGTGGCGAGCAGTATCAAGTCTTGTAGCCGAGCTGTGGCTTGCCATGGTAAGGGAAGGTATATTTATACCTGGGAGGTGCCTAGGAATGTTTGCATTGACGTAAAGTCGGGCAGAGGAAGACGTCATGAATGAACCCTTAGGGTATAGCAGTTCATGCATAATAAATGAGTTCTTGGAGAAATCAATAATCCTGGGCTAGGGAAACTTCAACTGCTCAAGGGTCTATTTTCTAAGAACTCGTTGTGACGTTGGGGTAGACGGATGTAGGTGACCATGCCTGTATTTGGATAGCATGGCTAATGCCTAAATAAGGACTGGGATCCTATGCCTATATAAGGGCAATGCGAATTGTGCCTATATAAGGACATGTATCAGGAAAACCTATATACGGACACCTAAGCGGAATACAAAAAGTCTGGTTGCTGAAGGACCCTGCTTTTGTCCTACCAGACGTTTGTATCTGGTTTGTTGTGGGTACAGCCTGCTCCAAACTGGAATTTAGAGGTAGATGTGATAGAACACTGGGATTACCATAGTACACTGCCCACACACATTCCCAGCCCCCAGAACCCAAGTTGAGTGGTGCCGAAGGCTTTCGCCAACTTGCAAATAACCAAAGTGAGTAGGGTTTGTAGTGAAGGCAGCGATTTAGATACATACATTGCTATATTAGCATAAGCGTGTTAGATGTTTGAACGCCATCTTGCCACTTTTGCTACTTTTGCACACGACACTGCAGATACATGTTATTATTTGAAAACTGCTTGCTTGCCTTTTCTTCACATGAGATCTGTCTGTTGTTCACATCCCTAGACGTGTGAGCCACCAAACAATGTATGTTTTTGAGTTCAGGTTGATCGGCCCACTCTCTAGCCATAATACGCACACAGCTGCAGATACCTGAAAGTCGAGAGCCTTTAATATTGCAGTTTGCATGCATTAGACACACATTCTGGAGAAGAACTTTTCCAGGCGCAGAGCAAAGCTGATCCTGTGATGTGATTCACCTAAGCTGATCTTTACGGTATGGGGTTCCCCATTCAAACCTAGAGACCTTCTATTAGTCTAATAATACTAGCTTGCTAGTGAAGGGAAGGTGGCTGTATTCCACTGTCATTTATAATATGATTTCTCCCTTCATTTTCTATGGAACTGTAACAATGCTGATGGTTTTAATTTTAATAATTTGTCTCCTTATGTTAGCCAAAGTACTGCATCTTAGGACACGTAGTTTATAACATAAACATTTTAAACTTTACCGTGTCTCTGATTACTCTTGTTGTGGACTGATATGAGAATAATAACAAACAGGTATTTCTGATTCCCACCATTCCTGAGAGTACTCTAAGTCGCTTGTTCTGGGTTTTCTATACATTGGGAGCTCCGAGAGAATACGGATAACGAATGGGACACTGATGCTAGTCGGATTGGGGTTCTGGGTACGGAGGTGAGTTTTTGGTACACCGCAATTCACTGAGGTCCTGGTTTCCTGCGCATAGTTCTGTGCATGAGCAGAATCCCTGCAACATGGCGCACCTAACGTTTGGTCTTTTGATTTGAAACGCCTTAGTAGTGCTTATATTAGTCCACGACACCCTCACTCTTGTTTCCGGATATCGGAAGTGACGGATTTAACCTACCTATTTGTACGATAGGTTCTCTCAAGCTTGTTAATTAAAAAGGTTTTTTATATTTCTGAACCCTTGTGCTACTGACAAATCCATTGTTGTTCTTCTCTGTGTCCTTATGGCGGTCGAAATTCCAGCGCATAGCCGTACTCCTCTGCGGCGTCATTTGACGCAGTTTGGGGTACCGGATGATGGGATGGCTGTTATTTTTTGTGGTGAGTGCGGATGCGTCCTACCCCTACGAGTTGTTTTACTCTTGAGTGGCGCTGCCGTCAGTGAATGCAGATGATGGTACGTTTCACTCCTATACTCACACGCGGCTCCCTGGAAACTATACCCCATATAGGACACAAGAAATTCCTATTTCTGCCTGGCAGCATCGCATTTGGTTTAATGGCACACTTCCCCATGCGGTTACACTGGTTAGAATGGGCCCTTTGTCAATTCCAGGGGCCACTTGGCCGGTGCTGGCTGGATTTACGCCTCATCCCCGCTATCTGACTGTTGCGGTGGATGAGTTGCGTGTATTACATACAGCCCTCATTACGGTATATAGGGCTTTAGTGCAATACGTTTCGCGCAACGTGCAGGTGGGGGCACCTGCTGTTGCGGGACAACCAGCTGGCCAACCCGCGGTTGTTATTAGTCCTGTCATGGTTAATTCGGTTATGGGCAAGCGCCCCCAGAATAAGGACGATTTGCCTTATTGGATTGCTGAGAAATTTGACCAGCTGGAAGCAGTATTTCCGCACTCTACTCCTGTGGAGAAACACAGGATCCTCACCATTAGTTTGTAGAAAGACTTAGTCCCAGAGGTGTCCGATTGTGACAACTGGGGTAAGGTTTTTGCCGTGGTCTACTCGAAGTGCTTTGGCACCCCGTCTATGGCTGTGCTTCCCTCCGTCATTAAACGTGTCAAGATAGCCACGGTCCGGAGGCGGCCGTCGAGTTGGGAATGCGGCTTGTCAGTGTGTTCGACGTAGTTGCCTCTCTCATCCTTGGTAATCTCAAGGGAGATGCGGTACAATTCCAAGTGGCTAATGGCTTAGCCCGCGTCGATGAGCTCGATAAGCCCCGAGAGTTGCCTAAAATTTTTGCGGAAGCTTATAGAACTATTGGCCGCAGTAGCTTAGGGATTAAGCCAACTATAGTAATTCCTGACTTGATACAGCACACTAAGGTGAGCTCGTCTGGTAAAGACGATCTTCCAACTTTTCCTAAGCAAAATTGGCGAACAAAGAAACAGGGAAAGCAGCAACAGAAACAGGGGTCTCGTCCTGCGTCTCCCGTACAGGCGACTGGTGAACGCACATACGATTTGCGCGATCGTACTAGTATTAGGTCACCTGATAGATTTCAGGTTACTGAACAACGTTCTCCTCGTTCTTCACAGGAAAAATCGGCCTCACAGTCCGGTGGTGGAGAACGTGGCAAAGGTCGGGGTGCCCAACAAGGACGTGAGCAAACCCGGTAGGCTGACGGTAAAGGCAAGCAGGACGAGTTTGCACGTCAACGTCCCTCGTTTCAGAAGAAGAAAGTTGCCGTACTAACAGCGAGGTATGCCACAGATAGTGAAAACGCAGCTTCGGAACCTGACATGGGAACTAACGCTGCTCGACAGCACAGCGGAGGTTACAGTAGTGCGACAAGCACTGTGTCCATATCTGTAGGCGACAGCAACTGACACGTTCATTACTGTAGAAACTGCTGACACTAGAGTGGCTCCCCCTGACAGACTATATGACATAGTCCTCTTAATTGAAGGTGACATACAACATACAATACAAGGGATTTTTTGGGATAATCTGACCTCTTCCTATGACATTCTCTTAGCAGAGGCGGACTGGCCCCCGGCTTTCATTTTGGATGCTCCTAGAGGGGAGGAGGTAATCCTCCCGTCCTTTGCGCACACTGTGCCAAAGGAGCAAGCTGAAAGGTTTACCAAAGAGTGGGCTCAGGTGCTTGCTCCGGCGTTGTACCGTACTCAGGTTGGGTGGGATAAATTGTCTCCAAGCCATGAGATTCCTTTACGGTCTATGCCCCAGCCACAGCCCCAATATCCCATGCGCCGCGAAGCTAGATCTCACGTTGCGGAAATCCTTGAGCAATTGGAATATCAGGGTGTTATTGAAACATGTGTGTCACTAATGAATAATCCTCTATTCACTGTAACGAAGCCTGATGGGTCGTACCGCCTAGTTTTGGATTACCGGCATTTGAACTCTCATTGTCGGACATGTGCTGTACAGAATACCCACAGTTCTGCCCTCGTAGATAGTCTCGTGAGGAAAAGGTTTAAGACCACACTTGACATATCCAATGGCTTTTACAGCCATAACCTGTCCTCTATTAGTAGTCAGTGGACAACGTTTACTTCTGGCGGCAAACAAAAACAGTTTAAGAGATTAGCCATGGGCTATAAAAACAGCCCTGGCGTCTTTGCCGCACGTGTTGTCTCTCTGTAAGAGAGCATCGACCCTGATGCGTACTCGTATGTTGATGATATCTATCTCACGGATGACGAGTTGTGGACGCATCTGTGTCGTGTTGATCGCATCATTGTTATGTTTGCAGACTTCGGTTACAAATTCAACTTTGGGAAGTCTCACAAATTACAGAGTATACAGTGTTGTTTTTGGGCTACGAGCTCAACAATGAGGGTCGAGGGTTAGCTCCTCACTTTCTGGCGAAGTGCGTATGCTTGTGTGCTCCAACAACACTGAAAAAAATTACAATCTTTGCTGGGCTTCCTGAATTTCGGTCATACGTACATTCCCGATTATGCCCAGCGTATCAAGCCGCTTTATGCCTTGGTACAACCTACTTTTTCCAAATCAAGCTGGCTGCCAGAGCATTCAGCTATTTTGCAATCTTTGCAGGCTGATCTTCTTGCTTTGAAATACTTACTGACACGTGATAACCACACTAACCTGGTAATAAGAATTGTGCCAGGCGAAGTGTGTTTCACGTACTTAACGTTCAATGAGGTTCAATGAGGGCGACACCTTCCCTATTGTCTACAAATCACACTTGTACACTTCGGCTGAACTGCGCTTTTCCACAGTTGAAAAGGTTTTGACTGCAGTGCAGATGGAGATTCTTAAAGAACGAGCGCTGTCGCAAGGAAAACGCATGTTGGTGGTTACACCATATCCTGCTCTAGAGGCAGTGACGAAGGCCAGTGTACCTAATTCCAAAGCTTTGCATCCACGTTGGCTACAATGGGCCACTTCTTTGACATCGCCTGATGTCACCTATATCTTTGATGCCTCATTGCAGACTCAGGAGTTTTTGCAGTATGAATTAGTTCATCCGGCTCCTCTGTCTTTGCGCCCGCTCGAAGACTACCATTGTGTCATATACACTGACGGTTTGGCGCAACCGGCGACGGGATCGAAGCATGCCTATTCGGCAGCCTGCGCAATTGTGGCGGGTACTTTCGTGAATGGTGAATTCCAGTCTCATGTCGTGCATACGCAGTCATTGGGTGATTGTACCACACAGTTGGCAGAGCTCCGTGCTCTGGTGCTTGCACTGGAGTTTGCTGATCCTCGGGTTACTACTCTTATAGTAAGTGACTCGTTTTACTGTGTTCAATCCTTTAACGACAATCTATTCTTTTGGTCTCGAAATGAATATCGGATTCCAAAGGTAGCACAATTAAGCATAAAATGCTTTGGTTTCGAGTGGCAGAACTTAAAGAACATCTCCCTCTCGTGAATGTAATTCACACTCTTGGTCACCAGCGAGTTGGTGTCCACGCTGTCGGCAACAGCTTGGCTGACGAGGCAGCGAAAACAGCAGTGGTGAAATATCTAGTAGCAGCAGTTACAAGATCCAAAAGTAAGATCGATGATGACATCTTGGCAGCTATTGCTGCTACAGAGAAGGGAAGTAATTACCCGAGAGGTTTCCCTTCTCTGTACCATTATCACGTAAGTCCTGATAACGTCCCATTAGTGAGAATTAACGACGTTGGTGACAGATTGATTCCCAATGCGAACTGCAGACCGTCCTTGATAACAGCGGCTCACGAGGGTATGGCCTCTGCCCATGCCGGCGTTGCAGCAATTGTTACTCTGTTACAACAACGCTACTGGTGGCGCGGGTTATATAAACAGGCTTGCACTTATGTTCTTGATTGTGACGTTTGCCAGCAGATTAAACCTTCAACTGCAGCGCGCCCACCACAAACTCAGTTGTACATATCTAATAAACCACTTGGGTGTGTTTATCTAGATCACTGCGGTCCTTTCTCCTCTGATACTGCGTACAAGTATATCTTAGTTGCAGTGGATTCGTGCACACATTTTCTGTGGGTATGGCCACAAAGGAGTGCTGATGCCCGTACTGTCATCAGGGATTTGCGTGTCTTTGTGGCAAGTTTTGCGTGTGGTACCTTTCATTCTGATCAGGGCCCTGCGTTTGCCTCTAAGGCGCACAAAGAAGCCATGAAACCTTTGGGGGTCCAAGTCAAATTTTCGTCTCCATACCGACCTGAGGGTAATAGTGTAGTGGAGCGAATGAACCGTGACTTAAAGCAATCCTTGACAGCTAGTGTTTTAGGCACTGGCCGGAACTGGTTAGCCCATCTGTATAACGTTCAAAGTGCACTTAATAATCTCCCTAGAAGGTCTCTGGGTGGGCGGACCCCATACATGATGCTCTTTGGCATAAAAATGTTTGTCCCGGACCTTGATGGCCTAGACATGGCGGCGGCAGCCGCACTCTTTGACGTAGATGATCACTGTGCTGTATTACAGAATCTGCAAGAAGCCAGAGACAGTCTCGCGAAGGAACACTTGTCCTCCACATCTGATGCTGCGCTTCAGATTCCGGTAGTCGGCTGGCTACCTCGAGTTGATGACCTGGTCCGTGAGAAGGTGGAGAACAAGAAGGAGTTCGGCCCCTCTTATCGTGCCCCAGTTCCAGTGCTTGGCGTGCAGGGTACAAGAAAAGTCATTTTACCTCCACTTCCTGGTCGCAAGGATAACAGGTACATCTCCATTGACAATGTCAAACTACAGCGAGTGGCCGATTCTTCTTAGTATGACTCCAGCGGTTTCTTGCCCTGCGATGCTGAGAAATTCTGTTTAGGCTCAGGCTTCTACCACCATGTCTGATATTGCCATCGAGATGCAGACAGTTACTGATCCTTTGTTGCTACCACCGGCTGGTGGTCCACCTGAAGATACTGAGTATGCTTATCCTGCAGATGTGACATTGCCTATTTTACAATCAACCGCAGTTACACAATCACGTTTCTCCTTTGATACTAACTCTATGACTTCCAGTGCCCCATCAAAAGTCTCTATTTTTGCTGTTTGGTTTAAAAGACATTTTTTAATTCCCCCTTGGACTTACATTTGGCTGATGCTCATATGTATTTTTTTGTTCATGTCCATTGGATTTGTGGTGGTATTTTTTCGTCTTGTGAATGGACACTACCTTAAAGAAAGATCTACAATTAGACTAATTGATGAAACTTTGGCCCCCCACACTTCATCGCACATCATGAAGAGGGACCAGACTTTTGTGAATATTACTACCTGGCCTGTGTTAGATGGGATTGCGTGGGATGCTGTTAAATTTCAAATTCATGGACCCCTGAGGTTATTAATGTCCCGAATGTTCTTCGTTTATTTCTAGTTGTGTTTTGAATCAGTCTCAATTTTGTCCTGGAGTGGTTTGGGTTTTTGCTTTTGGTTTGTGGAGGAGAGTGCCCCTTTTTGCATGGTTGCTTCCCCACTTTTTGCCTAATGTTGATGCACTTTGACTGGGTGTGCCCTGGGTTCCTGCCAAACTTAAATCCAGGAGTTTTGCTCCCACAACCTTGTGGCCTGCTCGTAAACAGCCACCAACCGGATGCCCCCTATCCCCCATTGGATAACACGGGGCCTCCGCACTCTGCATCCGGCCGCCCTAGTGCCACTGAGGGTGCTTTGAGAATGCATCCTTGACCCTGGGGGAACCCTTGGTCTAACCCCAAAAACCCAACTCCCTGAACAAAGTACTTACCATGAAACCGACAACTTAATTTCTTCCCATAGGATTGCATTGACTTTTTTTCAGTAAAAAGTTCTAAGTGTAGAGTTGGAAGTTCTATGAAAAACCATACAAGTGTTTTGTGATAACAAATTTCATTACTTACCTTTATCCAGGAAATGTCCCAGTGTGGTATCTAGGTATACCACACTGAGTAAGAAAGTAATCTGAAAAGTAACTAAAACAGTAATCCCAATAGTAACTGTAAAGCAATTACAATAGCAACTGAAAAGTAATTTTACTGTTGACTTACCTGTAAACAAACCAATTGCATTCTACTGCATTGCAACTGTATTCCATTGCATTATTCTTGCAAAGTATTATTTCACTTACCTGCAACAGGCATGGCTTGGTTGTAGTATTAAAATACAACTAAATAATATTTGTATACAAACAAATTGGTCTGAGTTCAGTCTTTGAGTGTATGACATAATGTCTTGCCTGAGTGTGTACAATAAATGCTTAACACTACCCTCTGATAAAGCCTTACTGTCCGCCCGCACTACCACAAATAGAGAGTAAGGTACTATCTACTTTTACCTCTGCCTACCTTTGGGGATCCACTGGACTCTGTGCACCCTATACCTTACTATGGTATGGTGTATACGAAGCCAGCTTCCTACAGTTTGGCTTTCTTCAAGATTAGCATTTGATGTATTATTTATTGTTTATTTCTGGGTTTATTTTAATATTTCTAGAACTCTGTCCGCTTGGTTCTGGTTGTCTTCTGCTGTAATTCTAACTCTACTCTGTTTCACATCCTGATGTTAGTTTTTAACTCTAAATTGGATAAATAGTAGCAAATTCTCCAAACATAATTACACAAGGACTTGCCCTACCTTACTGATTGCATATGGAGCCCTTTCTCCCACTCTACCAGTTCCATCGGTTTTGGGTCCATAACTGTATTGCTGGTGGAAAACTAAGTTCATAGTGCTTCAGCAAGGGTTTAGAAGTGAGGGTGAAATGATTTCTAATGGCGGAAAAAAATCAGGGCCTTATTATGAGTATGCTGTCCAATGGATCGCGGAACCCATGGTGGCGGTCCGGGGACTGCCAGACTGGCGGTCCACCCGCTGCATTAGGACTGTGGCGGTTGGACCGCCACAGGACCGCTGCTGCTGCCAGGGATCCGCGATCCCTAGTGGTCCTGCAGCGGTCTAAGGTGTCTAATAGGGTGATGGGGCCGCTGTGCCACCACCAAGCATATTAGGCGTTTCCTCACTGCCGCACTTTTCATGGCGATGCGACCGCCATGAAAACTGTGGCATGAGGAAACACTTGTTCCTCTTCGTCATGGAGTGTGGAAGCAGGTGAGCACATGGTGTACCCCCCTGTCTGCAATGTACCCCCATGTTCGAGCATTGTGCTTTTCGGTCCGTGCAGGAACATGCTTTGAGGTTCCCATTGTGATGCCCATTTTAAAGGCACCGCCATGGGAATACCAGAGAACTACCTGCCAGCGCCTTAAAAAGTCGTAATCTGTCTGGCGCCTGTTTTGGCTTGGCGGTGTGGAGCGGGGTGGCAGCGTTCGGCCCCACTCCCACACCACCAAAGTAATAAATAGGCCCTAAGTCTATTCACTGCTGGAGTATTTTTAAAAGAGTAACGAATTAAAAGTGTGCCTGTTGATTTTAAATCATAGGTAATAATTTATGTAGCCTGTGTTTTCTTTGTAGATAGAAACTGACTTACAGGAAACAACGTAGCTCCACTTTAAAGCCAGACTAAAGTAAGGGAGCAACAGTTGAAAAACAGCTTCTTGTGACTGGTGTGTGTGGGTGTGTTGTACGAGTCTTGCTTTCATATATAGCGCATGATATTCGTGACGCGGCGCTCAAGAACTTTGTGAACAGGTAGCACGCTACTCTGTCGGTTCGTACTGCTCGGACATACTAGGGACTCGTGTAAAGTTCTCCATATGTTACTCCCTACCAGGCCCGGCTCCAGGAGTTTTTATTTGGGGGGGCCAAGGGCGCATTCGGGTGGGCCACTGCGGGCCCAATTTGTTGCTTCTGGAGGTAGTCTACAAGCCCTGATTACATCATATGTACTTGCAAACAGGCAGCATGATACAACAGATTCCTTCTTTGTGTACACAGAGCATGTGGAGAGTTATTTGAAAGTAAGACTAAGGTTTGGACCTAACTGCAAACCCTCGAATTCCAGCAAGCCAGGCTTTAACACAAGTACTACTCCCTATTTTCTTTCTCTTTGGAACATGTGTCTGATTATTCGGAGTATAATAGTTTAGGACATTGCTTACCTGGTGGTTTCCTAGTGCATAAGGGGTGTCCCTCGAAAAGCAATCAGACATATTTGATCTGTTTATCAAAAGAGCAAAGGACAGTCTCATCTCGGGGAATGCATCTGCTTGCAAGCCAGCACCATGGTGAGATGTCTGTGCAGCTCTTAAGATTTAGTTAACAAATTGCCAGGAGTAAAAGGACAGCTTCGCTATCTATTTTACTCCTATTCATCTGTGGTGCTCCCAAAAAATCAATACAAAGCAGGATATTTATTTCAAAATATATAATGCATAACCGTTTAGGTTCCTCATTTAAAATAAACTCGTTTTGCACCCAGTGGAATAAAACTTGTATTTGAACCTAAATTCAAAATGCAAATTGTTGAAATAAAAATTCTTAAAATTAAAAAACGGCCTTTTTTAGTTGTTGTCAAGTCACGTTTATTCGTGGCTCGGAACTCCGAAAAGATCCACATAAAATAAATGCATACAAATAAACACAACGTATACTATTTCTATTAGACATTAAAATGAATAAATTTCAATAAGGCATACACAAATTCGAATCGCTAGCCGAGGTTCACAACAAGATCAATACATGTGTAAAAAGCATTTTAAAAAGTTACCATTTTAAAAAGTTATTAGTTGTACCTTGTAAATGGAAGAGAAACCTAGTGGCTAAGCACCACCCTGGGAATACGAAACCTCCACTTACATACAGTAGGGGATCATTCTTCTAACGCAACCCAAAAAATGTTGTAATACTAGAAAGATTAAAGAAATCACTTTACATAAATTTGAGAAGTGCATTTAAATAGGTACAAAAAATGCTCGTGTCTGGGCACCACCCTACATAAACAAAAGTTCCACTTCCCGTGGGTGAACATTCTTCTGGCGCCACCCAAAAAAAATGTTGTAAAACTTGAAAGAGTGAAAAAAACATCACTTTACAAAGAATTGAAAAGCTGAAACGTTTCTCAATCAGGGCAAAGTTTAGTGCCGCTTGTGTGCGCGTCTGACGGGCCTGATTGGTTGCGACGCGCCGGAACCCGGCCAATCGGAGGCAGCGCGGACAGTTCCCTTGAATGAAGCGTGTGTGAAAGACATCGGACTTCAGTCTACCGCGGGTGCCCGAGGGAGCAGGGACAGCGCTCTTGGGGAACATCTAATCTTCTTCTCTTCCTCCCGCGGCCCTGCATCGCATTGTTTTCACCACATTCCGCGTTTTCTTATTTTTCTCTTGCTTTTCAATGTTTCACTTTTCACAAAAACACAACTTTCTCAACTGTCCGAGAGCAGAAAAGTAGAGGCAAAGGACTTTATTCAGCTGGGTGATTCTTTTTTTTTTGCACGCTTACCTTGGACTCTTTCCCAGGATTTCATTGTGTGGTCTTCTATTGAAACGCATTTGTCCCTTCGGAATATATATATTTCGTAAAGGACTCAAGGCTGTTTTTCCCGGGTATGCACTGGTTCTAGCCCGGGCCTGGAAGGATGAAGCTGCGGGTGGGCCCCGTGGCTCTCTGGTGCGGCTTGCTGCTACTGCCCTGGCTGGACCAGGTCCTCTCTCAGGCCGGTAAGGGACGTCCCTCCCCTCACTTACTCAACTTGACTGCAGAATTGTGTATTTGTGGGAGGGAGCTATTTGTGTGTGTGTTTGGGGTGGGGGGGGGGGGAGGGCAGAGGGGGCATTATACCGCGGAAAGCAGATACGGGGAATTCCGTAAATGAAATGCCTACTTTTCGTATGCACTTGCACAGGTGCACAGATGAGCGTGCGTTTGTAGTTCGGACGTCAGAGCACTGCCCCCACCAGGTGCAAGTGCAGGTTGCCGCCTAAGATTGACTCTAATGGGTTAATTTTCAGAAGGGGATGGAATCCCTGGGACGGGGCAAAGTGCGATTTGCAAAAGAAATGAAGCTGCAAATTGAAGACGAGAGAAGTGTGACTTTATGGTAGCCTGTCTGTTCCATGTGCATACCTGTCAGCCTGCCCACCTGTCTATCTCGCTGCCTATTCATTCATCGGTCTGACGTCCCCTATCGGTGTATGATATGCCTCCCTATCTATGACGAGAAAGCAAAAGACACACCTTTGGTATCCCTATCTATGACGTCATCTCTTTGTAAATAAACAGTAAAAGTGCCAATCATCATTTCATAACATGGACTCGGGGAGGACCTGCTCCTTTCCACGGCGGGTGCAAACACTACACGTTTCCGTGATTTTCAGCTCTGCAGGTGCCTGTGCTGTGCGTTGCTTGTGTAGCATCTCATCCTTGGGACCTGCCTCGAGGCGCTTTATGCGGGGGCCCTCGATGCTGCTGCTCATCTAGTAGATGCCTGGGTGAGGGAAGGCGTGGGTGCAAACCTCCCTTCCAGGAAGGGGTGTTGTTCCTGAAGTCGCTTTGACATCTGTCAGTCACCGGGGCGTGCGATGAAAGGACCGTCCCGGCCCTGTCAGGCCAGCGCCTCGCGAACCCGCTGACGGAGCCGCGGAACCAGTTTGGGGGCGTTTCCGCACTTAAGTGATTGTTTTCGCATTTTGTACAGGGTTTAACGGCCGCTGATGTCAGCTATTGTGTACGTCTGTTGTGCAGTTTCTGAAAGGTGTGTCCCGAGAGCTGCAGTTTGTGCTCGGGGCACAGAGCTGGCACTTCTTGCTCCTCCTGGCACGGCCTCGCGGGATTAGAGATATTATTATTTTATTAAACCACTCGCGCAGCCGCTCGCGGACCTGCCACGCCGGGACGCAGCCCGGGGACTAGCGTGAAGGAGCGTTGCGACACGCAGTGCCGGAGTCCAGTTTAGGATAAGCCCCATCCCGAGTTAAGGGCTATCCAGTGGCGTAGCAAGTGTGCCATAGGCCCCAGTACAAGAAGGAAACAAGCATTAACAAAGCCAATAGGTCTCGGCAATGACGGAGCTCCGACCTTTTGGCGTTGACAGTGAGACTGTTTTTTAGCCTGTGTTCAAATGTGATTGAGGGGGTGCCTGTTGCTAAATGTGCAATTGTCATGCTCAATATATTGACACACTGCATCCTCTAAGCATGTAAAATACCACTGAACACCTAAAACCCTGGGCATATTTACAACGAAATGGCGCAGTGTGGCGCTGCAAGCAATTTAGCTGAGCAACGCTGTGTCCTTTCAAAAACACAGGGATGCACAGTATTTACAAGAATACGGTTCACCACTGTGTGTTTCCTTGCGCTATAAAAGCTGCTTTGCGCCAGCCCAGGCACCCTTGCTCCATGGGGCAAGGGTGCCTGCGTTGTAGGGATGATTGTGTTCCCTTCCTGCACAAAAACAACAATTAATGGCATTTTGCTCCTTCTATGTGTGCTGAAGAATGCTGTACAGATAGAAAGAGCAAAATATGAGGAGAAATACAAGTATTTCTCCTTGTTGCGCCACTCCAACGCCTCCTATTTGAAAGGTGTTCGTTTTTGTAGCCGCCTCAGATGCACAGATCCTTGTAAACCTGGGCAGTCTCAAAAAGCAATGGGTCTTGCGTGGGAACGCTCACAGCAACACGCATTGCATGCCCCTTTGCCGCAGAAAACGGCAGCGAGGAGGGCCCCATTTACAAGGCGGCGTTAAACCACGCAAAGTGGCTTCAAGCTGTGAGAGCACAGCCTGTGCCTGTGGGTGACGCCGTCACTTGCCTGGCCATGTATGTGTCAGACTCTTGCTCCCGAGAACCATGTCCAGCTATTATAACTATAAAAAACATACAACAGCAAAGGGGCGTGGTAGGGCACCCCTGGGCTCACACATAGCTGCCAAAGACAACTGGAGGTGCGGGTGGCACAGGAAATGCAAATCTGACGGGCGAGGCAGTGCAGGGCGCCAACGATGGTTGGGATGGGGGCATGAGAGGTAAACAAGAGCCCCCCAGCAGCATGTGACTAGGAGGCACTACTTGAGGTGGCTGTGAAGAGGAGTCATCCCTGCATGGGGGAGGAGGTCTACCACATCAGGTAAAGAAGGGGGCTCAGAAGACAGGTTTCCATGGCAGGTACCCCTGAATGTAGTATAAAGCGCAGGATGGAGAGCCATCAGTTGCGGCTCGCAATACTCTTGGGTGGGGGGGCGCACAAAGAGGTTCACGCGGGGGGGGGGTTACAGTTAAAAGAAAAAGAAAACTTACCTAACTGGGTCCCGCTCTGCCTCTGCCCCTGGGCCGGGTCCTGCATTTTCCTGCTCCTGAATATGAACAGAAACAGGCATGCCTCTCCTCCCGTAAGCCAATCACAACGCTGCAATGGCAGCGTTGTGATTGGTGTGGACAGCGCCCAGCCGGGTGCCTGTAGGGAGGCCATTTTCTCTTTGTAGGCTGCATGCAGCCTACATAGAGAAAATGTAGAGTGCGCATGACTGATTTGGTTGGTCCCAGAGGGCCGACCAAACAGTCAGGGTACTCAGAGTGGTGCAATCAACTCTTCCCGGAACCCCCCACCCGCCCACCCCTAACTAGGCATACCTTCCCGCCCACCCCCAACCAGGCATACCCCTGCCTTCTGCTTTCTCGCAGCGAGAGAAGCAGAAACATAAATTGGTATTTAAAATACCATTTTATGTTTCTGCTTCTCGCACTGCGAGAAAGCAGTGGGGCAGCGTTCCCCCACCCTAATGGAGGAGCCGCCGCTGAGCGCCATCCTTAGCAGTGCCAGCTGGACTACTATTTTGGTGGGTCACAACTAGTAAGGGGGTGCAGACGAGCTAATACCGGTAAGTGGAAGTACTCTGGCGAAGTGCAGGGCAGCAGCCCATGGCAGGAGATTAAAAACACTGAAAACATGGTTTGGTGGGAGTGCGACACCTGGTAGAGAGTATGAGCGAACGCAGTGTACCTATGCCTGTCATGAAGTGAAAAGTTCCCCTAAATCAAAGGGCAATATGCCCACACCTGCCAGTGAGTAGAAAGTAACGCAAAACCCAGCATGTGGCATGGGTAAGACCCCTGATACACCTGGGATATTAAAGCTGCCCAATGTAGAGGCAGGAAGGTCCCATCTGCCAGGGCAGAGGGAAGCAAAACCTTTCTTGAGGCGAGAGGGAGGGGCGAAATGCCACTGCTAGCAAGGGGCAGGAATCAGATACGACAGAGCCACCGCTGAGAATAGAAGGGCGATCCTGGACACAGGTGAGACATGACAGACAACTACAGAAGAGACAGGAAACTCACAGCTGGTGGGGAGGAGAAGGGAAAGCGAACTCTGGCAGGGTGCAAATATGCCAAGTATACCACGGGGCAGAGAGGTGTGGGACCGGGGAGACATTTGCCTTTTCACAGCGAGTGGACATTTAAAGCAACGGGGCTAACGGGGGTGCAAGTAGTAGGCACTGCTCACTCCGTGCAGTGCTGACTTGTGCAATAGTTTCCTAGGTGCAGCTCCTATGCAGGTTCCTGTCTTCTACATGCACTCCTTCACGGTTAGTGCTCAGTCCATGTGTGGAATTTACCTCGACTGACGAGTAGGAAACAGAGGGATCCCGGGACTGGATCTGGAAGGTTCGGCTCGTCCTCTGGCAGCGGGGGCCTTTGGTCATATTTGTAAATAAGCCATGTTATTGAAGGAGAACGAGGATGCAACTGCGTCTGTACTGTTTACACTACACAATGCTAACAAAATAAAATAATATGTATCCTGCGTTGGTTCTTCAGCTAAAGTGGATGACTTATGCCTGGCGGGAAGTCAAGTGGTGTCTGAAGTCCTGCATGGAAATGCTTGTTTGGGGACCTGAGAGTTTTTTAGTGACCTCTCATTTCCCCCACCTGGCAGTTTCTCCTCCCGCTTTGTGGGTAGCGCTGTTACAACCTAGAACTGACACCTCTAACCGGTGCAGCCTGTCTCCTCAGCTGTTCAAGTAGTTTCAGAGAGGGACCGGAGTCCTGGAGTTATCTATCCCATGGCAAGTGAGTGCTCTGTGGCAGAGTAAGAGATTGATGTAGAGGGTGCCGGATGGCGTACACGAAGGGACCTCTTCCACGGGGCCTGCAAGAGCTCAAGGTGGGGTCCATTGCAGAAGATGATTTCCAAGCATCCTGAAACGAATTTAGTATTGAGGGTGTGCTTTGATTCAGGCTGCTGTCAGTTGGTGGGCTGTTAATGAGCGACAGGATATTGGAACAAAAAAGAGAAAGATTTCTAAAAAATGGCGAGAAATTGTAAATGAGAGAGAAACTAAAGCAATGAGCAGGTGAAAGTCAGGCAAAGTGTTACAAGTCAGGGCACGGGGGAGGGCAGAGTTCGGGGGAGGAGAGGAAAGGTGTGGGTTGGAAGTGACAATGGCGGGTGATGGGCTGTATGACTTTGCTAATGAAACAAGCCACAAAACGAAGTACCTGAAGAAACGCTGAAAGAAACTAAGCTGCGTGCCGGGGCGGAGCGTATGTTTAGCAGTACTTGGTCGCTGAGCTCGGGGAAGGCTTGAGTCGGGAAGAGGCATGGAGCATGCATGCCATGGACCAACAGGGAGAAGGGATAACGGAGTGATGTGGGAGGCAGAAAATGGCAAGCCTATGGGCGGGCTGAAGCCTACTACAGTAGATACAGCAGGTCTCTCTTCAAGACAGTGCATGCATGCTGTCTAGAGTTGAGACTTAAAAACGTACCCCTAACAACGGGTCATGTGGTAAAATACAGTAAAACTCAAGGTAAGGCCTCTGCGCTCGGGAGCCACTGCACCTGCAGCACCATTATTAGCTACGCCCCTGGGGCAGGTAAGACTGTTTACCCTAGTGTCTCTTCTTAGGATCTGTCACCAAATAACGTGCACTTTATTCAAGGCATCAGCAGGAGCTCTGCAACGGAAGCGCACATACCCAAAAGATGCCTGAACTTTTCAGGGCACTCATTCCTGTTTTGTTTTGGTAAAGCCTCGTCCTATCGCTACGCTACTTCAGGCAGAAGTGATGTCACTGCTTTTTCTTGACATTAAAGACGTGTGCTTCTGTGTGCCCACGCCTCTGTTGAGAATAATAATACGCATTCTGATATGTCCATTATTTGAATGGCGCTTTATGCCACCCCACTGGCAGAGGTAGACTTCTGTGAGCCCTAGTGCAACAAAGAGTCTGTTTCGGCTGTAAAAAAAACCTGCTATAATTGGGGCGCAATTGAACCCTCAGACCAGTGGGTCCCGGTGCCACTACACCTGCTGCAATATTGGTAGCTACGCCTCTGTGCCAACGTACCCTCTGCTGTAAGCTCTGAGGGGTTGGGGGAGAAAGAAAATAGGGTCCTTGAGAGGATTATGGACTAGACAGAAGGAATCAGGATGAGGGTTTGTGAGTCGAGTGGTCTTATACAAAATGTTTGTAGGTTTACTACTTCACTTTTTTAATGCATTTCTTTTGGGGCATTTTTTTAAGCACCATTATTATTTCAATAGAATCTTTTTGCGGTCTTACTATTGCCTGGAGGAGAAGATGGAGAAAAGAGTCGAGGAATGTAGTCGCGGAATAGCCATGTTTTTAATACTTTCCGAAAGTTTATCAGTTGAGGGATGGAATGAATGTCCAATGGAATTCTAACAGATTGGAGCCCTGGGCCCAGAATGCCCTACGTCCCCAATTGACAAACCTGGTGTGGGGACAAGCAAGTTAGATTTCTTTCCCGACCTGAGCGAGCGGCTGGGTTCCAGAGGAGAGAAAGGGCATTGTGGGTAACCTGCCATCATTAACTCTGCCCCTGTCTCCAGTCCACATACCCTGTCAACCTGGCCTATCTCATCCTTGCAGAGCTCTCAAGTGTTCATGCTTGAGTATCTGATCCAGTCTAGGTTTTCCCTTTTATCCTGGTACTTGTGCTCCAGTGTACCACCTTCATTGAACTACAAGACCCAGAATGCAATAAAGGACTGGGCTTGGATGAGCTATCCACTCATGGAGACTTGAGAGCTCTGTGAGTGTATTATGAGAATATCCAGTGCTCCTCTCCACGCGCATACACTCTGCCTCTGCCCTCTGGTCTTTATCGGAGAGGCTAATATTATCGTGTGGTTATATATATCTTATCTGGCCCGTGTCAATGGCAGTGATATTAATAACATGAACTTTTATACAGTTGCATGTCCTATCGCGCAGACTTCTGTCGATGCTGATAGTGTTAACGCGTGCTTGGATTCCACGGCATACCCTGCTGCCCTGGCCTGTGCTGGCGATTACAGTATCATTAACTTGTGCAGATATATCTCCACATTCTGGTCTTTTGTTGTTGACGACACCATCGCTAACTTCTTCTATGGACCGTCATATACCCTATCACTCTGCCCTTTATTAGTGGGATAATATCACGTAGGTGCTATTGCCCTTAGCTTGATGTATTAACTCTAGTTAATTGCCTGCTATGTACTTATGGGCTTTGGGACCAGCAAAAGCGTGCATTGAAGGAGGGGCCTTAACATTCAATGCTTAGCATGTTGGCAGGAGGGATCTTGGCACCAGCCTCCCTCCCCATCACAGGAAAGACGCCTGCAGTCCCTGCCCCTGGTTCACACTCTCACTGGATTTAGAGTCTCAGCTAATAACAGTTGTTGGTACCTGCAATCTAAGCCTTTTGATTGGCTGAAAAGACCTCAGCTTTCAACACAGGGCACTCATTGTGATGTTTTATCTTCACACACCATGTTGTGGCCTGTGTTTGTGATGACAATATTAACTTGTTCTTAAATTCCTTTACCCACCCCTATTGCTCTCGCCTGTTTTGGGGATGTAATACTAACTCACTTTTTTCCACATTCCCTATCACCTTGGCATGTGTTATTGATGACAATAATTATGAGGGGATACATATTTTTAGGAACTCTGATACCATTGCTAATTTTGGGGATAACATTAACAACTTGCTTTAAGGGTGTTCCACATACCCTGTTGCTCTGCCCTGTGTAAGTGATGATAACATTACTTAAGTGTTATTGTCCTCTGCTCAGGGCATTAACACAGGTTGATTTCCCGCCTGCAGTTTAGGACCAAAGAAGAAAGCAAGGGTCTGTAAAGAGAGGAAGGACAATTAACGTCTTTTGATGCCCGATAACATGTGGGCACCAAGACTGTTTTGCCCCCCCCAGACTCCCTTACCACAGACAGACAGACAGGCCGTCTGACCTGGCTGCACTGTGCCCCTGCATCGCACCCTCACTGAACCTCGAACGCAGGCAAACAACAGTAGAAGGGACCAGCAGTCTGTGCATTCTGATTGGCTGGGCCAATTTCAGCAATGCGTACAGAGGCCCTTATTTATGAAGGGCTTACACCGCAGTTGCGTCACCTTTTGTGATGCTGCAGCTGCGTAAAAAACGTGCCATACAGCCCAATATCAGTAACATGACGCATCTAGGCAGGTGCATCCCTTTGTAAACCCCTGTGCTACATTATACCTGTGTCAGGTATATAATGTATGCAGGGTGGGCGTTCCAATGCAGGAAAGCCACGTAAAAGTGATGCAGTGAAATCTATGAGATTTCACTGGGATATGTCTAGGGCGTCATTGCATCAGATCGTTACGCCTGCTTCACAGCAGGCGTAAAGACTGACGCAGGCTCATGGGACTCACCCATGTGTAATGACACATTGCTGGAGTTGCATCTGTTTTACGACACACTCCAGCAATACGTCATTACTGCGCCCCCAGATATGTCAGGATTTCTGACATATCTGGTCAATTCTTGTGACATGGAGCGCCATACAGTAAATATGGCACATCCAAGGTGTCGCAAGAAGGGCGCAATGAAAAGTGTTGCATCGCTGTTTTCAACCAGCGATGCGACACTTTTCATAAATGAGGGCCAGGGCGTTTATTGTGCGTCTATAGCTCCACATACTTGATCACTCCAGCCTGTATTAGTGGTGTTGATCTTAACATGTCTTCTATTCCTCTACCCACCCTATTGCCCTGGCCTCTGTTTGTGATCGTAATGCTATTGTGTGCTTACATTTGTCCTACAGAGCCTATCTCTCTGACCAATGTTGTGGATAAAAATATTAATACCAAATATCAGTCAGTCAGCAGCCATAAAGAGCATGTTAAAAATACAATGCAGAAAAATATTTAAAACAATAAAAGCAGCTGTACATCAATACTCATTTCATGTAAAATTTTCGGCAAATGACCAGTAGCGGGGTAGCACCCCACATCAGCCAGGATAGCTAGCTTGGAACCTGGCCTGGCAGTTCGGGCTGGACTACTTCCATGGGGAGCAGGGTCAAGACTGATTTGCATATGGTAGGGTCCAAAACTGGGGTAGCGTGGTAAGCAATAAACCAATGGATTAAACCCAGATCCCTGCCTGGGGGGGAATGTTTGATTTGTTCAGCATTCCGTCCATCATCTGTTCTTTTTGCTTTTGTCACCCTAAGTGGAAAGGGTATATGCTCAGAAGTGGGTCACATGTTCACTGGATTCAAGCGAGCCTAGCTGATGAGGGGTAATACCCCGAAACCGGTCCCAGGATGCTTGTTTCTGGTCCAGAAAGGACCTGGCCTGGCAGTTTGGGCTGGACTGTTCCCATGGGAAGCAGGGTCAAGACTGATTTGCATACTTCTGGGTCCAAACTGAGGTTGTGTTAAGAGCAAAAAAAGATGGATTTAACCCAGATCTGTGACGGGGGGGTGAATGTTTGACAATGTTCAGCTTTAGGTTCAACATCTTTTTGTGTTGTTTAGATATTTATATTTGTGGTACGTGGCTTTAGATATTTAAGCACACAATATTTCAATTGTCGTGGTATGTGACATGGTCGTGTTAGGGCACATGGAGATAAATGAGCACAATCATCACCCTGTGTGGACAGATGAGATTGGCTCAGCCAATCGGAACACTTAAAATGCTGGCACTTTCAAGCACACATTATTTCCATTGTCGTGGTACATGGCATTGTCGTGTTGTGGCACATGGAGATAAATGAGCACAATTATCGCCCTATATGGATGGTTGAGATTGGCTCAGCCAATCAGAACACTTAGAATGCTGGCACTATCTTTACACTCCCTCCCCACCAGCAAAAAAAAGTCGCCCAACGGCCCACTCTAAAAACGGCAGACGATCAGATGGCTTACCTCCGACGACCCATACTTCATCTGGTCCCCAGAGTTGGGTTCAAGCCTATAGAGTACATTTGTACTTCGTCGGCGTAACCTGGTAGTCCACCCGACTCAAAATTGAGCACGCAGCCTGAGAGTTAGGCATACAGGGTGCTCCATTGCTGTTGCGACAGAGTATCCTGTCCACCAAACTCTAAAGCAGGCTTTTTAAGTTTCCTCCAAGCATTGGAGGATCTTCATCTCCCTCCAAACTCCAAATGAAGCCCTTGGCCTTTGAAAGGTTGTTGCGGCAGCCGTTACCAGGGAAAAACACGTGCCATACCTTTGAGTGTGGTACTGTGGGTTCATACGAGAAGCTGGAAACATCGCGATGCCAGCTAATAAACTGCTGTTTACAAACCAGGAACATGCGGTACCTCAGAGCCTACACGCCTCCGGCTCCCTGTCCCCACGGGCACGCCACAGAGCTCATGCCGCCACTGCCCACCTAACTTTTATCTTTATGCGAAGAGAATTCAAATTTGTGGTAGTCAGGGCGTCTTGTTATCAGAGAACAGAGAACTCTCTGTTACTCTTTAAGAGCACACGTCGCTGTGTACCCAGAGACACACTGGCCCATGACTTCATTGGAAGGTTTTCTTCCAACAGCCAGTGCTTTAAGGCGCTCAGTAGGACTCTGGCAGAATATCTCTGGGACACGCTGGAAGACTGCCACAGCAGTCCACTCTGGGCCTTGCTTCCTTGAGATTTCATTTCCCACAATGCATTGCACTGGCGGTTAAAGCCCAAAAGTGTATCTGCCAGGGTCACTCGAGAGCAGACTTCTGTTGCATGAATATTTCGTAAGGGGCCCGCGACTCAAGATTCTTATTTTCCTGACGACAGTAAAGTTGGCTAGATACCAGAATTTAATAATGGAGTTTAATTTTAATTTTCTCATCAGAGGAAAGTGAGATATCCAAACAGCAGGCGGGGGCGTTGTTAATTCCCTTGCTTGCAAAAGGGCCCTTGGCATCTCTAGGACAGTGGGTCTCAAAACCTAAACAGACGTCAACAAGCAAAGGAACATTCTAGAGTGCGTGTTGCTGATGAGTGTTAGTGATTAAGGCCGGGTCAAGCATACATGCAACCTTTTAGGAGAGGAAAGTGAGAGTGTTAAAAAATAATCGGGAGAACGGATTTCCGCCCTGCCTTCTATTGACGGGGAGGCAATTTCGGAAGATAGGGGGCCTGCCGAAACAAAGCAATATGTTCCCTTTAAAAGTCGGGAGTCTCCCGCCTAGATCGGGCCAATTAGCATGTAGGGTCACGAGAAGTCTTCTGTTCTCGTCACTGGATGACCCCCTTAATGCATTTGCTGCAAACATCAGTGTAACCTAGTGGCTTATAACATGGGAATCTCGTTGTTTTTAAAATGAAAAACAGTATAGTTCTGTAGCAAATCTTGCACAAACTGTGTACATTGAGCTAAAGAGTCGTATGCGCTGTACAAGTGCATGTTTGCCTTTTAACCGTCATCATTTTTGAAGTGGTTGGGTGGGGCCTTTTAAACCCTCTCGGCTGAAGTCCCTTCTCGCTCTCTAATGAATACAAGTATTCCGCCTCGCGCGGGCATCGGTAGCACCGTAGCATTCGAACTATATTCATGCCGGAGTGATTCACGCGCTGCGGAATGTTCGATAGCCAGCTCGCCACCCTCCTCGACACATACCAGAGATTTCCCTCCCCCGGCATCGCGCCTTGTTCCAAACCCAGATAGGCCCATGGCGGGAAATGATGGGATTCGTCGGCAGCCCGATAACTTTACTTCATAATTTAATGATAATATCAGTTATTATTTTTAAGATGCAGAAAACACACCGAAAGGAGGTTTAATTTGCATACGCGTAATTCGATATTACTCTCAAATATCGTGAATATACCTAAATTAATTTTATAACTCGTGAGTGATAACTTTGAAGGGGGCGCCCTCCACCTTATCTATAAAATAGCCACCAAACAGTTTACAGTTTATATAACGATGTGATGGTGAAATAAACATTCTTTAAGAGAGGGCCAGGTGGACAGAGAATTGAGGTGTAGGTGAGAGGGACAGTGCAACCGATTTTCATCGCTCAATTGGGTGTGCAGAAATAAGACATGCTGTGTGATTCTTTGCAGCTGGTGCACAGGATTATACCAATTTAAGTACCTCACAGGCTGCAGAGGTGGACCCGCCCGATGAGGAGGGGAGGCTTGAAATCATGAAACCCTCTATTTCTATTGTCTTGTTTGGTTACTTTCAATGTGATTGGTTGAGCCTGGCACAACAGTGGCCAAGGGCCATTCGGCCTGTTCATTTCTCTGCCCAATTTAATACTAGGCCCTGGCAACATATCTGTAGTTTACATAAATTGGTTGTATGCTTGTTATGTGAATTTCCATAAATTACTTCTATTATGCCTACGTTATATAGCTATGCGCAAGCTCATGGGAATACGCACAAGCAGAAAATGAACAGCTGCTGTTTGCGGTGATTGTCTTTTTTGCTCAAAGTTTTAGCATGAAATGTGTGACAGGTGGATGCATTTATAGTAGCAAATTCTGGTTTTACATTTTCCGTAATTATGCATAACTTACTGTAATTTTTCTGAAATATTGCCTAATTATGTATAAGAAAAATTGCACATATTTTTCACACCCTTATTTAATACCAGACAGACTGTAGTCTGCAGCTCTGTGGTCGCGCTGAAAACTGCGATTACTCTCTTGTATCCAAAAGTGGTCTATTATAAAGTTTTATGCTATCAAGTTCAACTGAGGGCAAAGGGTTCGATCCCTGCCTGTGGTATTTGAACAGCCCAAGGGTCTGGTGCGGAGATGGGGTGTGCCTTCTAGAAAGCGCGACAGGACAAATGGGGTGCCCTAGGGAACAGCCATGGCTCTGCCTGTGACCTACATCTTCTTTGAACAATGTAGAGCATTTGAGGCAGTGCAGCGACACTGCTAGCATGTGCCTTGAGACTTGTGTAACTAGAGGGGTAGCTGTGCTTTCTGCGACTTCTGTAACTTGTGGATAGCTCTGCTGTTTGAGGCCTTACGTGGGTTTAAGCAAGTGTTCGATCTGTGGCCTGCGCTTTGGTTAACTGTGGGGATAGCTCCTGAAAATCCCGACTTCTGTCTTACTTCTCATGCAACATCCCTCTTCCCTGCTTCTCATCACTACTTCTACTCATCATCCCTACTTCTCATCCATCACCCCTACTTCACATCCTTTCTGCTCATCTATCATCCCTACTTCTCATGCATCATCTTTACTTTTAATCCCTAATTCTCATCTATCAACCTTCTCCCCTGCTTCTCATCCCTTCTTCTAATCCACCAGTCCTCATCACTGCTTCTCATCCTTACTTCTTGTCCCTCATCTGTCAGCATTTAATTTCTCTCGGTCCAAATCTTGTTCTTCCTTGCAAGTGAAGCTCATTTGAAAGCTGTAGATATAGTCAGGACAGGAAGGACAAACAAGCTTGAAATCTGCAAACGGCAAGGAAAGAAAAAAAACAATTCTCACAGGTGTAAGCAACATTCGACCAAACCCTTTCCTCTGTTAGATAAAAAGCTCATATAGCCTCTCTCCAAGGGTTGATTTATATACTACATCATGTAGGCCCATTGTTTTCCCCAAAACCATCAGCACTTTCACCAGAGGCCTGTGTAAACAGAAAGTCACTTAATAAAATTAAGTGTAAAGCATTGGACTCCCTGGAGGCACACACATGGTTCCATTTCCTCTGTCCTCAAACAGTGCGAGAAGTTGAGAAAACAGTTTTTCAGTGGATAGATTAATGGAATGCAGCCCATTGTTTTAACTCTGATTGGCTGTTGGCAACCAACCAGTACAACGGGAGGTTTCAGAACACAGAAAGTGTATTGGTATAACTGTGGGATGAAGACTGACAGGCGACAGCTAAGAAGTAAGGATGAGAAGCAGGGATAATTATTGATGAATGAGAAATAGGGATGAGAAGTAAGGCCAATGGATTAATTACGGGGATGAGAAATAGGGGTGATGGATTATAAACTGGGGATGAGAGGTTAGAAGTAGAGATGAAAAACCGAGAGGATGGATGAGACGTAGAGATGAGAAGGTTTGATAAGGAGGGATGATGGATGAGGAGTAGGAATTATAGATGAGAAGTTTGGATTATGGATGAGAAGTAGGTGTGACAAGAAGGGATGATGGATGAGGAGTAGGGATTACAGATGAGAAGTTTGGATTATGGATGAGAAGTAGGTGTGACAAGAATGGATGATGGATCAGAAGTAGGAATGAGATTTGGGAATGGTTGATGAGCACTAGGAATGCTGGATGAGAAGTAGGCATCAGAAGTAGGAATGATGGAAAAGAGGGATGAGATTTATTGATGAAGAATGAGAGGCAGAGATAATGATGAAAAGAAGGAATGATGTATCAGAAGTAGGGATGATGGAGGAGATGTAGGGATGGTTGATGGGAACTAGGAATGAGAAGTGAGGACGAGAAGTAAAAATAAGAAGTACGGATGAGAAGTGAGGAAAATGGATGTCCTAAAATGGATGCTGTGATGGATCCTGCATGAAGGGCTGATGTGCGAGTGTGCATCTGTGCTCTGCGTCTCGTTCCAAGCTTAGTGTACTCCATATAGGTCCTGTTGAAACAACGTGCCCACGTCCTCCGGCATCACTTCCTGTCTGGGCTTCCCATGTCGTTGGGACACAACATGACATCATAGATTGAGTCTTGCTGCCAGCTTGAGGGTAGCGATCAGGTGCCAGGGGCTTGGGCAAGGGGGACGAACTGTTTCCAAATGCAGAAAAACTGGTTGTAGTGAACAACTTGCACCAAGATGGCTATTGTGTGATGGGCCTTTGTGTGTGCGACGGGCTTAGCCTGTGTTTGAAACTGTGCCCTACCCGACCTGGTGCCTACGCACGTAGCTCAACACCCAGCCTTCCAGAGTTCACGAGATGAGTCATTCCACATAGCGATAGCTGTAGTTGTATGGTACACAATGGCTGCTGCGGAGCCTCTTGGAGCCTTCCCAAGTTTGTAACAGAAGTACCTGCCACCCAACACACTTGATGCCAATTAAATCTCCAAAGAGTGATTCACTCTAGTAGGGATTAACACTTGAGGCTTTCATGTTACTCAACACACCTCTGCTGCAGGTGCAGGGACCTGCTAAACTACTGCACCTAGCAGCTACCATCAGAAGATGAGTGCTTGCCAAGCTGTTGAGTGCAATGGTGTCTAAGTGTGAAAATACAAGATCATCGCTTGAACTTTGTCGAGTTTCAGGTCCCTGGATGCCGACAGACGGGAGGCTGTACCCTGCTTCTGTCTGTACTCTGTATGCTGTGAAGGAAACCCCCAGCTTACATTTCTTCCTTATATAACTGCAGAAACTTGAAGCCAAAGCGGGGCATTACTGTTGACATTTGACTTCAGACAGCGTCATCACAACTGGGACCTGATGGATGGATGAGCTCACTCCGGGAATCTGACGCCAGACAGTTACATCATTCAAAGAACCTGATGTCAGGCTTTGACATCACAAAGTAACCTGATGTCAGACCTTGGCAGTACTATTGCATTGTGACATCAAAATCTTACATTACTCTAGAAACCCACCCACACAGCATGATTTCACTCCAGAAATAGGGTGCCAGGCAGTGGCATCACCTGAGTAACCTGACGTCACACTGTGACATTAATTTTGTAATCGAACGTCACATTGTGATATTGTTGCTGATATCTGATGCCTGATTGTTGTAGCGTGCCAGGAACTTAATGTAAAACTACTACAAGACTTCACAAGCCTGACGTCAGATCGCATAACGGAACCAGCATCAGATTGTGACACTGGGTTAGGAGTGGACGTCAGACTGTGACATCACTCCAGGAAACTTGTGTTAGTCCATAACATTACAACAGGATTTTGCAAAGCCAAGAGGTTTCGCCTTCAGCAGACCTATTAACGTTGCCTATAATTTTTCCAATGCTGTTCAGTCATCAAAAAGTCGTGAAAACTCCTTTTTGATGATGCTGTGAGGCGTCAGCAATAAAATTAGTTAAAAAATCATGATGTGTGCATGCATGCGTCAATGCTGCATCACGCATGCACACATATATGTCATGATGACTCTACATCAACCCAGCATGGTGGTCTGTATGTGTGAAGTGTGCATGCATCGTCACATGTGCGTGCACATACGGCACAACAGAGCCTACATTTTTTTACTTCCCCTTCCAAGATGGTGGATGCCAATCTTGCAGCAGTGAATAAAGCAACAGTTAAATGTACATGAGAGTGCATACTTAAAAAGGAGTGGCCTGGCAGCCATTTTCAGCTGCAAGGATCTCCCAAAACATTTTTTGAAGTAATTTTGTTTTTATATGAATGTGATGAGGGGTGGGTAGCAACAAAGGAGCCGTATCTCATGTATCTCCTTTGTACACTCTACTTGGGTATGCTAGGCCACAGTGCAGAGGTGCTCCAGACCGACTGTCAGCCAGGGCTGGTGCAGGTGTGCCCAGACTGCCCAAAGTGGCCTTCAGTAAGTCAGATCAATTGCACAACAGTTGCATGGAAGAATTTGCCCAATGTGCTCTTCTACCAGCCAGCCCTGGTGTAGGGGATTACCAGATGGCACAGTATGGCCTAATGCTAATCATCCATGATACAAAGGTATGCAACACTTTGCCCAAAGGGGTCTTCTTCCAGCGAAGCCTGGTGCAGGACAACCCAAACTCTACCCAATGTGAAAGTCCATGGTCAGGGGTATGTACCAAAGTCTGGAAAGGGTCCTCTTCTGCTAGGCAAACCTGGTGAAAGGCACCCTACACTCTACCCAGCGTGAAGCGGGCCGGACTAGGAACAGCAACCATCCCTGGCAGATTGCTGCTCGACCGGCTCTGAGAGCCAGGTCGGAGGGGGGTCGGTGGAGAGGTGCTACCACTCCTGCTTAGTGACAAAACCGACCCCACGGCCACAAAACCGGGCCCCACCCCTCCGGCCTACCGGGGAAACGCCGGGTGCCCACTACGGCCAATCCGGCCCTGGTGTGAAGAAGGGCTCGGACCATGTTGTGATGTTATGCAGGTTTGTAGAGTGCACTAGCTCCCGGGAGGGTATACTGGCGCTGAGTAGGTGTGAGTCTAGGCACACCTAAGGCCTAGTGGAACTACTGGAAAAGCCACGTCTTCAGCTTCTTACAGAATTCAAGAAGTGAGGAGGAAGAGGAGGAGCTTATGTGTAGCGGCTGGTCGTTCCTAACTTTCGGAGCGATGCTTTAGCCACCCTTCCGTGGTACAACGGTGGTAATTCTGTGATGAAGAAATGAGTGTGGTTCACTTAAAGTCTCGGCTTCAAAATGACAAAACAAAAAACATACAAACATTAGCAGCAAAGTCTTTGCATTTAACCAAATGCATTAATTGCACGTCACCATCTATTTTCATAAATCCAGTAATCCAGAGGTCTTGTTTTCTTCGTCACCATATCCTGCCAATCTGTAGTCAGTGCTTAAAAGGGTCATTTCCCCCGAGCCTTTTCTTTTCATAATGGAATATTCTGCCACAGGTTTATGTTACATGCCCAAGTCTCAATGTTCAATGTTCCTGTAGAAACATGGAACATTTGCTGTTCTAAAAATAACATCTCTTCTTTTTGCCATAACCCCTCCCAGAGTCAGCCATATACTAAGCCTGATGCAGACCCAAGTCTTTCTGTGATCATCATTGTTGAAACGTGTGTGAGTTTTTGCATGTGGGTGTGCACGCATGCACACTCACTCGAGTTTTGGTCGAAAATTCAAATTTGTAAGTGTTAAAATCTATAAGTTAAAAAAAAAAAAGTTGAAACTTTTGACTCGAGATTTTAAATTAAGTTCGAAATCCAAAAGTTGCTAATTTTACCCTTCTTTTTTATTATTGCTTTCAGTCTTTCACAATGTTCTCCCATCAGATACATTCTCTAACCACATCCCATTCCCTAGCCCTCGCTCCTACCCCATAACCTGAACCCTTAAACTAACGGTAAATGCCGCCCTCTGACTGTAACAATAACCGTGCAGGAAACTACCCTAACCCTCCTCTTTCACCTTCAGTTATTCTGTGGAGTGCCTGCATTGCAGTGCACAAGGAACTATTTTATTCTCAAAAGTAAACTGAACTATCCACTTTAAATTCTTTATCACAAAGATGCATTGTATACAGAAAACAATTGCCTTGTGTTTCCTTTTTTGCTAGTGCAGGAGGTGCTTTTCATGCTTCAGTAAGGACTCAAAATGCAGGCCAGTCCCGTTAGTGTTGCCAATGCTTGATTTTGTGTGCGCAGTTACTCTCACACTAACACGTTCTATTGCCTTTCCACTTTCCCTATACCTATGGCAACCCAATATTTTTTTTTTAAAAAGTGTACATTTTTTTTCCAGACTTTTTTTTGTTTTTTAAATTGTTTTCAAACGTTTGCTATTTCAAACTTGTAGTTTTAGAGTTTTTGGTCTTTCTAAGTTTTGTTTTTGAACGTTTGACACGGTGGGGTGGGCACTGTGGACCTTGAGGGGAAGTCACAGTGACCTGTTGTCACTTCTTGGTGGTCCTGGGTTCTATGTAGCATAAAAAGCACAGCCCATTTTTCATGTGTGACACTTCAAAATGTAGATTTTTTCATGTAAAAAATGTACACTGTATTCCACCGTATTCCATTGTGTTGCAGTGGCATTGATGCAGGTGAAACAGAATTTGTGACAGGAAAAAAACTGTCATAATTGGTAGGCTCTGCTCCACCCCTCCCCATCTGTGGTCTTCTTTCTGTCCAGCTGGCCAAGCGTCTACAATACACTAGCCCGTCTGCAGTACTGCTCTGCCTGCCAGTCTGCATCCAGTGTTTTGTGGCTCCTTATTTTATTCGCAGGGCTTATTACTGCTCCTTCGATCCCTCTTTCTTTTCTGGTCCTTTTCAGATGCCTCAGGGCCTTATTAAGGACTTTGCACGCAACTAACTTAGCATAACATAACATAGCATAGCATAACATATCATAGTGTAAAATGACATGACATAACAAATCCCTGAGTGGGCAGCCTGCTCACTAATACATTCTCGAGGTATGGCTTTACCTCCTCACACTCAAAGAGCACAGATCAGCCCAGGGTCATACAATAACATGTTTCTCTTGCTCCTGCATGTTACTGCCTACAACTAATGCGCTCTAGGGTACCAGTTGTTCTATGTTATTGATTTATTCTCGATGAAGCTGAACCTTTACTCCATGTTGTTGGTATCCATAGGGCAGATTTACAAACCCCCGGAGTCACCAGTACTTCATTTTTTGTGACGTACTGGTGGCGCATGTTACTGCTCCATATTTACAAGGACAGGAAAAGCCACCCTGAGTGGCATTTTCAGTCCTTGTAAATATAGCCCCTTTACACGCAGCACTTTGCGTGAAAGGGTGTTCCATGGCTGTTGCTGTGGGTGTTCCCACGCAACACCCATAGAACAAGACACATTTCCAGATTTACGAGGAATCGTAAATCTGGAAATGCGTCTGAATGCTGCGCCAACCTAGGGGTGGTGTAGCGAGGCGCAACAAGGAGACATGTTTTCATGTCTCCTAGTTTTTTTCTCTTTCAATGCGTGCTGCATTCTACAGCACACATTGAAAGAGGAAAATGCCTGAAGTGATTGTTTTTGTGCAGTAAGGTGCCCCTTCCTGCACAAAAACAATCTCCCCATGACGGAGGCATCCTTGCACCATGGTGCAAGGGTGCCTGCGCCGGAGCATGGCAGCAGGTTGTGCACCAGCTCAGGGGGAGAGCACAGGATTTGGACCTATTATTGTAAATATGTCTCATTCCTGTGCTTTGAAAGTGCCACAGCGTGGCACAACCAAATGGCTTGCGTTGCCGCCCTGCGTCACTTCCTTGTAAATCTTCCCCCATGTATTTTTCACCTTCCATCCGTGTCTCTTCACTTATGTGTGCTTCCCATGTATTGTAATCCTTTCTACCTCTGTAGTCCATGGCGTATGTTTTTCTGTACTCTGTCCCCTCTGCCATGCTACATGTTCAGCTCCACTGCCTTTTCCGGTGTCTGCCTGTTACCTTCTAACTTACACCAGTGGATCTTCTGTTAGTCCTACTTCTCGTTCAGGCTAACCCAGTCCACTGGAATTATGCGGATCTGCGGCCGTGATGGTTTCGCCAAAAGTATGGATTTGCCGCACTTGCCACACAATCCACCACCATCTGCAGAATTTGCAGATTAAAAAAAAAAAGCGTTTCTAGCTCAGGCAGATCAAACGTTAATAAAAACGCTTGCTTACATGTTGGTATACGTGTCGCTGCCATGCGCTTTTATTCTACTGATGGCTGCATTTAGGTGTAAACTGACATGAATGAGGTGCAACCTCTGCCCAGCTAGTGTTAACATTGTAAAAATGATAAAATAGTGACGTAATGCTGCCATAAAATTGAAATTTTGATATTTTACCACAAACTGTGCTGCATTATGCCATATAATTTGCCTTTTCTTGATGCATAATTTAGCTAAACGAGCTGCACAATTTGTTCCTCCCCTGACTCATATTTCCAGCGCCCCTAAGGTTAACGCTTGCATCAGTACCTATTACTCTAAGTCATTTACAGTAGTTGATCTCAATGGTATTAAACTTGTGACCTATGTTGTTGGCAACCATGTATCTCTAGCTACTTATGTACACATCTCCCATTACCTACGTTCACATTCCATGTAATGTAAGCTTCTCTACCTCTGTAATTCATGACTAATGTTGTACTGTAAACAATCTGGCTGCTTATGGTCCCAGTCAATGCATAGTTGGCATGCTGCCTGGTGTTAGTACACTTTTCTTCTGTACAGCGCTCTGAAACCCAGTTGGATGGAGTTTGCACAGGGACATCTTAAGGATTTTGGGGGCCCAGGTCCAAACGTTGTTTGGGGTCCTCTTTTCAGAACAGCTTTGAGTTTATAATCTAATTTCAGCTCTTTCAGGCACACTCCAAATTCTAAATGTGTTTACGTTCTAATATTCGCGGATAGTGATGTGTGTTTTCAATATTGTAAGACAGCAGCAGCTCACTAATATTACTGCAAATAATCTGTGACACTCACCCATTTCTCAAATGTGAGATCCTGTTTTGATCTAAAAGAAACTTTTTTTATGGATGTTGCATGAAACATCAACACTTTTCCTGCAGCAATACTCCCACACATCACCCACATATAAAATAGATGAAAGAAAAACGGTATTTAAAACAATCTGTTTAAGAATTGTTCAAAGTCATCAGGGCAAGATTCTCTGCAGAACAAAGCTGCCTCTATCAGGGGGGCCCCTGAAAGAATGGGGCCCTGCTTTAAAACATCTCTGCCTTTACAGGACAACAAATACATACATAAAACCCTTACATAAGCACCTCTCCTGCCCACTTGTAGGATGGGTCAGCGGGGGACATCAGCTTCACAGGTAGTCAATAGTCTCGTGGGGATGACTGTAACTTGTTTTAAATGATTTTAATATTACAGGTTGCAGCACATTGATTGACGTCACAGGGAGAAAAGGCCAAGCGTCATCTTCAGGTTTTTTTTCCATTTGTCAAGAACATATACAGTGGGGTTACTGAGTCATTAGCAGGGGCGGCTACTTCTAAATGGCAGAGGAGTATCGCCCCGCCTGCTGCGAGCGCAGCAGGCCAACACCAATAAATAAAGTGGCATAATAATAATGCCATTTTATTTTGCCACCAGCTTGCGCTGTGTACAACGAGAGCATGAGGCAGGGGGCGGGGCTACTGCAGGATTATTGCCTGGCTGATGAGGGCTGATACCCCGAACCTGGTCCCAGGATGCTTGTTTCTGGTCCAGGAGGACCTGGCCTGGCAGTTCAGGCTGGACCGTTCCCATGGGGAGCAGGGTCAAGACTGATTTGCTTATGGCTGGGTCTAAACTGGAATGGCGAATGGGAATTTAACCCAGATCTGTGACTTCCGGTGAATGTTTGATTTGTTCAGCATCCCGTCCATCATCTGTTTTCTTCCTAATATACTCGTCTCATGTCATTACTCCTGCTCCCCCTCCACCCCGGTCCGGGCCATGGTGAGGACGTCTAGCTCAGTCTTTGCCCATTGTAAGAGAGCGTTTAGCCAACACTGCATGTCGAGAGCTCATGGGACTTCCAGGACATTCCTATTTGTCTTTTGAATAGTTCAACAGCTGAGTCGATGACTCTGTGTAGGTTTTTGCCCCCCCTTAGCCCTTGGTCTGTGGCCCAGAAGGCCTGATTCCGGTGCGCCCACTACTATACACTAGACCAGGGCAGAGGTAATTCCGGTGACCTCCCCCAAGGAGCGTTGTACCGCCAGGCACTCCACCACCATGTGAAAAAATCCTGCCTGCGTCCTCTTCAAGATAATGTGTTGTGTTTGAGATAGTTGAAGGAAGAGGGATGGGAGCGGAGACTGGAATTGCAGTTTTTAAGACGAAATCAAGGAAAACGGTCAAATGGAATGAATTGTATAACTACTAGAGGCTCTTGTTAGTTTTCAGTTTTCTGACAGCAGGTTTGTGATATGATCTGTCTGGATCATTAGGAGTACGTTGACACTTTCACATGCCAACCCGTCCCCCACATTAACACAGTCCAACACACATTGTCCAGTTTCACACAGATCTATTCAACCAACATCCGCCCAACATTTGGGTACTGCACCTGAGCATGCCGGGTCAGGCAGTCTTCACCAACATCTGCAGGATATTTGATCTCTGCACCTGAACACTTCTCAGCCCGAAACATGATTTTCCGTTCCACTCAGTTTCCAGCAATATCTGCATGAATTTGGGACACTGCACATGAACACTCCTTGGTCAGAAATATGATCTTCTGTTCCACAGTCTCCACCAGTCTGCAAAACATTTAGACGCTGCATCTCAACACTCCTAAGTCCGAGACATGATCTTCTATTCCACGCAGTGTTGAGCAACATTTGCATCACATTTGGACACTGCACCTCAACACTCCTCAGTCCGAAACTTTCTCTTCTGTTCCACACATTCTCCACCAACATCTCCAGGACATTTGGACACTGCACCTCAACACTCCTCAGTTCGAGACATGATCTTCTATTCCACGCAGTGTCCACCAAAATTTCCATCACATTTGGACACCGCACCTCAACACTCCTCAGTCCCAAACTTTATCTTCTGTTACACACATTCTCCACCAACCTTTCCAGGACATTTGGACACTGCACCTCAACACTCCTCAGTCCGAGACATGATCTTCTATTCCACGCAGTGTCCACCAACATTTGCATCACATTTGGATGCTGCACTTCAACTCTCCTCAGTGCGAGACATGATCTTCTATTCCACGCAAAGTCCACCAACATTTGCATCACATTTGGACACTGCCCCTCAACACTCCTCAGTCCGAGACATGATTTGCTGGTCTAGGTAGTCACCACCAACATCTCCAGAACATTTGATCTCTGCACCTGAACACTCCTCAGTCCTAAGTCTGAGACAGGATTTGCTAGGTCAGGCAGTCGCCAGCAACATCTGCAGGACATTTGGACACTGCACCTAAGCAGTTCTTCGTCCGAAGCATGATTTTCTGTTCCACTAACAAACGCTTGCCTTTTGGACACTGTACTTGAACACTCGTCAGTCCGAGACATGATCTTTTGGTCCAGGCAGTCTCAACCAATATCGGCACAACATTTAGAGTCTGCACCAAAAAACTGCGCTATGAAGATTCCACAAACATCTGTACAACATCCCGCCACTTGTGCATACACACAGAATTGCACATACACTAGTTGTGTGCACATCCTTAGGCTACTGATTCACTTGAGCAGGCCCAATGCACACACACACAAACACACACATGCACAATATCAAACACACGAGCCACTGTCCCACACTTGCTGAAGACACTTTTCTGGGACATTCAGCACTTGCAGATGTGCACTTCACCACACATCCATTTTATGTTGAATGAATACATGGATGTATGCACATCCATATAGCACTCACACACTCATCATGCGCACTGCAAGTATAGAATCCCACCCTGGCTCTGAGACTCCCAGCAGGAGGCAAGCTCAACTCATTCCCTTGTAGAACCTTAGAAAGCAGGATGTCGAACGCAAAGTCCAGTCCTTTCACTCCCACAACATAAGCAGCATGCCAGAACAGCAAAGTAAACAGCAAAGTGGAAGTCCCTCCTGACAGCAACACAGGTCTTCTTCTTGGAAAAATGTCCTCAATCCAGAGGTGTTTTGAGTATATGGTGTCACAAGTCCAGTACTTATATCCATTTCAGCCTTTGAAGTAGGCAGACTTCTAAGAAAGGTCTCTGTAGTGCACAATACCCAGCCCTGACTCCAGACACACCACAGGGGGAGTCTTATTAGTGTGGGGACAGGCACAGCTCTATTCAGGTGTCAGTGTCAACTCTTCCCACCACTCTAGCTTAGGAAGGCCCATCAGCCTGGTGATCGTCCATTAGGAAATGCAGGGCACACCTCAGCTTCCTTTGTGTGACTGTCTAGAGTGAAGGCACAAACAGCCCAACTGAAATTCTGACCCAGACGTGTCTTCAGGGACAGGCAGAGGCACAGAATGGTTCAAGTAAGAAAATTCCAACTTTCTAAAAGTGGCATTTTCAGACCTGCAATTAAAAAAAAAACTCCTTTACTAAAAGATGTATTTTTAAATTGTGAGTCCAGAGACACCAAACTCCAATTTTCTATCAGCTCCCAATTGGAAGATACAAGTGTAAGATGTTACAAGGCAGCTCCAATGCTAACCTATATGAGGGATAGACTTTGCTGTAGGGAAAAATGAATTTAGCAGTTTTTTATTGCAGGAATATGTAGAACACAACAGTACATGTCCTACATTTTAAATGCACTGCACCCTGACCATGGGCCCACCTTGGGCCTACCTGAGGGGTGCCTTACATGTAGTAAAAGGGAAGGTTTGGGCCTGGCAAGTGGGTGCAGTTGCCAGGTCGAAATGGCAGTTTAAACTGCACTCACAGACACTGCAGTGGCAGGTCTGAGACATGTTTGCAGGGCTACTCATGTGGGTGGCGCAATCAGTGCTGCAGGCCCATTAGTAGCAATCGCCTTACAGGCCCTGGGCACACCTGGTGCACTGTACTAGGTCAATACCCCAATCTATTCCACCCAGCTTGTAAAGAGGGCCATAAACTGCATCATCTAACCCAAGTGGTGCAGCACCACATACAATTACATGGTGATAGCCCATGGTGCCACACTTCATCTCACACCATCTGGCAAGAATAACAGACTTTGCATTTGCCCAAGCATATCAGCACACAGGCTTCTGTTAGGCCTTGATTACCAGTGTCGTACTAAACTGCGACACCAGTGCAAACACGTTTACAAGAGTGTCACATTTATGAGTGAGTCATACCTTTGGACCCCTCGGTGTTTGCCCTTTGTGAATCTCGTCAGGTTTGATGGATGAAAAACTCAGATAAAAACTGGACATGCTGATTTTGGTGCAGAAAACACCATAATCTGCATGTTATTCAACAAAGCAATATGGGAAACTCGAAATAGATGCTATTTATGGTACCCATTAAACTACGAACCGCAATGTATTGGTATTCAATCCTTGCTTTAAAGAGCACCTGTCCGCCTGAGGCACTTGTAATTAAGGCCTTAGTATCCCTACATGTACCACCGATACACTGGCATTCTAAATCCTCTGTTGCACAAAACAGCAGCAGTTGGTTCTGAGTTCTCCATTTGTTCATCAATTGGACATAACAGCCCATTGAGACATCCAGAACTCCTATGAAGGGGTGCACAGGGGTTAGCTGGAAGGATGGAAAAGCAGGAGAAAGTCAGGTGTCTCATTCAAACTAGAGGTGTGCAAACGTGTTTTTCTTTTTTTTTTTTAAGTTTCCAATTCTTAGCCTTTGCGGAGTTTCAAGAACTTTCCAGTTTCCATCCACCCATGCAAAGGTTGTGTTTCACACAGTGAGATAATTTTCAACCAGAGAGAACCCAGCCAAGCTAAACATGGCCCATGGAGTGTCATTCACACTAATAACAGGGGTGTAGCTTCAGGGGAGTTACACCCCCTAGTATATTATGTTCTGGTAAATAGTTGGGTAGAGGTGCTTTCAGTTGGGTATGGTGAGGTATATGTCGAATTTCACCAGGAATTGTTCCATGCATGCAGACAAAAACGCACACACACTCTTTCCCTCTATTTTAAAAGTCTTCAAAAATGTTGCTTATTTTACAAAATGTTGTGTTTTCGCTCACTTAGTACCTCTCCCTATACCATATTCGTCTCCCTTTCCACTGCCCCTCTCATGCACCCTGCTTGTCGTATAATGTATTTAATACTAAATCCCAGTGTGTTTGTTGGAAAATCTGAACCTCACCCCCGCCACTATCTTACTGACCAAGCTACGTTCCTGGCTGCTAATATAATTGCGTCATCAATTCATGCTGGCAAATCTGCTGGAATCCTTCTCTGCAGCTTTATGATTTATTGGGCTTTTCTATGGACAATGGCATTACAGCTGGATACCACAATAATGGTTTCGGACAAGCCTGGTGAAATCAGCAGTAAAGATACCCCAAAGAAATACAATGACCATATAGAAACAGTATATTCCTCCCTATGTTTTTTTAGGTCTCGCCTGACCCAGCGCATGCGCTGGTCTGGCGAGACTTATTGAGAGGGCTCCAAAAAGTGCTACCAGGCCAGCATAGAGCTACAGTGCATGTGCGCGGGCGCGCGCGCGCCGCGCTTTACCGCGATTACCTTCACTTTCGTGATCGCGATCACTTTCACTTTCGCGGCCGCAGGGCCGCTTGGCATAGCAAATAGGTCTCGCTTTTGGGACCTTATAAGTATTTAGTTATGCAACTGTTGCATGGCTAAACACTTATAAGGTCCCAAAGGCGAGACCATTTGGCTATGCCAATGCTTGTTTAACCTGGTTCAAGGTGCTCCCACGGGATAAAGGGAATAACGTGTTGAAATGGTCTTTGTGACTCGGCTTATTCTACGACCTTCCTATTTCTGCACAGTTTGGGCCATGCAAATTTCTCCAAGTGTTATGCCCTGGGGACCGCCAGTCTGGACCCCACGACTCAAACAAACCAATGGCAAGTTCACTGCGGGTACACACCGTTCATGTTTATTCAACAAAATGTCATAAACAGAAACATTTTAAGAAACATTACACATGTAAGAGCTAACACAATGATAACACAATTGTTAGATTACATCATTAAATTATTATCGCCCTGCAGCGAGTGCACACTTGTCTAACAATGATAATCTGTCCAAAGAAATATACATTTATTTATATTTTTATGTTCCCTAGAAGATAACACTTGGGTTCAGAATTTCCTTCATTGTACTCTGACCACACAGGTGAAACCACCTGCATCCCTGAGGTGTGGTTTAATATCTCTCTACCACTGGGCACCTGCCATGGCCCGCCCTCTATAACACGAGGGCCTGAAAGGGGGCCACACTATGCTGAGAGACCAGGGGCCCCAGCCCATGCCCTGCACTGATGATCTGTGAGCCTATGGCCCTCACCCAGAGTGAGTTTCATTGCAGAATTAAGATTGCTGTCTGTCATCTCAGTGCTGTCCTGAAAAGTAATTGATGGAGAATGTATATGTAATTGAAAATCTTTTGCGGTTGTGTGCCGCACAATGAGGATAGCTGACAATGCATCTGCCTGCAGGAATGAAGTTGCACAGCTGCGCATTGAATTGACTGCGCTGGATCCAAATCCCGCGTGTTGCCACAGTGGCTGCCCAGAGAAGGGGGATACAAGATTGTCTTGCCATTGTGAGAACAGGAATGGATGTGACATGCTGATCGCACCCTGCACTTCCTGGTTCATGCCCTGGGCCAAGTCTCACAACCTGTAGTGTGTGCCACAGGTCACTCCTCTAACCTGGGCCAAAGAGTCTCGAGAGCAGGGGGAGGCTGGGACCCACAGGGCTCCCAGGACTAACGACACACACCCTGTATATGCGTGAGCTCTGTGCATAGATTCAGATGCAGGCGCATTTTGCAGAAAACGCTTGAGCCCGGATTCATCAACGGCCTGTGTTGCCCTTGGATCACGCAAGATGACACTGAGGCAACGGAAGCCCTTAAGTCAGATTCAATAAGCCATGCAGAGCCAACTTAGAAAATTTGGAGTGACGCAATCGAGCACAAAGACTGAATACAAAGGAAGGTACGCAGTTCCCCAAAGGAAATGGAGCAAAGTGAGAAGGAGGAAACAAAAGGAGGGGGGATCCTCCTTAACGGACCTAGAGTCCTCACACACCCAGCAAGCTAGGTGTCATGCTTCATCATATGGACTCGCTCGTCGTCAGGTCGGCGATGTCATTGTAGAGTAGAGCATTGCTCCCCTGGATCATTGGGCCAGCGAGCAGCCTCTCTTTTTTATTTTAATAAGGTGGATAACCACTCCATTAAAATTCCCTCTGTGGATTATCCAACCTTTTTTGGAATCACTTTTTCACATCTACACTTCCCCCTAGGGCCCTCACACCCACTGCACCATATGGCAGGAACAGAAGATCTCCGCTAAAGAGCCCTTTTATGGGTGCCCGTCGGGTATTGCACCGCCGACCCGACGAGGAGCGAGTCCCTATGATGAAGCATGACACCTAGCTTGCTGGGTGTGTGAGGACTCTAGTTCCGTTAAGGAGGATACCCCCCTCCTTTTGTTTCCTCCTTCTCACGTTGCTCCATTTCCTCTGGGGAACTGCGTACTTTCCTTTGTATTCAGTATTTGGGCACTGTACGCTGGACCCCGTTAAAAAGCCCTCCTAGTCCCTCCTTTTGTTCAAGGCAATCTAGCACAAGTCACAACCTTGCGTTACTCTGTGTTGGGAAGGCGATCCATGAGTGGTGCGTCGGTACCAGCATTGGCACTTGGTGACCACAGGTGCGACACTGCAGATAGAAAGCAGGAATGCGTATTGAGTTAGCAAATATGTCAGATTCCTGCTGTCTCCATTTGACGCAGCGCAGCAAGTTGTCTTACTGTGTTGCTAAATCTGGGACTCGATTTCAAATCCGGCGTAAGTGCTGTACCCAATTTGAAAGTTACTGCAACACTCGTAATGAGCCCATAATTGTTGTCTATTATGTATTTCTTCTGCAGAATCACTTTTCAGGGTTAAGCAAATATATATGTGCCATTAATAATGAAAAAATCACAATGTTCATGCAGACTGTGAATTTTGAAAAACTGTGCACACTTTGTGATGTTGCAGATTTTTCCACAGGCCTTTGCTAAAGTTGAGCAACTTGCCCAGGATAGGACTGTTAACCTGTCTGCTGGGATGACGGCTCAAAAACATAACTATTTAGGCCAACTGTTAATCGGCCGGAAACGGTCCGTACATTTATATGTCCATCCTTTTCTTTGTCTCTTTACGGGACTTGTCTGTATGTAATACCATCACCTCCTTGAGCTGTGAGCCGCATCTGACCCACGCTGTCCATCTGTTTGATGTGTACGGATAGTTGTATATGTGTATTTTATAATGCACACAGTGCTGAATTATGCATGTTCAGAGAACCGACTAAAAAGGCCTCCACATGTAACGATCTGTGGTGTCCACACAGCGAAAGTTAGGTCACGACTAATAAATGAAACTAATTTCCTAACTAAACTTGAAAAAACACAATATGCAAGCACACACACAGGCCCACACACTTGAATTCCTACACTTGTGAAGGGACATGTTAAAAAAAAAAGACAAATATCTTATCATATGTCATCATTGGTCCATGTCTGGTGGAACCAGAGAGTTCCTTGGGCATGCTTTCAGCTAGTGCCGGCCCTCAGCACCGGTCCCCTGGTCTATGGAGAATGCTTCCTGTCTCATCACCGGTCACTGCCTCTGGCAACCCTGCAGTTAAAGAAACCCTTAGATTTAGGGGCTGTACTGGACATTCCTTCTTGCTCAATGTGGTGGTCTTTTCGCGAATACTAGGGTTGCCGCCTTCCTCCATTTCATGAGGCCACACCTAGACAAGATCTGGACTTACATTTCCCAGAAAAATGCATTCTGGGAGTTGTAGTATTTCATTTAGCTTCCATTAACAAAACACGTCTGATAGCAGCAGTTTATGCCGGAGAAGCTAAGGACTGGAGACCTTTTTAGGCATCAATATGTCTATGTGTGCTCTATCGATGATGGTTTAAATTCCAAGGTTTAAAGGGCCTGTGTTCCCAATCACACCCTCACCTGGCTGTTTTGTAGTTTCTTTGGATTAAGTACGTCAGGGGGTTCAAGTATTTCCTGAGCACGAATGTCTGAGGAGTTCGGGTATTTCTGGAGAGATGTATCCTAGCAGAACTAGACTAGCCACATGGGACAGCAAAATCCCATGGCTGGCTGATGACCAGGGATCCACTTCGGATGATCGAGGGGGTCATCGGCTAACCAACCTGGCAAACAGCCCTGAGGGAATGCACACAACTTTCACGTAGACATGCATATAATGTGTCCTTCCCCTTATTCCGCTTTGAGAATGTCACACGTGCTTGCTATAATCTCTCTGCACAACATGCCCATTTTTTTCCAGGGCTATTTCTAGATCCCAGCCTACACTGTTTCCACAGTGCAGGAGTCTGCGGGTCAGAAGTGTTTCCGGGGTATCAGTGGAAGTGTCTCCTGGCCCAGGTTTGTGACTCAGAACCCTGCTCTGCACCCGCGCCGTGCGTGCACCCAGGAAAAGAGAAAGTGCTGAGCTGGGCAGAGCCACACCTGCCGGGAAGCGTCTGTGGAGGACACCCTGTGTGGGAAAGGTGTGGGCACACACACTGAGCTAGGGCCTGCCAGGGCCTGTCCTGGGTATTGCACCCCGGCAGTACCAGCCAGGGCATTAGCCCCCATGGATGCAGCACCCCTGCTAGTCAGGACTGAGACCCACACAATTCTGCCAATGCACCTCAGACCTGACCTGCAGCACCCCGTGCAGTTCCAATCCTCAGTCACCCTGATCTGTGCACGCAGCTTTGCCAATGCACCTAACCTTGCCTAGAGCACCAACTGCTGCTCCAGCACTAAGAGTGATGGATGTACAGCTCTGTCAATGCACCTCCGTCCTCACCTGCAGCAAGCACCGCCCTCTTTTCCATCACAAAGCTGCAGATGCCTCCATCTTGTGGGGCACCGTCTCCTACTTCCTTACTGAGCGCCTAGGACACCCCGCACCTGGCTCCAGTAGCGCTGCATTAGGTCATGACTGGAATGCACTCGTAGCGCCCCCCACACCTGTCTTCTGTCCCCTGAACCGGGGTTACGCTTCCTGCTCCCATGATCTCGCTGCCAGCGCCTCTCAGTGACAGTTTGCCTCGGGTTAATCAGTAATGAAGATTGTCCGGGTTCCAGGAACAAGCAGGCTCTCCACGGCACGTCCTGGGCTGTGTCCCAAAACTAGAGGAAGGAGGAGGGGCGAGGGGGCGTTTACCCAGCAGCTCGGGGGGCACGGGAAGGACGTCGAGGGACGCCATACGGGCACACAGGCGTAACATGTTGCAGCCTGTGGTAACGGAGCCACCCGGCCCGTTCCAGCACGCTGGTCACGCACCCACGCACCCGGAGGGCGGGCACGCCCGACGGTATAAATAAACGGGCGCGAGACCGCTCGTGGTCTTCGGCCCACCACAGTGACCCTGGCTGTCGTGTCCTGTTTGTCCCTGCAGTCCCCCATGCCCTAGGCCTCCCCTACACCTGCGTGCCACCCCTAAACACCACATTGGCGACGAGGGCGGAGCCTACCCGCGCCTCGCCTCTCCGGCGCTCTACAAACTTGCCTGAAGGTGCCCGGCGCTCTCCGCGGAGGCGGAACGAGGAGGACCTCGCTGTGCGCGTCCTCGCGCTGGAGGTCTCGAAGCAGACGCTCTGCAGGTGAGCTCCGTCGGAGGGGGAAGTCGGCCCTCGTGTGCTGCGTGAGCGTCCGGGAGGTCGTAGCTGGCTTTGGCTCTGCCGGTGAAGGCCCCGAGGGCGTCCTCAGCGGTGCCTGAGGGGGAGAGCGGACAATAAAGCATTCAGAAAAAAAAAAAAAAACACTCGGTGAATGAGCAGGTCTCGCCTACGCGCAGCACCAACAGCAGCACAGGTCTCGCCCACGTGCAGCACCAGCAGAAGAAAAGGTCTCGCCTGCGCGCTGCGACAGGCGGGTGGCCTGCAGCGGCCCAATTAAGGGAGGAGTGCAACGGTGGTCTCGCCTGGACACCAGCCAAGCAGCCACGGTCGGGGAGGTGAGCAGTGAGGGGTGACGAGTATGACGACCCCTGCCCCCAGCGGAAGTGGCACGGCGCAGCAGCCTCAGCCAGTAGCCGCCGCGCAGCCCGCGGCCGCCGCGCCTGGACACAGCGCGGTGGTCCCGCTGCCGCCGTTCAGTGAATTGTCGGACCCCTCCACAGCGGCCGTGCGGTGGCGATCATGGATCGGACGGCTGGAGCACTACTTTGTCGGAGTGCGGGAGACGGACAACACGGTCAAGAGATCTCTCCTCATGTGCTACGGTGGTGAAGAACTGTACGACCTCTTCGAAACTCTACCGGACCGGGGGAACGACGACGACTATGCGGGCGCCATAAGGGCCCTGAACCGCCATTTTGACCCCCAAACGAACCCCGATTTTGAGTGGTTTAAGCTTCGCCAGGCGCGACAAGAAGAAAATGAAAGCATCGACGTCTTCTATGCACGCCTGCGGAAACTCTCGCTGTCCTGTGAGCTGCCGGACCAGAGGGCAGAGATTCGGGCTCAACTCATACAAGGGTGCAGGTCGGTCCCGTTGCGGCGTCTCATCCTACGGGAGCCAGGCATCTCCCTCGACAACATCCTGGTCCTGGGCCGGTCTCACGAGCTGTCCAATGCTCGAGCGGATGCGATGGAGGCGGCCCTCAATCGGCCAGCGGCTGCCCCGAAACCGCCAGCGATCAAGGAAGAGAGAGTGGACGCGCTGCAGAAGCGACCGAACCAACAGCGAGGAGCCGCGAGGGCTCCACAGGGTAGCACATGTGGCAACTGCGGCCTAGGTCACCCACCTGGCGGCCGGTGCGTCGCAATGGGACAGACATGTCTGAAGTGCGGCCGAGCGAACCATTTTGCAAAGGTCTGCAGAGGTGGCCGAAGGGGGCGCGGATGTGCGTCCGGCCCATGTGGAGCCGCGGCGCGCGTACACCAACTGACAGTGGAGGAATCCGCCGCCCTGCGCGAAAACTCCAAGCCAGAGTTCGATGAAGAGGGGGAAGAAGAGGAAGTATTCTTCGTGTCGTTCGTAGGCCGGGAAGGCACGAGGAGAAGACCGCCACCCATGTGTGACATCATGGTGGCCGGGTCCCCGGTGAGTGCTCTCATCGACACGGGGGCGTCGGTGAACGTCATGGACAGCTGCCAGTATGAGAGGTTGTCGCCACGCCCACCCCTGAGACCCTCCAAAGCCCAAATCTTCACGTATGACAGTGACCGGCCACTGGCCCTGCGAGGGGTGATCGACGTTGAAGTCGTCAGCGAAGGCCGGCAGCTGGCCACGACATTCCACGTGGCGGAAGGCAAGAGGGGCACCCTGCTGAGCTGCCACACCGCCGAAGATCTGGCGCTGGTATTCTTCGCGAATCAGGTGCACGACCTGCATGCAAGGGAGATACTGAAGGACTTTCCGATGTTGTTTCAAGGTCTAGGATGCCTACGCGGGAAGCAGTTCAAACTACACGTGGACCCGACAGTCCGGCCCACGGCGCTGCGTCACCGGAGAATACCATTCCTCCTGCGACCACGGGTAGAGGAGGAGTTACAAAAATTGGAAGACTTGGGGGTGATTGAGAAGGTATCGGGTCCGACCCCGTGGGTGTCCCCCCTGGTTGTGGCGCCCAAACCCAAGCAGCCCGGCGCCATCCGACTGTGTGTAGACATGCGCCTCCCAAACAAGGCAGTCAAGCGCGAAAGGCACCTCACGCCCACCATGGACGATATTGTGGCCGACCTCAACGGCGCGCAGTGGTTCACGAAACTGGATCTCAACGCGGGGTACCACCAGCTTGAACTCCACCCCGACAGCCGCAATATAACCACCTTCTCCACCCACGTTGGCCTGCGGAGATATAAGCGTTTGAGCTTCGGAATATCGTCAGCGGCCGAAGTGTTCCAAAACGCCATAAGGGAGACTCTCTCGGGTCTCCAGGGAGTCATCAACTTAAGTGACGACATTCTGGTGTTCTCACGAACTCTGGAAGAACACCATCGGCAGCTGCGAGACACGCTGCAGCGGCTAGCGGATAGTGGCCTCACCCTGCACGAAGCCAAGTGCTCCTTCTACCAGGAGTCGGTCGAATTCTTCGGCTACATCTTCTCGAGGGAAGGCCTGAGAGTGGATCCGAAGAAAGCGGTAGCGATCCGCGCTGCCCCGAGGCCCACATCTGCCACCGAGGTCAGGAGTTTCCTAGGGATGGCAACCTACTGCGGGAGGTTTATTCCCAATCTGGCGTCCCTGTCGGAGCCGCTCCGGCTTCTCACGAAGAGTGGTCATCCCTGGACTTGGGCGGCTAAGGAAGATATGGCGTTCCAAGCGGTCAAGGACGCGCTGATAGATGACAAGGTGATGGCGTACTTCAGACCCCACCGGCGGACAGAGGTGGTGGTGGACGCGAGCCCCGTGGGGCTGGGCGCGGTCCTGATGCAGGAGACGGAGGCGAAAGAATGGGTCCCGACCGCGTATGCCAGCAGGGCTCTGACGGCTACGGAGATGAGGTACGCGCAGATTGAGCGGGAGGCGCTGGCCATCAAGTGGGCCTGTCAACATTTCCATCTCTACCTCTATGGTCACGACTTCCGGGTGGTCACCGACCACAAGCCCCTGGTTCCGCTCTTTGCCGGCACGGCGAGGCTAGGGCCCCCAAGGATCGAGAGATGGGCGGTCCAGTTACAAGCGTACCGATTTGAGGTCGTGTTCCGACCAGGGGCCAGCAACCCAGCGGACTTCCTGTCCCGCCACCCGGAGCCGATGCACCCTGATCAGGCGGATGAGGCGGAAACGGAGGAGTTCGTCCGACTGGTGTCGCAAGCGGCATGCCCGGTGGCACTCACGTTGGAAGACATCGGCAAGGCCACGGAGCTGGACGACTGCCTCGTGAAAGTGAAGCGCACGCTGGCGACCCACCACTGGCGGAACTTCCTGGATGGAGTGCAAGCCCTCACAGAAGAGGAGAAAGTGTATCGACAGCAGGTGTGGAACGCGCGGAGTGAACTCAGCGAGGGGCCGCATGGCGTGGTCCTGCGAGGAGCAACACTCGTCATTCCGAGGAGTCTCCAAGGAGAGGTGGTTAGGTTGGCGCATCAAGGGCATCAAGGCATCTCTAAGACCAAGGCAAGGCTGCGGAGCAAGGTGTGGTTCCCTCGGATGGATGCGCTGGTTGAGGAAGCCATCCGCAACTGTCACTCGTGCAGCATCACGGGGGGGGAGCCGACGCCTCACCCAGTGATCACGGAGGACCCCTGTCTGGAACCCTGGTCCAAGTTGAGTGTAGACTTTGGTTCGTTCCCGGATGGGCGACACACCTTAGTGGGGGTGGATTCACACTCCAAGTTCCCGGTGGTGGAAGTGGTGTCATCGACGGCATTCAACCAGGTGCGAGCGGCGCTGGATCGCATATTTGCCATGATGGGCCTACCTGAGGAAGTCCGGTCGGACAACGGGCCCCCGTTCCAAGGGCGAGAGTTCCAGGAATACCTCGCAGCTCGAGGGGTCAGACACAGGAAGATTACCCCGCAGTGGCCCCAGGCGAATGGGGAGGTGGAGCGTTTCATGCGCACGATGAACCGGGCGCTGAGAATCGGAGTCGAGCAAGGAGAAGACGCGGATCAGTGCCTCTCGCAGTTCCTGAGTGCTTACCGACGGACCCCCCACTGTACGACCAGGTGTGCGCCAGCGCACCTTCTGTTCAAGAAGGCCCCCAAGGACAATATCCCGGCGAGTCATGCGTGGCAGCCCACGCCGCTAGACCCAGAGGCGGCGCAAGGGAGAAGGCGGACCTCCAACGAGAAGGCCAGTCTGAAGAGAAGAGCCCGGGCGAGGAGTCTCCAGGTGGGAGACGGGGTTATCCTGAAAGACCGGTACCCGAATTGGAAGTATCGCACCCCATTCGAACCGGAGGTGTGGGAAGTGACCGGAGTGCAGGGCACCATGGTGTCCGCCAGGAGAGGGACGCGGACGGTAACGCGAAATGCGTCTTGGTTTAAACGAATAACATCTGGCGTCCCCGAGACCGACCAGGAGGAGGAAGAGTTTGAGGCCCCGGAAGGGTGCGGCTCACCAGGAGTGCCGGCGAGCCCATCGCGGAGCGCACCCCCACTGCCCGGGGCGGGCGATCGAGAAGGCGGGCCCTCCGCCGAGGCCGAGGCGCCCAGTGGCCGAGGGGCAGGAGGAACAGGCCGAGGAGATGTTCCACGGAGTCGGCCGTATGGACTTCGGCCAAACCCGGCCCCAAGTAAGAGACTCAGAGACTTTGCGTGGTGTGCGCAAGAACCGAACTGTTCAGCGAGAAATGATCTCTGTATCTGAAAGATTGGAGGGATGTGGTAACGGAGCCACCCGGCCCGTTCCAGCACGCTGGTCACGCACCCACGCACCCGGAGGGCGGGCACGCCCGACGGTATAAATAAACGGGCGCGAGACCGCTCGTGGTCTTCGGCCCACCACAGTGACCCTGGCTGTCGTGTCCTGTTTGTCCCTGCAGTCCCCCATGCCCTAGGCCTCCCCTACACCTGCGTGCCACCCCTAAACACCACACAGCCCACACGCCCATGCACCCATCCCGGTACCAGAAGCCTCCTCGGAGTGACCTGTGACGGACAGCTCGCCGGACAGCACTCCATGTAGGGGGTGGAGCTTTCGCTGCAGCCCCTGCAGTTGGTACCTTCTTTAGGGTTCTTAAAGACGATGCACTCATTCCGGGATCTCACTTCCGGTGGCACGCTCTGCTGGTGGCCTAGTACTTGCCACACTGCCTGCTGGTGCTGCAGTCTTCGTGGCGCTCTCTTCAGGTGGTCCTGTCAGTCACTGCACGATGCCTCCAGACGGTGAAGCGTCCACAGCAGCCCCTGCAGAGGGTGCATTTCTGACCTGCTCCCTGATGGCACACGCAGTCCAGCCGTTGAGGCCGCAGTCCACACTGCTTCCACTGGCAGATCTTGCCGTATTCCCTACAGACAGTGAAGACTCTGCCACACTCTGTACAGGCACTACCGCTTCTACTGTGCCCCCTGTAGATAGTACAGTCTCTCATGCACTCACTTCAGGCAGTAACGTTTCTGCCGCACTCTCTGTAGGTAGTACAGCGTTCCTTGTACCCTCTGCAGGCAGTACAGTCTCACCCGTGCCCCCTTTAGGCAATACAGTCTCTCCTGTACTCCCTTTAGGCAGTACAGTCTCTCCTGTACCCCCTTTAGGCAGTACAGTCTCTCCTGTACCCCCTTCAGGCAGTACAGTCTCTCCTGTACCCCCTTCAGGCAGTATCATCTCTCCTGTACCCCCTTCAGGCAGTATCATCTCTCCTGTACTCCCCGCAGGCAGTATCATCTCTCCTGTACCCCCCTTCAGGCAGCACAGTCTCTCCTGTGCTACTTCAGGCAGTACAGTCACCCCTGTACCCCCTTTAGGCAGTACAGTCGCCCCTTTCCCCCCCCCCTTTAGGCAGTACTGTCTCTCCTGTACCCCCTTCAGGCAGTACCGTCTCTCCTGTACCACTTCAGGCAGTACAGTCGCCCCTGTATCCCCTTTAGGCAGTACAGTTTCTCCTGTACCCCTTCAGGCAGTACAGTCTCTCCTGTGCTACTTCAGGCAGTACAGTCGCTCCTGTACCCCCTTTAGGCAGTACAGTCGCTCCTGTACCCCCTTTAGGCATTACAGTCGCTCCTGTACCCCCTTTAGGCATTACAGTCGCTCCTGTACCCCCTTTAGGCATTACAGTCGCTCCTGTACCCCCTTTAGGCTGCACAGCCTCTCCTGTACCGCCTTCAAGCAGTACAGTCTTTCCTGTACCCCCTTCAAGCAGTACAGTCTCTCCAGTACCCCTTGTAGGCAGTACAGTCTCTCCAGTACCCCTTGTAGGCAGTACAGTCTCTCCAGTACCCCTTGTAGGCAGTACAGTCTCTCCAGTACCCCTTGTAGGCATTACAGTCTCTGCTGCAGTCACTTGGTGCAATCTCTCTGCCTCCCGTGGTTATGTCAGAATATCGTCTACAAAAATACATTTCTGACATAAATCATCCCCTTGGATATAGATTTTCTATTAATAACTGAAATGGGGCGATATGTTTGGAGACAATATTTATTCTTAATATTATATTCTGACAACCGTATTTTGGCACCACGCCTGTGCAGGTAATATGTCAGAACTGCATACAAAAATATCACCAGATATAAATAATGTGTCCTAAATATTGTACAATTATAGTACATCATTGAAAACGTACATCCAATGGAATTATTTTTTGTAAATAATATTTAGCGTATGCTATTTTTGTCAGACAATATGCTGGCAAAGATATTGCAGTACCACCCCGGTGTGAATACACAACCTGGAGAGGACATGCTGGACACAAAGTCTGCCAACGGTGTCAAAAGACGAACGCTGCTCCATACAGAACCCGCAATAATAAACACCGCCCAGGGTCTTGGCTCATGCTACATATGCTGCCCCTAAGAAGGAAGTAGGAAGCTGCAGGATTTATTAAAGACAAAACATTTCCTGGTTAGTGGCATCACTAATGACCCTGGCAGTGGGAATGCTGGGCATACCAACCTTCCCCTTCCTGCACCTGGCACAAACTGGATGGTGATGAAAGTATTGGCACCGACTTGGAGTAATTGGGCCTAAACTAGTAGGGCGACCCAGGTGCAATGCCCGTCTGATGAGCAAAAGAACAACACATATCGTAAGAAAGAGTCACTTCTGAGCACCAAAGCCCTGTCATATGTGCTGGGCAAGAGAGGCACTTTCTGCGTGTAAGAAAGGACAAATGGACCATGATCGTTTTGTCCTAGATCTCCGTGCCACGTGCAGCGTGTGCAAGACAATGATAGCCTCCGCCTGGGCGCTTAGCAATAGACCCACGGTCCGCAGGATGAGCAAGAAAGGTAATGCCTTGTGCTGAACGGGAGAGTTGTGGCTTGTGCCCTGACAGGAAAGCCAAGGCCACGTACTGAGCAAAGGAGCAGTGATGTTACGCAGGTTCGTAGAGCGCACTATCACCTAGGAAGGTATCCTCGTGCTGAGCAGGTGTGTGTCTCGCCACACCTTGGGCCTAGTGGGGATACTCGAAAAGCCAGGTCTTCAACTTCTTGTGGAATTCAAGAAGTGAGGAGTAGGCTCTTAAGTGTAGCTGCAGACCGTTCCATGCTATAGGAGCGATGTAAGGAGAAGGCTCAAATGCCAAGAACTGCCGATGTGGACGGGATGGAAGACTGTGAAACGCAGCAAGAGGTCCAGGAGGGTGAGGGTTGCCGTGTCTGTCAGTCCAGTCATGTGGATGTCATCTGTGGTGGAGTTGAGGGCAGTTTCCATGCTGTGGTTGGGCCTGAAACCGGACTGAGAGGTTTTGAGGAGTTGTTGAGGTATTCGGTAAGGTGCCTGTTGATGATTTTCTCTACGACCCTGGCCGGGAATGTTAGCAAGGAAATTGGTCTGCAGATTGCAAACTTTGAAGGGTTTGCAGGGGGTTTCTTCAGCAATGGAAGGACAGTTGAATGTTTCCAATCAGCTGGGAAGGTGACAGAAGAGGCATTCAGAATGGGTGTAGGCATGGTGGGGGCAGAGGTCTGATGGAACCCTTGAATGGATGGACTTCACGGTGGCGGTATCTTCTGGGGTAATGTGTTCAGCATTGGTTCTTTAGATAAGATTGGGAAGCATTTGGCGAGGTCCATTGGCTCCGGTTGCGGGTTAAAGTTGCTGTAAATGGTGATGATCTTATTGCTGAAAAATTGAGAACGATTGTCACAGAGGTCCTGCAAGGGGCTGGTCGAGTTGGAGGCGGCAGATGGTGAGGTGAACTCTTTCACTATGGTGAAGTTTACTTTGCTTTTGTTGGTGCTGGCATCAATTCTCCAGCAGAGCGCCACATTTGGTGGTAACGTCTGAGGGTGGATTTGAACTTGCTCCGGTCTGCATGGTCCTGGTTCATTCTCCATTTGTGCTCCTGTTGTTTGCAGTGGCGTTTCATCAGTCTGAGTTCCTCTGTGGAACAACTGGCCTTGGGACTGTATCTTGTCTTGCTGTGTTTGAGGCGGGACAGGGAGTCTGTGCAGGAGGTGAAACAATTGTTGAAATTATTGATGGCTTTGGGGAGGTTGTTGCTGTTTTCAGATTGTTGAGCTATAGAGTTATGGTGGTGTACTGGGCAAGAGCCATGACCTGCACACTAAGCAAGAGAGCTTTGGTCTGTGTACTGAGCAAGAGAGCCGCGGCATATGCCGTAAGCTAGAGAATCATAGTCTGCATGCTAAGCAAGAAAGCCATGACCCGTGTGGTAAACAAGAGAGCCCTGACCTGCATGCTGAGCAAGAGAACAATATCCCTGAAAGTAAGAAAGGGAGCCATAGCTTAAGTGCAGAGCAACACAACCCTGCTGTGTGCCATACAAGAGAGAGATTTTACATATGTTAAGGAAGATGGATATAGCATGTGTGCGTAGTCCTTGAGCTCCCCGATATGTGAAGAGCAAGCGAGCACACTTAGCAGGATTGTCTTAGCCCCTGTACTAAGCAGCAGAACTAAGGTCTGTGGCCCTGGAAAGAAAGCCAAGGCGTTATGCTGAACAGAAGAGACAAGATCTTGTAAGGTAAGGTAAATTTTATTTGCATAATTAATAAAAATCTTACAATTACTACTTTCATTGCAGAAACGCAACAGTTTAGAAATATTATTCAAATTTTTAAAAGAATTATAAAAGTTAAAAAAACAAAAAACAGGTTTCTTAAACATAAATACAGTATATAAACATTACATCAGACCATCATCTTTCAGACCATAGTATAAAATGTGTCAATTAATATTTCTGTAATTTATGCATGAGATCGTAAATTTAGTCTTTATCAATTTTGGACTTCCAGATTTCCTGTGTCCGACTCACAAGCATCCAACTTCTTTTTTGCAAGTATTAAAAATTTAGTAAAATTGGAAATCATTTGAATGTCCGTTGGTCTAAAACAGACTACCATGGCACGTCTGCAGGTACGAACACCTCTTGTAGTGAGCAAGAGAGCTGTGGCCTGAGCACTGACAGAAAAGCCAAGGCCCCGTACGGTGCAGGGGAGCAGTAGCTTGTGCACTGAGCAAAAGAGCCAAGGCTGTGTAATGAGCAAGAGAACTGTGAGATGCAAGCTGAGCAAGAGGACTACGATGGCACGCTGAGCAAGAGCGCCATCAGATAGACACTTCGAAAGAGAGTTAAGAGCTTGTACTAAACAAGAGGACAATGTCCTGCATGCTGAGCAAGACAGCCATGACCTGCACGCTGCACAAGAAAACAATGACCCATACATTCATGAAGAAAGCTGCGTCTTGAGTGCTGCGAACAAAAGCGTGTCTCGTTTGCTGTACAGGAGAGTCACTTCTTCCATGTAGGGGAACATAGCGGTATATTTTGTGCAAAGTTCTAGAGCTGCCTTAAATGTGCAGAGCGGGCAAGCCATGTCATGCGCACATAGTAAGTCTGCCATAAACTACTTAGCAGTAGGCCCGCGGTCTATAGGCTGAGTAAGAAAGCCAAGGCCTTGTGCTGAGCAAGAGAGCCATGGCCTTGTGCTGACCATGAGCGTGCTGGCCTATGCGCTGACTAGAAAACCTAGGCCATGTACTGAGCAAGGGAGCAGTAACTTAGGCAGGAAGCAAGAAGGTCAAGGTGGTGTACTGAGCAGCAGAGCTGTGACTTGAACGCTGATCAAGACAGCCATGGCACGTCACATGCATGCTGAGCAAGAAGAGCAAGGCCTTGCGCTGAGCAAGCGAACCATGACCCCCGTTTTGAGCAGGAGAGCTACTTCCTGAGCACTGATCAAAAGAGCCAGGACCTTGAAGTGAGCAAATGCTTGCATGGAAGGCAAGTGAACCACAGGAGCTTGATGAGCAAGGAAGCCGATGCTTCGATGCTGAAAAGTATACCTATACCGAGTATGAGCGTCTCAAGCCGTGTTGCACAAGAGAATCGCGGTCTGTGAACTGATAAAGAAAGTCTCAGCAGATAGACTGAGAAAGCGGGTGGCGACCCGAATATAGCAAAAGAGAGCCTAGGTTCACATTCTGACGGGGAGAACCATGCTCAAATGCCACAGTAATCCAAAGGAGAACCTTGCCAAATACATTGAGAATGACCGTCTACACCTGTGCTCTCAGCAAGAGAACCTAGGCTGTGCAATGACCAATAGAGCTGCCGCTTGTGCGCTTAGTTAAAGAAGCATAGCCTGTCTGATGACAAAGAATCTCAAGGCTCACATGCTGAGTGGAGAGGTAGGGTCTTTAAGAGCAAGAGAGTGGTGGTCTGAAATAGCAGGTCTCAGGAAGCAGGCTGAACAAGAAAACTCTAGCCTCACTGCAGCAGAAGGCGGCCAAGGCTCACATGTTGACGAAGAAAGCCACTACCTATGTGCTGGACAAGAAAGTCTCTTTTGCTAGTAATCATCAAGAGAGCCATAGTGAGCAAATGCCGCAAAATAGCCTCAGTTTGAATGCTGAGCACGAGAATGAATTATTGCACGATGAGCAACAGACCCAAGGTCTTTGAGCTGAGTGAGGCAGCCTATGCCAGCCCGTGGAGCAAAAGATGGGAGGATTGGATGCAGACCAGGAGTGACATGGACTGCTGCTGAGGAAAAGAGGCACAGGCCTGCGTGCCTCTGGGCAAGAGTCTCAATGCAAGCGCAGTGAGCCAGATAGCAAGGTCCCACATTCTGCATGAGCAGGCCCACTGGAATTATGCGATTCTGCCTCCGCTGCGATTTTCGCATAATTGTAGATTTGCTGCATCTGCCACATAATCCATCATCTGCCGTATAATCTGCAGATTTTAACAAAAAACTAATTTCTCGCTCAAACGGCTCAAAAGTTACTAAGAAAGCAGCAACATATATTGCAGCGAAGTGGAACACCCTTTGCAAAGTTTGACTGGTCCCCTTTCGATAGCTTATTGCTATATTTGGGTGTTTAACCAGTAATAATAAGGTGCAACAAATGCCCAGACAATATTGTTTAAATATAATAAAATAATGAAGTAATGCTATCACAAAATCTGCTGCATAATTTGCCTTTTCTTGCCGCATAATTTACTCACCCCTGCTGCGCAATTCCCGTGGCCCTGCGTATGAGGCAACCAATAGTGTGTACTGAGAAGGAGCGCCAATACCAGAGGGCTGAATAAGAGAGCCAAGGCCCTCAAGGTGAGCAGAGGCCTGCAGCTTGAGACGGCCAGGGTAAAAAAAAGCTCAACACACTTAGCACTAGAGCCGTGGACTTGCGCACATGTGTAAGGTTGGAAATCTTTATGCCCGCATTGTCTCTCCATGTTTTAATATTTTTCTACTTCCTTACATGATTGTCGAAATCTTCTTTCTTCTCTTTTAACTTCTTATTTCTTTCGTGCTTGTGCTCACACTTTACCTTTCGTTATCAATGCTCTTTCCCTCTCCATATGACTCTTGAACTTTTACTTTGTCAACAGATAGTCTTTTCTCTCCAAGTGTTTCTCAACATTTCACTTCCCCCATATGTGTGGCACTGACCCTCTTCCTCGTTCCTGGACCTTTCTTCTCTCTTACAGTGTCTGCCCCCCCCCCCCACCCCACACACACACACCTCTAGTGCTCTGTGGTTGGTTGGCTCCCAGTGCAGTCCTGCTGGCCGCTCCACCTCTAGTGATCTCTCCTGCTCCGTTCAGTGTCTCCCGGCGCTCTCCCCTCCCTGTCTCTTCCTTTCCCTCTCTCCCTCTTCGCCCCACCACCATCCTTCGTTGCTACTCTCTCCCATCGCTGGTTGTCCGCACACAACTTTCTTTTCTTGGTTCTCTGCGTACCCGCCAACCTACGGTCTTTTCTCCTTCTTAGTCACCCCCTTTTTCATTCTTAGTCACCCCCTTTCTCCTCCTTAGTAGTCACCCTCGTTCTCCCCTCCCTCTACACCCCTTCTTTGTGTCTGAATAATAGGTGTATTCTCCACCACTTCCCATCAGCCCATTCTTAGCGCGTGCCCGGCTGCGGTCCCTGCTGTTCTGTAAGGCTGCCCGGGGTGGGGGTTGCGCAGCGGCCCGCCCCCTTGAGGGCGGCCGCCTTAGTGCCACAGGAAGGCACAGGGGTGGGAGGTCGTGTCCCTGGGCTTGACCTAGGGAGACCCCAGTCAGGTAGCTGCTTCCGGCGGGGAGGAGCCAAGGGGGGGGTACATATTCGGTCCCCGCCCCCTCCTCGCCCTCTTGTCCGCTCGTTTGCCTTGCAGCTCGGTCCTCGCGTGCCCAGCAGCCTCGGAGCCTCTCGCTCGCGGTGAGTTTGCCTGTCTTCCCTCCCCGCCCCGGCCCTGTCCCTGGGCAGCACCAGGTGACGGGGCCCTGTGGTCGGAATACCACGGGCGGGGGGGTTGCGGGCACAAAGCCAGGCCCAAGCGCCGGCTAGAGAGGTTGCGGGGGCTGCGGGGTTGGGGCGCGCGTGTGTTAGTATCGGTCGGGCATCGGCAGGCCATCGTATTAGGATTTAGCGTTGCGGCTAGAGCGGGGGACTTCCAAGCTGGGGAACCAGGTTCGAGCCTGGCAACGGCGCTTAGCATCCTGCGAGTTCCTGGGAGATCGCTTAACCCCCCTGTGCCCAACAAAAATGAATGTTTTCATTGGTAACGGTGCGCATGAGCGCGCTGATACCTGATACAAATATACAGCTATCTCTTAGCTGTCGTGTCTTCCCGTGTGTTATCATTTGTAAGCCACATGTATGCCTTTGGTGCGTCTCTGGGTGCTGACTACTCTGTCACTAAGCTCCTCCACGTGATGCATGCAGGGTTTCCTCGCTGGTCAGGTTTGTGTCTGGTCGGTGTAGGGTTCGGTCTGTTTTTGGCCGTGTTTATTTTAGGCTCCTGAACAGGAGCAGCTCGGAGCGGTTCTGTAGCTCCTACGCGTGTGTCAAGTATGCGTGCTAGACTTTTTGGGGCCTGTAGGGCGCGCGGACACTAATTCCTCAGCTGGGAGAGGCCAATGGCTCTGCCCATTCACGCCCGCAAGGTGTGAGAGTGAGCGCATGCGCATCTTTCCTCCCAGCCTTGTTTGTGTATAGAATTCAGGCACCAAGACAATCTTACTCTGTCGTTTTTTCGGGCCAAGTGATTCGAAAGAAAGAGCACCTCTTGTCCGCTCGTTTGCCTTGATGCCGTTCGTTCTGCCTGGTCTGGCGTCGGGTTTTCGTATCCCGGTGAGTGTTGGTGGTGACGAGAGCGAGAGTCGGGGGCATGCAGCTCAGTGTTAGAGCTCATGCTTTGCATGTACGAGGGCCCGGGATCAGTTTCCGGCATCTCCGAAATTTTTTGCCATGCGTGTCTTGGGTTTTTGGGCAGAGAGCTAGGCTGGTATCACGAGGAAGGAAGAGATAGGTTCTCCATATGGGTGGAGGACCCCGCTTAATCTGTCAGACGTCGCCTTGAAAATACGTTGTAAATTGGGGTTTTCTCATTTAAAGTTATCGGCCCACTCGTGCCGCCTGCAGTCTATAATTAGGCACCAGTCCGACCTTACGGCTCGAGGAGTCTGGCACGACCCGCACGGGGTTCGGAGAGTATATCCGGAACCTCATGCTTTGGTGGGCTGTGGATTTGTAAAAGTACCTGTAAATTGGGTGTCCACACTTTAATATCACGCATAGCATTATTTTTTCGGAACGCAACTCACCTGCCACTCCCACCCCCCAGAGCAACAGCCCAAAACGTTAGTGGGGGCTCGCACAGGCACCAGCCTGCTGTCCGGAGGGTTTGACCCTAGCCCCGGTTCACACCCCAAGTAAAACCCAGCTCAGGGATTTCGTGGAGGAAGCCCCGGCAGGGCTGGATTTAGGACGGTGCGACCGTGGTGCTAACTACTTGGGGGCGCCGGGTTTGGGAGTTCATTAGCCCTTTGAAGCACCGGAGGCAGCGCCGCTTACCGCGGCGATTACCAGGTCTCTCACATGTGGGTCAAGATAACTTGTGATTAATTTTCTTCCGGGAGAGAGATCAGCATTTTGTGGAGTGGAGGTTTCGACTGAGGGGAAGTTAGTGCAGAGTGTCGATGTCCCTGATAAGAACGTATGCCAAGTAGATTACAGAGTGCATTGATGTAAATAGGTCAGCAGGTACTGTTTTCAAAGGAGGCGCCCCTTGTTACGTGCAAGTTATAACTTAAGTCCGTATATGTGTTGTAAAGGCCACTAGGACCTCTTCCATCTTTGTGACGGGGAATGCTACCTCCCCTTTCATACAATACTATGTGTACATACCAGCATGGGAGGTAACTGGTGCTAAGAAAGCGCTTGCTGCCCGATCAGGGTCAAGCTCGCGCTATGCAAACTCCCGCCTCACAAAATTAACCTTTATACAACAGTAATCCATGTTCTATTATGTATGGTTAGCGGTGTGTATGCGGTCATAGGAGGAACGTTTATCGTTCACGGTTGAATATACGGACTTTAAGGCACGGTCACTTACTACGTGGCGTCTAACCATGTTTTTATGCACAGCAGGCATGATGCGCGCTTTTATTAATTCCACTGTGGGCTAGAGAGGCCGGGTCAGGGACCCCCTCCTTTCTGGGTCAGCACAGCATGTGCTGGGTCAAGGGGCACTGAAGCGAATTATGCGGTGTGTTCCACAGCTCCAGGTTTGAGTCCGCATCCGGGTGAGGGGGGGAATTTACGCATTTCCCACTCGTTCGGGAGTTGTCTACATTTGACGCTGTGTGGGAGGGGTCCCGCGGTTCGTGGTTAGCGTCTAGGCAGTAAGGGAAATGCCATCTTGGTTTGTACATTTGTTATGCATTAGATCAATGTGAAATAACTTTAGCCAGGCGGTCGAGGCCCATAGCTCTGCTTCCTGTCACGCCGGGGCACTCTTAGTAGTGCCCCTTTTGGCCTCCAGGCATGAGTTCCTCATGTGCACGTGACCGGCGGGAGTGAGGGGGGGCTACTACAGCTCGGCAGGTTTGAGTTGGACGCGCCTCGGGGACGCGGCCGGTGGCTGGGGTGACTGTCCCCGGGGCCGAGTATTGGGTTATCGCGGCCATGCGGTCCAAGGCGCTGGTTTCGGCTCAAGTCTCTCGGGAGCCGTAGGTTCGACCCCACCGCCGCCATTTGCGGGCATTTATTTAAAATGTAGGTCTATACGGTGCTCAGGCACAGTGCTCCGACTTCTTCCGGGGCGGGTTCGGCGGTGATTCAATTTCTCCCAGTGCGCGAATTGTACTTAAGACGGCGCTCAGGCTCAGCGCTCCTACTCAGTTCGGGTCGCGTTCGTGCGGTGTATACTCTCTCCCTGCGCCTGTACTTGTGCGGAATTTGGTGCTCATTTACTGCGCTCCAGTATCTTCGGGTCGTGTTCGCGCTGTGTCTCAAGGGCAAATCACTTATCTCCCCGCGGCAGATATTCATGTACAGACGGTGCTTATGTACAGCGCTCCAACACCTTCGGTTTGAGTCGTGCAGTGTCCCTGGGCAAATCACTTTAACCCAGTGCCCGAATATGCATGTAAGTATGGTGCTCTTGTACAGCGGTCCAACACCTTCGCATTCGCGCTGTGTCCCTGGGTAAATCACTCTATCTCCCCGGGCCCGCACTTGCCAGCACTAGGTGCACACCGCCAGCAGCCTGCTGCTTTCCATTATCGTTTTTTAAAAAAAAAAAAAAAAAAAAAAAAAAAAAGGTTTTAACCTCTCGCTTCTCTCTTGGATCGTGCCAGGTGTCCGGCAGACCAGTGGGTCTCGCTCGGTACTGGACGGATATCTTAAGCGTTTCTTAATCTTTGCACATTTCACTCTAGCATTGGACACTACCATGCTAGGTGTAGCTCCCCCCTGCAGGGCATGCTGGGAGTGTAACGTCACTATGTTTAGCTAGTAGAGTGCTTTAATAAAGGCAGCACGGCGGGATTATGTATGGCGCAAGATAAGGGGCCGCCTAGTGTCAGCCCTGACAGAGTTTTATACGAGTTAAGCCTTGACGCGCTGAATTGTGAGGTCTTTTGACACAGCTGGGCCGGTGTTAGGGCAAGGAGATTGGGGCGGTCACGGTCCTTCATGCCCGGGTCTCAAAGGATGGGCGCAGTCACATGGGCAGAGCTCCTGGTTGATGCAGTTCTTGAACGTATTGCCAGTTGGGACGGCACGACGTAGTGGGAGACATACAATATTCGTACATCCTCCAGTCCTCTAGCCACTCATTTCTCATGCTTTCATTACCTCCCCCAGGTGCCGCACCACCAGATGTGCGGTACCCTTCCTCAAGGTTGGGGTCCCTTAGGGACAGAATTTGGCAAGCAACTAATTTTGTGACCTATAATCGGGTAGTTATGTTGCATGACCAGATCCAAATTGCCACCCGTTACTTTTATCCTTCATCGGATGTGCTTGTTCGCAGTAATGGCCGCCCCGCACGTGAGGTGCATTTACGGGGAATCGAGCGTGGCGCTTGCTGGCAACACGAGCAAAGGTATATGGCTTCGCGCTTTACCAGGAGCTATTGCTCAATGGTACGTCTTGTACCGGTGGTTGTACGGGCCACATAGGACAAGGGTTTGAGTTCCGCAAAAGCTGTCAAAGTGTCATAAATTGGCAAAATTTCTAACTCTTCTTTATAGTCTAAGTAACGCTGCAATAATCTCGGCGGGCCGGTGCCCGGCCCCGCGCGGGCCTGGGAGGCAGAGTGATTTGAGGAAACAATTGTAGCCGAGGTACTTTGCTGTATGTGTGGGAACGAGTGTCCGCCTCTAACTGCAAGGGAAAATGCCCTGGGTCTCACACAGAATCGGCTTTCATTCGGTTCAAGGAGATGAGTGTTGATAATGCGTAGGGATTGTTGGCCCAATTCTGAGCTTTAAGATGTGCTGCGATACTGGCACAATTGAGAGATGGAGTTTTGTGTCTCTTGTGAGGAAAATTTTCCAGTTACAGTTGCAGCTTCATTAAAGGTGTGATTAAAATGGTATCTAAAAGGAATGTCGGCCATGTGGCTGATCACATACCACAGTCAGTCTGCCCTTTCAAACAGCGAACTTTTCGCACCAAGGGCCCTCCTGCTTCTGGTGCCTTGCGGCAGGGGTGCGATCCTCGAGGGGTTTTTGTTTCTCAAACTGATGCAAGTGCTGAGAATTTTTCGCCGTTGTCTTTTTTGGATTACGCTCGCGATAAAGTGTCACTCATAGGTGCATTCTCACGAATTACACTGACTTAGGGAACGGTCACACATAGCAGTCTAAACTTTGGATGCTCTGTTCACTGTGTTTTTGAACCAAGATCATCTGTGTAGGCTTGGCTGAGGCGGCTATTGCATAGCACCCAATCTTTGCCTACTGGTCATACATCAGTATAATTGTTCTATCTGCAGCAGTCTGTGGGGAATGTCTGAGAAGTTTTGCAGAAATGGTGAGGGAGGTCAGGTTCGGGAACTGGTCCCCGGGACATGGTTTGGGCCATTAATCACGTTGATGGTTTCTTATTTACGGGCACATTACAGCCTTGGGTACAGTAGCCACACGTACCTCTGCTTTACTGCTATATTTAATAACGCACATACGGTAGGTGCATTATGTGGTGGGCAGTTGATAGGCGGGATGCATTAGTGTTAGAGCAAATGTTTGGTCTCACGTCCCCTTCCCCTCCACAGAGGTCCCAATTCTGTCTTAATGCCTTGCTCCAAGCTGAGTCACCAATTTCAGAATTCATCAGGTCAGACTTCCACAGTTGGCAAAGAGTAACTGAGCAGTACCTCAACCACTCTGCGCTGCAGGTCACGGTTCGTTGCTGAAGATAGATGATAGCTCTAGCTCACTGAAGGTACCACATACTGGTCCAGTGGCTACCGGGCTGACCACTGCCCATGATGTTTGTATTAATTGGGGGTTTCTGAAGACCTCGAATAGTCGCACTTACACACAGGTACTTGGCAGCGTTGGCACTGGGAATAGGTGAAGGAAGCTGGAGTGGTTCTTGACGGGTGCCCTGGCCTGACAGCTATTTTTTAATTATGCACTGCCTATAGTAAGTGTGGTGTGATACAGTGGAATTTATTTCCGTTGTCGTGTGCTGCACTGTTTGACCAATATTAGGCCACAGATGAGCATGTCCATTGAACTCAGTCCCACAGTGTCGAGGTCAGCACAGGATACGTCACGTGTTTGAGCAGCCACGACATGAGCCATGCTTCGCAGACGCCTCACCAAGCACACAATTTGATTAATTTCATTATAGGACCACTCAATGCAAATACAGTTAGGGGCACAGTCTGAGGGAGAGTTCTTTCCCATTATGGGGTTGACTCCTGGAGCCAGCGAGACAATTTGAACTATACCGGCAGTCAGCATCACAGGTCCCGCCGCCCTAACATGTTTCAGTAATGTGCATGGGTAGGTTGGACATGCGCCGTATCAGTGACGGATTTCGCTCCCACTGTAGTGTCATTTATAGTCTGGGAATGTCACCCACAGGGGCGCGGTCATTATGTAAATGTCATACATAGCAATATGAAACCTTGGCAGCTAGGGATGTAGGCGGCGGGCCCTCGTTTGGCCACTAAGTGTGCAAAGACTTACTTGCGATGGTGCAAGGGGCACTCAGCAGTGAGTTAGTTGAGTGTCATCACACCCCGATATAACGTCCGTGATAAAACGCAGGTTGTGGCCACACACGACCAGGCACTCTAGGGCAGCTGGGGCGGGAGTGTGCCAGTGCCAGGAGGGTGCGGGTTGCCTGGTTAGGGCGGCTGGTTTGGAGGGAACACTAATACGGAGCACATTTTGCATTCATAGAAGGCTGAATGGATACGTTTATGGCATGGTGCCAGTTGCTTTAGTCATGCGCATGTTTCTGGGCCGCGTCAGGAACATTCAGAATGCAATGCTGGTGGTTAGCCTGTTTCATGCTGTTCAGAAGTGTTTCAGCTCAGGCTTGGCCAAACATGGGTCATAGGCCGGTGGTCTGCGCTGGGGTTCATGTTAGCAATCAGGTGAAGCAGCAGAACGGGGGCTTATGGTCCATATGATCAAGGGAAACCCCGGGGTGACACTATGATAGCCACTATTTAGCAGGAGACTAATTGGCTTTCACAGTATCCAAAATAGAGAAGAATTTTACACGTTGGTTCTCCGCTGTGGGCACCCTGTCCTGTCTCTCCCTGGTATACTAGCAGAACTTTGGGAGGGCAAGGGTTTACAGTGGTGGTGACTGATGGAATATGATGGGCGTACTCCAGCTGAGTGGAAGAGGAAGTAAGGGCGCTTGCAACGCTTACCTCCTCCCGCATTGGCACTCCAGGCAGGAGTGTCTTGTCAAAGGGATTGTTCTTTAGCCAGGCAAAGGCAACTTTGGACCATCGCCTATTCAAGGTTTAAGGTCATTTCAGTCAATTCCACGGGGGATTTTTGAATGGTTGGGGGAACCTGTCCTGATGGTACATGCTGGCCGTCGGCCCGGTTGGGCGGAGACTTGTCTTGGCTGGACCTGGGAGAAGTCCTAGTTTAGGCATGGATCTTTTCCTAGTGGCCCTAGGGGAAGCGTTGGCTGCAGCAGGTTGTAAGGAAATAGGTCTACCTTGGTGGGGGGCCCTGGTAGTGACGGTGGCCACTCCCAAGGCTGTGGAGGAGTTACAGGGCGATCCAGGGTCTGCACATACCAAGGGGTATAGCATGCAGCAGCACCGTGTGGTGCTAAGCCAGGATACCCAGGGATCTTTTAGCGTGTCCACTGGAAGACCTACGGCGCCCCGCTAACCGACAGGCGGTTGTGGGTCTGAGCAACCGGGGGCTGCCATGTATGCTCCGCCCACCCATCACGGGGGGGCGTGGTGAAGCATGTGGACTGGAGGTCCACGGATGGGAGGGGTGGACCCTCCCAACATTTGGTGGTCACCAATTGGCGTTGCCATGGTGACTCTAGGCTTATCAGACGGGCAGGCGGCATGGGGCTGGCCTGCCCTGGGATCGCCCGTAAGATAACCCACCGTGTTTGCATATTTATTATGCTAATAAACCTGCAGCAATATTTCTCCACTTACATTCAGTGTCATGTGTTTTATTATGAGTATGTACTGATGTATGCTATGATAACGGTTGCCGATATTGGCACTATGTAAGGCTGCCCGGGGTGGGGGTTGCGCAGCGGCCCGCCCCCTTGAGGGCGGCCGCCTTAGTGCCACAGGAAGGCACAGGGGTGGGAGGTCGTGTCCCTGGGCTTGACCTAGGGAGACCCCAGTCAGGTAGCTGCTTCCGGCGGGGAGGAGCCAAGGGGGGGGTACATATTCGGTCCCCGCCCCCTCCTCGCCCTCTTGTCCGCTCGTTTGCCTTGCCCGCCCATCCGCTTACCCGGCATCAGGAGGGACAAGAAGGGGGGGGGAAGGTTTTTCTAACAACTTTCACTTTTGTGTTGCAGGAGGAGTTACAGGGCGATCCAGGGTCTGCACATACCAAGGGGTATAGCATGCAGCAGCACCGTGTGGTGCTAAGCCAGGATACCCAGGGATCTTTTAGCGTGTCCACTGGAAGACCTACGGCGCCCCGCTAACCGACAGGCGGTTGTGGGTCTGAGCAACCGGGGGCTGCCATGTATGCTCCGCCCACCCATCACGGGGGGGCGTGGTGAAGCATGTGGACTGGAGGTCCACGGATGGGAGGGGTGGACCCTCCCAACATTTGGTGGTCACCAATTGGCGTTGCCATGGTGACTCTAGGCTTATCAGACGGGCAGGCGGCATGGGGCTGGCCTGCCCTGGGATCGCCCGTAAGATAACCCACCGTGTTTGCATATTTATTATGCTAATAAACCTGCAGCAATATTTCTCCACTTACATTCAGTGTCATGTGTTTTATTATGAGTATGTACTGATGTATGCTATGATAACGGTTGCCGATATTGGCACTATAGGCTGGGAAGTGACTCCGACTGACTGGTTCGGGGGGCGGGGGTCTTACGTCGCCTTCATCATCACAAGTCAAAACTGTTAAACAATGAAAACAGGTTTATTGCCTTTCCGTCATTTAGTAGCTGCGCGGGGGAGGGGCCATGTCTCGCAGACGGTTCTGAGCCTGGTGAGTGAGTCCGCACGAGCCCCGTGGTGACTCTCCCACGTTTGCATACGTGCACCGTCCCTTGTCAGTGGCCTGTGCTGTGGCCCGCCCACACGCTTCCTCAGCATAGTGGTTTACCAGCGCCATTTTGAAGGTGGTGGAAGCTGAACTGGAAATGAGGTCCTTATTACTGTTGAACTGTATTTGAATGTTTCATACTGGACACATATGGATATTGAACTGTATTTGAATGTTTCATACTGGACACATATGGATTCAACATTCCCCTTCGATTAAGCTGAACATTCTCCAGCCAATAGGTTGCCTGGCCTGGCCTGGCAGCTGCACAGCACAAAGTCTTCCACACTGGCATCTGTATATGCACCACATTTCTTTGCAATTTTATAAAGCGTGAAATTAGCCTAAGGGCATTAGAGCACCAAGTATTACTCATTTTTAGGCGCGCTGGAGGTTAGGTAATTTGCCCAGAATCACAGGATGATGAGGTGCAGCTGGTATTCGAACCTGGTTCTAATCTTGTAAAGTGCTGCTTCAAAGTCTGCAGCTCTACTCTCTAGGCATACCTCCACCCTGCCTCTGAGAACATTTTTAGCAACACAGAATAAAGTGTTGCTAAAAATGTACGCTACCCAAAAGCCAAACACGACCAGGCACTACTCTTGTACAGGAACAGTAAGAAATAGAGGGGTAATCAGTCCCAAACCCTTACTACCCGTTGAATGCCGACGGACTGATGCGGGTTACGAGGGCATTATGCCAAGACCTTACTAAAGAAAGTTACATATACCCAACCAAGGAACCATCCAACCGACAAATCTATTCACCACGCCCTGAGGAAGCCCCAAGCCGGATGGCCATGTAAAAGGGGCGAAACACGTGTTGGCTGTCACTCTTCTCTTTCCCCTGTGACCCAAAGCTGTACAAATGAGTCACAAACACGAACAAATCATCAATTAAATATCTTCACCCTGCACACCTTGTTTTGGAATTTACTCCAGAAAAAAAAGGAAAAAAACCTAAAGCATGTCCAGACATTCATTTGGAACCTCTTGTACAGGAACATCCTGCTCTGTCCTTCTGCACCAAAAGGTGTCTTGGTCTGCAGTGCGTACTATTCCCTCTGTTTCCAGATTTAGCGCTCCCTGAAATTGATATTTGTCACTCAGTGGGAAAGAGAGTCCAGGCTTGGGTAGAATGCAGTATCCGCATATACAATTCTGAGGGCCGCGGGCGAAGCATTCTGTTACGACAAGTATTGCTCACCATAAAGTACCTGTAGTTTTAAGAGTTTTTGTTTTTTGGTGAACTTGATCTGTTTGCGGCCTGCTATTCAGAGGTTCCAGTCAAAGACAGAGAGCTTGGGGGTTAATAGCTTTTCATTTTTACCGTTAAATGGACGGAGAGCCTCAGCAAGTTCTTCTAACCCAATGCATGTCCATGGCAGGCCCAGGAGTAACAAATCAGTGACAGGACTGTCACTCACCATTTTAATGAGTTCCATTTATAATTGATGTGTGTGATATCTTGCTGCATAGTTATCTTGAAAATCTGGTATTGATTATTGTATTATTTTTTTGGGGGGGGGGGAGTTGTATATAGTGCGAACTAGACCCAATGGTATCAGAGCGCTTTACATGAGCACCAGTTGTGTTACAACCTCTTCTGACATTGGACACCCGTATTCTACACTATGAATAATTCAAGATATACATTACATCTCGTCTCATTGAGAAGTAATCTGTCCCACTGTTTACTAATAACTTTAGTTAATGGCAGCCTTTTATGCTGTCTATCATGTTGGATTTACATGCTTTGTGTTGCATTTTACCTGTGTTTCTTGAGTGCTTCATAGCCTGAAAGGTGCAGAAGCATATTAGCAAATAGGTAGCATGCTAACCCGTGGGGTAATGCTTCATTAGAAGAGCATTATCGTAGCACTGTGGCTAGGCTTAAGATGGCTGCTTGACCAGTGACAGAACGTGTGCTATGTACATTAATGTATTGTTCTGTCTGATTGAGTGGGTCTCCATGGAATCCACTCAAGAGGACTTTGCTCTTGAATATCGAGTAGAAGAATTTCATGGCTCACCAATATTGAGGGACACGCCATCAAGGGAGAAAATATCGAAAGATAAGTTACCGAGTGAAGTATGCATGTACTATTCTTGACTGTACAACCTTTACAATATATATATATATATATATATATATATATATATATATATATATATATATATATATTACCTACTGGCGGTCGCCAGTAGGTAGATATAGTTAGGACCTATTCTCCATAGGAAATCCGCAGCATTCTATTTGGAATAATGTTGGCGCCGACTGACGAATGTTCGCAAAATTTTCCAAACTTTTGGCCAGCTCCGGTCCGCTCCTATCCTGAAAATTTCACGGTGATTCGTCAAGCGGGGGCCGAGAAAGAAGGAGGGTCCCAAAACGCATTTTCCCATAGGACCTGTTGACGCAGCTACTGCCCGAACTGCTGAACGGAATTACACCAAATTTTATTTTTATATATATTCATCCAAAAGGTTCCCTAGCCAGGAAACCCAGTTAGCACGCACTCACAGTTTGCTTGGTTCAATCCCAATTCTTTATTTTTCTTTGCAGGTATCCAGTCTTAAAACGAACCAACGCGTTTCACCATCCACCGATGGCTTGATCACGGTTGTCATTGTACATTAAGATAAGCCAATAAAACCAAACATTGTTGGTCATGTGATTGCTGATGTCATAACATTATCAAGCATGGAATTCTGGACCTTGTGGTTTTCCAACCCTATCTTAGTAGCATGTCATTTAACTTTATTTTAGTTGATTTGTAAATGATTTTTAATTAACAATTCGATTTTGTGGAAGTCTGTTCTGGAAATTATTACACCTTTGTTTTTATCCTCTACTCGCAGTGCTATTTGTTTCACAGGATTTAAGAATAATTATTTGCATATTGGTGTTCAGATGTATATCATTATATTTTGAAACACCAAGGTGGAACCGGTTCTCACCAACTTTTAATGTGTGTGCGAGCAGATTGATAGCGACAAGCATGATTGACCAGCATTTAATTACATGCAGTCGCCAGTGATGATTATCATAAAGTGTTAACCCTCTAGTGGGTTACTAAATTCCAGTTCCTCGCACACACATTAAAAGTTGGTGAGAACCGGTTCCACCTTGGTGTTTCAAAATATAATGATATACATCTGAACACCAATATGCAAATAATTATTCTTAAATCCTGTGAAACAAATAGCACTGCGAGTAGAGGATAAAAACAAAGGTGTAATAATTTCCAGAACAGACTTCCACAAAATCGAATTGTTAATTAAAAATCATTTACAAATCAACTAAAATAAAGTTAAATGACATGCTACTAAGATAGGGTTGGAAAACCACAAGGTCCAGAATTCCATGCTTGATAATGTTATGACATCAGCAATCACATGACCAACAATGTTTGTTTTTATTGGCTTATCTTAATGTACAATGACAACCGTGATCAAGCCATCGGTGGATGGTGAAACGCGTTGGTTCGTTTTAAGACTGGATACCTGCAAAGAAAAATAAAGAATTGGGATTGAACCAAGCAAACTGTGAGTGCGTGCTAACTGGGTTTCCTGGCTAGGGAACCTTTTGGAGGAATTCATAATGGCACAGCTCGGCCTCAGCGTCGCACCGAATAATGAAGCGCCAGGGGGCCCTTGAACGGAGCACATTTGTGGAAATACAAAATTTGGGTCCCGGTGAACGCCAGCTACTCGTCGTGTCGGTGGAGTTGCGGAACGGTGATTAGCGCTTTAAGGCGGCGGAAACGGCAACCGAACATCGGAGGGTGGAGGTAAGCCTTCTCCTAACCGCGTTTTGCGCGTCACCACAGCGAACCACAATACACAAATCACATGAACTGTGTTTAAAGCTGGTTATTTCCTTGTTTGAGAGCGGATTAAGCTGCACTGATCTAGAACCGCAATACGGACACCCAAACGGGAAGTAGCGGTAAACAATTCCTCAGTAGCAGAACGTATATCTCTCTCTATGGGGACAGTTTGCATAATCCAACAAAATTAAACGATCATTAAATACCAAGGTTTAAAACCAGTCCTCAAGTAAAACAAAAATGGAGAAACGCGATGCAAAACGCAATGAATGCCTGACCTCCTTCTTTGATCAGGAAATAACGTCACAAAGGGCAAACCCAAAAGAAAAAAATGGCGATAAAAACAAGGAAACAGATACTAGGAGTAAACTTAAAATGTGGGAGCGATTGAGTAAAAAAGAGATCAACAAATGGTGGGAACTGACAACACTGAAAAAATATTTAGAGGTACGGAGGGTCCCAAGAGGACTTAGAATATCATTAATGCCCAGTCAACAGGATGCGAGTAATGAATTATTACAAGAATGGGGAGACTACGTTTTAAAATCCTCGCTAGGCTTAATAGCGATCCTGATTAAACACATAGAAGTGGCATTATCAAAAATCAAAGATGAACTGTCTCTATTAGAAAAAGATCTGGCTTCTGTGGAAATGAATACCGAAATGATCAAACTAAGGGAGGACCTAGAAAAGTATGTTGAAAAACATGAAGAAATTGTTAAGTCAAGAAAACAGTCCAAATTCCAGAGGGACAAAGAAGATTATGCACAAGGACGCATATTTACATATGCTAGGAAATTTGATATGTTTAAAAGTCAGAGTGGAGTGGCAATGGAGGCACAGAGTTCCTCGAGTGTAACATCCCTAACCTCAACTGGAGCAAGCGATAATGATGGAGAACCAAGTGGTGAACAAACAACAAGCAGTTTTTTAGGAGACATGAGACTGGTTCTACAACAAAGATCATGGGAACAAAACCAAAACCAATTTCGAAACACACGGGGAAGGGGAAGAGGCCGCAGATGGACCCCCCGAACTCCGGTACCACCATCAAGAAACAAACAAGAAGAGGCAAAAGGAAAAACTGGACCCGAAGAAACGGGAACCAAAACCAGGAGTATGCGCCAGAAAACATCGAAATAAATTGGTCAGATGACCCAGAAGACAAAGAGGAACTAGTCGTAATGAATCTATCAGAACGCCACCTATCCAACAATGAAATATCGCTGTTAAAACATGGTATCAATTTTTGCCCAACCCAATCGATGGATCTAGCGCAAACACGGATCGACATATACAAATATATACGAAAAATCAAACTTGCAAAAATCTTCAAAGAAAATCAAGAATGGGCAAAAACAACTGAAATGGGGAAAAGAAGGTTACTCAACACAGAAGAACCCAATTTGAAAACAACTGACATGCCAGCCCTTCTAATGTTAGTTAATTTGGATGTAACAGAACAGACGGATATCATTGACGAATCCACGGTATGTCCACAGATGGGTGCAGGTTTAAGTGGAAAGAAACCCCCCTCACGGTTCTACCCTCAACTGCCCCCCGGCAATAAAATTGATATCTTTCAGGAAGCAGTAGTACAGGAAATATATAAAATAAGAGGACAAAAATTTCATGATAATCTGAAACAAGAGGAAAGAACAGCCCTTAAAGAATTAATGGCAGATAAATCAATAACCATTAAAATGGCTGATAAGGGTGGCAACATCGTTATAATGAACACCGCAGATTATGTAGCAGAAGCGCACCTTCAATTGAAGAATAAAGAATACTACAAGAAATTGGACAACAACCCCACGCAAATTTTCAAAGAACATCTAGACAAGGAGATTCGAAGGTGGCAATCTCTGAACCTAATCGACGATAATGAAAGAAAATTCCTAAGTACAGATTATCCCACAATGGCAACAATATATTTTCTACCGAAAGTACATAAAAAGCCAATCAAACCACCAGGCCGACCAATAGTGTCTGCAAAAGGTTCACTTATGGAACCGGTAGCGAATTACATTGACTATTTCCTGATGCCATTTGTTCTCAATCTGAGCTCATATTTGAAAGACACTATGGATCTGTTAAAACATTTACAAGCACTCCCATGGCAAACTTCCTATATGTTAATCACAATGGACGTCATTTCACTTTATACGAACATTGAAAACAATATCGGACTAATGGCATGCAGTCATTTTCTCAAAGAGCGAGACATTAAATTCAAACACCACAACCAAATGCTAATGGATATGATCCAAATGTGCCTAACGCAAAATGTCTTTCTTTTTGGAGAGGAACTCTATATACAAACAAAAGGATGTGCAATGGGGTTCTCTTTCAGTCCAGGATATGCCTGCCTCACCATGGGATGGTGGGAACAACAAGTAGCATGGCACCCGGAAAATGATAAATATGTAAACAAAGTGATGAAATGGTTGAGGTATATCGACGACCTATTAATAATATGGGACGGAACAATTCAAGAATTTGAGGAATATTTTAAAATTCTAAACTCAACGGATGCAAACATAAGATTCACTTACAACATCAGTAATGAGAGAATAATATTCCTAGATACAGAGATATACATTGTCAACAACCAACTAGAAACGACATTGCATAGAAAAGAGACCTCAACAAATGCAACTTTACACGCAACCAGCTTTCACAAATCATCGGTCAAGGATAATATCCCATATGGTGAGTTCCTGAGATTACGGAGAATTTGCTCGGAACAGAAAGAATGGGAGGAGCATAGTAAAAAAACAGCAAAAAGATTTAAACACCGGGGATGTTCAAAAAATATTATCCAAAAATGTTGGAAACGGGCCAATGGAAAGAAAAGACAAGACATTCTTGACGACAACCAACTTGGTACAATAACAACAAAAAAATCTCAATCGGAAGAACCCACAGTCAGATTGATTTTGGATCACTCGAAGGAATCAAAACAAATAGCGGATATCCTCCGAAAGAATTGGAAAATCCTACAATTAGATCCGGTTGTGAGTGAAATCATGGGCAAACATCCTAACATCACGTTTCGCTGAGCAAAGAACTTAAGAGATAAATTAATACATAGCCACCATCAAGACCATACTACCAAAAAAAGGGGAACTCAGTGGCTAAAAACAAAGGGATTCAAAAAGTGTCACATGTGTAAGGTCTGTCAAATTGCTAAAAACACGACGGAAGTTGTACTACCTAACAACAAGAAATGGCAGATAAAGGAACTCATCACTTGCAAAAGCCAATTTGTGGTATATGTAATTGAATGCCCGTGTTCTTTGAAGTATATAGGAAGTACAAAATGTGAACTCAAAAAGAGAATTCTGGAGTACGTCAGAGCAACAGTCAATAAAGACAGGAGTAATGCAGTGGCCAAACATATGGAAACCAATCAGGGAGGAGATTGGAAATCTTTGGCCTTTTATGCTCTGGAAACAATACCCCTACATGAAAGAGGGGGGGATCGAGAAAAGACTTTAAGACGAAGAGAATCACGGCAAATTCTCAACTTTAGAACTTTCACACCATGGGGCCTCAATCAAAGTGAGGAATTGTATATTCATTTGTAGATGAATTTTCTGACAAAAAGGAAGTTATAGGCAATTAACTGAATTTTTTAAAAAAATATATATAAAAAATCCAAAAAATCGTAAAAAAATGGTTTATATAAAAATGTTTTCTCTTTTTTCTATAAAGTATACAAGCATCATAAAACCTGTTAAGTGGTTTCCAACCAGGCAGACGTAAAAATATTAGTAAAAAAGATTAGTAAAAGTATAACTGTGAGCCCACTGGAGGGCAAGGTTCTAGGAACTGGAATTTAGTAACCCACTAGAGGGTTAACACTTTACGATAATCATCACTGGCGACTGCATGTAATTAAATGCTGGTCAATCATGCTTGTCGCTATCAATCTGCTCGCACACACATTAAAAGTTGGTGAGAACCGGTTCCACCTTGGTGTTTCAAAATATAATGATATACATCTGAACACCAATATGCAAATAATTATTCTTAAATCCTGTGAAACAAATAGCACTGCGAGTAGAGGATAAAAACAAAGGTGTAATAATTTCCAGAACAGACTTCCACAAAATCGAATTGTTAATTAAAAATCATTTACAAATCAACTAAAATAAAGTTAAATGACATGCTACTAAGATAGGGTTGGAAAACCACAAGGTCCAGAATTCCATGCCTGATAATGTTATGACATCAGCAATCACATGACCAACAATGTTTGTTTTTATTGGCTTATCTTAATGTACAATGACAACCGTGATCAAGCCATCGGTGGATGGTGAAACGCGTTGGTTCGTTTTAAGACTGGATACCTGCAAAGAAAAATAAAGAATTGGGATTGAACCAAGCAAACTGTGAGTGCGTGCTAACTGGGTTTCCTGGCTAGGGAACCTTTTGGATGAATTCATAATGGCACAGCTCGGCCTCAGCGTCGCACCGACTAATGAAGCGCCAGGGGGCCCTTGAACGGAGCACATTTGTGGAAATATATATATATATATATATATATATATATATCCACACAAGTCAGTTGCTCCTTCCGGAATTGCTGTGACCCAAGAAAGGTGGCGCACACCCCGGCGGAGCACGCCGGTAACGACAATATCTTTTCTTCTAGTATCCTCACGTGAAGTTTATTAATTGGTGCACTTGCCAATTATTAACAGTTATTTTAACCGCTGTACTACCCCTACATTATGATTTCTATTTTGAAATGTACTGACTGCTAACTGTGGTATCAAGATAAATTCATTTGTCTTTTCAGACTTATTACATGCGGGTACATACTGTGCATATATGTATATTAATGTTCCGTATCCATCTAGGTTGATATTCCTCATGATATTCCTTATCTATGCTAACCGTTCCAAGATGGCTGATGTGTATACAGCTATGTAACCCTTGCTGTGAGTCCTTTGTTGATTGTGGCTATCACCAGTATCAACTCTTGAATACTTTACTTAATGGCTGCTTTTACGTGCACATTCACACGTGAACAAGGCTTGTCGCCGAAACGCGTTGTGTGAATTAAACACTTGGACTTCGCTACCTGGTTGTTTGCCTGTTTCTTACTGAGAGCGCACGATATATTTCGTCTGTTATCTTGGATATATATATATATATATATATATATATATATATATATATATATATATATTGTCAAGGTACAAAGATGTGGAGTAAAGTATATAACATTTATACCATCTTTATCTTTCGATATTTTGTCCTTCAGTTTTTTGTCCACAATATTAGTTTCACATGATATACTGAATTCTATATTGAGGAGCCACACACCCAAGAGCGACAACCACTAGGTACAAGCAGTCATGGCAGATGCCCTATTTATTCCTGCAGCAACATGTTAGGGACTCCAGGAAGCCTGGCCTGGTGGTTCAGGTGACTAATGTATATTATGTTATATTTATTTGTAAAGTGCAATATTACCCACGAGGGTATCCTGGCACTGATCAGGTGTGTGTTCCTAGTCCTGACTATGGTAGATTGGTTCATTGAAAACACAGGTCTTCAGCTTCTTACAGAATTCAAGAAGAGAGGAAGGGGCTCTGGTGTGGAGTGGGAGGCTGCTCCACGCTTTAAGCGTGATGTAAGAGAATGCCCATCCTCCTGATCTGGTTCTGTGTTTGTGTGGGATGTGTGCAAGTAGGAGTCCTGTGGAGCGGGGGAGTCTGACTGGGTGGTGGAAGGAGATGCAACTGTTTAGGGAGGTCAGGCCTAATATGTGTAGTACCTTGAATGTAGGTGTGAGGAGTTTGAAACAAGTGTATCAGGAGCCAGTTAAGCTCCTTGAGGTGTGGTGTGAATTCTGTGTGGGAGGTTGAGGGTGAGTCTGGTGAAAGAGCTCTGGATAGTTTGCAGTCTACTAGTAAGTTGATTGGTGAGCCCGATGTGGAGGATGTTCCCACACTCCAATGTGCTGGTGACTAGGGCGTGAGTGATGGTTTTTCTATTGTTGCTTGGAAGTCATTTGAAGATATTCCTCAACATCTTCAGTGTGTGGAAGCTTGATGCAGTGATGGTGTTCATGGCGTTGACTTGTGTTGTCATGGGTGCTGGTGTGAGTCCGAGTTGAGCCGAACTTTGTTGGGTATGGTAGGAGGGAGATGGGTCTGTAGCTGGAAAGCATCCCTGGGTCAGTGGATTGTGTCTTAAGCAACGGCTTGAAAGTGGCATGTTTCCAGGTGTCAAAGAATGTGGTTGAGTGGATAGAGGCATGGAGGATAGGTATTAGTTCTTCGCTGATCTGTAGGAGTCCTTTGGTGAAGGTGTGGTGAGGACAAGGGTCAAACAGGGCTGTGAGTGGATGGTCTTCATGGTAGCAGTGATTTTGACAGTGGTAATGGTGGGCCATGAAGTAAGGGTTCGTTCTTCAGCAGTAACTGGAAGTTCTGTTGCGATGGTGGCAGGGTTCGGTTGAGGGTCAACGTTGTTGTATATGGAGGTGATTTTGTTACAGAACAATTCTGAGAGCTTGTTGCAAAGGTCTTCGGAGGGACTGATGTTGCTGAAGGTGGCAGGAGGCGCAGTAAAATCTTTGATGATGGTAAAGATTTCCTTTCTGCTATTAGTGCTGACGTCAATGCGATCTGCAAGGCTTGTGCGCTTGGTGTTCAGAACTTGCTGGTGGTAGCATCTGAGGACTAAAGTTGTCTTTATCTATGGTGTCTTCATTTGTTCTCTATTTACATTCCAGTTTCCAGTTGTTTGTAGTGGCATTTTGTCAGCCTGAGATCCTCTGTGTGCCAACCGGCCTGTGTTCGGGCTCTTGCCATTGGGTTACGTATCAGAGGAGCCAGAGCATTGGCACATGTGGTGATCCAGCTGTTGAGGTTCTTGATGACTTTCGTCAAGTTACTGGTGTGCTCGGGCCAGTAAACAGAGAGGGTGGAAGCCAATCCTCTTCTGTGATGGTTTTTGAGCTGTGGTGGCGATTTCAGTAGTGGAAGGTCTGTGGTGGTGCAGGATGGGAATGCTGAAACTGACGAGGGCATGGTCTGTCCAGGTCATGTTGGCTGGCGGATCAACTGTGATGTTACTAATTGAAGAGAAAATTGGGTCAAATAGGCGTTCATCGGTGTGGGTGGGTTCAGTAGTGTGCTGGGTGAGGCCAAGGTTTCTGAGGTTTTCTAGACGGGCCGTAGAGTTTGGGTCACATCCACTCCAGGAAGCCATTTGACCCCATGGTTACTGATTAAATCCTGGTGGGTTCTCTCAGTTTTTGATCCTTCTGGGGGTAGATAAAACAAGTACCATTGATTTGGATAACCTCTGATAATCAGCCTCAATAGGTCAACATCCACTTTACACATACATATTATGTTGTGCGATGAATATAGTCAGCCAAATTAAAATATCTGAGTCTGCCTCAGAGCGACGAGGAGCAAATGCAGAATAAAGGCAGCCATAGAAATGCTGTTGGGGTGACCCAGGAGCCACAGACAAGTGACCCACAAAAGTACAGTGGTGACAAGCAGCCAGTAAATATGTTGCATAGAGTCCATCCAGAAGCAACAGAGGAGTCGTCCATGGCATCAGCAACAACAAAAATCAGCACACAGATGCCCACAGGGTGTCCGGGCACTGAAGGCAAACTGTGAAGCACAGAACAATCACAGCGTTAATCATTAAATAACCACGTTTTGGGTTGTGACTTTCCATAGCTAGTTGACCCAAAGAAAGGGGAAGCCCATTCTAGGCCCTACAGACTGCACTATTTACAGAGAGCCCGGGTAGAGGTACACAATGGGAAAACAGACGTGCGATCTACATGAGCACCCTTGTTATAGGCAATCAGAGTATATGCTCCAGGGGGTCCACAGAGGAGTGACAGGAGAGAGACCTACAAGCTTGCACTGGATGCCACAGTCAGCCACTGTAAATTATAGGATGGTAGAATACAAGGTCCAACGCTCTATTCCTGTTGTCGAGGTGCCCTCATTTTGTGCGGGTGGACCACTCTAAGGGCTTTGGACCTTCATTTCTCCAGTGTAAGAGTTATAGAAGAAGGATTAGGACACTCCTAATCCTTTTCTATACCCATTGTAAATGATATATAACATTCAGTTCAGGAGCATTGAAGAGTCACCTATCGGCGTGCAGCTCTCGTGAATGCTCCTCAGAAATGACCGAAGAGAGATTGAGTGGTAATCCACAGGAACGCATTAGCTACAGCCTCTAAGCCCACAGAAAGGCGTGCAGGCCCACAAATAAAGAATCTAGAGAAACTAAACAAAACAAATCAAGGCGGTTATGGCTTGTTGCCCAGATCATACAAATAACATTCACCACGAAATACCATAGGTGCCACGGTAATGGGCCTGCAGAGTCAACCCAGATGTGGAGGAGGGAGATGAAAAGGATTATCCTTATTAAATAGTCTATGGGGTCTAGTCAGAGACAATGATGATGCCACCTAGGAAATTCTCAGAAAAGTGAGGAGCGTGTCTGCGCTGTGCTACCTCGAGGCGGCGAGTGCAAAAACCAAGAAAGACAGCTGCCTCAGTAGAAGGGTGAGCACCCTGAATATCGAACCCACAATAAATAGAATATCAAGGACAAAATATCGGGAAAAAATGACAAAGTTAAGTCTAGATTTTCTATACCTAACTCCATATATATGTACTTATGCAGCACATATAGCTTCAAGTAAATGGAGTCAGGAACAGTAAATCTATACTTCCTTATATGCAATTACCTTTTGATATTTTGTCCCTTGCAGGTCAGTTTTCAGGTCAGTTTTCGATATTCTTGTAGCACTATATTCATGATGTTGGTTTTCAGTAGCACACCCTTGAGGTACTACCCTGGAAGCGAACTCAGGAAGATTCACCAACATCACATTAGAGGTTCTGTGGTATACCACACCCAATCGGAGGAGGTACCTCAGTAAAGGGTCTATGGGGTAAACTCAGTCTCAGTGGTAGGCTCAAGTACCAGTGCGGCGAGAGTCGGGAAACCTGCAGAGGGAAAATATTTAGTTTGGGGAAAATAGGGGGCAGTGGGAGAAATGGAATGGAATGTGAGGGCAATAAAGGGCAAGTTATCCTTACAACAATAGGTAAGCATATCTGCGTACTCCTGTTTAAATTCAAACTGAAAGTTATATTATAACCAGGGTCAGGAGTCGACCTTGGGAGGAAGGAGAGTGGGTATTTGCTAACTTGCTCATAAATGTGGACTCCACATAGATTGCTTTGGTGAAAGGGAAGCAGAGGTACTTTTCTGAAAGGGTAAGGGGATTCTCAGCAGGGCTCCAGAATGTTGGGTTGCTTGAGTCCTGCTTTATCAACCATTTCACCTTTGTAATACCACCAATAGGCCTCACTGCCCATGCAGGCAACAAGTAACCCATGTAACAATTTGAGAATTGGCATTTCCCCCTTTCTCTACAAGCATTGATCTATTCAAAGTTGGAGACATTTGAAAATTTGCTTGGAAACACATCGCTCCTTGTCAGTGCATGTGAAGGGGTTTCATTTTTTTTTTACCAGGCATCCCAGAGTCAGCACTTTCGATTTTTCGGGGTTCCCCCAGAGACCCGATACCACCCCCGAATTCTTCCAAAATCATCAGAAGCACCGGTATTGTCTCATTTGGCTGTCCACAATACACCAGCGTATCATCGGCGTACATTGAGACTAGATGGTTGGTGCGGTCCTCTTTTATTTCCCATTCCCCAGATCCGGTTATAGTACTGAGACAGCACTATTAGAGGTCACTGAGACAATTAGGGAAAGCGTGGACAGAGGCGAGGTAGCCATGTTGGTACTCCTCGATCTGTCCGCAGCTTTCGACACAGTCTCGCACTCTATACTGTTGGACAGATTCTATAATATAGGGATACGAGACACTCCTCTGGCCAGGATTAAATCATTTTTAACGGATAGAACACAACAGGTGTGGTGTCATCCCTATATGTCCAAAGACAAAAAAACCCTCAGCTGCGGAGTCCCGCAAGGGTCGGCTCTCAGCCCCCTTTTTTTCAATGTTTACCTGTCACCATTGGCAAAGGTGGTGGAGGCCTCTGGAGTCAGAGTGGTCTCTTATGCTGATGATACACAGCTTATTTTTTCTTTCAGAGACCACTCTGACACTGGACTCTCTAATTTTAAAACCTGCCTCTCTAACATTGTATCATGGATGACCTCTAATACCCTGAAGCTAAACACCGACAAAACCGAGGTGCTTTTTTTTAACCAAAAATCTCCTTTACTACTATCCTTATGGTGGCCGTCTGAATTAAACCCTCCCCCGTCACCTGTTAAAACTGCTCGTAATTTGCGCTTTCAAATTGATAACGAGTTGTTGGGTAAGACCCAAATTCATAAAGTCACCTCTGCCTGCTTTGGCAAATTGCGCATGATAAAAAAGATGTCCCCCTATTTGCCCACGGATTCTTTGAAGACTATCGTGCATGCTCTTATTACTTCCCACCTGGACTATTGTAATAGCCTATATGTGGGTGCACCAACATATCTCCTACACCGACTGCAGATGGTTCAAAACGCGGCGGCCAGGTTGATCTGTAATATCCCTTACCGCCATTCGATCTCCCCTCACCTAAACAACCTTCACTGGCTTCCGATTTCCTCCCGCATTCAGTTTAAAGCCCTGGTCCTGACGTTCAGGGACTTGAATGGTAAGGGGCCAGGGTATCTCAGATATAGGCTGAAACTAGTCCACTCATCTCGAGCTCTCAGATCCAATCACCTCCGTCTTCTGCTCCCCCCCAGGTTCTACAGATCTAGGAAAGGTGGCAGAGCTTTTGCAGTGATTACTGCAAGGCTATGGAATGCCCTCCCACTTAACATCCGAATGATCGATTCAGAATCTCAGTTCAGATGTTAACTGAAGACATGGCTGTTTGCCAGCTATTAGCATTCATGTTCTCTGCTGCTGCTGTCCTCAGCGCCGGGACACCCCCGTTGGGGGTAGCCGCGCACTTAACAAATTTCATAATAATAATAATAATAATTCTTTCAACTGGATTCTGAGAGCGCAGGCCAATGGCTCCATAGCCATAGCAAATATCAGAGGCGACAGGGGGCAGCCCTGCCTTGTGCTCCTCTCCAGTTGGAACGCCCCAGAGACTCTACCTCCCACTTTTATCCTGGCCCTGGGCAATGCATAAAGTAATTGAACCCATTTAATGAACCCCGGGCCCACTGTCATTTTTAGGTCTCACCTGAGCCAGCACATGCGCTGCTCTGAGAGACATTTAGTATACGGGTTTTCAGAGTGCTACCAGACCTCTCTGGCCTAACGCTTGTGTTCACGCGCGCAGCCGCCATCTGCCTCCCTTCCAGCGCGATCACTGCTGTGCGCGCACCACTCGCATGCTTCCCACAGAGCGCGTCCTCGCGATCACTTTCGCTTTGATCGCGATCACTTTCGTTTTCACGGCCACGCGGCTGTTACTTTTACGACCGCGCGGCCAATGCTTGTTTTCGTAGCATTTGGCATGTACCTCCTATGAACCTGACTTCTTTATATGTTGATTAATTTGTCTCGGTCAGCCAAATGTTTTCTACTTTCTAGTCTAATGAACACGCCAGATCGTCTGTCAGTACTAATTCACTCTTTAGTGGCTGATGGCCTCGGCGCCTCTTTTGTTCACTTTGTGGCATGAGGCGTGGAATGTTGCCCCTCACGCGTTTGCCCAACTTCAGCATCCAATTTCTTCTCATCTGGTAAGTTGAAGCCTCGAGCTGCTTCTAGCTCTTAACTCTATGTGTGGTTGTGGACTCCAGAGACAATTTCCTGTCTTTGTAACCAGGAAGTAGCATATTTTTGTTCTTCGAATCCACTGACAGCTGCCGTTTTTCTGTGCCTTCGGCAATGCGTTATTTTTTCTCTCTCTGGAACTAACGAAACAATTTAATATTTCTAGAACTCTATAGGTTGTAGGCAAGCCAAAGATTATACATCTTGACGCTATTTTTCCACTGTGGCATCCATGTGGTTCACGGACTACAACATTTTTAGGGCATTGAAAGAGCACTCCCCTGTTTGTTGTCAGTTGGCCCATAAAGCTGCGGACAACGGCTTGCTTGGAAGGCCATAATGGAGGCTTAACTTCCATGCCAAAGGACAGGATCTTGTGTGATGCATGGAGGCTGTGGATGTCGATCTGCCCCGGGTCAGACGTTTGGACTGTCTTTCAAGTCTATCTTAGACGGCTGAGCCTTTCGAGTTGCATCGTTGGTGCAGTCCTCTTACCCCAGGCCCCCAGTTTTTCAGTGTTTGGGTGAGTTGCTTCCGGTGGTGGCCATGCTCTGACTTTGCTACCTGGAGCAATGATAAACCTATGGACTTGTTTTGGTATTTCACAGACATTGTCCAGACGGTTGGGACATGTAAACACTGAGATATGGCTCTGTAAAGATAGGTTAAAGATGAGCAAAACGATAAAGTGTAGTGGCAGTAATACTGCATAGAAGGCATTGATTGAATATTTCCTTACGTTTGCTTATTACATCGTCAATAAAGGAGTAAATACCACACAACTTCACTTACGCCCCACTGCCACCAGCAAATCGGTCTACACTTTGAGTAGCAGTGACATGCACTGGCTTTGGTACTACACTGCTTGGATACCCATATGTGTGTCCACATGGTCACCTAAGTCAGGTCAAACACCAATTAAACAAGCATTGGCATAGCCAATAGGTCTCGCTTTTGGGACCTTATAAGTATTTCGTTTTGCAGCACAATATCCTTGGTGCAACAACATCAGCTGTTGCATGGCTAAACCTTGTACCTTATAAGTGTTTAGCCATGCAACAGTTGATGTTGTTGCACCAAGGATATTGTGCTCAATAACTAAATACTTATAAGGTCCCAAAAGCGAGACCTATTGGCAATGCCAATGCTTGTTTGCATTGTGGCCCATACAAAGGGCCAGGCCATGGAGTCGAACACTTGTTCGATGTCTAAGAGGACTAGGGCGTGCTCTTCCTATCTTATACCCAGGTCATGCCATGAGCTAAGCGTCTCAGGTTAAGCATAGTATTGTGACGTGGGATTAATCCCAATTGATTTGGATGAATCAAGTGTTTTCATATGGGGAGAAGTCTGTTTGCCAGAATGCCACTCAGCACCTTCACGTCTATATTTAAGAGTGATATTGGTCTATATGAATTCGGTTGGCTTGGGTCCGTGTCCTGTTTTGGGATCATTATCACCAGGGCTTCTCGCATTGAGTCCGGCAACCTTTGTGTGTGTAGCTCCTCATTATATACCTCCACTAATCTGTCTGCCAATATCGGTGCAATAGTTGATAAAATTCTGACGGGAAACTGTCGTTCCCAGGTGATTTCCGTGACTTTAAGCGTTTTATAGCCCCCAATATCCCTACTCTCGTGATCGGATCCCCTAATATTTCTTCCATCTCTCGTTCTATTTGGGGTAATTCCACTGAGGCCAGGAACTCAGCTATTGCAGTATTCAAAGGCTCGGTTCACTTGGCGTACCATTTTGCCAAATGTCCGGCTAGGATTTCGGTAATTCTCGTTTGCGTATAAACAATTTTCCTGGCGTCATCCTGCAATTGCAGTATTGGTTCCGTCGATAGTTCACATCTCAGTAATCTAGCTAGCAGGGCTCCTGACTTATCACCTTCTCAGTGTAACCTCTGTCGATACACCGTGTAGTCATATTTTTCTAGGCGTTTCCATGTTTCCAAAAGTTCAGCCTTTTCTTCGTGCCATTCCTCACGTGTTTGTGGGTTGACATGTAGCCTCTCCTGTAACCTGGACAATTTACGTTCCTGCCTCTCAATGTCTTTAGGGTCTGCTAGTCGGTTGAGACACTTGAATGGTGCCACCCATATGAGGACACCTCTTGCAAATCCTGAGTATGATGTGGCAAATATCTGGCCCGAATGTATGACGATACTTAGCATGCCATTACTACTCATGCTTTTAGTGCGATGTTTTTACATTGCAAATGCCATTAGTACGCATATTATTACTGCGCTTACCATTACTTCGCAAAAGCATTAAAAATATAATAAATGTATTTTAAAGCGCAGGCCATTACTTTGCACACCACTACTACGCATACATGGACCATTTTTAATAATTTTTAAATAAAATAACCTAACCCTAAACCCTGACACACTACCCCCAACACGACACCCTACACTACATAAACACCACTATACTACCCTAAACCCTAAATCACTACCCCAGCACGATCCCCCCAACCCCACTCCTGTCCCTACACTCATTCACTACCCAGCACGACCCCCAACACTTCCCTAAACCCTAAATCCGTACCCTACACTACACATGCACCGCAACACTACCCTAAACCCTAATACACTACCCCCAGCACGACCCCCTACACTACACAAACACCACTACACTACCCTAAACCCTAAATCACTACCCCCAGCACGACCCCCTACACTACACAAACACCACAACACTACCCTGAACCCTAAAACACTACCCCCAGCACGACCCCCTACACTACATATAAACCAAAACACTACCCTAAACCCTAATACTCTACCCCAGTACAACCCCCCGACCCCCACGCCTGTCCCTACACTCCAACACTACCCAGCACGACCCCCCTACACTACCCTAAACCCTAAAACACTAACCTACACTACACATACACCACAACACTACCCTAAATCCAAAAACACTACATCCAGCACGACCCCCTACACTACGCATACACCACAACACTACACTCAACCCTTAAACACTACACATACCCCACAACACAACCTACACTACAAAAACACACAACATCCCCCTTACCTCACTCTCCTCGTGGTTCCACTCTCCTCCTGGGACCTTCTTCACGTCATCTCCGAGGGGCCGTGCACGTTGTTGTGAGAAAACAGCCTCTGTTTCCTTACAACGACATGGATCGTTTAAAAAAAAAAAGGTTTTTAGCGCATACCATTACAACGCATGCGTTGTAACAGCGCTTGCGATGTAACAACTTGCGTACTAATGGTACGCGTTGTAACATCGCAAGCGTAGTAATGCTTGCGAAGTAATGGTATGCGCAGTAGCAGCCGCGCACTAAAGGCTGTTTACCATCCGGCCCTTCCATCTACCCCTCATACACGGAATTGTATCCCCCCATACATGAGTGTCCTGTAGGTATGCAATCAACACTTTATATCTCTTCAGATAAGACTATGTCCTTCTACGTTTCTCATAGGCAGCCAACCCCCGGTCATAGATGCCATTTCCAGCAAGAGTCTTTAACACCACCTCCTCCCATTGACGCTGCCTTCTCCCTCGTAGACCGGTTATGTGAAGGGGTATCATGTAACTGGAATATAATATATTTTATAAAAACATCGACTTCAAAATATAGACAAGCAAAATTTCAACCTTGCATAAATATCTTTCTGTAGATACTTCGGCCTGTATTTGATAGCTGAAATCCAGGCAAAGTTACTTTCAACTTGCTTTAGGTCTGGGTTAATTTACTGCATTTGTGTAGGGAGATTTGCAAGTTAGAGGTATTTCCACTTTTTAAAAAAATAAATCAAAAAATGTTACACTGTGTATCATTTGCTACCCCTGAAGGTGTTACAAATGTATCCGGCATGTATACTGTGCTGTTTTATGGGCAGTAATTTGATTTCCCCTGCAGGGGCTGTTGGCCCTTCAGCTTCCGCAGAGGATGTTGTTATGTTCTTGGGCTATACTTCACCTGTGCCCGCTTCCTGAAAGAGTAGCAGAACTACTCTAAAACCCATGCTAGCCTCCTCTGTACTTGCCATAAAGGTATCCGCAGAGCCCAGACTCTGCCACTACCAGAGTCAGGCCTAGTAATCACGGCCTAATGCCTTTCTGTTTTGAGAATCATCATTGACTGCAGTCCTATCATTTTATCAGGGTCAAAACAGCAACATACTAAAATATTGCATCCACTGTATCGACTGTACCATAACGTTGCAAGGTAAGTTTAGGTAAGTGGCTGTGGAGTTAAGAATAGTAAATATATCCTACCTTGATGGTGTAGTGGTAGATGATGTCCTGATTGCTGTATTTTTATAGGTCAATATTTCGCCAGCTACATAGCGATTAAAAAATCGCAGTAGAGGAGCCCTGTTCGGCAGCTGCCTGTGTATCTCGCTGTTCCTGAAGACGAGCTCTCATTTCTCTCCCATGCTCGTGGGACCAGGTGCCAGTCTACCTATACTCTGAATCACGGCCGTTTCTAGGTGTTTTGCGGCCCTAGGCGAGAATCGAAAAATGCCGCCTCTCCTTTTTACTACCAGCACTCTCTCCCCCTGTCATCCAGGCTAAAAGAATGAATGCATTAGATATTCCCAAACTCATGGTTTATGCCGCCCCAGGCAGCCGCCTAGTCTTGCCTAATGGTAGACACAGCCCTGCTCTGAATGTCCCTGGCCCATGCAGATGCTGCCACGAATAAGGTGGTGCTCGGAAGCAGGGACGTAATGCAGGACCCTCCAGTGCACGGGGCCCCTAACTCTTCAGGGGCCCCTCAGACCTTCAGGGTGGGCCTCATTTAGCCCAAGACCAATGAATATCTGTGAGATATGGAAGACTAAGGAGCCCCTCTTCGCATTCTGAAGGGGGGGCATTCATTTGCGTTTCACCACTGCTCGGAACACCTTCCTGAAGCTCCCTTTTCTGAGCGACGCCTCCCCTAGAAGCAGCACATCAAGGCCACCTGTACGTATACTGCGATGAGTGATCCACATGCCTGTGGTGCCAGGTTGTAGGGTGTTCAATGCGTCGATAAAATTGATCCCATTTATAACCTCGGGTCCAGTTCCTCTACCTTTAGCTACTGTACTTTATCGGGGTTGTATCTTCACTGTTATATTTTTTTCTATTTATTTTATTTGTGCCCTTTGTAACAATTATTAGTTATTTCTTCCAAACCTCTGGTTTGACAGCCTTTGTTGGTGTAGGGCATCACATTGTGTCGCACTTTAATACCCCTAATTTTTCCTGCGCTTTGCCCTTGTTGTTCAACCACTTCTATTAAGGGCCAGCTAAGAACATTTTGGAGATCTGTTTTGGTGTGAGACACTGCCAGCAAACGAATGACTGTGGTACCAGGGAGATGTGGCACTGCCCCGCTCGTCCTTGTCCCTATAAACCAGTACATGCCTGACAATGGTCCAAGATGGCGAACCTGAGATCGAGGCCTCGTTGGAAGTGTTCATGAAGGACACATTGACCACTGGAAGGTACAGTTAAGTTCAATAACACCTTCTCCAAATTAAGTTGCATTTTTAACCCACATGAGTGTGTAGGAAGAAGAAAAGGTTTGGGCTCTCACAGAGGTAAAGAGCAACAGTGGTAATTTCACAAAACTGCAAGTCAAAATGACAGCTGTTTATATAAAGTGCCTCATACTATGTTTTTGCCAATTCAAAACACTGTAAATAACAGGTGTCGCTACTACACAATTTTTGTTGTTGTAGTTTTATATAGCACAACACTTGACCCAAGGGCATGAGAGCGCTTTACATGACCACCAGATCACATTACACAAGGTCAGAGTCACACTTTATTTAGGCACAGGGAGATTAAATGATTTGCGCTCAATCACAGGATGTTGAACTGAAGCCAGGACTTGAACCTGCCTCTCTAGTCCTAAAGTAGGCAGCTCTAGCCGTTAAGCCACATCTCCTCGAATATATTTATACTCGGTTAACTAACCTTGGAAGGATTAAAGGCCATGCCAGGATTCAACTTGTTTCACAAGACCACAGATGTCAGTATCAAGAATTTAACTCCCTGAGCCACTGTGCTCATGTAAAGCACTATGTGGGTGTTGCTCTGTTAGATTATATTACATACACACACATTTAAGAAATGTTGCTTTCGCTTAAAAAGGCACAATAAAAGTGTGTGGGATCTCAGGAAACACACGTTACAAATGAAAGTAAAAGCGAGCACATTGCCTGAAGCGCACGTTAAAGATAAACTTGAGAATGTAGCTGTCTTGACAGGCAGAGTTCTCTACTCTGAGTGTTATGCACCCAAAATGGGGTCAAGCGTTGGCACGAGGGCTGAGCCCGCCCAGGACAGGTTTTCCAGCTACCACCCGAGTAAGTAAAAGATTTCCTTTTAGATGCACTTCATGTTGCAGATCATGGAAATCTGGCCTAGATCCAGACGGATGGACCAGCGTTGGACTCCCATGAAATGATGTCACACAAGGGGCTTACCTAAAGGCACAAAGCCCGACAGAATCAGCTTGGTGAGGTCCTCACAGGTGGATATAGCGAGAGATTGGATGCTTACATTAATCACAGCTACTAGCAGTAACTCTGGGCTGAAATCTGTTCCATTGTCTTTAGCTTGTCTGTGCTGCTACAGAAAGGGTCCCAGAATATACAGCTCGGTCGTGCTTCCTCCTGAAAAGAGACTGTCCAGCCGGACCTTCATGGCCACATCCCCTCTGAATGGGTACACAAGCATTTATATGGCGCGTACTACTCCTACCGAGGGCATTGAAGCGCTTACCCACACAGAGGGCCAGCCTTTAGCATGTTCTAGCTATGTCCGAGCCCAGGGTGCCAACCTTTGAAAGGGCGCTGGAGCCTCTGAAGCAGTCTCTCTGTGACCTGGCTCTTAAGAAAAGTATGCTAACCACTGTTTCTGCAGGCTGCTGGCACACGCATCTACATTTTGTGTCTTTTCTTCTCCTGGCTCTCATAACACTGGCCCCCCTCACCTTGCCGCTACCCCCTCCTATTTTTCCAACACACCAACAAAAGATTAGGGGTGGGCGGAATTTGCGAAAGTGACCTTCGCAAATTATCGCGAAAATGTTAAAAATCTCCGCAAACACGCGGAAATATCGCGAAGATGCAGAAGTTTTTTTCCCGCCCGTTCGCGGTATTTTCTGCGTGGTCGCGGCTCGCCAACTTACCCATGCAGTTGCTCGCGGGCGCGGCCATCTTGTTTTCACTCTTCTCGCGGTGCATGATCGCGAGAAGAAAGACGTGATCGTGCGACCAATGACATTACTGCGGGCGCGAACTGTCACGAGACAGCGCGAATGGCTACCAACAATCCAACATCTCGTGGAGAACGCGACCGGATCTGGAAAACTTGTCGGCGAACGCAGGGATTCAGGTAAGGCGATCGCGCGTGCGAGAGAATGTATTATTTTACAGCGCGAGCAAGAAACAAATTATCGCTAAGCTGCGGAATGCGGAAATTTTGACATTTTCGCGCTCTCCGCGGAACGCGAAAATGTCAAATTATCGCAATTTCCATGAGCGGAACGGAAATTTAGCCCAGGCCTACAAAAGATGACTGGTGGGAGGTGGTGCCAAATTTGGTGCTATCTATGCAAAGGCTAGCTCTGCCCACACGGTAAGTCCGGACGTGGCCTGTCGTGGCCGCCGTTAGTACGAGGGATTTCCCAAAGCGCATCCGCCTACCATTCCAGCAGAAATATCTGCACCTAACTATATTGTCTGATGAATGACCTACTGCTTAATGTTGGCTAAATGCAACAATCTCTGTTTGCTAAGTCATCAAAAGCCTTGAGAAAGCCCTGGTCCTATTGCCCACTTAGGGCGAAACACGTGTCGGCTGCTGCAACACCAACAATGTATCTTTATAACACCCTGGAATATGAGGATGCAGCCTAAAAGGTTGTTCTAAAGAAAGAATAAAGATTTCTAAATTAACACAAACCAACTGGGAGTCTTTCTTGACCAGAGGAAATAGTACTATTAATTAAGGAGGAGTAAATGCTAATTTCTTTCTGCACAAGAACTGGTGGTGTCTGGGTCTCGACAGAATGCCTGAGCATAAGAAACACGAGCGCCTGAGAAGTACAGTGGGGTGAGGTAGAGAGGCCTGTCCATGACGTGACACGGGCACGCGCCGACGAACCTGCGAACTAGAGCGAGACACTACAGCAGCAACCAGACCACCGGAAGTGAGTCCAAACCCAATTCAACCTGTGCATTCCGTCACTGGCTACCCAGAGTGTCATGGGCTCTAGTGTGTAAGGAAGGAAATGTGCCCAATGGCCATGTTTGAAATGTGACATCAAATACAGAAATGCGGAGGGCAGGCCGTGATTCCACAGTACAGTTAAGCTGACTAAACAACGTGGTTATACTTGCATGAAAACGCCTGTTGTGCTCATGTTTTGGTGATTAGCTGCCTACAACGTCGGGAGTTTGGAATGGTATTTATTTTAATTTCTAAATATTTTTTCAGGTGACGAGCGGCACTTTCTAACTGCTTCTGAGCACTACGAAAAAGTAGAATGTGTCCCGGGAAACCTGGTTGGCTCGGCCTGCCTTCAGCCACTCTCCACGTGTCAGGTCAGGTGCGCCCGGCTCACCCTGACCAGAGATCTCACTCGGTTCCTGGTCAGATGTTGTTAGTTGCTTAACATGTAAAGATAACATCCTGGCTGTGATTGGTGGATCTCACAAACTTCAAAGAGACCAGCCTGCCCCGTGGTTGGTTGGTGTATTTCACTGAGTTCGGAGATATCACCCTGCCCTGCAGCTGGTGTTATTTGCTCACCCACTCCTATTTTCTGTGCATTCCGGTACTCTGAGTGACAGAGAATGCGAACCCACAAGAGGCTGCATGTAAAGCAACGCACGGGGTTGAGTGCGCACCTTAGGCCTGGCGAGGGGCATGTTGAGGCCTCTGGCTTGTGGGCAGCAAAGCGCTGAGAGGCGTTCTCCGTGTAACTATCAAGTCACCCCAGTCTTCAGAGCGACCCCCGTACCCTTCCTCCTCCCAGTTGTTCCCGGACATTTCGGTGTTTCATGTACCCCGGGGCGGGGCAGTTAGCCTGAAAAGTCCACCTTAATAGACGGCAGACAAACCCCTATATAGTTCGAAGAGGAGTCGCGAACGCGTCGCGGACTCACCAACTCACGAGAGCCAGCGTAAATAAAAAGGAACTTGGCGCACTTTTGTTTCAGAAAGGTTCGTTTTATGGCTTCGGGGTGTTTTTTTGGAGGCGAGCCGCTGCTTCAAGCACATTTAGTACAAATATGGCTCGGCCTCCGCCCTGTAGCAGGGCGGGGGTGGTAGCCAGAGTGCCCGTCCGTGCCCTGAGCTGTGCTCCGACTCTGTGCCCCCGGTTCAGGCAGCGGTGTGACAGTGCAGCGGATCCCCCATGCAAGCAAGATACACGAAACCCCCACATCAGCCTGTTTGGTAGTGAAAAGTAACTCTCTTTGGGGGGAGGTCGGCACTCTGGGCCCTGGTGCCACTGCACCTGCTGCACTATTAATAGCTGCGCCCCTGGCAGAAGGGAGTGTGTGAAAGAGCTTGGACGGCTTGAGGGGGACTCAGGGTGCAGCTTTTTATGTCTGCTTAGGGCTGTTTTCCGAACAGGTGCCGCTGTGTTCCTGGGCTGGGCGTGACCCCTGGAAAGTATTTCTCACCAGCTCTGACTCAAGGTGCCTGGTGCGGCCTGTCATAGCCTCCTCCATCCCCGAGACTAGCGCACGGCCCGAGAGGGAGAGTGCAACACCTACACTCCTGAGGCGGAAAGGCGGGAGAATCGCTGCCACTGCTTTTTAACCTATTATTGTGATACTTTGTGTTTTAAACTCACTATTCCCCCCGGCACTTGATCCGGTGACAGGGCACCTTCTGGGCTTCCCGTGCAGCGGATTTCAGCGCTGACGCGGGGCTCATTTCTTTTTGCCGCCATCTCCCCGGGCCACGCCCAAGCCACGCCCACTATCGTTAGGCCACGCCCCTTACTCTGACGTATATAAGTCGCGCTGACTGCGAGCGCGCTCAGAGAACACCTACACTCCTGAGGCGGAAAGCCGGGAGAATCGCTGCCACTGCTTTTTAACCTATTATTGTGATACTTTGTGTTTTAAACTCACTATTCCCCCCGGCCCTTGATCCGGTGACAGGGCACTTTCTGGGCTTCCCGTGCAGCGGATTTCAGCGCTGACGCGGGGCTCATTTCTTTTTGCCGCCATCTCCCCGGGCCACGCCCAAGCCACGCCCACTATCGCTAGGCCATGCCCCCTTATAATCATGTGCCTTTCAAAGGCAAGCCCGTCTGCGCCCGTCCGCGCCTGGCCGGGCCTAGGGACTAGGCAGAATGGAGAAAATTATAGCTACACCTCCCTTGAACTCCGTTCTCTGCAACACTCTGGCACCCCCTTCCTCGATCCCGCCTCACGCGCCTGCCTAAAGGCTAATAACATCTATCCTCTCCACCTAATGCAGGAGCCCTCTTCTACCACGCTTCAAGGCTCTAACCCCACTAGTTCTACTCCAAGTCCTAATGCCTTGACACTTCGTTGCCTATACCTTAACACCAGATCTCTGGTAAAACACCAACTAGACATCTTCTTACTGCTTAACTCGGATAGACCAGACATGCTATTCGTCTCTGAAACCTGGCTCACTGCGGACTCCCTACCGGATATTCTTACAGCTCTACCGGCAGACTATTACATATTGTTAGCTAACAGAGAACCAGGAAAGCCTGGGGGTGGCGTTGCCGCCATTATCCATAAAGATCACACCTTCACCACCTTACCTTCCTTGGACCTACCAGACGCTGAAAACCTTGTAATTAAATCTGATACAGACAAAGGAACTATGGTGCTGGCATTGATCTATCGCCCACCTAAAACTATGCTTACATTCCCAGTTTCTCTGACTGAGCAAATGGCTAGCCTAGTCGTTAATTATGATAAGGTTATGCTGATTGGGGACTTGAATTATTGGTATAATGACCCGGAAGCAGGACCCCAGGCATAGAACTTTTTGAGCTTCTCTCCCATATGAACTTCTCTCAATCAGTACTGACCTCCACCCATGAAAAGGGACACATCTTGGACCAGATTTGGTCACACAATGTCCCATTATCCACCCCGACGACAATGCCTTGCATATGGTCCGATCATCACCTACTGCAATTCTCTATCACATTTTACGGCCACTCAAAGGTCCCCATTTTCGCGGGGGGGCTAGTAAGGAAATGGAATTCATTAAATAACCAAGACTTTCTGTCCACCTTGGCTAATTCCATCCCAGCACCTTCCCCAGATATTAATATTATGGATAAAGATCTCACGGAATGGCTCTTGGCTGCCTGCAACGAGCACGTTCCACTAACCAAGTTCTCAGGTGCTCGCCGCATGGACGCCCATAGGTGGTCTACTGCAGACCTAAAAAAACAAAAACTAGAAGTGCGCCAATTGGAGAGAAAATGGAGACACGGGTTCTCTGACGAAGATAGATCATCATATACATCTGCCCGTAGGAAGTATAAGAACTCCATCCTATCTGCTAAGGCAGCTTTCTTCTCCGAAAAAATCTCCAATGCTCAAAACAAATCCAGAGAAATCTTTAGGGTCGTAAATGACCTTTGTAATGATGTTAGAACCTCCCCCTCTCAACCCCTCACTCAAATGATGTGCAATCAGCTTAATGATTTTTTTTAAGGATAAAATCGCCATTATAAAAGAAAGTATCCAGATCAGCTCTATTACGGCGGACAGAGTGGATATCCGCAGAAACCCCTACGAACTTGAGGCTATCCCTCCTATAGACCAATCCAGGCTAGTTGAGTTGATGAATCGCGTAAAGTCCGGGTCTCCCAATGACCCCTGTCCCCCGCATGTACTAAAGGAAGTTTACTCTACACTCCCCCGAGGAATACTTCCCCTCCTGAACGAGTCCCTATTGCAGGGTATAGTCCCCATCTCGTTTAAAAACGCTACGCTGGTCCCATTAATTAAAAAAACAGGTGCCGACTCATCTAATCTATCGAACTACCGGCCCATATCCCTCCTCCCTTTTGGTGCAAAGATTCTAGAAGCCCATGTAGCCGGTTGTATCTCTAATTTTATAGAGACATCTGACTACCTGGAGCCTAACCAAGCCGGCTTTCGCCAGGCGCATTCTACCGAGGCGGTGATCCTCGCTGTCCTGGACACAATGAGGTCTAATGCTGATAAGGGCATACATCAGGCCTTGGTGCTCCTGGACCTGTCGGCAGCATTCAACACGGTGGATCATACCATCTTATTACACCGTGTCGAACAAGCCGGCCTACGAGGCGCGGCTTTCGGCTGGGTCAAGTCCTTTCTGAATGACCGATTCCAGGCGGTCAAGTTTGAGAACTTCACGGCGCCCAAACTTTCCACCACCTGCGGCGTTCCGCAGGGTTCATCATTGTCCCCCCTCCTGTTTAATTTGTACCTCAAACCCCTATTGCACTCTTTAAAAAACAGGAAGGTTACAATATATAATTATGCGGACGACCTGCAGCTTATATTCCCACTAAACTCAACTGACTCTGTCGAGGAATTTCATGCCACTATGCTGCACATTCAAGGGTGGATGGAGGTGAACCACCTAAAACTCAACCCTGGAAAGACCGAGCTGGTACTCCCGGGTATGAGTGCAACCAGCTGGGGCCCTCATTTCTGGCCGTCATCAATGGGATCTCCTCCGTCTCCATCTATTTCTGTGAAAAGCCTCGGGATCACCCTCAACTCCGATCTCTCGCTGAAAAGTCAGGTGGGAACGGTGATCTCATCTAGTTTCTTCCAGCTACGGAAGATTAAGAAAATTGCTCATTTGCTCACGCATTCTGCCCTCATTCAGGTGGTAATCGCCCTGGTCCTCTCCCGCTTAGATTTTTCCAATTCCATTTATTTAGGCCTCCCCCTGACTCTGTCTAAACGCTTGCAAATCGTGCAAAATCAGGCTGCCAGACTAATCTTTAAAAGCAACGGCAGGAGCTCGGCGAAACCACTGCTGGCCACTCTTCATTGGCTACCTATAGCCCAACGGGTAACTTTTAAAGTAGGCTGCTTGGTCTTTAAGGCTCTCCATAGAAAAAGCCCTAAATTTATTAACCATCTCATAAACAAACATGTACCAACTCGTAATCTCCGCTCTGCCCACGTGTCCCTCCTCACCTTGCCCTCCTTTAAAAAGAAACGTCTTGGCGGATGCCGATTTGCTTATTTGGCCCCAAAGATCTGGAACTCTTTTCCTTTGTCACTCCGGAGATGCACTAATCTGACGGAATTCAGGGGCGCACTGAAGACCTGGTTATTCAAGCAAGCGCACGGTTAGGTTACTGTTTACCATCTTTTCTCACCATTAGCGCCATGAAACCTCTGGGTGCCCGTGTGCTTAATAAATCTCGAATAACATAACAGTGCCCTCCTTGCACGCTGTGCTGCAGCGTGCACTTCCAAGCTAGAATGCGAGGCGCCCCCGTCATAGCCTCCTCCAGCCCCGAAACTAGCGCGCGGCCCGAGAGGGAAAGTGCAACAGTGCCCTCCTTGCACGCTGTGCTGCAGCGTGCACTTCCAAGCTAGAATGCAAGGCGCCATATCGTATGCTCTGCTAGTTTAGAGTGCACTGTGTGATGTTACAACTCGCTGCTGTGCTGTTGTATTGTAATTCGATTCGTATAGTGCTTAAAACCCCGACGAGGCGTTGAAGCGCTTTAGGACGGGTTACAAGATGCCCCGGTACCCAAGGTACTAGTGGTCAATCGTTGTTACTTGTAATTACTGATTAGCGTGTATTGTTGACTGATGGGATTACTAACCTTGTGCTGCCAAAAAACATCAGTCCATCTATTTACTCGAATTTCTGTGTGATAGATTAAACGGGAGTAGATAGGATCATTGCTGTGGGAGGATGTATGTTGAGATGCATTGGTAGAGGCTGTGGTACAGGCACCACCCTTTGCTCTAGGTGTGATGCGAGTATGCTTTGTGATGGGAAGGGGCTCTTTATGGAGTGCATTCTTAGCTATAGAATGACATGCCGCTGGATGGCATGGGTTGGCATGGCGATTGTGTCTACGAAGAGCTACCCTTTTCTCCAGCCCTATTGACCTGAAAGCCAAATTGACCCTTGCAGTCTGATTTTTAGGTCTCGTCCGAGACACTGAATACGCTGCGCTTGCAACAATCTTCGGTTTCTAAAAAGGGTCTTTTACCCCACCCATGACTACCATTGGTTGGCTTTATTGTCAAACTTATTTTCTTACTTTTCATTGGTGGACGCTTGTCAGCTGTGTGGGCTTCACTTTGCATGTGTTTCTTTTCTTTCCTGAAGCGTGGACCAATGTTCTGATTGATTTCTTGAGCAGGGTACTTCCACGCTGCTCGAATTCGGATTGTAGTACTTTTTTTTATAAGACAACTTGAAACCATCGAGTGGAAGCTTGTGCTTCCCGGTATTTCCAAGCAGTGAACACAAACAACGAGCAATAACAAAACTTTGTGGCATGTCATCAATTTCCGAAACATACATTTTGGCCCCGTGGCTCCCTGCTCCGCATTGGCCTTTTTTGCATTGTCTTCATGCAGGGCCAACACCTAGAACGTCAGTTTGAGAGTAAGATAATTAAACTTTTTTTGTGAAGATAGAGAATAATTCATATTAAGAAAACATATCACTTACACTTGTGGTCTGTGCTGGCCAATTCCTAGCATTTTTTTTAGCTTTCACCCAGGCGCACAACAGCACATGGCTAAAAAAAAATTGATAAAGACAATGGCTCTCTGATAGGCAAGATCTATTGGCTTTGCCGATGCTTGTTTTTTTTTTTTTTGCACTCACCTGCAGTGCACAGACTATCTGAAACAGCACTGCCTCTGCTCACATAAGACAGTACGGTCCTTTTCTGCACTGTCAAAGATGTTCAAACTAGGGTCCCAAAGGCTCAAAACACCACTTCAATTCTCAGAGCTAACACAGTCTGACTGAGTTATGAAACAAGTGGTTTATTTGGGGGCCCTTCTCTGTGAGCTCGTCCTCTGATCTCTTTAAAATCCACAGTCTGCTCGAGTACTCAATCTGGATTAATTTCTACCCAGTGCTCTCTTGGGGTACCTACTATTAACCAAATAGTAAATGGGGAGACATCTCCCCCACTGTCGCCTCAGTCTTTAAATTATGTGGGTGATTAGCAGGGGCTCCGGAAGCCGGGAGACGCGGAGAGAAACTAGGCTAATAGCCGGGGCAGGACCCTTGATGAAAGTGTGACTACAGGGCGACCCGCTCCTGAGGTACATGACACCCAACAATTGTGGGCGAATCTTCGCAAAAGGCCGCATGTGTGCAAGTATTATCACTGCCCCATTTCACCTTTTTGGCACAAATTAGCCACTTATTGAGGTTACCACTAACCCAGGGAGGTACCATTTCATAACCCTGACCTTTTTGGGCCTTAGAGTAGGGCTGAAATATGTCAGTCTAATACAGGGTCGTGGGACCATAATAGTCCACACTACCCGTTAGGTATTGTTTTCACCTTCCCCATCTTCTCCGCTAATAAAGGGATGCCTTGGAGAAGGTGAAGGATTTTTAATCTCTAGTTAAGCCGTCTGGTCACCCTTCTTTAAGTGCTCCCTGGAATACGGGTGAGCCCACCCTGACCTTTAGGAGTCGGGGTGAACCCAATGATGAAGCATGGCACTACTAGAGTGTGTGAGGTTGAAATATAAAAAAGGAATTTTCTCCTTCCCCGCACTAGTCATACAGAGCCACTGTACCCTCTTGGGGTGACCCACTCCTTTATCCTCCGCCCCTCTGTTTTTGGATAGGACCACTCCTGTGATCTTAGGTGGGATACCTTTTTGGTTATAGTAGGGGTTTTCACCTGCACTCATTTCTGGGGAACGGGGCATGGTTTTCATCATAAGCTGTATGGCCTACATTTACGATCGTCAGGTTTTACGACGCGCAAATTGCGATTTTTAGCGACTCACAAAATTCATGAGGGTGGTCGCAATTTGCGACCCATTGGGAATGGCCGGCACTCACAGAGATGGTGGCCTGCCGGGGTCAGCAGACCACCATGTCTGTGACTGCTTTTTAAATAAAAGACACACAATTGATGGACGGAAAGCAAAACAAATCAAAACATTAACCCCCAGTCAAGAGATCTAGGTTAAATCCATCATTCTTTTGCTCACCATTCCACCCCAGTTTAGACCTGGCCATATGCAAATCAGACTTGACCCTGTGCCTCATGGGAACAGTCCAGCCCAAACTGCCAGGCCAGGTCCTTCCTGGACTGGAAAAAAGCATCCTGGAACCGGTTTCGGGGTTTCACCCCTCTTCAGACAGGATAGCTTGAATCCAGTGGCACAGTGAGCCCGGGACCTATGTCTAGGCATACCCGGCGCACTTAGGGCGAGAAAGCAAAAGACACAGAATTGATGGACGGAAAGCAGACCACATCAAAACATTCACCCCCAGTCAAGAGATCTAGGTTAAATCCATCATTCTTTTGCTCACCATTCCACCCCAATTTAGACCGGCCATATGCAAATCAGTCTTGACCCTGTGCCTCATGGGGACAGTCCAGCCCAAACTGCCAGGCCAGGTAATTCCTGGACTGGAAACAAGCATCCTAGGACCGGTTTCAGGGTTTCACCCCTCTTCAGCCAGGATAGCTTGATTCCAGTGACCCAGTGAGCCATTCCTAAGCCAATCACAACGCTGCAATGCAGCGCTGTGATTGGGCTGAGCGCCGTGACACGACGCCCATCGAGGGGCTGCAGGGGTGGGCATGTTCTCCATGCAGGCTGTAATGCAGCCTGCATGGAGAAGGGGAAAGAGCGCATGGCTGGTTTGGGCGGCCGGAGTTGGCCAACCAAATAGTCATTGCGCACAGGAGCTCTGCCCTGCCCCCTCACGCACTGCTGCGGCAGGAGGACAAAATAAAATGATAATAACATTCAGGGGTTATCATTTTATTTTTTCCTTTCTTTTGCTGCTTTCTGGCAGTGGGGCATCGCTCCTCCGCCTTAGCGGGGTTCCTCAGCAGAAACACGACTGTATCCCTTCTGCGGTATAACTGGTTGCCCCGAGTCAAGAGTGCATGGCTCCGCGGTAGTGCAGCCCGTGGCAGTGGGGGTGTCTGGGCATTCCACAGTGTCCCCGTCAGCTTTCCGTCTCTGCCAGCTCTGTGCGAGGGGGGAGGGGGTGCTCTTATCTGCTTACACAAAGAACCTATTTACCTTTCGTTTGAGCCCAAAACTTGAGTCATGTCTGGGTGGTTGTCCCCTAATCCCTCTGCCAAGGGTTCAAGGCTGGAGGTGAGGTCATGCTTGCTGTGTGGGTGAGTTCATGCTTGGTGTGTGCGTGTTATTTATTCTTACATCTATTTTAGTCATAGTTTTTTTAATAGCGCAGACCGTGACTTGTCAAGCGTCAGAACGCTTTATATGTTCAATGCTTCCTTGTACACATCTAATACAAATGTTACCATCGCATTTTCCGCATCCCCCGCGGTTGTCATAGTGTCCGTCTATGATACAGTCCTCTGCTTCTTGCGCGTGCAGGCCGGTGCCACTCTCCTGCCCCCCCCCCCCCCCCACCTCCGGCCTCTCGGCATCTGAGGCGGAGCGGGTCTCGCTCCATCACTCCAGCTGTCCTCGCTCCGGTCAACTTATCACCAGAATAAGGTTCAGGGAGGGGGAGGGGCTGGTGCGCAACGTTCTATTTTTAATAAGGCTCCCTGAGAGGGACATTTCGAGATGTGGAGGGGGAGGTCGAATTCGAAACCCCCCCCCAAGGGCATTGCGATGGGGTGCCTTCAGAGGGACAGGAAGGGGTTAAATGTGCTCCCTGCGGACCTTAGAGGTGTGGTGGGCTCCGAGGGGATCAGTCCAGGTAGTGATGATGGTCATAGAAGGGGGGGGGGGGGCGTGCTTCCCAGAGAGGTACATTTGAAGTGGGTGGGGGTTCCTTGGGAGGGACATTTGAGAACCCTGCTGGAGAGTGGGGTGTCCCTAGAGGGACATTTCAAAACTTTGTTGTGGATGGGAAGACCTTCTCTCATCAGTTGCATCAGTGTACGTGCTGGGGGGAGGGAGGGGGGGGGGTTGGGGAGTGAGGTTACACTCGAAAGCTCCTAAATTAAGCATTGTTCCACTGTGGGGGCCTGCCTGGCCGGAGGCACAGCTCCCTGCTGGTCCCTACCAGTCTCTGCATGCCCTCCCACCCCTTTAATGTTTTCCCCTTGGGGGGTTACAAGGCCTAGGGCTCTGAAGAGCCAAGCTCTGGGTTTGGTGGGGGCTCCGTCCTGCCCGGACAATAGGCGCTGTGTCCGCCCGTCCCACCCTCATTTTCAACCCCTCTAGAAAGAGCGCATTGTTCCTGGGGTGGGGGGCAGCCCCCGCTGTGGCCTTTACAGCAATAGTGGAAAAGTCACATTAGGGCTCTGAAATTATCAACAAAAAGACGATTCATCGACTGGAGGTCTGGGGCTGGACTGGTCTCAGCTCCCGCCTGCTGCCCAGGAATGGCAATGTCCAGTTCTTTTACGAAGCGCTGAATACAAAATGACCTGTGTCTAAGCGCTTCGTATGGGGGGGGAAAGACATACATCTAAACCAACAGCCAAACAAGTTCCTGCCATCTATGACATCTGTCTCCATCTATGCACCCAGGATCTGGACCAACATCCCTGTCTCCATCAGGACGCCCCAACGCCGCTCCTAGTTAGGAAAGCGTTGAAGACTCAACTCTTTGAAGACCACAACATCACAAAGCATGAACAGTCGGCAAAGCTGCGACCTCTCCCGTCACTCGCAGAACTTCTGGTTCTCCAGCGGAAGCCTGTTCAAGGCACAGTTGAAATCAGTGCTGTTTGGTGAGCCTCAACTTTCGGTCCTACTTGGCTGACGCAAGCACCCGGACGCTTCTTCTGAAGCAGCAGTTGTGTCTACAAATATCTCTTCATTCTTTCATTCATGTGGTTGGCTTTGACTCTGTACAGAGCTACACTGCCTTTTGGCTAGGGTGGAGCTATAGAAATATCACATGCATACATACGTGCACATTATTACTTCTGGCACTCTGTAGGTTTTGTAGAAGTTCATTAGCGAAGAACCGAAGAATAGTAGATGAACTTGGGAATCCATCCCCGACTTACCATGAGCTTAGACACACAATCTGGGATGTATGTCATTTCATCGCATAGTAATACCACGCATGTCATTACAACGCGAGTATTACTACGCAATGTCAATGGCAACAAAATGCCATTACATCGCAAACTTTTACCACAAGTGTGTTTTTACCACGCATGCCATTATAATGCAAAGGCATGCGTGGTAAAGCTATACTCGTGGTGAAAGTGTGCAAGGTAAGTGACTACCCTACCCCTACACAACCCTTCCCCGCCACCCAGTCCTCTCCCTACAATGAGACCACACTACCCTGCACGACCCCATGACACTACACTAAAACACTACACTACAACACTACCCTAATGCACTACAATACTCAAACACTACAACACTGCCCTAAAACACTACACTTCTAAAACTCTACAGCAGTATCCTAATCCTTAAAACACTACAACACTACCCTAAACCCTAAAACACTACACTACACAAACACTACTACACTAAACCCTAAAACACTACACTACCCTAAACCCTAAAACTCTACACTACACAAACACTACAACACTACCCTAAACCACTACACCAACACTACTACACTACCCTAAACCGTAAAACACTACACTACACAAACACTACTACACTACCCTAAACCCTAAAACGCTACACTACCCTAAACTCAAAAACATTAAACTCCACAAACACTACAACACTACCCTAAACCTTAAAACACTACACTACTCAAACACTACTACACTACCCTAAACCCTAAAACACTACACTACCCTAACCCCTAAAACACTACACAAACACTACAACACTACCCTAAACCACTACACTACACAAACACTACTACACTACCCTAAACCCTAAAACGCTACACTACCCTAACCCCTAAAACACTACACAAACACTACAACACTACCCTAAACCACTACACTACACAAACACTACTACACTACCCTAAACCCTAAAACACTACACTACAAACTCTACAACACTACCCTAAATCACTACACTACACAAACACTACTACACTTCCGTAAACCATAAAACTCTACACTACCCTAACCCCTAAAATACTACACTACTCCAACACTATCCTAAACCCTAAAACACTACACTACATAAACACTACTACACTACCCTAAACCCTAATAGACTACACTAAACAAACACTACTACACTACACTACAAAAGAAACACACTAAAACGTTATAAAAAAACCCACACAACACAAACATTACAACACTACTTTTACACTACCCTAAACCCTACAAAAGTAACCCCCACCCCGAGCGCAAACCCCCTTACCTCTCCCGCATCGCCGTCTCTGCTCCCGGTTCCTGCTTCCTCCTTCCTGCTTGGTGCACGTCGTTGTGAGGAAACAGCCTCAGTTTCCTCACAACGACTTGGATAGCCGCCGCCGCCATTACACATTACATCGCATGCGTTGTAAAAGCACATGCGATGTAATGGTATGCGTGGTTTTTACCACGTGTTGTAACGTTGTAATGCATGCAATGTAATGGCAATGCGTGGTAAAAACTGCGTTGTAATGGCTGTTCCCCCACAATCTGCTGCCTCATAAGATTCCATCACAGAATCTCTCACCCAACCAATACTGTACCAGTTTACATGTTGGCTGGATAGCACACAATCCCCTTTCACGGTTATTAAAACCAAATAGGTAACACAAATAGGCAACTATGAACAAAAACACCATAAAACACAAGAAACAATAAAGAAATGCACAAATACCACATAGCATTTTATATACACAGTAAACACAGGTGCAAAGAATGTTTCAGTCCTAATATTACTTGAGCCTCGTGGGTGACTAGTAGAGAAGTACTAGTCGCCAGTAGGGACCTATTTATGAAGGTTTTGCATCGCCCTTACAAGTGGGTGCAAGGGCAAGGCAGGATAATCCTACCACACAAGGCCACCTTGCGTGGTCCCGCATGGCTTTATTAATCCAGAGTAACACAATGCAAATCGCTGCGTTGTGTTATCTGCCCCAGGGAGGCTTTCCATGGGTGGAGCGTGGGTAGGGTGACCAGAATTTTAAAGCCAAAAACCGGGACATTTCATGAAAATAGAAGAAGGACTGCAATTTTACTTCAAGCGAGCACACAGAATGACAGCGCTCCTCAGCAGAGAATTACAGAACAGGCAGTAAGAACATAAATAAAATGCAATTTTTAAACCCAGTAGCTTGCCTGTTAAATACATTGCTTTCTTGAAACAACTGCTAACTCTCCCTGCTTCGTAAAACATAAAAAAGCACCTCCCGCCGTTTTCAGCCGACCCTCTTTAAAAACCGGGACATGATCTAAATTTCTTGAAATCTCCTGGGACAGCTGGTGTAAAACTGGGACCGTCCTGGCATATCCGGGACGCCTGGTCACCCTATGCGTGGGTGTTCCCACGTATCCACCCATGGAATTTGGCGAATTTCCAGATTTACCAACACTGGTAAACCTGGGAATGCGTCAAAATGCTACACCTCCCCAGAGGAGGCATAACGAGGAGAAATATCTTTATTTCTCCACGTTATTTCCTCTTTCTAAGTGTGCTGCATTCTACATAGAAAGAGGAACAAAACTCAGATGATTGCTTTTGTGCAGGAAGGTGTCCTTTCCTGCACAAAAACAATCCTGTCTGCAATGCAGGCACCCTTGCACCACGGCGCTAGGCAGCCAAGAGGGCGCCACTGCGAGAAAAGGACAGGAATGCATCATATTATGTTGTCTACTGAGCATTCCTGCCCTTTTCACACAGCACAGCAAGGTGGCTTGCTGCCCTGCATGAAAATTTCACAAAGATGCCCCATCGTGTATAAGGAGGTCTGTCTGCAATGCTGGAGTTTTGTTGGAGGTTACTAGCGAAGAACAGAAGTACAGGAGGTGAACATGGGGACACAGACCCAATTGGCCATCAGCCTTGAACAATCTACAACCTCATAAGATTTGTTGTTGTATTTAGGCCTGTGCTCAGATTTACGTCATTACAGACAATCTTCAGCAACAAAATCCACTACAGCAAATTATTAAACGAATATTCCTTGTTCTGCTGCAATGAAGCTGCTGCAACAAACTCCTCTACAATTACAATGTTTTTTACTCGCCCTGATTGTAACTCGTACTATCGCCATCTGGTAACTATGACGCTACCCAAACATTTACCCAAACTCTACCGAAACCTAAAAGAACCATCACTCTTCAACTTACAATAAATGTAATCTCTGTGTAAGCCTAAACATAACTCAAACCTCTTTACGTTACTCTGTACTTAACCTCGACTCCAACAAAATGGGCCCACTGGCCTTGATGCTAATATCAAACTAACAGAGATATACGGCAACAGCCTGCAGGAACTACTGGGGCATATTATCAAGAAACGGTGTAAAAATTATTGCTGCTATAGCGGCAGAAAACTGCAGCTAAAAAGGCGATAATGGGCATGATAATATGCCCTTGAGAATTCCAATAGAAGCCCATGTTCTGGTGTCAACATGGGCTTCTATTGGAATTCTCATGAGCATATTATCAAGCCCATTATCGCCGCTTTAGCGGCAGTTTTCTGCCGCTAAAGCGGCGATAATTTTAACGCTGTGCTTGATAATATGCCCCTATTGTTTGTAATCACTTTTAATTGTGGCAGATTCTCTGTAAAGACTATATCTGAGTTGTCAGTTCATTCTCGTAACTCACACCCACTCTCATTCGGCAAAACCCACCATTTAATTATAGTAGGTTTCCATTGGAACCAGCCACGGCCTGTGCAGGTAAGAGCAGTGCAGCAAGGTGTGTGTGTGTGTGGGAGGGGTATTTCGACAGACTACCACGAGGGTAAATTAAATAAATATTACATTTTCCCTCGTGGTCGTCGGTCAACCCCATTCCCCACCCCCCCAATTGGCCCCTCCACTCTTACTTGCGCGGGCCGCGACTGATTTGAATATTTGTCAAAAGAAGACTTCTTCAAATAAGCTTTGCTCGCATGTTCAGTTTAACCCCTTCGATGCGGCGCCGATTCCCGCTCAGCGCTGACCGTTTCTTGCGCGGGCGTGGTCATGACAGAACGGTTCCGTCATGAGCACAGCTCAACCGACGCTCATGACGGAACCGTTCCGTCATGAGCGCCGAAGGGGTTAATGCTGCACGTATCACTTACTGATGGTGTGCACAATATGGGAAACATAACTCCAGGTAAATGGTGCCCCCACCTATTACTAATCACCCCAAATGCAAAGACTGCAGAACATAAAGATATATGTTACTTGTCCAATAAAAGTCAATATTGAGAACAGGCTATAGATCATTGTGGTGGCAACATTGTAATATTATTAGATTCAAGAGTTGTTTTTCATTTGAATAGAGCTCCCTTCCCTGGTCCCTCAAATGGACGTTTAGGCAGTCAGGAATTGATACAGTTCTCCATCCAGGATAGCCCCAGACTGTAAAATGTATACTGCATACAACGTACACTGAGAACGGAATCTCCTCTAGGAGCTTTATCAAATGTAGTGTGCGAGATATTATGCTAGGAAGCTTCACTACCGCGTAAGACAGTGCACAGAGTGGACCAGGTGGCTCAAGAATCCATATTGGCTAACAACTTGTGTAGGAAGATGGCACATCGTTCCGCGGAGGCCATTTTGGATTGCTCATGCTGCCTGCTAGTCACAGCACGCCATTCGCTAAACTCAAGTGTCTAAGAAGAAGAGGGGTCAAAGAGCAAGGGCGAGAAGGACACACCCAAGTGGGTGGTGGGCATTTCTTATTGAAACAAAGGTGTCTTGCCCAAAGAGCCCAGTCTGACAGAGTAGATGCTTGTGGCTGGATTGCCACCTTCTCTGTGCTCTCTGGCATACATTTTATCTCTCAGATAACACAAAAGAGACTGTGGTACGGGAATATAATCACAAGCATAATGCTGGAGTAAATATTGTGTCCTAATCATTTGTTACAAACATAATACTCCATGGGGTTAATAACAGACAATCTGCACCTGATGAGAAGATATTTTTGTAAACGATATTTAAGGCACAATGTTTATGTCAGATTTATTTATTTATTTATTTTGACATTTGTAAAGCGCGAAACGAAGGCCCGTGGGCATCTCGGCGCTAAGTAACTGCAATGTTTAGCCAGAAGGGAACTGGGAGATCAATGATTAAAAAGCCAGGTTTTGAGGTTTTTTCGGAAGGACCAGAGGGACGTGCTGGTCTTGATGAAGTGAGGCAGTGTGTTCCACAATTTTGGGGCAGCCACCAGAAATCTTCTGTCACCCCAGTTGACAGATTTAGTTCGGGGGATCACCAGATCCAGGGAGCTGGAAGAGCGCAGTGCTCTGGATGGACAGTAGGGGGTAAGGTTCTGAGTGAAGAACGCTGGGACAGCGTTGTGTAAAGCCTTGTATACCAGGCACAAGGTTTTGAACATGATCCTCTTCCTCACCGGAAGCCAATGAAGTTGTTTCATGGTGGGTAAAACCGGATGGAATTTGGGGATTCGCCCTAGGAGCCTGGCGGCCGCGTTCTGTATGGACTGCATTTTTGTTAACACTCTCTCCTGGGCCCCTAGAAACAAAGCGTTACAATAGTCTAGGGTGGAGAGCACCAGGGAGCTTACCAGCGTTTTCGCCATGTTTTCAGGTAAGAAGGGCAGAATTTTTTTGATGAGCCTAAGTTTATGAAAGGCTGAAGAGGATATCTGATTGGCGTGTGGTAGGAAGTTCAGACGGTTGTCAAACATAACTCCCAGGTTCCTCACTTTATCAACCGGGACTGGGGGCTGGCCCATAGATGACGGCCACCAACGGGGGGACCACTCCGGAGAGAGATTGCCGAAGATTACAACCTCCGATTTGTCGGAGTTTAGCTTCAGACAATTGTGTGACATCCAGTTCCCGATGGCCGACATGCCCTGGTTGAACATGTTGGCTTTCTGAAGGCCGTCATTTTTGACGGCTAGGACCAGTTGAGTGTCATCAGCGTATGAAGTAAGATGATGTTTCTGTCTATGGTAGTTTGACATCCGGGACCCGGGAGACCTCAGTAGGTGCCATGCGGGTGCAGCTCCACGATCAAAACCTGTGACTCGAGGAGCGCACTCCTCCCGCATCCTGAGCAGCGATCATACTCAGCCTTAGTGTCTTTTTTCGCTGCGGTGTCCGCCATTGTGTAGACACCTGGTCCACACACCTTAGCGAGTGTGTAGGTAATTAACCTTTTTAATTTTTTCACCCATCACGTGGCACCCTTCACTTTGCCACTCACTGCACTCACTGTTCCTGACGAAAGCCCCTGACACCTCGATGAGGGCTGAAACATGTAGACCTACAACACATACAACTATTAGAAACTAATCTCTTTCGTAGTTGCACCACATAGTTTTATTTTTAATATATCCTGAGCCGCCAACAATAAGATTTCCCACGGCAAGGATTCTCAGAGATATTTTTAAACCTTCACTACACCACACCCTTGCACCACACCAGCTACGCTGTAGTCAGGCGTCGTAGCACAACCGGGGGGCATTCGGCCACCCGGTTGGGACCCCAATGATGAAGCATGACACCAACTAGGTTGGTGTGTGAGGGGTCTTTTAACTTACCTAGTGGGTTCCCAAGCACTGTCTGACAGTGATCGTACCAACATCTTTGGGTTAGTCCAACTTTGATAAAACTGAGTTTGACATAACGCACATAAGGTGCTTTAAGTGTGACGTAGTAAATTATCTAGATAAATGATGACAAGGAGAGACTTCCTGTCAAGGAGCTAGGCAGTGTCAAGCACCCATGACTGACAAGGGTTTCCCTCATCCACATCTGCGACTGTCCTTGTGGAAGGTATCTCTTTATTCTGATTCGCCCTCTGTCCGTCCCTACCCTATATGCTTGCAGTCGTTAGAGTAGATGCATAGCGTCTTGGACTGTGAGGTCCAACAGAACCAGTAACATCCACTAACTACTTTTGGCAATGGCGAGTGGAGAAGCAGCGTGGACAGTCAGACGTGCTCTTTAAAGATGGTCGGCTAAGGAACAAATCCCTGTCCTATTTTATGCAGGCCATCTGGTATTAAGTGGCTTCGTAGCTAAGGGCACAACATGGACAACTTGTGCCCAAGCAGTATACCAGCAAAAATAAACTGATGGTGAACCAGGATCAGACACAGATGATGGTCATAAGGGACAAAATGACCTGGGTTGGTTGGTACCTGGGCTAAGCTCAGTTGGAATGTCTCTAATTATGTTTCCGTGAGTTTCCTAGTTTGTAATTCTTTAGCACAGGACTTGCAGACAAAAGAGTAGCAGCAGTAGCCACGACTGGCGTGAACAGATTTACCAAGAAATTCTGGGAAATGTTGGAGTGCTGCTGAAAAATGCCATTGAACCGCACATGGTCGAAACATTGAGGCAGCAGCATGGTTATTATTGGCTAAGTTAGAAAATATATAATGGACAATGTTGTGAAGGGAGATCTTAGCTCTCAAGAAGATACCCCTTTTAAAGTAACTCGGTTGGAGGTGGGGTATTAATATTCCAGCTGGATGCATTCCTTTATCCAAAATTTGTTACTGCAGCATCATATACAATACAATAATCTATATAGCACACAGCTGCTTCCGAAGAGGCGTCCCGGTGATATGATAAGTGCAGAACCAGGGTCCTTGCTGGTTCGCCTTAAAGACGAGATTGGGAACAGGCCAGCCCAAACTGCCAGGCCAGGTCCTCCCTAGACTGGAAAAAAAGAATCCAGGGACCAGTTTCGGGGCATCACCCCTCATCAGCCAGGCTAGCGTGACACCAGTGGCATGGAGAGCACGGGACCCACGTCTGGGCATACCCATCCCACTTGGGGTGACAAATGCAAAAAGAACAATCGATGGAAATATTGTTGAACAATGTCACATATTCACCCCAGTACAGGGATCTGGGCCTAAATCCATCGTTTTTTCCCTACCCAGCCATATGCAAATCAGTCTTGACCCTGCAACCAATGGGAACAGTCCAGCCCAAACTGCCAGGTCAGGTTCTTCCTGGACTGGAAAAAAGCATCCTGGAACCGGTGTCAGGGTTTTACCCACTGGCCTGGCAATTCGGGCTGGACTGTTCCCATGAGAAACAGGGTAAAGACTAATTTGCATATGGCTGGGCTAAAACTAGGGTGGCATGGTGAGCAAAAGAACAATGGATTAAACCCAGATCTGTGACAGGGGGGGGGGGAATATTTAATTTGTTCAGCATTCTGTCCATCATCTGTTCTTTTTGCATTTGTCTCCCTAAGTGGGAAGGGTGTGCTCAGACAAGGGTCCATGCCCAGACATGGGTCCGGGGCTCACTGTGTCACTGGATTTGAGCTAGCCTGACTGATGAGGGGTAATACCTCGAACCCGGTGCCAGGATGCTAATTTCTGGTCCAGGGAGGGCCTGGCTTGGCAGTCCGGGCAGGACTGTTCCCATGAGGAACAGGGTCAAGACTGATTTGGATATGGCTGTGTCCAAACTAGGCTGGCGCAGTGAGCAAAAGAAAAATGGATTAAACCCAGATCTGTGACTGGGGCTGAGTGGTTGAAAGGTTTAGCACTCCGTTCATCATCTTGTAGTGTTTGCTATTTAAAGACGAGAGCCGTTTGTCATGTTTTGGACAGAAGCTTGTGACTGTGGGACAGCATAGGGGCTGGGGTAGGGTGGGGGTGGTGATGCATGGCTTCTCTTCTATCCGATGGTTAAAGTGGGGGTCGAGTGTTTAGGCCACACCCATGGAATATTGCTGGGCCTGTCCCATAAATAGATTAATCCGTTGTCCTGGGCGTGGGGGCGCGAGGCCTGGTATTAGACTCAAGTTTTGCTCTCCCCCCTGAACAGCCACTCTGCAGGGGGCTGGGAGGAGGGGAGGTGATGCAGATATGAAAGCAGCTGACGACTGATGCCCCCAGAGATGGCATTCCGAGGGCAGGAAGGGACTCCGCAGCATGAATCACACACACATTTATAACTGCTGCATTGTTGGGGGACTCTGTGACTCCAGTAGCTGTCTGCGGGTGACTGTCCCCTCTCTCTCCAGCCCCCGAGCGTCCCTCTCCCCACTTCTACCCTCAGTCAGACACTGCGCCTGTTCAGTGGCTGTCTCTGAGGACCGGGTCTCTCACGCGCCTGCCCTGCCGCTTGTCTCTGACTGCCACAGGCTCAGATTAGAGCGGCGGGACCCTTCGGGCCAGCCAGGGGGGCGAGTGGCTGCCAGGGGAGGCCGGGACGCCTGCCCGAGACGCCGAGGGAGTGCGAGGGCAGAGAAAGGACAGGAGCAGAAATAGAGAACGAAACATACAGAGGGAGATGGGCAGGAAGAGGGAGTGAGGGGACAGAGTGAGGCAACGAGCCACTCCACAAAGGGCCCGATTAATTGTGATATTGGCATTAACTCCTGTTACCACGTATATCGCAGAGGCGCAACTAGAGCCAAATTTCGGGGGGGGGGGGGGGCTAAGAAAAAAATGTCGGGGGGGGGGCTGAATCTTTAAGCAATAGGCAGAGTGTAGCTGCAGGGGCTCTTAGAAGGGGTGAAACAGCAAGGCCGCATTAACATGCAAATGGTCTTTTAAAGACCTGTGAAGTGCTCGGGTGCGGCTGTGTGGGCGCCCTGGAAGCTGTCTCATTCCGGCTGCCATACACGACGGTGGGGGGAGGGGGGGGGAGGGGGGGGGGAGGCAGAAGCCCTTTGAGTCCAATGGGTGTTGCGCGCCTGGTATATCGCAATAACGAGTTGCGTGATAAGCACCTCACCTCAGCATTTTTACCCAGGAAAATGTCAGCAGATCAAAGCTGTTGGAATGTATAAGGCGGGAAATGCCCTCGAAATACGAGGACTGGCGGATTTCGGTGCAATAGATATGAAAATCTGCACTTTATGGCCATTTTGATGGCAGAAACCATAAATGGCTGTTATTTATCGCACCTGATAAATCCTGATCCCTGTTGCTATTCATATATCTAATATATATATATATATACTCGTAATAGACTCCGTTGCCTTTGCTGTTTTGGAGCCCTGAATTACCGCCTGCGCTACAGGAGTAGCAAAACCACCTTTACCCTGCGTTGCTGGATCGGCTAGGACGCCGGCAAACACCGCGTGGCCGCGGAGGAGGGTGAGGCGCTGGCCCCGGGACTGCGAGGACCAGCATACAACAGCTCCAGCTGGTCCTCTTCCCGCGAGAGCCGCGCCCCCTCACAGTGCCACGCCCACAGCCAAGTCCTTTAACATCTCGCGGCACCCGCTTCGCGGGTGCCACTCGTAATAGACTCCGTTGCCTTTGCTGTTTTGGAGCCCTGAATTACCGCCTGCGCTACAGGAGTAGCAAAACCACCTTTACCCTGCGCTGCTGGATCGGCTAGGACGCCGGCAAACACCGCGTGGCCGCGGAGGAGGGTGAGGCGCTGGCCCCGGGACTGCGAGGACCAGCATACAACAGCTCCAGCTGGTCCTCTTCCCGCGAGAGCCGCGCCCCCTCACAGTGCCACGCCCACAGCCAAGTCCTTTAACATCTCGCGGCACCCGCTTCGCGGGTGCCACTCGTAATAGACTCCGTTGCCTTTGCTGTTTTGGAGCCCTGAATTACCGCCTGCGCTACTGGAGTAGCAAAACCACCTTTACCCTGCGCTGCTGGATCGGCTAGGACGCCGGCAAACACCGCGTGGCCGCGGAGGAGGGTGAGGCGCTGGCCCCGGGACTGCGAGGACCAGCATACAACAGCTCCAGCTGGTCCTCTTCCTGCGAGAGCCGCGCCCCCTCACAGTGCCTCGCCCCCACAATCCATCACATCTTAAAAGCGATCCCCGGAACGCGCATCGCGGGACGCGCGCGGGTCGCAGCCCGGGGCGAAGACCGGGCAAAGAGCGGGCCGTTTGAGGCCGTTCGAGAACGTGAGAGTCCGGTCCGGCCCACCCCCCTAAGCTCTATATTTTGGACATCCAAATACAGGTATCTATCACTTCTCTGACCTTTCCTACAAGCTAACAGTCGCCACACAAAGTTCTCCCTATAAACACTCATCGGAAAATGAATACGAGATCTAGCAAGCAAAAAATCTTTTAAAAAACGGGATAGGAGAAAAACTGCTAGGCCCAATGGATGATTTTCTCGCCAAAGCAAATACATTCATTGACCAAAGTATAAGTCTAATTGAGGGGAGGGTCTCAACCGAACTTGCAATCGCACGTCGATCCTCAATGGGACTACTAGCAACCGCAAGAACTCCAGATATACAGTCACCGCCAACCCAAACCTCTGTGGCCGCAAACAGACTTAGCCTCCCAAACAATGTAGACCTTTCAGCCTCCCAACTCTCTGTAACTTTCACAGAAAGTGACCTAGAAAAAACCCCAGACATCTTCCCTGATCCAACCTTTGAAGAAGTAAGGCAAATGAGAGGGAGGCGGGAGGGAGCCATAAAGAAAAGGAACGCTAGGAAAAACCCAAACCACACTGAAAATACTAAAGCAACTGAGCACATAGTTTTGGTTGGTGATACAAACCCAGCAGTATTACCCCATCACTCTGCCCCCCCAAATAACAACGTAGTAGTAATACATCAGCCACCACATGACCTTCAAGATACCTCTATTCCAGATCCCCCAAGCCCACAACAATTAGGCAAAGAAAGAGAAGCAGCGAGATTAATCAAGGAGATAGCTTCCCTCCTAAATTCCTATATTCGCCCTTTAGAAACTAGACTTAGTAACATCGAGATTCAATTAACAAAAAATTCCGGTTCTTTTAAACCTATACCCCCACAAGCCCTTCCAAAACCAGCCTCATATCCCACGACTACTCTTCCTATACTTAAGAAACTTGTAACCTTACCACTTCCGCAGACCAAAAAACAACCCACAGTAAAACTCCCTACAGTACCAAACCCTCCCACTGTACAAAAACCGATCCCCAAGCCCCTGACCATTCCCCCACAGACTAATTCCCAACCTACACCAATAGTAAATACCTCAATCATAAACACACCTGCCTCTAAAACCCCTGTCATAACAAACACAAATCCACCAAAAACAAAAGGAGCCCCGAGAGGGACTACTGATCAAAGACCTACTTTAAACATGCCACCTGAGGCATGTCCATACGTGGTAGCCATGACGGGGGTCCCCGAACTTACAGGTGAGGGGACGGAACCCAACTGGTCATTGAAGAACAAAGTCCAGTATTGGCTGACTACAAACCGCCCCGTCCCGCCACCCTGGAAAAGCAGAATAGCATCAGTCTGCAGGACTTCGTGGGTGGGCCATAGGAAAAAAACTATCCGGGGAGACTGCGTTGTAATCACGTTTGAGGACCCCAGTATAGCTGAGTATATCTGCTCCTGGGAATACAATAACACCACAGGGGGGATCGCCACAAGATCTTTGTCATACTTCTACCCAAAAAGATATAATAACAACAATTACATACGTGACACTGATAACATCTGGCGGAAACCTATTCCACAGCCGTGGGAGCTAGATGTCGCTGGACCAAAACTACTGCCACGACATAGTGACCCTGATAACTCCTGGTGGTCAGTAACTCAGAACCACCAGCAAAGAGAAGTCCCGTGGCAGATTATGGGCCCACAAAACAGACCTAGAAACTGGGAGCAGTGGGAGAGACCACCCCACCAACTATACAGATCCAACTATAGAGATACCATCAATGGGCAAAACTGGCCAGGTATATCGACTATGAATCGGTTCAGCGGCCTGGAAATGGTCGATTGACCAATAATCAAATCCCCGGAGCCCCCACAAACAACCTTGGCCCCATCCATCTCCACTCCAGCCCCTCCACAAATGAAAATCTCAGCCTTAGATAACACATCCTCACAGCTTCCTGTGATCTTTTGGAACGTGGCGGGTCTCCGAAACAAAATAGAGGACGGTTCGGCCGCTGGTTTCTTGAAGGACGCCCAAATCATTTGCTTACAAGAAACCTGGGCAACGACGCCCCAACACCTTGAGGGATACAGGACATTTACATCCCCCGCCCTTCCTAGCATTTCAGGTAGACCTAAAGGGGGACTGGTAATCTACCTAGCAAATACAATTTCTGACATGAAGATCATCAAGGTAGACCTATTATCAAATTTCCAGATCTTCACCTTCATAATTGGGAAAAAACTCTTCATCACAATAATCAACTTATATAACAACTTAAAGGATGACAACTTTTTGAACGTTCTTTCCCTAATTCAAGAAAAAATAACCGAACATTGGCATCCCAAACAGAAAATCGAAAATGCCCATATAATTTGGGGGGGAGATTTCAATCTACATCCCTGCCCCAACAACGACACCTGTGGAATGGTGGATGAACATGAGAACTCTATAGTCCACTTTATCCATTCAGGAGTGGGGCTAGCCATGAACAAAATACTTTCTGATCTGGATCTACAAATTATAAACCCCATCCAACAGTCAAATAACAAACTAGAACCCACCTACAGAGGAAGGGGCCACGAGACCACCGTTGACTACGTAATAGTCTCAGAAGGCCTCAAAGATCAAATTAATAATTTTAAAATTTTGGAAAACAATCTTAGTGATCATTCTGCTCTAAGCCTAAACTTTCAAACAAATCAACCAAGAACACTGATGGCAATTATAGCAAAAACTCTAACACAGAACAGGCTAGAACTGGGCAAAAATAATGGATATACCATAAAATGGGAAAAAGTGGATCCCAATATTCTCACAAAACGGTTAGTAAAATCTGCCTATAATAACATTTTGATCTGTCTCGACCCTCATGCGGAGCCGAATCAAATCGTGGAAAACTTCAAGACAATAATAGAGCAAGTCAAAAAACTGCTAACCAAAACACCTAACCAAAATAAAACAAGCTCCATAGGTTGGTTTAACCCCTTCAGTGCCCGCCCCTTTCCCCGCCCTGTGCCGGCCGTTGCATTAGCGGGCGGGGTTTATGACGAGCTGGTCTCGTCATGGGCACAGCGCAACTGCGGCCCATGACGAGACCAGCTCGTCATGGGCATTGAAGAGGTTAACCAAGACTGTACCAAGGCACAGACTAACCTGAAGAAAGCTCTCGGAAATCCAAATAGAGACAAAACAAACATCCAAGCTCTTCGACGGGAGTATAACATTGCTAGAAAAGCAAGGAAAAAAGAACTGAAACAATCTTTGTGGATCGCTCTGCACAAGAGTGCACTTCTGAAAGACAGCCAGGCATTCTGGAAAATAGTTAAATCCCCCTTGCTAACGGACCCCAACGGCCCAAAAATAGACGTGGCCATCGACGAGGATTCGTGGGTGAACCACTTTTCAAAAATCTTCAAATTGACATCTACTAGTGAAGAACACCATCCTAACATCTACCCAGTAGTTTACCCAATTTCAATGGATGTTGAGCTGCAGGATTTCGAAATGGCGTTATCTTTAAGTAAGAGTGGGAAAGCTCCCGGCCCTGACGGGGTCCCAGTCGACTTATTTAAACATCTTCCAGACCTCTGGGTACCAATACTCACAAGAGTTTGCATAGCAACAACGAAACTCGGCCTGTTAGAGTCATGGTCATCTTCCATCATGGTCCCAATCTTTAAGAAGGGGGACCGACAAGACACTAAGTGCTACCGACCAATCTCGCTCCTCGACTCCTTGGGCAAAGTAGTTGGCAGAGTCCTTCTTGAAAAGCTACAGCAATGGGTAGAAGACAAAAACATCCTCTCGGACTTACAGTTCGGGTTCAGGGAGGGCTTTGGAACTGTCGAACAGGCCCTAAATCTAAGCTTGTTAACATCAAAATATACCCATGCTAAACCTGGTCCCATCTACATGGTATATGTGGATTTGTCCTCCGCATTCGACTGCGTTTCGCACGCGAAGCTCTGGTCACTGCTGAGCGCAATGGGGGTAGACCCCCCTCTTTTGGACTTTCTGAGGGAGCTATACAGTGAAGCCACGGCGAGAGTGAGGTACGGGACAAAAGGAGAACTGACGTCACCATTTAGGGTAGAGCGGGGAGTGAGGCAAGGCTGCGTCCTGGCCCCCTTCCTCTTCTCTTTGTACACCAATGGCCTAGAAGAGACTATGTTGAGAGGGGGGAGGGACCTCCCTAGAGCAAAAGATCGCTTGATCCCCGCGCTGCTTTACGCGGACGATGCAGTCATTTTAGCACGTACCCCCATCGAACTGCAGAAATCTTTATCTAAATACGCAGACTTCATGGGTGCCTTGGACTTGCACATTAACGTCAAAAAAACTTTTGTCATGGTAGTCGGTGGATCAAGAAAAGTAACTAAGTCCATCTTTCTGAAAAATCAAAAAATTGAAAAGACCTCACAATATCCCTACTTAGGCATTATGATCGATGACGCCCTAAACTGGAAAGCGGCGGTTGAGGCCAGGAGACATCTCTTCAAACGAGCGATCATGGCGTTGATGAAATTCTCCAATAAACTCGGGAAAAGACCACCAGTAGAATTGCTACAGATTTATGCTGCGAAATGCCAAGCCATCGCACTATACGGTGCAGGGATCTGGGGACATACACCCACCGGCTCTATACAAAAAGAGGAGAATATCTTCATGAGATTCCTTTTATCAACTCCAAGAGGTACCTCCACCTATGCCTCACACATGGAACTGGGAATCCCACATATCGAAGATTTAATGAAAATCCAACCTCTTTTACTTTGGAGGCGAGTTTGGTTGTCGGAAAAAAATAGCCTGACTAAAAGCATTCTACACGACACTATGGATTTGGACCACGCTCACAAAATAGCCTGGCTCTCCTATGTAAGACATTTTTTTTCCGACCTGGGTCTACAAAAATATTACCACACGCCAGAAAATTTGAAAGAAATATCCAAAAAAGAACTGAAACTAGTTGCGCTGAACCATCTGGAATCCCTGAGACTGACTTCGCTGATTGCGAAAAAATCTGTTACTCACGCAATTATGACACAGCAGTCCCCGAAAATTCAGTCATATTTGACTCTGGAGATCACAACATATGAAAAGATGCTCCTAACAAGGTTCAGAATGAATCTCTTCTTCAGACTAGTGACATTTCCTGAAAAAAATAACTGGAATACTCAGATGGATCCGTGCCCATGTGATGATCTTTCCCAACAGTCCACCATGCACACAATATTGTTTTGCAAGTTTTTCCATACCCACCGAAAAATCTGGCTAATCCCTTTACTAAAAAAATGGGGCCACAGACAATGCCGTCCAGCTATGCTGGCACTTCAAACTTTGGACTCCGAATGTACTGTTTACCACGTACTGAATTTTCTAAAGTGTATCATGAGGCACAGAAATAACCTGTAAAACAGAGGACTAATTCGCATACCATCTAACCGTTTGCATTTTCTCTTTTTAACTGTATATTCAACTATACTTTTTAAACAAACTTTACTGCGAATATTTGTATGCTATGATATCTTTTATGGTTTTGCAATGCTAAAAAACCGAATAAAGATTATTATTATTATTATATATCAGGTGCGATAAATATCTCACCCTACTCCGTAGTGACAAACGGAAGCCAAAGTCGTTTCTGTGAGGAGATGTGACTAACACTAGACTTCAATGGGACTTGCTCCTGGCTTTAGGACAGAAAAAAGTTTGTAAATCGTACCTGATCTCATCTAGCTCCAACCCCTTCAAAACTATCTTCTCCCTCGTGAAAGATATGTCTACTCCCCCCATAGGCACAAACAACACCATATCTTCCAATACTCACTGTGACTCACTGGCAAAATACTTTATCAACAAAGCGGAATGCATATACAACACACTAGAAATGAGACCGAGTGTCACTGAAGCCAGGGTGTCCCCCATCCCCAGAGCACTCCCTTGCACCCTGCAAACTCTGCCACCCATGTCTCTCGAAGACCTAGCCATACTTTCGGCTAAAGTCAAATCTGGGTCCCCCGATGACCCCATAAAACCTGTTATTTTCAGGAAATTCCATAACTGCCTTATGACGGAGGGTCGCAAATTCATCAATGGCTCACTTCTGTCGGCAGTAATTCTGAACTCTTGGAAGCATGCCAAAGTTGTCCCATTGTTAAAAAAACCTACATTGAACGCATCTATGCCGGAGAACTTTAGGCCTATCTCCCTGCTTCCCTACCTGGCCAAAATTATGGAAGCCCATGTCAATATCACACTGACCAAATATTTGGAGACCAACCAGATCTTAGATAAATCTCAGAATGGATTCCGTCCCATGCACAGCACAGAATCAGCCGTTTTGGTGGTCACGGAGCAGCTGTGGGCCACGTTAGGCTAAGGCAATACCGCAGCACTATTTTTACTTTACCTTAGCGCGGCCTTTGACACGGTCTCCCACAAAATCCTTCTCCAACGACTCGAGGAGATCGGTGTCAAAGGCACGGCTCTGGCCTGGTTTGCCTCTTTTTTATCAGACAATTCCTTCCAGGTTCATGCCCCCCCACCAGTCTTGTAATCACCCTCTTAGCTGTGGTGTCCAGCAGGGCTCCACCTTAAGCCCCACATTGTTTAACGTGTATGTCCGCCCTCTGGCCCTCCTGGCTAAAGAGGGAGACATCAAAATGGTATCGTACGTGGATGATACCCAGCTGGTATTTACCTTCTCCAACAACCCTGCTCTGGACCAATTGAAATTTCGTGCCGATGTTCTGGCCATTGCAGACTGGATCACAAACAACTATTTACAGCTTAATTCGGCAAAGACTGAGCTACTCGTGGTTGGCCGAGCCACACACAAGTGGGATTACCAGTGGTGGCCTGCGACCTTGGGCACCCCTCCCACGCCTAAAAACACAGTTAAAGACCTAGGGATCCTAGTTGACACCGTCCTCTCATTTGAGCCCCAAGAAAAAAAAGTGGCTGGCACCTGTTTTGGTCTTCTGCACGGCCTAAAGCCCATTTTAGGATTTTTTGATGCCACCACCCGCCAACTGATAGTCCAATCAGTGGTCCAGTCATGCCTGGATTACTGCAATGGCCTTCTACTTGGTGTAAATAAAACGGTCACTGCAAGACTCCAATGGGTACAGAATGCAGCTGCTCGCACTCTGTTTGCCCTCTCTAGGAAATGTCATACCTCGAACCTCCTTCGCCGCTTACACTGGTTGCCAATTAAACAGAGAGTTCAGTTCAAAACCCTCTGCACCACGCATAAGATTGTACATGGCCAAGGCCCCCAAATCTTGCAGGGACTCTGCTTCCCTTATACGCCTCTGCGTACATTGCGCTCTACTGATCAGCATCTGCTGTGCATCCCACGGGTCCGCCGATGTAGAGCCGGGGGTCGATCTTTTAAATATTTGGCCCCTGTACTATGGAACTCCATCCCTTTGGATGCCCGCTTCACACCTGACCACTGGGTTTTCAGGAAACTGATCAAAACCTGGCTGTTTGCCTCCATCTAGCTTCACCCCCCCGGCCTCCGGTCTGCCAGCGATGGGACGCCCTGTTGCTAGGGCAGCCATGTGCTATACAAATCCAACTAACATAACATAACAGTGATAGAGAGAAGCGGACAGAGAGTGAGAGAAAGAAAACAGTCTGAGGGAATGAGAAACGGACGGCAAGAGAAGGAAAAGATAATAAAAAATCACAAGACAAACTTTTACTTGAGATCTGATTCCTGTTGGCTGTACTTGTCATTTGGGCGTATCCAAGGTGAGGCGGCCTCCCTACAGGCCCAAGAATCTAGGCATTAAAGGGGCTCATCAAAGAGAAAATTGGCAACTCTGGGGCATTCCAGGGGCAATGGTGGAGCCAGCTCTCCCACGCCAGATTCCGCCATATACATCCTGTCAGCTCTGCACAGGGAAAACACAGGAATGTCCACTCTGCCGGGAGAAAGCTCCTGGCACTCAAGGATGTTGCGAAGTAGTAACCCTGGTTTGCAGGCATGTCCTAAGAAGCGGCTTCGGTAAAATAATTTAAAAAAAGCAGATGGTACTAAATGCTGAACATTGTGCCACAGGTGAGCTCGCCATATGCTAAAAAACGCGCCAAGTCTTCAGTGGTCAGATAGAACTCCATAGATTCCCTCAGTCTCCAGTGGTAGGTATGGTTGAGCAGTCCAGCCTCACGCGGAGGCAGTTTGAAGGCTGGCACCAGGTAAGGTGTAACACATCCATCACAATTAATCCTGCTCAATGTCCAATCAGAGGTACAGTTTTTCAAAATAATTGTTACAAATTCTCTTTAATCCCTTTTATATTAACAGAACGTCTAACATGATGTACTCCTATCGAAATAAAGGGCTCTACTGCACGTTTTCAAGTTATGACTCTGAACAGTTTTACCATACCAAAGAGTAACATATAAAACAAGCATTGGCATAGCCAATAGGTCTCGCCTTTGGGACCTTATAAGTGTTTAGCCATGCAACAGTTGCATAACTAAATACTTATAAGGTCCCAAAATTGAGACATATTGGCTATGCCAAGCGGCCGCGAAAGTGATCGCGATCAAACACCAAAGCGGCCGTGCGGCCGCAAAAGTGAAAGTAATCGCCGTCAAGCGCGGCACACGTGCCCGCGCACATGCACTGTAGCTCTAGGCTGGCCTGGTAGCACTTTTTGGAGCCCTCTCAATAAGTCTCGCCAGACCAGCGCATGCGCTGGGTCAGGCGAGACCTAAAAAAGATGTCAGTCATCGTTTATGAAGGCAATGTCACCTAGGGGCAGGCTTTGTGAATCCTTGAAAGGAATTTATAGGCCAGAAATTCCTTTATAGTTACAATGAAGTGGTACACAGTTTGTTTGATTGCAGCTAGGAGTGATCTAAAAATCCCTACATTTCAGTTTCTGTCAGTTGCAGTATAGTGTTTTCTGGTGCCAGGGGATGGATCAGAACGGTGGCACTACGTTACAGACTTCAGGGCAGTGCCTAATTTGTAAACATATAGAAGTGCCAGGGCTCTTGTCAGCAGGCCACTGTAACTTGCACCACAGCATGCCCCTGCCATGCTGCCAATGACAGTAACTACTAACCACCTCACTCCTACAAGTGTGACAATCAGACTATTTCAGGCCTCCAAAGCTATAAGAATGGATTGGGCAGCAGGTAATAGTCCTTTTTAATGCATATTGAATCAATAATTAACTGTGGTTGTGGTCCTCTTCAAATTAGGCAGACAGCGCCACCTTGTTGCAGACTGTCACAAGCGCAGGTGTTGACAATTAAGTGCCAAGCACCGGAAACCTCCAGCTCAAATTAAGCACTGCTTCAGGGTCCCCAGACTCTGTGGTCTGTACATCATACCCTGTAATTACCATCCTACAGATGCTCACTTGTTCTCAGAGACTGAATCCATGGGGAAGCAGTGTCTCAGCTCAAGTGTCTCGCCTATCGCTTTTGTCTCACTCCTGGGGGTTTCTTCACCCTCTGTGACCTCAGAGTATACCTAAGGGACTCCTGGGGGGCTGATGGGAGGAGCTGGGGATCTAGGAGACATGTAGCATGAGCTTTTTGAAGGCCTTGGAAGGCTTCCTCACACGTGCCAGTGAACCTCCACTTTGCGTCCTGTAAAAGTTCATTAGCACAGCCCCCAAGATTTGCTCGTACTCAACACTGGAAAGACCTTGACTGAACCAAGCCATGTTCTCGCCTGTGGTAACTCAAAATTAGGACTGGGTGAAATTTAAATGACAGGGCATAGTTCGTGTGATTTCGGTAATTACGCATTACGCTTGTTACTCGAAATTCTCAAAATGATGCCATTATGCAACTTTGCATAGTTATGCACCACTTGTGGTAAAAATTTAGAGTGAATGCACAATTTACAGTAAACATGTACCTAAAACGCACAGGAACAACAGAACGCGAGCAGCTGTTGTTCACAGTCCTTTTGTTTTAACGCGTTCCAGCACCAGACATTGGTGTGACGATGCATTTCGTGCTAAAATATAGCACAAAATGACTGATTTGTATTCATGTAATTATCTGTAATTTTGTCTAATTACATGAATTTCACACACCAAGGAAATATAAGGTGAGGAAGGTATCTCTCCTACTGCTCACCCTCCTCCTGCATGAAGACACACAGCATGACATTTTGGAATGCTCCTTTAGGCAGTTGAATTGGGAATGATAGCTACTGGCAGTAGCGGCCAGTGTTTGGGGCGAGTGGCGTGGCGGGCAGGCAGGTGGTGGGGTGAGGGGTGGGAGAGGGAGGGCATAGGGGTCCCAAAGGGAGGGGGCAAAATAACCTTAGCTTCAGCCGTCTGTGTCCCGCTCCTCTTCTTTAGGCACAGGCTCCCAGAATGCCCGGCGGCCAATCCTGAGGCTGCTTTCACATGAGAGCAGCTTCGGGATTGCCTGAGTGCCCTTGATCAGCATTTCAGGACAGACTGGGAGTCTGTGCCTGCTCTCTACAACCCCAGCAATGCAGCTGGGGTTGGAGAGAGATTCTCTGCGCATGATGGTTTGGCCATCCTGATACAGCCGGCCAAACCATCATGTTGAGTGAAGGGAGTGCACTACCATTCCCCTCAGTGCTGTCACCACCCATGCCCCGCCCCCAAGACTCAGCAGGAAAGGAGAAAGAAAACAAGTGTTGTTTTTTACTCCTTTCCTGCTGTTTCTTTGGGAGGGGCGACGCTCCTCCGCCATAGCGGAGGTGCCGCCGCTTACTACTGCTGGGAAAACTAACGTCCTGTGGGAATGGCTTCTGATACAGTTGAAGAACAGTTCCCTACCTTATGGTGTCAGCAGAAAACCCATTGGCATGAAGACCTCTGCCCGGTTAATAGCCGCACAAAAATCAGTAAAGGGCCACAGGGCCACCTCTTCCCGATACCTGGTAGCATAGTCCACTATTACCAAGACAGGGACTTTTCCAAACATGGATAATGCAGGACACGGAGTAGAACCATAATAGTGTCCTTGAAGAGTTTGGTACTATTTGGAAAAAGACACTGGACCCTGAGGTTTTACTCCTAGCTTTCCAATTTGCTGATGCGAACATGTGTGACAGTAGATCTGCAGGTCCTCGCAGTGGTAGGGTCAGTGGGGTAGGTGTAGTAGCTACATCAAGGTCCATCTACAGATGGGTACTCTTTTAGTGCTTTTCCATGGGCCACCCTCCCAGCGACGGCCCGTATAGGGCGTGTTACCGGGGCGCTGATGTGGGGCAGGGTGGGGGGTTGCAAAATGCGGCATACGGCCGATTGCAGGTAAGTTACGAAAAAAATAAAGAAAACGAATTTTGTTGCGCACGCTGCATCACATTTGGCGATGCTGCGCGCGCACCGAAATTCGTTTTCTTTATTTTTTTCGTAACTTACCTGCAATCGGCCGTATGACGCATTTTGCAACCACCCCACCCTGCCCCTCCTCTGCACCACATCAGCGCCCCGGTAACACGCCCTATACGGGCCGTCGCTGCACCCTCCACAGCTCCACTCTGTATAGCAAAGGAACTCCCACTACTTTACCTCACCCATCCCACAGTCCCTTGCATGAGAAGGATTTATACGAACTGCAAAGTAGGAAGATAATCCTTTCACTGTGGTGTCACACACCAGACAATGCAGGTTTGTGTCAGTGATGTAATACAGAAGATGGATGCAGATGAATGTTTGAGTAAGCCTGGGATTTCCCCCCCAAAAATATGTCATAAGCTGCCTTTTCTCACATTTTTGCATAACCGCAAAAAACAGGGACATTTCTAGGGGTTTGGCATAGCTGGCGAAATACTTGAGTGTAATTACTTGTAATTACAGCAAAATGACTCATAATTATGTAAGAAGCATAATCTAATATTTAGTGCTATTTCTTAGTGCAAAATGCACGCTTGCGTCCAAAATGGGCAGATGCACAAATAGCACTAAATGCTACAGGGCACGATCAGCCGCAGCCAGCAGCCGCTTGCCTTCTCTTAGATTGTTGTTCCTGTGCTCCTGAAGTACGATTTTTGCCCTCTAATTGCTCATAATTACTCAAGCTGGCATCATTTTGGTAATTTTGCATCACAGGTGTAATGCAGAATTACTAAAATTACTCCTATTACTCCGGCGTAATTAAAATTTCGCCCAGGCCTAGAAATGTTACTGATTCAAAATGGATACTGTGACTGCTCCTGGGGCGAAAGGTGAAATCGCCACGAATACCGACCACACAAAATTCAGTAAATTTTGCAAATTCATTCTGTGCGGAAAATGTCTTTGTTGGCAAATTTCACTTGTTTCTCCATGGCTATGTTTGAGATGTAATATGACAGGACCTTTTAGACACGCGAGAGGCCCTTTGTCTCTACCAGGAATGGATTCAGTTTTGAAAATATAGGGTAGCAATGCGCACCTTGAAGAGCGACCTACACAGATTTCCTAGGCAAATGAAGGGTGCAAAATGCAAACACAAGCTGCCCTACCTCCTGGGCGTGCTTCTGGCAGCCAAAGCTAGAGTTATTGTCTCCTCTGTTGTAAATATCACACGCTACGTAACCGGGCAACTTGTTGCTTCAAATCTTAGCTCAGGCACTGTGTACTGTGTAATTTTGGACTTCTCACTGACCTGCAAATGGGTCATGCTTGTAATTAGGGCTCCTGGTTTTATGGTATTTATTTTTTTGACATTTCTGTCTGTATTTATCCATATTTTTCCCCCTCATTTTATCTGTATTTATCCATATATTTTTTTGCTCATTTTATCTGTATTTGTCTATATTTATTGTACGTTTTGTGAAAAAATTCATCTGAAATGTGTATATTGCTACATGTATTTAACCAGTTAATTTACACGTGTGCCTGAACACCCAACATGTTTGAATGATATAAACACACTCAGATGATAAAATATGCACTTAGAAGAAAACTTCCACATTTTAGATTTAAACTGCTGTTTAAGGCTCTTTACTAAAATTCCTTTATTTTTTTAACCCCCTTGCCTGTCTATCCGCTCAGCTATTTGCCTGACAGTTATGATTGACAGCATTCAGAATCACTCAAAAGCAACCCATTTTCAATTTTTATCCCTATTTTAAAATAAATACAGGCAGGAAAGTAAATGGTATTCTGTCTGTATTTATCTTTAAAAATCAGTAAAAACTGAAAATTACAGATAAAAAAACACACATAACACAAATAGTGGAAATGTAAGTTTGAAAAACTTTTAAGTTAGCGTTAGGTTAGGGTTAAGGGTTACGAGTTAGCGTTAGTCTTATAGCGCGGCCACAGAGCAAGAGTTAGCTTCAGGGTTAGTGTCAGGCATGGGCTCCCGACTAGGGTGACATGTAGGTCTGAGACTAGGGGTAGCCTGGGTTCATGGCCTGAAGGTAGCATCAGCCATGGGGAAGGTTTAACTTATGATCAGTAGTAAATAAAGTTTCAGGGCAGGGTTAACCCTAGGGTTAGCGTCCGGGTTCAACTGAAGGCGAGGTTTAGACTTAGCCAAAAGACAGATGTTCACAGGACCGTGAGGTCCTACTTCAAATTAAAGTTTTACCATATCTCCAGGGCCACTGGAATTATGCGACAAGGGGACCAAATTCTACAACAAGTTTGACTAAATTATGCAGCAAGGAAAAACAAATTATGCAGCACAATGCAGACACACTTTGTGATAGTATTACCTGATTATGTTGTCAATTTTACACATGTTAACACTATCCGGACAAACGTTTTACCTCATTAGTACCAGTTTGACACCCAAATACAACAGTAAGCAACAGAACGGTGACCAGTCAATATTTGGAAAGGGACTTCAACTGTGTGGAAACAAACTTTGCCGCATTTGTCCGAACTTTTGATCTGTTTGTGCTGGAAACAACAATTTTTGTTATAATCGATAGATTATGCAGCAAATGATTAAATATGCGGAAAATCCATAATTATGAGGAAAATGCCACAACCGCAAAATTGCATATTTCCAGTGGCCCTGCCAATCCCTCATGGAATACATTTACAAAGCATAAGTTATTCATAAGGGTTTAACTCAGATCTAACCATGGCATCACCTGGCAACGCACTTTCAGACACAGCCTTGCCTCCCCCGATGGGCCACAATCAGAGGGCCGTAATGTTGAAGGCTACAGAAGGGTCAGCTAGCAGCCTGGCACAAGATACGCATGGAAACGGTTTTCAGCCTGACCGGGCTTGTACCGGTGGCATGGGTAAGACAAGGATTGCTAGCATAGCTCCTCCAGATTGTTCATACAAAGCGGATAGCAATGTGATTATTAACTTGCCACCAGAAGCATGCCCATACGTGGTCGTGTTGGCAAACGTACCCCATTTGGCGAAAGCTGCTACCAAGACCACTGAACAGCTAAAAAATAAGGTATCTTGTTGTCCACTCATGAAGTAGTTTGCAATTAGATGTCATTGCCAGTTTCCAGTTTCTGACTTGTCTGAGTCAGGTGAGTCTATGGCTTATGCAGGGGGGGGGGGGGTACAGTAGTAGTGATATTGCTTATGGCAGATCAAGGACATGTTTTCACTCATCAAGTGGCTCTGCGACCCTTTACCTCCATGCTCTTAAACTGAACTCCTGACATCTAATGCCAAGCTAAGGACTACCCGTCCCAGACTCTATAGTGTGGGCTCTTCATACACCCTGGCAGTCATGGAATCACCCGATTCGTTCCACCTCCTGAGTCCTGCAGGCTCTGAAAAGCCTTTTGCATGTCAGGGGTCTCCAGCAGGAAAGAGACTTATTTTTAAGGATCCCACTTGGAAAACTTTGTATTAACCATGTCATGAAGGGTAGCGTGAGGGGTTGTCAGCGGTATGGGTTATATTTTGCGCCATCCTATCAGTATCCCCATGTAACTGTAAAATAGTAATTATATGGTGCTCCAGAGAGAAAGGGTGACCACGTACACCCTTAAGATATGTTAAGGAGAGAGCCCTTAACCGGAACCAAATAATGAGACCCCCGATCAACGCAACAATCAAAAAGTAAGTACAAAAGCAGTTCTTGTTCCTTAGTTGAGTTTCTTTGTTTCTTTATTCCTCCTTTTCCACAGGAGATATTAATCATTCATTGAATACAGAGGACATCCCAGTCAATCCTGTAGCCAATCCTGCAGTCAATCTTGTAGCCAATCCTGTAGCCAACACGTGTTTCGTCATTGGTTGTTAAACCAAATCGACTTCATCAGGGCTGTTTGAAAATATCACAGTAAATAATATAGTCGTACTCAGACCCGCACAAAAACAGTCCCCAATATTCAATAATAAGGAAAAGGAAGTATATCCTCTGTTCTTCTGAGGTACATCTGGAATCTATTCAAACCGATAATATCACCCTTGATCCATAATTTCCGTATGTCGGAAGAGTATTCCTACGGTCCGTGTTGGCTACAGGATTGACTGAGATGTACACAGTATTTCATGAATGATTAATATCTCCTGTGGAAAAGGAGGAATGAGGAAACAAAGAAACTCAAGGTAGGAACAAGAACTGTTTTTGTACTTACTTTCTGATTGTTGTGTTGCTCGGGGTCTCGTTACATGTCATGAAGGGTCACAGGCTTTCTTTAAAAGCTCTGGTACGCAATTAGCCAGCGCATTCATACAATTTAGGAAAATTGATTATATTTTGCCATATAATCTTATCAAGTGATAGCCACCTACCTTGATTAACTTCATTTACTATATAAGAGGGTAGGACGAAGCCTCATTTTAAGATAGAAACATATAATTATGTTGCACTTATTTTAAATTGAAATAAATATTTGATGTAAAGTTGTTATATTTGTACTTGTTTTCATTGGACAGTGCTGATATTGATAAGATTTTTACTAATTGAACAGTCCATTATTCATTCTCGCCCAACACTCTGCAGTCTGTGTTTTGACCTACTTCAACCACTGCCTTCCTGCTTCAGGTCTCAGCCTCTAAGAGGCTGGTAGGGCCAGGCAGAGAAAGCTGCAAGCCATGCCTCAGCATCTGGACCTGGAAGGATGGCAAAGATGGGTGATATGAGTGGGCCATACCAATCGCGGGCCCGCTGAGGGAGGGCGTTAGTGAGCGCGAGAGATTGCTCTCCAAGGCTCCGGGCCCATCTTTCCTCCGACCCCTGAGCTATTGTGGCCGTAGACCCTACCCAGCAGCCTTCGCGCCCTTGCCAGACCGCCTGTCTCCGCTCCCCTCCCCCTTCAGTCTCCCCCTTCGGACCCAGCTGTCTCCTTCTAACCCCCTATGCAGTCTGCACCGTGGATTCGCTTGCAGTTGTCAGGGCGGGTATTGGTGGACAGGTGAGAGTGTGACGCAGGACGGAGGGGGGTGAAATCATATCCTTCCTCAGATTAGATTAGTAAAGGGGGTGGGGGGGGGGGGGGGGTATTGATTCATCTCCCTTTTAAAAGAACATGAGTGTTAGGGATCTCGCGAGACAGGAGTACCCTCCCACTTGATTATTAATCTCACGATTCTACCAAAAATCGAGCCCCCTGGTGAGCTGCTGCATGCAGAATCCCAAATAATCTGTGTTGAATGGATCACCTTTGAGTTGCTGGCTCTGATTTTTCTAATCTGTGGAGTGCCAACCTTCACATGGGTGTGCCCTGAAAACGTTTTCCCATTATTTAAAAAACTTCCCGTCGGTTTTCGCAGTTTTTTAAAGACGGCGTTTTGTTACCTGTTGGGTGGGTTTCCACAAAGGGCGAGGGCCCTCTGAAAATGCTAGCCTGGCTAAATCGTGCCTTTGTGCACACTGGATTGCAATTTGCAGAGGACAGCGCGACCTCCGCACCAAAGTCGAATCCTAGTTTCATCCTAGGAACTGCAGAATGCGAAAACGTAATATTTTTAAAAAAAATGAAATTTGACGAAATTACCTGAAAATGTTGTGAAATTACACTTGTACAACAAAATTACGTTTGCAGGTATCATGCAGATGAACACTTACCATGAAAAATTCTTGCTAGATACCGGCAGGAGACAGGTTTGCTCAGAATTGCTCTCGGCAAGATATTTTCTGGGTGAACAAGGCTACCCACGTGCAAAACAATATAAAAAAGTTGGGTAAAGTGATATTTTGCAATAGTTCACAAATGTAATGCGAAATTTGGGACTTACGCAAATTTGCTGCTGTTATTAAAATGTCACCAAGACAAAGATCTTATGTGGTAAATTTGCCACATGTCTCCAGGGCCCCATAGTCACCTTGCCTCCAGTCCCAGGCTTTCATTTACCCACCTGAATCAATTTGGAAGTGATGATCATGGTTCACTTCAACCGAACAAACTGGACTGAAGATTTGTATTACAATGGTGTGTAACAGGAAAGCCCAGTACTGGAGTATGTTAACGATGCGCTATGATCAGCGGTATAAATACTATCAACCATACAATCGACATGGAGTCATCCAGTGTGTCTAAAGTAAAGGTCAATTACATACCTGCCCACTCACGCTGTGCCACTGTGTGTCGCACGATTTCGGGCCCTCTCACACGGTCACCAGGAGAGGAGCTGAAATCACACGGTGGCAGAAAAAATGAGATGAAAACCACTATAAACAGTGGATTTCCAGCTCTTATTTGGAGGCTGTAAGCAGCCGATGTCCTAAAAAGGTGTGAAAACACCCCATGACATGGGTGACAGCCTCCATGACCTTGGGAGGGGATGGGGGAGGTTGATGAGGTGCAGAGTGCCTCTTAGTTAGATCTAGGCACAAAACTCTGCCCCTCTAAGGCCCCGCCCCCCCCTCTTACGGTGAAAATATTTTGCAAGTTGGCAGGTATGCAATTTGTTCCTTGTGCGCTGCATACAACCTCAGTGACTGTTCTCTTCTGCAACCAATGTGGGCGTGTGCTGACATCTTGTGAGGTGTTTCGTAAGGCTGACAGCCACACCAGTTTTGTGAAACCCGTTGGGCGGGATAAACCAATCACGGGCTCTTCGGTCACCAACAAGGAGTGTAGGCCCTAATCCCGGGTATTAGTGCTTGATGCGGGGGAGGGCGCGAGAACAGGTAAAACATTGTCTTCGCGAGGTAGCTAGCATCACTTTGGGCTTGCAGGTTGTCTCCCTGGGAGGGCATGACGTGGTTTTCAAAATGCAGCGAGCTTTCAGAACCAGGCCTCCTATGACGCTCACAACAACATAAATATTATTTAGATACTTGGCAGGTGGTACCGCTACCCATCTCAATGGTGCTGATTACATCATCAGGATAACATGCAGAGACACATTGCCTTGATATGAACCAAAGGCTGCTTAAAGAGACATCTCTGCAGCAGGTGCATGAACCCGCTGAACTGTTTGAAGGAGCAAGTGATGTCCCTTGAGTTGGAAACTACAGGTGTCTGCCTTTGGCACACTCCTTTCTGGAAGGCTTATGGGGTTTCCATTGCTGCAGTTATCCTTGGAGGAGGTTTTCCTTTCCCCAGTGATGGCCGAGATTCCCAGGCCCATGCGTCACTAGCTTCTCCAGTACAGTGTTATTGTTTGCATTCTGAGACTTGTGGTCTTGTTGAGCCCATTATAAAATCAGGACTACAGGTCCCAGAATGCAAAGAAAAAAACATGAGCTGGAGCAGTTTAAGAATACAAGTCTCAGAATGCAAAGACAAATCCTTTGAATGATAATGCCCATCACTGCAGTGAGGCTTTCCAGCTCGCATGTGGAGGCCCTAATTCCTTTGACTCTACGGCAGCCAGAGCAGCCCTTCAACCAGTGGCGGTGCGTCTAATGGGGGCGTTGGGGCGTTGCCCCACCGCCCGCGCCCGCAGCTTCCTCGGTGTCTCTGAACTTAAGTAAACTCTCAGTTTACTTAAGTTCAGAGATGCTGAGGGAGAACTGTCAGTCAGTATGACGTTGGACCGCCCACCCCCTTCAGAGTCTGAAGGGGGTGGGTGGTCTGGCGTCATGTTGACTGACAGGCATTGTCTGGGGCAACAGGCAGCCAGCAGCACACAAGTGCGCATGAGTGGGGACGGAGGGCAATTTTTGCACCGTGCCCAGTCATGCGCACTAGTGTTGCCAAAGGCTGGCGCATGCCCATTAGGAGAGCGAGGGTTGAGCCAAGGCTTAAACCTCGGTCTCCTAACGGGTAGGCGGGCGGAGCGTAAGCCTGCTCTAAGCCAATCCTGGTGCTGCTCCAGCACCAGGATTGGCTCAGAGGGGTCTTGCCAGCAGTGATGGGCTGTTCCAGTGAGTGTAGGCGCCAGAACGGACCCGAGGCGGCGCGGACCCGGACCTGCTCAGGTAGGATTTTATTTAAAAAACCCACCCCGCGCGACCCCCCCCACCCCCCCACACCCCCACATGACAGGAGCCGCAACTGAATCAGAGTGGTAACTTTTGGGCGTAGTAGGGCAAAACTATATGTAAAAGTCAGTATTTTTTTAAGGATGTGCAAACGTGACGAAGCTGAAACGTTTGGGAATAAGCTATTTTAATACTGGAAAAATGTTGGTGGAAGGCTCAGGCGGGGTCCTGTCATCCGGGTGTTTGAAGTCGGCGCACAGAACCGAAGTCTGAGCCGGGGATCGCATTCGCCCGAGTTCCAGTTTGGGCACTGGGGGCAAAGGGGGGGACTTGGCGAGGAACTCAATAGCAGGCCGCGTGTTGCGCAAAATAAGGCGACTGACTGGTGTGTAGGCAGCACAGAAACTTGCATCCACTGTACTGATTATACTGCTTCCGAGCGTGTTCTTTCTTCCCTGTTTGTGCGCACCTTGTGCCCACAGACTGTCGCAGTAATGCCCGGTGTGTGCTCTCTGTGCCAACACATTTTCTAGTGGTGCGCATTTTCGTGCCCGCTAGCTGTCGCAGCAGTATCCCTGTTAAGCCTCTCTTGCACACGGGCTGTACGTGCTGTTATCCTTGTGCCTCAGGCTGCCTCAGTAAATGCACCGCCACTACTTGTTGTGCAACGTTGTTTGAGCTGCTTGTGCCCAAAGGCTCGGTGTTTACACACTATCCCAGTAATGCCCTTTGTGTGCTCCTTGTGCCCAAAGGTTATTACTGCAATGCACTGTTTTAACTCCTTGTGCCCCGGTGTACATTGCACTGTATGTGGTGCAACATTTGCTCCAATGTTCACGCACTATCCCAGTATTGCACTGTGTGAGATGCATAGTATGCCCCAGTGTTCACATACTATCCCAGCCACGCACTGTCTGTGGTACTTGTGTCGCCAGTAAGGTCAAAATTATACTATGTACTTCTCTGTCAGGCCATAAATTCCAGCGATTTTTATATAGGTCACACTGTGACCTATATAAAAAGCACAAATAGTATTTTTGAGGCATACATTGAATTACAGTGAGCTAAGACAAGCTGCATCTTTACATTCAATCATTGTAAGGCGAATCTACCTGGGACTCTCTTGTCTCTATGCATCTACTATGCTCCTACAGACCCTCCTCCCTCATCTCCCCACAGCCCCTCTCTCACATGCATTTGTTTTGTTTTATAGTGCTGTGTAGTGTAGGGTTTCAGAGCCCTTTACATCTCATACACATACACATTATACAGAGACAATGGCATACATGTGTAAATCATTGCATAGGGAATGTTACATAAAACAAAGAGGACTACATGGTGCAGGTGTCACATGTCATCCATAATCATAGGCAGTATAGTTTAAGGCTGACTGTTTGGTCTGGAGCAGCACAAATGTCTAATTTAAAACCAGTTGTAATACCATGGTTGTATTGACTTTACAAATAAGAATTAATTTCTAGCCAAATGAACCCTTTTTAGCAACATTAGGATAATGAAAATCATAACGATCTAACGAATGCCTTGCAATTTGTGTGCAGCTCTCTGATGACAATTACTAGCTCTATTCACTATGTTAGGTTTGTAACTTTTAAACTGCAATTAACAAAAGCATGACTCTGACAAAAGCAGTAACCCACTGAACTATTTACATTATATGCACTTTTGTGATCTGCATGGTACATGTTCTTTGCAGCAGGCTTATTAACTCTGCGCATTACTACCATTGCCTTGGACTCAGTTCCAGAATGGGGAAGTGCGATGTAATAACTAGACTTTCACAATTCCTTTATTAACCTTCTTGCTGTCTCAAATTTGCTTAAAAATGCACCATTTGCCGAATCCTTTTAAAAAGAAATCTTGGGGAGAAGCTCCTCAAACCCTCGCTGGGCTCGCTCACTGTGGTGCACTTGGGCGTCACTTTTACGCCTACCACTTTCAAATGTCACCAGCCGCCACTGCCTTCAACAGCTTCAACCTGTCTTTAAAGCTGGTTTTCAGACTGTTTACAATTCTCTGTGGCCGTAGACAACCCAAGAAAGCTGACTTTCCCTCACATCGCTGGACAGGAAACTGAAAAAGTCTCCATCATTTAAGGAAAGAGAGTTGGTACACTTTGTGGCGAGACCCCTACCTGTGGGTGGAGTCTGGGACAGTGGTGGACTGCCACAATCGAATGATGCCTAATGTCTGTAAGAGCCTTAAAGACAGGTCTTTCTCCTTTGGGTGACACTAGGTGAAGAAAGCAAGAGTTGGGTGCGACACTGGGAGATCTCTTATTGTTGAGTGGCTCTTTGAGGAATTGCATGTTACATAGAGAGCCCCCACCATGACGTGAAGCTAGGAAGAATCAGACTATCGTAGAGAAGTCTTTCACCACTGAGTAACGCCTCTAAAAGATGAGTGGATTGTATACAAGTTCTCCGCAATTGAGTGCAAACGTACAGAGTTGCCTGTACCACAAGGCAGTCAACCACTCAAAGGTGAAACATGGCAAGGTTGTGTGCACTGTAGAGCGGGCCGTCACCGCTAGGTGAAGCCCGAAGAGTTGAGTGCATCGCCCATCAATGGATCAATCTTTGAAGAGGAGGATGCACTCCAGGCGTTCTCTCCCATTGGGTGAAGCATGTTGTAGTTGAGGGTGTTGTAATGGCCTCACGCACCATTGGATGACATCTCAAAAGGTTGAGTGCATCAGTCGGCGGTCCTTCACCCCTTAGGGAAGCCTTGAAGTGTTGGATGCATCAATGTAAGGTCTTTTCGCTGTTAGGTGAAGCCCCACAGTTAAAGGTGAATCATCGAAGGATTCTCCATTGTTGGCTGAACACTTAAAAGCAGGGTGCATTCCGAGGAGCTCTGCTGTGAAGGATACAGCCTTGAGGAGTTGCGTACATAGTTGGGAGGTTTCTTACTACTCGGTGGAAGACGATGGAATTGGCTGCATCCTAGGGAGCTCCCTTAGTCCCTCCACAACGGTGTGAAACCCAAAGAGATGAGTTGATTGTAGAGCACCATCCTCATAATTGAGTGTAAATGGAAAGAGTTGGCTGTGTGACAAGAAGTGTCAATATCTATGGGGAGACAGACGCTTTATGTTGCTAGGCTCAGTCCACTTCCAACGTGATTGTATCAAATCAACAGGGATCTGAGCGATGCAGACACGGGTGATGAGCGGTAATATTGATACTCATAAATTGTCTCAGCAAACACATACTCTGAACAAGTTTCCGGAGTGGACTACCTCTCTGTTGATTTAATGCGTGATGAGGAGGTCAACAACTCTTGGGTGAAACATGGCAGGGTTGAGTGCACTGTGGAGTGGTTGACTACCGCTGGATGAAGCCTTAACAGTTGTATGTGTCACTGTAGGGTCCAGTCAAAGACTGAATCTTTGAAGGATTGGATTGAATGCTCTCAGTGGCAGCCAAAGCATGAAGCAATTTACTGCCTGGTTTATCCGACCTGTAAAATTGGATGAAGTGTTCCTGCACTCAGGAAAACTGGGTGCAAAAACAGCTGGCCCTTCTCGATTAGTCGGAGCGGCTCGTTATGAGGGTATACGAATTCTCTACTGATAGGGTGAAGCCTGTTATCATTGGGTAAAAGGTTGGGAGTTCAGCCACCAATTGGATGGTACCTCGAAGGATTGAGTGTATCGGTTTAACAGCCTTCATCTCTGGGGTAGACAAGATTTCCGTGTCATTCTCATTTGCCTGATTCTTATTCGTGTCCCAGTTTGTCAATCTTGTGTTTGTCCCTCACATAGAGCATTGCCTTTTTACAATTTCTTTGCGTGGATGGGATTGCTGCTTCCGCTGCTTGCTTTTCAAGCACTTCTTTTTTCTTTTGTGTGAAGCACTCCATTAGCGCTGTCTCCCTCGTCCACGTCTCTCCCGCTGCACTTCATGCTGCTCTCTGTTGCACAACTGCTTCTCCGCACCAACTCCCCATTGCTTCCCCCAATTGCACCTTCTATGTTGCTTTGCTACAACACTGTCCTGCTTTTGCTCCTGCCCCGGTTACTTTTGCATCCTCTCCAGCTTCCCTCTGTTTCTTCTGCATCACCTCCCATGTTGCACCGGCATTCGTCCCTATCTTCCGCCTGCCTTGTTACTTCGCCATTCCACTCCTCCACCCTCTCCTGTGTTGCTTTGCTGTTCCTGCCATTCCCCCTGAGTCGCTTTGACTTCCCTCAAGTGCCCGCTAAAAAAAAAAATCACTTTTACGTATTCATTTTATTTTTAGTTACAGATCTAACGTGGATCGGTACCTAAAAAGAAATAATAAAAATGGACCCACATCATTTTGTAGGTGTGTGTGGTGTGCACACAAAATTATTCAGGGAGCTGCATCAAAGGCTTTAGTTTTTTTTTTTTCTAACTTTAGTCACGCTGCACAACACTGTGGATGCTGAACATCTTGGCTAAAGACCATCTGCAAAGGCAAGACCTACTAGGTTTGCCCAATCTTGCTTTGTCTGGCTGTGGACCTGTTTTATAGTCTGGTAGGCCGGTGGTTTTTAGTGGTGATTTCCTTGATATTACGACAAAACATTGCTTGTAGCAAGCTCAAACCCATGCAGACTTCCATAAGTTGCAAAAAACATACAGTGTGTCTTTACAAGTTTGAAACTGCCCCAGTTTACAAACATGGGTCACTTGTTTATAGGGTGACCGGGCGTCCCGGATTTGTCAGGACGGTCCTGATTTTTCACAAGCTGTCCCGGGAGATTTCAAGAAATGTAGCTCATGTTCTGGCTTTTAAAGAGGGTAGACTGCAAACGGTGGGAGGTGCTTTTTTAGGTCTCGCCTGACCCAGCTCATGCGCTGGTCTGGCGAGACTTATTGAGAGGGCTCCAAAAAGTGCTACCAGGCCAGCCTAGAGCTACAGCGCATGTGTGTGGGCGCGCGCGGCACGCTTTACCGCGATTACTTTCACTTTCGCGGCCACACGGCTGCTTTGATGTTTGATCGCGATCACTTTCGCGGCCACATGGCCGCTTGGCATAGCCAATAGGTCTCGCTTTTGGGACCTTATAAGTATTTAGTTATGTAACTGTTGCATGGCTAAACACTTATAAGGTCCCAAAGGCGGGACCTATTGGCTATGCCAATGCTTGTTATGTTTTACAAAGCAGGGATAGTCAGCAGTTGTTTCAAGAAAGCAATTTAATTAACAGGCCAGCTACTGGGTTTAAAAATTGCCTTTTATGTATGGTCTAACTGCCTGTTCTGTAATTCTCCGCTGTCATTCTGTGCGATCGATGAAAGTAAAATTGTAGTCGTTCTTCTATTTTTGTGAAATGTCCTGTTTTTCGGCTTTAAAATTCTGGTCACCCTATTTGTTTAGCTCTCTAATTCACCTATCTGGGCAACTTTTATTTTGGCTCGGGGCTACTTTCTGTCCCAGTCCAACCCTGGATATATCTACCAACCTGGCTGAAAAAACATATGTGTGCTAGAGCCGGGCATATATTACCAAACGTAAACATCAGGAAACTTGCCGCTGGGCCTGTAGGACCTTTACGTTAATCCACCCATGGGTGTAGACGCAGCGCGAGCCACTTTCAGGGCAGGGACCTGTCTTGTTTGTTTGGGCGTTTCCAGAAGGAAGTGTTTTTATGAAATAACCATGGCACACTTGTTTGTTTGTCCTCTTGTGTTTTTCCTCCTCCCAATTAATTGACATTGGCGTGATGAACCTCAACACCTCGCGCTTGTCCTTTTCCTTCTTCCTTCCTTCTTTTCCTTCTTCCATAGCTGTTACGCCTCTCTTCTCTCTCACCTGTTCTCTTTAATTCCAACTTTAGCCTGCCTCTGTTTTCCAAACCGGGCCACCACCTTCTACCTCATGAGACTTCAAATGAATACTTTTTTTGAATTTGTAAATGCACCTTATACAAAACTCTTGTACTTCAAAGAGCTACCATGGGCGAAGGTGTAAACTATCTAGCGTAACATGTTTCCTCAAGTGTCTGCCATCAACAAGTTGCTGGTATTAGCAAAGTTCTTGTGTTTTTTAGGTCTGACCTTTCAGACAGCTTAATTGTCTCGCCAGACCTCTGTTTTTTTAAAAAAATTCAAAAACATATAAAATACGCATATATAGATGGGGATTTATGTCAGCGGGCTTCAGTCATTGGTTTCTTAAATTGTCATTCACACATTGGTCCGCCCACCACAGCATAAAGCACGGGGCAGCGGGACCGCCCAGTCTTTCTATAACCCCCTTCCCTCTGAGTGACTGCACAAAGCCTGTCACATGGTTCACATCCACCCACAATAGTTATTTTCTCTTTAGTGACAAAGATGGTTTAAAGTGTGCTTTTTATTCTATATTAATTTTAACAGCCAGCTGTTTATTTTGCCTCCAATTCGGGTTACATTTATTTTCTGTCTCTTTTTTTGTGTTGGTGTAATTTACTTAAGTGATATAACAACATTGTAGCTGCCGGAGAATCTGGGAATTGATTACATCTGAATTGTCTCCTTCACAAAAAATAATAATAACTCAATGTATGGTACAACGGAAAGGCTTAATATTTAAAAACAACGCTAGTTAAATAGCCTCATCAATGATTTTTTTTAAATTTACATTTTTTATTGGAAGCATACTGAAGTCACATTTAGGTGGCAGCATGGTTTCTTTATGATTTTTTGAAGACAAAAACTTGCAATAAAAAAAAGTTACCACCACCCCAGCTTGTCAAGGACAGACCTACAGAACAATCATCATTTTTTTGTTGCAGTTTTATATAGCGCAAATTGGACCCGAAGGTATTGGAACGCTTTTCATAAGCCCCAGTCGCATTACACATTCATTTTTAGTAGGTGTGGGGAGATTAAGTGATTTGTCCAGAATCACAGGATGTTGAGCCGACGCCAAGACTCGAACCTGGTTTCCCAGCTCTAGATTTGGCAGAGAAGTCAGCCAAGAGCCATGGAGTGCTAGATGTGTCTCAGATTTTCAGAATACCCACACAAGTACATGTTGTGACCATAATTGTGCAACTGTTACATACCCAGAGGACACCTTGCAAACCGAGCACCGGTTCCACCCTGCTGGGTCTACGTTTGATACCCCGATGCCTTAACATACTGACTGACCCTGGCACTTGGGAAGCTCCTAAAACTTTAAGATTCTGGGTGCCCTTTTAATTCTGATGGGGCTGGTAATGGAGTAAATGGCTCCATCAGAATTATGTGTATCAACAAAACTAGGGTACTTGTTCCTGTCTGGAGAAGATGAAAGAGAATGATTGGAAATAGAAAAATGTCCATCAGAATTATTATGATTTCCGCAGTAAATCCTTGGAGCGTTTCTTGCACCCAGAGACTCCTTCAAGAAGCAGATGGAGTCTCTCTGTGAATTACCTAGAAGAATAAACAGGGGAATCAGGACTGGAATTACTGAGTCATCTGATGATTTCTCATGTCTCAGGCGAGCTTAGTGGCCCTAAATGTAATCAGCTACTAACTGTTTACTGTTTAAAGTCTTTATTTCGATTCTTACATCATAAAAGACGATTGAAAGCAGTAGAAATTAGACATACATAAGATAGTTAATTTAAAACCATCACAATTACAATTTCATAAATTTCAAAAAACATTTCAACGTTAAAAATAGAATTAAACAGTATGATAAAGGCCTAATACATGAAAAAACCAGTTGAGAAGTTAAAAAACGAGAGCAAGATCAAGGTGCCTGCAGATATCTTGCTCTAATCACCCATGCCCACCCCAGGAATTTGGCTACGCCCACAACTACCACCTTAGAGGTATTGGTACGAAGCACCCATATAGCCTCAGCACTCCCTCTGACTTTAAGATGGCGGCAAATGGGCCTAATCCATTTGCTTCTTGGAGCATAATAAGCTGGACATGCAAATAGGAGATGGCCAACACTCTCCTTGTGACCAATGCACCAGGGGCAAAAATCACTCGCTCGATTAGACCAGTTCTTGGTGAAGGATCTTAAGGGCAGAGACCCTACTCGGAACTGGTGGTAGAGCTTTTTGTCAAGTGTCTTAGTTATAACGTCCCAGTAATTCTCCAGGAAAGGGTCCAATTTGTGGGACAAGAACCTTCCTGTTAAGCTAGTAGAATCTTAGGCGATAACTAATGCTTGGCGAACAAAAGCCCAGTAAAGTGCTTTAAATTCCTGTTTTGAAGGAAAGGTGGTTGAACCCGGGGAAACCCACAGCTGATTAAGACCCATGTCATCCAAGATCAATTTCACTTCACGAAGCCAGGGTATACTACTAGACCCCCAAATAGATCTTACTTCCTCTAGTTCCCTAGCAAAGAGGCTTAAGTCTGGGGAAGTCCAGATGCGTCTCCACAGGCGTCTCTCAGGCGTCTCTCAGGCGAGCTTAGTGGCCCCAAATGTAATCAGCTAGTAACTCTCTCCTCCCTCTGAGTTACCGGTTCCCCCTGTATCATTCAGACCAGGGGGGGATTACTGGCTGCATTAGGTCCATTGTGTCCGTTGTCTAGAAGATTTGAGAAGCTATAACATACTATGTCCTATCTTTAGTTGTTTCTCGAGCTATAGCTTACTATGTCTATATTAGAAGGTTCTAACCGCTATAATATATTATCCGCGACATTCTGAAAGCTATAACATATTGTATCAGGCCTTTGGAACCTAAATATAAGATCCAGTCCTGAAAGCTTTGACATATATTTTGAGTCAATGGGAGGTCCTAGAAGGTAAAAAGCGCAATTAAGTTTGTATAAGTTATAACACAGTGTCAGATCTCTGAAAGTCCTGGGAGCCATGATATAGTGCGTCAAAGCTGTGGGAGGTCCTTGCAGCTGGCTATAACATTCTATGCTTGGGTAGTTTTGGAAGTTGTTGCGTTGCCAGATTTCCGGGAGGTACTAAAAGCTGCAGCGTCCCTCGTCATGTCTTCGAGAAGTTATCAATAAGCTCTAGAAACCTTTTTAGGGTACCTAGAAAGCTCTACAAACTATAATATACAATGTCTGTTCTTTGGAATTGGTTTTCATGTGGTCTTGATGCTTTTTTCCCACAGTCTGTGCCGGAACCATCAATGACATGAGTATTTCAGGCGGCTCCACGGAACAGTTTCTTGCCATGGTGCAGATGTACAACAATTGTGAGATAGTCCTGGGTAACTTGGAGATCAGCATGCTGGACCCGGAGCGCGACTTGTCCTTTCTGCGGGTGAGTGGGCCCACCATATGAGGGTAGGGGGGGTTGGTACAGTACAGTCGTGCAAGGCTAGAAGAAGATGCGGGACGGCAGCTAAAAAGATGGATGTGGGGTGGAACCAAAACACGCCAAAAAATAAAGATAAGTTAGAAGAAGCAGAGTACAATCCGCTAACATTTGATCCCTCACGTACAATGTCTCCAAGGTGATACCTCGGCATGCATATTATTTCCAAGGTGAGGACCCAGCATGCAAGATGAGACCCCGGTGGGTGGAATATCCCCAAGCTGAGATGCTGATGTGGCTACTATGATTAGGGTAAGACTCAGGCAAGAACAATGTCTCCAAGTTTAGACCACCCACGGTACATGATTTCTATAAGTTGAGACCTCTGTTTAGTCTATATGACCAAGTGAGACTACTGAGTGAACAATATCTCTTAGGTAGGACCCCCGATGTGCCTATTATGATGAAAGTAAGAACCTAATTTGACCAATACGGCCAAGGTGAGGCCTGACATTTACAATATTGTCAACATGAGACCCTTATGTGGCTAAAATGGCCAAAGTGAGACCCCAGTGCTTACAAATACAGACTAGCACACCACATGAATTACAATTCTGAGACCATTTTTTAATCAAGAATTGTTGAATCCAAACATAGAAAGATTCCATTGTTAGTTTCAAGCACAGTGTCCCTTCAAAATGGCCCAAAGTGAGAACCCAGTTTGATTAATATGATCAAGCTGAGAACGCCAGCACCCACAATTCCTTTAAGATGAGACCCAAAGTGCCAGAAAAAGGCAAGATGAGAAACCAATGTGGCCAATAAAACAAAGGTGAGACACCAGCATGCACAATATCTCCAAGAGGAGACTCGGGCATGCACAGTATCTCAAAGGTGAGACCCTGGCTTGCACAATATTTCCAAGGTGAGACCACGGTGTACCCGATATGGCCAACGTAAGAATCAAATGTAACCAATACGGCCAAACTTGCGTATTTGCTGTGCACAAAATCTCCAATGTGAAATCCCAGCATACAGAATACCTTCAAGGTGAGAGTCCAAATTCTAGATATGGGCAGGGCCAGACACAAGTGTGACCAATATGGCCAAGGTGAGAGCCCGGTGTACCCAACATTTTTCAGGAGAGACCTTTATGTGCAGACTATCTCAAGGAAGAGGCCTTAATGTGACAAATATGACCAGAGTGAGCTTCTGGCATGCCCAATGTCTCTAGGTTGAGACCCCAGTGTGCATAGTATCTCAAACATGAGGCCCGACATGCCCAATATGGCCAGATTAATGGCCCAATGTGAGCAATGCGACCAAGACCAAGTTGAAACTCACTATGCAAAATACCTTCAAGGTGAGACTCAAATGTGATTTATTTGCCAACGAGAGTCCCTGATTTGGTTATCATGTCCAATGTAGGGCACAGAAGTGTTCAGTGTCATACAGGTGACTCTAGCTAGTTGTTGTTTGATTTTGTGCTAAGTGAGACACACAAAACAATGTAGGAAAGTCCTAAAACTCAACCCTAACCCGAAAACGGAGAAGTCAGAATGACGAACCATCTAAAAACAAGCTCAGGCACTTCCTCTGAGAGCAGACAAGACCCACCTTCTCCGCAGGCTCCAGTGGCTTCCATAAAACAATTCACTTCCTTCTCATTTCACATGGTTGCTTACCAAACAATATCAAGAACAGGCTCTGGTTTTTTACCAGCAATCCAGATCTTGTTGCAATGGAAAAAGTACGGCTTTACTAACACGTACAAATTCATTCGGCCAGACATGGGAGTTCAGTACTTGATTGACACAGGATCATGATTCTGCAATCATCTACTAGTATGTGTAGAAGGAGTGCATGTGCTTTAAATAACATACATAAACAAGCATTGGCAAAGGTGTACGTAGAAGCCTCACCATCATGGTTGAATAGGCAATTACATATACCTTACTGCAAGGATACATGCACAAAAATAAAAGCAAGCAAGAAAAGAAACAAAAAAAGACCTTTGCCACCAAAACGTGATGGCCATACACATGCAGTAGAATTTTTTTTTTTTTAATGGCATATCCTTTTAATACAACAGAACGGGTGCTTCCTAGAAGGCAGGTGTTCTTAGAACCGATCTAGAAATGCCTTTTCACTTGCATCTCACAAAAAATTATTTTTATTGATGCAAACAAAAGTTGCACCGGGCTTTGAATTACTGTAACCCAAAGAGAGATTTCAGACATACAAGCACGCAAGCTAAGCCTTAGCAAGGAGAATGCCTTTGTTGTGGCATCGTCCATGGTAATGAGAAATATGCAAAATTGAATTTGGGGGAGGTTGGAGTGAGTTGTCCAAGAAAGTTTGTTACACATATTAAGCAACATTCAGGCACATGCATCAAAGGAAAAACCGGTCGTAAACGTGCATATTCTCAGAATCTGCCCCTTTGCGACCGGTATTTTTGCATTTGGGATGCATCATCCCAAATGCAAAAATCGCGATTTAAGGAATCTCTAAATTGCGATTACTTAAATTGGGATTGCATTTAAGGAATCCCAAATTGAGATTCCTTAAATGCAATGCATTAAAGTAAAAAAATTTGCGATTTCGCTAATAGGGGGAGCAAATTACCATGAAGTTGAACTTTTGTGCATTTTTCAAAGTTTCATGTTGCGCACACACATGCCCTTAGAGCATGTGTGAGTGCAACATATGTGCACAGATCAATATCAGGGGTGCAATATGGTGTCATTTTGACACCCTTGCACCCTTGAAATTGCATGAGCAATTTGCAAGTACCAACTGGTACTCGCAAATTGCTCATGCAATCTCCAATTCATTCCTATGGGCCTGGAGGCCCATAGGAATGAATGGGACGGCATTCCTTAATTGCGAGTCGCAATTAAGGAATGTGTAGGAATCGCTATTTTTATAGCGATTCCTACATGCATAGGCTTTTGCAATTCCTTAATTGCGATTCCTTAATAATCGGAATTAAGGAATCGCAAAAGTCTACGTTGATGCATGTGCCTGTAAGTGAGTAAAAAATAGGACTGAAAAGAGCGCAGACTTTTACAGAGGTATCACCTACCACATTAGGAAGTTTGTGGCAAATATTAAATTTTAAAGCAGTTTAATTCAGTACCATTGATGGAAGCTGGAATAAGTTAAATACATTTTTATAAGGCAGGACATATGGGTCTGTTTCAGATAATATTTTGGAGGATTAATGGGGCATGGTGCATTTGGTGGCATGAACATAAGTCAAAGCATGACAGACGTTTCTCACAACTTTATTATAATTTCGGGGTTCACTCCTCAAGGATGCATGAAGCAAAGTTTACCAAACAGCGTAGATAACTGCCCTACATTTCAATCAGTTCTGGAAAGTAAAATAATGAATCCGTGAAATCGCCATTGAGGGGTGCGCGGGTTACAGAATTCCTGGTATTAGGCAGTGGTTTGACTGCGTGAGTGAAATGCAGACCAGGAACCGATCATTGAGACCACCATATTAGTAAGCGCGCATTTGACGGTGCTACCGTGTCAATAATTGTAAGGATCAGCGCTTTTTATTAGTACTACTATACTCTTCATGAACAGTACCTCCACTCCTCAGAAGGGCTGCCTTACCTTTACTGAAGAATATCATGTTATATTTTGCAGATCTGTTACTCTTTAAAATACAGTATTAGCCCATCATAAAATGGCTGCCATGTCCATTTTGTGACAGTAGAGTCGCTCCTCAGAAGGTCTGCCATACAGTTATTGAGCATTAAACAGACTAGTCAGCATGGCTACTACTCTTTGCATGGATTCAACAGGATGGTGACGTATAGGTAGACAACACCAGTGCTTCTCAGTTAAGCTGCCATGCTCTTCGAGGGACAGGGCCGAAACTTCACAGAAGGGCTCCTACACCTTCCATAGACAGTATCCACACTTCCCAGCAGGGCTGTCATACTTTGCACGAACAGTTCCAGTACTTTCCAGCACAATGTCCATATGGCTGTAGGACTAGGACAGTGCTCACCAGCAGGGATGCCATAATGCTATAGGATGGTGCCAGTTTCTGATGGCTGAGTGGACTGGCGCCTTTAATGCTGACATCTGTTTTGATCCAGTGGTCACCGGTTTACATCCCTGAATGTCCACTCGGTCTTTCATCCTCCTCTGTTCAACAAAATGAGTACCATTCATGAGCAACAGCATAAAGTTGTCAACAGTATCAATAGGCCCTGAAGGGCCCCGAGGGGTTGCAGGAACATTAAAAAGGCATATGATTTCATGTTTTCTCAGAAGAACAGAATATTCGCATTACCGAACAACTCTGTGAGGGAATGGACAGAGCTTTCAACTGGCTCGTGTTATTACGGTGATCCCCTGATGATCACGGCGTTGATTGCGAACACTTTGAATTCTGGGCAGTCACTTTTGCCATCAGTAGCACCGGTTGAAAATCCAACCGTTTGCACTGGCTGAAGTTGGCTCCATGGCATGAGTCTGGTTGGCCATGGTAGGTAGATACTCCTGGAAAAGGGAAGCTGAATTATTTGCCACACAGCAGCATCCATGCTGCAATATTGACCAATCGTGCCCTCCTGCTGTACAGGATGTGCACAGTCTGGGTTGAGCACAGTAACCCAAACCTCCCATTCTATAGGGCTAGGACATTTATTACAAATGACATTTATTAATGCCACTTTGTCTAATAAGGTTGCTGAAATTTAGTACAGTACAGACATGTGCATGGAGGTAGAGGGAGAGCCTGGCTGTGCACGCAGGACGAGGCGATGAGAAATGTGCCAACCCTCAGGTCTTTACACAAAAGATCATTTCAATTTTCATTCCTTTAAGAAATAAAGTGTTTGTTTTGTAAAGTGCGATCTGGCATTGATACAGAATTTGAAGGCTATTGTAGGATTTAGTTTTTTTAGTTTGAGCCACAGCTTTTGTTATGCTGATTTTCTATAACCCCCGCCCTCATTATCTGGCAATAGCAGTGAGTGTCTTTACAGTCAGGTCTTTATGCTCCATGTCAATGTCCCTACTTCCAGTGCTTTAAATAGGCCGGTACGCACCGGAACTGAGTACCGGCACTTCTCAGTTTTCTCCCCCTGAGTACCGGAACTTGTTTTCGGGCAAGAAGAGTACCAGTACTCCCAGAAGCAGCAGGGTTCAGGCCCTGAAGTACGGGTACTTGCAACGCAAAAACTACTGATAATGACCCTTTCAGATGGAGCGTGTTTATGTGCGCTCTGGCAGGCAGCGGGTAGTGTTTTCCTGCGCTGGTGTGCTCCTGCAGTGATAGGTTCTAATTGGCATCGCAACAAGAATGAGGATGTAGCCAGAATGAACTGGTTCTATATATGATTTAACATTTTTTAGCATTCCTTTAAATATTATATGTGTACATTTTAGTGATAACGAAATATTGATGAAATATTACTATATGTGTTTGTCATTGCCAAATGTGCTTTTATGGTCTAATATATTTTTGACCGAATAAAGATGAAGAATTGAATTGAGGATGTGGCCAGAGACGCCGACAGTGGAACTGGTGAACCAGGTTCGAATCCCGACGTCGGCTCAGCACCCTGTGATTCTGGGCAACTCACTTAACCAGTGGTGCTTAAAAAAATGTAGGCTTTAATGCAAATGTTCCTACTGTCATGTAGAGTGCTTAAATGCCCATGACCCAAATTCGCGCAATCTCAAACTGCCAAAAATTAGGCCCTGCACCTATGACATAGAAGCTGATGCTTGTCATGTCTCCTATGTAAAGAGGCAATTTGATATTGCGCGAATTTGGCCCATGGGCGTTCAAGTGCTTTACATGACTATCAGAACATTTGTATTAAAGCTTACTTATGTGGCTATTGTTACATTCCTGGCTCATAGCCACGCCCCCAGACACGCCTCTAACGGCCCACCCAGTCTAATTAGTGAGTACCGGCACTTCTCATTTTCCATTTAAAGCACTGCCTACTTCTGAATCTCATTGGCATTCTGTGTCATTTTTGGTTTAACTGTGTCATTGTCCTCACGTCGCATTGTCCCCACGCTCCAATATCAGCCCATAATACCAGTGCCCAATGTCATTGTCCCCCTGACTATGCCTGTTGTGCTGTGCTCTGTGCCTGTCTTACTGTGTTGCCTTGTCAGTGTTCTCATGCCAGTGTCCCTCTGACATTGCCGCCTTGGCACTGGAAGGGTCCCTATCCCAGTGCATTGTGTTCATTGCACCAAGTCAGTTTCCCCATAGCAGTGTCTCATAGTCAATGCCAATGTCACAGCGGCAGCATCCCTATGACGGTGACACCATGCACATACCGCCATATCAGTGCGCCTGTCTTCATGTACAAGTCACCTGGCCTGCGTCTCGGTGTCCCTTTTCCATATTCATTGACCTGTGTTGCCTCCCCGTGTCAGTCGGTCCCCGCCAGTGGCCATTGCGAGTCTCCACATGTCTGTCCCATCAGTCAGTTTCCAAGGTCAGGTTATCAGTGACTCTGTCCGCGTGCCAGTGTTCAGGATACTAGGCAGGAGCAGAATGTCACACGTCACCACCCCAACTTGATCTGGAAGCTGTCAGAAACTCTGCAGCAAACCATGACAAGCAGGGAGGGGGGGCTTAAAGTTGGGGACACCGGGGAGTGGATCCTGCAACGAGATGGTTCTACACTGCACCGCGTAGGCACACGCGCACACACACACACACTACGACAGTTCATACCTGTGGAGACTTTGTATTGAACCAGAGGAGATGTCTGCGTTGAACAGCAGCAAACAATTGATGGAAATGAACTCGCCCAGCTATTTGGATTGAGGAATAACATCAAGGTTAATCATTCATTAAGTATACTAGGAACACATGTTATTCACACGTTCACCTTCCTTACTTGCATTTTATCGATCCATTAATCTTCATCGATCAGTCAATTCTCGATAGTAATTCTTCTTCAAGTTCTTAATTTTCTTTCACTCTAGAAAAAGTCAAGAAATGGCTTTATGGTATGATCACTTGCTTTTCCGAACTGGATAGATGATTGTTCAGAATGCCCTTGTAACTGTTCGCCGTGTTTTTAAATCCCACCCTACAGTTACATCAACATACAATATCATTAGGCAACCTTCTGGATTCCATTCATCCAAGATTAAAAACTCAAGGGATCATGCACGCAAGGCTAGACGCTCTCTCCATGCACCTCTTTCTCGAAGATAGCCCGGCCCTCAGGTGTGTTCTACTTTGGATCCATCTCTCACTTGCTCATGCGAATTTTCAAATTACACGTCTTCTTGTGAAGATATGCGCTAGTCAATATTAACCACCACTAGCTGAGTCGTTATACATAATCCAGGCTCTTTCCCAAGGTACCGCACTTACCTTGTGGAGTCTTGTTTGGGTGATATTCACTGCCTTTATAGCTCCTTATCTGCCTGTGAACCACATTGACTAGCAGTTGATGCTTGGCATGGCTTCCTTTTTTAGGTCCCTCTCGAAATCAAGTCTTGCAAGATCCAAGATGGCGGTGGTCATGCCTGATCACCGCGGTTTGTTCTTGCTTACATCTCTGTAGGAAGGGCGGAACCCAACTTTTAACAAAAGGCTCATCGTCAGGGCCACTGGAATTATATGGCAGGAGAGGGGCAAATTCTGTGGCAGGGTTGAGTAAATTATGCGGCAAGAAAAGGCAAATTTTGCGGCATAATTCAGCACATTTTACATTAGTATTACTGCAGTTTTTCATTATTTCTAAATTCGGTAACACTTTCTGGGCCTTGGTTGCATTACACTAGTACAAATATAACATACAAATATATAAATAAGCAACAAAAAGACGACCAGTCCAGCTTTGCATAGGTCCTTCCACTGTGCGGCAACACGTGTTGTCGCATTTTTAGAAACTATTGAACACGTTGAGCAAGAAGCAAAAATATTTTTTGATGAAATCTGCAGATTATGTGGCAGATGTTGGAGTAGGTGGCAAATGCGGCAAATCTATAATCATGCGAAAATCGCAGGGGCCTCACTATCGCATAATACCAGTGCCCCTGTTCATAGTGTCGTTGGCCACAGGCTGTAGCACACCTACCCACCCTGCTGCCGGAATTAACCCGGTGCAAGTTGAAGCTTCCTTCATCACTTTGTACTTGACGAAGGGGCCTGACATCACAGAAGTAGATGGTGGGTTCCAGATTCTTGATGGCATCGGATAGTTTTTCAGTAGTAAGCGGGGTGAAGGATTCCCATGTTTGTATACACATATGAGCCGGAGGTGGGGGAAGGTGGAAAGTCAGCTTGAAGCTGAGGCTGATCAAGTAGATTTTCTCAGACAAAGTAATTGAGGAGTTCCTCTCATCTCTCTCTGGAGCAGACGGGAAACTACTGTCGGAAGCGGTGAAACGCTCTCTGAGGTGCCGTCAGAGGGATCTTGTGGTATTAGGTCGAATTAAGCTCTTCACTTTTCTTGTGGGTGCACATTTATTCGCTGACTGCTCTGAGATGGCGGATTTTGTTCAAAGGAAGCCTTTTCTCTGTATTTTGATGGGGCGTATCATTTTTTTTTTTAGGATGGGCAATATTAGAAAGAGAAGTTGGCCTGAATATCAATGGGTTACTTAAAACATTGTAATCCCACTGATTTTATGGGAACATCGCTTTGCTTAAACCTTATTTTTTTAACCTTTTAAATGAAGTTTAGGAGGTAGGAAGGTATCTTACAGGCTGTAAGACTGCGCTATCAGTTAAGTTCTGAAAGCGCTGCAGCCCTCCTTAGCTACAACACTGTAATCAACATGTTGTGAAAAATCTGTAATAACATTGATGATATGGAAACCACACATATAGTGCCTCATTGCGAATCATGCCTCAGATCTGGTTTTCTAAACTCTTTATATAGCAGTTGTTATGGCTGTTCTTCTCCTTGTGTTCCAAGATCCATGACCCGCTCTACCCCTTCTACCCATAAGCACTTTGCTTTATCAGAATAAACTTAGCAACTTAGATGATACATTTACATTTATAGACAATGGGGCACTTGGACGGCTGTATCCGTCCCAGTGTAAACCTTTACACAACGTATTAGGCTCATATAGGACAGTGGATTGATGCTCCTGTGGTAGAGGCCACGTGTGACCTTGGGCACCCTGATCAAACCCTAGCAAGGCTACCGCAGGCTTCCACCCTTCTAAGATGTCCGCCACTTGCAGAAGGCTTGCTTTGGTGAGGTTTGCTGAATTGGCGAGGGCTGTTGCAGCTTCCTAACCCCAGTGTGTGTGTGTTCCCATAGTCTCATGCTGGATAATGGAGATTCGTAGCACCCTCCCCTCAGTGAATCCCTGGCTGCTGGGCAATTAATAATATTCTGACCTTTTTTCTTGACTTTCTACCACACGCCAGCCTGTCAAGCTCTCAAAGGTCCTGACTGCCTTCCTGCAAGCAACACTTCCTTCAGCAGCACTTTCCTCAGCAACACTTCCCTCAGCAGCACTTCCCTCGTTCCTGGTGCGTCTTCGAAAACTACAAGCAGACAAGCCATGGATCCCACTGGGCTTTAACCAGGGCTTTAAGTGGGACGAAAAAACTGGGGTGTTCTCTCAAAGGGGCGTGGCTGATATAATTAAGGGCGTGGCTGAACACATTTATGCTAAATATATGTGCTCAGCATAATGTGCCGCCCGACTGGTGTTTTGCTGCTTCTGTTATTGCCTCCATATATATAATACAAGTAACATTACACCTACAAGTCATGACTATTGGCTTTGTCAGGGGTTGTTAGTTGGATAAGATAAACTTACTACATGCATACATACAACTATGGCTTCGTTGTATATAATATTGAAAATGCTGTAGTTCTTGTGTGAGAGGTTGTGGCGTAATGGCTAGAGCTGCCAACTTTGGAGCTAAGGAAGCAGGTTTGAGTCTCCGCGTCAGCTCAACATCCTGCGTTTCTAGGCAAATCACTTAATCTCCAGTGGCTACCCAAAAAAAATGAGTATATCCTTGTTGGTACTCATGTAAAGCACTTATAGTTTTGCAATATAGAACTGCAAAAAAAGAAAAGTTACATCAAAAACAGTGAACTGCTGCAGAGTTAAGATATTTTTTTCCATTCTGAGAGTGGGGATGAAAATGGAGAGCCCGAAAGGAACCTCTCTCAGCCAGGGCCGGACTGGCCATAGCGGGCATTGGGTGTTTCCCCAGTAGGCCACTAGGGTGGGGGTCGGTTTTGGGCCCCTGGGGGCCGTTTTTGTTAACGGGGGTCAGCAATATCGGCCCCTGTAACAAAATCGGCCGAAACCGGTCCTTGCAAACTGCCCGGCTGCACACCCCCTAACCCCAGGGGGGGCCGGCTGAGCAGTTTGCCAGGGCCGGTTTCTGTTACCAGTCCGGCCCTGCTCTCAGCACCTGCTTTTAAGAAGTGCCGGTGCTCTGCACCAGCCAGACCCGGCCCACTTAAAGCCCAGTTGCATAGTAAGGGTGCCAAAGACCCTTATGCGAACAAGGAAAATGTATGTGCCCCCATAGGTTGGCTAGCAAAAACATCCATGATTGAGGTGCCGTGTGCACCCCACTCTCCTGGGCCACAGACACACACAGTGCTACTATGTGCGCCACACTAGTGATAGCTACACCCCTGAGTGGGAGCCTCGAAGCCCTGGGTTCTAGTCCCACTGTGTCGCATCCCCCCTTGCTTAAAGGAATGGACATGTGTTTATGTGCGCTGCACTAGTGATAGCTACACCCCTGAGTGGGAGCCTCGAAGCCCTGGGTTCTAGTCCCACTGTGTCACATCCCCCCTTGCTTAAAGGAATGGACATGTGTTGCTTTGGAAAAGTTTGCTTTACAATGCAGGGAAAATCTCTCACTTTAACGTGCATACTTTAATTGGAGATGTTTGATGTTTGAAATCAGCTATTTAATTCAATAGCAGGTCGCTTAACCTTCCCGCCCTGACAGCCGTCAGGAGTTTGGGGATGGCGGGGCCAAAAATAAACATAGGATGGTTAAGCCCTCGTGGGTTCCCCATGGCTACAGCCCTGGTAGTATGCCTGATAAAATATCAAAAGGATAAAAAATGGAAGGGAAAAAGTACTGGCAGAGAAGAGTATGGGCCCACCTGCCTTGGCTCTGAAGCACACCACCTTCTAGGCAGATTTGCATGCGTGATCAGGTAAAATAATGCCATTGCCCTCGGTGGGTTGACCCAATGCTCGTTGCTGTTAGCTGTGGTTGGCAGAAGCAAGTGATAGGCGGAAGTAAAATGTGAATGACAGCTAAAAAAGCCTATGAATGAAGAGGGCCCACAGTTCTCCTGTGTATTTATGCCTGCGTGCATTTTTCATTGTTTTTTGTGTTTCTGCATTGCAGGAGGCTCAAAAGATAGCTAAAGCTGTCTTTAAAGGGTTCTTTGTTTCTTCATAGGGCTGCAAACAGAAATATCTAGAAGTAACTTGGAAAGGAGAGATAGGAATTAAGTTACAAGGGGGAGTGAAAGTGACATGATTTATTCTGCCCAGGCTCAGCCTATCAGTCAGAGGCAGCCCTGGGGTGTCCAAGTGGGTCCAGAACAACCACAGCCATGTAATATTGCTTGCAAATGTCCTCACTATATTAGTGCACTCCAGCTGTTTTCATTGGGCCAAATTCACAAAACTCCACCGTTCACGAAAGGCAAGAGCAGTGGAGTACAGATTTACGATCTCATACCTAGTATAGGAAATGGAAATCTACGCATCCACACGTATAAGCCTAAGGGCCCATTCAAGGCACTGAGTATCATATGCATGAAGGCGTGAGCCTGTTGACATGAGGAGTCCCAGTTACCATGCTCGTGTGGGTCATGGGGGCCAATGCATAACGCAGCAGCATTCACCTGCCTGCTGATTTGGCATGCATCAAAGGTTGGGCTGGAAATGTGAGCCTGCATCTGTGCTCACTGCCGACCCCTCCCATAGTCTGCAGGCCCTGTTCGTGATTCGGAATATTAGGGTTAATAATCGCATGAGCTGGAAGGACAACTTGGCTAAAATGATGTTAAATTATAAAAGAGCTTCTGGGGCGGTTATGAGAGAACACCGGAAATCTAAGAGCAAGCCCTTATCACCGCTCCTAACTATTTATGAGGGCTAAGTTCTCCCATCCGCCCTATAGGGCTCAGAACTATGGGGGTTTGAAAATACTATAGAGCTGGACAGAGCTGAAAATACGTTTTTGAGAGACGCGGTAGCCCTCCCAGTCTCTACCCCGTTAATTCCTCTCCGGGCAGATATGGGCAGGCGCCCTCTCAAGGATTTAGTGCGCTTGCGCCCGTTACTTTTTTGGGTTCGCTTGCGAAGGACAAGGGAGCTTCAGGATTATGCCGCCGCCCTAGACGAATTAATCCAGCTTAATTCCAACAATAGGATTAAATGGCTGAGCAACCTGAAGCGGTTGGTAATTCTCTTGGGTTTGAGCGACTCCTGGGAAAGCCAATCACCTCCACCCAAGCTGGTGATTAAACAGCTATATTGGGATCTAGTCCAGCAAGAGACCCTCTCCAGTAGTTTTGGGGGTCCCCTTACTAAGCGATTCTTGTCCTTCAAATGGATTAGGAGTTTCGAACCACTCTTGGACTATATCGAGTTGCCCTTGGATAGAGCACTTTACTTGAAGGTCAGGTTCGGGATCCTCCCAGTAAACGATTTCACTTCGGGGTGGAAAAAGCATGATGGCCAAGAGAATTCATGTCCAGGCTGTGCAGCCCCTACAGAGTCCGTGGCACATCTTTTTTTTGCTTGCCCAGCCTATAGGGTTGCCAGGAGGATTTGGTTAAAGCCGCTATGCAGGGGTTTGGGCCTTAGATGTCATAAAACGGCCCTGCGGATACTCAGCACTGATACTTCCTCTATTGCTATGGTCTGTGGAGTTGCAAAATTTCTGGGCAGTGCTTGGCGATCCCGTATGAGGTGTTGTAAAACCTACCCTTGCCCACCTATTAGTTAAAAGTTCTTGGTTAGGATTTCTATCATGTCTGATATGTGACTTGTGTTTATCCTTAGTAGGGTATTGGTAAAATGTCGCTTCTATTTTTACGTTTGGTATTTTATATATTGTATTGTGCTGTTATATTGCTCTTTTATGATGAAATTTCATCGAATAAAGAATTGATTCGGAATCTGGGGTGCAGAATTTGGGGCTGGGTAATTGCGGTGTGCAATTTGCACCCCCAGATGTGCGAGTATACTTATGGGAATGTAATATGCCGATACTCTAAAAATCTGGTGTGAGTACTGCCCTCATGGACCTGCGCTGGACACCTTTGCACTAGCTGCCTGAGTACCTCTCTGCTTCTCCCCTAACACAAAACCTTTACAGGATGACACACGGCCTTGAATGTGTAGTCCTTGATACCAGTGGCATAACTTAAAATGATGGCCCCCCTGCAGAATGTGACGAGGGCCCCCTGAAACTCTCCTATCTCAAAAATGTTCACTGGCCTTCGGCTGATTGGGGGCTCCCCTGAAGGGTCCCGTGAATGTCTGCGCAGCAGGGGCTGTACAGGCCTGTGTTACGCCCCTGCTTGACACCATGAAAGGGCCCTGTCATTCAGCACTGACCCTTTGGCCATGCGTGCGTCACGCACGCGCCTCAATGCACGTCAAACAGAAGACGCGGCCTATCCCTGCGTAAATAAACATAATGGGGCATTCTTAAATTGAATGGCGCCCATCAAATGCAGCGGGTAGATGTGCCCTACGCCTCAAACCAGCACAGAGGCCGAGGGAGTCGAGACCAGCAGCGCTACGTCTTATGCACCGAGGAAGCACCATTTTTGCTGGGGAGAAGTTGGAGGGGGTTCGAAAGTTAAATAAATATGTGAAGGCGCAGCCACTGAGCTAATATAATGTACAGAGGGGGCGGCGACTAAGGAATCCGTGTATGACATCAATCCCGGATGGACGCGTCCAATATCCCATCACTTTTTCAGGAGTAGGGACAGGCATTATGTCAACAGCGCCATGTATTATTGGGTGTATGACATTAAAATACCGCACTTAATATGGACATGCAAAGTATTTTGGGGCAGATGTAGCAAGCATTTTTGCATTCGCAAACGGGCAGATTCGTAGAATCTGCACATTTGCGAACTCAAAAATTGCTTTTCCAATGCAGCAAACCTAATTTTGCGATTCGGTAACCTGTTACCGAATCGCAAAATGGCTTTGCGATTCGGTATTAGGAAGAAGCGTGTTTGAGGCGTCCCATCCTAATATCGAATCGCATCGGTATGTATAAATGTTTTGTGACCGCATTTGCGGTCGCAAAACATTCGCATGTTACCACCTACTTTGAGTAGGTGGTAACGCATTTGCAAATGGGAAGGGGTCCCCAAGGGAACCCTTCCCCTTTGTGAATGTTTGCAAAAGCATTTTTAAGAGCAGGCGGTGCTCCCAAAGACCACTCACTGCCTGCTCTTTAAAAATGAAAAGAAATCTTTTCATTTTTCGTTTTGTAAAGCATCTTGTTTTCCTTTAAGGAAAACGGGCAACTTTACAAAAAAAAAGATTTCTTTGTTTAAAAGCAATCACGGACATGGTGGACTGCTGATCTCAGCAGGCCACCATCCCCGTGATTTTTGCGATTCCTAGGGGGTCGCACATTGCGACCTACTCCCTTAATATTCATGAGGTAGGTCATTTGCGACCCTCTAGGAATCGCAAAAGGTGTACTATACACCTTCATACATGGCATTTTGTGATTCCCCAATTGTGAATCCTTGTGATCTACAAGTAAGGAATCGCAAATAACTATATTGATACATCTGGCCCTTTATCCACTGCATTGCCACAGTGAGTGTATGTTTGCTATTCTTCCACATCTGCTTGCACTATACTTATCTTGTGATGCAGTGGTTTGGTCGATTTTTTTTTTTTTTTTGTTTAAAATATTTTTATTGCAGGAATCAGTAAATCGTTACATAATCGGCCACCATTATATATAGAGCTCGTTCAATGAGATACAACCCTCCGTCCCCCCACCGTAAGTCCCTTACACAGCCATTCAGCCCACAACCCTAGGGTCGGGCGGCGAAATTCAATGGGGGCTCCGGAGGATGTCGAGGCTGGCCCGGAGGACCCGCTGTCCGTCATCTGCTTTTCCAAACAAGCCTATAAACCCAAAAGAACACCCCACTCTTAAAACCCCAAACCCAGGAAAACCCTCCCCCCTCCCCCCGCCATCAGCGCGCGGCACCAACCGCAACAGGATCTACAAGAGGACCCACGGGGAAAGCAATAGATCTGAAAAGTGCAATTGTCTATCGGGACTCGGGGCGAGCCTCTACCTCAAATTCAGATTCGCTGGGGGCGCAATAATCCCTAAGGGCCTGCACTAACATCTCCCATTCTAGCGCTGCTTCCTGTGCCTTCTCATTACGCTGCCTCCAAGCTAGCTGGTATCTGAGCGTACTCTCCCCCGCCGCCCACTTCAAAAGTTCGCTGTGCCACCGGCTTCCCGTCGGACCAGCTCGTGCCTTCCAGTTCCTGGTCACCTCACGTTTAGCAAGGAGCAGCCCCAGGTTGCAGTGGTTTGGTCGATGTAGTGGATGTAATATATCGCATGTGATACATGACCATGTATTGAGGTATTTGAGTATTCCAAAGAGAAAGGGCTGGAGATATTGTGAAACATAAATAAATGTATCTTTTGATGCACGCAAAAGGTTAGGTCGATGTAGTGGACGTGGCGTATTGCATGCATTATACGACTGTACCGAGATGTGTGAGTAGTCCAAAGAGAAAGGGATGGGGATAGTGGCAAACTTCAATAAAGGCACTCTTGGATGCTCACAGAAGAAGCCAACATGGTGATGAATACAAGCCCCAGCTAGACCCGCAAGAGACAAGGGTTCGCTCTTCTGTAACGAAATCTATAAGGAAGTTGGCACGGAAACTGCAAAGTACAAAAACAACGTTTATTAACCCTTAAGGGTGGTCCTACAATCCACACAACACTCTTCAGTATTGCAAGGAGTAGCACAAAGAACTTGCATACACGGTCCCCTTTTATACACAACAGAGGGGCTCATAAGTGGGTGGATACCACATGAGGTTGAAGAACATTACCATTTAGGGTCATTCTCGATACTGAATCAATACATGGGCGGAGCCAACACGCTCTTTGGGCCCGCGAAAACACATGGTCAAGCAAAGCTAATTATAACAGATGTGGTCAAGTCTGGGCATGCGCCAGACGGACAAGAGAGAGCTATTTATAAACTGTTGCTAGGCAGATTGCAAGAGCAACTAACACAGAGGTCGGACTCTCCTCGTGGTGAACACATGGCAGCATGTCAATACAAAATGGAGTCCGGACTTCGGCCAACATAATGAGGAAAACACGATAAAAGGGAAGCATTAATGTTTTCAGTAAATGCTTAATCACATTCTGCCTTAATTTACAACAGACGACCCTTTCAGCATTTACTGAGGACATCTGGTCTCCAAGAATAATCATCGTATATGTCAATTATCATCATTCCTTTAACCTCTTTAGCTAGACCCTTCTGGCGGGCAACATCGGCAATAGCTTTCTTATCTGGAATGCAGAATGAAATGCATACGGAACAGCACAATGGTCCACATTGAATACACATACAGAGAAAGAACAGAATTGCTATAATAATGCAGAGGCCAGTTAAGACCTTCCATCCCCAGGCAGTAACCAACGCCCAAAACCATCCAGAAAAGGACCAAGTGCCGTTTTCTGTGTGGATTTCAGCTGCTATTTTATGCAGCTTATTAATGGCGTTATAAACGGATGGCGTATGATCAGGAATGAACACACAGCAGCTACTTCCAATAATTTTACAGGCTCCTCCTCGATCAGCTAGCATTACATCCAATACCATACGGTTCTGCAATGCAACAATTCTGGTAATCTGTAATTCTTCCGTAAGATTCCCAAGAGCAGCAGCAGTCTGATTAGTCACAGCTTCTACCACTCTTGTTAATCTTCGGATCTTCCTACTATTCAAAGCAGCTCCAACAAAAAAGAACAATCCTAAGTTAAAATCAATATACTGTTGCAAGCTGGTATCTGTTTGATCCACCTCATCAATTGATAGAGTACGTTTATATCTATTTACAGTCACATTATTCAACAGTTTTAAATCCTTATGATATGACGCAGGTGCTAAGAATACAGGAGGTAATAGGAATGATACATAGCATACCCCAGACCACCCAGCCGGCAAACGGTAATAACCTTTATTTCCACATACAAAGTAGGTATTATGGGACGCTAAGAAGGTGCTGTTGTTTAACCCATCGATGTTTAGTACGGTTATACAATCACTGACACCCACAGGAATAAAACCCACACTCTGGACACACAGGTCCGCTTGGGCTTGTGCTACTTGAATTACGAATTTGTCCTTCCCCTCAGTGTCTCTGGTGTTTGTGAAGATATAGGGGATGGATTCATTGTCCGGTCGGTACTCTTCCCATTCCCAAATTGTCCCATTCGCTTGTGGATATCCATTCTTGTCCTGATGGCATTCTTTATTAAGTCTAAAAAGCAATCGTCCCACTGTCGGTTTCCGAGTGGCAAACAACAAAGTGTACCAAGCTCTACAAGAGCCATTGTGAGAGAAAGGAAGTGGTATGAATGGCGTACCTCCTTTCTTCTGATGGGCTGGCATCATCCCACATATCCAACAGTTCGTAGCGTTCGTAGCAACGTGGGTGTGATGCAGCATCTGAATGAAAGTGTTATTCAAATAGGATTGTCGATGCTTCAACTCTTGATATGGCAATGTATAAAAGTAGTGCTCCGCAGGCACTGGAGTCGTCAACACAAGTGTCTTTCGAGCAGGAGTTGCCTCCTCCACAAACCATGTGGTTATACCAACGATAGCTACTGTTAGCATGAACCCCAATGCACAAAGAATTTTCTTCTTCTCCATGTCAAAGGAAACAATACCCTGATATCTTCCTGAAACTAAAAGTCTGTCAGAACTCTTCCCCTTGGGCAGCGGTTGATTTCTTCACCAGCGGGCCAAGACGGGTGTCGCTACACTAATGCAGGGCTGATCCCCCCCCCTTGCCTCATCGGCTCTCCGTTTCACTAACCCAAGGGCCGTTCTGACAGTATGTCCCGGTACTGGAAATCTCACTTCCTTGGTCGCAGATGATATCGCCTTCCTCCAGAAGTCGTGTGGTCCGAAAAGAGCTCCTCAGTGTCGTTTGGCTCTGCAGCACGGCCTGTCTCTGCTGCTAGGATGTCTCGTTGATCGGTCAGCACGGCAGATTCCACCAATCCGGGCGGTACCTTTCGACAGTGCAAGGAATGGATCCAATTCTTCCTGTTCGAGACTCGCACAGCCGTCCTCGTTGCAAGAAGGACTTGCTCAGGTCCGACCCATCTCGGCTCCAAACTGTTCGATCTGTCGAAAACCTTTATCATCACATGATCTCCAGGCCGGAGACCATGTCCTTCGCCAGTAGACCGATCAGGGAGCGCCTCTCGGACCTGTTGATGAATAGAAACCAAGTTATCCGTTAACTGTGCCAGATAATCACTCATCATCACACAAGGTACATCATACACAGCCTTAGGCCTTGGTGGACCCCAAATATTCATTGGGCGTCCAAATACTATCTCATAGGGTGTAAGGCCGGTTCGAGAGTGTGGCACCAACCTAATTGACAATAACGCCAGTGGCAAGGCGTCTGGCCAAGTCAAAGATGTTGAAGCTTGAATTTTGGCGATCTTAAGCTTCAGTGTACCATTATACTTCTCGACTAGTCCTGCAGACTGGGGGTGGAACACGGCGTGGAACTTCTGGGTGATGCCTAGGCCCTTCAAGACATACTTTATAACATCCGCTACAAAGTGAGGGCCATTATCACTCCACAGAAGTCTACAGACGCCGTATCGGGGGAAAAACTCTTTCAGCAGTAGCTTCGCCGTGGTCATTGCAGTATTGTCTTTCGTAGGGTACGCCTCAACCCATTTACTGAAAGCGCAAACCACTACTAGAACATACTTCAAATTGTTACAGCGCTCAAGCTGGATGTAATCCATCTGCAGAACCTCAAAGGGTGCAGTGGGTGTCGCAAATCCTCCTGCTGGAGTTCGAGTGCCTTTCCCTGGGTTATACTTCAGACAGATCATACAGGTCTGCACCACCCTCTTTGCTGTGCTAGCAATCTCTGGATGCTCCCAGACTTGGGTAAGCAATTTCACAATTGCGGAAGCTCCAACATGTGCTAGCCCATGTGCCATCTGGACCATAGGTTGTACAAAAGCCGTGGGTAATTTCCATCTATCCATCTGCTAATTTCTCCAGCAACCCTCGTCATCCAGTTCTCCTTCGCTAGCCCATTGTTCCCGCTCTTTGTCAGAAGCGGTCTTTTGTATTTCTCGCACTTCCTCCTTCGCATCATGCCATCTCTCCACCTGTGACTTCACTACATACATGGCAGTAGTACCGGGCTGCATCGCAGTCTCCCGTGCTACTCGATCCGCTAACGCATTCCCTTCTCCAACCTTATCAACCACTTTCCTATGGGCGCTACACTTAACAATGGCGATTTTCTTTGGGTATGTCAATGCAGTTAAAAGGTTGTGGACTAACTCCCCATGCATTATCTGCACCCCATGTGACGTTAGAAACCCTCTCTCCTTCCAGAGTAGGCCGAAATCGTGCGCTACTCCGAAGGCATAGCGGCTGTCTGTGTAAACATTCACACACAATCCTGTACTGAGCTCACACGCTCGTGTTAACGCTATCAGTTCCGCTGCTTGAGCTGATTTCTGTGGTATGCGTGCTGTCTCCACTATCGTCTGTAACGTGGTAATTGCATACGCTGCTGAAGCCGTACCATCTGGTAGCTTCAGGCAAGATCCATCTACCCACAACTCTCCATCTACCTCTGAAAAGGGCGTATCCTGGAGATCAATACGACCCTTTGTTTGTTCCTCAGTCACAAGAATACAATCATGCGCTTTCTGCGCCTCAGGCTGGGTCTCGGGGTATGGCAACAATGTGGCCGGGTTTAATGTCACGCACCTCTTTAACGTAATATGAGGAGCCAAAAGCGTCAGCTCATATCCCGTTAAACGGGCACTGGTCAAATGCTGCGTCTTTGTTTGATTAAGCAGGGCATCCACAGCATGGGGAACTAACACCAACAATTTATGGGACAACACAATTCCTTCACTTTGGCGTATTGACACAGCTGTCGCCGCTACCGAGCGAAAACACCCTGGTAATGCTCGGGCGACAGGATCAAGCACAGCCGAAAAGTATGCACAAGGGCGCTGCTTGTCGCCGTGCATCTGCACTAAAACTGACAATGCACATCCATCTTTCTCATGCACATACAACGAAAAGGGTTTTGCATAATCAGGGGTCCCTAACACTGGTGCTGAACAAAGGGCCTGTCGCAGTTGCTGAAAAGCAGCATCACACTCATCTGACCAAGGGATTGGGATAGGCGTGTCTTTTGTCAAAAGAGCTAGTAATGGCTTAGCTATGTGTGAAAACCCCAATATCCACTGCCTACAAAAAGAAACAAGACCCAAAAATGCACGCACATCCTTCTGCGTGGATGGCCTTGGTGTGTCCAAAATTACTTGGATACGATCTGGTGTGAGTGCACGCCCCTCCTTAGACAAAAGGTGACCCAAATAAGTCACCTTTGGTCTACAGAATTGCAACTTCTTCCTAGAGACCTTGTGATTGTGGGATGCTAAAAAGGAAAGTAAGGCTATCGTGCTTTTCTCACACAACTCCAGGGTGTCAGCCGCCAACAAGATGTCATCGACATATTGAATGAGGGCGACCCCCTCGAGTAAGGCAAAGGAATCCAACTGTCGCTTCAAAGCCTGACTATAAATACTAGGGCTTTCTGTATAGCCTTGGGGAATTCTACAAAAACGATAAGATCTATTGTTTAATGTGAACCCAAAAAGAAATCGGCTATCAGGGTGAATGGGAATAGAAAAGAAGGCATTTTTCAAATCAATCACTGAGAACATGGTCGCCGTAGGCGGGACCAAGGTAAGCAACGTCGTGATATCAGAAACCACCGGGTACTGAGGTATCACGATCTTGTTTACCTCCCTCAAATCAATTATGAACCGATAGACCTTTGCATCCGTGTCTTTTTTCAGAATAGGGAGAATCGGACTGTTACAGATATTATAGGGAACTTCTTCCACTACTCCTACTGCGATCAGGTCTTGCACAATCTGTATGAGAGCCTCCTCGCCCTCCTGGGAAATACGATACTGTGGGAGGCGCGGTAGTACCGCCCCCTCCTGGACACTAATGTGGACCGGAGGAATCACCATTTGTCCGACATCTGTGTCCGACGTCGCCCATAAAGCTCGGGGGAGGGTAGCCAACAACGCATCCTCTGATATCGTACACATCCGCCCAGATCGGGGGTAGTTGTCATTTAAAATCACCCTCACACCCTCAGGGGAACAGCGGATTGTAGCCCTAAAGTACTTTAACATATCAAGGCCCATAATGTTATCCGGTGTGTACGGAGCAAGCAGAAACGGGCAGGGCGCAGAAAAACAATCAACTTTAAATGCAAGGGGCTGTGAAAGAGGGCTTCGGGAGAGTGTACCGTCAAACCCTACCGATGTAACTATTGAGCCGGATGGGGGAGCCCCCGGAACCAAGTACCTAGACAATGCACTACGTGTCGCTCCTGTATCCACTAGGAACTGATCAGTAGAACCTAAAACCTCAGCCGATACATAAGGACCCGTCTGATCGACCGGCACCTCAACTGATTCGGACCCCCATCCTACGCATTCCTATGCATGCTGAGAATCATGATATCCCGATCGATCGATGTCCGATACATGATACTGGTGCTGGCGATCGAAAACGTTTGAGCTATCTCGGTGCTGTCCGGCAGTATCGAAACGGGCATTATCGTTGGAATTTCCTCTAAAGTTCGAGAAGCCCCCTCTACCTCTCGGGCCACCCGGAGCGTGCCCCTGACGCGAAGCACGCAACGCTGGGCAATCCCTGGCCCAATGGCCCAACTGCTTGCAATACGCACACTGGTTCCTATTCAAATCAGATCGGCCCGAAGGGGGACCATAAGATCCACCCCTTCCCCTATTATTATTACCCCGGCGGGGCGGGCCATATACTTGTGCTAACATCACTTTGGTTTTAAGATCTTTCGATTTCTTCTCCTCCTGGCCCTTCGCCTCGTGCTCCTGACGCTCATAATACTGGGCGATGGTCAGAAGGGCCGTCGGTGTCGCGGAGGACCAAGAACTCTCACTCGCTTTTAACCGGGCCGCAACTGCCGGCAGCAGATTAGCCACATATTTGTCCGCAAAAAGGTGGCGGCCCGTGTCGTCAGTAAGCGACTGGCCACTAAAATCATGAAACGTCTCCTCAAAGCGCGTAAAGAAGTCCGCAACTGACTCGTCAACTTTCTGTTTACACGCAGCTAACATATTCCAATCAATCTTTTTAGGGGGGATAATCGTCTTCAACTTGGCCACAATAGCCGCAGGGAGATCTAAAATATTCTGGGGTGGTTTCTGTGCGGGCTTCCGTTCCCTATCCTCATCCTCAAGGTCAGACCACCGGGCCTTGAAGGCAACCGCATCATCTACCTTTCGGACAGAGCGCCACGTATCCGGCGGTAGGATAAGGCCAAAGAACAAGTCTATATCCGCTAAGGTCATAATGCAAGAATTCAAGGCCCCCTCGACTTCTTCATAGAAGGCCGCTGGATTCTTGCGGGGGTCAGGCAGCGCATTCTTTAATGCCATAACATCGGCCCTATGCCATGGAGTATAAACCCAATTATACACAAAATATCCCCTAGCATCGACAGAATTAATATCCGAGCTAGTCCCTGCTCCCTTGGGAGGAACATACAAAGGCGCCGCCTCTCGCATTGGTTTAGCATGCACTATGTCATCCTTATCTGACTGGGAGGCGGATGGATGGCCCCCTGCTGCAGACGAATCCGACTGCTTCTCCTCCTCCGTTTGTTGACGTGCTTTCTCTCTAAGGGCCAGCACCTCGTCCCGTAAAGCGAACAGCCGCCGAGCCGCCTCAGAAGCCTTAGGGGGAGAAAAAACACCATTACGTAATGCTCCGGCATCCGAAGACACTTCGTCAGGCTCAAGGACACTAGAATATTTTCGGAAAGCAGCAATTACTTCATCCGCGAAATGAGACAGAAAATACACCCTCTCTCTATCTTGCCACGACCCCCAAGTATGGAACAACTCATCCTTAGACATCTTGCCCTTAAGTGCACGGAGGGAAAGTTTCCGAAGATCAGCCATATGCTCGGTCGATAACATGGACCGTGTGTCGACCTTACCCGAAGCCGGGCCAGAATCTTGCGGCCGCGGAGCAGATGCGCCAACATAAGGGGGCGGAGAGCGATCTAGTAAATAAAAATCGTCATCAGGATTATTAAGGACAGGATAAAGTGGCTGACGAACAACATATTGACCCGAAACTTGTAGCCTACGCTCTTTCTCTTGTCTGTCCGTTTGCTCTTTGTCCTCCCGACGCTTCGCTTCCTGCGCTCGCATATGATCATTCTTTCGTTGCTCCTTATCAAACAGCGCTTTCTCACGTTTCTCTCGCTCACGCACTTCCTTCACCCATAATCGCACACACTCAAACATATCCTGACGAGCACGTCGCTTACACATACACTGTTCCACATACTCAATCTTACGTATATCAAACGATCCATACAAAGGCCATCGCAACTCAGGATCCTTCCTCGTATATTTCCTCCATAACGTGCTGTACATTATGGAAGAAAGACCATGCTTCACGTACATATCCCTATTAGGAGTCCCCTCTGGGGGAGCTGGAGCAGATTCCTCGAGGTTCAACCGGTTTCCAAAACAGCAGCACCACTTACGGAGTGCGCTAAAAGCAGGCATGCTAGGAATAATGCAAAATATGCAATATTATAAAGAAAATGGCACTTAATCGTTGCGCCGTTCAAAGTTTACACAGCTCCGGAGAAATTTCTCCACATTACCTGCCTATATGTGTTGCAACGCATATATTTTCACAAAGACAAATTCAAAATATGACTAGTCACCATCAATCAAACTCAAATAGCCAGACCAGGCTTCAAAACTCGGAGCAAGTACCGTACAACGGTTCTTACCAATCAAGAGTCCAGGTTCCAACTGCCAAGCTCCACAATCGCCCAAACGGCTCTCACGGCAGGACCGACAGAAGAGGTCTCAGTCGATGACCGGCGCCACCCAGACGGTCAGCTCGGAAGGGAAGGAAGAAAAACCTCGGGATGCCAGGGCTAAGACGCCGCTGGCAGTGATCACGTCCCCGGCCAAACTCCTCACCTTCGTCGCGACCAGTCCTTCGAGCATCCGAGTCGCCGATGAGCCCCACGTGACGGGCGCCAATTGATGAATACAAGCCCCAGCTAGGCCCGCAAGAGACAAGGGTTCGCTCTTCTGTAACGAAATCTATAAGGAAGTTGGCACGGAAACTGCAAAGTACAAAAACAACGTTTATTAACCCTTAAGGGTGGTCCTACAATCCACACAACACTCTTCAGTATTGCAAGGAGTAGCACAAAGAACTTGCATACACAGTCCCCTTTTATACACAACAGAGGGGCTCATAAGTGGGTGGATACCACATGAGGTTGAAGAACATTACCATTTAGGGTCATTCTCGATACTGAATCAATACATGGGCGGAGCCAACACGCTCTTTGGGCCCGCGAAAACACATGGTCAAGCAAAGCTAATTATAACAGATGTGGTCAAGTCTGGGCATGCGCCAGACGGACAAGAGAGAGCTATTTATAAACTGTTGCTAGGCAGATTGCAAGAGCAACTAACACAGAGGTCGGACTCTCCTCGTGGTGAACACATGGCAGCATGTCAATACAAAATGGAGTCCGGACTTCGGCCAACATAATGAGGAAAACACGATAAAAGGGAAGCATTAATGTTTTCAGTAAATGCTTAATCACATTCTGCCTTAATTTACAACAATGGTACTCAGCCACTAACAACCTTGCGTAGTCCACCACAAAAGAGCTCCGCGTGGCATTGGACTCAAATTGGATCCCGACTGCAAAATCGCTGCATGTTGTCGCATAGCCAGGTATTTCCTTTTTAGTTTTAATACACCGCACAGGAAAATATGATTCTTACTGGCAACAAAAGGTAATGTAGACTTTGAGTTACTGTAACTTGAATACATTGTTTAAACATGCAAAGAAAGCTATTTTTTTTAGTCTTTTTAAAGAATGGAAAGAAAAAAACACTGGCCAATACAGCCTAGCACTGATGTGCAATTACTTTTTGGTGGATGTGCACACATGGCCAAGCAAAATGCCGACATTCATAGTGAAAGTGGGTGAAGAAATGAAGGGGACTGGCACATTGTCCCATGCCACATGCTTCGGTGGGCGGAATCAAAATGTGAATGGCAGTTGAATAGACCAATGGATGAAGAGGGCTTACCCAAAGCCCTTCTAAGAATGTATATATGTTTGCATTCTTTATTTATGCTGTTTCTGAGTCAGACTAAGGAGGGGATATAAAGTAAGAAAAAGCGTGAGAAAAGCTAGAGATCTGAGATCATTATTTTATTTGTCAAGCAGGATCTATAGCATTTCAAACAGAATGTACAACACAGCAGCACTCTGAGACCTTAGGGAATTAGTGCAATTGACAAATACAGCAGATAATATAACATAACCATAGACAGTTTCATTGGCGACATAAATTAAAGGAATGACGTTCCTGTATGAATCGCGGATTCTGTTGTGTGGCAGAAGGAACCATAAACTTTTATTATAAATTACAGAATGGAAAACGTATGTGAGCCTCATCATTACTTTCAGTGCACCCTCAAACGATCACCCGTTCAATGTACTGCCAGAAGGGATAGGGATAAGGGCCTTAATAAGGGCCCGATTCACAAAGGTAAACTTATACCTGAAGTCTAAGTTTGGACTTCAGGTCTAAACTTAGACTTCAGGCCTGAGTTTACCTTTGTGAATCGGGCCCTTAGAGTTTGGATGAAACGGAAAATTCTCCACTTTCTGAAGATTTCTTTTTTTTTTAATGAATTTGCACCGCCATAGGGATATACTATGCAGGAAATTCAGAAGGTGGATTCTACTCCATATTTAGGTCTCCTTCAAACACAGGAGAATTATTAGTTCCCTCCAAACTTTAAATGAGGCCCAAAGTGTGTCACCGCCTGGGCCTTAGGCAAAAAGGGGAGTTTTGTTTCAGAGAAGTATTGAAGGCAATTTGGTTTCTTCATATTTTAAAACATGGAGGTCCATACGGCCATCACTAAAAACGTTCTGCTCCATTACAAGTCAGGCCGAGCTTTAGCCCCAGGGGTAGACTTGCTGGTGGGATTACACGTTTTAAGGGGTACGGAAACACACCTGGTAAAATGTACTGAGTTTCTGCACAACCTTTCGTCCTGCAGAAAGTAGGAGGGAAAGAAGCATGGTGCACACTTGGAACTGTGGAAAAAAGCAGAATAGAACCAGGCTATTTTGGGTCTTGCGTGATTGCTCAGACTTAGTATTTCCCCTCCTAATTACCGCTCATCTCGTAATGAGGCAAATTGATGCAATTCTACTTGTTGCCATAATCTGTTCATCCATCATTAACTCATTCATTCATTTCAGACCATCCGAGAGGTAACGGGGTATGTGCTGATCGTGATGAACACATTCCAGTACCTGCCGCTTGAGAACCTACGAGTGATCAGGGGGACCCACGTGTACGATGGCAAGTTTGCCCTCTTCATCGCCATCAACGCCCAGGTCAACGGCAATCACGGTCTTCGCCAGCTGGGCTTCACCCACCTGACAGGTGAGGGGTCAGCGCACGTTGAGGCTCCTCAGGGCTGCCCAGTGAACGTCAATGCTCCTTAATGTTCCTCACTCCTGACCTGAGGCTTCCCTTGGTATTGCAACTCTGAGACACCACTCTTCTCATGCTACTGAATTCTGCAACACTGTTGCCCTGTTGTTGGAGCACTGAGAGCCCCATAGAGCTGCACCACTCCTGCTAGTCCAGTCCCTTGTTCTGGGCAGTCTTACACACAAATGCACTTCCAGTGTCCAACTATAGGCAGCCCATATGCCATCTGCTAACTACACAGGGCACGGACATATCGCGGGTGACATAACATTGCTTTGTCGTGACAGAAACTAGTGCCTACAATTTAATAGGCATGATCTAATTGTGCCACTGTGTAGTCTACTGTGTGAGTTCCCACCATAAATTGAGAATGTAAGTCAAACGTGCTGCTTTTGCTTATGCTTTTTTGGTTTTGCCTAAGTTAGATGCAGCGTGCTGGTGGAGAGTTCACCCTTTTGCAAACTCAATGCCAAAACCCCCAGGATTACCCTAATTGACTCCCTTCAACATTAGAAAATAGAGAAAGCACATGCCGCCTGATTCGAGTCTTATATTTTATGTTTTTAATTATTATTATTATTATTATTTAGGATTTTGTACAGCGCGTAGTCACCCAAGAGTATCCCAGCGCTAAACCTCGTAGTCCTGAGGATGAAAGTAAGGGGTCCAGTCGGTTTTAGTTATTTCATATAGCTCTGACATAACCCAGGCGGCTTTGAGAGAGCTTTAAAGCATAAGGGACTGCTTAAGACAAAGGTGTGTAGGTATAAAGCTCAAATCAATAGTGACCACTGTACATACACAAGTAGAGTGTATAACATTTGGGAAACAAAAACACATTTCACTGATTCACTTTGTGGGTTACATATTGTGGTGCAGCATCTAGACATAGAAGGTATGCACAAGTCAGATGTCAGTCAGTCGAGAATGCTTTATTCGACTAATTAATGTAATAAAAGTAACATACTATACAGCAATACATTTCATTGAAAAATAAAAAATAAAAATAAATAAGAATTTAAAAAAAGCCTTCTTAATATCGACCAGGAATCCAAGGCCTAAAATACACAAAAACTAAAACGTTGCATAAATGTAAAGTGCAAATAAGCAAATACAATCAAGTACAATAATCCCCACTTATGTTGTTCATAATATCAGCCTGAGAATTAAAATCTAGAATGCATACAATATAAATACAATATATAAAGTGCAAAGTGCAATAGTAGAGACAACTCGGTCAAGCACAATAGTCCCCTTTTATTTCCTCCCTGATATTAACCAAAGGACCGAAGGCCCAAAGCCATACAGTATGGAACCATTATATAAAGTGCAGAGTGTGAATAGGGCCGACACGATCCCTGCTTATGCCTCCCAGGGAGCCTGAGAAAGCAAACTTATAAAAGCATACTAATAGCTAAAAAAATCAATTTTTTCCTGCACCTAATGGCTCCTGTTAAAAAACTTGCAACCTCAAAACAAACAATGGAGGAAGGTAACATTTGAAGGTCCAGTAGGGCAGGCCTAACTTGGGCAAAATGACAGCCTCTGAGCAATGGTAATATACATTTCTTACGTAAAGTAACATAGTAATCACAAAAGAAGATAAAATGAAGGGTATCCTGTTTGGAGAAGTTGTCACAGGGACAAGGTTTTATATTACCAAGTTTAGAAAACCCTTGAGGGACCGATAAAAGCCAAGGGACCATTAGCAGACGAAATCTCGTTAATACAAAGCGGTGAAAGGGATTGCTGTCAATTTGTAGGTATGGTTGAACTTGGAGGTGTAAAGATAATGTAATATAACTTCTCACCGTTGGTTTTAGCAACTCCTTTTCTTCCCTTAATCCCTGGCACTTAAGCAAAAACTGTTATTTGATGTTTCTAATTTTGAGTTTGTCCAGATGTTTGGGGCTGAAGAATAGGGCAGGGCAACCTAGCCAATTTGTCAGATCCCTTAGGTACTTTAGCCAGGGAATGTGTTCGGCTCTGTCTAACGCTAGACATTCAGTAATTATTATTTGATTTAAATTTATTGTAGGACTTGCCCAGACTCTTAGCCAGCTCATTAAAGATGCTACTGCAATCTGATCTGATATATATCCCACCCCTAATTCTTTATGTATTATATAAGCAGGGGTGGAATGCGGGACTGCCAAAATTTTACGTAAGAACTTATCTTCGTCATACTAAATGTCTTTTCCTTCCTTATATCTCCAAATATCATTGCCGTTGGTTACCATTGGGATGCATTTTTCCTTATATATCTTCATCAATGCCAAGATAGGTTTTGACCCTAGTCTCTTAGCAAAGTTTAGTGTTGCCCCAGTTGATCTAGTAAGAGTATTTTGTTCGTGCATAATATGTGGGTGCCATGATGCACGATCATCAAAAAGTACCCCCAAGTAAGGGAAAGGTGGGACCTTTGTTAGTTCTACACCTTTACAATAAAATGTGATCTTTTTTTTGGGACTTACCAATGCCAATGGACATAGTGTGCGATTTCTTAAAATCTGTTGAGAGATCTAAGGAGTCCATAAAAGCTATAAAAGCATCTAATAATGATTGGAGGCCCACTGCCGTTCTAGCTAGTATGACTGCATCATCCATGTATAAAAGTGCGGGAATTTTTTTGTCATCAAACGTTGGAATATCTTTACAACTAGCTGTTAAAAATCTTCCAACTTATTTGTATATAATTTGAATAAGAGGGGTGCCAGGATACAACCTTGGCGTACCCCTCTTTTCACATCCCAAGCGGCTGTCAAATCCCCATTGCTGTTTTATCTAACAGCTGCTGTGTTATTCTCATGAATAGCATGTAAAAAATTCACGAGCTCAGGTTCGAGACCCATATTACTTAGAATTAACCACAGTTTTGATCTATTCACACAGTCAAAAGCTTGAGTCAAGTCCATGAATGCAAGATGTATTATGCCCTTTTTGGCAATGGTTTATTCCCTACCACTAAGTGTAAATTTAAACATTGGTCCAAGGTCCCTTTACCTGGCCTAAAACCAAATTGCAGGTCGGAGATAACATTTTGGTCATCCAGCCATGTCGTTAGGCGGTTGAGTACAGCTTTACCCATTATTTTAGCTGCGAAGTCTAGGAGTGAAATCGGCCTGTAACATGTGGGCTCATCTCTTACTCCCTTTTTGAAAATCGGGACGATGACTGCCCTCCCCCAGGACACTGGGTAGCTATATAAACTCATTTGTCAAAATACTAGCCCATACATTTGGGTCCGCTTTATATAAATCGGCGGGAACCCCGTCGGGGCCTGGGGCCTTACAGCCAGATGTGGTTACAATGGCTTCGTAGACCTCCGCTACGCTGAAGTGGAGTGGTGTACTAGTTTGTCCACCTTCACTATTATCTTTTAGTGGAGTGGTGTGGCTCACTGGTTAGAGGCAGCAGACCCGGAAGCAGAGGACGGCCTGGGACCAGGGTTCAGTTCCCGACGCGGCAGGGTCTTGGACCAGGGCCAGCGGACTCGATAATTCTCGCCTCGGTGCCTACTCTAATCCAGGGATCACACTCGGCAACTCTGGGCATTAGCTTGCCTCATCTCCACAACGGCCCCCCACATTCGCCAGAGATGCCTGGTTTCACCTTGGAGATACCCAGGAGGGACCATCTCACAGGGATAGCCAGGACGGGTTCCCCAGCTGTCTACAGCACTGGGACACTTCCGAGTAGCTGTGCGCTGAATAAAAATAACAAATAACATAACATTTCAGCCAGATTTACATCACTAAAAATGTTTCCAAAATGCGATACCCATTTGTCTGCTGGGATTAAGCAATCAGTATCAGAATTGGGAGTTTCGGAGAGGAAGGGACTATTAACTACCAACCAAAATTTGGAGCTATTTTTCAATACACTGGTCTGTTGTAGAGCATCCCATGCCTGCTGCCTTAACTCTTTCTTCCTGTTCTAGACTGTTATCTTATAGGCCTTTCTTTTATCCCTTACTTCTGCTTTATCTCTAGGGGTAGATTTTAGGGCCTGTACAAGCTCCTCATGGGTCGCTGAGCATGCTCCATTAAACCATCTTGCGGCCTTCGTACGTCTGGTACCACCGATAACTGTGAGATCAGATTGTATTTGTTTTGTTACTTTCCCAAAGGCTGTAAAATAGAGCGGTCCTGCATATCGGGGTCTAAACAGGACTCAATATCAGGGGCACAGGCTGTGTATAATTATTTTTAAAAGTTATCTGGGACTATAGTTTCTCACTTTAGCCTGCGGGCCTGATCTTTGGTACTAAGATTTGTGTTTGTCAAACAAGTAGAAGGTTCTACAATTTCAACAAAGGGGGTAGTATGGCAACAGTGAGTGGGTTATGGTCACTAAGACCTGACCAAGTAACCGTTAAATCCTCAATAAATAAAACTAATGGAGCAGACATTAAAATATAATCAATGATGCTAGATCTTCCATTCCCAACATACGTGGGTATCAGCGCCAAATTGTCTGTTTGTTGGAGGCAACATGAATTTTGATTTGAAGGAATACCTTCTAACAAAATACCTGAAAGAGTATGCTCAAAATGGTTTGATGAAGAGTGAAACTCCCCCTGGTCCTGGTTTATAAAACAATTTAAATGACATTGGTGAATATTAAAATCCCCTAGGATTATTACATCATAATAAGATTGTTTGGTCTTCTCATAACATTCCAAAACCTCCTTTAGATCTAGCGGATGTTCCAGCTCGTGCCTTCTACAAAAGGAATTGTAAAAATGTATCACTAACATAGAGGCACGTTTCTTAAAGGACAATTCAACAGCCAAAACATTTTGAGATTTACAATCAACCAGACGTGTCCTACAGGGGAGCTTTAGTGAAAACATTAGGAGTAGATCCCTTCTAGCTCTGCCCATATTTGATGAAATAGCACATTTATAAAACGAAATAAAACCACCTAAATAAAAACAATCATTAGCATCCCACATTTCCTGGAGGGCTAATATTATGCATCGGAAAAAAAAATTCCCAGAGAAGGTTACCTCTTTTAGAACTTATTCCCGCTATGTTCCAGGAAAGAACCTTTTCATGCGTAGTCATAGTGGGAATTGGAATAGGAAGGGTTCCCAGGGTTGTGGTGGGAAGGTCATCATGGTCCAGGACTGATGATAGGTGAGTGTCTTGGGTTTATGTTAACTGGAGGTGTACCCTGATTTATTTTATCTTCTAACACTAGTCAATCATTTTCATCCAGATTTTGGAGACTAGCTAAGGGTTGAAACCTGTTGGTAATATGTAAATTTTTATCTATATTAGTTTTGTAAACAGACCTGTCAGATTTCCGGGCTATCTGCCATTGCCATAGCGTAGGGCGACTGCGCTGGCTTGGGGGGTAGAAATGTTGTAGCAAGACTACTCTAATTAACCCCTTCAGTGCCACGCCCTTTCCCCCTCCTGTGCCGGGCGTTGCACTAGTGGGTGGGGTTCATGACGAGATAGTCTCGTCATGGGCACAGCGCAACCGTGCTCCATGACGAGACTATCTCGTCATGGGCACTGAAGAGGTTAAGGATTTTTAACTGCTCTGGTATGCCCTGCCTATTAACATTTTAGCTTTCTCTGGGTCCTGAAAATTAACAACTATGCAGTCTCCTGCACCAATCTTTTTAGTTTGATGACCTATCCACCCCACTCTTCTGGCCATGATAATGTCAGATGATATGCTCTGGCTATTAATGACATTTTTAGTGCGCCAATGAATCACTTTATGTACTAAATCCTGGGTGGATTCCTTCGTTTCTTGTAAGAGAGAAGGAGCCTCCACAGGGCCGGACTGGGAACCAAAACTGGCCCTGACAAAGTACTTTATGTTTTCTTACACACAAAAATAATGAAATGTAGGTTTCCGTTGGCTGTGAACAGCCCTCGGAGGTCAATGTCTTTAAGTAAAGTGGCTTATTTTCTGTCTGTCTGAAGAAAAGAAGCAAACAGCCACAGGCCTGATGTGTTAAAGGGGTTTTCCCATTTTGTGTCTATGGTGTAATGCATTGATACATGAGGGCCCACATGAAGAGAAAGAGGTTCCGGGTAACATTGTTACCTTGCTCTAGAGGAGTTTGCAGACAAGACAACCTAGGTTGGAACTGAAAGAAGGCACACAGTGCTCCGATTGGCCGTTGTGTTGAATCAAGCACTCAGAAGCTATCTAGAAGGGGGCTGCAGCCACACCTCCCAACTTCCATCCTCTTCCAGGGGGCACCCCTGCAGCAAAGAAAGGTAAATCATTCGAATGTGGCCAGGAGCCTACAAATGGCTCAAGAAACACCTGAAAGCCATAGGCTTTAATGGGTGCTGGACCATCATACGCTGTTGCTTGGAGGCCAGATAGAGGACAAGTACTTTCAGAGGGCGGGAGCACGCTGCAGCATATTACCAACAATCCTCCCAGTGTAATATGGTACATGCAGTTTACAAAAGCATTTGTACTGACAGATGTTAGGTTTACACCACCAAAGGTAAACTTAGCATGGTAGGGCATCTTTTGACATGCATTTCACCCTAGTTGGCATTCGCCAGAAGACAGCACTTTGAGTTTGGGGGTGTTTAACCTGCTGCGTTCAGGTTTCTTAAGTAAAAAACTGAAGCTCAACTACATCCCATGCCTCATCAACCATCAATACCTTACATGCAGGAACTAATAATCCTCAGTTTGAGAAAATTATCAAAGACTTGGCTATTTTAATGGCCCAATCACTATCTTATTCACGACTGGTGTTTTTTCACAGACTTCCTTCGTTTTTAGAGGTATTGTGCTTTCCAGTCAGAGCCATGAACCTATGTGAACTCGCCCATTTAAAGGAAACTAACAACTATAGCAAATCCCTTGAGGAGGAGCAACAATTTCAGTGGATGGGGTCACTCTGCTGGCATGTTAGCAAGCAGTTTACAAAAAGATCTGCACTCCGACCCCAGAAAATCTATGGGACACAGTATCGTGGACAGTAGCGGTTGGTAGGAAACGGTGGCAGGTGGTCGGTGGGGAGGTAGAAAATAAAAAATAAAGAAAACGTACTTGCTGGTCGTATCACCTGCCACCACCTCTCCTTCGCCTCTCTGTCGCAGTGAGCACCTGGGCTCCCCTAAGCCAATCACAATGCTGCAATGCACCGTTGTGATTGGTCTAAGTGCCGTGGTTTGGCGCTGAGATGGGGTCAGGGAGCCTGTGCATGTTTCCCACCAAGGCTGTAATGCAGCCTGGGTGGAGAACATGCAAAGTGCACATGACTGTTTGGCCGGGCCAAGACGGCCAGCCAAACATTCATGCGCTCGTAGAGTGTGCTTAACACTCCTCCCAATGGTCGCTGCTCTGGCCAACCCCACCCCTCCAAGCACCTACGAACGGGAAAATAAAATAATAAAAATGTATTGTTATTATCATTTTATTTTTCCTCTTCACTGTTGTTAAAGCAGTGGGGCGACGCTCCTCCACCACCCCTGATTGTAGATAAAATATATTTAAAAATACTGACGGGTAAGTGAGTCTAGATTTTATTTACCTATCTCCACACATATGTACCTACGTGGTGCATACATGTTTAAAGTACATAGTGGAGTCAGGAATAGTAAACCAATACTCCCCTGTATGTATGTAAATTTTGATATATTGCCCCTTTATATTCTATTCTTGATATTCTTGTACCACAATATTCAGGGGGTCGACATAACATTTTACAATCTTACAAAAATATTGGTACTAACAGTTCCTCGGATTTTGGCGTAACGTAAGGATATCGACATAGGATATCTTAGGAAGTGTTTCTTGCTAGCTGGCATTCACCAAAAGACAGCAAAACGTTTTGGGGGGAGCTTAACAAGCTGTTTTTAAAGTTTATTTGGTAGAGTACCCCCCACCCCCACCCCAGCTCCAGTCCACGCCAGTGAAAGGAAAGGACCCCATGCCTCAGAAAGAGGGGACTGTAAATATGCACATGGGGAGGGATCCTACAAAGGCCCTTTGAAGAACCATAAACATTTTTTTATAAGTCAGGTGCTCTGTACTTCACAATTTTGTGGTTTGTTGGATTTGTGATGTGATTGGAATTGCTCTCTTTCAGTGAGACTTTGGCATGTCAACTACAAAACATGTTGTTCTTACTCATTTCAAGTTTATCCACTTGAGAGCTTTCCTCTGCAAGAATGCAGTCAGGGTTGGACTTTCACACCTGTTTACTTTAGCAATCTTTTATCGCCTAGTTCTCTGTTTTGGAGCAGGGCAAAGGTTGGCCCTGGTGAGATTAGCTTTTGGGCCCCACCCATCTGATCCAGTTCCAAGAATTGGTTATTGTCTGTTTTATCGCCAGAGAGAGGCGATAGCGGCCCTGCATTCCGATTGGCCAACAAGATGTGACTCCTCGACAACACCTCATGCTCTCACGCAGTTCGAGTCAGAGACTCTGATTGATTGATTGATTGGCCAACCTCACTTTCTGATGCAGAGACATTGAGGAGAGGGTACAAGGCACGTTACCATGGGATTCCAGACATCTCCTGTGGAGGCCTTGGCTCTTGGGTTGAGAATAGTGGAGCCATACTTCTGGAATATATTTGTGAGCAAACTGCCTCACTCAGGGATTTCTTAGAGAGAAGCTTAACACATTCAAGCAGACTGTTTCACTTAGGGACTGAAAATTGTTCAGGTGCCCCACACAAGGATGCATCTTCACTTTACTTGTCGATCACACAACATTCCCATATGTCTTCCTGTCCACTTTTCCCTCACGCCCTAACAGTTTGTTTTTCAATTTCCTGTTATGGTTCAATCTGTCTCCTTGCCAAAGGGTTGTATGTTAACTCAGTATGACTCATAACAGGAGAGGGCGGATCACCAGTAACAAGGTGCAAACTGTCCTGTGTCAGGTTGGAGTAGTTCATCCAGTTGTCCTTTTTTACATTCTGGTAGCTGCTGTTTTTTTTCCTTTGTTTAAGGTCACGCTACAGATTATGTAGCTGTTTGTTGCAGACAGCATTGTAACCAGTACATCAACACATACTTAGATGTGGCTTTGAGGGCTACCCCCTGCTCATTATTGTATGCATGACTTTCTTGCTAGCTTACAATCCCTGCTTTTGGTTTTTTGGCTTCCCTCTCTATGCTTTTGTTTGTTGCTCCTTGCTTTTTGCTGCCACACCCCCACTATTCTAGCCCAGGTTGAGTACACCATTCCACTGCTGACAAAAGGGAACTATTTTTAGTTTTTCAAGTTTCACAGGCATTTCATTTTTTGCACTTATTGTTTGTCCTGCTCCGTCCTCTCTTTTACTTTCCCCTCTTACCATTTGCAAATTATCCTCAGATTTCTCCTTCACTGCCTCGGCATTGCTCATTCTCTTTCCCTCCCTCTGCCAGCATTGCTGCCGCTCAGTACCTCTTTCTCTGTTCTCCGTGTCTCTCTCCTTCCTCCCCATCTGCCTCCCTTCACCTCCTGAAATTCCCATACTTTTGCTCACCGCTGTAGATATTGACTTTGCCAATGCTTGTATAATTCTGTTGCAAGCATCGACACAGCCAGCATCGATGAGTGGCCACCTTGGAATGTTACTTTCTATATTGATGTGAAACAACATACAGCATCCCCTTCAATAGCACATACCCTCTTTCTCAATCCAAATAACTGACTAACATATCCACCACTCAAATTACTTTCATATTTCACTATACTAATTCACCACTAATCCTTTATGGGTTCCGGAGTTGCGTGCTACTTGCCGAAAAAGCACTTCGACGCCTCGTCGGGGGTAGTAAGCGCTATACAAATGCAATTACAATTACACCAGCAGCAGAGATAGAATGGTTGTGTCCCTTGACCATGATAGCTATCCACAGTCCAAACAACAGAAGCTCGACAGGAGGACTCAACAATACAAATCATATACAATGCACGTTGGTATATCATTCTTTACATTGAATATTTTTGACACGTTACCTTAATATGTATAAAGATGGAGGAAAGACTATGTGCTGTAACATTTCCTGTATTGAAAAAGACGAGTTTGAACAGATTGCGTCGACATTCTGTCAAGCCTTTAATTTAACGTTTTAACTGTACCTCATGGAGTGCAGTCGTTCCTTTTTGTGGTCAAAGGGCTGATTTGGAAGTGTAGCGGTTTTCACTGCTTGGCACCTGATTCTTGGCAAATTATGCAGCACATTTTGCCATAGTTTTACTGCATTATTTTCTCTGTTTAGGTTTGTTAACACTGCCTGAGCACAGCTTCCACCTCAGAAGGCAATTGAAAGGGGACCAGTCGACTTTTGCACAGGGGCTTCCACTGCGCGGCAACACATGCTGCCACATTTTTAGTAACTTTTGATCTGTTTGAGCTAGAAACCATTTTTTTATGGGCAAAATATTCAAACTATGCAGCATATCATCGATTATGTGGCATCTGCACGAAGTGCATAATTCTGCAGAAAACGACGCAGCGGAGGCGTGGCCTGCAGCCAACCGCGATGACCGCGGCTTAGAGGAGCTCCGAGAGCGGCGGAGGTTCCCTTAGGCATCCGGCAATCCATTCGACTAATTATCCTGCCCCAAAGACTTATATTACGTGTGGAGGGTGAGCAGAATCGATGGATCCAGCCCTGAGTCCGGGACGTGGATCGCAACACCGAGGAGACCACATGAGAGGGAGCGGCTTCGTTGCACGCCAGAAGCCGGGGACTGCGTTTCACCACCAACCCGAGTAACCGAGGTGAGGCCCGGCGGGTGACGAGTGGTGGGGGCCCGAAATTGGACGGAGAGCGGCAGCAGCGGCGGAAAGCGCCTGCTTACGCCCAACGCTAGCGGACCACAGATCTGCCCCTGGAGTGATCGAGGCAGCGGCGGAGAGCGGAGCTCCCATCGGGGTTTTCCCGCATCGGCACTCGGCGTGCCCCGGAGCGGTGAGACGAGGGGGCGGCCGAGTCACGCGGTGCAGTGAAACATGCTGCACAGAGCGGACGCGGGGCTTGGAGAGCCCTGAAGGTGAGAGTGACAGGAGATGCCCGGTTCCCCTGTGTCCGTTCCTAGATGCAGAGGCCCATCAAAGGCAAGCAAAGTTTAGAGCACAGAGCACCCTCCATGGAGACAGCGCTGGGAGGGCCTTGGATGTGCTGGAAGCCCCGTAGCTGATCTGGGGAGTGCCACTACCGGCTTGCAGTAAGTTGGTGGAAGATCAAGGAGAGCGGAGCCCTCAACCCCTAGCAGACACCGGCCCAGGTGGCGGCGGGTGCATGGGCCCCACGCGTGTTGCAACGCCCAGGGTCCCCAATATAGAGGTGCTGGGTCCACTGTAGGGCAGGAACTGCTTCTCAAGGCATGCAGTAAACAATGGTGGCCTCAGACCCCACAAGCCACTTACTGTCAGACAGATGGGAAAACCGACAGGCCGCGCTTGGCAGCAGGTCCAGCGGCAGGCGGCGGGGATTACCAGTCAGAGCTGAGTTGTCCAGAAGAAGATGGGGGCAAGGGCCCATGCACGACTTCGCAGCAAAAAAATCGACAAATACGTGTTTGCGAAAGACTCTCCAGCCCTGCCAGAACACAAAGGGGTGTCGGACAAGGCCCCAGACTCGGAGGGAGCGACCAAAGTAACATTAGAGGATATCATGTCAACTCTCACCAACGTGCAATCTACGGTGGGTTCAATCTCCACGGATGTCTCCTTCCTGCGAGCTGATTTTCAAAAGATGACCGCCAGGGTGACAGAAGTAGAACAGGTGCAAAGTTCCTCTCTAAAGACACCGTCTCATTGCTCCACAAGGTCGTTTGGAGGCCGAGAATAGACTCATGGCGGCAAAGTTGGACGATCAGGAGGGGCGCTCCCGGCGAAATAACGTTCGAATTACCGGTATTCCCGAAAGCGAGGGGAGCCCAGCCATGGACCTCTATGTAGAAGATCTCATAAAAACCAAACTCCAGCCCCGGGGGCTCTCCACCTTCTTTTCCGTGGAAAGAGCGCACAGAGTACCGGGGGTAAGCCCAAGCCTGGGGCTCCCCCAGACCAATATTGGCCTGCATCTTTAACTTCCGAGACCGGGATGTTATCTTACAAACAGCGAGGGTGGCGCCACTGTTGCGCATCCAGAACTCAGTGATATCCTTCTTCCCGGACTATACGGTGGAGGTTGCCAAACGTTGCAGAAGCTTCCTGGAGGTGAAAAAAGAACTTCGGCGCAAGGAACTACCGTACTCGATGTTGTTTCCGGCGAAACTGCGGGTGGTGGCGGATGGAAAGACGTGGTTCTTTGAAACACCAGAGGAGGCCCTCGACTGGCTTGAGGGATGGCGACGGGTGTAGGGAACTGGACGGTCAAGGAGACAACAACGACAAGGCAGAGAAGAAGAGGACCCCAGGTAATCCGGACAGGAGCAAGAGAAGCAATATCAACAGAGTACTGACAATGGGGAGTGATGTGCCTGGAAATTGCAGTAAACCTCGAGACGTGGGTGTGAGCTGGGCCCTCCGCGAGGTGAATTTTTTTTTGAGTGATGGGTTTTCGGCCATTCTGATCCTCCCCTTCCATGTGATGCTCTCAACAGATAAGGGCAGCAGGATCTATCAGGGAGATGTACAGCTCCAATGGTTGCAAGACTGTCTTTGAGGTTGGGGAGATCTGCGACGGCTCTCGGACATCTTCCCCCCTACACGCAAGTACTGTTCTATGGGATTGAAGCACTCTGCTATGTTGGGGTGGCGGGTAGTTGGGGATCCATCTGGCAGGGGAGCAGGGAGGGGGGTGGTTGAGTGGGGTTGTTTTTTATCTTTGGTTTGTCAGGTTTTGTGTTCATCATTGTATATCAGTCACCTTGAGTTAAAAATGAGAGTACACTCACGCGGGACAGGTTCGTCTCCGAGACATGCGAGGGATATGTTAGACACACCACGGGAATGGACCACGACATATGTTTGCTCCCACACACACCGCAAGCACTACCATGACAGCTGCGCGTTTGCAACTAGATGATTGCCACGCCCCGGGCGCCCCCTTGGCCGTGATACCGTGGAATGTGAACAGCCTGGGAAATAAGATTAAGAGGGGGTTGGTGCTACAACACCTTAAGAGACACGCTCCGTCAGTGGCTCTCGTACAGGAGACCCATTTAGTAGGCACGGCCGTCAAGGTGCTTGATAGGTGGGGTTTTAAAATGATAGCGCACTCGGAGTTCACTTCTGGCTCCAGGGGGGTTGGAATCCTCCTCCGCAAGAGTTGTCCCTTAGTGGTGACCGGGATGTGGACAGACGACCAAGGACGTTTTGCAGCGATCTCCGGGCAGTGGGAAGGGTGCAATTTCAATTTTGTCACGGTATACATCCCCCCGGCGTTGCACTCGCTTGCTTTTCCGGCCTTAGGGAGTTTCTTGTTGGGCTTACCCCCCGGAGAACAGATAATAGGGGGTGACTCCAACACCACATTAGACGGTGAGTGGGATAGGCATCCCCCCGAGAGGACAGGGTACAGTTTTGTCACCCCTACGAGACTTTACAGACGCACTGGGGCTGCGTGATATTTGGTGCATGCGAAACCCCACAGAACGCCAGTAAACACATCACTCTGGCGCGCACAACCGTCTCTCACGTATAGATTACTTCCTCACTTCCCCTACATGTACTGATAAAATACAGGAGATCAAACACCTTCCCACGGGTATATCTGATCACTCGCCAATGTTATTAACTTACTCCTCATGCCTCTTAGGTAGGAGACGTACTTTCCTTATACATCCCGGGTACATGAATGTCCCTGGCGTGCGAAAGACCCTGCATAAAACTTTGGAGCATTACTTTCAAGAAAATATACAGTCGGTGTCTTCACCCATTGTCCTCTGGGAGGCCTATAAAACGGTGCTGTGTGGACAAGCCATTGCAGTGATTACGGCCCACAAACGTGACATGGCACGCCAGGTATCGGAGCTAGAGAAAGCAGTTGCCCAGGCAGAAGGAGTGCATGCCAGGGACCCCACCGACATAAACACCCACACACTTAGCCTTGCTAAACAAGCCTACAGAGACCATCTATGGGAGGCGACCGGGGCACGCCTCACGAAAACACAGCATACGGTATACGAGGTGGGGGATAAAGCGGGAAAATTGCTAGCATGGCTAGAAAAAAAAGAGAGAGCCAGCCGCTGGGTGGCGTGGCTGAGTTTGCCCAAAGGGGAGGTTGTGACAAACCCTAACGACATAGTGATGGCCTTTGCGAATCACTATGAAAAAGTGTACACCTCTGTTGCAACGACTACTATCGAGGAAAACTTAGCGTTCCTAAATGACATACAACTTCCAAGATTGACTCCGGATGACGCATTATCACTGGAGGCTGACCTCACAGTAGAGGAGGTTGCTTTGGCCGTTAAAGGCCTCCAGTTGGGGAAAGCATTGGGGCCGAACGGGATTCCAGTGGAATTGTTCAAGAGGGAGACAGATACGTTGGTTCCGCACTTACTGAAAATGTAGGAAGCCAGTCTGAAAGAGGGTATACTTCCCCGTGACCAAAGGGTCGCGACATTGGTAGCAATACTAAAACCGGGGAAACCCCCTCAAGAGTGTGCCTCTTACCGGCCAATTTTGCTCCTCAATGTGGAAGCCAAAATATTGGCGAAGGTACTAGCGACCCGTATACAGCCTCACTTGCGGACACTCCTTCACCCAGACCAATCAGGCTTTATGCCTGAGCGGAACACGGCAATGAATCTCAGACGATTGCACGGCATACTAGCTAGTGGGCCGTACATTCACGAGGACACAGTCATTCTCTCGCTAGATGCAAGTATGGCTTTTGACCGGGTGGAGTGTCCCTTTCTCTTTGCAGTGCTCGCGCGTTTTGGTTTCGGGCCCAGATTCTGTGCATGGGTGCAGCTGCTCTATACAGGACCTCTGGCGCAGGTGGCGATGAACGGGTGACTGTCTGGGGACTTTGCGCTGGGACGGGGGACTAGACAAGGGTGCCCTCTCTCCCCACTGCTATTCGCCCTGGTGCTGGAACCTCTGGCGGCATGGATAAGGAAGGACCCAGTGATAACAGGACTAAAGTGGACGGAGGGCTAGGACGACCGTATCTCGCTATACGCGGACGACATATTGGTATACCTGACGCGACCGGAACGGTCTATAGGTAGCCTACTTGACATTTGCGAGTCCTACTGCAGGGTCTCCGGTTACTCGATCAACTGGGCGAAATCAGTGCTCTATGTTTTACATGGGCCCACACCACGGTTGCCCAGAGGAGTGACGATATCAGTGGCGGAGGATGGTGTTAAATATCTCGGTATTAACATTACGCCTAATCCGGTAAAATTCATTGAACGCAACCTGCTTCCGCCCCTGAGGAGACTACGGAGTGATGTCAAGCATTGGCACTCCCTCCCACTCACGCTACTGGGGAGAGCAGCTTTGTTCAAAATGATGGCTCTCCCTCGGTTTTTATATGCACTGCAAAACACGCCCATATCGGTCCCAGACTCTTACTTCCAGTCAGTTGAGGCAGAGGTGGGCTATCTCCTGTGAAGGAGTAAGCCGCACCGCATAGCTCTCTGTAAGCTTGTGCGGAGTTGGTATGATGGTGGAATTGCCCTGCCCAACATACGTCTATACTATTGGGCCTCCCAGCTCACTATAATTAATCAGTGGCTTCACGCACCGCAAGACGACCAGGCTTTGCGGATGGACAGGCATATGCTGGGGTCGAAGGGAGTTCTCAGCGCCTTGTACGATAAATCCTGGAAAAATAAGATAACAGGCCCAACAGTGCACACCGTACAGATATGGTACACGGCGCAGCGAAAGCTGAGTTGGGAGGGAGTAATCACTCAACAGACGCCGCTGTGGGTCTCCACCAAGATAGGTATGCTACACATAAGTAAAGGATTTGCGGGGTGGGACCTCATTGGCATCTCCAGGGTCGGAAACCTCTATAAGCGGGGTGGGGTGATCCCGTTCGAGCAGTTGCAGACGGAGTATCAGATGGAACAGACGGAGCAGTTCAGATTTCTGCAAATACAGCACGCACCTAGGAAGGCTATACCTAAGGGGACCGTCCTACCCGAATCCTCCCCGCTTGAGGATCGATTGCTCATGGACCATCTAGCCAAAAAAGCTATATCGCTGACATATCGCAAACTGGTAAACCACCAGAAAGATCCCACAGGGATCCTTAAAAGAAAGTGGGAGGCTGAGGTGGGGGAAATGGACGAACAAGAATGGCAGGAGGCGCTGGCGTCCCCGCGGGAGGTGGCGACCCCATCGAAAATAAAACTGGTGCAACTTAAAATACTTCACCGGATATACTACACTAGATCCACACTTCACAAAATAGGGAGGGCGGATACTCCACTCTGCTTGCGGGGATGTGGCCTCCAGGGCTCCTTCTACCATACCATATGGGACTGCCCTGGCATCACTGTATATTGGAGGGAGGTCATGGCAACGATCTCCCGGGTTACCGGCCACGATGTCCCCCCGGAGCCATGGATGTGTTTGCTGAATGTGTGGGACGCTACAGATCTTAACCACACCGAACAAACCTGGGTAGCCATGGGACTAGCGTTGGCGAAGAGGAATATTGCACAACACTGGGGGGCGCAGTCAATCCCCTCCCACTTGCGGTGGTGCCGAGACCTGTACGGTGCGATGATTGCGGAAAGTGCGGTTTGTATCAACAGGGGTTGCCCCCGGAAATGGCAGCGGGTTTGGGGAAAATGGAACATGTTTAGGGGCAATATATGTGAACCCCCTCTAGCGGACTTGGATTCGGACTTGAGCGAATAGAACATTGGCAACATAACGCTATATGGGGCAATGGCACCAGGGGATGGTGGCGACTCTCTGGTGTATAATGAGGGGTGTGGGAATGTTAGATCTAAATACAGAACTGTACTATCAATGGTGTTGTAAGATGAGCTATGGTGTTACAATTGTATCTGCAAGAGTGATACTTGTATCGACATGAGGTGTACAATTAACATTAATAAAAAAAATTCAAAAAAAAGAAAACGCCGCAGCATCAATTAACTCCAGTGGCCCTGTGTCTTTGGGTATTAAACTGCTGCTAATGAGGTGAAACCTTTGCCCCGACAGTGTTAACGTGTAAATATGATAAAATAATGAAGTAATACTATCATAAAATGTGCTGTCTTATACCACATAACTTGCCTTTTCTTGCTAGGTCATTTTGTTAATCTTGCTGCTTAAACTGTTCTACCCCTGAGGCACAATTACAGTGGCCCTGCCAATCATGAGAGCTGACAGTACTGTCATCCCTCAGGGGGAGACAGTACTGCTGAATAATGTTGGGGATCTCGGGGTTTCTCTGGCCTGCTTGCCACCTCGGATGAAGTGAGGGGAACCCTGAGAGGGTCTCTCACCAGGCTGCCAATGGATGACCCTCATTCACTGTTTGTCTCACAGAGATCCTCACTGGCGGCGTCAGCATCAAGAAGAATGCAATGCTGTGTCACGTGGACTCCGTGGACTGGAAGGACATCGTCCGCGACGAGAAGGCGGAGGTCTTAATCATAGAAAACGGGAAGAACTGTGAGTACCTGTGGTGACCACATGCCTAACGGCCAGAACTCTGTTCGAATCACAGCTTTTAATTCACTTTCCAGGCGCCCCTCTTCCTGCAGCCTCTTTACAAAGAGGGACTGTACAGTCCCCTACCTGCATTTTGTATGTCCTCATTTCCCCATATCACCCTGGAGTGCCTAAAAAGTGACATTTAGCACTAAAGGTGTCAGCACACTTGCATGTGTGTGCTGCGCACCACACATTATTATTTGCAGTTTTATATAACGCGAACTCAGTCCAAGGGCATGAGTGCGTATTTTATAAGAACCACACGTTTTAGTTGAGAGCCAGACGTTACAACAGTTTTTTAGGCACGGCTAGGTTAAAATATTTGCGCAGAATCAAAGAAGGTTGAGTTGAGGCCGGATTCGAACTTCTAGCCTTTAGGACTAGTCTCCTCCCCGCAAGACATGCCACACACACACAAACGTAAGATGTAGATCACCTGGCCCCTCGTGGCCGCGTAGTAACGCAAGTACGCACCGGCGTGGCTGCGCCGGCCGAGAGCGGAAATAAACTGGTGCACGATCGCAGAGGTCTTCCGTCGAGAGTATACCACAGTGTGAGCTTCTTGGTCTCACAGATGAAGCGGTTACTTGTGAGGCCTCCCGCATATGCCTGTCGGGGTGTAAGGCCTTTGACACACCATGGGGCGACACCCCGACCCACTACCTGCCCTGGTCAGGGGTCGTATCATACACCATACTCACAGGCACTCATCCACGTGCACACCACGCCTGATATTACAGGCATGTACACTTGCGCACAATGAGGGAACTGCGCAGAGCGGTAGTACACGTATACTTGCACACCACATATCACATTCAGAATTCACCCACTCTCAAAACGTTGGATTTTCGGAATATTGTGTCCAATGAGAGAAATGTGAGGTGCAGCGGTGTGACATAGCGATGAGGTGTGTTTCAAAGAAAGGAACAGACCCACAACCCCCCCCCCCCCAGCTGCGAAACTGATAGAAGGAACGCAGACACCAGACCTGCCGCCGACCGCGGCCCCCGCAGGGGGCCACTACAGCGGTCGGCAATCTAGTGCCGTCGGGGCACCGGTCACCCCTCCCCGCCCCCTGGTGGCCAGGTCAAAGCATGACAGCTCGGGGGATGCCCTAGCCATCTCAGATGTGTCCGTCACTGACTCCTTGTCCATCCGCCTACGGAGGTCAAAGACCGATCAGGCGGGGCGGGGGATTGACGTGGTTCTCCGGCCCCTCGGCGACCCTAGGTTTTGCCCAGTCCACTGGGTGAAGGTGTTTCTGGGGTGCCGCCCCCCCGCCCCGGGGTACTTACTGGTAAACAGGGACCAGGCTCCGGTGACCAGATACCAGTTAGAGCGTATGATCAGGGCCAGCTTGTCCAGGGCGGGGCTGGACCAACCGGAGAAGAGGTACTCCAGCCACTCTTTTAGGATTGGCGCGGCCACAGCGGCCCACCTAGCTGGTCTGGCGCCCGCCAAGGTGAAAAAAGTGGGGCGGTGGGAGTCGGACTGTTACAAACGTTATGTTCGCCCCTGACAGAGTGGCCCCCCCCTCCCTCCTTTGTGCTTTTGCCGTGATTTGTAGTGAATTTGTACTAGGTAGATAATCTACTGTTGATTAAATAACCATGAGTGTACACCATGTCTCTTGTTTTACTAGGGCGATTGATGTGGGTGATCGGGCATTCATTTATCGCCAGGGCAGCTCAATGGGCGTCGCACAGAAATTGGATGCGGCACTTCCCACAGACACAGGTGGAGTGGATGGGTTTCCCTGGCATGAGATGGTTTGAGCTCAGGAACAAGCTGGAGCAGAGGCTGATCTCGCAAGGCTCCACCCTCCCCCACACTTTGGTGATTCACCTGGGGGGGAAAGACCTCATCACCCTAGGAAGGAGACTGCTGCTGCTAGCCATGAAGAGAGACCTGGGGGAGATTTGCAAGCGCTTAGGCCAGTGCGAGGTCGTCTGGTCAGAGATTATCCCACGTAGGTCTTGGCGGGGGGCCAAATCAGCAGAGGCAGTGGAGCAGTCTAGGAGACGTATCAACGGGGCTATGCAGAAGTTTACGGAGCGAAGGGGCTTAGGTTTTATACGCCATGAGATGATCAGGGGGAGCGTGAAGGGATATTTCGATTTGGATGGGGTGCACCTGTCCCAGGTGGGCATGGACTTCTTTCTCTTAGACTTAAGCGAGGTGTTAGAGATGAGAGGGTGCAGGTAAGAGCAAGATGTGGTGGGGGGCCCTGGCTGCGACGGTGAGCCACCTCCAGGGCTGTGGCGGAGTTACAGGGCGATCTGGAAGCAGGCCGGTACAAAGGGTACCTCTGCGCGGCACCATAGGGGGTGCCTGAGCCAAAACCGAGGAGCCTCAGGGGAGGGTCCCGGAAGCCGTGTCGGCGCCCCCACTAGTCCTGCGGGCGGTTGTGGGCCTGAACAGCCGGGGGGTTTGCTATGCGACGCTCCGCCCCGAGAGGGGAGCGTGAGTAGAAGTTACCAACGGCACGTGATCTTAGAAAGAATCACCTGGATGGCAGCAACGGCGGGTTTCGCTCCCGCGCTGCCCGGCTCATAAGGCAGGCAGGCGGCCCAGTTGGTTGCCTGCCCTTGGATCGCCCGTAAGATAACCCACCCATTACATATCTGGATTATGTAATAAACCTGCAGCAATTTTACTCAACGCAACAGTCTGTGTGTGTGTTATTTGGGTATGCATTTTGGGGGAGGGGGGACAGAGGGGTGCCCCTGGCGGTACTATGCCGCCGACCGCAGCCCCCGCAGGGGGCCACTACAGCGGTCGGCGCCCTAGTGCCGTCGGGGCACCGGTCACCCCTCCCCGCCCCCTCCCTAGGGGAGGGGGCGGGGACACCGACCGGTGTCCCTCTCTCCTTGTGCCGGCCGGATGTGACGCCCAAGCGCGTCATTTCCGGGCCCCTGTGGGGAAGGGGAGGCTATTTAGCCTTCCCCCACCCTCCTGGCGACCTCTTTGTCGCCCACCACGCCGTATCCCTCCCTACCGCTTACCCGGCGCAGGGGTGGGGTGGGGGGGTTTCTGAGCATTGTAATGTTTCTTTTTTCGTTGCAGGCGGAGTTACAGGGCGGGCGATCTGGAAGCAGGCCGGTACAAAGAGTACCTCTGCGCGGCACCATAGGGGGTGCCTGAGCCAAAACCGAGGAGCCTCAGGGGAGGGTCCCGGAAGCCATGTCAGCGCCCCCACTAGTCCTGCGGGCGGTTGTGGGCCTGACCAACCGGGGGATTTGCTATGCGACGCTCCGCCCCGAGAGGGGGGGCGTGAGTAGAAGTTACCAACGGCACGTGATCTTAGAAAGAATCACCTGGATGGCAGCAACGGCGGGTTTCGCTCCCGCGCTGCCCGGCTCATCAGGCGGGCAGGCGGCCCAGTTGGTTGCCTGCCCTTGAATCGCCCGTAAGATAACCCACCCATTACATATCTGGATTATGTAATAAACCTGTAGCAATTTTACCCAACGCAACAATCTGTGTGTGTGTTATTGGGTATGCATTTTGGGGGAGGGGAGACAGAGGGGTGCCCCTGGCGGTACTATGCCTGTAGCTGCCATGAAGCAGTCTCTATCGCACAGCTTCTGGACCACTCGTACAAAGCTTAGGGGGTGGGTGCAAACCAACACAATCAGGTTAGGTTGAGAGGCTGCTCCTGGCCTTCAGCCTTTTTACAAGTCCTTGCCACCCTCGTCTTACTCCTTCGATACCACCACCAGACCTGCCAACGTATCAATATATTTCACCGTATAAGGAAGGGTCGGGTCCTTGGAGGGACGGGGCCCTGTTCAAAGAGCTACCTAAGAGACACTTTGCCTTCTATCAATCCCTCCACCCCCTCCGAAAAAAACGAGCATTTGCAATGCGATAGGTCTCGCATTTACGAGAGTTTGAGCATTGTAAATGACAATAGCTTAAATTCTTGCAAATGAGAAACCTATTGCATTGCAAATATTTTTTGTAGTTAACAAGCGCCCGTGCCGCGCTTTCACGCTAATAGAGCAAAACCAAAGGAAATGATGGACGGAGTGTTGAACAATGCAAGCACTCACCCCCAGTCAACTGATCTGGGTTTAATCCACCACCGTTCTTTAGCCCACTCTGCCACCCCAGTTCAGACATGGCCATATGCAAATCAGTCTGACCCTGTGCCTCATGGGAACAGTCCAGCCCGAACTGCCAAGCCATGTCTTCCCTGGACCGGAAACAAGCTTCCTAGGACCGGTTTCTGGCATTTCAGCCGTCTTCAGCCAGGCTTGCTTGAATCCAGTGGCAAAGTGAGCAAGGGACGCTAATAGAGGCCACCACCCCCTTCTTTACACGAGCCGTGTCTAAAAAAGGGGCGTGGACGCCATTATTAGGAGTCAAGTTGACAAACAAGTGCATTTTTTGTAAAAGCGCCCCATGCGGTGGTTTCACTTTAAAGGCGGCCGCGACCCTTTCTTTAAACGTGGCTCGTCTAAAGAAAGGGGTGCAGTCTCTATTAACGTGCATCATGGGGCACTTGTAAACAACAACAACAAAAAATTGACTAGTAAAAAACACATGCAGTCGCGTTTAGTGCCGCAAATAAGCCAAAGGCGCGCCCGCCACTGAGGCGTGCTGTGCTATAAAAAAATTAAAATAAAGCATTAGGAGAGAGCTGTCTTGCCAGGTGAAAACAATTTAAGGAAATAGTGCCCAGAGGCTGTATTTAAAGCCTACCCAGTAACAACACTTGTAACAGGGCCAGTCCTTACAGGAGGTTACAAGATGAGACAAGGTGGAACTAAGGCGGGACTACTAAGCCTATTGACCATTGAAAAGCTACAGTTTACAAAGGACAATGACACAAGCCAATGAAAAATTTGGGTGGAGAGTAGACAGCGCTTCAAGTCCCTACCTAAATACAACATGCCTCACAGAGCAGCCCCTGAGGGAGTTGCCAATATCCTGGGGTGTTTTTACACCCCTTAAAGGACATTGGTTGCTTACAGTCTCCAAGGACAAGCTGGAAAGCCACTTTGTGCAGTGATTTAGAGCTTGTCTTCCCTGCCTCTGAGTGATTTGGGCTCCTCACCTGGTGACCGTGTGAAAGGAGCGAGACTTGTGTAACATACTGTGGCATGGCATGAGTTGGCAGGTCAAACCACAACTCTCATGCCTCCTCCTGTGCCCTTCCTGTCAGGTTCTGTGCTGCAGCAGTTGAGACTTTGCACAGTGTCATCCCTAAGTTTGTGGGTGGTCTTTACGCAAACACCTCAGTATGCGAGGACTGCCATTCAAATTAATTTGTTATCCAATCATCCTCCCTGCTGGGGTTTCCTGATGCCATATTTGCAGGGATTCATCACTTTCACCTTATCAAAGTTTTATTGAAGAAAGATAAATTAGTACAAAATATATAACTAATTACGTTGTGTTTTTTTTTTTAAATAGATTTTATTCGTCAACAAACACATAAAGTGCAGGCCCCTGAAGTCCCAGAGGTACCTGCCAAAGCATTGCAACCATGATATGATTGACCTTTTACATTAGTAGAATACTTAAAGATGCACTACATTTGAAAAACAAACCCCCGACCCCCCCCCCCCTCCAACTCCCGGAAACTAATTATGTTTTAATGTTTGAAAAAATGAAAACGAATACATATTTATTATTAATCAGATGTTTGAAACTTTTTTTGAATTTATAAAATCAATGTAACATTATTTTTTAATTAAAACGTAATAAAATTACATTTATTTAATGCAATACATCACTTTTTTAATAATGATTATCGCATCGTAAAAAATATTTTTTGATTTTATTTGGGAATTTATTTTTACCATCAGCAATATCATTTTAATATAATATCATTAAATTAATTACAGATTTACCTCAAAATTAAGTTAATAACGCTGTAGCATTCTTTTATTTTGTTCTACATTTAAAATAAATATATAAAATTATTTTGCATTAACATTAGGAGCCATTGTTAATGTAGATGATATATAAAACGTGTATTGATTTAATTCATCAAGAAGAAATTATTTGAAGAGAGGGTAAGTAAATGTACTCTACTCAGAATTTATTGTGTATCTTTTCCTTTATACCATTATTTACTATATAAAATTAACATTTAACATAAACATGTTTTACCACAGTATTATAAAGTTTAATTAATGAGTTTTCATTTTCCCTTAACTTTTTCATAGGGAGATCTCCACCCCTACTTTAACAATTGCAAATCATTTGATTTTATTTAACATTATTTCCTATGAGGTTTTATTTTAAGTCCCTACATCCATTATTTTCTGTTGGAGTATGTTTCAGTGCCAGTGGCTGGCCATGTGTGGTGCTGGACTTACTCTGGTTCTGAGCTGGAGTAATTTATTGGTGTACAGTGTGATCTGTTTTACTGATTATTGGTGTCATTTACGTAATAAAAGGCCCATATCTTTCTGCTTTTTTTTATTGCAACGCATGACCTTATTTCTTGGTAACATGTACACTTCCTGTTCACCAGGTTCTACATGTCACCCAACGTGTACAAAGGGATGCTGGGGGCCTGGAGAGGACAATTGTCAGAAACGTGAGTAGCCTACCCTCCATTAATCCTTGCATTTGATGCTTTTGTAATTATCTTTGTGCTGACAGCCCAGGGCCTGTTGACCTCCTTGTTAACTTCATGTCCAATGGCCTTTCCAGCTTTCATCCCTTGCCATTTTACTGCCCCCAGGTTAAGATTGCCGGCGTCAGCTCAAGCCACACACTGCAGCCCTCAGCAGGGCACATGCTCTTTGACCCACACAGAGGCTAATGCAGACCTGGTCAAACCACAGTTCCCTGAGAGAGGTGATCTTTCTGTCTAAGAGATCACATAACTCCTGAACTGTTCAGATCAAATCTGTACATAAGGCCAACCCAGGTAAATGCTGTGGGCTATGAGCACACTGCCAATAAGAAGATTGGTCCATCCAAGCCCTCGATCAGTGTCTAACTGTGACTGGCGACTGGGCCAGGGTCTCATCGCGTGTCCTGCTGTTACTAGATGGTGAATACCACAGCTATTTTATTTTAATTGTAACTCGTACAGGGCAACCCTGTCACCCCTTAAGTGTATAAGTAAGTCAATCAACCCCGCAATATTACTCCCAATAGGAGTAATTCTTAGCATTCAATAGATGTTACGTGAATGTACGCAACTATCCAGTCTCCACTGGGTGTAATATTGTGGCGTTGGTAGCACCTGTGTCTATGTCAACCTCCTTTCAGAAGCGTGTATCTAGGGACAGAAAAAAATTAATATTGGTCAGAGATACCTGGCCATGATCACACAGGGATTCAGAGGAGAAGAGAGTGAGCCAGTGAGGACGGACTGCAGAAGCTAACAAAGAAAGTCGAAGCCCATGAAGAATTGACAACAAGCAGCAATTGAGCACTGTGGATAACATATTGTTGGGGAAGACAATAAGGCTCTGTGGGCCGGTTGACAAAAACCGGCCCACTGGCGACCCGTAGGCACCGGCCCATCGGCCAATGGCCGACTGCCCGCCTTCCCAATCCGATGCTGTGTGCATGTGTGGGACAACTGTTCATTCCCGTGTCCAGCGTTTCTTTATTATCTTTCTGCCGTTCCCTATGATCTCTGCTTACTTTGTGCGAATGGCTGCTGGTAAAGAGCTTCGACTTTCATTCTTGTGCACAGGGACTTAATCAGTTCATCATCAGACTTTGACCCAGAACAAGGGAAAGAGAGGCCGAAAAGGGAGAACAAAGGAGAAAGAGAAACACTGAAAACATTAACAAAAGTCGAAAGCAGAAATGAAAACGAACCTGTAAGAGGGAGAAAACGAGGCAAGAAACGTAGGGCGATGGAAGAACGAGGCGAGAGGTGAAATCAAAACTAGACAGACAGTATTTGGCAACCCGTGGCATTCGCAGCCTCGGTGACGGGTTTCAAGAGAACCGCGACTCGCGGTTCTTTTATTCTTATTAACAGATTAAGCACGCTTGGGATCAGCTCACAACAATAATGTAATTGGCAGTGGTAAACACTTTTGTATTTTTAGTTGGACTCTGTAAACAAACAACATCTCAGGCCAGGGGGGCCCTTCTGACTTTTAAAGTGTGGCTGTGGTTGTCCGCTAGGCAAGTGCGCCCTCTTGTGGTGAAGAAAAGGATGTATTTCTACTCCAGCCTTCAGACAGAAACTTTCCGTGGTGTATCCAAGGCACCCAACAGAGAGTCCACGCACAGACCTGCCCCGCACACTTCGGTGAAGGCTCGCCTGCTCCTCACATCATGGCTTCCCTACGTTGAGCAGTTTCCCTCATTTATTAGAGTCTCAGACAGCTGCTGCTTTGTTTACTTCAGTTGGATCTCGCTTACTCATCCGGAAGCTCATTTTCATTTCCATCACCTCCTCCAACTCACTTATTTCATCATAACTGCCTTCCACACCGCAGAGCCTCACTTGTCCCCTCTCACACTTTAATAGCAGCCCCTGTACTCCTCACTGCTTGCCTCACGCATTTCGCTGGAGACTCACGAAGTGATAACGAGTTTACAAATAGCGCTGTTGTTTCTTCATGGAATCTCGCTGCAGACAGTCCACACTGTCTCTGCTATATTTGTCCACATTCATGTTGTGTGGGCCCTTTTATTGCAGCTTTGTTGATTTGATATAATGTTTAGTGTTTGCTTATGCTTCTTTGCCCCTTATTCAAAGTGTCAAAACTAAAAAGACCCTATCTTACACGAGAAAAAATAGATTTTCTAATAAATATTTACCAAACCTCTTATTAAAGTATGACAAAAGCTTTTTTCTTAAAGAATATTCACCCTGAAAATGCATTACAAATGTATGAAAAGTAGGTAAAATTTTTGAGGAAAAAAATGGTTAGCCCTTTTTAACCGAATATTTGAAGTACGTTAATCCCAAAACATAATAACATATTTCTACCCTGAGTTCGCTCTTTGCAGTGTTTTCTTCAAGACTACTGGTTGCCTTCGTCTTTTTACGTTGATAACATTTATTTTATGTGCATTTCCTTATTTGTTCAACATATTTAAGTTAATCAGATCGCGAATTTAACTGGATAAATCAATTAGTTTTATTGATTAATATTATCTGATTGTGAGAGAAGTCCACAGCACAACGGAATTTTCAATCTTTCCATTTCTAAATGTGTCTTTTGTTCCTTATGCCTTTGGATATATTTACCTTATTTTTGTTTCCTCCATTACCTCTTATCAGTGACAAAAACCATCTGTGCTGAGCAGTGTAATGGCCGCTGTTTTGGCACGAACCCCAACGAATGCTGCCATGACGAGTGCGCAGGGGGCTGTACTGGACCTCGCGAGACCAATTGCTTCGTACGTACCAAGCGCCTGCCTGGATGAGAGGTGTGAAGGGGAGTGTGTCAGTCCACAGGGGTGGCATTATTGTCTTCCCCACTGAACCCTACAAGGGTAGGCAAAAGCTTTTCACAAAACGCCAACGACCAGAACATGACCGGCTGCTGTTTGCGGCCCTTGTGTTTTTTGCTCTTTTTTTTTTTTGGTTGAAATGTGTCTTCGCCTCACAAATTGAGGTGAGAATGCATTTCATTCTAACATATAGCACCAGATTGATTTTTGCATAATTTTACCCAAATTTAGCATAATTACGCAAACGTAAATTACGCAGATTTCACACACCCCTAATTTACACCAGGAGGTGAAGTCAAACAAGTCTAGACAACCAAATCTAGGATAAAGTCACAAACATATAAGTTCCTAGATCATAGGATAGAACAAAAAGACACAGTAGGCGAGACATTTTTATAAAAATAAATGTTTGTTATGAACCGGCTTTAATAAATTATGATCACGCACAGTGATCAAACAGTCTGCTAAAGTCTGATGGCAGCTGTCTATACCAATACTGACAGACAGTAACTCCCAGGAAAACAGCGGTTTTTGTGCCCCAGGAGTGGTATGGGCTGTTGGATAGTTGAGTTAATGCATTGGGAATTGTCTTAACTTGGTAGGTTTATGTGCACTGGGTCATGAGGTGCTCCAGTATTACAATCCTAAATGAGATCTGAGGATTGGTTGGGCTAGCTCAGTTGAGATCAGGGTATGGTCTTTCAGTCAGGTGCGAGGTAGTGGGTCATAGGCCCCAGTGGTTAATTTGTAAAAAAAATAAGTACTGGGCTCATCAAAAGGCAGCTTTCACAATCCCATTTCTCCTGTTAGCGTCGCTTAAAACAGAATCAACTACTAACCATGAACGTGGAGAGATGGATGTGGCGTAATGGCCAGACTTGCCGACTTCGGAGCTGGGGAACCAGGTTCGAGTCTCGGTGTTTGCTCAACATCCTGTGATTCTATGCAAATCACTTAATATCCCCGTAAATTAATGTGTCTTTAACTGGTGCTCATGAAAAAGCGCTGGTGTTGCTGATTAAATGCTAAGCACTGGAAACCACTGGCTCAAATTAAGCACTGCATGCCCCTTCCTTGGGGGTATGCAGAGATATGAGGTGGATTAAGTGCCCTCTGACAGATAGTTACCCTGGGCGCCTCCTCCCTTGGCCGGAAGTATCTATTTTCCCATCTTCCTGTTGGCAAAAATCAACGCGAAGAAGCACCATTACCTGATCAAACAAATTTGTTGTTTATCAAAAGTTTAATGGCAAAATGAATACCAGCGCATGATAACAGTCAGAAGGACCCCACATTCTTGAGTTGAAAGGGTCACTAACAACTTATTTAGGGATAGGCAAAATTATAATTCCATCAGTGTAAATGGGCAAAAGTGAATTGTTTTGTAATAATCCATAAGAACAGTGGGAAGCCCAAAGGCCTTCTAAAGGCAACTGTTTACTTGTGAGGTCTGCCTAATGTTGGGATTAGGGTCATATGAGGACGGGCATGGTGTTGTAGCTGGAGTTAGGGTGGCGGTATGTTATAAATGAAGTGGAAGTGTGGTTGGGGTTGTTTCTACAGCGTCCACCAGGGGCATCCCTTTTCTACTTCTTCTCTTTACCCACATTTTTTGCCTCGGTCTTCTCTTTGCAGGCTTGTCGGCACTTCAACGACAGCGGTGCCTGTGTGCCCATCTGCCCCCGGCCACTCATCTACAACAAGTTGACCTTTCAGCTGGAGCCCAACCCTGACACCAAGTACCAGTACGGAAGCTTCTGTGTCAAAAAATGCCCTCGTAAGTATGCTTGATTGGCCACGAGAAGGCAAGAGGTGGGAAGAGCAGAAGGACTTACAAAGGACAGGAGGAAGCTGGGATGGAGGCCTTAGCACATGAACTGGCTGGTGATGTCAACTTTTAGAAAACATTTTTGAAACCCTTTTTGCGCAAGGCTTGGGAGGCATAAAGGCACAAAATATTCTGAAAGGGGACAATGGTGTAGAGAAATCAAATTCTCTTGGCTTTGTCCCACTGAAAAAGTTTGTAACCCTTTCTAAAACGTTGTTTTGTCGGAGGAGTTGACAGACATTGGACAACAGGTCTTTGTTTTATTGTGGCTACCTGGTGGCAGCATACCAAGGTGAAAATAACAGTAAATGGAAACTTCCATTTTGTGAAATGTCAGATTCTCTTTTTTCAAAGATTTCTCCTTTGTGGCAGATAAGAGCGCCATATCGAACCTGTGCTCATGGAAGTGAAGGGAGTTGTCTGGGTTTGCACTTTGTTGGTCACGCCTCTTTTAGGAATGTCTCCTAGTCTGCGGTCAATGGCATACTGGGAGAGGGAAATCAATCAGAGGGAATTTACTCCGTCCCAAGTGTGAAACCAATGACCTGCAATATTGCCAGCGAAAGTGTTGCATCATGAGGGCGATTTGTAAAATTCAAAAGGGCAGATTTACAAGAAATTCTAACGCATCTGTTGGGGCAAAACTCACGCATTGCTGGAGTCGTGTCGCAAGCACAACGCAACTCCAGTAATGGATTTTGAGATCTATTCCCAGTACAGTGCATCACTCCCTAAGCAGGCGTAAGGGTTTGACGCAGTGGCGGCCTAGAAGTGGCGCAGTGAAATCTTGTAGATTTCACTGCGTCACTTTTATGAGCCTTCCCAGCTTGGGAACGTCCACCCTGCATTCACCATACCTGACGCAGGTATAATGTGACGCAGGGCTTGACAACGTGACACATCTCCCTAGATGCGTCACGTTGTTAATTGGTTGCATTTTTTACGCCGCCACTGCATCACAAAAGTGACACAACAGCAGCGCAAAAGTGTCGCAAGGAGCTTGAAAATCTGCCCCATAGGATTTACCATTGACATTGTGAGCTGATACGTTCCATAAAAGAGGGTCCTAGACCTGCCAACCTTGAAAAAACTTTCCTCATGCGGCGAGTTGGCCTCGGAGTGTGCAGGACCCTGAGCCCTTATCTATCTTTTCAAATATAAAGCAGGCCCAGTCGAATTTTCCGCTACATGGATGTAATCTTGTGAATTTTATTTAATTTCACTTTACACTGATTAAGCAAAATGCCCGAGATTATGCTATGATACCACTTCTCATAATTACTTGAGATTGGCAGCAGAGATTTAGCACGAGCACACAGGAATTACACAATCAACCAGAATGTGAGCAGCTGCTGTTTGCGTCTCTTGTGTTCTTTGCCCTGTTTTTTAACAGCAAAATGCGTTCTTCCGCATTTTACGCTAAAATGTATCAATAAATGTTGATTTTGTGTAAATATGTGTAATTTCAATCAATGTTTACAAAATTTCCCATAATTACAAAAAAGTAAATTACACAAATTCTGCACACCTCTATCATAGAGTAATTGGCGGGTGCAGAGCCATATGTAGTTGGCGGCCTTTCATGTCGGCACTGCGGTCGCTAGCAACTTCAACCCTGCCGCCCCATGCCAAAAACCAAAACACAAAGGCTTCTAATTCAGCCTCCCCTGTCCTGGGGGTACCAACTCTTGAGGACCTCCACATATGCACTGGAAATCCGCTCTTTGACTGGGTTTCCAGCCTGTGTCCACCTTGTGATAAGGTTTTTTTACGGATGACCATGTGGAGCGTTCTGGTATTGTGTAACACGCAGTAGCAGTGTGTAAGTTGGCAAATCTGATTCATATCAAAATTCCCATAGGTTGCTACAGAGGGTGCACCACTTCCGCCTTTGAGCATTGCTGGCCAGATCCATGGAGAAGGAATGGGTGCCCTCAGTGAAAGTGAAAATCAGGAGGCAGCTTTCCCTCCAGAGCCATGAGCCTCTCGTTCTGAACCCCTGCCAGGTCTGAATGTGCTTCTTTTCACAGATAACTTTGTGGTGGACCAGAGTTCATGTGTGCGCGCCTGTCCCAACAACAAGATGGAGAGGGAGAAGAATGGGGTCAAGATGTGCCAGCTCTGCTCTGGACTGTGTCCCAAAGGTGAGTCGAGAGCCTCTCAGTCGGTTGATACGAAAGGATGGCCGCGGCTTTTTTGATCCTTCGAGCCTAGCCTCCACTCCTGGAACTAAGGAATCTGACGCTATAGGAGGCTCATGGGATATCTTAGTTCAATTCTCAGGCATATAACTGGGATAGTGGTATGGATGGGTTCACAAGGTCTTAGCGTGGGGTCCATCAAGGGCCTGACAGAAGCCGAGATCAGACTCCTTGGATGCCGTCGCTCACTATTGGGCTTCATGGTTCGGAATGTGCGGATTCATGGACACGCATGTGGAGTGGATCCGTCACTTTTGTTTGCACCCACGGCTTGTGCTTGGAGTCAACACTGCTGTGCCCAGGGTGCCTGCTGCTGCATTCCTCATTTCTCCTTATAGCATCATCCCTCTGCACATCACTTCTATTTCCAACAGGCAGTGGCAAAATCATTTCGCACTGATTTGTATTAAACAAGTATTTCAAGAAAGTGAAATAATGTGGCGAATAACACAGCTATGAGAGGAGTATCCCATTTGCTTCCATGTGTAGAAGCGCATTGCCCTGGATCTTTTTCTCTTTTTTAATGTTCTCAGTTAGTTCATCGCGACTGATGCTCCTGTGCAGCTTCCTTTTCCCTCTGTTCTCCTATCTATGCCCTTTCTCCTTGATAAAGAACCACCAGCACCACCATTTCTTTGCTCCGTCTCTCCTCATCTACCCTACGACATCTCTCTCGTAGATCCATGCTGCAATGAAGTACCTCTGTGGGAAGAAACGCTGATATAAAGCCGGGTCTGGTGGCTCAGTGGGCTAATACAGCCACTGTAGGCGCATGTGTTTGACCTCAAGGTCACAGGTTCAAATCCCGGTGGGTCCACTCAGCCTTTCATCCTTCTGCGGTCGACAAAATGAGTACTGTTGAGTTATAATAAACATCTATTGTCAATCGCCAAGATGCCCACGGATGAACATGTGCTTTACAAATAAATGTTATGAAGAATTCTGACAATCCAAAACTTCAATTAACATTAAATGAATCGCAAATATGCCATTTCAACAACAGATCCCACTATGAAGAAATGTGTTTCAACCAGGCCCACCCATAATAAGGATACCCTCAGTCCTAAACACAAAACGAACTTTAATTATTAACCTCAACTTTATGGTATTACCTTAACATTAACTCTTCCTGTCACTCCTACCCCAACCATATTCCTACTAGTAACCCAAACTCTTTAAACACTGTGTCTCCTTTGTCTTTATATCACATTGGTTTTTTTTTACTATTATTGGAAAAAAAATGTAAATTGTAATAAAAATTTCATTATAATGGCCTTGTATAAATTTGTTAGAACTACTTTTCAACATAGGGTCTCAGTGCTTAATTTGTAAAAAAAAAATAAGTGCCAGAGTACTCGTCAAAAGTGTACTGCAGCTTGCACCATCCATTGGCCCTGATAATGCTGCCAGTGATAGTAGAAACACACCTATTAAGCATCACACTCCTACCAGTTTGACACTTCAATCTGCTCCAGCCCCCCAAAACTATAAGAATGACTTGGGTTTTAGGTATTAGCTATATTTAACATGTATTGAATTAATAAACAACTATTGTTTTGCTCATTTCTGAATAAAACAAACAGTGCCACCATGTGGCAGACTGTAATAAGTGCTGGTGTTAGCAATTCAGTCTCGATGCCGAGCACCGGAAACCACTGGCTCAAATTAAGCACTGTATGGTCTTTCTTTATAAAAGGTAATTAATCGTTATTATCCCATACTACATTCTTGCATCCTGTCACCACTCTCTTGGCCCATATACAATGCTCTAATTATTTTTTGTTGATTTTAAGGTCGGGAAACGAAAAACCTTAAAAAACAATAGTGTCACTGAAGCCATCTCTCAGCTGAAACCACCCTCTAATTAGGACTGCGAGTCATTTTTAAGCTGTGAGTTTCAAAACTTTATTAAGTTGCACAATTTGTGAATTTTGCACAACTTTGTAGCAGGCAAAGTTTCCTGGAAAAAAAAGATTCTGTGGGTGACTTTTCATGGCAAAATTATTTTTTTGCTAGAGAATTGTTTGAGTTTTTTCAGGAGAATTCCCCTGTTAAAGAATGTTTCACTTGGGTTTCCTTCAGTGATGCCTCAGTTTTGCAGGAATTTTTGCACGCAATAAATTTTAGTTTTTGCCAACTTTGTGAAGTTTGCATGTTGATGAAATTGTAAAAAATAACTTAAGGGCTGAAGCGAATTTGAATTATTACTATTTCTATTCTTTGCAGCCTGTGATGGCACTGGCCCTGGGAGCAAATACGCTATTGTGGACTCCAGCAATATTGACCGATTCATTAACTGTACCAAAATTAAAGGCAACCTGGACTTTCTCCGAACAAGCTTTGATGGGTAAATGGCTCCCCCACCCTCATATTTTTGTGAAGGTTGTTGCCCTAGTGTGTGGCCTGAACCCCCTTACATTACTGACCATTGTTCTCTGTGTCCCGCAGTGACGACCATTATAACATCTTGCCTCTGGATCCTGAAAACCTCAATGTTTTCAGGAGTGTGCAGGAGATCACAGGTAGGTGGGCGGATCATCAAAGCCGCTGAAGACAGAGAGGCTTTTGGGGAGACGCAGGGGTATAAAGAGAGGGAGAAGAGGCCTGAGGGTGAGATTCAATTGCAAAAAGAACTATTGATGGACAGAATGCAGAACAATGTCATACATTCCCCCCAGTACAGAGATCTGGGCCTAAATCCATCGTTTCTTTGCTCACCATCCATTCCAGTTTGGACCCAGCCATATGCAAATCAGTCTTGACCCTGTGCCCAATGGGAACAGTCCAGCCCGAACTGCCAGGCCAGGTCCGCCCTGGACTGGAAACAAGCATCCTAGGACCGGTTTCGGGGTTTCACCCCTCTTCAGCCAGGATAGCTTGATTCCAGTGGCATGGAGAGCACGGGACTCACGTCTGAGCATACCCGTCCCACTCTGGGTGACATTTGCAAAAAGAACTATTGATGGACAGAATGCAGAACAATGTCATACATTCCCCCCAGTACAGAGATCTGGGCCTAAATCCATCGTTTTTTTTGCTCACCATGCCATTCCAGTTTGGACCCAGCCATAAGCAGATAAAATGTTGGGGTGGGAAAGACAGAGAAAACTAAATGAAGCACGACTGAGAAAAAAAAGGGACCATCTATCTGCATGCCAGTGATGCACTATTTTCCCAGTCCTGATATTTCGTTTAAGGAAGTGATATTTTATGGGAGACTTAATAATTCCTATCTGTAAAGCGCAAACATATCACCTCTTTAGGGTTTCAAGGCTCTGAGGGCAGTTGGGGAGATTAAGTGAGCTATTGCCCAGAGTCACATGATGCTGAGCTGAGCTGCCGCCGGCGATCCAACCCTGAGCCCCACGCTCTGAAGTAAGCCGCTCTGGCTGCTGCACCACACCTCTCCCATTGACTTAGCCTCGATTCCCTTCTTGTCAACCAGGTGAATTAACGTATCGGACAATGGTTTATGAAATTAAAACCCTGTACCGGAAGCATAGTGTTCTAGTGACACAAAGCCTTGTGGCCACCCATAATGAAGAGAAAGCAAGAGATAGCGAAAGTGAAAGTAAATCATTATGAAGGAGACTAAAGGAGGATAGATGTGGGAAGGATTACGATCAGAGAGTTATGGTGTTTACAAGTGTGTAGGTTTTGCACCCTCTCTGGGTGGCAATGACGGAGCCTGAAGGGATGGGTCTACCTGTTGTTCATCTCAGAGATGCTCTTACTTCTTTTTCAGGATACCTGAACATTCAGGCGTGGCCAAAGAACATGACGGACCTGGGTGTTTTCTCCAATCTGACCATCATTGGGGGGCGCAGTCTTTACAAGTAAGTGACCCCTTCCCTCAGCAGTCCACCATCTTCTTTGCTACTATTAGACTTCAATGCACGACACATTGGTCTCCAGTCCAATACAACCCTGTGGCCCAACAGTATACCACACACACCGGCTCACTAATATGGGCCTGATTACGAGTGAAGGGGCTAGTTATCGCACCTGATTAATAACGATACCACAGGTTACGTTAATTATCGGGTGCGATAAATAGCACCTATTACGGTCCAGATTTTTGGTGTTTAACGCACCAAAATACGCATTATACAGTAACTACGTTGTGCTTTTCTCCATTAAATTTCATCCGGTTTCACTTGTCGAAATTTAAAGAAGGTTGAGGTATTTAACGCATCTGATAATTATGGGTTAGTAACACTCAACTCATAATTCCAAGCCCTGCGCAAACAGGGGTTTATGAAGGGGTTGGAAAATAATGACCCACCTGCAATCAGGCCCTATGTGTGTGTTGTTAAATCTGATGTATATGCCTCTTTCATTGTAATATTCAAAGAGACTGTTATGACTGCAGAGCCACCCATCCACACTAACACAGCCTTCTTTCCACCTGTACTGACAGAGGATATTGCAGATGTTTGCCACCACAAGATAATGCATGTGTGCAATGGGAATGTTATCTGTGGAGGTGGCACTTGCCAAGGTGGCAAATGTGTGGGTGGCAAATGAAATGTTTCTCATGCCTGTGTAGAGCTGCAGGGAGGGGAGAACTCCATCAAACAAGTTAGAAAGCTAACACTATAGGCATCCAGAGCAGACAAATGCCATTACTTCTCAGAAGTCAGAAGAAAAGCATAAACATACCTAGCCTCTCACACAACTATCACAAAGCCGCCTGTGTCTCTCTGGCTGCCGGCCACCCTGGAGGTTCATTGTCAATGTTAATTCAATTCCAAATCTTTCACTCTACTACGTGTTGGATCAAAGTTATTATTTTAGAAATTTACGATTATCATATCTCGCCCTCCTTTTTTATTTAGCCACAGCAATTGTGCTTAGGGGCCCACTGATGCAACCTTTTTGACATTAATAGAAATTTTACTGGAAATAAGAATCTGTAGTCCCCCTTTAGCACGGCCAGCTTGCGACCCTAAGGCTTCTACATAGTTTGGGGGAATGCCCTTCCACATTCACTGGATTTATGCACCAGGTTTCTTGTATGCATATGATATCATAATCAGATATAATATTAATCCAGTCAGCATTCCCTATCTTATTCAATAGCTCATTCACGTTCCATGTAGCAAGGTTAAACCTTCCCTCGAAGGGCTGGCATACAGGGGCCGTACTTGGTGCATGAATGGGTATATTACAGGCACTAGAATTATCATTGCCAGTCGCCATGGTGGGCTTCGCTACAGCTAGCCTACAAACTAGGTGTGTCCCAGGGTTAGATTTATGATCTTTAAGGGATAGTTGACTTGCCTGGACAGTTATAAGGTCCCTTCCCCATTAGCTCCTGGAGTCCCCGGCATGGCTTTGATCAAGACGGAGTTATTCGTTATCATCTAAAGTACTGAGTGCCTGGTATCTATTTGACACTGCGAACTTGGAGCAATATGGCAGATACGGTCTTGGGGTCACCCTTAGTGCTTGCGGGTTCGATGTATCATTAAGTAATTGACCTGTACTCGGTAGATGTCGATAAAAAAACCCCAATGGGAATATGCCTATATCTTGGGTAGCCAAGGTACGTTCCCTCATCTTTTTTGTGGATACCTCTAGCAACTCTAGGATTCCTGAAGTTATTAACTGCACAGTCCCCATCAAAGTTTTTTTCCAGCGGCCCAATCCACCCCACTCTCCTTGTGAACAGGATTTCATGTGCTCTAACAGGCAAAAATAAGTGCTTAGTGCTAAGCCAGTGGACAACCTTGTTCTTTAAACATTCTGTGGTTTCCGAGCCCCTGGCTTCACCGGGGGGGGGGTACATTAACCAGTACTGCAACATATGGACAGCTGGCAGGTGGCAAATTAATGGTAACTTGTTCCTGTGGGGGCATATTAATATTGAGAGGATGTGTATTTGTTAGGCACCGTGAGGGTTGGTCCACAGCATGTATCATAGTGACAGGCTCCCTAACAGATTCCCTATTAATCTCTTGGGCACTGTCGCCCAAGTAACACTCTACATTTAGTCTGGTACGAGCAATAGCTTCAACAGCTTCGACAGGGGGGAGCATGCCACCTGTAACATTATTCAGTCTCGCCGTCGTGGCCTCTTATCTGGTGGCATTGCACCCGCATTAGTAACATTTTTCAATTCATGCTCCACCTTGCCCAGTCTTTTTTTAAGAGGCATTATTAAGCCATTGATGACAGTTGTTAGCTTCTCCCAAAATGGGGTCCATGCTGATTTGTCCATGGGGATAGGGTTATTATTAGCTGCCCCTTGTAGCATAGGTATATCCGGGTATCTCAAGTTGACAGGAATTTCATTCTGGGTCTTTCTTTTACGTTTAGCTGATGGGGGGCGAACAGTAGTTGGAACAGTAATTGCAGCTTTAGCTGTGCCTGTTATGTCCTGAGGAAATAGGATCTAACACAGTAGGCAATTGGCAAGCTGTAGAGTTCACAGAACCATTAGTGCATCCTGAGCTCTGGGGATCTTGATAGTTACCTGGGCCGGACTTCTCTTTGATAGATGTTATGCATTCAGTTCCCCCATTTTGGCCAGTCATACAAAGGGACATACGCCGCTCAGCTAGGTCGATTTCTTTGGATAGGGCCCCCACGGCACGGGCAAGAAAGGTATCTATGGTGGATCGCTTAGGTGTAATAGTTGGCTCAGTAGAAGACTTTGTGCCCCCAAGCTTCCGTTTACTCATTCTGCAGGCCACTAGCTGGCTTGTATGAGGTGCAAAAAGAGAGGGAAAACAAACCTACTTCCCAGTGGTCCCTCCGGGTCCATTAGCTCGCACCAGCTGGTGGTAGAAGTGTAGAAGTGTTCCAAAATGCTAATAGAGGACCACAGAAAGAAAAAACAATAGGGTGGGCCCAGCCCGGCCTCTGTCAGCCGCTGACGGGAGCAGAAAGGCATGCCCTTGGCCCGGGCTTTACCCGGGCATGGCCCGGGCCTGCCCGCGCACGTCCTGTGTCCAGTGTTTATGGCTTCGGTAGGACTGGCCACGCATCCCGTGCAGTTGCCGCCAAGAACGCTGGGGGACCGAGTCCCACCCCTGCATCCAGGAACAGGTGTGTTGGAAAGTACAGACGGGCTCCACCAGCCCGTAACGATAAGCGTCCTGCGCTGCGGGAGCACCCAGAAGTGTTTATGGCGTCGGTAGGACTGGCCACGCCTCCCGTGCCGCTGCCGCCAAGAACGCTGGGGGACCAAGCCCCACCCCAGCAGCCAGGAGCAGGTGTGGCGGAAAGTGCAGATGGGCCCCACCAGCCTGTAACGATAAGGTTCATTGTCATTGCTGTTGCCCCTCGTGGAGTTTTTCAGCCCTTCATTCTGTAATACCGCTTTCTCACCTTCCCATGGCTGCCAAGACTTTCAGACTGAAATATAATCTTTAGGGTGGCTGTTAGGCATCATAGCTCTGCATAATGTTTTCAAACCAAATGTCTGATCTATTCACTGATAAATAAAAGTAACACAAACATTATCTATTATGCTTTAGTATCCAGAGTATGAAAATAGGCAGTCTGTAGTAACTAGCTCATAAAATGTGTTCAGTTGTTGAAAAATACCAGTATTTTCCCTAAATAAAAACCTTTTCAGACATACCATTCCAATGGCACAGAAAAATATTTCTGCATAAATTTAAATATATTGTTGCTTACGATTTGGAGAAAGAAGTGTTTGTTTATGTATTTGTGCAGCATAGAATTCTAGTCCCCTCTATTAGGTCAGGCCCTATTACAGAGGCGCCGCCCCTTTAAGGGATGTCTAGTTATGTTTCATGGCCATGCCCCTTTTGAGACCCCACCTTTTCCATCCCACTTACAGCACTGTGGCCTGCCCTGTCATTTCTCCAGAAATGTGACGCTTGCTTTGTATGCAACAAAACAGTAACCTATTTGTAAGGCGTTCATAAAAAGGCATAAGGATTGTGCTGCGTGTCAAGCTCGCGGAGAGTGAGGAAGAACAGCAGGGCCGGACTGGCCGTTGAAGGCACCGGGTGTTTCCCTGGTGGGCCGCCAGGGTGGGAGCCAGTTTTGGGGCCCTGCGGGGCCGTTTTTGTTACCGGGGGTCATAGCAGCAATATCAGCCCCCTGTGACAAAATCAGCCGAAACCGGACCTGGCAAATAGCTCGGCCATCCCCCAGGCAGGGGCCAGCCGAGCAGTTTGCCAGGCAGGGCCGGACTGGGAACCAAAACCGGCCCTGACAAAGTGCTCGGCCGGCCCCCACGGGGGCGGCCGAGCACTTTGCCAGGGCCGGTTTTCGGCCGATTTTGTTACAACGCATAGCTGCAAAAATGGCCCTGTAACAAAAACGGCCCCAGGGGCCCAAAACCGGCCCCCACCCGTGCGGCGCACCGGGGGATTGCCCGGTGCCTGCTATGGCCAGTCCGGCCCTGTTGCCAGGGCCGGTTTCGGTTCCCAGTCCGGCTCTGAAGAGCAGCAGCTATGCTGCCAGAGTGACACCTGATGTCCTACCTCGCTTCATGCGAGAGAGAGTCCTTTGTAGAAGTAAGCATGGGCGATATTTTATTTGTAGTGGTCACGGCGGTCACATGAACCTCCCCACAAATCCACAACATGCATTTTATTGTGGTCAGGGCATTGGGAAACTGGGACGGGCAGTAAATAACAGTGACTATCGGGGGAAATCTGGGACGTCTGGCCATCCTAGTTCTGGGTGAGTGATGTTGCATTTGTAGACCAAGGGTAACCCCCCCCCCCCCACATTGCATTGCAGCCGTGGTTTTTCCCTGCTGGTGATGAAGAACAAGAACCTGACGTCACTCGGCTTCCGGTCCCTGCGGGAAATCAGTGCAGGCAAGGTGTACATCACAGACAACGGGCAGTTGTGCTACTACCACACCGTGAGATGGAGCGCCATCTTCCGTGACCGAAAACAAGGCACTGACATCAAGAACAATCGTCCTGAGAAGGAATGCGGTGAGGAGTCTCAGCCTGCCCAAGCTGGACCCTGGGCATCTATCTCTGTGTGCCTGTCTCTTTTGTTTCCCCTTCTCTGGTCATGTCATGCTACGCTTCCTTAAGAGCTTATTATTTTATTTTATGCTGTGGGCTATATGGATTTGCAAGCCTCCAGCAAAATCTTGACTGGGGCATCAGGGCACCTTCTGTTTAGGTTTTTTTCTACATGGCCTGTCAATTGGCATCTCTTCAGTTTCTCTGTCTTCCTCCACCTAGTGTTGCTGTGGGTCTCTATCTGTCTTCTGTGTCTGTTTTCTGTGTCTACCAAGCATCTCTAGGGTGCATCTTTCTTGTGTCTCTATATAAGCTGTCTTTTTGCCCATAGCTTCATTCAAAACCTCTTCCTATCGGTCCCAGAAGGTCAGATTTTCAGGATATCCACATAAGATACATTTACATACAGTGAAACTAATTGGTATGCAGTGGTGACTTCAAAACTCCAGCACAGATCCAGCCCTCCTGGACCTACATATTCTCAGTCTTTTCTCTTTATCTCTGTACTTAATCTCCCACTTCTTGCATGTTACAATTTTCTCTGGTTGTAGTTCTGACCTTTCAACCCTGTTTCTTTGACCCCCCCACAGTGGCTGCAGGCCATATCTGTCACCCTTTGTGCTCCAGTGAGGGCTGCTGGGGCCCTGACCCAGATCAGTGTGTGTCCTGCAGGAACTACAGCCGTGAAGGAACCTGTGTGGCTACCTGCAACCTTTACGAGGGGTAAGAGCTCTCCGCAGAATACCTTCCGGACAAAGTCTGCAAACAACAGCATGTGTTCAAACCTTTCTGTCTCCTCTCAAAGCCTGCTTCCGAGTATTAGACAGAATGGCTTAAATCTGGTTACAATCACAGTTAACAAGGACTGGGAAAGCCAATAATTCCGGTGTGACTGTGCTAGCGCATAATAATTCTGGTGTCAATCAATCAGTCAGTCAGTCAGTCAGTACTTGTATAGTGCGGCTATTCACCCCGGAGGGTATCCAGGTGCTGTGCTCTCACTGATCGCAATCCAAGAGCTAGGTATTGAGTCCCTTTCTGGAGTTCACGAGTGAGGCTGACGTTTGCAGGTGGAGCGATAGGACGTTCCAGGACCTGGCGGTGAGGTAGGAGAATGAACAACCTCCACCGTAGTGTGGCGAATGTGGGGGACGTGCTAACAGTTTTTAGTGGCTTTGGAAAATATAGCAACATTAAAAAAGTCTCTTGTACAAATATTGAATACTTTTCCACTTAAGATGTAGGAGAGAATACCCCTATTGATTGCGATTGGCTGTCCTATGGAAACACTGGCTAGGTAGAGGCTGTTTCTAAGAACATCATAGACTGTCTAGTCACATGGTTCCCACTTCAGTTCATGCCATTAGGCTCAGCCCGCGGTGTTCCTGTGACAATATAAGCATTCTGGGTATTGTAGTCTTGACTTGCTTCTATTGACCTAAGCAAAGGAGTGGAACCAGTGGACATAGTAACATGCAGTTGGGTCACTACCATGGTCTGGGTGAAGGAGTAGCAGCTGAGAAGGAGTTGGGATGGGGATGCAGTCGTGGGCGGGCAGCTGCAGTAGATGTGGGGGTCTGTCTCAGAAGACCTCAGAGCCAATGATTTCCTCAGAGACTTGCTGCCAGTAGACACAGCATGCCTCTGGTTAGCCTCACTCACCTGGTAGCCTACAGTCCCTGGGGAATGCATTAAAAATTGCTATAGGGTGGGCCTGCCCTTAAAAGTTGCCCATGCCATGCGCTGATCCTGTTCGTACACGCAAATACAATTCTTTTCAACAAATATTGCTGAGATTCTCGCATTCTTTTCCCACTCCAGTGATTGTAAACAAGGAAATAAAATTCACTCAATTTGTTTTCTATATTTCTTTCTTAGGTGTCCCCAAATGTTGGCAAATATGCACAATGCACCTCACATCAGCAGCAGCACCCACTAAACTTTCGTTTTTTTCCCCCTCACACCCCACGCCAATGCATTCCCCGCAGGCACACACAGATCAAGCTCGACAGGCAAGCAGGCCGCAGCTCAGATCCAAACCTCACATTCTCTACCTTCACAGCAGCAGTTCAGCATGGCAGCGGTCTGCGTCCTTCCCCAGACGTGACCCCAAGGCTGCAAATGTGACGGTCATATTAGAATATAACAGCTCCAATGCTACATAAGAACTGAAAGGCAGAGGAGCATATTATCAAGCCCCTATCGCCACCACAACGTCACTTTTTGTGACGTTGTGGTGGCGATAGGGTCAGCGCCCTATTACCAAGGCAGCGTTAAACCACATAACATGGTTAAAAGCCACGTTAAGTGGCTTAACGCTGCCTCGGTAATAGGGTCCCTTTCACGCTAAAATTAGCGTGAAAGGGGCGTGCAGTGGGCGCTCGACCGTAACACCCATTCACTTCGACGCTGCCTTTTATTATCAAGAGAGGCGTTGATAGGTGGCAGCGCCATACTTAAGACCAGGAAAATCCTGAAACGAGGAGAAATGCTTCATTTATCCTCGTTTTTAGGTCTCGCCTGACCCAGCGCATGCGCTGGTCTGGAGAGACTTATTGAGAGGGCTCCAAAAAGTGCTACCAGGCCAGCCTAGAGCTACAGTGCATGTGCACGGGCGCACGCGCCGCGCTTTACCGTGATTACTTTCACTTTCGCGGCGCTTTGATGTTTGATCGTGATCGCGATCACTTTCACGGCCACTTTGCATAGCCAATAGGTCTCACTTTTGCGACCTTATAAGTATTTAGTTATGCAACTGTTGCATGGCTAAACACTGGTCCCAAAGGTGAGACCTATTGGCTATGCCAATGCTTGTTGCTTTTTCCATGTGTGCTGCCTAGTGCAGCACACATAGAAAAAGCAAAATGCCAAGGTTTGTTTATGTACAGGAAGGTGTCCCTTCCTGTACTTAAACAAACCTTTTTTTTAAAATGCCATGTTGTAACTTACATGTGTGCTGCATGAAGCAACACACATGAAAGTTATAAAATGGCCTTTTAGGTTTGTTTATGTACAGGAAGGGACACCTTCCTGTACATAAACAAACCTCCCTGCTCGCAGACACCCTTGCACTCTGGTTCAAGGGTACCTGCGTTGGCGTTAAGTCATGAGACTTAGCGCCATCGCAGGGGGAAATACCAGGCTGCACCATATCCTCGGTAATATGGTGCAGCCTGGCGCTTCCGAAGTGGCGATGAGAGGCGTTAAGCAAAGAAGGCTAATGCCTCTCACCGCCACTTCCTAGATAATATACTCCATAACTTGGCTAAAAGTCATGTGAAGTAGCTTAACGCTGCCTTGGTAATAGGGCCACTTTCATGCTAAAATTAGCGTGAAAGGGGTGTGCAGTGGGTGTTGCGGTTGGCGTTCCACCGCAACACCCATTCACTTCGACGCTGCCACCTATTATCAAGAGAGGTGGCAGCGCCGAACTTAAGACCAGGAAAATCCTGGTCTTAAGTTGGCAAAACGAGGAGAAATGCTTCATTTCTCCTCGTTTTTGCTTTTTCCATGTGTGCTGCTGTATGCAGCACACATGGAAAAAGCAAAATGCCAATGTTTGTTTATGTACAGGAAGGTGTCCCTTCCTGTACATAAACAAACCTTTTTTTTAAAATGCCATGTTGTAACTTACATGTGTGCTGCATGAAGCAACACACATGAAAGTTATAAAATGGCCTTTTAGGTTTGTTTATGTACAGGAAGGGACACCTTCCTGTACATAAACAAACCTCCCTGCTCGCAGACACCCTTGCACTCTGGTGCAAGGGTACCTGCGTTGGCGTTAAGTCATGAGACTTAGCGCCATCGCAGGGGCAAATGCCAGGCCGCACCATATCCTCGGTAATATGGTGCAGCCTGGCGTTTCCGAAGTGGCGATGAGAGGCGTTAAGCCAAGAAGGCTAACGCCTCTCACCGCCACTTCCTAGATAATATACTCCATAACTTGGCTAAAAGTCACGTGAAGTAGCTTAACGCTACCTTGGTAATAGGGCCACTTTCATGCTAAAATTAGCGTGAAAGGGGTGTGCAGTGGGTGTTGCGGTTGGCGTTCCACCGCAACACCCATTCACTTCGACGCTGCCACCTATTATCAAGAGAGGTGATAATAGGTGGCAGCGCCGAACTTAAGACCAGGAAAATCCTGGTCTTAAGGTGGCAAAACGAGGAGAAATGCTTCATTTCTCCTCGTTTTTGCTTTTTGTACAGGAAGGTGTCCCTTCCTGTACATAAACAAACCTTTTTTTTAAAATGCCATGTTGTAACTTACATGTGTGCTGCATGAAGCAACACACATGAAAGTTATAAAATGGCCTTTTAGGTTTGTTTATGTACAGGAAGGGACACCTTCCTGTACATAAACAAACCACCCTGCTCGCAGACACCCTTGCACTCTGGTGCAAGGGTGCCTGCATTGGCGTAAAGTCATGAGACTTAGCGCCATCGCTGCCCCATATCCTTGGTAATATGGTGCAGTCTGGCGCTTCCAAAGTGGCCATGAGAGGCGTTAAGCCAAGGAGGCAATGCCTCTCACCGCCACTTCCTAGATAATATTCCCCAGAATGTTCAAAATATGTGAAAAGGGCACAATATGTGCATACCAGTAGTGCTGTATAGTCGTAAAGTTCACACGTGTGATAGAGAGGACATAAACCACTGCACCAGAAACACTGATGGCTCAGACAACACAGCATGAGCTTCCTGCAAAAGCTGGGCATTCGGAGTGCATCACGGATACCATCCAGCTCCCCTGCTTGCTGCCCCTGGCCGGGGCTCTGAACCTGCTCCCTTGGCTGACATGAGTGCCTGAGCCCTGCACCCGACAGAAAGGAGGCCACAGCCGCCACCATGTATACTTCTGAGGTGCGCCTCCATTGTGATGCAAGGACACTTCGCAGTCAGTGCGCTGCAATCGAAGCTCACTTTTGGTGGACTAACAAGGCTGCTTGACATTCAGAGTCATCATAAGCTTTTTGGGGGACCCGGGCAAGCCATACTTTGGGGGCCCTGGTTCGGAGAATTTTATTACCAGTGTCCTGCTAATTCAAGCCGACATGAGACCAAAACTCTCAGGGGCTTATTTACAAGCCGCTTGAGCCACCGGTACGTCGCTTTTTCCCATCTAAAAAGCGACACCCGCGGCGGTGCAAGGAGCTTTTTAAAAAGCCCCTAAATATGTCTTGCCTAGACCCCCCCTAAACATCCTTAAGATGACACTGGGTAGAGAGAGACAGAGTCAGAAGTAAAGGTAGGCAGAAAAGTTTAGATAATGAAATAAACAAAGGTCAACTCAGAGAGAAAGATAACTTTCTCAGGGGCTGCTTGGAAGGTGAGGGCCCTGTGCCATTGCACACTCTGCCCATGCCTTCAAACGTCTCAGTGGACAATAACATGCTGAGATTTTGTAGAGTGCTCAGCATGGAAAGCCATCTCTCTGTACACTCTTTTCTTCATGTTTTTCTATGAAATAAACCAGGGTTCTCCAATGTTGATGCTGAAGAGCCAGATCCATGCCAGATTTTGTGCATATCCACATTTAGATAAATGTAGTTATCTTCAAAATCAGGCATGGATCGGGCCCTCCAGGACCGACATTGGAGAACCCTGAAATAAACAATGACATAGCAAATGTCTCTATCCAGACCTAAACAACAATGTCCAGAAAACACTTCCCCTCGCAGTATTCTTACAGTGTTCAAATTACTGTTCGAACTTCAGCCCTACACTAGACTTTGAGGAAAAGTGCTATTCCCAGGTTTTATGTGAATTAACCATCATTAATGACCCAGAGGATCCTTCTCCCCCTTGCTTTAGCTTAAGACACACCTTTGTCCTTCTACCAATATCCAGCTTACTGACTTCCTCTAATGTACACAATATATAATCCCTGTACGCTGCGGCAATGTTTGAACTATAGAATTATCAATATACTCACACAAGTCCAGCTCAAAGAAGAGCAGGTTAGCGCTACAACTTCATATTTTACAGCAAAAACAATAGCTATTAAGAGATGCAAATAGAACAGGCCTGCACACATCGGCATGGGATGATAGAACTTGGGTCAAATAAAACTCAAGAAACTAATTTTCGACATTACAAATTTACAATCACCAGGCAGACTAATCTCACGGAAAACACCACCAGGTCCCCCTGAAAGTAGGTATCCTTAAAAGAACTTGCCTGTCTTCTTCACGTTAAGCTGGAAGTCCAGGAAGACCTGAATAATTCTCTTCAAACTGATATAGTGCCTGCCTCCACTTAAAGTTAAGTTAAGTTAAGTTAATCGGGCTTATAAAGCGCCTGGTTACACTAAAACAGTGTGTCCCCGCGCTACGGTGTGAGCAGCTAAGGCAATCTACTGAGACCTATCCAGGAGGGAACAGGAGAGTCTTCAGTTTCTTCCTAAAAATGCCCTCAGAGGGCTCCAGCCGGAGACTCACTGGAAGTTTGTTCCAGAGTTGGGCCGCCAAAAATCAAAAAGAGCGACCACCCATCCTGGCTTTCTTTACCGCCGGGACACAGACCAATCCCCTCCTCTCAGACCTCAAGCGGCGAGTGGGAACATAGGGGGTGAGGAGGTTCAGCAAATAGTCCGGTGAGGTCCCATGCATAATGCGGTGGCACACACATAGCGCCTTGAACCGGACTCGTTCCCGAATAGGTAACCAGTGAAGGGAGGCAAGAGCCGGTTTAGAGGGGGCTCTCCTCGGACGCATCAAGACTAATCGGGTCGCTGCGTTCTGCACGCATTGGAGTCTCTGCATACACCTCTCTGTAGCACCCAAATAGAGGACATTCCCATAGTCGAGGCGGGAAGTCACGAGTGCGTGAACTACGGTCTTCCTGGCTGCAACAGGCAGTATATCCAATGTCTTCCTGAGTCCCTTAAAAAAACAGAAGTTGGACATGTCAAGTTACAGGCCCATTTCAAAGTTATCCATCGGTCTATGTTGCCTGTATGTGTGGCGAGAGAGCAGATACAGCCATTCCAGGGATAGCGCTATGTTATGTTTTATAAATTGATACATATAGAGCGCACTATACCCAAAAGCGTCAAAGCACTAGCGGAAAGTCAACCAATACCAATCAAAAAACAGAGAAGTTCCAGTGGCTCAGGGAGATGGCCATGTTTTCAGCATTTTTTTTAACACTGCAAGAGAGTCAGCTTCTGAGATATCCACAGTTTGACAAGTGGGTCATGCCCCTCCCCACAAATAATTCCAAATAAAGTCTCCATCATTGAGGGCTCCGACTCTGCAGAGCGTCTGTGGCAAACGGGGACGGAGGATCCCATGGTGCAATTCGACAAAAAGAAAGTTGACAAAGCCGAGAACTGAAATCAAGTAGCATTTAACTACTGATAAAAACACAGGCTGGGGCAAAATTATATCCATTTAAACCTGACGTGTTTCAGCAGTGACGCCTTGTTCGCAGGAAATGAATTCTCGCAGCCCACAGTGCCCAGGTGTTTTTAAGTTCCAATGTCACGTGCCAACAAGTAGTGAAATACTACAAGTCCCATAATCCAGTTCATATGCAGTGACATATTTGCCATGTCCAAATACATTTTCAACACTGCAATGTACTTCCAGTTCAATTTCAATGGCACCTGCAATAATAAGAAATTTGAATGGCATGTTTTCAATTGCTGCTGTCATGAAAATTGTATTTCATTAAACGTGATGCAAACACAGATTACAGTTCCTACCTGTAGGAAAGTAGGATCTGCTTTTCATGGTTACCTCCACTCTTTACTGGTGTCATTATGTTTTACTGACTAGTCTGTCTGGGATCCTGCTAATCAGGACTCCCCCTAAATTGGACATGATGCGTACTTAGGTACACTCCAGAGTGTATATAAAAAGAAATATATATATATATTACATACATATATATATATATTCACTTAAAAAACCATAAGTTTCACACATGTTATAGTTAGGTGGATATTTCACTTGTAAAAAAACAATGAAATTCCCCCGTTATAGTTAGTTGAGATAACTATAACTCGCGCGCCCGCAATCCTCTGCTCATGACGTCACATATTACATCACTCATGACCTGGTCAGTGGCATCACTCATGACATCACTCATGACATCATCCTTGTGATAGAGTGGCGGTCGCGCGAGTTATAGTTATCTCAACTAACTACAACGGGGGAACTTCATTGGTTTTTTACGAGTGAAATATCCACCTAACTATAACATGTGTGAAACCTATGGTTTTTTAAGTGAATTTGCAAGGTTTTTTAAATGCTAATTCCTAACTATAACGTGTGTGAAACCTATGGTTTTTTCAGTGAATTTGTATGGTTTTTTAAATGCTAAGTTATGTATGTCTTATTATTTTTTTTATATATTTATTTTTCAATAAACTACATATTACATTTTTTTTTAATGGTTTTTCACCGTGCGCGCCCGGTGCGCGCACCCCCGCGATTTAAAAAAAAAAAAAAAAAAAAATTCTGCCTTCGGGGTCCTTCAGAGACCCCCTGACCAAGGCTAGGGGGTCAGGAACTCTCTACCCTGCCCCCTTTTCACGTTCACCACCTTCCTTTTCCACTCTCGCACTGAAAACAAACAAAATGGCGGCCGACACTTCCTGATTTCGACCGATTCGAACGTTGACTGACATGTAACAACCAATCAGAATTACGCTCGCGCACGTTGCGCGCACGGTGCGCGGCTATAGATATGTATGTGTTTTTAAATGCAATTTTCTCAGGAACTACTGAACAGATTGACTCCATATATGCAAAAGGCACTTCCCTGACCTGAGGACTACGTCTCTGCCAAATTTCAAGTAATTCTGTTCAGCCGTTCGGGCTGTACCTTCGACTAAAGGTCCAATGGGAAAATGCATGGGGAAAACGCGTTTTGGGACCCCCCTTTTTTCTCGGCCCCCGCTTGACGAATCACCCCGAGACTTTCAGGGTAGGAGCGCCCCATTAGTTTTGTAAATTTCGCGAAGATTCGTCAACCGGCGCCTAAGTTATTCAAAATAGAATTTTGAGATTTCCTATGGAAACATGGTCCTAACTATAACTATCTACTGGCGACCGCCAGTAGATAATATATATATATATATATATATATACACAAACCCACATGTACAAGGCTACACAAAAAGTGGGACAGGCTAGATGTAGAAGTAACAGGAAAGGCTTTAGTACTACTTTTATTTCTGTCCTGTCCTGGTTTTTGCATCTCAAAATCTGGTCGCCTCAACTCTGAGCACATTGTTTGCCCAGCCAGTCTGGAATTGTAGGTTTGGAAGGGAGGTCTTTGACCATCAGCATAACCCCCACTCACACACAGGAAGGAGCAGTTTTCCATTCTGTGCTGTCCGGGGCCCAAACAAGACCCCAGGGACCGACTACACTTCCCCAGCCTACTTGAGATAGGCCGAGGGCCACAAGATCCACACTCATCCCTTCTGCATCCCACACAGACAACCCAAATTTACACCAACCCCACATAGGTTTGGCTTGCAGCCTGCCCGGTCCCTCGTCCCCCTTACTGAACTCAACCTCAAGGAAAACCCAACAAAGGGACACCGTGTTTGCGTGGTACTTACTGGAAGATCAGAAAGATAGAAAGATGAGCCAAATGCAAAACTTCAAAAAAGAACTGCTGCATTTCAAGCAAATGTAGGTGTTGAACCAGTGATCATGCTCTCTATTGCAAGAACTTGAGGTTGTCCCCAGGTCCATAGGAATCTGAGTGACTGCATTACCAGGTACCAGGCATGGTAACTGGTTGGCGATGGGCAGGGCTTTTCTCACCCGGGCATGAGGGAAGGATTTTGCAGCACTGATTCCTGCATGGCGAAGAGTCTTCCTCATGCTTGGCTGGCCTGAGATGAGAGGAGCTGTGGTACCAGTCTGACCACCAGTCCCTAAATGACCCAGCCTGTCCATGCTTTTAGACTGAGGGCCGTTGTCCAGTATTCATCTGACCACGGGCAGCGTTCGTCCGTAATTTCAACACTATGAGTTTTACAGTTTTCTGGCGTAATATGCAGCCAGGAGCTTCGTGATGTAATATGAACCAACTGCAGAAGGGATATCAGAGCTGGCCTACAGTGCAGTATCAAAGGACATGGAGCATAGGATGGAACTGAGTGATATTTTTAACAGAACACAATAACATAATGGGCCTTTTGGAAAGCTCCAGATTGCTGCTTATCCGGCTTCTATAATTATGTTTTTCCAAAATATTATCTTTCTCATTTCTCTTCTCTCAGATAATTTGTCAATAAGATTTTTAATAACATAGTAGGTTTTTAATGAACTTGGGTATGTTGAGGTTTCTATTATTATTGGTTGAGGTGGATAGGTGTAGGGATTGATGAATGTATGAATGAGCAAATGGATGCCACATTTTGGGGACGACTGCCAGCCTAGTGGTAATCACAGTGCACTGAAAGGAACTGCTGTCGTGGTGGTTCCTTTCAATGTACTAAAGGTTTGGTGAACAGGCGCCGTCGGTTTTGTTGACAATTTACCAAACTTTAAAGTTTTTTTTGTTTCACAAAATCAAACTCTCAAAGCTGGAGTTTGTTTTTAAAAAACAATAAAACTGAATGACCACAACACCCTAATCTATCCACCATCCAAGCATCCACCCACCCATCCATCTTTGCACCTGCCAAAATCCCTCTGTCAGCCTATGCATCCGCCCATCCATCAATCCATCCACCCACCAAGATCCATCCATTTACCTAATTACATTCATCCATCCCCAAAGCACCTGTCTCTCTGTCCATTCATGCAAGCATGTGCATTCATTTATTTGTCTATCCATCCATTCCAATCTGTGCAACCAGCTGTTCAGGCATACTCCCATTAACTCCCTCTCTATTCATGCCCACACTCTCCATCCATCCATTAGACGAGTCAACTATTCATCCATTTTCTCATTCATACATTCATCAATCCCTACACCTATCCACCTCAACCAATAATAATAGAAACCTCAACATACCCAAGTTCATTAAAAACCTACTATGTTATTAAAAAGGAGCACCTTTCTGCACATACACAATAATTCATGGCGTTTTGCTGTTTCTATGTGTGCTGCACAATGCATCACACATAGAAACTGCAAAAACCGAGGACAAATAAATAATTTCTCCTTATTTCGCCATGTGAAGGCCAGGTTTTCCCTGATCTTAATCTTGGCACTGCCCTATATTTACGCTACCCTTGTGAATATGGGGCAGCGTCAAAACCAATGGGTGTTGCGGCAGAACACCCACCGCAACACCCATTGCCCACCCCTTTCACGCTAAGTGTAGCTTAAAAGGGTGCCTTATTACAAGGTAGCATCAAGCCATGTTAAGTGGCTTAACGCTGCCTTGTAAATGAGGCAAAGACTGTATCGCAACAGCAATGTTGTAAAAAGTGACGTTCCTTTGGCGATAGGGGCTTGTAAATATGCCCCTAAGTCTAGGCTGGTGGAGGCAGAGGTAGAGCCAGAGCATTGAGGGAAGGTTGGCTGAAACCCTACACTAGTTTTGTCAGAAACAATCACAGTGAAATACAAAGGCACACATGCTCTATCGACCTCATTTTTGTTCTAACCACGTACTCAACATTTCGCTCCCTCAATGCCTTTAGAAGTATCACTACTATTGCCTATAAGCTGGAAGCCCACTTCCATCAGAAGGACACTGTTTCAGGCACTATCATTCATGGTAATGGACAGAACTGGGTGAAGACTGTCCTTTATGTATTTGACACAAACGAGACAGGTAGTAGTGTTTCCTAAAAAGGAAAATGTCCGCACCTTCACTGAGTATACAATCGTCTTAGAATGATAAGACCTATAATATATAGGGGATTATCGTTATTTCTTTTAAAATATCATTTCATTTCATTATCTTTATTTCGACTTAAAAAGGTCATAAAAGAAATTTCACTATACGGGTGCTAGAATGGCCCAAAACACCTACTACCAAAAGGTGTTAACAGCACACCTAGGTGTGCAACCAAATTTCACAAAAAACACAGGCATATACAGCACACCGTTAACTGTTATTGAGATTCTTGTGAAGTATATAATTCTTCGTCACAGACAAACACAGTTCAATGAGATCTTTCGAGACAATGCTCCAGAAGAATCAGACGGTCCTCTTGCTATTCGAATGATCTCATTGAACTGTGTTTGTCTGTGACGAAGAATTATATACTTCACAAGAATCTCAATAACAGTTAACGGTGTGCTGTATATGCCTGTGCTTTTTGTGAAACTGTCCTTTATGTAGGCTGTCGAATTTTGCTCAATGGGCCTATGTTTGATAGATTTTTCATTTTTAAATAAGCCCAGTTACATGTGAATGTTTGCTCAATACCGCTGTGTATTATACATTTGTATTATATGCACCAAAGAATATAAACCTGTGTCGACTTGTACTTGTATAAGATGTCTATTTACTTACTTTTATATTATTTCTTGACCTACTCTGAAGTGTCCATAAAATTGACTTTTTTTGTCCTGAATTTTGAGGACTTGTCCTGAATTGTCATAGTCACTGCCCAGAATTTGCCTCCATGCCAACTGCTTACCCTAGTGGTAACAGGGGAGCAGAGATTGTAGTGCCGGATGTCCATTTGCAACAGCTTTATGTTTCTGCTGTTCTGAAGGGACCTCACTGCTCCATCCTCATTTTGTGAATGTTCGGGCGATGCTGAAGCTGCCACCATGCCAATAATTGTGCGTGCCATGCGCTTCCCTCTGTTTCCGCCTAAAAGGAGCGTGCTGAACAAATGATGCACAAGAGCTGACCATTCTATTTTTGCACCCTCTTGTTTTTCCCCGCAGGGAGTTTCGGGAGTACACCCAAAGTAACCAGTGCCTCCCGTGCCATCCGCAGTGCCAGGTGATGGATGGTGGCTTGACTTGCAATGGCTCGGTATGTATGAGGTTTTTAAAATATGCCACCCATATTTTCACTTGTACTTTAATGTGCCCGAAACCAACTGGCATGTCACATGTATGGTTGTGTGAAGAGCTACTATTGATAAACATTGTGAGAGGCTACCACAGGACACAGTGTGAGGACATGGTACTGGTGAACAGTGTGAGAAGATAGCACCACTGGGCAGTATGAGAAAATGGCACTGGTGCACAGTATGAGTAGCCAGCACAGGTGGGCAGTGTGAAGAGATAGCACTGGGCACAATGTCCGGAGGCAGTGTGAAAAGCCGGCACTGACGGAATATGTGAGAAGTTGGCATTGGTGGGCAGTGTTTAGAGCTTTCACTGGTGAGGATTGTGAACAGTTTGCACAGGGGGCAGAATGAAAAGCTGGCCCTGAGACATAGTGTAAGTAGTCGGCACTTGAAGGGCAGTGTCAGATCCTGGCACTGGGTGATAGTGTAAGAGCACGGCCTTGGTGGTGTGGGCAGCTGGCAGTGATTGGAAGTATAAGATACAGGCACTGGTAGGCAGTGTAAGGCGTTAGAACTGGTAGCCAGTGTGCTACCGGCCTTGGTGCATAGTGTGGTAAGCTAGCATTGATGGGCAGTGTGCGAAGCTGCTGGGTTATGTGTAAAGCCAGCACATGTTCACAGTGCAAGGTCAATCAATCAATCAATCAGGGAATAGTAAGCGCGCTACTCATCCGTGAGGGTCTCAAGATGCTGAGGGGGGTCCGCAGATCTGTTTAGCCGAAGAGCCAGGTCTTGAGGGTCTTCCTGAAGGTGTTCAGGGAGGGGGCGCGTCTGATGTCTGCCTATAGCTCGTTCAAGGTCTTGGCTGCAATGTGAGAGAAGGTTCCTCCGCCTGCTCTGGCTCTGTGGGCGCACAGGGTTTCGGCCAGTGCGAGGTTGGAAGATCTGAGGTTTCTTTTGAGTACGTGGAAGTTGATTCTATCGTTGAGGTATTTGGGTCCGTTGTTGTGTAGGCATTTGTAGGCGTGTGAGGATTTTGAAAGTGACACTTTTCTCCACAGGGAGCCCGTGGAGACTTTGTAGGTCTTGGCTGATGTGTTTGTGTTGGGGGGTGCCAAGGACGAGTCTGACGGCGGTGATATGTATTGTCTGGAGTTTGTGGAGTAGGGACTTGTTGATGCCGGCGTAGAGTGCGGCGGAGGTGTACTGTTAAGGGGGCGTCAGACTCCAGTGCGCACGGACCCAATGTTTCTCCTTACAAGGCCTCCCTGCAAGCCAAAGCAGAGCTCTCGTTTGTTGAAACGCTCAGCATGGCTTGTCGCACGACGAACCAATCCCAGGTGTCGCGCCTGCGGCCTGATGCACCAATCTGCACCACGCCCATGTGTTTGGAGTGACCTGGTGCACACTCAACCAAACTCTACATCAAAGCGATGCGTAGATGCTGAGGCAGTTCTCTTTTCTCCACAGAAGGCTGACAGGTGCGTGAAATGCGCCAACTACCGGGACGGGCCGCGCTGCGTGGCGGCGTGCCTGAATGGCATCATGGGAGAGAGGGGCCCCATCTTTAAGTACCCGGACGCCAGCAATGAATGCCACCCCTGCCACGAGAACTGCACCCAAGGGTAAGGGAAGCAGAGGGCTGCCTCGCTATGGGTGACGGTCGGTCTGCGCTCCCCTCTCAGTGTCTATCTTTTCGCTGATTGCTGCTGAGTAAGATCACAGAGTAATATTTTCCTCAGCACCTCTGTGTCTTTTCCCCATTCTGTGCCCCTCCTCTCTGTATTCCTCTCTCTCTGCCTACTCATTCCGTACCTCTCCTCTCTATGCACATTTGTCCCTTCTCTTACCTCTAGACTTTGTTTTTATCATCGTCTATGGCCCAATGACCTATCCCTTCCTCCCTGCCCCGTCCACACTACTGTACTGGCTTTTTTTTCTCACCTGTATGTTTTCCTCCCCAGGTGCAAGGGTCCGGCTCTTGACGACTGCTTGGAACTGGGCTCCAGGGCGTCAGACAGGTATCGTGAAATGAGTCTCGAATCAAACGTTTCCCTCTCCTTCTTGCGTTCTGCTTGTGCTGTGGGGCAGAGAGAGTAGGAGGCTCTAGGGACATATTCACACCTTCTGACTTCAGTGAACACAAGCACTGGAAATTGTATTTTCCATCCCTGAGTATTATTCGGTGCAATGTACCTACATGTAGTGGTGAAACCTGTTCTCGGAGTCCTAGAGTGACATCATTGTGTGACGTCGAGTTCTTCGAGTGACGCCACCGTCTTACTCTGCGGTCCTATAGTGATATCACGTTCTGACTTCAGGGTCCTATAGTGAGCTCACAGCCTGACACTAGGTTGTTAGACTGAAGTCACAGTCTGTTGCCAGGTTTCTACAATGATGTTACAGTCTGATCCCACGTTCCTGTAGTGTAGTTACAGACTGACTTAGATTCCTGGTTGATATAAAAGTTTTAAGTCAAGTTCAAGGAGTGATGTCACAGTCTGACATCCGGCTGTTGAAGTGCTATCTCTCTGACCCCAGGTTCCTAGAGTGGTGTTCATGGAGTGATATCACATTCCTATGACAGGTTCCAGGAGTGATGTCACAGTCTGATGCCATAGTTCCAATGGGATGTCACAGTCTGAATCCAGGTTCCTAGAGTGATGTTACAGTTTGATGTCATAGTTCTAAAGTGATGTCCCAAACTGACACTAGGTTCTAGAGTGATGTTACAGTTTGATGTCATAGTTCTAAAGTGATGTCCCAAACTGACACTAGGTTCTAGAGTGATGTTACAGTTTGATGTCATAGTTCTAAAGTGATGTCCCAAACTGACACTAGATTCTAGAGTGATGTTACAGGTTGATGTCATAGTTCTAAAGTGATGCCCCAAACTGACACTAGGTTCTAGAGTGATGTTACAGTTTGATGTCATAGTTCTAAAGTGATGTCCCAAACTGACACTAGGTTCCTAGTGTGATGTTACAGTTTGATGTCATAGTTCTAAAGTGATGTCCCAAACTGATACTAGGTTCCTGGAGTGATCTCACAGCCTGACAATAGGTATCTAAACAGATGCCATAATCTGCAACCAGGTTCATAGAGTGATGGGAGGGACTGATGTGGTGTACATCGAGATTCTAGTGATGTCACAGTCTGATTCCATAGTGCTAAAATGATGTCACAGTCTGAAATCAAGTTCCTAGAGTGATGTTACAGTTTGATGTCATAGTTCTAAAGTGATGTCCCAAACTGACACTAGGTTCTAGAGTGATGTTACAGTTTGATGTCATAGTTCTAAAGTGATGTCCCAAACTGACACTAGATTCTAGAGTGATGTTACAGGTTGATGTCATAGTTCTAAAGTGATGTCCCAAACTGACACTAGGTTCTAGAGTGATGTTACAGTTTGATGTCATAGTTCTAAAGTGATGTCCCAAACTGACACTAGATTCTAGAGTGATGTTACAGGTTGATGTCATAGTTGTAAAGTGATGTCCCAAACTGACACTAGGTTCTAGAGTGATGTTTGATGTCATAGTTCTAAAGTGATGTCCCAAACTGATACTAGGTTCCTGGAGTGATCTCATAGCCTGACAATAGGTATCTAAACAGATGCCATAATCTGCAACCAGGTCCATAGAGTGATGGGATAGACTGAAGTGGTGTACATCGAGTTTCTAGTGATGTCACAGTCTGATTCCATAGTTCTAAAATGATGTCACAGTCTGAAATCAAGTTCCTAGAGTCATGTTACAGTTTGATGTCATAGTTCTAAAGTGATGTCCCAAACTGACACTAAGTTTCTAGAGTGAAGTCATAGCCTGACAAGGGATATAAACAGATGCCATCATCTGAAGCCAGGTTCCTAGAGTGATACGGCAGTCTGAAGTTGGGTCCATGGAGTGATATCACAGTTTTATGTCAGGTTCCAGAAGCCATGTCACTGTCTGACATCAGGTTCCTAGAGCGGTGTCGCAGTCTGATGCCATATTTCTAAAGTAATGTCCCAATCTGACACCAGGTTCCTAGAGTATCGCTAGAGCCTGACGACAGGGTTCTAAATAGATGCTACAGTCCAAAACCAGGTACCTTGAGTAATATGGCGTCAGGCCAAGGAAGCAACTTCAGGAAAAAGGGGAGCCTGTGGGTATCACAGTTCCCCATGCGTTGAAACACTATTCCATAGAACCTTGCACCCCGCTCTGGGATAATCCACTTAATAACATTCTAAGTTCTAGGCTGCAAGTCGCGGAATACAGGATAGTGCCTGGAGTTTTCACATTGTCCATTGTGGAGATGAGAGAGCGCCTAGGGATTCTCCCCCTTGACTCACTATGCATTTCAGTCTAAAAGGGGCATGCAATGTCACTTGTAACTAATTTGAGATGTGCATCCCCTTTTTCGAGCGATATACAAAAGTACAGTTTGTTAGAACGTGAAAAGAAACTAGTATTGTTATGGAACAGGCAACTACAGATATAGAACAAACCAGTGGAGTATTTTTTAAAAACTACACAGAAACTAAGCATCACACTGCAAGCATTTAATAAATCAAAAATATTTATAAATAATAGGATGGACAAAGTCACAGTTTTTTAGGATGTTTACCAAGTCTTTTGAGTCTTAAAATGTCTTTGTCTGCTGGTAAATGAGGCAGAAACTGGCCAAGAAGCAAACATTGAGGCAGCCTTTAAATAAGCTGCCATTCACAGCCCACTCTTGCTGGGACGCTCTAGAGATGCCACTTAGACTGAGAGCGGAGGTCCATTCAGCTCATCGAGTTCACATTGCTTCTTTGTTGGCCTGAGCGGTGACCCGTCCACATGTATGTCTTGCTGACGGAGACTGGGCATGGTCGATGTAACCGTAGAACAGTTTGTCTCCAATATAACGGGACCTCTTTTGCTATGCAGGCAGATTTCATGCTTGCACCTTGAAGAAACTGAGGTTTGCAGAGTGAGTGAGTCAAGTAAAGGTAACACAAACACTATCAAGTGGCTGCTCAAACAGATAAGACTACTTTCAATCAAAGCTGCCAAAGCCTACACACACAGCAAACCTCCTCCACCAGATCTCCACCACTGCCAGCTGTCACTCTCAGCGAGCTTGACATCAGCAGTCGACATGCCAAAGGAAAAGCGCTTTGACGCCTCATCAGGGGTACTAAGCGCTATATAAATGCAAACCCCTCCTTTTTCTATCCCTCCACTGTCCTTTTCAACCCAAATAACAGACTCATATGTCCACTGCTCAAATTACTTTCATATTTCCCTATACTAATGCACCACTTAATCCTTTTTGGGTTCCAGAGTAGAGACAAGCGTTTCAACACCTTGTCAGAGGGAGTAAGCGCTATATAAACACAATTACAATAACACTTTTGCTCCCTGTGCCTTTTTAAGGAAGCCTTACAAATATGTTATTATTGTGTTGCATGCAGAGCAAGCGTCACATTTCTGATGACATTACGGGGCAGGCCGCAGTGCTTTGAGTGGGATGGAAAGGTGGGAGACTCCAAAGGGGCATGGCCATGAAACATAACTAGGCATCTCTTAAAGGGGCATGGCCATGAAACATAACTAGGCATCTCTTAAAGGGGCATGGCCATGAAACATAACTAGTCATCTCTTAAAGTGGCGTGGCCATGAAACATAACTAGGCATCTCTTAAAGGGGCATGGCCATGAAACATAACTAGGCATCTCTTAAAGGGGCATGGCCATGAAACATAACTAGGCATCTCTTAAAGGGGCATGGCCATGAAACATAACTAGGCATCTCTTAAAGGGGCGTGGCCATGAAACATAACTAGGCATCTCTTAAAGGGGCATGGCCATGAAACATAACTAGGCATCTCTTAAAGGGGTGTGGCCATGAAACATAACTAGGCATCTCTTAAAGGGGCATGGCCATGAAACATAACTAGGCATCTCTTGAAGGGGCGTGGCCATGAAACATAACTAGGCATCTCTTAAAGGGGCGTGGCCTCTGTAAATGAAAAAAGGGAGGTACAGAGAAGCAGGCTTAATGTCATTGAAACGTAGATTGGTTTCAAAAGATATTTTACCTCTTGGAAAGAAAAACGGAGAGAAGACAACTCTTTCATTTCCACTTGGAGCTTCAGAGGAGAAGCAGCAGCCCCCTGCACCACACACACTTCTCACACACACCCTTCTCACCGTGTAAATTGCACATTCTGACCTGAATGAGCCAGAGGGGGAAGGGGGATGGGGATTTTGAAGCATGCGCACTGCCCAATGAGTTGTCCATGGGTAAGGTGTCCCAGAAGATCTTTTATCATGGTCATAAATCAACTTGCTAAACCAAACGTTGAGCTTGAGGTGCCAAGAAGTATGTGTGGCTTGTGCACAGCTTTGGCTCCCACTGATGGGGCCCATATCGCTTGGTCTGGCCTTAGCCTGATACTAGACCATGACTCACGCCATGCTTTGCCTCTTCTTTTCCAGTAGTAAGTTGATTACGATTGTTGCGGTGTCCGTGGTTTGCAGCCTCTTCGTGCTCTGCTCGACAGTCCTCCTGGCGCTGCTGTACTGGCGTGGCCTGAAAATCCAAAAGAAGAGGGCCATGAGGCGGTACCTGGAGAAGGGCGAGGTAAGGGCACACTGGGGAACTGACGAGCCAGTGCCGGGTGCGGGAAAGGGTAAGGCAAGGACAGAGTTAGTGGTGAAAAGATTTGATAAGGCCTGTCCAGAGAAGGAGTGCGGTAATACCAGCCAGAAGAAATGTAAGAATAGGCAAGCTTGGGTCGAGACTGAGGTAAAGCCTTCAGAATAAAGTATCACTGTGTTGGGGTAAGCCCAACATGAGCGAAGAGTTCCTGAATGAAGAACTGTCCTCTGTGGGCCCAATGTGATCCTGCAGAAAGTTCACCAGCAGATGTGTCCCCTTAGAGTTCCACCAAGAGTGTAGATTTTAAGCCTGGCTTTTTAAGATTTATTTGCTGATTTTCAATCATTGCTTTATTAGCTAGGGTCAAGTCCTCTAGTAAGCCCAGAAAATACCGCAGGTCAATTGAGGTGAATTATCTATGCAGAGTCACTAAAGAAGAGGACCCCTCTCTAGCCCTACATAACATGCCGCCACCTCCTCAGTCATAGACAGAGTGGGTGGAGAAGGATGTTGAAAGCCACAGAGAGGGCAACAAAATCAGAAGTGATGCTGCATTATCCTAAATCCATGTATGAGGTCAAAGTCTTTAAAGTGGACATCTTGAAGGGCTGCCTCAGCACCCCGTTAGGTCTGTAATCGAACTGTTAATCATGCAAGCGTTATAATGTTCTAGGTTTGAGGAGTTCTCACAGTTGGGGTCCAGTCGTCATGTAAAGTATTCGCAAAAGCGAAGGTATATTAGTAATACGAGGTAGCTGCAACAATTTACTGGGTCCAGCAAAGCTTGTTTTAGCTGAGGGGAGGCTAGGATTTGGGGTAATGCAGGTTTTGGGAAGTATTAGTAAAGCTGGTCAGCTTAACGGATTAGATAGTGGCGAGTCGATGCTGAGGTGAGATAAGATGGGCCTTGGAAGAGGTGAGGTGCAGCGTTATTGGTTAGGTGTGACGCAACACAGGCATATGGAAGAGCAGAGTGATGCACGTCAGCAGAGTGAAAGGGCCAGTGCTCATTATCACTGGGGCTAAGAGCTACTGACGCTCTCAACCCCAGGCGATCTACTGCCTCTGCCCCCGCTGTGAAGTTTACGCACTCCCTCTGCGCATCATTATGAATGTGCACCACAGTCTTTATGCCCATAATGCGCTTGAGGCCCTATACCTGCAGCAAACTGTGCATGTGATCAGGTTTCTTTGCTCCTCCCAGACTGTGAATGTGAGCCCATGCCTCTGTTCCACACCGTGAGTGTCACCTATCCTGTCTTTGTCCCCAGTCTCTTGAACCCCTGGATCCCAGAGAGAAGGCAAACAAAGTACATGCACGGATCTTCAAGGAGACTGAACTGAAGAAGATGAAGGTTCTGGGTTCCGGAGTCTTTGGCACCGTCCATAAGGTAGGAGATGGAGTCGGTGCCTCACCAATGGGTGCAGACACGGAGTGCACCACAGGACTCTGTGTTTCCTAGTCTTCTTCCTTCTGCAAGTTCTCCAATATGCATTCTTTATCTATTTGCTGTACGTCCTTTTTTACTAGCTTTAGGGCCATATTTATGAAGATGTGATGCATCGCAGCAAGTCACCGTGCTGCGTTGCTTGACAGGGAAAGGGCTAGAAAGCGCTGTATTTAACATCATATGGCGCGTTCCTGCCTTTTCCCTGTGCTGACGCACCATGGTGCAAGGGTGCCTGCGTTACAAGCAGGAAGGGGCCCTTTCCTGCCAAAAACAATCCCCTGAGACATTTTCCTCTTTCTATGTGTGCTGCATTCTGAAGCACACATACAAAGAGGAAGCAGCGAGGAGAAACAAAGATATCTCTCCTCGTTATGTCTCACGTGGGAAGGTGTAGCAGTTTGGTGCATTCCCAGGTCTATTAGTAATGGTAAATCTGGGAATGCGTACAAATCCTTGGTTTTTGCATGGGAACATCCACACTTCAACCATGGAACGCCTCCCTGGGGCAGAGTAACGTAACACAGCAATTTGCACTGTATTGCATTACTCTGGATTTATCAAGCCACTCAGGGCCATGCAAGGGGTGTGTGGCATGATAAATCGCATCTTGAGGGTTGCATTGCTTTTGCACACTGTTGCCTGGCGCAAAAGCACACAACCCCATGATAAATATGGCCCTTATTTTCTATCCTTCCTAGCTTGATTTTTCGTTTTTGCTTTCTCTTTTTTTCTTTTTTCTTTCTCTCTATACCTTGCATGTCCTTTTCTTTATTTCCCCTTTTCTTTCTTCCTCTATCTTTTCAAGCTGGCCTCTTTTCTTTATTTCTATCCTTGGTTTACTTTTCTTGTTTGTTTTTCTTTCCTGCTTTCATTCCTTCCTTCCTTTTTTCTTTTCTTTTTCTCCTATCTTTCCTCTCCTTCCTGCCTCCATCCACTCCTTCCCTCTTTGCTTCTTTTCTTCTTCCGTCCCTCCCTCTTACTTCCTTCATCTTATCTCTTTGCTGTATTTCCCACAGGGTGTGTGGATCCCAGAAGGAGATTCAGTTAAGATCCCTGTGAGCATTAAAGTGATTCAGGACAGAACGGGCCACCAGACCTTCCATGCAGTCACTGATGTGAGTACCTTCCGCACGCCAGCCACTTTTCACAGAGTGTTGAAAGGGGTTTCGATGTGATGAGAGTTTTCACTCCCATCCACTCCTTAGCCTCTTCTTATGTAGATTTATAGTGTCTTTCTATAAAACATGTATACCCGGTATACAAATGCATCGCGTAAGATTTAAAAAGGACGATATTGGCTCTTCTTTCTAGTACACATCACTTGCAGAGTACCATGCATTTTTGTTAGAGTAATAATCATTTTAATATTAATGTCCGGAGATGTATCTCGGGTTATAAACCTTGTGGTCCTATCCTAGCTCTAATTATTTTTTTGTAATAATTTTGGACTTTTAACTTTTGTAAATCCAGTGACTATGTCAGATTATATTAATGTTCCTAAAACATCTCCATTATCCTTCAGGTACACTTTTCCTAACCCAAAACATTAAAATGTCAAACCCTTACTGTTACTTTGGCTGTACTTCCAAATCTCTTTATGAAAGCCTTCCACCAGCCATAACCCATTCCCTTACTCTTACACTAAGTTTTGTTAACCGATTGTCTACACTACGGGACATAGCACATACTTTTCAGAATAACTTGTGTTGTGTATGGCTCGCGTAGAGAGCCTCTATCACTTATTTCAGTTTCTGAAAGTCATTACTCCTTGCTATGACATCTCAACAGTTGATAACAAAACTGGTTATCAACGTTTGTGATGTGATAGAGGCCTTCCAGGCCGAGTGACTGGCTCTCTGCTTGTCTGCTTTGACTGAAAGCAGAAAGAACAGCTGCAGGAGGGTGAAGGAAGGCGTGGAAAAGCTAGTGGGTTTTGGTTAAGGATAGCAGGTAAGGTATTTTATTTTCACATTTACATCAGGGATGAGAGGGCATGTTATATATCGCTCCCCTATTATCCTCTGCTCCTGCGCAGTAGTTGAAGGCACGGGCATATGATTTTGGGGGCCATATATATATATATTTTTTTTAAATTAATTTTTTAACAGGGTCATAACAGTCAGAGCATAGTTTGCAACAGATCCAATCAACACAAACAATGAGTTCCAAGTCCATTGTAACCCATGCAGAGACATTCCCCAAATACAGCAAACAACGATCCAGTACTTTTGGTGTGACTATAAGATAAACATGAGTAGCGTCACAAAGAAGTGGGTGGAGGCAACACGGCTATGAGGATGTCAAGTGCAGCGAACAAGGGAGGAGGGAGGGATATGGGAAGCGATTACTGACCTGCACCGGCGACGGCCGTGGGCGGAGTGCCGGCGGGGAGCGCGGGGGGGGGGGGGCAGCACAACCTGAGGGACTTCAGGTACGGAGATATGTCACCAAGGGGCCCCATATGTCTATTGGGCGCGACCTCACAGGCATTAGGTCCCAGAATTCTGAAAGCAAGGTCTGACATCGCGAGGCATCCTCAAGCCAATGAGCGAATTTGGGCGCTGGTCGACGACCCCAGCACATGGCCACCCTACGCCTAGCCAACACAAGCAACATTGCGATCAAACGACGGGAAGCATCAGGGCAGAACTTTACAAAGCCTAGTAGACAGAGCGGAGGGTCGGGATGCACCGTCGCGGAGGTAATCTCGGTAATAGCGGCACACACCTACCGTGGGGGCCATATATAACATAAAATTGTAGATGGGTAAAAAAGGGAACTACATGGATGCTTTTTTACCTTGGGGTACTGAGTGACATCGTAGACAATTTGAGCTTCGCTCTCATTGTCTATTTGATGTCACTCAGAACTCCGCTGTGAAAATCATCCCCATAATTTACTGTTGCCCATCTATAATTTTTTATTTTAACAATGTCACAATGTAATTGATGAATGGGTGCACTTGTTAAACCTATAATTGATCTAAAGGGTGTGCACCCTAAATGTCAAAAACAGAGTATTGATGGCACAGAATTTCGAGAACAAAATATTGAATTGGAAATATTGACAATAAAGTATAGATATTCTGTACTGAACACCACATATATGTACCAAAGCGATATATATATCTTTAATGTACATAGATGTATAGTTAGGAATAGTAAATCTGCACTTTCCTATATGCACTACCATTTGATATTTTGTCTCAAAGATATTTTATCCACAATATTCTTATACCGCAATATTTTAGGGGTCGATATTTAGGAGGACAACCAATAAAAATATATTAGCAGACTCTTTCCTTTATCTTACCACTAACCTAACCCTTAAACTACACTAACATTTACACTACCCTAACACTCTCCTGCGTGTGCAGTACACCAAAGAGTTTGACTCCTGGGATTTTGACCTGTTCGGCAGACATGTCACCCATATGCAGGGGCGACTGGAGATCTAAGCCCCAGTGTTGTTGCAGAACACTTTGAAGGGTTGTCACCTCAATTAACTTGCTGGAGAGCCGTCCTGGAACTCATTCCAGAAGAAATCCTACTGCGAGTCCCAGGAGGCAAATGGTAGCCAGCACTTTCAGAGAGCAGTGGGCTCTAGGTTGACAACACTGTGAGGAGGTGTGTGCAAAAGCACACTTATGCCCAAATCTAAGGACTTAACAATATTCTGTACAGAAAAGCAAGTGGTAAATCAGACCCCAACCCAGTGCTTAATTTGTAAAAAAAAAAAAAAGTGCCAGGGCCCTCATCAGGAGGCACAATACACAAAAGAGACTGGGTATAAGGCAGAAGCTGATTGCAACGAATCATTCGGTCAGGTCAGAGGTATGAATATTCTTCGGGTGCCAAGGATCGTGGGGTTAAATACCCCTAAACCCCCTTAGGATCAAAAGACCCTACAATTTATCAACATATCAATGTGATCCAGCACTCCAACAAAGTTGTTTCGTAATCATAAAATATGTCTGTCCATTCAGCAGGTGTTGTTTCAAAATTATTTCTTTAATGGGTTCTTCCTCTCTTTACACATATAAAAAGCACATACAGTGTAGCCGACGCTTTTCGTCCCAGAAGGACTTCTTCAGGGCAAAATTCTGAGGTATAAAAAAGGGCTTCGTCTTATTCCCCTTAAGCACAACGAAATGTGGCTAGGTCTTCCTCCAATTAGCCAGACTGCGTAAGTTACCTTTATTATTTTACTTGATTATTCATAGTTCTTCCACTTGCTTTTCACCTTTATGTGGTTTAAAAAAAAATATATCAATGTTTTAGGAGCAGATTCCCTCCATCCAGCGGTCCATGTCATCAGGAGGCTCCTATAGCTTATACCACCACCCTCTGCCACTGTGAGTGCTGACAATGACAGTACAAACACAACTACCAACCATCACACTCCTACAAGTGTGACAATATAGACTATTCCAGGCCCCCGCAGCTATAAGAATGGGTTGGGCGGTTGGTATTATTCATTTTTTTTATGTATATTGAATTTATAAACAACTGCTGTTGTGTTCACCTCTAAATAAGATAAACCACGCCACCATGTGGCAGACTGTCAAAAGTGCCGGTGTTGACAATTAAGTGTCGGTGTTGGGCACTGGAAACAACCAGTTCAAATTAAGCAGTGCCCAAACCCCAACCTGCCATAAGTATGAACAGCACGTGAATGGACAACATAACAAGCTTCACGCTGATGGTTACAGGTAAATAACTTGTCCCTTACCAAAGCACTTTGGTTGACACTAATACATTCAAAAATGTATGTTACAGGCTTTGTCTGATTCTGTGTTGTCGTTGATCATCTGCACACGTTCATGTTCCCATTAGGTTTACTTTCTTTGCCATTCTCTGTCTGACTTTAAAGATACAGCTGCATGGGTTATATATATTTAGATTCTATGCCAGTTTTGCTCTGACATCCAATTTAGAAACGTCTTCTTTTTCCAGCAAATGTTGGCCATGGGGAGCCTAGATCATGCCTACATCGTGCGCATGCTGGGCATCTGCCCGGGCACCAAGCTGCAGCTGGTCACGCAGCTCCTGCCCATGGGTTCGCTGTTGGAGTACGTCCGAAAGAACAAGGAGACCAACGTGATCTCGCCACAGCTGCTTCTCAACTGGTGTGTTCAGATTGCCAAGGTGAGCAGGACCGCGCCCACCAGGGAGTGAGAATCTGGAGGTGCAGAGAGGGAAGGGTTTGAGGACCAGACCTCAGCACCCAGAGTGAACTAGGATAAAAACATTTACAGCCTTTAAAGATGTTCATGGCTGAAGCAGGAGTGTGGATCCCATGAGGCTCTGGCTTGTGAAAGACCAGGCTCATGATAAACATATGTAAACTTTATAAAATGACTACAGGCCTGTGAAGCTTGCTCCAGCCCAAATCTTCAGGGAACCCTGCACCCAATGGGGCATATTTACAAGCCCCTTGCGCCACTTTTGTGTCACTTTAACCATGTTAAAAGTGACGCAAAAGTGGCGCAAGGGGCTTCTAAATATGCCCCAATGTTCTAATTTTTTTTCTGTATCCTGCATCTCTAGTTTGTTCTAGGCAACATCCTTTCAAAACAAATTTTCATTGGTTTGTGTACGCGGATGCACACTTCACATTAACTAATATATATCCATCTGGGATTCAACACGCCTCTTAAATGTAATCTCTCTTTGAACCTTTGTTGTTAACTCCAGCGGACTGAAAGACTATTGAGAATTAGAAAGAACATTCCATTTTAATAGCTTATAAAAAGAGGCATGCTTCCACACACTGCTCTCTGACAAAGCCAGGAGGAAGCTCGGCTTCAGGGCAGAAGGTGCCTTTCAGACATGATTTAATGGTGAATCATTGCGTATAAGAATGAAAAGGCATGTGTTTGGAAGCAGCTTTGTGTTGCTGCCCCACTGTGGTTTGTGTAGCCTCTTTTTGGTTTCGCCGCGACTCGAAACGCTGACTCTGTGTATGTATGAACTGCTTTTACAGGTGTCGATTATTCATCTGATTGACCTGAAGTCACCCCCCTCCTGAATAAAGTTGGCACTAGAGTCATTGATGATGGGGCCATGATCTCATAAACCTGTAGCAAGCCTACTGGTGCCCAGCTTCTTATCACTGCCAACAGAACAGTAATGCACCGCGAGACCAATGAGAGATGCAGTAAATCACGGGTTTCAAGGATGGCAGACTAGGAGCAGGAAAATGAACAAAAATCACTCACACAAAGGGGCAGATTTATGTTGCACTTGCGCCTCATTTACGCCGCCGTTGCATCACTTTTGTAACGCAGCAGCGGCGCAAATCCTGCGCCATGGTGCGGGGTATTTACAAACGTGACGCATCTCCCAGATGCGTCACGTTGTAAAGCCCTGCGCCACATGTAGGCGTTCCAGGGCAGGTGGGGGCGTTCCGGCGCAGGAACGCCTCCTAAAAGTGGCTGAGTGAAATCTACAAGATTTCACTCAGTCACTTTTAGGCCCATGCTGCGTCAAAACCCTGCGCCTGCTTGAAGCAGGCGTAAGGATTGATGCAGCATTGTATGGATAGGGCCCCCCAGATCATTGCTGGAGCTGCGTCGCGCTTGCGACGCAACTCCAGCAATGCGCCACTTTTCGGCACAGATGCGTCACGCATCTGTGCCGTTTTTGCCCCATGGTGCGCCGCATTAGAAATGCGGCGCATCCATGGTGGCGCAGCTGTGGCGCATAATAACTGGCGCATCCCTGCTGATATGCAGGGATGCGCCAGTCGTCATAAATCTGCCCCATGGTATTTTATATCTTCATTAATCTGAACTGCAAATGTCCCCATTTATGAAAGGTCAGATGGTCACAAGTCTCGATGGCGGCCAAAGTAGGTCAGTTTTTTAGGGACAGAGTTTTTAACACTAATGGACCACCTGTTGTAACAACCATGAGCAATCTGGCCATTCGCTTGTTTAGTCTTCAATGTGCTGAAAAAAAGGCTGCAGTATTCATGAGGTTACATAGCAATGACTGAGGGTGGTTGTTTCCCTTCAGTTGCCGAGCTCTTTGAGGCTCGAGCCTTAGACAGCCAAATGATCCCTTATGGACACATTCATGCCTTAGACAGCAACGCGAACCCTCTCCGTTGCACAGCTTATCTAACATTATAGCAGAGTTGACGTCCTTTTACATACATCTCATCTCTTGTTCTTGTTTCTCATAACTTTTTGTATTTTTTCATTCCTTTCTGTCTTTCTTCCTTTTCTTTCCCTTTTTTTTCTCCCTCTATATTTCTTTCCTCCTCTCTATCAACTCTCTTGTCTGTCTCACTTTTTCTTTATTTGTTTTTCCTTTCTTTCTTTTTTCTTTGTTTGTTTTTCCTTTCTTTCTTTCTTTCTTTCTTTCTTTCTTTCTTTCTTTCTTTCTTTCTTTCTTTCTTTCTTTCTTCTCTCTCGCCTGCTCTCTTTTTTCCTCGTTTTTTTCTTAATTTCTTTCATTTTTTCCTCTATCTTCTTTCTCCTTTTTGCTACCCTTTTCCATTCTTTCACTGTTTCCTTCTCTTTACCCTCTATCTTCCCCCTCACTACAGTCTGCCCTTTATTTATTTATTTGCCTATTTCTTTCTTTCTTTCTTTCTTTCTTTCTTTCTTTCTTTCTTTCTTTCTTTCTTTCTTTCTTTCTTTCTTTCTTTCTTTCTTTTCTTCTTTCTTCCTTACTTTCTTGCTCTCATCTCCCTCCTCTCTCTTTCCTTTGAGCTCTCTCATCTTCATTCTTTTCCCTCCTCGCTCTTTCTCCCCCTTGCTTTTCTGCTCACTCTGCCTTCTACGCCCTACCACTGTTCACACTCTCCTAATGCCATTTGCTCTTCTTCAGGGGATGTACTACCTGGAAGAGCACCGCATGGTCCACCGGAATCTGGCAGCCCGAAACGTTCTGATGAAGTCCAACAACATTGTGCAAGTCGCCGACTTCGGCATTGCAGACCTGTTGTACCCTGACGACAAGAAGTACTTCTACAATGAGGTGAAGGTGTGTACCGGTGTATGGTGTGCACCCCCAAACAGGTTTCATGGATCTGAAATTCAACCTACTAAAGCCATACGAGTTAGACCCTCTAACCAGTTCCTGCTGGTGGAAACCAAGTGCAGATGTTCCCGCCTAATGCCAAGTGTGCCATGCAACTCACATTGTTTCCACCGGTTTTGTTGATTGCTTACATGAGTTTGCCAACTGTTTTTTAAGTCAGTTTCTTTTAGTCATAACTGTAGTGTTTTGCATTGTATATTTCTGCTCACCCTTCCGTTCCCACTACATACTGGTTTTGTTGATACAAGGAGATGTGGCCTAAGAGCCATAGCTGGCAACTTTGGAACTGGGGAACCAGGTTCGAACCTCGGTATTGGATCAACATCCTGTGATTCTGGGCAAATCACTTAATCTCCCTGTGCCTAAAAAAATGAATCTGACCTTGTGTAATGTAACTAGTGCTCATGTACCGTGCTCCAAGGCCCATGGACTGAGTTGGCGTTATATAAAACTGCATAAAAATGAGAGGGCATGCAACACATATACCACTCCTCCAGTGGAGGAGTGTGGCTCAATGGTTAGAGCGGCAGACCCTGAAGCAGAGTTCTGGCCAGGGACCAGGGTTCGATTCCCGCCTCGGCGGGGCTCGGGCTCAAATTTCCTCGGACCTGTCTATTCTCGCCTCAGTGCCTCTTCTAATCATGGGCCCCACGCTGCAACTCTGGGCAATAGCTTGCTTAGCCTCCACACCGGCCCCAACAGCGCTAAGGATGCCTGGCTTCACCCTGGGGGTGCCCAGGAGTGGACACTTCACAGGGAAAGCCAGGAGGGGTTCCACAGCGGTATGAGTATCAGCGCCAGGAAACCGCAAAAGGCGACACCGCAAGGTGGCCGTCTGGTGACAGTGCGCTCTATAAGTACCTTGACATTTACATTTACATTACATTTACTCGTACATAAACAGAGGCATCTCTCAGAGCAGACACCATGAAAGGGAGGGTCTGCTGCAGGTGTACCCTTCCACAAATACCAGGGGAACATGCAGAGTAGTAACACATACAAGGACAGGTTTTATTTGTTGGGTGGTGCATTTTTCCCTACTGTTTATTAAAGAGGAGTCAGCAACCTTTAATTACTTTTATATGAATTTGTAAAATTATATATATATTTTTCTCATGACAGACTCCCATCAAATGGATGGCCCTGGAGAGCATTCACTTTGGGAAGTACACGCACCAGAGCGACGTCTGGAGCTACGGTGAGTGACCACCCCAGTCTCAAGCATGGTTTTTCTGTTCCTGTTCTTGCAGCCCCAGATACTACACCCCCTCCATGTCTCCGGTTTTACCCTGCACACCACATCCAGCAGTTTTATTCCTGCCCCTATGTTCAGAGCCTCAGCTCTTAAGTCTTCCCCCAATAGCTTTGTCATTCCTCCTACAGCCAGAGAGAGCAACCATGTGTGAAGATGTTATTTCCGGCCCTGCCAAGTTTCCCAATTCCTTGAATGATGTTTGCTCTAGTTCAGGTTTTTTCTTTGAATTCTGGGGCTTGTAGTCTTGTTTATTCCATTTTCAGATAGGACTACAGGTCCCAGAATTCAAATTAAAAAAACCTCGACTGGGCCAGAACATCACACCTGGACCTGGGAAACTCAGTGGTTCATATTCCCTACAGTGAACTGGCACTGCAAAAAGTCATCTGGGGCCGGTTCACAACATTGGGGCAGATTTACAAACCCCTTGCCCCACTTTTGCTTCACTTTTAACATGGGAAAAGTGACGCAAAAGTGACTCAAGGGGCTTGTAAATCTGCACCATTGTGTTTGCACAACATCTACAGTGTGACATCGCTAATCACTAAAGCGCCAAAGGGGCTCTTCGCAGTCACTCACACAATCATGCCTCCAGAGCTAATATGCTCTGCAAATGTTTGTGGATGACTGTGAATGCAAAGATGTAAGCTCACAAGCGAGAGTAGACTTTATACCTGCATTCACATTCTCAGTGTGCCCAGACTGTGATTACTGTCTCTTAAAGAGATTGGTACCACAGCTAAAAACAAGCACTGGCAAAGTCAATAGGTGTGGCGTAGCCGTCCAGCCCTTTGGCTTTGTCAGTCATTGTTTTGTTTTGTCATGCATGCTTTTTTGAAAATCTTGATTTTGGGGTAGCTGCCGGTCACCCGTTAATCTAGTAGAAACAAACCTTGGCTAAAAGCAAAAATATTTTGTTGGTCTCAAAATGCACTGTTGTAATGTTGTTATATGCAACATATGCTTTTCTGGCATTTTGTACTTTTTTCGTTATCTTCACATAACGCACATATTGCTATAGCAGTTACTTTCATTAAAGGGAACTACTTTGGGTGTGGACGTGCTCCTTGTGAAAGGGTAGGATGCCGTCAGTTAAAGTGAAGTTAGCCTATGGCTGAATCTGGCTGATCACCGATTTCAGACGGCACATTTAGAGGCCCGAGGTTTCAAAGGCAAGTAAATAGCCTTTTCCTTACATGTAACAGTTTTCAGGAGGCAGATGGCCCCATGAGATCCAATGTGGATTTACTAGTGATTCGTTCCTCGAACCCCGAGCACCAGACGCCGGAGATACAGAGGCATGGCCATGCCTTGCACCAATTATTACTACAAATTGTGAGGACTAACGCCTGATACAGGTCATCAGTTGTGTACAAGCTGTCATGCTGTCAAAAGAATTCAGGGTGGAGCTTCCTAGAAGGCCATACACAGATTCTTTTAGTCCTGAGGAACACCCCATCACAGACGAGTATAATTTCGCATTCATTCAGGGGTCGAAACGTCGAAGATCAATATCAAGTGTAAATGATCATCCAGATCAAGATAGATTAACAAGATTTATTTCACTCTGGGATGACATATTTTTCTAAAATATTTCACACTTTGTCTAAAATGTTTTTTTGAATTTTTGTTGATGTCTCCTATATATGGTGTTGTGATTAGTAGAGTCATTGTTTTGTGTTCACTTCATGTCACTTATTTTTGTAAGTTTACAGTGTTTATCTGTGTATGTACTCCTGTTTTGAATACATGATTCACATGAATTTATTACAAAGTCATATTTGAGAAACAAAAGGTTTTTTGATTCTGGTTTGGTGTTGATGTAATTAAGATACATATATTTTTTTATTAGATTTGAGTCCCATCAGAATAGAGGGATATAAAAATGAATACAGAGCATAAGCTTTTTTGAAGCTAATAAGTGGCAGAACCACTGTTTCTTTAATGCACAAATCCCCAGGTTCTGCACATAACTGGGTTACCCCATTATCCTTAATATTGACCCACTACCCTGTTCTGTATGCTGCAGTGGTTAGAAGAACAATGTGAATGAAAAAATAACTGACCAGTGGATGTAGACAGGTGGCTAAAGGCCACCTCAAGGACATATATTATACATATTATTTTAGTATAATCAAGAGTTCTTGGCTAATGCCAGATCTAAAAAAGTGGCACTCTGAGAAAGGCCTATCGAGGTGACCGGGTATTCAACAGCCATGGCAATTCAAACAGTGCAAGTTAGTCCTCTGGAGAGGTCAACTTTGAGACTGTTGACCAACTGACATGTCTAGTCTATAAATTTTACACCCCAAGACTGGTTTAGATTTTGCAAGAAAAATGTGAATTTACCTTTACCTCCTTCTTTTGCCTCTGATTGACAAGGAATAACAATGCTAACATTGAGTCACAATGATATTTGTGAATCACAGTTTCACTTTGTTACATTGTGTGTCTCTTTTCCCCTCACAGCCTGCGACTTTGCCCAGCGTGGGCTTTGTGAGGATGAAAAACCTTTTACTAGTCAGAACTCTGATTAGAATTAAGGTTATTGGTATAGCTCACCATATATCCCTGAGCCATCTAGTCATCCAAACGAGGAGTTACTTTGAAGTTCCCTTTAAGGTACTGCCTCTTAAGCTCACTCTTCTTCATGCAGGTGTGACGGTCTGGGAGATGATGATGTTTGGGGTGGAGCCTTATTCTGGTGTACGCCTGTCCGAGGTGCCTGACCTCCTTGAAAAGGGCGAGCGCCTCTCTCAGCCACAGATCTGCACCATCGAGGTCTACATGGTTATGGTGAAATGTGAGTACCCTGTAATTTATTTTATCCAGCACACACATCCATACATAGAATGTATCACAGACTAAAAACAGGATGCAGCTGGCTTAAATCTAATATGATAGTAGCCAGAAGTTCTACCCTAATTAGCCACTGTCCAATATGAATCATAACTAGGGCTCCCGGGTTTATGGTATTTATGTTTTTTGATATATCCGTCTGTATTTATTCATATTTATGTTTTACTAATTTTATCTGCATTTATCCATATTCATTTTGGGGTTTATGGAAAAATTAAGCAGAAATTTGTATATTTCCACATTTATTTAACCAGTAAATATGCACTCATGCTTGAATGTCTCCCAGGTTTCAATGCTGTAACCATCCACAGAAGATAAATCAATGCGCTTAGAAGAAAATATGCAAATTTCAGTATCAACCTTGTGTATATCTGCCTCTGCTAAAGCCTCTTTACTAAAATTAATTTCTTTTTCTACCCTTACCTATCAATCCACACAGATATTGGCCTGACAGACAGTATTTATAATTACTCAAAAAGCAACCCAATTTCCGTTTTTGTCCACATTTAAAAATAAACACCGACAAGAAAATAAATGTTTTCGGTCTGTATTTATCCGTAAAAATCTGTAAAAATGGAAAACAGGGAGCCTTAATCATAACTAAATAATACTAAACACAATCACAAACAATGTCTGCCGGCTACCTTGACTTCGGTGGATGAGAATCCTAGAACCGTAATGGGTGGGCATACACCGAAAGGGATATGGGATCATATACATTTCAGAAATGTGCTACATAAATGCTCTTAAAGCGATATACCTTCCAAGAGGTGAACAGAAACGCAACTTTACCAAATGGTGTTGTGTGCATTATTGCCCAGTGTATCTCACAATCTCCCTAAATTGCAGGTTGGATGATTGATGAGAACATAAGGCCAACGTTCAAGGAGTTGGCCAACGAATTCACCCGCATGGCACGGGATCCCCCGCGATACCTAGTGGTGAAGGTGAGTCTGGCCGAGCATGACTCGGTTGTTAGTATCCTCCCACCATGGGAGACAGGTGTAGAGGTGGAAGGAGGCAAGGCAGGAGTGGAATGTGGGCTTGGGAGAGGTAATAGGACTGTGTTTAAGAGCTTTGGACGTGAGCAGTGGCGGCTGGTCCATTAGGGGCGTTGGGGCAGCGCCCCACAAAAGAAACGGGCAGCAGGTGAACAGGAATGTAAACAGACGAATTGACAGCTTACAATTCGTCTGTTTACATTTCCGGGCCCGCCTGTGCGCTTCATGGTGAAAGTGCGCTGTGCGCATGTCACGCACAGCGCACGCAGGCAGAGACGAGCAGGAGTTCAAAAGATGGTCTGCGCATGTGAGAGAGGAGCAAAGCCCCTCACTCACATTCACAAACCATTAGGTTTGCTGCGCATGCCCTGTGTAGAGCAGGAGTTTGAAGATAGGCTCCTGCTCGGGCGGTGATGCGTTTTGCGCAAAGTCGCCCCATGCCCTATCAAATACCAGGAGAGTCAACAAGGTTCAGCCGCCCGGCCCCCCAGTCTCCTAATTGGCAAAAGAAAAGAGCGGGGAGAAGTTACTTCCACCGCGTTGCAGAGCAGACGTGATGCGAGACCGGAGAAGATGCCTAGTAAGTTCTTTTATTGATTAAATTACCCCCCCTACCCTCTCCAGTCATGCCGGCTGCGCCTGGTGTGCATACAGTGCTATGGCCTTTTTATCGTAAAATTGTGGTTTGTGTATGGACTGAGTGCTGTGATTGTGTATGTGGGTAGTGCTGTGCTTGTATGTTTACCGCGCCATGGTTGTGAGTAATGATGTGTTTACACTTACGTGTTTGAAGTGTCTTTGTTCTCTTTATGGAGTACCACGGCTGTGTGTGTGCAGTGTGCCACGGTGCTTCAATATATGCAGTATTCTCTGTGGCGATTGTCTGTGCGGAAACAGTTTCCTACTGAAGTGAAATTTTAACTATCTCCACCAAAACCCTACTGAGCGCGAAAATGAGGTGAACTCGCTGATGTTTGAAAGATAAAATGCATAAATATTGAGGTTTCAGTGGTCCTGCCTCTGGGCCCCGGTGCCCGCGCCTGCTGCACCAAAGGAAGTTGCGGCCCTGGGCACGGGCGCGTGGTATCTTGCGGCAAAGTCATTTTGGATGCATAGGTTGAGGGCTATTTCCCGCTGCCACCTACTGCGGGCTTACGTGCTACACGTCATGGGCTCTTCCATTACATAGGCAAGCCCCCGCTCACGAGTGTGAGAATCGTAGCTTCCATCCAAAGGCAAGGGAAAAGAATGCGTGCGGAGTCTGTGCACATTTGTGATTGTGCAGTGCGGGGCATGCCTGCCCGTGTGTCTGCACTGCAGTGCTGTGTTTCATTGTGTGCAGCGCCAGCGCCGTACTTGTGTGTTAGTGAAAGTGCAATGTTGTGACTGTGCTTGTGACGTGCTGTGATTATGGGCGTGTCTAGTCGTATGTACTGTTTCCCTGCCTAAAGTGGGTGTTTAACATTCAGACACCGTTACAAACCCGGTCCTCCTGCTCGATACAGATGCGGCATGCCAGCCTGCAGGAGCAGCGTGCTGTCCATTACCCAGGGAGAGGAGAGGGTGACATCTAGCGGCACACAGCATTTACGCTTTCGCATTTTGCACACAATGTTTATTAGAACTGTATTCATTTGGGCCTGGTAGAATAGGTTGCAGGAATGCAAGTGTAGTCTTTCAACAACATTTGGACTGGCTGAGGAGTACATAATTCTTATTTTTCATCATCTTCTCGCTCCAAATTTCACCGGTGCAGTCTTTGAAATACAGAAATGTCAGTGGAAGATCTGCATTGCGTACCACGTTATCCGTGAAGTTTGTGGGTGGAGGGCTTCTGTCTCGTACTGTTGTCTGGGGCTTGTCTTCTTTACCAGTTGTCAACCATAATAACAAGTGGGCCAGATAATTGGAGCCCCTTTGCAAACACCTGTTTGCACACGGATTGCAATTACCAGTGGCGCAAAGTAATTGGAATCAGCATATATCAGCAAATAACCCGTAAACGTGTGTCAGAATTGAGGGTATTTGCAAATTCTCAGTAACCTGTTTTTCATAATGTAATGTCTACCATCAACCGAATATAGGTGCCTCAAAACTTTAAATATGTTATTGGATTTTCTTTCTGTTCCCTAATCTTCTACAAATAGATGGTCATGGAAATTCTTTATTTTCAAAGTAAGGTTTCAAAGACCTCATGTCATGTCATGTGGATAAAGTAGGTTGTGTATTGTGTAACCATCGAAGTACTTGGTTGTGTGTGTGTCCGTCATAAAAGGCACACCGTTGAGCAGCAGAAATGTAAACTGGAGGTTTTCTTTATGACCGAGGATGTGGTAAATAAATCAGGGACTGTGTATTACAAGAGGCTGATGCGTGCTCGATAATTAGTACGTCATTTACCCAGGCCTTTAAGTGACAATGTATTTCTCCTCTCTAGTGTATTTTTGATAGGAATTATAAAAATATTTATAGAATGAAAGCATGTTACAGCATTTGATGATTTAAATGTTCATTAGTCATTCGCAGTAATGTTTTATGCATCCCAGTTATATCCTGTGCATTCAAACCACGTACAAAACTTTCTTTGCCCTTAAAGTATTCTGCAACCCTGTTGTATGCTATGCATTCAAGATACTTACAGCGCTTTGATTCTGCACCCCTGTCATAACATTTGTATCCAAGTCATTTACAGCGCTTTCTAGTAAAGTATTGTGCATTTCTGTCATATGCGATGCATCCAAGTCATTTATACTCTGAAGCTACAGACCCTGCCACGCGTGATGCACCTCTGAGAAGCATACACACTGAGTGCCAGCACTGGGCATAGCTTAAAAAACATAAAAATAGAAAAGTTTCTGACACTAGGCCCTGCTGGTACACAGCATATATATTGCTCAGAGGTGCGTGGCACTGGCAGGGTCTAGCTTCAGAAACATTTCTATCTACATGTTGTTATATGATGTCCCTTTATTAATGTAATAACTGCACTTTCACAATTGCTTTATTAACATTCTTGCTTCTCAAATTTCCTTGAAAATGCACCATTTACCCACTCTTTTTTCAAAATTTTCCCGAACCCCCCTTAAGATGTTCAGGCTCGCTCGCTCCGCTCGCTCGCCATGATGCACTCTGACAAAAAGTTTACACCCACCATTTTCAAAAGTCACCAGCCGCCACTGGACGTGAGGTTTGAAAGGTGTTAAAGCTGCATTTAGAACACTGTCAAATAGTAAAGAGGAGGCGAGAAGGCCTCATCTACCTAGGAGGTAGTAAGAGTACACTAAGGCGCTAATTTCATGATGTTATGGAGGTGGTATGATTGCATTTAGGAGCTTTTGAAATGAAGCTTGGGCGTGATAATGCTGCTTTTACTAATTAATCAGATGCCACTTTGGAGGAGGCAGGGTTGTGTGGAAATTGTTGTGTTTCCCTTTGAGATGGAAAAGTTAACCCTTTGATGTTTAGATGGAATTCTGGGGCCTACCAATGTCCTCGCAGTCCACTCGCTGCTGACTGGGAACCTGATACTGCTGCAACCAGTATGGGTTGTGAAGCATCACTCTCCAGTGTCTCCTAAACCGTTACCTACTTTTGTCTTCTTTCTTCCCAGAGAGAGACCCGATCCCACAGTACCACCCCAAATGCGGAGACCCCAGGATCTATAGCAGATATGGAGCTGGACGACATGGACATGGTGGATCCAGAGTCTGAGCTGGAGGATGAGGAAGTCAACTCCCTCTTCAACATGTCCATGAACCACCTGACCTCCCGCCAGCGCATCGACTCCTCCAGGGTAAGGGGAAGACTATGTATGCGTGTGTCTATCTTTATTTAACTACCACACTTGTTTCTAAGCGCAAGCGTCAAAGCGACACAGATGAAAATGAGTGGCTGGCAAACAGTGACTGAAAGTACAAGAGGGCTCACATACATTCCACTGGAACTCATCTGGAGAAAAGCTATTTTGTCCAGAAGAATAAACCTTAGCTCAAAAGACCGCTTGGTGGCTCTTGTTGCAAACTCAAAAGTCGGCGCATAATCTGGCAATACAAGAGTAAATAGATCCCGCTATTAGTTTCAAACTTCAAGCCCTCCCGAAATCCAATCAGAGACTTTCCCATTGTACCAGTCATTTGCAACAATGAGAAGAGAGCAGGGCATGTTCTACATGTGCTTCATGCACTAGCAAGCAGAAATGGGTCATGGAAGTAACTGGTCTAACTTTAGGTTTTCTCTCCAATTGAACTCTGAGTGGAGGGAGCATTGTTCTTGAGAAGGCAACTCCATTCAGAGAGTCCACCTCCCTCAATGGCAATGTATCTAGATTTTGTTATTTATTGTACAGAATTTTAAAATGTACACAAAAATAAAGTAAGGCTACTACTACCACCGCCCTCAGTGGCAATGTCATTTCCCATCATGGCTCTGCTGGTAGAGGAAAACAAAAGGATGTTTGTGGGAGCAGTAGAGATCAGTCGAATGACATTGTGGCACACTTTAGAAGGGATGATTGGTTGGGCTTAGAGAATGGACGAACATTGATTCTCTTCACATAGGCAACAGTTTATATTTTAGGTGGAGATTCCAAGATTACTTGTCGCTCCAGCAGAAGGTATTAATATACTGAAGATAGCGTGTGATAGTCAGAAACCCATATTTCTAGATGTGCACCTAACAAAACCAGGCATATCTTTAAAAAGAGCGAGAAGGGTCACACACTCTTTTAGTAACACAAATGAACTTGAAATCCCTTTACACAGTATTCTACTCCTCGGAGATAGGGAGCCGCCTGTTCGTAAACTCCTGTGACCCTCATTTACAAAACATATAGAAGGCCTCTGGACCTCTTTTAAAGATGCAAGGTACCCGACCCCCAGGGCTAACAAGCATTTGCAATGCAATAGGTCTTGCAATTGCGAGATTTTGAGCTATTGGCATTGTAAATGACAATGCCTTTCATTCATGTGTTTAAAAAACCGGGAACAATAAAAGGCATTGTCATTTACCATACCATTAGGTCAAAGTGTGAAGAATGCGAGACCTATTGCATTACAGAGTGCGCGGTGTCTCTGAAGTGGGCGCGGCGCTCAGCATTGAAGTAAAAAAAAAAAAGCTTAAACAGAGCGCGGTGTCCCTGAAGTGGGCGCAGCGCTCGGCAGTAAAGAAAAATAAAAGCTTAAACAGAGCGTGGTGTCCCTGAAGTGGGAGCCGCACTCAGCATAAAAGTAAAAAAACAATAGTGAACAAGGCAATAATGCCGAAACGCATAACAGCGAGATTAAAATAATTGAGGAAAACTATTGAAGTGTCTCGCCTCTTGTGTGATGTCCGATTTATATTGGATAATTGGTACTGGAAGGATATATATATATATATATATATATATATATATATATTTATTTATTTATTTAGAGCGAGATAGAGTGTGTCTTTGTGTTGTGTGCATTTGGTGTGCAATTGTGAATCTCCCTTGTTGTCAGGCCTGTGTTTCACAGCTGTCTTTCTTTGCAGAGTCAAACCCAGCTTAGTCTTGATGCTGGGTACATCCCTATGAACCAGACCCCTTTCAGTGTATCTCGTCAGGTATGTACATTCTTCATGTATTTGTAGACCAATGTTAGCTTCTGTAGCACAAAGAGGATAGGGAGTTAGGGTGGTGGAATAACTGAGACCCGCACCTCTCTAGACAGTGCAGAGCCTACTCCTCCTGCATATGGGATGATGATGCATTTATGCAAAAACAGAATGTGCTGTGCCTGCAAGCGAGTTTGTGATGGGTTTGTGTAAAGGCCTCAGTGTGAACGTGGTAATTGGAAAAATGGACGTAAGCAATGCACAACAGGATATGGGTGGACTGTGGTTGGAATCCTGGGGTCACCTGTTGGGTGGAGCATCTTACTGTGGGAAAGATGAGGCCCCTAGAAGAAAACAGTTACTTCAATATGGGAACTTTTAGAAGCAGATCACTGCTCCCTAAAGCTGATGGGGATTTTCACTATTAAGGAGGTATGTAAAGTATCATGCACAATCACTAGGGGACCTACTTACACCCCTGAGAGCTCATCACATTTATAGATCATTTTATGTTCCCACTCCATTTTCTGTGACCACATAGAACTCCTCACGACCAAGCGATCTGGGATCTCGGCTAACACTGCGCATCCGAAAGGAATCCACAGGCCGGACGCTATCTGAATCCTCTGAGGGCCGTGGTACCATCTCTGAGAGGGAAATGAATGAGGACAGGTCTGTGTGTGACAGTCTAAGCAGTCGCCATCGCTCGCGGCAAGACAGTGCCTATCACTCACAGCGGGAAAGCCTCCTCACCGTACCTACTACACCTGATACAGAAGAAGACATCAACGGCTACGTCCTAGCCAAACAAGGCAACCGAGGTAGGAATGGGGGGATCAGGGGATGTGCAATACAAAGCTGAGGGCATGGTTGCAGACCTCCAAGCTAAAACCAAACTAGGCATCTAGCCTAGGTTAGTCTCTCTGAGCTCCCTGTTAATTTCACCTCCCTCATTTAAGATATTTCCTTCTATCTCAGAAATTAGAATGCAGAAACCTGTATTAAGCTGAGCAGACTCAGTTGTGTGAGGCATACCTCACGTTAGATTGGCTTTTCCGGGTTTTCTGTTCATTCACAGGCTAAATCTAATGAATAAACTGAGTTTTGCGTAAGCCCCTTAGTTTCTGCATAAGAACCCATGCCCCATTTGGAAAATGTAAATATGTAAATTATGAATTGATTGTTAAATGCATGTTTTCCCTTTCAGAACCAACAGAAGCCATCCCTGATGCCTCCAGAGAGGGAACTTCGAAGGAGCGGCAGAGACGGCCTGCTTTCAGTGTGGGTATGGAGGAGGACGATATTGAAGACAATGGCGAATACAAGTACATGAACAAAGTGGCCACACAAGATCCCACCCCACAGCCTATCCTTCCCCCAGAGCATGTGGAATATGAATATATGGATATAAGATCCAGTCGACGCACCTCCAATGGCAGCAGATACAGCTCTCGACCACAGAGCCTCCTTGCAGAGCCAGCCAGGGGCCAGCCAGAGAACAACGGCGAAGAGGAGTACGAGTACATGAACAAACGTCCAATGAGGAGCGGCTCCCGTGGCACCATAGGGAGCCAAGAGGCAGAGCATGAGGACTACACAAGCATGAATGGCAATAGTTCTCAGCGGGACTCCAACCTGCGGACTGTGACTCCAGCGGTCCGTGGATCTCTCCTGGAGCAGGGTTATGAGGAGATGGATTCCAGGGTGGGCCCAACAGTCTCAAACTATGCCGTTTTACCTTCAAAAATCCTTTCCCCGTGCCACAAAGAGGCTTTACCCAGTGGGTACATGAAGTCCCTCAGGACGCTCGAAGCTAACAATGGTGCCTTTGACAACCCAGACTACTGGCACAGCAATCTCTTCCAAAAGACTGACGCAGTGCGAACATAGCTAAAAAAAACACACAAGGACCATAAGAATGGTGAGGTTGGATCCTAAGGCAGCTTTTCTGTTCTCAACATTTTTGTAAAGGCCCCATGTGCAAGCTCAAAGCACAGGACCAGCATGCATGTTGGGAGCTACTCAGTGAATGAAGAAGAGGACTGACAGAGCCAGATCAGCATCAACAGGCCCACACCCAGGCTTGGTAACTGTCCTGATTGTTGACCAGACAGTGAGGTTTAGCACTGTTCTGTTCAAACACCAGGCCCATTATGTCTTGTTTTCAAAATGGAAAAAAAGAGCAGGTCGAAAATCGTATTGTGAGCTGGTCCGAATGGATGACCCAGGACAATGCGGCCAGTAGCCACAATGATGGTAGCAAGTGCCAACTAGGTCTGTTGTGTCTGCCTTAAACATAACTGATATGATGAGTTAAAGCATGTGAGGAATCACGTTGAGCGTCTAGAAGAACAATCATGGAAGGGGGTGGGTTGAGAAAAGTTAGAAAGCTCTTTGCAGAAAGAGAATCCACAAAAAGAAAAGGAAAAAGAAAGGCTACACTAGCAATTCTGGTCTTCATTATCAACAAATGTAGCAACCATTTTGGATTTCCGATATGTTTAGGACTGTGTTTTGTGGGTTTGCCCAGAATAGGAAAGTTAAAATTAGACCTTCATTGAATTATATAGGAAATACTTTCCATCTGTTGAAAATGTTAAACAAATAATCTTTGCCCTGAGCTGGAAAGCACACCTAGTAGAGGTATGTACACCAGGTTAACTTAAAGCTAGTTAAAAAACAGAATTTTGACACAAAAGGAAGTCCATTAAGTATGTCTTCTATTTCTAGGAGACATTAAAAGTGGACATTGTTTTAGGTGAGGCACTTGTAATCATTTAGACTTTTACAGAAAGAGCCTTCATAAACTCTAAAGATTTTAACGTTAAAACCTAAAATGAGGGACATTGTTAGGTTGAAGTGTTTAATATATTTTGGACACAATGGATTTTGGAAGGATGGCATGGAAACATGGTTATTTTCAGATCCCAAAAAATTGATTTTCTCCCAGGTTTCTCACAGCTGATCAGTACTTTTAATGTTACTAAAGAGAATTTCTCATTGCGCACTCCATCAAAAAACATGCCTCTTGCTCCTGAATCTATCTAAAAAAATCATTAAGCCTCATAGAATGACAGGACTAGATTTTGAATTGCAGTGAGGTTGTTATGGTTTTCAAATGCGATTTAAAGAATCACTGGGGTCCACGGATTTTGACTAAGGTAGTGAGGATGGTGAATTTAAAAATTCCGCACAATTTGGAACAGAGGTTTTTAAAAGGAATTATTTTTTCTCCAAAGTCACCATTTGCCTTTACCTAGTTTGACTCACTGCTGGGCAGAATAAGCACCAAAATCCAGGGGCGGCACACGAGCTGTCCGAGCACGGCTCCCTTGGTTTATGGCACTGAATCCTTAAAATGGGGCGTCTGTGCTTATAAAATGGAATATTATTCCTTATCGAACTTTTCTCAGGGACTACATGGACATTTCACACTGAAGTAGGTCTATTATCTGTTGAGTAGTCCAGTAGTAATCCAGAGTTTTCTCCACAGTCCTACAGAAGTATACAAACCTCCGTAGACCTCTTTGTCTTTTTATACAAAATGTTTGGAACCCTCAAATGTTTTTTGCAGGAAATAAATAAAAGTCTTTAGAGACTCCATAAGAGATGTACATAGAGCACAGAAATGTCATAGATGGTGTGCTACATGGAAATGCGACGTTGACCCACAGAAGATATCTAAAAGTTTATTCATGGCATAGTAATAGAAGAATTAGTACCGCCCTCTGATAACGATGAAATTGAATCTCCTCCCCTGCCCCGTGAGCTCCAAAAATCTCCCCTCCAGAAGCTCAACAGAAAATCCTCTTGATGTGCTCCCACTTATTTGGTATTTTCACTGTTCTCAACAGTTATGGGTAGGAGGAAATTAAACTACATACCTGCCGCCTGCCACCCTTTGTCAGAAAAGGAAGTAGATGGCCATGGGCTGGGAAAAGGAAAATGGGTGAGCGGAGATTAAGTGTAATGAAAGGACAAAGGCTCATGGGGAAGAGAGAGAGACACACGGGAAGGGAAATGGGAGGAGGATAAAAATGCTGATCAAATATCTTAGATATCAATGGCAGGAGTGACCAATAACAGTAACATACAAGTTATGGAGAAATAGAGCGGGAGTTAACCTTTCTCTAAGGTATACAAAATAAAAGGGATTTTATATGAGATTGAAACATTGCCAAACAAATGTATATTTGCAGAACTTTTTTTTACTAGTCCCTGTTCTGACCGTAATATTTTTGACAATCGGGATAATATTATTATTTTTCCAGTGATGTGAAGTTCCGAGGCATCTTGCTTTTAAGAATGCTAAAAAAAAACTGTGACATAGTAGGTAAGCTGCCCTTCTGCATCTGGTTCAGCATAGTTTACAATTTGGATAGGATAAGTTTAGTACCCAAGTATGGCCTGGTAATGTTTTACGCAGTGAATGCATTCTAGATCCCAACACACTATACGTAACGTGCCGGCCGTTAAAGAGCCCCATCTCGTGCCAGCAGGCCCTTCTTTGCTTGTTTTTGGCATACAAGCACTATATGGCTTTTGCTCTTACTCTTGTTCTATTTGGAAACAAGAGGCAGCAAATGTAACTTTGCATCGGTGCAAACTTGTTTTGTAAGATGTATATTCATTTTTAGGTTAAACAGTGGTTGCTTTCTTAATCCCAAAACACCGTAAAGTATAATTTTTCAAAACTGCTAAGGGGCCTTATTTCTTGCTTGAAAGAAAATAAAAGCAAAATATCTCTTAAGACCTCCACCTCACGTGTAGGATTTGAAGGGATATGAATAGTTTACAGTCATTACTCAATGAACATTAATCACTAGATAATAGGGCAAGAAGAGCCATCATTTAACTATGCCATAACACAAGATAGAGTACCCAAAGTAAGAGATTGCTTGGAGCAGCTGGGATAGTTGTAGATATCAATGACAATACTTTGATTGCCACTCAGGCATTGAGTCGCACACCCCCCTTCGCCATGGGTACCCTCTCACCTACAGGCTCCGGCATCCGGGCATCACGCGGAAGGAGTGACAGATGAACCCAATGGATAGAATGAAGTGAAGAAGAATGAGTTTGAACTTTCGATTCACTGAAATTTATAATTTTTTGTTGCACTGTACTTTTTGTATTTTTATAAACTGCCAAAGGAGCACGAACAAATAGCGTGTTAGCTGCACAGCCTGGTCTGCGCGAGCATTCAGCGCACAACTTGTCCTCTCCAAAGGAGGCAGCACTGAGCCACCCCAGCTACCCCAAAAACCTTTTCCTTTTTTCCTCCCCGGTACATGTTTGCTAATTATTGTTTGTTTGTTAGTTCTCACATGTGTTTAGCTTAATCAAAATTGTATAACAAAAGCAGATACCAGGTAAATATACATATTTTTCATTTGTTTTTACACCAATGATTATTGTGGCATTTTCTTATGTTATTTTTTTATAAGAATGAAATGATTTTATGTAGATCAAGTGAACATTTTGTAAAAATCTCCGGAGGGAGGGGGGATTGAAATATTTCCTACGGGTGAAGCAGGACTGTTTACCCTGCAACCCCGCTTCCAGAAAATACTGTTGGCGCCACTGTCTGTATAGAATTAATTTTATATCCAGAGTCCGATTTTGCACACACAAACCATGGAATGGTGTCTATTTTGTAGCAGAACACTGAGCACTATTTAGTTGTGTGGACAATGCATAGAGTGTAAAAGACATTGAAATAACTCTCTAAAGTGAACGCAACTGGAAGGATCTGTATCTCACAGCGGTTACAGAGTTCCAAAGCCAGTGTTTGTGGGGTTGAGTTTGGAGGCTTTGGAGGGGTTTGTGGGCCAACTACGATTTAAGAATGTAATGCTCTCTTATACTGGAATAAGCTTGAGGGAGTTGTACCGATGAACAATTTTGTCAATCATGCATCCCACGGACACATTCTCAACATGAACCTTCCCTTCTCCCAGAGTTTGCTAGCATGCTGGCTTTCATGACCTCTGCGTGTTTCTCTCTTCTACTCTCTTTCCTATATTTCTGTCTTTCTTTCGTCAGTCCTCTCCATACGTGGATCTTTTCCACATTTTCCTTTCTGTGAGGCTCATATCTTTTTTCCTCACTTTTTCTGTCTTCATTTCTTCTACCTTTTTTCGCTCTTAATATGTTTTTACCTCATCTCTCGTTCTTAGTTACTTTTTCTACTCCCTTTCTTTTATTCTCTCTTCCTCTTTTTTTCTTCCCTTCTTTGCTTTTCTTTTCTCGTCTCTTCTTTTTGTTTTTCCTTCCACCAACATTAAGAGCTCAGTCTCTGTGACAAATGGGGCTTTAACTGGAAAATGGATTGCTGACTGCGAGTCGTGTCTACCTTGTGCTTCGATTTGATCAATCTCGCTAAGAGCTCTTCTATAAAAGAAATACATTCAGGTGCCCCTTAAGCCTTGGGATAAGGCAGCCAATTTGGTTTGGATGAAGCACCTGGAATGCAGTACCACATATGTTTTAGTCAAACTATTTCTAATATTCAGAACTTGGTACCAATATTGATTGATAAAGGTGGGCAGGGTTATATATTTAAACTGTTTCACACACGTTCTATTATCTGCCACATTCAGTCGATACAGGTTTCCAATTTAGGTCTGTTGTTAGCCGAGACCTTTTGATTTTACTAACATTAAAGATATAATATAGCTACCTGGAGGGTCTTTGTTCAGCTCTCTTCGTCCATTTCTCTGTTGTCATTCACATTTTCTTCTGCCTGTTACAGCATGTGGGACAGCCTACTTCAGCCATTGGCTAACTTCACTGTGAGTGACTGCATTCTACTCTTTCACAAGAGCACATCCGCACACAGAGTGGTTTCCTTCAGTGCTAGAAATTGGCATGGAAATATGTGCTTTTGGAGATCCAAAATAATATTTCTGCTTTCAGCCAGTGCTTTTTGTTTATATTGGCAAGGGCCCGGAATCGCAGTCAAAAACAGAGTTTTATTTAAAATAAAATGACAAAATAAAATGTGCATTGACAATGCCAAAAGGTTGGCAACCAATACCAGACCTGTTGGCTTTGCCAATGCTTGGTTTATGTTTGTCTTCAGGTTGGAATTCTGTACCTAGCATCCATTTTCTTTGTTGTCTCTAAAATACCAGCACACTTTGAGCTCATCCAGGACATTAGCTCCTTCATACTGACTCTATCTGCCACACACCATCGATCTTTTCCGTGCGGGACCTCAACTGATTGGCCACTACCTCTAGAGGCAACAAAAACATCAGCAGACACTACTCGACTCATATGGACAGCAGTTTTCTAATGAACTGTACACTCCGTCCAATAATTTGAGCAGTGTCCTTTGGTGATCTTATATTTTCTCATGAGCCTCTATAGTTTAACCTTAATTATTCTTGCTCTAAATATGTCTAACACTGTTCTGGGACAATTGGACTAAAGGCAGTCAGCGATCAAGGTGCAGTAGACATAGAAGAAGGGCTCTCTCCACCTCCACCCCACTTCATCTCAGTCCAAAGTGTATGGGAAGAAGAATTGAAACTGTTGTATGATTCTATTTTTATATGAAAATAAAAGTTGTTTTGGTAAATAGCAAGTGTCTTTTTATAATGTGATTTCAATAAGGTGTTTTTTTGGAAGTAGAATGAGTGCGCCTGGATGTACAATATGTTTCTGTCTGTGTTTGAAAACAACAAGGTATATTTCAAGCCCTCTGCCCTCAGCTCTTCCCTCCAGGGCTAGTCTGCTGGTTAGAACTTCAGACAATCAAACCCCTATATTTACACATTTTTATACCATGCTGTCCAGCATCTAAATGTGCTGTGTTGCATTGCATAAGGGAGAAAAAACAGCACAGCATCATAGATAAAAAAAAAAAAAAGATTAGCCTGCTGCTGGTTTCATGCACTGCACTAGTGCTCAAAGAAAGCTGTGCAACAGTACATCCTGGCACCATCGTGCATAGGTGATTGTGTGCTGTCTACCACAGGAATTGTACTCAAGTCTTACACTTGCAATACAAATTTCTATGCACAGACAAACTCAGAAGGTTCGCACGTATTAGATGTATGCTTTGCAATGCAACACATTTCCAATGTGTCTTTTTTTGATAAACGTATAAATTTGCCCTTTTTTGTGCATGGCTCAATTGGGCATTAGTGTTTGACGCAAAACCCAATCTTGCCATCTTAGTACATCAGGTTTTGTATCAAGCTCTATTGGAGTTTCAGTTACCCCCCCCCCCCCCCCCCCCTCCTCAGTATCTATAACTTTGACCTAAAGCGTCATAAAATTATTTTTGCGCTGTGAAAAATACATCTTTTGCACTCAAATTATAAATGACATGAATCACTTTTTGGCAAACTGCGGGATGCAAGAAATGGCACAAAGCCTTGGTAAATCTGGGCCTAAATATATTAAAATATTTTATTTGACTAACTATCAATAGCACCAGGTTACCTCAGGCCGCTGTCCCATGTAGTTAATGTAGTTACAGACACATGACTAAAATGACGGTTGGGAATAGGAATCGCAAGAGCTGGGATGCTAAAATACACAAGTGAAAGGATTTTAGGCATGCATGGTAGGATTGTAGAGATGAGGAAAGTTTATAAGGTAGGATGTGCGTAGCCTAAGGATAGCACTCTAAGACGGATCAGATGGGAGCCTAGCATATTGTATTGTATTGTAATTGCATTTATATTGTGCTTACTGCCCTTGACGAGGCGTTGAAACGCTTTTTCGGCGAGTATCACGCTACTACGGAACCTATAAAGGATTAGTGTTGAATTAGTATAGTGAAATATGACATTAATTTGAGTGGTGGATAGGTTAGTCAATTATTTGGATTCAGAAGGACAGAGGAGGGATAGAGGAGGGAAAAAGGGTTGCATTTATATAGCGCATGTTACCCCATATCTGGTGTTGAGGCACTTTCTTGGCGAGTAGCACGCTACTCTGGGAACCCACTAGAGTAGGTCTCTACCCGAGATTGCTTTACTCACTAACCTTTGAGGGCCGATGTTTGGTCAGAAACTGCCATAACTAGTTTACTATAGGTTAACTTGACTCCTTGAGATGGATTAAGTTCATCCCATGGTTTCCCAAGGTCCTGTCCCCATGCTGTACTTGCAAAAAGTTTTATTGGCAAATGATCTTCACCATTGATGGTCTGAGGCTTCTGACTGGAGATAAAGGATGGCTTTAAACAAGTGAAATATTTCATGGAGATTGTGATAAAGGCCAGGTCCCTTGTCACTCATTTTCCAAGTGAAACAATCCATTGCCTGCTCTAGGGGTGGGAATAACTAGTGTAATTCTAAATCATGTGGAAATGCAGAAAAATTTAGACAGATTAAGCAGAATTAAACAAGATGAGTGATTTTGAATTTAACGCTATTTTCTTAGCACAACAATGCCCGCTCACATCCAAAATGGAGTAACGTTGCATTGTGCGCTAAGAAATAGAGTTAAATAGAACAGAACATGATGAGCAGAGTGAGCAGTCCCTCACGCTAGCTAAATGTGCTTTTGGGGTAGGATTTTCCCTAATGTACTTCCGGCATTTAGCACTAGTTTCTTGGCACAAAATTGCACCCTTGCATCTAAAATGGACGCGTGGATGCATTTTGTGCTAAAAAACAGCGCTAAATACAAAACAACATGAACAGCACTGCAAGCAGTCGCTCGCGTTTGCTAAATTAATTGTTTCTGTGCTAATTCTCCCCCGCCCACAAATTACTCTTACCCAAACTGGTGTAAACGCTAAAGTATTGGTAATTCGGCGTCAAAGAGTCACATGAAATTATCAAAATTACTCCGATTACTCAAGCACAATTAAAATTAGTCCCAGGCTTAACCTCCTCAGCCCTCTTCCTCATCACAATGAGTATAAATGAGGTTACATTTTCCATTGACAGGCCTATGGCAAGCAAGAACATCTTTCAAAAAGAAACCTTTAAAACTTCTCCCCTGTAGAACCTACCTTACAGAAGATCCTCTTAATTGCAGCCTTCCCTGTTTTTTACTGTCCTTATGTCCAGTTCAACTGGCAGATATGGCAAATAAGTCTTGTTTTATCTTATCTACAGATCTTATCTACAGATGTTTTCATCTGATGGCTGCTGCATTGTGGGAGCTCAGATGATCAGAATCATTGGGGGTCTTTGGTTCTTGGCTGAGCGGGTGCCTGTCCATCACTGTTCTATGACGGTTCAAGGATTTTGCACTGAGCCCCCTTTAGCCCCTGGTTGGTGCTGTTTCATGTTTTGGGATTGGTATCTGAGAGCCTCATTTATGAGGCCCTACCGGCACTATTGCGCCGCCAGAACGTCACTTTTTTGACGTTCCGGTGGTACAGTGTGCCACTGGCATATCTTATAAGGCCACGTAAAGCCACGTTAACTGGCTTTTCATGGCCTTATAAATATGTGCACCTTCACACAGAAATCTGCATGAAAGGGGCGTTCCCAGATTCATTAGAAATCATAAGTCTGAGGCAGCGCCAAAAATATACGCCTACCCAGGGGAGGCATAAAGGAGGCACAACGAGGAGAAATATCTTTATTTTTCCTCGTTTTTCCTCTTTCTATGTGTTCTGCAGCACACATAGAAAGAGAAAGAAAAGCCTCTTGTTATTGTTTTTGTGCTGGAAGGTTTTCCTTCCTGCACAAAAATATTCATCCCTGCAACGCAGGTACCCTTGGCTCCATGGTGCAAAGGTGCCTGCGTTGGTGCACGGCAACCCACTGAGCTCCAGCACAGGGGAAAAGGACAGGAATGTGCCGTATGTAATAGAAACGGTGAATTTCTGCCCTTTCCTTTTGCCATAGGGCAGCGCAGTAGCAATGCCTGCTGCGCTACCCTACGGCTTAAAAAACCCATAAATAAGGCCCTGAGTTTGGACCCCGGCTGCATCTTTGGATGATTGATTTCTCTTCCGGTGTTAGTGTGATGTACTTCCGGGTTGGTGGGACAGCTGGAGACATGACTTCTGTGTCTGTAGCAGCTGTGACAAGAGGATGAGTATGTAATTACTCCTGGGTCTGTGTATTTCTTTGTTGAAACTAAGGAAGGCAGAAAACACACTACTAACCATAGTTACCGGTCTCCTAATGCCAGGGAGAGCAGATACCATTTCCGCTGTATATATTCCAAAAGGTGATATAGTCAGGGACTGGGTCTTGCGACTGAGTGTACTGTTTTACTGATATGGTGTCTAAAGATTTGGGGTCATATGTACTTCGGGGCAGATTTACAATAACTGGCGCATCCGTGAATATCAGCAGGGATCCGCCAGTTATTGTGAGTCACGGCTCTGCCACCATAGATGCGCCGCATTTACAATGTGGCGCACCATAGGGAAAAAATGGACAGATGCGTGACGCATCTGCTGCCGTAAATGCGGCGCATTGCTGGAGTTGCGTCCCAAGCGTGACGCAGCTCCAGCAAGGCTCGGGGGTGCCCTATCTTTAAATGCTGCGTCAATCCTTACTGCCCGCTTCAAGCGGGCGCAGGGTTTTGATGCAGCACGGCCTTAAAAGTGGCTAAGTGAAATCTTGTAGATTTCACTCAGCCACTTTTAGGAGGCGTTCCTGTGCCAGAATGCCCCCCCCCCGCGCCGGAACACCTACATGTGGCACAGGGCTTTACAACGTGATGTATCTCCCAGATGTGTCACGTTGTAAGTACCCCGCACCATGACGCTGGCTTTGCGCCGCCGCTGCGTCACAAAAGTGACACAAAGGCGGCGTAAAAGAGGCACAAGGGGCTTGTAAATCTGCCCCTAAATCTTTGATCGCCAAAAGCAGACGCAATTGGCTTCCTAAACTTTTGTAGCCACTGAATTATTTTGCAAACCAGCGTATGTACTAATTGGTCAGTTTGTAAAAAAACGATTCGACTGGGGTCGCAAAAAATTGCCAAAAATTAATTAGCTAGGACGCAAAATGTAGCTCCCTCTGACTAGCTGCAAAGACAAGGATAGTGGTCTGCAGGGGACAGCAGGCCACCATGCCTGTCTTTGCATTTCAAACCCCAAAAGCCTTTTGTGTTTTTCAAAGCAACCCTATACAAAGGTTTAGAAAAACTTCATCGAGAGTCGTCACTGGTCACCTGGAATTCTGCCAACTCTCCCTGTATTTGCCACCTCAATTTACAAAGGGAAAGGGTTCCCAAAAGACCCCTTCTACTTTAGTGAATAAGTCTCCAACCCAACTTGGTAGTCAGTAACCTATAATTGATACATTCGATACCCCAATTTGTTTTATGGAACTGAAGAGCAAACACGCCTCTTCCAAATACTGAGTAGGTAGCTATTTCTAAACACATTTGTCTCTAGCCCTCTTATCTACCTAATTTGAGCTTTTTGTGGTTGGTAAAAAAGCTTTGTACTTCTGGCCCTGAGTCCCTTCGGATCCTATGCAAAGACACATAGAGATGTCCCTGGAGGGGTACCTGAGCTAACCATTTTAGCCCTACACTGTGATAATTATGCTGCATAATTCAAGCTTTGCTAATGGCTAAAGAAGAGGGAGAGGAATGTGGCCCACTGCTAAAAATTGTGGAGAAGCACCTAAAATTGGCATATGATGTGGTTTTCGAAGAAGTTAGCAGTGGTTCTGACAGATGTGTGTGCAGTAGTAAATGCATTCCTTTTTTGAGATACAGGGTTTTGGACAGAAGTTAGGGGAGTTTGAGGAGAATGACAAGCTGGTGTTGCCATTTCGAACAAGAACTCCAGCATTTCCTTTCCCAGATCTCAATAATCCTAGACTCGGTTCACTCCTAGATCCTGTTTTTAGGTCTCGCCTGACCCAGCGCATGCGCTGGTCTGGAGAGACCAGGCATTGGGAGGGCTCCAAAAAGTGCTACCAGGCCAGCCTAGAGCTACAGTGCATGTGCGCGCGCGCACCGCGCTTTGCCGCAATTACTTTCGCGTTCGCGGTCGCTTTGATGTTTAATCGTGATCGCGATCACTATCACTTTCGCGGCCGCATGGCCGCTTTGCATAGCCAATAGGTCTCGCTTTTGGGACCTTCTAAGTATTTAGTTATGCAACTGTTACATGGCTGAACACTTATAAGGTTCCAAAGGCGAGACCTATTGGCTATTCCAATGCTTGTTCATCTGGCAGTAGAGGTTGAGGACTGGGTTCCAACTTTTCCTTCAGAAGTCATTTATGCTTCCCTCAGAAGAAGCCTTCATGACTAACCAGGCCTGTGACCTCAGGAGCATTTGCTTTGTTCCATCCCTGGTGAAAAACTGTCTTACGGTCTTCATCGATGTTTGGAAGTTTTCTATTTACAATGACTGGGTGTTGTTAGTGATACACAATGGCTACACTCTAGAGCTCTCCAGTGTTCTCTAGAATTCAGGGGTGAAGATGGCATTAGAACCAGTCCATCAGGTCTTAATTTGAGCTGGTGGTTTCCGGTACTCAGCACTGGCACTTAATCATTAACACTAGAGCTTTTCATGAGCACCAGTTAAGGACACGTTCATTTATGATAGGCATATGAAGATTAAGGGCTATATGTACGATGAAGTGGCGGAGCATGTCGTTCGCCTCCTGGGCTTAAAGACACGCTCCGCCACTTCGGAAATGCTTGGCTGTACCATATTTACAAGGATGTGGTGCAGCATTGCATTTCCCTCTGCGATGGCGCCAAGTTTCACAACCTGAGTGCAAGGGTGTCTGTGTGCAGGGGAGGATTGGTTACGTGTAGGAAGGTGTCCCTTAACCAATCCTAAAATGCCATTTTGTAACTTTCATGTGTGCTACTTCATGCAGCACACATGTAAGTTACAAAATGGCATTTAAAACAAAAGTTTGTTTATGTACAGGAAGGGACACCTTCCTGTACATAAACAAACCATGGCATTTTGCTTTTTCCATGTGTGCTGCACAAGGCAGCACACATGGAAAAAGCAACAAGCATTTACAATGCAATGGTCTCGGCATTGGTAAAGTTAGCGCTATTGGCATTGCTCATGACATTATTTTTGTTTATGTTTTTGTTTTTACAACATTTAAAGAAACGGCATTGTTATTTACAATGTCAATAGCTTAATCACTCTCAAATGCGAGACCTATTGCATTTACACCCACACACAGAGCCACCTACACACACACTGATTAAGCTATTCACATTGTAAATAACAATGCCGTTTCTTTACATGTTTTAAAAACAAAAACATAAACAAAAATGTCAAGAGCAATGCCAATAGCTGTAACTTTAACAATGCCGAGACCGTTGCATTGTAAATGCTTGTTATTGTTGATTTCAGTGAAATTACCATTTTTGTTAGCTCTCTGGGTCGGTAATGGGGGGGGGGCACTTTTCTTTTGGTTCCCTAATGGGGGGGGGGGGGGCTTTTTTTTTGGTTCCCTGGCCTATTTTTTGTCCCAGTCTGAACCTGACAGATGTTTGGATGGAGGAGAAAGTGGAGCTGTTCCAGGGAGGTTCAACCTCACGTGCTTGGTGACCTCAGAGCTGTGGAGGAGAATTTTAATTTTCTGGCTACTCCTTAGACCTAAAACCTATATACATCACACACTAGTTCAGAGACTCTGCTCACTAACACCCAACCGCAGAGAAAATCCAACAAACACCAATCTACACTCACTCAGAAGGGGCAGGGCTGGTCTCAATACATCCTCGTGTAACGAGCCTCAGCAGTAGCTTTTCGAAGTTCTATATTCACTTCTTACTTTGGTGGTGTAAAAATGCAATATAAAGGAGAGAAGTCCTCTCTGGGCGAAAGTAAAGGAGGGAAGTGAGACTTACGCAGAGGTTGGGGTAATGAGAATAAGACCGAAGGAGGACATGCCCGGGAGGGTGGAATAGAAGGTGAAACATGGGAAATAAAGTAGGAGAGAAAAAAGGGGGCCTTAGAAATTAGGACATACAATAGCGCGAGTGAGAAGATGGGAGCTGCTATGACAAGGGGATAGAAAAAGAGAGGGTTACAGGCGGACAGAAAGGGAAAGGAGAATGCCTATGGAAGGGAGACAGCGTGGCGCTGCAAACAGCGTGAAGAGGAGAGCGATAGAAGCAATGGCGGCGTACAGCAGGATAGGGGAGGGTCAGAGGGGATCACGAAAAGGGAGAGAGGCGCTCGAGAGGCAAACACAAGCAGAAGGGGAGGGCTGAGAGGAGGGGCAGAGCGGTCCAGGAGGGGGCGTGTAACCAACCCGGAGGAAGCGAAAATGGCAGCAAAATTACAACAAGCGTTCTCAATTGTTTGAAGAGAAGTAAATTGCTATTGCATGAATGCAGGTCGAATAGTAACAAATCACTTTTGTTTTTAACGAAATCTATAAAAGTAGCAGATCGAACAAGCCACCCACATCTCAGAGCACGCCCTGTCCCTCTGGAGTCAAGCTATGCCAGCGCGCAGGAACAGTCTATACTAACCCATATTTCACAGGCACAAACCGATGTCTCACCCTTTACTCCTGGGGTCTCATTAGTTCTGCAGAGTCGCATTTTAGAAGGACCATTTATTTCAGAAAGAGGCGTGTTAAAAACAATATTTCCAGCATCCAAATATTTTCCTTCAGTGAGTGATTTCTAATTACAGGAAGATTAATGATTTAATCTGAGCTGGAATCAGTAAGGGCCACGCGCCTTGCTCCTGCTCATTCGGGTTCCAGCTCCATTAATCAACGGAAGTTTCAAATGTGAGGCTCGACGTTTATTGTGGTAACCTTCTGTGGATCCTCTGACCTGCTGGGAAGCCCAAGGAATACATCACGAGGATCATCACTGTCAGGGCGCCGGCCGCATCCACGCACGACAACTTCGAACTGCGCCACAGGCGCGCGCCAGTGAATCACGCATGCATTATTTACCAGCGCGCTCCATCTTTATAAAAGAAGCGGAGGAGATTACAGTTTAAATCCAGAAATCCATGTGAAGATTTTCGTGAGTTTACTTAGGAAAGGTTGGGTCGGTTCCGAGGGCACCGGAAGACACCACCGCCTTTCTCCGAGGCAGAGCAGAAATGCCTCGGAGAAACGCAGCGTCCTTTTCGGATTCGGGGGCGTGTTTTGCTGTTGTCTCCTCCCTGAGACTTCTCGCAAAAAACACGCCCCCCGATCTGAAAAGGACGGGGCCTAATAGGAATGACTGACCTCTTCTCCAATGGCTGGCCAGCATTCAAGAGGCCAGCCAATGGAGAACAGTGGAGAAGAGGGGCGGGTTCAAGCCCCTCTTCTCCAAGTCATTAAATCTCGGAGTGAGACTGCGCAAGCGCAGCCTTCGCAGCCGAGACCTAAAAACTAAAGAAATAAACATTTTATAATTCACAAAAAAACAGAGACGTCACCCATCCATACACCTATGACACTGCAAAGATCTCACAAGATGTAATTAAGTTTTACTTTCACACATGCCTCCCCATATCAACTAAACACTGATTAGATGCCACAAATAAGGGCTTGTAAATACCCCCACAATTACGGTATTGCTTTGGGGTGAGCACACGCTGCCGAGGCATTGTAACATGGAATAAACGTGTTTTGCTTCAGATGGCGGTCATATTAATTTCAAATACATGCAAAAAATGTCGCCTTTCCGGAAAAGCACTTTATAGTTTCTGCTGGCTTGACCCTGGGGTGATCTATCTTCCTAATATATGGCGTCAGTTCACCAAAGTGCAGAGAGGGGGTGGGCGGGATGTCTGCCTCTCCGATCGGCAGCCGTCTGCCCTTTCTGTTCCTGCTGCTGTCGCCATGACTGCTGAGAACAAAGGGCGCAAGGGCAGTGCCAGCCAGGGGTACCCAAGAGCAAGCCAAGGGTAACAGCTACCACTAATTGACACCCATGCCCCTGGTACCTGACTGGAGGAGGCTGGCACACGCTGCCCAGGAGCCTGACACGAGGCCGCGCTCCATTTCGCCAGCCTGGTTTTAATCTCTTAATACCAAAGTGGATTACAGCGGATTAACTCTAATGAAAGTATTTTTTCGCTTTTCAAGGCTCGCCTTTAATCAGTAGGGCCTTGGCACTGCCAGGCAGCGCGTCTGCATGCTACTGTAACAACCACGCCTCGACTGGGTTTTCTATGCTTTATTTAGTAAGGGTATTTATAGCGCTGAGCCCTCGGGCATCGGAGCACTGTACGCATGTGGACCTCAATTTAAAGAAATGCCAGATGTAGTGAAAGTGAAACTAAACACCCTTCGACCAATGATGACATTATAAGGATGGCCCCTATGCCACCCATAATTCCTTTTTGGCTGTCTGTTCATGAGCTCCCCCAAGACAAGGGATGGCAAAGACACTGACTAGCACGGGTATTAAAAGACAAGCCGTAGTTATTACCAAGACTGCCCCTTATTGACAAACAGGTACCTAATAATACAGAAAAACACAGTATTGACAAAAAATCAGGTGTTCCATCAATTGCCTTTAAAATAAACCTTTGGTGTTGGGGTGTCCAAAATTGGTGCAGGAGGGTTGGATCAATGCCAGATTATCAGAATAACCACTGACTTTGTGCAAGGATTTACATTTTGGGTTCATTGCATGTAAATACACTTTATGTCGAGAGAGCCAGGAAAATATGGAGAGGTCTGTCGTTACACCTGTGGTGGAGAAAGAAACATACAGAAAGGTGGAGGGAAAGAGATCCAGGCAGGAGACAGAAAAGGAAAAAAAGTAGTGGAGGTTAAACGGAGAAACTAACTTCGACACCTCGTCAGGGGTAGTAAGCCCGGCCTAGATAAATACAATTACAACTCTCTCTGAATAAGAAGGGGAAGAGGGAAGGGAAAGGATTCAGAGTGGTGCAAAAGGAGAGACGCCATCAGAAGGAAGATGGGTCATGGGTAGGTGATAGAGTGAATATAAGGGGGTGTGTAAGAACAAATGAAGTGGAGGTGAAGGGTAGGAAGATGGGTAGAACGGAAAAGATGGGGACGGTGGGGAATAAGGAAGGGAGAGTGCGAATATGAGAAGAAGCATAGAGACCTGGAGTATAGACAATGGAGGGATGAAGTAAGGACTGGGGCGCAGGGAGGGACAGACCGTGAAAATTAAAAGCGAGAAAGGCCGGAGAGAGGAGGGAAAGTAAGATGGCGAAAATATCGACGGGAAGTTAGAGGAGAATGACGTGTAGAAACAAACGGAAGGGATGGGAGCAGAGAAAGAAACGAGGAAGGAACCGGATGAGAATGCGGAAGGGGAAGAATAACCGAAGGGAAAGAAAATGAGGATAATGGGGGTGAAAAGAGTGGAGGTGGAAAGAACAAAACGTGATGATGAAGTAGAAAGCCTTGCTCCTGCTCATTCGGGTTCCAGCTCCATTAATCAACGGAAGTTTCAAATGTGAGGCTCGACGTTTATTGTGGTAACCTTCTGTGGATCCTCTGACCTGCTGGGAAGCCCAAGGAATACATCACGAGGATCATCACTGTCAGGGCGCTGGCCACATCCACGCATGACAACGTCGAACTGCGCCACAGGCGCGCGCCAGTGAATCACGCATGCATTATTTACCAGCGCGCTCCATCTTCATAAAAGAAGCGGCGGAGATTACAGTTTAAATCCAGAAATCCATGTGAAGATTTTCGTGAGTTTAATTAGGAAAGGTTGGGTCGATTCCGAGGGCACCGGAAGACACCACCGCCTTTCTGCGAGGCAGAGCAGAAATGCCTCGGAGAAACGCAGCGTCCTTTTCGGATTCGGGGGCGTGTTTTGCTGTTGTCTCCTCCCTGAGACTTCTCGCAAAAAACACACCCCCCGATCCGAAAAGGACGGGGCCTAATAGGAATGACTGACCTCTTCTCCAATGGCTGGCCAGCATTCAAGAGGCCAGCCAATGGAGAACAGGGGAGAAGAGGGGCGGGTTCAAGCCCCTCTTCTCCAAGTCATTAAATCTCGGAGCGAGACTGCGCAAGCGCAGCCTTCGCAGCCGAGACCTAAAAACGAGGAGAAATAATAAATTTCTCCTAATTTCGCCACCTTAAGACCAGGGTTTTCAGGGTCTTAAATTTGGCGCTGCCTCCTATGTACGCCACCCTTGTACATAGGGGGCAGCGTCAAATACAATGGGTTTTGCGGTGGAACGCCCACCACAACACCCACTGCACGCCCCTTTCATTGCGTGAAAGGGTGCCTTATGTACAAGTCAGCCTTAAGCCACATTAAGTGGCTTAACGCTGCCTTGTACATAAGGCAAGCCCCTAGCGCCACAGGAACGTCACAAAAAGTGACATTCCCGTGGCGACAGGGGGTTGTACATATGCCCCTAAGTGATTTCCCCAGAATCACAAGATGTTGAGCCGAAGTTGGCAGCTCTGCCCATTACGCTACATCCTCTCCCCACTTTCATGATTAGTAGTTAGTTCTGTTTTAGGCGGCACTACCAAGAGAAATGGGCTGGTGTAAGCTGCCTCCTGATGAGAGCCTTGGCACTTTTCTTTTTTTTTTTTTACAAATTAGCCACTGCTGTCCATCCTATCACACAGAGTGCCTTACAGAAAGGGAGTGGCTTTGTTTCCCTGAGCAGATCACCTGATGCTGTGGGTTCACTTCTCAAAGCAGTGCATGATGAGAGGAAAGCTAGGAACTTCCTGTCAATTGCCAGAATAAAAGACATATGCACTTGGGGAACAATGTCTTTGCAACATTGAAATAACCACACTGAGACTAATTCTGTTTCTTTAATACTACAAAGGACTTTACTTTTGTTTACTATTCATAGCCTTGGCTAAAAAGTATCCCTTATGTTTGTCAGCTCTGTTACCGCTGTGACTAATTTCTTAGCTTCTACCCCAGGAGACAGTGGTTCTTGTCAACTCAACCATAATATCAGAGAAGCGAGTCTTGTCTGTGGGGTCTCCTGTGATTGGGTGTGGGCCCAACCTTTTCAAGTTCCCTTTGTCTTGGCACCAATAGTGCCAGTTCCCCAGGAGGAATGTGAGATAGGATTGTAATCATCAATCTTTCTGGTTCCAAAACAGAACTAGACTTTTTGATCCATCACTAATGAGACTGGGTGAAGACGTTCATCAGGTGCGTCAGGTTTTGAATCATCTCTTTGTAGGGCATTCTCTTTATGGTGGCTCCTGGGGATTATCTAACATTCATAAATGTGGAAAATGCTAATTTCCAAGTGCCTGTGGAGATTTCCCCTTTAATGCTTTCTGTGGTTAGCGGTTCCTTTGGGGCAACACCAATTCCAAGTCCTGCCCCTTGGCTTGAGATCACTTTGAGGTCATGCTACAAGGTGCTTGCTCCCAGTGGGTTTCTGCATGTGTCGAATATTCTTCTCCTTCCCTATATGAATGATTGTGTTGTCCATGACCTAACACTACCCCTAACTATGACACACACAACATTGCTCATTGCTTCAGAATTTGGGTTGATTGTGAACCTGAAGAAATCTCTTGTGATTTAATGTCAGCAAATGGAATTTGAATGGGATCTCTTCAACCCCCTCTTAAGGTAAGTGTTTCTTCCTCCAAGCAGGGCCGTCTGATTGACAGTTCATCTGAGAAATCCTGCTGAGTCAGGATGAAACTTCAACTTGTCGGTGGTTGAGCGCTCAGTGGGACATGGCCGTCTGAATTTTTGATGTTCTAGAAACAGGCCGTACCTAATACCTCCACGTCATGAGTTTTTGGGATCCTCAGTACGGGCACCAGCGGTTTTAATCCCAATCCTATACAGTGTTCAAATGTCTCCACAGCATTGGCTGAAGAAGAACAATCTGAACTGTGGGTGGACCTGAATCTTCTTCCTGTAATCCAGACCATAGATGCCAGCAGCAGAAACCCTGTCAGAAACCCTGTCAGCTCATGGTCTGTGGTCTCCACCAGAGAATGGTATGTCCTTCAATTTGGAGGGACACGTTTTGCTACTCGGCTCAGGGTTTGGCTCGTCTCGTGTAGACGTACAATCAAGTGGCTAAATGTTACATCAACTCCCACCCGATCTCTTGCCCTGGTTCAACAGCTGCACATTCTTCTTTTTTGGGATGAGACTCCTCAGCATTCCATCAGGGCATCCAATATTTAGGACTCGAGAACATTCAGGTGAATGCACAGAGTTGGGTATTCCCATCATCTGTTGACTTTTCTAATCTTCCTTAGCTCTTTCAGGAATCAGTAGGATGCTGAAAATTATTGGGCTACCTGGTTTTTGTTCCAGGAGAAGATAGCGGGAGCTAGGGCAGTGGATGCCACACCCTTCTATTAGCTTAAGAGTTTAATTGCTTCCCCTCCTTTTTCGCTACTTCGAAGTGTTCTTCTGAAGGTCAGGCCGGAAACGGTCTCTGAAATCCTGACCACATGAGTGTCCGGCATGGAATCTTCCTCCGTCTCTTTTTACACTTCCATGGTCCTTGTTGTCCAGTTATCAGACATGTAGGTTGAGAAGCTACCTCTGGTGTGTTTAGGTCTATCTGTGAAGGTGGTGGTGTTTTGTAGCAGTCGGGAAACCCTGCAACTTTCAAAGTCTACTCTAAGCATTGGAAGTCTTATTGTACTTGGTGGAAGGCACATTCTTTTTCTTCTTTATCTTGTGTTCCTTTGTGAGTCCTTGAATTCGTGAGGTATGATGTTCACTTACGCCGTTTCTAATCCTAGTTTGCAGCTATATAGGTGTTTAGAGATCCCTTAGGTGGTGATGTTGGCTGTAATGAATAAATATGTCACATCTTCTGCATAGGTCAGTATTTCATTTTGGGGATCTACCATTCAATCTTATGGCTCTGAGAGCTGCACCTTTTTAACCCTTATTCTTACTGGGTCTTACATTTTGTATTATTAATGATGCTTTCCTGGTCCTATTTACTTTGGCTAAGCGTTCGGGGGAATTGTCGCTGTGTAGGTTTCATGTTGCTCAGCATAATGATCTCCCCCCCAAGATACCTCATAGGTTTGATCCGGCTGGATTAGATTTTAATTCCATGAATGTGGGGCTGGCTTTTAGGATTTACCTGTTTTGTTAGGAAGCCATCCACAAAACTGATGTATTGTTTGTGGGCTTTGGTTTTGGTCATCTTGGTAAGTCTCCAGTTTCCATGATGAGAGAGTGGATGTGATGTGTCATTCTGCTGACTTACGAATCCCGTGGGTTTCACCTGCCTTTTTGTGTTCATGGAAGGTCCACTAGGGAGCGGGTGCTCGCCGGCAGAGTGTAAGGGAGTGCAGATATCTGCCGGATTGCTACCTGAGCTTCTATTGATAGCTTGTTTCCTCATTCCTCAGTTTCTTTTAGGACTGTCGTCCTTTGTGTGGCAGAGGCTTCTGTCTTTTTTCACCTATCTATTCTGTTTTGCCATATCTGGCTACAGCCCTTCCTTACCCGGGGTACTAGAGTGTTTGTTTTCAGTTGGCTGTAGTCCTGCATTAAACTACATTGCACTCTTTGACTCTGTAAATATTTTCTTATGGATTCCAACTGATTATCTAAATATATCCTCATAATCAAAGACTGAGATGAGGAAGAAGAACAAGGAAGTAATGCCTGAATTACTTACATGTAGTATTTATTAGCCTGAGTCCTGCTCTTCCGCATGACAGTTCTGTAATAATGCACCCACCTTCCCCTGGAGGAGGCACTATTCATTGGGCCATGAGTTGCATTTTGCGTTGCTATATTTTCAACCTAGGCTGCAATAAAGTATTTTTTATGTGGGTGGGTTTTAAAGTTTTTTTGTTTGTTTTTTAATAGTTATGCTTTCCAAGAACCTATCAAAGGGTGGTTTGAGTCCTATGTATAAGGATTATGATAAGAAAGAGGAGGGCGTGTGTAAGAAAGTGGCTCTGTATATACTGTCCCCAAATAGGTACAGGGTGTACAGAGTCCACAGTCCCCAGAGGTTTGGCAGAGGCTAAAGTTAGATATAACCTTACTCTCTAAAGTGGTAGCTTGGTCGAGCAGTAAGGCAGTATCAGAGGACAGTGTACAGCATTTGTTGTACACACTCAGTCAGCAAATGGTCTCACACACTCAATAACTGAACTCTAGGCAAATGGTTTGTATATACAAATATATAGTTGTTTTATTTTAGAACCACAAGTAGGTATCAAAATATACTTTCTCAGAATTAGATGCTTTAGTTAAATACTTTCAATAGGCAATAGACTTTTGCACACAGTAGTTACAGTTGTTGCAATAGGCAACACAATTCAAACACAATTATAACCTTGAGCTCAACGGGAATTTCTTAGTAAATGCAATTAATTACTTTTTGGATTACTTTTCTAACCACAGGACTGGATCCTAGATTCAGTCCTGGGACATTTCCTAGAAACAAGTGATTAAATGTGTTTTGGTTAAAGGTATGATTTTTAAGGAATATTATTGTATTTCAAAAGTAGACACTTAGAAACTTTTTCACATAGAATCATCAATTTTATCCTATGGGAGGAAATGTACTTAACAGGTAAGTAGTGTTTTCATTACTTTTTCTTACTCAGTGCTGGATTCTGGATTCAGCACTGGTGCATCTCCTGTAAACAGTTGAAAGAAATCGTTTTTGTTATACAGGCGAGTTTTAAGGAATATTTGTTTGTCTCAAAAATTGACACTTAGAAGAATTTCTGGTAAAAAACAGGCAATGTTATCATATGGAGGAAAATCAAGTTATCGGTAAGTACGGTTGTAATTACTTTTCATGGTCAGTGCTGGGCACCAAGATCCAGCACTGGAATCTCTCCTGATAACAGGTGAGTAATTTCATCTTCGTTGTTCGGCTGATTTTTAGTGAATATTTTAAAGTTTCAAAACTCAACACAGAAGAATTTCCAAGTGAAACCAGTCCATGTTACCCTATGGAGAAAATGTGAGTTATCGGCTTTCAGGTAAGTACTCGGCTGGCAAAGTTAAGGATCTGGGCATAGACTCAGGGGTCTCCCAGGGTCAGGTAGGTACAGGTATTACACCCTCAGCAGCACAGGGGCAGCCGGGTACAGAGAGAGTTAGGCCCAATGTTAGCCTGTGGCGGGCAGGGGGCCTTTGGTTGGTGGTTGCTAGCAGGCAGGCCACGCGGCTGTGGGAGCTGGGCTCCTGGTCACTTACACAGGGCAAGTGGGGAAGTAGAATAGGATAGATGTTGCACTTCCAGGGGCACTCAGGCGGCTGGGTGCAGGGTGCTTTTGAGCCGTCGGGCGCTCAATGGATTTCAATGGAGAAGCTACCAGACGAACAAAGGCTGCAAGCTCAAGGACGAAGATTCTTCAGGTGCGACCCCCACTTCGAGAGGTAAGTTGGGAAGTTGTAGGATGGGTAGGCACCCAGGAGTTGGGCACAGGGGGCCACAGGGCGCTGGGTGCAGGGGTGCCTTTTGGCATCGGGAAATCTTACCCTCTACTGGTCGCGTTTGGAGGGGTCCCTGGTTCTAAGGCTGCAGGCATCGTCAGGGGCGCCGAGGAGGGTCCGTGGGTGCTGGATTCTTGGTCACAGTCGCCGGGGGGACGTCCTCGTGGTCTTTGTCCACTCCGGCACAGGCCGGGCTTGGCGGGTGCAGAGTGTGCAGGAGTCGCGGTTCCTGGCTGGCACCAGGGGTTTGGTACTTGCTTTGAGCAGAACCACTGCTTGTGGGAGTCCCAGTCTTTTTGAGTCACAAGGCAGTCAGGTCCTCCGGGGTTTTCAAGGTTGCTGACCACTGGAGACGCCGGGGTTTAGCACGAGCAGGTTCGAGGGTCGACAGGCCTGTAGGGCTGGAGCCAAGTCAGTTGGTGTCTTCCTCTTGTTAGCAGCTGCACGGCAGGACTTCTTTCTTCTTGTTCTTCTTGCTTGTTTCGGATTCGGGATCTGAGGATGGAAGGTTCAGGGTGCCCCTAAATACTAAATTTAGGGGCGTTACAGGTAGGTAAAGGGCAGAGACCAAGGGGTCCCTACCCTGGGGTGGGTACACCCCCTATCCTGCCACTCTCCTGTGGGAGGGGGACAGTAGCCTAGTCCTGATTGGGTAGAGCTTCCCATCTTCAAGATGGCGAGAGCCTGGAGTTGTGCTTCACCTTGCCACCCCACCTGAGGGGTGGGGTTGGCAGAGGCTGGCACACCCCCTTTCCTCACTTGGGCTTTCCCGCCAGTCTTCCCGCCAGAGTGGGGGCTAGAACCGGTGGGGGCCAGTTGCTGAGTACAGCAAGTGGCCTGGGGAAGCTCACAAAGGTGGCATGCCTTTGAAGCTTCCCCTGCCCATCCTGGGAGAGGAGACCTAGCACCTCGCCCAGGATGTGCATTGTTGCAGACCCTGGAGAGCGGATGGCTCTCTACCCAGGGGTCCAGCAACATGTCTGCTGGGTGGCATCCTAGGCAGCCTCTCAGGTAGGACGCTGGTTGTTGGTTAGTTTCAGGGGGAATCTCTAAGATGCCCTCTGTCGTGCATTTTACATTAAATCCCACACTGGCATCAGTGTGGGTTTAATGTGCTGAGAAGTTTGATATCAAACTTCTCAGTCCTCAGTGTAGCCATCATGGTGCTGTGGAGTTCGTGATGATGACCTCCCAGCACCATATACTCTTTAACCTCTTCTGTGCCCATGACGAGATAGTCTCGTCATGGAGCACGGTTGCGCTGTGCCCATGACGAGACTATCTTGTCATGAACCCCACCCACTAATACAACGCCCGGCACAGGAGGGGGAAAGGGCGTGGCACTGAAGGGGTTAATGGCAGCACTGCACTTACAGTGCCCAGAAATGGACCTGGGTACTGTAGGGGTACATGGCTCATGCACCTATACCCTCATCACTGGCATAGTGCACCCAGCTAGAGGGATGACTGAGGTATGCCAGGGCAGTGTGTTTGTGGGCATGGCACACAGGGTTGTGTGTCATGTCGACTCTCTGTTTTGTTCTGCACCAAGACACTCAGCCAGCAAAGGCAGTGTGTGTGTGTCAGGGCACAGGGCCTCTAAGGGTGGCGCAATAAGTGCTGCAGCCCTTAGGGGCCTTCTCTGGTCACAAGGCCCTGGGTACCTATGGTACCATTTACCAGGGGCTGACATGTGGCCAGAGATGCCAATTGGGTTTAGGCTGTTAGGCAGTTTTAAGGAAGGAACACAGGTTCTGGGCACCTGATTGGCAGGAGCCCAGGGCACACCAAGTCAAAGAGCATCAGTAGCCTGGCAACAAAAAAGAAAAAAGGGGGGTGTTTACTGCAACAGAAACCCACTTTCTCACAGCGTGGAGTACTGATGATTACCTGTAAGCAATCCTAGGGCTTTCCAGAGGGGCAGCACTACATTTATGATCTCAAAAACAATTCCCTACACCCATATTGGTGGCTGTACACAAATTAGGGCTCTAGAAAAGAGAACAATTTGTAATTTACCCAAATGAACTTATTAGTTTTCGAATCTCAGCTAAGTACTAAGTAAGAAATGTATGTTTTTTTGTTAAATATGTACAAAAGCACTAGATTAAAAGAAAAAGGGGCATATTTACAAGCCCCTATCGCCACAGGAACGTCACTTGTAGTGACGTTCCTATGGCGATATGTGCTCTGCCTTATTTACAAGGTAACGTTAAGCTACTTAACATGGCTTAACATTGCCTTGTAAATAAGGCCCCCTTTAATGCTACATTTAACGTGAAAGGGGTGGGCAATGGGTGTTACGTTCCACCGCAACACCCATTGATTTTTACGCTGCCCCATATTTACAAGGGCAGCGTAAATATGGGGCAGCGCCAAAATTAAGACCAGGGTAAACCTGGTCTTAACCCCTTCCCCGCTCATGACGGAACCACTCCGTCATGAGCCACGGGTGCGCTGTGCTCATGACGGAGTGGTTCCGTCTTGCTGCGGCCGTTCCGCCCACGCGGCGCTAATTCCCCGCCTGTGCGGGCGATTAGCGCAGTGGGCGGAGACGTGACGGAACCACTCCGTCATGAACACAGCTCACCCGTGGCTCGTGACGGAGTGGTTCCGTCACGAGCACAGCGCCACCGCAACTGCCCCCAAACCCCCCCAGCGCCGCGGCGGAATTCCTGCCGCGGCGAAGGGGTTAAACAGGCGCAACGAGGAGAAATGTTTCCTTTCTCCTTGTTTGTGCGGTTTCCATGTGTGCTGCATTGTGCAGCACACAGAGACACAGCAAAAGGCCTTTGATTGTTTATGTACAGGAAGGTGTCCCTTCCTGCACATAAACAATCAATAAAGAAAATGATGTTTTGCAACTTCTATGTGTGCTGCATTAAGCAGCACACATAGAGGTTTCAAAACGCCAATTAAGGATTGTTTATGTGCAGGAAGGGACACCTTCCTGCACATAAACAATCTTCCCCTCAACGCAGACACCCCTTACACACACCCTTGCACTAAGGTGCAAGGGTGCCTGCGTTGGCGCTAGGCAGCTAAATTTAGCGCAACGCAGGGGTAACGCAGGGCTGCACCATATTGTTGTAAATGTGGTGCAGCCCTGCGTTTCAGAAGTTGCGGAGCGCTGCATTAGGCCAAAGAGGCTAACGCCACGCTCTGCCACTTCGCTAGTATACCCCACAGGCCATCAATAAGAATGACATAATAACATGGAAGAAAATTTAAAACTGCCACACATCGAGGTTAGAGACTTGAAGGATTGTTCTAAACATAAGAGCATCCTAGATTCCAGAGTTTTAAATGGAGAAAAAAGAGGGTAGGTTTTATAATTAAAATGATCAGCTCCTTAAAACAGATACAGCCTAATTCTGGTACACAAGTGTAATCCAATTTTAATGATCACCTGAGATACACAGTTAAAGATCGACCCACTTAACTGCTTATATCTACACATTTCCTTAGAACGACCTCTGCAAGAACTAAAAACAATCACAAATGTATTATGGTCAAAATATTGAGTCTAAGGCAGAACAAATGTACTTGTGCCAGTCCAGCATAAGGCACATTAGTGCTTTAATATAACCACAAAACTCACTTCTAAGGGCCTTATTTTGAGTTTGGCGATCACTCACGATGGCAATGCGGCTAGCGCCACACCGGTAGTCCGACTGCCCTATTACCGGTAGGGCGGACGGACGCTATGGGACCTCTGCTGCCACCTGGGATTAATGATCCCTGGCGGTCTTGCAGCGGTTTTGAGGCCGCAATATGCTTGGCGGAGCCGCTGCGGCCTGCCAAGCATATTACGAGTTTCCTCACTTTTCACAGCAGTGAGCCTGCCATGAAAAGTTTGGCGGTGAGGAAACAAAGGGGGCCCTACAGGCCCCCTTGTGCCTCTGGGCCTGGGGATGGTGTTTAGCCAAAATATCGAGTTTTAAATTTCGACCTACAATAATATCGTGTTTTTAATATCGTAGGTACAGAATATCGAAGTCAAGAATATCGATGGACAGAATATCGATCCCAAGGTAAGTAATATCGAAGTCAATAATATCGAAGTAATTAATATCGATGTAAGTAATATCGTAAGTAAAAATGTCGATGTCAATAATATCGATATTTATTTAGTGTAATGTTATTTAATATGTATTTTATTTGTATGTTAAAGATTATTGTAATGTATTTTAATACATTTAAAAATAAATGTTTAGAGATTTATAATTATTTTACATTTAATTTAGCGTTTTAGTATCAGAGCGGGTTGTGGGTTTATAGGGGAATAGGGTGGGAAGTAATTTAATTATAATTAATGAATTAATATGTATTGTTTAATTGGTATTTATGATGAATTAATTGGTAATTAATTAATAATTGGTAATTAATTGATTAATTAATTGTTAATTAATTATTAAGTGTACAATTATTTTATTAATTGGTTAATTATATACATTATAATTAGTTTATTATTAATATTTATTTATTGTTAATTAATTAATTGTTAATTAGTAATTAATTGGTGATTTAATTTTATTAAGTGATTAATTGATAATTAAATTAATTATGTGAATTTTAATGTGTAGTGGGTTGTGGGTTTATAGGGGAATTGGGTGGGAAGTAATGTAATTATAATTAATGAATTAATATGTATTGTTTCATTGGTATTTATGATTAATTAATTGGTAATCAATTAATAATTGGTAATTAATGTGATTAATAGATTAATTAATTTTTAATTAATTATTAATTGTAAAATTACTTTATTATTTGGTTAATTATATAAATTATAATTAGTTTATTAATAACATTTCTTTATTGTTATAGTTAATTAATTAATTGTTAATTAGTAATTAATTGGTGATTTAATTTTATTAAGTGATTAATTCATAATTAAATTAATTATGTGAATTTTTATGTGTAGTGTGTTGTGTGTTAAAGGGGGAATAGTGTGGGATGTAATTAAAATTTATTTATTTAAATATTTATTTTACATAATTGGTATTTAATAATATTGTTCTTTTTTAAAACATTGTTAACATGCAATTTTTTTATAAGAAATTATTGAATTGGTTATAATGTTAATAGAATCACTATGCTATCTAGTGCTTTCCCAACTGTTTTACTATCTGGAGTGGGAATAGTAATTTTTACCCCTACGCTATCCAGCGCTTTCCCTACTGTTGCACTCTCTGGAGTTGGAATAGTAATTTTTACCCCTACGCTATCCAGCGCTTTCCCTACTGTTGCACTCTTTGGAGTTGGAATAGTAATTTTTACCCCTACGCTATCCAACCTTTTCTCTACTGTTGCACTGTCTGGAGTGGGAATAGTGAATTTTACCCTAACGCTATCCAACACTTTCCCTACTATTGCACTCTCCGGAGTTGGAATAGTAATTTTTACCCTTACGCTATCCAACACTTTCCCTACTATTGCATTCTCTGGAGTGGGAATAGTAAATTTTACCCTTACGCTATCCAACACTTTCCCTACTATTGCACTCTCTGGAGTTGGAATAGTAATTTTTACCCCTACGCTATCCAATGTTTTCCCTACTGTTGCACTCTTTGGAGTTGGAATAGTTATTTTTACCCCTACGCTATCCAACGTTTTCTATACTGTTGCACTCTCTGGAGTGGGAATAGTAAATGTTACCCTTACGCTATCCAACACTTTCCCTACTATTGCACTCTCTGGAGTGGGAATAGTAAATTTTACGCTTACGCTATCCAACACTTTCCCTACTATTGCACTCTCTGGAGTTGGAATAGTAATTTTTACCCCTACGCTATCCAACGTTTTCCCTACTGTTGCACTCTTTGGAGTTGGAATAGTTATTTGTACCCCTACGCTATCCAACGTTTTCCCTACTGTTGCACTGTCTGGAGTGGGAATAGTAATTTTTACCCTTACGCTATCCAACACTTTCCCTACTATTGCACTCTCTGGAGTGGGAATAGTAATTTTTACCATTACGCTATCCAACACTTTCCCTACTATTGCACTCTCTGGAGTTGGAATAGTAATTTTTACCCCTACGCTATCCAACGCTTTCCCTACTGTTGCACTCTTTGGAGTTGGAATAGTAATTTTTACTCCTACGCTATCCAATGTTTTCCCTACTGTTGCACTCTCGGGAGTTGGAATAGATATTTTTACCCCTACGTTATCCAACATTTTCCTTACTGTTGTTTTTGTTGAAGTTGGACTAGTAGTTTTATTGTGTCTGATATTAAATATGTTTTGTAATATTTTAGCTATTGTAATAGATAATTAATAATAAAAATTATTCAAATTAAAATTATTGATTATTATTTGCTATATGTAATTATTTAATATTTATTAATGTTATTGTTTTATGTGTATAGATGTATTGGTAATTTAAATAAATATTTAATAATTTATATATTACAGAAATTATTATTAAAAGTAATTATTAAGTAAGTGTATATATTATATATTATATATATGTTTAATTAAAGTTTCATTTAATTATATATATTTATTATAAATTTTACATATTATACAATATATTTAATTATGTTTCTTTGATTTATAAGTATTATTTGGTTTATTTTACATATATTTTTAAACTAAAAAAAAACGATATTTTTGAATTACGATATTTTTGACATCGATATTAAATTATCGATATTTTTGTACTTACCATGTTGTAGATAGGATGTCGATATTCTTGACCACGATATTTTTGTTGCAATATTTTTGTAGGTCGAATTTTTGTCTTTCGAAATTATGTCATACAATCCCTGGGGATATATGCAGGGTTCCCCCCTGTGTGCATGCACTCCCAGACTTGCTTTGGCATTCCCATTGCGGTGCCGTTTTTATAGGCACTGCCATGAGACCGCAAAAGAACCGCCCGCCAGTGGCAAAAAAACATCAAAATCTGGCGGGCTACCTCACATGGGTTCGGTGGTGGTTGAGCGGGGCATTCCTGCTCCTGCAGCGCCAAACTCATAATAAGGCCTTAAGTCTACAATTCTACTGCACCGTTGTGTTAAAGATTCCAAGCTTAAAAACACCAACCCAGGTGGAAGTTTTGTGGAGGGGGTTGTGCCCCAAGGAATTAAAAAAAATAACCATCGAAATGAGAATGAAACCAAATGCGAACAGGTCAGAAAACTTCTGAAAAACATACGGTCACAAAGACCTCTCAGAAACATTTCTTCTGTGATCTACTTGGATATTCCTAATGGAGTTCATAGTGTTGTGGGCCACGAGGGCCCACCCATCTAGTTTACAGTATAGAGGGGGGTAATGTGTACTGGGATACTGCACCTTTTTAGGTCTCGGCTAGCGAAGGCTGCGCTTGCGCAGTCTCGCTCGCGAGATTTTATGACTTGGAGAAGAGGGGCTTGAACCCGCCCCTCTTCTCTCCGCTTCTCCAGTGGCTGGCCTCTTAAATGCTGGCCAGCCATTGGAGAAGAGGCTCGTCTTGCAAAACAAGCCCCGTCCTTTTCGGATTCAGGGGCGTGTTTTTTCGTTACTTTTCGCTGGGCGTGTTTTTCTCTCCTCCAGCCAATGGCAAGAGGAGAGAAAAAGAAAAACACGCCCCCGAATCCGAAACCGCCGCTGCCTTTCTCCGAGGCATTTCTGCTTCACCTCGGAGAAAGGCGGCGGTGTCTCCGTATATTCTTGTTTAGAATTCTTCATGTGTACCTTGTTCGTATCGTGTTGAAGTTTCCCATTACAGTTCCCTGGAGCTGTGCTGTAATCCTTTTTAGCGGCTCCTCCGGTTACCGCCTTGTTAGATTCATTCTTGTGTCAGTGCTCGATGCATGTCTGTGCTGTACCCCCCCACCCTCTGTGTTGTCAGCCCCCACCACCTCCCGCCCCTCGCTCCTTGTTTGTTCTTTCCTCGTCTAAGTCTGCTCCCTGGGGTCCATGCTTAATTTAGCAGCACAAGCCCGCTTTCACTTTTAAAACGCGGGTGCGCACATATAACAATGGCGCCCGTGGCTCGCATTAATTAATGTGGCAAGAAAAGGCAAATAATGCTGCAGTCCCTCCGATTATCCCCCCCCCCTCCACCGCCACCCACCCTTGGTGTTTACACCACCCACCCCTCGTTTAGCAATAGTGGCCGTCGCCACCACAACACTCGCGGGACGCTGCCTTTGAGCAATGGCGGACGCTTTTCTGTTTCGATTTTCAGCACGCCGTGCATGCTTTCAGTTTCGCTTTTGTTTAATAATGGTGGCCAACACCACACCACTAGCGGGTTGTTGCCCTTGAGCAATGGCGGATGCACAGAGCCTCAGGACGCGTGCACTCACTGGACCCGGACGCAGCAGCACTTCACATGCGCGTAGGCTGGTAAGCTCTCTTTATTTCACAGGACACTCGTGGCATTGTGGCTGTGCTCTCTGCTTGCCCCAGGCTCTCTAAACATGCAGTAGGGTCGGAGGAGGCTGAAGGAATCGCAGGGTGAGTTCAATCCAGCTTTTCACGATGTGTGACTAGTGTGCCGGAAAGTCTGTTATGTTAATGCGCACACAACGTAATTCAAATGCTTCTAGGCGCTTTTCGGAACAGCAACGGTATTAAGTGTGAGGGAAGTTTGCATAGAGGCCACTTGTAGGATTTTATGTAGGCATGCATTGCTGGCCTGCTTAGGTGAACTGTGGCTTTTCACAGTGAGTGACTAAGGGGTACTTGTCGCTGTAACGGAACCCCATCCCTTCAGAGCTTTTGTAAGACACCAGTTTAATGGTCCAGATGCATAACATTGCCAAAGGGAAGGTCACAATAGGCGAGTGAGACAAGGTCACCATAGGCGAGCGAGACAAGGTCGCCATAGGAGAGCAGTCAATTCAACCCTTGGCTCACAGTGTTGGCGCCAATGTAGATGTTCAGAGGAACGTCACTGACAAAGTGCACACATCAAAGCTCACCTTTGGCATTGGTTTTTATAGGGCGTTGGCTTGGTCTAATGCGAATGTGCAGGTGATTGGTGGTATTTAACTCTTTTTAGCAAGTTTATGGGGCTGTAACCTCCAACTATTTTTGTTTAATCTTCAATATAGATGAGCATATTGGTAAATTGCACCTGCATAGCTTACAGGGAAGCTATGTTAAAGGCGAGCATTCAGAACTCTGCGCCTATCTTTTTTCATTTTATAGGTTGAAACATGAATTGTAAGAGGGACATCACCCACACGGTCTTATAAGGGATTGCAGAAACTCACTTTGACACTCGTCTCACTGTAGACAATGTGGATGATCATAGCGCTGTAGTGGGCATGCTCCCAGGAGGTTGGTCATGCATGTTTGAAGGTCTGAGAGGTAGGCTGTGTGTGTGCAGGTCATCTGCCCCACAATCAGAGATGTGCTACATTCATGCCACAGCAAGCAAAAAACACATATTGAAAGGCGAGGGATCGCATCATGCACCCTTATGTCTTGTGCGCTTTCACGAGTTTCGTGTGCTCCTTGGTGATATTTTGTGAAGATGCAGGGAACCACATCTGGACTTAAATGGTAGACGTAGTCTCCTGATCAGTGTTTACAGTTTTTGTTAACTCCACCACAGTTGGTTTTCCACATACTCTTTACCAGTACCCATAGTAAGCACTACTTAGCTTTAGTCTAAATATCCACAGATCACCACTTCCACAGCGACAAGGAATTCCAATTCTTCAGGGACCCTCAGGGTCTGTGTGGGTGGCTCTGTGTGTGGCTCTGTGTGTGTGGGTGGCTCTATTTGTGTGTGTGGGTGGCTCTGTGTGTGTGGGTGGCTCTGTGTGTGTGGGTGGCTCTGTGTGTGTGGGTGGCTCTATGTGTGTGTGTGGGTGGCTCTATTTGTGTGTGTGGCTCTGTGTGTGGGTACAAATGCAATAGGTCTCGCATTTGAGAGTGATTAAGCGATTGACATTGTAAATAACAATGCCGTTTCTTTAAATGTTTTAAAAACAAAAATAATGTCATGAGCAATGCCAATAGCTCTAACTTTAACAATGCCGAGACCGTTGCATTGTAAATGCTTGTTGTGTACCTGCAGGCGTCCAGGAGATGGCACTGCCTGGCGTCCTGACGTGTTGAATTGAATAACAAGCATTTACAATGCACCTTTAGCCCTCTTGGTCAAATTATCTTGTTCTTGTAGCGCCGGGACACCTCCATGTGAGGTAGCTGTTCGCGCTTTACAAACTTCCGTATTATTATCATTATTATTGGTCAAAACTTGCACTCGCTGTCGCTTTTCCGGTGTAGGCCAGGTTCACAGGTGGTTTTGGGTTCCATTTAGTCGGCTTGTGTGGCAATGGTTTCGGACTCCAGTTCACCGGTACTCAGGGAGTGGTGCTTGACGCATGTGTTGATGGCTGGCATGGTGATGGCTGCCAGCCATGTGGTGAGTCGGAATGACAGGTGGTGGTGGCATGCTGAGAGAGTTCGGATGTCAGGATGGACCTGGGCAGCCACGTGCCTCCGCCTTGCTGATTTTGAGCGTCCGTGGCGGTTTAACACGTAGAGTGTGTTGATCTTCTCTTGCCGGGCTTGGGGCCACTGCCGACTCCATCTCGAGACGGTGTGAGGACGGACACTCCGAGCAGATCTTCACCCGAGGCATCTGCAGACAGGAGCAGGGATGCCACTTGACTCGGACTTCCGACACTTGGAAAGTGGCTGTTCTCTTGGGGAGGCGTTGTGGAGAGACGCGGTTCGCGACTGTTGCGGCTTACATTCGGTTCTCCTGTGAGGCTGTGTCCAGGGACGGTGGTCCGCCTTGGTGGCTGTCGGATGTGTCAGGGTGAGCTCTTGGCTTGCCGTGAGCCCTTGGTCTTCTCCTTTTTCCGGTCTGTTAAGTCTACCTGTGTCTTCCGGTTTTCCAGGGTGACAGGGCTATCACTCTTCTTTCTTCGAGGGCATTGCGCTTGGACCTCGAGGCGGTGCTGTCATGGCGCCGGCTTCTGCCTTCGCTCCGGCGCGCTCCTTGCTTGGCGACATGACGTCCAGTCGCGTGTCGCTGGCGTTGGAGCGCCTGTTGCTTTGGCGGCCACCACGTGGAGTGTGCGACTTCTCTCTTGCCTGTTGTGGGTCACCGCCGACTCCATCTTGAAGCAGTGTTGAGGAGGACACTGTGTCGCTTTCAGGCCGCTACGGGTGCGACTCCTTTCTTGCCTGTCGTGGGTCACCGCCGACTCCATCTTGAAGCAGTGTTGAGGAGGACCTTGTTGCTTTCAGTCCGCTGCGGGGCTGCGGGTGCGACTCCTTTCTTGCCTGCCGTGGGTCACCGCCGACTCCATCTGGAGGCTGTGTTGAGGAGGACCTTGTTGCTTTTCGGCCCACTGCGGGGCTTCGGGTGCGACTCCTTTCTTGCCTGTCGTGGGTCACCGCCGACTCCATCTTGAGGTAGTGTTGAGGAGGACCCTGTTGCTTTTCGGCCCACTGCGGGGCTTCGCTGGTGCAGTGGAGACGTGGTCGTTCTCTGTGCTGCGTTCAGTTGTGTTTCTTTTTTTTTTTTTTGAGATGTCTCGTTCTTGGACGCTTTCTTCCGCCATTCTGGGTGTCATGGTTGGCGAGTGTGCCTGTTCACCAGTAGGGCAGGTGATGCGATCTCTTCCCTGGCGGTGGCGTTGGGCAGCCACGTGTGGTGCGCGCTCTGCACCGGTTTTTCTTGCGTTGCTGCTGGGAACAGTTCCCTGGAGACGTTGCTGTCTCTACAGGCCCTCCACTTCTTGCTAGTGGTGGTGGTTGTCTGTGTGTAGCTCCAAGTAACTTGCCGCTCTTTGCGGGGTTTGTCAGCCTCTTCCCGTACCTTGCCGAGGTGGCAGGTTGTGCTCTGGCTGATATAATGCTGGTTTTTCGCTGGTGTAGCCTTCTGCGCGCTTCGGACCACGTGCGCTCCGTCTTCGCCTTGGGCGCCCCCTTCTGGCACTGGGGTGCCTGTGCTGTGGTTGGCGGTTGGGCCTGTTCTCCTTTGCAGGGTTGGCAGTCTCTCCTTGTAGCCACCGGGCTCTTGTGGCTGACGTTGTTACGCAGCTCCTGCTGAGGTTCGTGAGGCACACTGTGGTAGGGGCCACCAGGTGGCGCTGTGGTCGCCAACGCTGCAGTCTTCCGTGGATGCCAGTGTGGGGTTGTAGCATAGGGACTTCTCAGTGTTCTCACACTGTCCTAGCTTGGTTCCCCTACCCCGGTGTAACGTAGCTCCTCATCCGGCTACGGTACCCGCAGACAGCCTGGAGACAAACAGGACTCTCCGGGACCAGCACGATGGAGCGGAGAGACCACTTACTTATATGGAGGCACGACGTGCTGTCTGACTCCTCCTTCGCTGGGCAGGGTGCGACCCTAGACAGGAGATTCTTGCTCACGGCGGTTTTGTCACTCTGCTGCGAGGCCAAGTGCTTTGGTTGCATGGATGTGTCCAACACGGGCGGTGCCCAGCACGTCCTGTGGGTTGAGGGTGCGGTGCGATCCACTGGTGGGTGGTGGCAGTCTTCCAGCAGTCATGAAGTGCGCCGGGGCATAGGGTGCAACCTGGGGCTTGCGGTGCTGGCAAAGGGATGCTAGGTGGCGCTGCAGCCACCGTCTGTCAGGCTGGCTGATCGTCCGTTGAGCGACTCGCCTGTGTTGCGGTTGGGGTCGCGGCAGCTCTCCCTTCGTGCTGTGCGCTGCACAGTGGCTTCAACAGGCGGGTGCCTCCACCAACTCTACTTCCTCTGGGGGCAGCGAGACGACAGGCAGCAGCTTCTTCTACTTCTCGTAGGGGGTGCGGTGCCGCTCGTGTCCGCCAGGTGGCGCTGTAGGCGCTTTGTTCTGGAGTCACCGGGATCAGGTGCGGAGACTGGAGCTGATCCTGCCGGTGCGACTAGGTGACAGCCCTTCGCTTCCTCTGGGCTGCGATGCCATGCTGTGATCCGCCACTCAAGGCGCTGCAGGTGCTGCACGCTCGCCGCGGCGGTGAGGACATGGGTTGGAGCCCCCCCCCCCCGGGCCGTTGCACCGCGTCAACTTCTACTCACGCCCAAAGGAGAGTGCAGGTTTTCTGTGCTGCTGCTCGTGCCGGGATCAGGCCTGCTGTGCCGTGTATGGCTAGCGTTTCCTTCCTCCCTCGGCGATGGGGTGAGCCAGCGCACAGCAGCGGCGGCAGTCCGTCGGCGTCGCAGTGCCGGTACGAACCTCGGGTGATGTTCATCCACTTCGGCACTGCCTCGACCGCCGCGCTGGTGATGCGCTTGTGTAAACCTTCCGGCAGACGACGCTGATTCTCCTGGGTTGAGGAGGCGACAGCTGGGTGGCACGCCGGGCTCGCTCCTCGCGGCAGTCGCAGGGAGGCTGTGAACTCTGTCCGACAGGGGCGGTGTCGCAATGCAGGCTCTTTCCCTCCTCATGGGGGATGATGCAGCGCTGAGCGGCTGGCACGCGGGGTCAGACCCGCCTCGTCGCCATTGTAAAGTCGGGCCTCAGGCCCACATTATGGTAGATTACAAAAAACAGTGGTCCTAGACCTATACTTAGAAAGAATTTAATCAAAATGCTTTGTTTTTCATGATTCAGTTAACCATATCATTAAATGAAGTAACCAGAAAAAAGAGCAGAAAACGACCTTGAAAAGAATTCATCATATGTTTATTCAATAATGTTTTGGATAAAAGCCATACATGTTATTTTAATCACATGAATCAATCAAAAAGAGGTTAGGAGAAACTGTTCTAAAAAGGAGGACTTCTTTGAGGAGTCTGCGGGTCTCCTCGCGAGACTAATTGAACGAGGTTATCCCGTTAATTTGCTTAAAAAGGCACGCAAACGGGCATGGCACAACCCTAGGGACCTCCTGCTAAGCCCAAAGGTCAGAATGGAGAATAATGACGAGCGCCTGGTGTGTGTTACCACCTTTAATACAAAGAGTAACGCTATTAACCCCTTCGGTGCTCATGACGGAACGGTTCCGTCATGACCCACGGTTGAGCTGTGCTCATGACGGAACCATTCCGTCATGACCACGCCCGCGCAAGATTCCGTCAGCACAGCGGCGGAATCTGCGCAGCATCGAAGGGGTTAAGAAGGTAATCAACAAACATTGGCACCTGGTTTCCGATGAGTTAAGAAATATACCACTCCCCCTACATGTTTTTAAAAAAGCCAAAAATATTAGGGACAATGTGGTCAAATCTATGTTAGACACTCCTAGGATCGATGCACAGACAACTCTATGGGGTCTCCCACCTATTAGTGGTCACCATAAGTGTGGTACATGTAAGGCCTGCTCTATGTCCAAAGAAATGACTGATTTCACATACAATGGGTGCACGTACAGCTTAAAGGAACACAGTAACTGTAATACGAGCGGTGTGATTTATGCAATCCAATGCCCTTGCGGATTCATCTATGTTGGGCAAACCATACAGAAAGTCAAGTGCCGTATACTACAACACTGTAGCCGTATTCGCTGTAGAGTACAGGGTGCCCCCTTAGTGGAGCATTTTACGCTATTCGACCATGCGGCCAATAGTCTTCAATGGTGGGTCATAGAAAAGGTAAGCCCCAACCCCAGAGGGGGAGATTTCAGCATAACCCTCAATAAACGCGAGTGCAAATGGATACACTCTCTGAATACAGTAACCCGAGGCCTTAACGAGTTTGAAGAGATCAGCAGACAGGTCTCAGTACTCACAAATTACTAATTTAATTTAATCTAATTGTATTGTATCATCCTTGTACTACATCTGACCGGTTTAGACATTAGGGCTCTGGTGTCAACCACCGGCTTATTCATTGTCTGTTGAAAATATTCCAGGCTTGTGGCTTTCATGTATTTGTAAGACTGTGTGTTTTGTCGCATCATCCTCATTATGATGTCTATCTAATACGTGTATAATTCTATGCTCATGTTTTTCATAATTATAACATGGTATGTTCTATTGTAATATCGCTATTATTAAGTTTATATGTAATTGTAAATATTTTGAAATTGCTCTGTCACTCGCTATCATTTCGGGAGTCTTTCCTCCCTTCCCATTCTCACACCGGTCACGTACTGCCTGACGCTGCCGGTAACGTTATAACTAACGTGAACACCGTCCACCTCCCGCTTCATTTGTGCCTGACTCCATGGTGACGACCGCATACTGGCTAGGCGCGCTCTAACTAAATAATCTAAGGAACCCCAGTTGACCGCTTATTCTTGAATTGAAACAGTAAGTTAAAAAAAACCCCGACCCTTGGATCACTCCGTTGTTATAGACGCGGCCGTGACGCGTAGGACCTTCGTATTTAATGCGCTTAGCTTGAACATGCCGGCTCCTTGCATGACATATAACCGATATACTTCCCCCGCCTTTGGCCTCAGTATACCGTTTCTAATTGGCACTCAGGCGCCTTCTGAACACTGTATACACCCAGTGTCGAGCGTTATGAGACAGACGACCTTCCAATTGGAAGCTTTTATTATCTATCTGACCCCGTGGCCAATAAAATTGTGGTCCGGTTGTTTTACTGTGGCAGTGTGATTCCATGGGCATTACTGTTGTTGTTTTTCCACTGAGTAACATAATCAAATCGTAGTAATCCACATGCACAGAGGTTACAACTCAGCTCCCTCTTTGTTTACACAGTTGGCTGTAATCGTCCCTTGAAGCCTCTGGTGGTTTACTTTTGGACATTCACTGTCAAGGTATTCAATTTAATTAATTCAACGTATCCCCTTGTAATAGTTAGAAGCTTATCACTTTAGCTGACCCTACAATGATTACATTTATTTTTCAAGGTTGATTATAGAATTCATTCTATTGGACTCCATGAATGAACCGTGGATTTCGCCAATCACCTATAATTGATAGGTGAGCCCCTGTAAACCCTTTTTTATTGATTTTAAACCTGATTTTAAACCTCTTTTTAATGCAACGACCTACTAATCGGCGCCAATTGCCTTTTAGGTTGCCCAGGCCAAGTCCTGATGAAGATTCCTTTATGGTCGCAAGTCGGATCGAAACGTCGACGCCCCCTTTGTGTTTAGTCTGTACCCGAAATACCCTTCTTAATGTGCTGCTTCGGAATTGATTTCTGTGAATAAAACAAAAGTCAAGTTTATATGAATATCATTGGGACAGACTAGTTAAGACGGTGACTTGCAACCGCTCTTCCCTGCCTTGACATATTAAACTCCAGATAATATGTTGAAGTATTCTCCTTCTTGATTTCCTTACACTTGAGCACCCTCTCCTTTTTCACTGCACATCTTCCTCTGGTGCAACCTCTTTTTGATTGATTCATGTGATTAAAATAACATGTATGGCTTTTATCCAAAACATTATTGAATAAACATATGATGAATTCTTTTCAAGGTCGTTTTCTGCTCTTTTTTCTGGTTACTTCATTTAATGATATGGTTAACTGAATCATGAAAAACAAAGCATTTTGATTAAATTCTTTCTAAGTATAGGTCTAGGACCACTGTTTTTTGTAACATACATTACCCAGGTCCTTGACCATATTGGGTTACCCCATTTTTTGTAATGATCACATTATGGTAGAGACAGAGACGGCCAGCTGGATCTGTGGTATAGTAACTGGCCACGAGCACGTGCACCCGGGCCTTTTTATTAGCGGGGCCACGTCACTCGTGACACCCGTGATGGATGGGTGTGGGGTGCAGTGTGTCCAGCCCTCAAGATAGTGGCTGGGGTTACAGCTTCCTGTGAGACACTAGAGCGTGTCTCGCAGGACACTACAGTAGTGACGGTACCTGCGAGTGGACAGACAGAAGTGACGGTTCTTGAGTGCACGTGCAGAGCACCAAGAGAACCCCAGCACAGAGAAAAAACACAACCTCTAGTGAGAGCAGTGACTGGTGGCAGCAAATCCGGACGGCAACACCCAGAATGGATCACGGTGTCTTGAAGGCAAAGGAATGTAAACAGTGATCACCAGGACATGGAGTGAGGTGGACACCCTAATGACAGCAGCGCGCGCCCCTGGCACTCTAGGTGTCCCACTGAATGAGTACCCCCTGAGTGAGAGCACGCAGCTGATAAACTCACATTGTTGTTGAGCCAGGCACAGGCAGAGGGCCAGTTGGAAGGCCAGGATGAGCCCGAGGATGCACTTCATGGCGAGGTTGAAGTGATAGGGAAAAGGCCTGCACACATACCCTGGAGGCACTGCGGAGAGAGACCTGCACAGCACACACAGCTTTGAAGGCACTGCGGTGGGCGTTTCAAAAGTGTAAAAGGGTCAGGCGGTGGAAACAACTCGGAAAAGCTGGATTGCACTGTGACCAGCAGGATGTTGCTATCGCACGGTTCCTTACACACTCTTGCACTTACACAGCGACTCTGTGGACATGTTTGGGGACTCTCGGCAGGGGCTGCGGAGTGTGTAGAATGGTGTGTGGCTGGATTCTTGACATACTTTAGGTGCGCTGCGTACGGAACTTCTAGTGAAGGGGCATTCATTCAGCAAAGCCAATAGCCATGGGCTGTGTATGTGGTGATCCTGACACTTCCTCTGACTGACATTCAGGGCAATAGGAGACGGGCTGTAATCCTGCTTTGTGAAATGTGAGGGTGTTGCACTTTGGCGTCTGTATAACTCTCGACTTCCGTGGGCTCCAGCATTACCTGCTGTGTTGTTGTGCCGAGACGTGCAGCCTGGCACATGAACAGTGAGGCAGGGTCACTAACAGCGCACTCGAGCTGTCATGCTGACGGTAATTGTAGCGCTACTGAGGGTGCGGAATCCTGACCTATGTGCGAGACATAAGAGTTTAGTGCTCAAGGCCTGGTGCAGCTGTGTGTGCACGGGGACAGCAGGGTGAGGAAAGGACAAGCAGGGGCCAAAGGTGAAGGTTAAGTGCAGTCATGGCAAGCAGCTAGTACAGGCTGCAGGCACTTACCAGCTTGAGTGACAGCCTCAATGTGGCACACTAGTCGCGGCCGGCATGATGAGCGGGTGGGGAGGTGAGAGGGGGGTCACGCGACTTCTGGATAGTGCAGCGGACATAAAGCATCTCCAGCGCTCAGACAGTGACGTAGCTGGAGGGAGGTGTAGGGGGAGGTCATCCTCGGGCATGACTTTTTTGAGGGCGGCAAAGAATAAGGAAGAAGTCAAACGAGTGCAACGAGTCGCTGACACAACAATAAAACACAAACACTTACGAGAAATGCTCGTTCTAACTATCTGCAGAGATTCCGCTGCAGATGATGCGGAGCCTGGGCAGTGAGCGCGGCATCTGTTGCTAACTTTACACTTGAGGATCCTGAGCCGGCCCTTCCCCCATCCGAGCTCCTTGCAGCTCCCCCGCTGCATACACACCGCACTGCTCAGGCTGGAGTTGCCTATGGATAGTACCGTGGCTGCTTTTAAAAAAACAAAGGAGCACGTGCGTGGCTTGCCTAAAAGGGATGCCACGCAGTTAAAGAGATGCACACGTTGGAAAGACGGCCAAAAATGCGGGAGTCCTACTAAAAGAAGCCCGTTAACACAATGAAGAGCATTCTCAGAGCAGCCAATCACAGAGCTCGACTGGCGCATGCTTCTTCACGGCTCTCGTGAAGACATTTCTTATCAGCTTGTTAAATTAACAAGCTGATAAGAAATGTCTTCACAACAGACACAAACCAGGTGAGCCAGTCCGGCTCGGGGAGAAAGGGCGTCCACAGAAAACCCTCATTTCCAATGGCAGGCCACCGTTTAGCATAAACGGTGACGCCGGCCAATGGAAATGAGGGGCTGGGCTTAAAGCCCTCTTCTGAAAGTCCTCTCTTACAAAATCTCTCGCGGAGGCGGGGCAGGGCTCTGCCCTGCAACGCCACGCGAGACCTAAAAAGGGGGGCTGCACACAAGGCATGGTCTTTTCCGCAGAGCGAAACTAAAGGTGTCCAACAGTCCGAGTATTCTTTAGTGCAACAAACCTCCAGGGCTCATCACGACAATGGCGACAAGGGCTCTACGAGCTCTGCATGCCTCAGTCGCCCCTCTGCTGTTTGAGAACACCTCGCATGACCTTTTTTTGGCCCTTGAAGGACTGTGAGAAGCTCTCCCACTTGCCAGATTAAAGCCGAGAAGTCAGCTGCAGTCATCCAACGCCTCCCTGGAGCGACTCCTTTTTTGATGTCTATGTGGCATTGAGCTAATCAGCACATGCAGCACTTGCTGTACTGCCCCCCCCCACAGCACCTGTGCGCATGTTACAGCTGTGAGGCCCTGAGACCTACTCCGCATGCCTCCATCTACCTGCAGTCAACCATGTGGGTGTGACAGGAAGAGCATGCCTCGGCCCTGCTTCACCTCCAACCGCACATAACCCCAGTGCTGCCCTATACATGGGCTCATGCTGCTGGGAGCTGTTTCCTAGCATCTCAACCAGGAAGGTCCTTGTCTCTGCTCCTTGCAGAGCAATGAGGAATTGCTCACTCTGACTACACCCCTCCAATGCCCACGTATCCAACACCAGTGCTACCCAATGACCGCCTACCCACACCTGGCACCTACACCATCTTGTCTGAAGTTTCTGCACACCACCAGGCTCTTGCTTATCTGAAAGGAAGGCGTCCATTCCTGCATTGGAGCCTTTCTCAGTCACTGGCCCTCCGCCAACTCAGGCAGCAAGGTGGAATGCGTGGGTTAAGCTGTTGGCATAGCAGAGGATAAGAAGGGACTGCTGCTCACCCACCTACGTGGAGTGGATGTGCACAAAATCCCCAAAACAGTAGCGGAGGCTGGGCCACCACGCATGTATATGAAACTCAAAAATGCCATCACTGCTCATTTTGAACCATACGAAAATACGGACTATGAAAGGTTCTTTCTCCAGCAGGCACACCAAAAACCTGATGAACCCGTAGATGTTTTCTACTCATGGCTGCGAGACCTGGCTAGCATATGCACCCTGCCAGACAAGGTAGATGAAATTATTGTGCAATTTATACAAGGGTGTGCCTCAGTAAATCTGCAAGAACAGGTCGCGCAAGAGGCAAACAGGTCCATAAATTACATCCTTGCTCTGGGTTGGTCCAAAGAGCTGTCAAAAGCACGTGCAGCACACATGGACACGGTAAGTCTCCAACCGGTCAAAGTGGAGCCCTTGAATACCATTAGCAAAGAACCACACAAGCCGAAAAAAACAAAGACATAAACACCCAATCAGACCAACCAAACTTGTCGATGGTGTGGAGGGCTGTTGCCCCATCAAGGTGACTGCCCGGCACGGAGAAATAAATGCACAGCATGCGGGAAACTGAACTATTTCTCCAAAGTCTGCCTCTCTACCCTAAAGTCACGCACTTCCTTGATGCTACAGGATGTGTGGAACTAAGCATACTCTCAGACAGCAGATAGGAGTGACATGGATGAAGATGAACAAGAAACTGTCTATGTAATACATGCAATAGAAACACTATTCTCTGCGACTCGCACCGCCCCCAAATGTCCTATCAAAATACAGAATCATGCAGTCACTCTCCATACTTGTGCAGTCACTGTCCTCATCGACGCAGAAGCCTATATAAATCTTATAGCAGCCGATCTATACCAAAGAGTGCCTTCTCCACCCAAGCTAGGACCCACCAAAGATAAAAGTCTATGCTTTTGGTAACTGACAACCTCTTGGTTTTGCTGGAGACTTCTGCACTGACATTGACCATCACAACACCACCACCTTGGCCATGGTGTATGTTTCTCACTAAGGCAGCGGATTCCTAATAAGCTTCCAAATAGCCCAAGAACTAGGTTTGATACAGTTTGTATTCAGTGTCCATATCACGAAAACTGACAATCTCCTGCGAGACTTTGCCCCGTTGTTTGAAGGAATAGGATGCCTGAAAGGCCCAGCCATATAGTTACACATCAACAGAAAATCGAGCCTGTAGCTCTCTGCCACCAGCTCATGGCATTCCACCTCCACCCCAAGGTGGAACAAAAGCTGCCACAACTACCTAGGTGTATTTTGACCCAAAGAAGGAATCTGAACTATCCATAGATTGGGGGATGTGCTATTGCAGCGACAAAGATGTAGTGAATGGGTTCCAGTTTCCTTTGCGAGCAGAACCCTGACATCCACAGAGCAGCGATACTCGCAGATTGAGAGGGAGGCCATCATGATACACTGGGGGTGACAGCATTGCTATGCATACCTCTTCGGCCATCCTTTCACTGTCTGTACAGACCATAAGCCGTTAATTCCCATTGTCAAGGCATCATCATCAAATTCACCCCCAGGGATCGAAAAATGGATCCTGCAGTTGCAGGAGTTCTACTTCACTGTAGTCTACAAGCCAGGCATCCGAAATCCAGCCAATTTTCTGTTGCGACATGCTAGGTCCGCCACCCCCCAGAAACCAAGGAAGATCATGGCACAGAAGCATATGTTCGTTTGGTAGTGGAGAGATCCAAGCCATTACCTATGTCCCTGTCAGATGTTGTGGTGGCCACCAAACAAGATTACTGCCTGCATTGAAAGCCAGTGACTGGAAAGCCATGCACAGCTACTCAGCCCGAAGGATGGAACAAGCGAAGCTGACACTACAAGTCCTCTACCTTGTGAGGCAAGAACTCTTTGTAAAAGCCAAAGGCTGTCTGATAAGAGGGCCACGATTAGTCCTACCAGGTAGCCTCCAACAACAAGCAGTTCAGCTGGCTTATGCGGCACACCAGGGATGGTAAGGACAAAGAGTCGGATCCGAAACAAAGTTTGATTTCAGAGGCTGGATCAAAGTGTGGAAGTTGCTGTGAGAAACTGTCCAACCTGCCAAGCAAGCAGTTCCTCTGAACCACCAGCATCTGTTATCACAGAAGAAGGCCCCACATCTCTGTGGCAGTGTGTGAGTGCTGACTTTGGGAGCCTCCCGGATGGCACTTACATGTTTATCATCATTGACTACTACTCTCGCTACACAGAATTGGAGATAGCGCAGGGCCGTACTGGGAACCAAAACCGGTGTTGGTAAAGTGCTCAGCCGCCCTCCCCCCCACCCCGGGGTTAGGGGGTGCGGCCGAGCTGTTTGCCAGGGCCGCTTTCGGTGATTTTGTAACAGGGGGCGATATTGCAGCTATGCTGCAAAAATTGCCCTGTAACAAAAACTGCCCCCCAGGGGCCCCAAACCGGCCCCCACCCTGGCGGCCCACTAAGGAAATGCCCGGTGCCCGCTATGGCCAGTCCGGCCCTGAGATAGTCACCTCCACCTCAGCGTTGGTGGTGATACCAAAACTGAAAAAAATCATGGCCACCCACAGGCTAATAGGAGAACTCTGCACGGACAATGGGCCCCATTTAACAGCTGTGAGTGGGCAGTGTATCTTCAATCCCACAATACCAATCACAGGAAGATTACACTAAATTGGCCTCGAGCAAATGAGGAGGTGGAAAGATTTGAGCGAACTGTGACTAAAGTCATCAGGATAGCGACAGCCGAAGATAGGAACGTGAAAACGCTCTAGGGTTTGCCCTAAGACCCCTCCACCATCTGGGTAAAGAAATATCAAGCTATACAAAACAATGATGTGGAGGAATGGATACATTCATATTAATAATAGGTTCCATCAAATTAACCTATTGACTGGTACATAGTCACCTTCTATTTACTTGTATATTAATAAACCACATACCAACATTTATTCCTTATTAATATACAAGGACAGTGGGGGGCGTGGTCTGGCCACGACTGAAGATGGCCGCCTAACCTGTGAGCTCTGCTGCGAGTGGGGCTTCAAAAGGAGTTGGCACCCAGTAAATGCAAGACCTTTGACATTATTTCAGCATTCTGGAGGTCATAAAGTCAACGAGGAGCAGATGAGCCGGTTTTCTTCAGTATGAGTGACTCGGTTCCTGAGGAATGTAAACTGACACCGGAGCTCCGTGCTGAGAGGAACCCCGGACAACACTATTTCTAAACTGAAGCTTATTCACACAATAACTCACAATCCACCACTTCTTTATTAGCAAAAAAGGCCACTTTATTAAGACAGGTGCCAAAATATAATTTTTCTCTAAACACTATTTTTCCATTATCTGATAATCAAATCCCCAAATTTTCTCTGACATCTATAAAAACCTAACCCCAAGGTAGACCCCAAGCAAAAACAACTCAATGACTCCTGTTGATAGATCCCCCTCATTCTCATTTCCCGTCCCCATGACTGCGTCCCCCACTTCCCCCGTTGGAGGATGGGCAATCCCGCTCCAGTCTGCCCACCCCCCCAGCAAAAACCCGCCTACCAGAAAAACTAGCTAACCGAAAAAACCTGTCTTATCGTGGCAAAAAGAAAAAACCCCAGGCCTGGCCGTAGCCAAACCTGGAAGAAAAACCCCGTAGAGGGAAAGGGAAAACACAAAAAAGGGGAAGGGTGGGTGGGGCAAATTCAAAAACCCTTCCTCCCCACTCCCTTGATCGCAATGAATTTCCCGCCCCACAGCGCCTCTACTTATCACCTCTCCTCTTGCCTCTTGCCTCGCGCCTCCCGCCTCCCTAATTAACTCTACCCCGCACCTGGGTGGCCGCTCCCTTGTGCGAAACCACCCAGGGGGAGACTGGCTCGCGCTCCGCTCCCCCTGGGTCCCCTCTTCTGTCGACAACACTGCCTAAATAACTGTGCTCACTGATGTGAAACTTAAAGGAAACTACATGAATCTTTTCAGAGGATATGTGGATGCTTTTATTTTGGCGGGAACACTTCAGCCTCTGACAGAAGCCAGCTGCACCTGCTCGTGATCTGTGGAAAGGCACCAACATTTCAGCCTCTGACAGAAGCCAGCTGCACCTGCTCGTGATCTGTGGAAAGGCACCAACATTTCAGCCCCTGACAGAAGCCAGCTGCCCCTGCTCATGACCTGTGGAATGTGCAATGCAATTCTGAAGGAAGAGAAAAAAGCTGACTGGATTTTGAAAACAGAGTTTTGCTAATTCTGGAGGAAGAAATAAGCTGACTGGATTTGAAATACAGACTTTTGAAAGAGAAACAGGACTCCAGCTGACTTCAATGAAGGTAAAGTTCACTGGGAGTTCATATACTCGCTCACTAAAATAATTACCTCAAGAAGCTGAGAGGGGCTCCAGCTGTAGTTATGCATGTGAAGTTTGCATTCTTCTGAGGAATTACATGTGGCTGTTTTGTGGTGCTGAGTTACGTAATTAAATTGAACAAAGGCTTTACCCTTTCATGAGGAAAATGTGTATAATCTGTGCACGGGCTGAAACATTGTACACCAGGGCTTGTCCTTTTTTGCTGTGAAGGGTCTGATATGTCGACAGGAGTTCCTTGATGAGAGAGATGGTGGTGTCTTTTATCAAAATGAACAATCCCAGCTGAAATATAATTGACATTGGAGAAGTTTATGCGCTGTTTTGGAAAAGTGTCCTCTTCATCTTTAACTAAATTACAATAAGGATCTGTAATTGAACAAAGGCTCTACCCTTTCATGAGGAAAATGTGAATAATATCCGCACAGGCTGAAACATTGTACACCAGGGCTTGTCCTTTTTTGCTGTGAAGGGTCTGATATGTCGACAGGAGTTCCTTGATGAGAGAGATGGTGGTGTCTTTTATCAAAGTGAACAATCCCAGCTGAAATATAATTGACATTGGAGAAGTTTATGCGCTGTTTTGGAAAAGTGTCCTCTCCAGCTTTCACTAATTTACAATAAGGATTTGTGGAAGTGTATGTGGTGTTGGGAAGTCTGCCCTATGAGACTGAGCTGTAGTGTTGTTCAGCACACAGTTAAACTGTTTAAATGCACCAACTGTCTTTAAGGTAATTCTCTGGATATATGTGCAGGACGCAACTTTGTATAATAAGCCTTGCTTTTTTAACTTATGTGCTGAAAGACTCTAGTCCTGTCAGCCTGCCTACAAACTTGAGCCTGGAGTTCCACAGCTTCCCGATCGCAACGTTCCACTGGTCACACCTGAGCTTCCTGGCTTTTCCTCATGCGCCTTGGTCTGTCCACCACACACGCTTATTAGCTGACAGCTGTGAAGTGATTTGAGGACACAAATTAAACCGAAATTTTCAAAAAACAACAGCTTTACAGTGGGTGAGTGCTTTGTTTGATATTAACTTCAGCACCCTGCTAATTCACTCTGGCTATTGCGAAGCGCTGTTTCAGAGGGAATTTTGTTTTTGGGCGCATTAGGGCCTGCGCGTCACACACATTTGCTCATTGGCACTTGAGATATATTTTCTTGGCCCGGTGTGGTCTGAATTTAAAAACATGGCAGCCATGTAGCAGATAAGTGCTTTATTTGCTGCTAGCTCTGATATTCTGCTTAGTTTTTTTATAACAACTGTGAAGCACCACTTCTAAGAAACTCTGAGAGACTTCAAGCTTGTGAGCCTACCTGCAACACCAAGCTCAGAGTTTGAAGGTATCCTGCGTGCAGTGCTCAATTTTTTACAATTTAACTTCCCGATCTCTCTGTAATATACCTGGGCTGTGCGCCACATAATTCTGACACTGGCAATTGTGTCATGTTTTGTTGGCCCAGTATAGTCTAAATCTTGCAGATTAGCAAATTAAAAGTGGAGCTTTTTTTACCGGATGGAGAGGAACCAATCCTTGATCGTCTACTTTATTTTATGTGACTGAGGGATATTGGAGTTCTTCTCTACATTATCTTGACACAGCTTGGACCTTTAATTTGAACTCTCTCCAGTGTGTTATAAAGAAAATACTCTAGTAAATCCTGGACATTGAGAGTCTGATAATTCAAGGAAATAAGACGCATATAACAACTTTTCTGCTTTGTGTTTCTACACTGCTATACTGACTCAACACATTGCTTTGCCATCTTTCTATAAAGCAGAAATCAAAATGTCTACTGCCAAGTATGGAGATAAATACTCTAAACAGCCTCTTTTTGCGGATGTAGTTAAGCAGTCACAAAATTCAGATGCCAACAGCTCTTCCTCTACAACAGACAATTCTCTACAAACTAACATTAAAATGCAAGGGCAAACTATGGACCGCATTCTAAAAGAGATATCAGCAGTCAGTCATAGACTTGAATGCATGGATTCCCATATTTCCTCATTAACAGAAGAAACTAAAACAATACGAGCAGACATTGCAGGATTTCACGCCAAGACAGAGGAGCTTGATCACAGACTAATAAATGTAGAAACTCGCCTAGACTCAATACAAAACAGAGATCAAGAGCTGTTATTTCTACGAAGTAAGACGATAGATTTGGAAGATCGAAGCAGGAGGGATAATGTTCGCTTTTTCGGTTTTCCAGAAAGGATTGAAGGTTCAAATGCTAGAACATTCCTACAAAATATCCTTTCAAAAATTATGAACATCGCTTTTGACCCTCCATTGGAGATACAGCGCGCACATCGAATTGGTCCATTACGCAAGGAATCTGCAACAAACTCACGTCCCCTCATTGCTTGTTTTTTAAGGCATGAGCAGACAAGGCAAATATTACTATCAGCACGTACTCATGGTCCGTTCTCATACAATGGGTATGAAATCCGTATTGCAGCTGATTTTTCCAGAGAAACTAACGAGAGACGCAAGGCCTTCCTTTCATTTAGACCTCAATTACGTCAACTAGACATTAAATATGGTCTGTTCGATCCTGCTCGTTTCCGAATTTCTAAGGATGGAATATCCAAAGACTTTTATAACCCTGAGGATCTCCGTCTATTTTTAGACAATTGGAAACCGCAACAAATGGAAACTCAGCAGACCACTCCAGAACTATCACATCACAGTTCTTTTCCTCAAGCATCAAGCAATCCACGACATAATGTCAGCAGTCCTCGACAGAGAGGCAGGGATTTTGAAAGGACTATTCGTAGTCATGAGGACAAGAATGCTGCTCTTCAAAATGTATCCACCTTGACTAAGGCACAACATAGAGATAAATCCCGATCGCCATTAAAATCTACTTTGGATGCAGAATGTGGGTGATTCAGTACCTCTCTACAATTTTGATCACCATTAATCTATGCTCATACTTGCATCCTTTTAGATGATTAATCATCCTTAATGAACTCATAACATAAGAGAAACGAAGATGATACCTCGCCTGTGGACAGATGAGTATTAAAATCTACTTAAGACGCAGAATGTGGATGATTTAATGTTTAAATATACTTTTGTTCAGATTTAGCTTTGTCTGCACACCCATTTTCTTTTAGGTGTTAGATCAAATTTAAAGAACTCATGATACAAATGGGGAACAGAAGGTATATCGTCATCAGTTTGTTTAATAATACAGTTATTGTACTGTTCTTTATTGTTATTGCTCTTCCTTTCTTTTTTCTCCATTTTTTTTTCATCACATTTATTATATTAATTATATTGCCTTTAAACATTTGGTCTATCCCTCTCACTGTTTTACACATATTTGATTGACATTCTTGGTACTTATTAATTTACTTTAGGATTGTGACTGTTACAACTCTTCATGCTGACTATCTCAATCTTTTAATTCCTCACATATTACCTATTTATCTACAAGGTTACAACACCCTCTTCCCTTATTTCATCTTTATTTTATTTTTTATTTTCAATTCAATATTCTAATGGTTCAATAATATGTCTCACAATTATACTATGAAGTTATGTTCTTTAATAATACTTTGATATGTCTTTAAATGAATTATAATAATTTTCCTGCTTTTACATTTCACATTCGATACGTGAGCCTTATGATTAATGATAGGTCTATATTGTTTAGTTCTTCTCTTTTATTGATTCCGTAATGTTAGTAATACTGTTTTTAAATCCAAATTTACTGGTATACCTTTTCCCATACATATAGTATATATTCTCTGAATTTATTAATGCTTTTTAAGATTGTTATTATTATACTTTTCAATCAAATAATTAATTTTAATTGTTAGTAGTGTTACTTTTTTATCTCTATGTATTATTTATTTATTTATAAGCATAGTAATCCTCCTTAATTCAAGAGATCATCCATAGCTTTTAATGTTACAATATTACAATATATTGTTATATTTCTTATTCATAATAAGAATATCTGTTATTATATACGTTTTAAGGACATATTTGGATCTATATTTGTCAACCACTGTTTCACTCTCCTGATGGGGCCCCTCCTCGTGGCAGCAGTCCATTAGTGTTTGGACCCGTGGTTAAAAGTCCTGAGGTCCCTTGTGCCATTTTTTATATTTGGCACTCTTTCCTCCCTACCTCTCCCTTTGTCATTTATACTACATACTATTCTTTCTGTTGAACACACTTCTAGTTATCTCCACACATATATTCTCTCATCATCAAACAGCATTACCCATTTGGTTCATTTATTATTTACCTGATCTTTGTTACGGTCCAAGGTCCTTTCTCCTTTTTTTTTTTTTTTCTCTTCTCTCTTTATCCCTCTTTTTATCCCCTTACCTCTCTTTTCTTTTTCTTCTCCTTTATTTCCCCTCTTCTATTTTCCTTTCCCTCCTTTTTCTTGTTTTTTCCTTTCTTCATATCTTACTTCACTCCTTTCACTTATACAGCACCATTATATCAATTTCTTAATTTACTATATCACATTCTGGCATTTGTATTAAATTCGTATCGCTAATCTTTCCTATTTCTTATCTGACATGGCCACTTCACACGATCTCCGAGTAATAACATGGAATGTTCATGGATTGACACATTATATTAAAAGAAAAAAGACACTCTCTTATTTACAGTCCAAACATGTGGATATAGCTCTCCTTCAAGAAACCCACCTTGACGCTAAAGAGTCTGAAAAATTAAGAAGAGACTGGGTGGGAAAGGTTATACACAGCAGCATACAGAAGAGAACAGATCCAGATGCGACACCTACCCGCAAATGTGGAGTTGCGATTCTTATCCGTAAATCCTTACCAGTGATAGTCTTGAAATCCTGGATAGATCCAGATGGACGATATGTATTTGCCAAACTTCGCATTGGTGAAACACATATATGTGTTGGCTCAATTTACGCTCCCACGGGGGCAAAACGATCATTTCTCCTTCAACTAAACCGCCTTTTAACTGAAATAGGTGCTTCCCAGTTTCTCATCGGTGGAGATTGGAACCTAGTACGTGATCCAGTCCTTGACAAGACAGGCCCTCTAGATAAGACAAATGCGGCAGATAGAGCTCTAATGAACGATGTGGTGGCAGATAATGGTTTGGTAGACCATTGGCGACTTTCTCACCCGATGGATAAGGACTATACCTTCACTTCCCCTACGCATGGCACGCTCTCTCGTTTGGACTACTTTTTAATCTCCCAGAATGTAGTTCAAATAACACAGGACTCTCAGATACTGGAGGCAGCGATCTCTGATCATTCTCCAGTTCTACTTTCCTTACAAACTGGTTTATCTAAGCCAGGTCGCAAACCCTGGCGTCTAAACATTCAACGTTATAGGATACCCAAAAACAAAATGTTATTACAATCCCATTTTCAAGACTTTATGTCAATCAATCAAGGGTCCGTTGACTCCAACAGAACTCTTTGGGCGGCGGCAAAAGCTACTATCCGCGGGCAGCTTATGAGAGATGCAGCGCAGTTTAATAAACAAAATGCTAAGAGGCAAAAAGAATTGGAGCAAGATATTGTGTCTTACACTCGATTATATACACTTAATCCAACGATACCACATCGTAAATCACTGGAAAAAGCTTGTATGGCTTTAAATAACCTTTTTACCTCTAAGGCAGAATACGCCTTGCATAGAATGAAAGGGAGACATTATGAGCAGGGGGAAAAAGCGGGAAGATTATTAGCAGCCCAGCTACGTCAGCAGCAAGCAGCTATGGCCATACCGGCCATTAAGTCAATGAACGGTGTTACTCTAACTAAACCCCAAGATATTGTTAACGAATTTGCCCAGTATTATCAGTCTCTTTACACTGCTGAAACTCAACTTGATACTGACAAATTGGATTCTTTTCTTACAAATGTAAACTTACCCTGTTTGTCAGATGAAGGTAGAATCTTATTGGAAGGTGAAATTACCAGGGAAGAAATATCGCATGCAGTTGCTGGCTTGCCATCTCATAAGGCCCCAGGAGAGGATGGCTTTCCTGCAGAGTTTTATCGTTGGGCAGGAGTGCATGTGCTTGACTCTCTTTTACTCGCGTTCCAAGAGGCAGAGGGTGAGGCCTCCTTGGGCCTTATATCTAATAAAGCTATTATTGCTGTGTTACCTAAACCTGGCAAAGACCCTTTATTATGTAGCAGCTATCGACCCATATCGTTATTGAATTGTGACATCAAAATTCTAGCTAGCATTCTGGCCTCTCGCTTGCGTAAGGTTATCCCATCTCTCATACATCATACCCAAGTAGGATTTGTTCCGGGGCGTTCCTCTAGGAACCATCTTCGCACTCTTGCCCACACACTATGGTATGCCAAGAATCTTCCGGATGACGCTTTGGCCTTGTCGCTTGACGCGGAAAAGGCGTTTGATCGAATTGAATGGGATTATCTTTTTAGGGTGTTACAAAAATTCGGCCTGGGAGATCAATTCATAAACAAAATACGCTTGTTGTACAAAAATCCTTCGGCACAGGTAAATTGTGGGGGCTTTATCTCAGATCCATTTTCTATCAATCGAGGTACTCGTCAGGGTTGCCCCCTCTCCCCGTTACTCTTTCTTCTAGCCATGGAACCGTTGGCTGCCTCCTTAAGACAATGTACTTATATTAAGGGCATTTCTCTTCCGACAGGAGAATCCAAAATGTATCTCTACGCAGATGATATTCTCCTTACACTCACAGATCTCTCCATCTCTTTACCATCTGTGTTAAAAATAATAGATGACTTCTCCTCCATTTCTGGGTACAAAATTAATTGGAACAAAAGCGAAGCACTGCCCATCTCGAATGGGACCACAATAGCGGCCATTCAAGGTTTTCCTTTTCAATGGAAATCTTCTCATCTCAAGTATTTGGGCATACTAGTGAACAAAGGCCTAGAGAGTATGGTTACGGATAATCTCAATCCCCTCATCGCTCAAATGCAACGTGATTTTGAAAAATGGAAGGCACTGGGTCTCTCAATGTGGGGAAGGGTTCAAGCCGTGAAAATGGTTACTCTTTCCCGTTTTCTTTATGTCCTCGGGATGCTTCCTATTCAAATCCCTTTAACCACGCTACGTTCAATTGATTCTAAGATAAAATCCTTTATATGGAACTCTGCCAAACCCCGTGTCTCAGCTTCAAAACTAAAGGCTCATCGCTCCTATGGAGGAATAGGTCTACCCTCAGTGGAGCATTATGCTTTGGCATTACAGCTTTCTCAAATGTCATATATGCTTTCACATTCATCGGATACACCACAGTGGGTACATCTTGAACGCCACCTTTCATTAACAAACGCAGGTCTTTCTGTTTTATACGGCTCGGAATTTCGTCCCCGAGACTCCACCACTAATCCTATTTTGTCGGCTATGCGTGCTGCTTGGCAAAGGGCACACCGCTTACTGGGCTCACATCCTCGTCTTCATAGAAAAGCCCCATTATGGAATAATTCTGCAATTCGTATTAATAGACAATCAATATCTTGGCCTATTTGGGAAACAGCAGGTGTTTCTACCTTAGATCAACTTTTTTCAAACGGAGATATTAAATCATTTGCCCAACTGCAGGAAGAATTCCATTTGCCTGATATACAAGTCTCAAAATACAACCAGTTACGACAATCCTTACGGCGGAGTCTAGGACCTCCACCATGGCTCTTGCCTGACTCACCAATTGTAACATATCTCCACACTTGGGGTAAGATGAAAGGAGCTACATCTGGCTTTTACCAAACTCTCACTTCGCATCTTTTTTCTCAACCCTTATCGCAAACTTTACGTACTAAATGGCAAACCTTATTGTCAGTCTCTTATACTGATAATGAATGGTCTGACATTCTTAACAATCTCAACAAGGGTGCACGTGAAGCACGATTGAAATTTTGCTTATTCAAGATCTTACATGATTGGCACTGGTCACCAACAAAACTGCATAAAGCTGGCTTGCTTCCCCATTCAAACTGCTGGAGATGTGATAGTACGTCTTGTAACATTTCTCATATCATTTGCGGATGTCCAGTGATCCAACCCTTTTGGAATTATATAGGTAAAACCTTACATTCCACGATGCCTCTACAAACTCCACTTTCGCATGCTACCATTCTTCTGCATGATACACGTCAATCACAATCACTCTCTAAACCACAAGCCCGACTCTTACACACAGCCTTAGCTACAGCCAAAATTTGTATACTACGGCAATGGAAGTCACCTCAACCACCATCACAAGAAATATGGATGGTGGCCATGATTCAAACAGCTTCCTACGAACGTATTATATACAACATACAGGATCAATCTGATCTCTTTCTTCGAGTATGGTCACCTTTTCTAGCTTTAAATACCGATGCTAATATTAATGACCCATCTACACAGTAATTTAATTCTTATCCCTTTTCATTCTCATTCATCATTCATTATTGGTGGTTAATAAATCTTAATACATATTGTGTCTACCTATTTGTTGTTGTTTTTAATAGCTACTCACCAGAACACTTACATATAATTCTGTATCTTTTAATATATATATTTATACATCAAGTGAAATTATTATCCCTTATATTCATCTTTTCTCTATTCTTATTGGTTTTCTAGAGTGTCTTCTTTTCTCAGGAACATATTTATATAGCTTTATATAGCATTATGTCTTATATTTGTGTACATTTTCATTTATCGTTTTCTTTTGTGTTCCCTTCTTTGCCTTCCCTTTCTCTCTCCTCCCCCCCTTCCCGTAATTCCATCTTTTATGGCCTCAATATAAAGTCAAATATTTGTTTTTGCATGGATCTGTTTATGTGTTTATTAAATTATATAATATGATTAATTATTCAGAAAGTTTTATTATATGCTTATATATAACAATTTTCTTATATATTTATTGTATGATAATGCAAACAGTTATTATACTATGTGTATTCTTTTGTAAATTTCAATAAAAAATTGAACCACAAAAAAAATATACAAGGACAGTGTTATTCATGTGCTGAAGCTTTGTTTTGCCTATTTAATCCTGAAAAAGGGAGGGATGTAATGTTGTGGGTTACGAGGGCCTCATTTATGAGCACTTTTGCACTGCCGGAACATCACTTTTTTGACGTTCCGGTGGCTCAATGTGTCCCAGCATATTTACAAGGCCACTTTACGTAAATATGTGCCCCTTTCATTCAGAACACTGTGTGAAAGGGGCGTTCGATGGGTGTTGCTGTGGGTGTTCCCACGCAACACCCATGGAATCTAAAGCATTCCCATATTTACAAGAAATTGTAAACCTGGGAATGTGTTAGAATCTAACACCACCCCAGGGGTGCCATTAGGGAGGCGCTACAAGGAGAAATACTTTCATTTCTCCTCATTTTTAGGTCGAGCCTAGGCAGCGCATGCCCTGCAACGCATGCTGTATTCGAGTGTGTACTTGAAGCTCTGCCCACTCTCCGCCTATATTTTTCATTGGCTTGTGTCATTGGTCTTTATAAATGCTGGCTTCTGATTCGTTAATAGGCTTGTTAGTCCCTCCTTATTACTGCCTTATCTTCATTTGTAACCTCCCATGAGGACTGGCCTTTTTACTTTTGTTGTTACACGGTAGGTCTTATTTAGTCAGTAAACACTATTTTTTTTAAATAAGTTTCTTCTAATACAGGCATGACATACTTTCCTACAACATTCAGCGTGCATGCGTGCTTTCACTTTCCAAGCAGCCTGGGAGAATGGCGCTCGCTCCTTAGACAGGAAATAGGTCTCGCATTTGCGAGAGTTTGAGCTATTGGCATTGTAAACGACGATGCCTTTTATTTATGTGTTAAATATCAAAAGAGATAAATAAAAGGCATTGTCATTTACAATGCCAATAGCTTAAAGTCTTGCAAATGCAAGACCTATTGCATTACAAATGCTTGTTTCCTTTTACTATGTGTGCTGCATTCTGCAGCACAGATAAGACGAGGAAATCGCCTGAATTGATTGATTTTGTGCAGGAAGGTGTGCTTTCCTGCACAAAATCATCAATCAGTCCCACAACACAGGCACCCTTACACCACGATGTGAGGAAGCCTTTAGTTGGTGCATGGTGCCCCATTGTGCGCCAGCGCATTGGAAAGGGACATGAATGCACCGCATTTCATTCCTGCTCTTTTGTTTTGAGGTAGGGCATCGCAGCGCGATTTCTTGTGGCGCTGGCTTACATCAAAGCCTCATAAATGAGGCCCCTCGTTTATAGTATACAAGGGGATGATGAGTAATGGGATATTGCACCTCTCTATGTACCCAACGGACGTCCAGGAGATGTAGGGGACTGAATAAACGTGCATTGATAAATGCATTAAGATTCGCCTATGTGATTAATAATAAGCTGTCTTTTGTTATAAGTTGTAACTTGTTGAGTAGTTGTATAATATAAGTTACAGAAAGTCTGTTAAAGTGTTATGACTTGTTTGTGTACAAAAAGGCAATATATTGTTCTGTTACTAGTGGTATAGTGCGGGTAAGTAAAAGCAAAATTTTGAAAAATGAAATAAAAGAGTTAAATAATAAAATTAATTGATGTAATAGCAATAGGAGTTCTGACAACTTTTGGGACCGGTGCCTCTGCACCTGCTGCACCATTCAAATCATGCCCCTAGTGCCTGCAATATAACTGTATTTGTGAATGCCTGTTTAGTAGTAAATGTATAGTTTCTTTTACTGTCGGTGTAGTTTTGCGGCTTGAAGACTTTCTGGATTCACTATGCTGTGCATTAGTCTGCCATCTAGTGGTTGGGTCCAGAATTGTAGTCTTTTTTTTTTTTTTTCGTGGCTCAGGTGGGCGTTGACATACCACCATTTGGTGTACTTCGTGACGTCGAGGCGCTTCCTCCGGAAGCTCCCACCTTTGGTCGCCATCTTCAGATTCTTTTTTCTTGTCTTGTGTAACTTTGTTTCTACTCTAATCTTGTAAGTCTTTCTCCAGTTTTAATCCCTTTCCTCCTGTCTCATCTTTCTGGCGGAGGAGGGTGGGTTTGCTAGTGAATCCAGAAAGTCTTCAAGCTGCAAAACTACACCAACAGGTAAGAAACTATACGTTTTGCAGTATGAATCTTTCTGGATTCACTATGCTGTGCATAGACTTTGTAGCGGTTTGTCCTTATTGTGGTGGCTGGGTGGAAGATAATCACTGGTTACTGAATATGTGTTGTAAGACCTTCTGTCCCACTTACGCTTCTTTGTTCATTTGGATATCCACACAGTAGTCCTTAGTGAACGTGTTCACTGAAGACCATGTTGCAGCTTGACAAATGTCTTGAATTGGTGTGTTGGCCAGAAACGCAATTGTTGCTCCTTTCTTGCTCGTCGAATGAGCATGAGCTGCTCCTTGTAACAGTTGCCCTGCTTGTTTGTTGCATAATTGTATGGTTTGTGCAATCCATCGTGCAATGGTATTTTTGGTAACTGGTCGTCCCAAAAAACTGCTTGCGAAGGAAACAAAGAGTTGTTTTGTCTTTCTGCACTCCTTTGTCCTCTCTATATAGTGCATCACCGCCCTCCTGGCGTCCAGTGTGTGCAGCGCCCTCTCTGTGCTTATGGTTGGTTTTTAGAAAAAACTAGGTATTTGGATGGTTTGGTTGATGTGGAACTGAGACACCACCTTTGGCATGAAGTGTGGGTCTGTTCTCATCACAATCCTATCATTGTGAATCTGTAGGTAGGGCTCTTGAGGTGTTAGAGCCTGCAACTTACTTACTCTTTGTAGTGATGGGATAGCCACTAAGAAGCCGTCGTTAGCGTGAGCATGTGCAGTGTAGCCTTGTGCATCGGCTCAAAAGGTGCTTTCATCAATTGGGTCAGCACTACATTGAGGTTCCATGCTGGTGCTGGCATTCTGTTTGGAGGTGCAATCTTCTTTGCTCCTTCTAGAAATCTTTTTACTACTTGTAAGGTGAATAAACTTTTCCCCGTTTCTCCTCTTGTGTAAGCCACAATCGCCGCTAAGTGTACCCTTAGGGATGTGTAGCTGAGTTTACTTTGCAGTAGATGTGTTAAGTATTTTAGTACTGTTGACTCGCTTGTGATCTTTCTTTGCAGTTTCTCTCTAATGCACCATTCTGAGAATCTTTTCCACTTTCCTACATAGCATTTCCTTGTGGTAGACCTTCTTGCCTCCCTGAGCACTGCCATTGTGCTTGCCGGTAGTTTGAAGTGTGCAAACTCTAGGTCCTCAGGAGCCATGCCGCCAGGCTGAGGCTCTCTGGCTCTGGGTGTATCACCCTTCCGTTCTGCATTGTTAACAGGTCCCTTCGTCTTGGGAATCTGTGTGCTGGTGCCTGCGCCATCTCCACTATCTGTGAGAACCATGACTGTCTGGCCCACTGAGGTGCTATTAGTATCAGTGACATGCTGCTGATCCTGCATTTGCTGAGTACCCTGTATATCAGTGGTATCGGGGGAAAAGCGTATGCAAATGACTTTGACCAACTTATCCATAGCGCATTCCCTTGTGACCGATGGTCTGGTTGTCTGGATGCAAAGTGTTGGCATTTTGCATTTTGGTGTGTTGCAAATAGGTCTATTTGCGGTGTTACCCACTTCCGGAATACTTTCTGTAATATCTGTTGGTTGATCTCCCATTCGTGGGATGCTGACGTCTGCCTGCTGAGTCTGTCTGCTTCCACGTTGTCCTTCCCTGGGAGATGTATCGCTAGTAGGTCTATCCTCAGTGGAATGGCCCATGTCCATATCTTCTGTGCCAGCCTCGATAGCGCTACTGACTGTGTTCCTCCTTGTTTGTTGATGTAGAACATGGTAGTGGTGTGGTCTGATTGGATCAACACCCTCTTTCCGTACAGCTCCTTCGGAAAAGCTTTTAAGGCTAGGAACACTGTTTTTAGTTCCAGGTAATTGATGTGCTTGACTGCATCCTGTTGCGACCATAGCCCCCTCACCGTGAGCTTGTTCATGTGCGTGCCCCACCCCAGCTGGGCGGCGTCCATCGTGATGGTCACTGTTGGAGCTGTTTGTGTGAATGGTTTCCCCTCTGATATGTTTTGTTTGTTCCACCACACTATTTCCTGATGCACTGCGTGTGTGACAACCACTAGATCTTCCCAGCTCCCAGTTGCCTGTGACCATTGCTGCTGTATCCATTCCTGGAATGGTCTCATGTGTAGTCGAATGTTTTGGACTAGGCGAATGCATGACGCCATCATTCCCATCAGCTTACTCACCGTCCTCACTGTCAGAACTTGCCCCTTGCAGTAATGACGTGTTTCCTTCAGTATCGCCAAAGTTCTCTTCCTGCTGGGGAACACTTTGGCCTGTATGGTGTCGATATCTGCTCCTAAGAATATCTCGATTTGTTCTGGTTCTGTTGACGATTTCTCCCAATGGATCAAGAAACCCAGTCTTGTCAGTGTTAGCATGACCTGCGGGATGTGTAGTTTGCATTGTCTGTACGAACATGCCTTTACGAGCCAGTCGTCGAGATAGGGGTATACGTGTATTCCTTGCCTTCGTAGGTGTGCTGTGACGGCTGCTAGGCATTTTGTAAACACTCTTGGTGCGGATTTCAGGCCGAATGCCAGTACTGTGAACTGGTAGTGGTTTTGGTTGATCACAAACCTTAGCAGGCGCTTGTGTTTGTGGTTGATGGGGATGTGTAAGTATGCGTCCTTTAAATCTTTAGTAGCCATGAAGTCCCCTTGTTGTATTTGTGTTATTACCTCTTGTAGGGAAGTCATTTTGAACCTTTGAGTTCTTATGAATTTGTTCAGGAACCTTAGATCTAGGATAGGTCTTAGTGTTTCCTCCACCTTTGGCACCAGGAAGCAAGTTGAGTAAACCCCTTTGGTCCTTTGGTTTTGCGGTACCACGTCTATTGACTCCTTGCTGAGCAGTTCTTGCGCCTCTAGCTGCAAGAGTGAGAGCTCCTTTGCTGAGTGTGCCTTGCTTCTTGGTTTTCTGTTTGGAGGCTGTTTTTCTAACTCTATACAGTATCCGTATTGTATGATGTTTAGTATCCATTTGTCCGATGTGACCTTCCTCCATTCCTGGATGAAGTCTCTTATTCTTCCCCCTACCGGTGTTGAGTGTTTGAGGTACTGCTTGTCGTTGAACGTTCATCTGCAGTTCTTCTTTATGTCTTTCTGCCAACCCGAGGTGTTGCTAGGGTGGGGGCCTGTTCCATGGTGGAGTCACTTGGTTGAGGGCTGCTGGCCTCCTCTTCGTGTTTGTCCTCTTCCGTTGCCGCACCCTCGAAAGGACTGTCCCCGGGGCTGGTACTGCCAGTTCTGCTGCTGCTGTCCCTGCTGCTGTTGGCCTTTGTTGTTACCTTGGTAGCCTTGCTGGAATGTTTGGTGCGATGTGGTAGGCACGTTGCCTCCTCTCCCACCCGGTCTTCTCGTGGGTGTGCCTCTTCTCATTCCTCTGAACTGCAACGCTCCCATGGACCTTGCTGTTACGTTGTCCTTCTTGAGTTGCGTCAACTTGTCGCCAACTGGCGTGCCGAACAGTTGCTCTCTATTAAAGTGGTGTATTTAGAATGTTGCTTTGCACCTCTGGCTTGAATCCCGAAATTCTGAGCCATGCGTGTCTTCTCTCGGTCACTCCTATCATCATTAGCCTGCTCGATGTTTCTGCATCATCCAATGCCGATTTTAGGGATGTGTTCGCCATGTTCTTCCCTTCTTCTACCAGGTGAGCTGCTCTTTGTTGGTACTGGTCTGGTAGATGCTTTAGCAGCTGCCCCACTTCATCCCAGTGCTGGTATGCGTGGCTGTTGATCAGGGCATTTGAGTTTGCGGTGCGCCAATCTATAGCCGCATTTCTCTCCACCTTTCTCCCTGTGAGATCCATCCTCCTACTTTCCTTGTCTGGAGGTGGTCGAGCATTAGTGGGTACATTGGCCCTCTTCCTAGCCGTAGCTGCAATTATGGAGTCCGCTGGCACTGACCATTGGATGTATGCAGGGTCCTTTGAAGAATGTTTGTACTTCTCAGTTCTAGGGGTCACAGCTTTGCATACTGCTGGCTCCTTAAAGGCCTCTCTTCCTTGATCCAGCACACTAGGGAGCATGGGCAGGAATTGGCTCCTAGTTTGTTGAGGCAGTAGAGTCTCCAGGAGGAATCTTGCCTTGGGCTTCTCCTCCTCTATTTTCACTCCATAGGTCTGTGCAGCCTTCTGTACGACCATGTTGTAGACCCCTATTTTGTCTGGTGGCGAGGGCCTCGAAGGGTAAGTGTCTACCCCTTCTTCCAGTGACTCGGCATCGAGATCTTGCCATTCCATGTCTTGTGCCTCCGAGTACATCGAGTCCTGGTAGGATTGCAGATCTTCGTCGCCTTCTCCCTTGAAATAGTAGTCTTTGTCTCCCAGTTCCTCGACTGGTTCGTGCGTTTTCTTCGGCTTCGCGTCCTCGTCGTCCCTTTCGGCTTCGAGCTCGGGTTTCGGCGGGATGGTGAATTGGCTCATATTCTCGTCGAAGTCCTTTTTCCTTTGTAGGATGCTCACCATTTCGGCCTCGAGCCTCCTCTTCTTCCTCTCATCTCGACGGCATGTTCGGCATCGAGGGTTGGAGCGCTTCTCTTCGGGTCCGTCGACGACGATGCCGCCTTTTCTTTCCTCGGCGTCGAGGTGTCCTTTTCGAGGGCAACCTTCGACGATCTTTGTTTTTCGAGGGCTTTCTCCGATTGGGAGTCCTTTTCGAAGGATCCGCTCGGCTGACTGTCACTGGTAGCTGTTGCTTTCGTCGAGTGTTTCGGCGGCAGAGCTCCCTTCGAGGACTTAGCTTCACTTCTACGAGTATCGCTCGGGGCTTTAGCTTCACCCTTTCGAGTATCGCTCGAGTGTTTAGGGGTCGTCGACTCCCTTACCTCCTTGGACTTCTTCTTATGGACCTCGACGACCGTGCAGTCCTCCGGTCCTTCGGCAATGTTGTCCTCCTCTCCACTGGAGTGGCCCAAGTCTCGGAGCGATGGCGGTGGCCCCTGCATGCTGTGGTTTGCCCTATTCTGCCTCTCCCTTACTCTGAGGGTCTTGGATGTAAACGCCGAGCACGCGTTGCAGTCTTCGCTGCTGTGGTCGAGCAGCAGGCAGAGGTTGCAGACTGGATGTTGATCCTCCTGGGCGTACTTGTAGTGACAATTGGTGCAAAATTTGAACAGTGTCTTGTCCATCCCCGCCCTCAGAGAGCCCCCTGTAAGCGCATTCTCCGTCGAACATCGAGGTTTTGGTCGTAAGCCTTCTTCCTCGTCGCTCCGGTTACCTGACCTGTAGTCCGGTGTAGCAGAAAAGTTGATTTTTTGTCAATTTTCTGTGATTTTCCTTGATTCCTTTTCCAAAACTCTGGAGCTCTTTGGCAAGGATCCAGACCCAACGGCAGAAAAAAGAATCTGAAGATGTCGACCAAAGATGGGAGCTTCCGGAGGAAGTGTGTCGACGTCACGAAGTACACCAAATGGTGGAATGTCAACACCCACCTGGGCCACAAAAAAAAAAAAGACTACAATCCCAGACCCAACCACTAGATGGCGGAATAATGCACAGCATAGTGAATCCAGAAAGATTCACGCTACAAAAATAAAGCAAACACAAGGAGATGATGGACAGAGTGCTAAAACTTTTCAGAAACTCACCCCCAGTCACAGATCTGGGTTGAATCCATCATCGTTCTTTAACTCACTTCTCCACCCCTGTTCAGACTCAGCCATATGCAAATCAGTCATGACCCTGTTCCTCGTGGGAACAGTCCAGCTCGGACTGCCAAGCCAGGTCTTCCCTGGACCGGAACAAGCATCCTGGGACTGGTTTCGGGGTAACACCCCTCATCAGCCAGGCTAGCTTGACTCCAGTTTCAAAGTGAGCAAGGGACCTATGTCTGGGTATACCCTGCCAACTTAGGGTGAACAAAGCAAACACAAGGAGATGATGGATGGAGCGCTGAAACTTTTCAGACACTCACCCCCAGTCACAGATTTGGGTTGAATCCATCATTGTTCTTTGGCTCACTTCATCACCCCAGTTCAGACCCAGCCATATGCAAATAAGTCTTGACCCTGTGCCTCTTGGGAGCAATACAGCTCGAACTCCCAAGCCATATTTTTCCTAGACTGCAAACAAGCATCCTGGGACCGGTTTCAGGGTAACACCCCTCATCAGCCAGTCAATCTTTACTCCAGTGGCAAAGTGAGCAAGGGACCTATGCCTGGGCATACCCTGCCAACTTAGGGTGAACAAAGCAAATACAAGGAGATGATTAACGGAGTGCTGAAACTTTCAGACACTCACCCCAGTCACAGATCTGGGTTGAATCCATCATCATTCTTTAGCTCACTTCGCCACCCCAGTTCAGACCCAGCCATATACAAATCAGTCTTGACCCTGTCCTCATCGGAACAGTAAAGCCCGAACTTCCAAACCAGGTCTTCCCTGGACTGAAAACAGGCATCCTTGGACCGGTTTGGGGGTAACACCCCATATCAGCCAGGCTAGTTGGACTCCAGTGGCAAAGTGAGCAATGGACCCACGTCTGGGCATACCCTGCCAACTTAGGTTGAACAAAGCAAACACAAGGAGATGATGAAAGGAGCGCTGAAACTTTTCAGACTGTTGTCTGCAAGGTAACAGCACTTGTGACTGCCTGTTTGGTAGTAAAATATAGCAATATTAGGTGTTTAGTGGGGTACCTAGAGCTCTTAGCCCCGGTCGCACTGCACCTGCTGCACCATTCAAATCAAGTCAGTTTTAACTGCAAGGTAACTGCAATTGAGACCACCTGTTTAGTAGTCAAAAATAGAAATATTATGTCTTCTGAGGCATTCTGACAACTTTTGGGCCCAGTGCTACGGCACCTGCTGCACCATTCAAATTATGATGCTCTTCTCTGCAAGGTAACTGCACTTGTGGTTGTCCGTTTACAAATAAAATATAGAAATATTAGGTATTTAGTGAAGTGCCTGGAGCTTTTGGTCCTGGTGCCACTGCACCTGCTGCACTATTGGAATCATGACCCTAGTACTTGCTTAATACCTGCATTTATAACTGTCTGATTGGTTGTAAAATATCGCAATATTAGATGTTTAGTGGGGTGCCTGGAGCCTTTGATTCCAGTGCCACTGCACCTGCTGCACTATTGAAACTATGACCCTATTGCTTGTTAGATAACTGCAATTGTGACTGCCTGTTTAGTAGTAAAATATAGCAATATTAGGTGTTTAAAGGAGTTCTGACAACGCTTTGCCCCGGTGCCACTGCACCTGCTGCACCATTCAAATAATTATGCTGTTGCCTGCAAGATAACTGCACGTGTGACTGCCTGTTCAGTAGTAAAATATAGCAATTTTAGGTGTTTAGTGGGGTGCCTCGAGCTTTTGGTCCTGGTGTCACTGCACCTGATGAACCATTGAAACCATGAGCCTGTTGTCTGCAAGGTAACTGCACTTGCGACTACCTGTTTAGTTTTCTATTTTAACAAAAATCTGGGTTTAGTGGGGTCCCTAGAGCTTTTGGCCCTGGTGCCACTGCACCTGCTGCACCATTAAATTACCTCCCTTTTAACTGCAAGGTAACTGCAATTGTGACTGCTTGTTTAGTTGTCAAATATAGCAATATTATGTGTTTAAAGGAGTTCTGACAACTTTTAGGCTCGATAATACTGCACCTGCAGCACAATTCAAATCATGACCCTGTTGTCTGCAAGGTAACTGAACTTGTGGCTGTCTGTTTAGTAGTAAAATATAGAACAGCTCTTTTATATTAGCTTTATCTTTAACATGCAATGTTTATTACAACATTTAGAATTTGATGATAATGAACGAATTAATTAAGTTGAAAAAATAAATCTAATAATCCGTACAAAGTGCACAGAAAGGTACTGAGGTCTGAATAGGAAATGCAACAAACATTCTAAGGCTAAAGCACTGCTTTACACAACAAAGTAATAAAAAGCAAGCATTCCAGCATGCTGTTAGAAGCTATCTGCCTTTTCCGTGGGAAGAGTTCTTATCTTGACAGTGAATGGAGCTTAAAAAATGTGAAATGCTTTATTAGAAGTATCATAAATGAGTGCAGCCAGCGGAAATAAAAAAAAAAAGTTCCACACAAACGCGAATGAACACAGTAATTCGGTTTGGGGAACCGATAGGAGCCCCCTTTTAAGATATATTAAATACAACAGATTTCACAAGCACAGCACAAGCAAAACCTAAAAAGGGGACAGCGTGCGAGGTGTGTTTTTTTTCTGCAGAGTGAAAATTGAGGTGTCCATGTATTCTTATGTGCAACGCACCTCCCGGGGCCAATCACAACAGGGTTCTTAACCTTATACAGAAAATAAACACCACAGTGTTGAAACTACCTTCAATTTCCTAAATATGTAAAAAATGTAAGCCTGGGCATAGTACTACGCTTCGCTGACAGAACATGCTAGTTTGCACTTCTACGCACTACACAAAATGCACGTAGCACAGTGCAAAAACTGTGCTACAACACGTAGCGGATCTACCCGTCTAGCCCTCAGTCAGCCGGTCGAGCCAGTCTGCCACACCGGCCAGCCTAGCCTCCCGTCCTGGCCAACTCACTCGGCGTACTAGCCCAGGGGGTACTAGGCATGGCTTATTTTTTCAGCCTCCCCGGTCTGTCCAGCTCTGCCCTCCCTCCAGCAGCCAACCAGCCCAGCCGAACTGCGGGGAACCAATCCGCGGTCAGCCATTAGCCGGTCAGCCTTGCGCTGGTCGGACCTAGGAGGGGTTTGCCAGACAGGGGGACGACTTAGCCTTCCAGCCATGCCGTTCGGGCCCGCCGTTCCACCGAGGTCGTCAGCCTGGCCGTGAGTCCTGGCTGACCTGCACAGCAGTCCAGCCAAACCCACCGACCTACGTAAAAAAATCACCATCCAGCCAGTCTGACAGTCAGCCCACTTCACAGTGAGCCGCCCAGCAGTCCAGCCGTCCAGCTACTAAAAAACGTTGACGTTACCGTCACCTTTCCTTCATCGTGCTCGAGAGTTTCATTGCCACACAAATTGCAATGATTACATCCCAGCTGACCGATCTCCCTCTAGGGACCACCAAGTGAACTACACTTGATCGGAGCCAAAAGCCGAGAATACAATTGTATTTATTTTCCTCTTGTTACATTGTTTGTATAACTGTGTAGTACCCTTGATAAATTTCAAAAGATAAAACCTTTTTCTATATATACCCGTGTTTTGAATATTTATTGTTTTGTGATTGGTTCATTGGTTCTTATGTCCTCACAAGGAACAAAAATATTTCTTAGTTAAAATACATTTGAATAATATCTCTCTGGCGAGTTTATCAATAATTCTTGCAGTTAAAAATATATATCAAAAGCAATAGAATTGAGTATTTCAAATAAATCCCTTGAAGAATTCTAAATCAGGCCCTTAGGCACAGACGTACAACGCATTTTACTGGTCGCAAATGGCAACCGATAAAATGCTTTTTGGCATTTACCAACCCTATTTTGTGTGTCAGTAAACTATTACCGACTCGCAAAATGGGGTTTGCGAGTCAATATGAGGAAGGGTCTTGTTAAGGGCGTCCCTTTCTAATCGTGAGTTGCACTTGTATGTAGGGATGTTTTGTGACTGGGATTGTGGTCTAAAAACATTCAGTGTTACCACCAACTTCAAGTTGGTGGTAAGCCATTCGCATACGGGAAGGGGTAGTCTAGGAACCCCTTCCACTTAGTGAATGGGGCGCCAACATTTTTTCAGAGCAGGCAGTGGTCCCATGGACCACTGCCTGCCCTTCAAAAATGGAATGAAAACTTTAAATTATTTTCCTTTTAAATGCATCCCGTTTTCCGTCAAGGAAAATGGGCTTCATTTTCTTTTTTAAAGTTGTTTTATTTAACCCCTTCGCTGCTAGGCTCCCCCCGTGTTAAGCCTTATTTTGGCTATTTGGGGTATTTCGCGCTTAGGCCGCTGTAACTTTTGACCACATAAGGTATCCATGTCAAATTTGCGTCCTTTTCTTCCAACTTCTTGGGGATTCTAAAGGTACCCAGGGTTTGTGGATTCCCCTGGAGGGTACCCAGAAATTAGCCAAAATACAGCTAAATTTTGGTTTTTGGGGTAAAATGGGAAAAAAGTGCTGCAAATGAAAGGTTCTAGTTTTCCCCTGCAAATGGTATCAACAAAGGGTTTGTGGGGCGGAAATCACTATTTTCCCTGCTTTTAGGGACTGACAGACTTTTGTCAGAAAACCAACATTTTTTACACAGTTTTGGCATTTTACAGGGTATAGCCTATATTTGCTATTTTTGTGCTGTCAACCTTCTTCCAGTTAATGGTAGAAATGGGTATGAAAGCAATAATAGATCCTGGAGAGCTATACATTTTAGAAAAGTAGACAACATTCTGAATTCAGCAAGTGGTCATTTGTGTAGGTCCTTCAAGGTTTCTTTATAGAAACTAACAGTTCAATATAGGAAAATTGAAAATTAGTTAAAAAAACAGCCATTTGTGCCAACGTTTTCACCTGTAACTTCTTCTAATTGTGACAGCTGTTTGAAAGCAATATACCGTTACATCTGCTAGACCATTCTGGTTGTGGGGATATATAGGACTTGTAGGTTCACCAAGAACCCGACGAACCCAAAGCCAATAACTGAGCAGCGTCTTGCAATGGTTTTTTATTATGTACCGAGTATATAGCAATTAATTTGGGAAAATATATACATGAAAAAATTGGTATGAAAGACACCTATGTATTTCTGAAATTGGAACAAAATATAGAGTTTAGAAACAGTAGATATTTGAACATTTTCGAAATTGTGAGTACCCATACTAGCATGAGAATTATAGGTCATTTTTCAAAATTGTCTTTCATTTGGAAGGCAGTAATGCATCGAAAGTCAATAGGCAATATCAGTTGCTCTACAATTCTGTGTTACCCTTAGTCTCCCGATAAAAATGTTACCTCACTTGTGTGGGTAGGACTAGCGCCCACAACAGGAAATGGCCCAAAATGCAAGGTGGACACACCACATTTTCACAGTGAAAACGGACCCTTTTTTTTGCAAAGTGCCTAGCTGTAGATTTTGAACCCTAGCTCTGCCGGCACCTAGGGAAACCTAGCAAACCTATACATTTTTGAAAACTAGACACCCAGGGAAATCAAGGATGGCGTGACTTGACTGGCTCTCACCAGGTTCTGTTACCCAGAATCCCTTGCAAACCTAAAAATGTGTCCAAAAAAACACATTTTCCTCAAATTTCTGTGGTGGAAAGTTCGGGAATCTGCGTGGATCCACAAAATTCCACCCACCCCGCATCCCCCAAAGTATTTCAAGAAAATCGGTACCCCACTTGTGTGGGTAGCCCTAGTGAAACCTAGCAAACCTATACATTTTTTAAAACTAGACACCCAGGGAAATCCAGGATGGAGTGACTTGACTGGCTCTCACCAGGTTCTGTTACTCAGAATCCCTTGCAAACCTAACAAGCATTTACAATGCAACGGTCTCGGCATTGTCAAAGTTAGAGCTATTGGCATTGCTCAAGACATTATTTTTGTTTATGTTTTTGTTTTTAAAACATTTAAAGAAACGGCATTGTTATTTACAATGTCAATAGCTTAATCACTCTCAAAAGCGAGATTTATTATGCGAGCATTATTTGGGAAGTTTGGCAAATCCATAATTATGAGGAAAACGCTGCAGCATCGCAAAATGCCAGTGGCCCAGACTAATATGCATGATTAGTATTTGGATTCCATGCCCATTCCTTCTTTGTCCTCTCGGCTGAAACTGCTGTCTGAAGTGTCAAATTTTATTAATACTAAACAAAAATCGCACTAGCGTGCCAGGGCCAGACTTGGCGTTGATAATGATTGTTTGAAAAGGGAACTTTGAAAGGATACGAACTTGACCAATTCTGGTTTCAAAATATAAGAGAACACTGTAGAGGCATGCGTCTACCGACTGTTATATATAATTTGGGATATATTTCTTAATCTGTCGAGTTCAGCCACTGCATGATTATATTGTTGTCTCTTTTTGAAACTCAGGAGCAGTAACATTGTCGTGGTGTCACTAGGGCTTCAAGTGGATGCTTTTTCAATATTATATACAAGCCACAGTTACTGCTAATCTATCTTATGCAACTAACAACGATTGACAAAGCCAATAGTCCTAACTTGTTGTAGGTATCATGTTACTTGTTGTATCATTATGCCTGGATGCAATGACAAAAGAGACAGCAAAATACAAGTTGTATAGACCCCGCGCAACACCGCCCCCCACCCCCACCCATTTTTTTTTATCCCACTTAAAGCCCTGGGTAGGATACTCAACAACAGGGCCGAACTGGAACCCCAAAGTAGGCCTGGCAATTATGTCGGACCAGCTGGAGGGTCATGGGGGAGGTTAACTGTGAAGCACTTTTGCTACAGGAAACGCCCGATGCCCGGGTAAGCCAGCCCGGCCCTGCTCAACAACCCCGTTCTCTCCCGCATTTACCTGTGATCAGGCGCGCAACACCCATTGAACTCAAAGGGCTTCAGCCCCCCCCCGTCGTGTGTGGCAGCCCGGGATGAGACCGCTTCCCGGGCAGACACAAAGCCGCGCCTGAGCACTTCACAGGTCTTTAAAAAGACCATTTGCATGTTAATGAGGCCTCGCTGTTGGTTCACCCCTTCTAAGAACCCCCGCAGCTCCACTCTGCCTAGATTCAGCCCCCCCACCCCCGAAATCAGCGCCACTCTGCCTACTGTTTAAAGATTCAGCTCCCCCTGAAATTTTTGCTAAGCCACCCCCCCCCCCCCCCCCCGAACATTAACTAGCAAGTGATTTCGCTGGTCGCTTTTTCACAAGCTCTGAACTTTGGCAGTGATGTTTTCCCTTGATAGAGAAGTTTCAGTTTCTGTATTTGGATTCCATGCCCATTCCTTCTTTGTCCTCTCTGCTGAAACTGCTGTCTGAAGTGTCAAATTTTATTAATACTAAACAAAAATCGCACTACCGTGCCAGGGCCAGACTTGGCGTTGATAATGATTGTTTGAAAAGGGAACTTTGAAAGGATACGAACTTGACCAATTCTGGTTTCAAAATATAAGAGAACACTGTAGAGGCATGCGTCTACCGACTGTTATATATAATTTGGGATATATTTCTTAATCTGTCGAGTTCAGCCACTGCATGATTATATTGTCTCTTTTTGAAACTCAGGAGCAGTAACATTGTCGTGGTGTCACTAGGGCTTCAAGTGGATGCTTTTTCAATATTATATACAAGCCACAGTTACTGCTAATTTATCTTATGCAACTAACAACGATTGACAAAGCCAATAGTCCTAACTTGTTGTAGGTATCATGTTACTTGCTGTATCATTATGCCTGGATGCAATGACAAAAGAGACAGCAAAATACAGGTCGTATAGACCCCGCGCAACACCGCCCCCCACCCCCACCCATTTTTTTGTATCCCACTTAAAGCCCTGGGTAGGATACTCAACAACAGGGCCGAACTGGAACCCCAAAGTAGGCCTGGCAATTATGTCGGACCAGCTGGAGGGTCATGGGGGAGGTTAACTGTGAAGCACTTTTGCTACAGGAAACGCCCGATGCCCGGGCAAGCCAGCCCGGCCCTGCTCAACAACCCCGTTCTCTCCCGCATTTACCTGTGATCAGGCGCGTATCACCCATTGAACTCAAAGGGCTTCAGCCCCCCCCCCCCCGTCGTGTGTGGCAGCCCGGGATGAGACCGCTTCCCGGGCAGACACAAAGCCGCGCCCGAGCACTTCACAGGTCTTTAAAAAGACCATTTGCATGTTAATGAGGCCTCGCTGTTGGTTCACCCCTTCTAAGAACCCCCGCAGCTCCACTCTGCCTAGATTCAGCCCCCCCACCCCCGAAATCAGCGCCACTCTGCCTACTGTTTGAAGATTCAGCCCCCCCCGAAATTTTTGCTTAGCCCCCCCCCGAACATTAACTAGCAAGTGATTTCGCTGGTCGCTTTTTCACAAGCTCTGAACTTTGGCAGTGATGTTTCCCCTTGATAGAGAAGTTTCAGTTTCTGTTTGAGATACACGCTTATTGCACCTCCGCTGCTGACGCATGTATATTTACATCAAACTCCTTTTACCGCCACTCAGTGCCTTGCTGCAACAGAGAATCTTCGGTACCTCAGTACTTGCAGCGTTTTGTAAAAAGCATATTGCCAAGCAGTCATCGAACACCGCTGCCTTTCTCCGAGGCAGAGCAGAAATGCCTCCGAGAAACGCAGCGTCGTTTTCGGATTCGGGGGCGTGTTTTGCTGTTATCTCCTCCAGCCATTGGCTGGAGGAGATAATTAGACTTTCTGCAAAAAACACGCCCCCCGATCCGAAAAGGACGGGGCCTGATCGGAGTGACGGGACCTCTTCTCCAATGGCTGGCCAGCATTGAAGAGGCCAGCCAATGGAGAACAGGGGAGAAGAGGGGCGGGTTCAAGCCCCTCTTCTCCAAGTCATTAAATCTCCGACTTCCGGTTCTGCCTTCGGCAGACCGGCGGTCCTCGACCTAAAAATGTGTCCAAAAAACCACATTTTCCTCACATTTCTGTGGTGGGAAGTTCGGGAATCTGCGTGGATCAACAAATTCCACCTACCACACATTCCCCAAAGTCGTCCGAGAAAAATGGTACCTCAGTTGTGTGGGTAGGCCTAGTGCCCACGACAGGAAACGGCTCAAAATGCAACATGGACACACCACATTTTCACAGTGAAAACTGACCCTTTTTTTGCAAAGTGCCTAACTTTAGATTTTGAACCCTAGCTCAGCCGGCACCTAGGGAATCCTAGCAAATCTATACATTCTTTAGAACTAGACACCCAGGGAAATCCAGGATAGGGTGACTTGACTGGCTCTCACCAGGTTCTGTTACCCAGAATCCCTTGCAAAGCTCAAAATATGTCATAAAACCCACATTTTACTCACATTTCTGTGGTGGAAAATTCTGAAAGCTGCGTGGATCCACAAAATTCCACCCACCCCGCGATCCCCAAAGTCTTCCGAGAAAAATGGTACCTCACTTGTGTGGGTAGGCCTAGTGCCCGCGACAGGAAACGGCCCAAAACGCAACGTGGACACACCACATTTTCACAGTGAAAACGGACCATTTCCTGTTGCAGCCACTATGCCTACCCACACAAGTTGGGTACCATTTTTATCGGGAGGCCTGGGGGAACGCTGGGTGGTAGGAAATTTGTGGATCCACGCAGATTCCAGAACTTTACCACACAGAAATGTGTGACAAATTTGATGTTTTCAGCAAAATTTGAGGTTTGCAGGGGATTCTGGGTAGAAAAACGTTGGGGGACCCACGCAAGCCATACCTCGCTGGACTCCCCGGGTGTCTAGTTTTCAGAAATGTGTGGGTTTGGTAGGTTTTCCTAGATAACCGCCGAGCCCGAGGCCAAAAAGACAGGGGACCCCCCCTTGCAAAACCAGGTTGTTTTGAGATAGGTAATTTTGATGTCGCTTCAATAGGTTTTGGGCCATTGCCTGTCGCTGGTACTTGACCCACCCACTCGAGTGAGGTACCATTTTTATTGGGAGATCTGGGGGAACGCTGGGTGGTAGGACATTTGTGGATCTATGCAGATTCCAGAAATTTCTCACACAGAAATTTGTGAAATATTAGATTTTTTCAGCAAAATTTGAGGTTTGCAGGGGACTCTGGGTAGGGAAACATTGGGGGATCCACGCAAGCCATACCTTCCTGGACAACCCAGGGTGTCTAGTTTTCACAAATGTGTGGGTTTGATGGGTTTCCCTAGATGTCTGCCGAGCTTGGGGCCAAAAACCCATGGGGACCCCCCCCCTTGCAAAACCAGGTTGTTTTGAGATAGGTAATTTTGATGTCACCTCAATAGGCCCTTGCCTGTCACTGGTACTTGACCATTTTTATCGGGAGAGCTGGGGCGAATGCTGGGTGGTAGGAAAATTGTGTTTTTTTCTGACAACAGAACATTATGACACAGTAATGCAAGGAAAATGCGTGATTATAGTCACATTTTGAGGTTTGCATGCATTGTGAGCAGAAAACGTATTGGGATCCATGAGAGGCACACCACCCAGCAGTCCCTATTTTTTTTTACTTTACAGAAATATCTAAAGTTGGAAATTTTTTCCTAGAGACAGACTACTCCTTAGCACAGAAAGACAGATGAGACAAATATGACTGCCTATCCATCTGTTCCTCAAGTACACACACATACTGGATGGATTTGGCACAAGGGTGAGTGGAAGGTTCAAAATGTATATTTTATTAACAAGAGATTTCACAAAAAGGAAATGCACTGTTAATAATTAAAAGGTTAAAAACCTGAACCAATGACTCACAGCTCCTGAGCTGTAAAGCCACGACAAGGCACCAACCTCTTTACAGGCCATTCACACACCTTTCATACTTAACACACTTTCACACCACCAGCTGCAGCCCCAGCACATTACAACACTCCCATCCACAGACAATGTGGAGACAATGTACACCCTGGCAGAGAGGGACAGAAAAGAAAAATATTACTTCAAAATGAACAATTCCTTAAGTACTCACACATACTGGTTGGATTTGGCACGAGGGTGAGTGAAGGTTCAGAGCGTAAAATTCTATTAACAAGAGATTTCACAAAAAGGAAATGCACTGTTAATATTTTAAAGGTTAAAAACCTGAACCAATGGCTCACAGCTTGTGAGCTGTAAAGCCACGGCAAGGCACCAACCTCTTTACAGGCTATTCACACACCTTTCATACGTGACACACAAGACCATTCACACCACCAGCCGCGGGCCCAGCACATTACAACGTTCACATCAATAGACAGCGCCATTCAAGGGCCCATCACTTTCATACGCCCACATGACTGACACAGTAATCACACCGGCTGGTGGTTGACATAGTGTTTGCAGTGGTATTTGACTGGCAGAGTGCTTAATGACCAGCAGCAAGTCACTACTCACACACTGCCAGCCAAATGCCAGCCCACGCACACCGCCAGCCAAGCACCATGCCACTCACACTGCCAGTCAAGCGCCAGCCCACGCACACTTCCAGCCAAGCGTCAGCCCACGCACACCGCCAGCCAAGCACCAGTCCACGCACACTGCCAGCCAACAGTCAGCCCACGCACACCACCAGCCAAGCGCCAGTCCATGCACACCGCCAGCCAAGTGCCAGTCCACACACACCGCCAGCCAAGCGCCAGTCCGTGCACTCTGCCAGGCAAGCGCCAGCCCATGCATACCACCAGCCAATCGCCAGTCCACGCACACCACCAGCCAAGCACCAGTCCATGCATACCTCCAGCCAAGCGCCAGTCCACTCACACCGTCATGATATTTTTTTAAAAAACAAAACAAAACCAATTGTAACTAGATACAAAACTATAACTACAAAAACAACACCAGTAACTAAAGACATCATTCTATTGCCAAACGTGAAACTGAACAACTATATAAAACCATACAGACCAGGCAATACACTATTAGACTCACGGTTGCTCCCAAAAACACTTTTGAGTGTGATACAATCTGAAACATGTGGGTACACACAGCCGAGGATTAGAAGGACAATCGGCACAGTGCATATAACTCGCCTTCCGCATACCTCTTCCCAAGCAGACTCTACATCTCTTACAGGGATTGTTTTTTTGGGGCGTGGGAGGAATTAAATCAGGAAAGTGGCGATCTTTCAATCTAGCCACATCCTCCACCACTCCAACTCTAGGAACACTTGCCTTTTCCCCTACAACAAGGCTGCCTATCACAGACTCCTGAAACTGAACAAAAGTCATCTTTGACGCAGTAGAACACTTCTTGAACACAACAAAAGCATTACAAGTTGCTAAATTGAAGAGATGGATGGCCAACTTCTTATACCAAATGTAAGCCTTACGAACAGCAGTGTAAGGTTCCAACCTCTGATCTACTCTATCAACACCACCTATGTACTTATTGTAGTCTACAATGCACATAGGTTTGCGCACTTCAGCAACCTGACCCCAAACAGTCACAGGTGAAGTACTCTCATCATGGATGGTAGTCAGCATGTACACATCCCTCCTGTCAACAAATTTCACATTTAGCAGTTCCTCGCTACGCAAGGCACTACACTGTCCCCTCTGAAGCTTTTTGCAAACAAGCTCTTTTGGGTAACCTTTACGGTTAGAGCGGATTGTGCCACAAGCAAAAGTGTCCAATTGAAACAATTTTTTTAACAATTGCACGGCAGTGTAGAAGTTATCAAGATACAAATGGTGACCTCTGTTAAACAGTCCTCTAGCAAGATCCCACACAATTTTCTCTGAAACTTCACAAGTGGCCGGACAACTAGGGGGTCAATAGTGGAATCCCTACCAGTGTACACCCGGAAATTATAGACATATTCTGTCCTACTCTCAGACAACATATACATCTTAATTCCACAGTGTGACCTCTTGCTAGGAATGTACTGCCTAAAAACCAAACAGCCCTTGAACAGGACTCATCATTAGCTATTTCTTTCCCTGGAGTATAGATCTCTGAAAATCGATCTACAAAGTGATCAAGAACAGGCCGAATCTTAAAAAGACTGTCACAGTCAGGGTGATCTTGTGGCAACGCCGAAGCATTATCAACAAAATGGAGAATCTGAAGCAAAAGTAAATACCGATCACGACTCAGGAAATACTGCTGTTGCCATCAAGGGGCTGGTAGACCAATATGAAGCCAGGAGTGGCGACCTTATCAAGTCCATCAAAAAAAGTAAAATCCAAAACATTCTTCATCTCATCCAGGTTTGTGGGAGTCCACCAGGTAGCTCTAGAGCGGGGCCTAAGTCTGCCATAGTTGTCCGTCAAAATTGTTCAGCATACAAATTAGTATGCTCAACAATCTCAGCAAAAAATACATCATCCATAAACAACTGAAAAAACTGTATAGGCAAAAAGAATTCTCAATTCGCTCTACACCCTGCATCCCCACTAAAGGCAGGCAACACAGGCTGCACCATGTTTGGATCAACCCAGAGTCCAGCACTTCCAGTAGGAAGCCTTGCAGCCTCAGGTTCCAATACCGATGTCTCTTGCTGCACCATCGGCACATCAGTGTCCTCCTCTAAAACAGGCACTTCATCCGCACTGAGAGTAGCTTCATCCATACTGAGAATAGCTTCATCATCAGATGATTCCTCGTGGACAGAAAACTCACTGCCAGAATCTTGCACTCCCTCCTCTCCCTCAGATGCACTGTCAGTCTCATAATCCTGCTCAGAGAATGATTCAAAAAGCATACCAATCACCTGTTGAGCAGTAATTCTATGGCTAGCCATTATGCTTACTAATAAAGGTAACTTGTCAAACAAGTCAACAACAATAAATCCTTTGTAAAAAAAGTAATAAACAAAATGTGGCTTTATAACAAAGACCTATGTACTCCAACACTATACTACTCACCTGGCAGAAGCAGCTAGACTCACCACCACCTACTCTGCACAGACACAGTAGGGACCAACAGTATCCCACTAAAAAAGAAAAAGAAAAGAAAATTACACATAAGACAACGCAAAACACATCGCTCAAAATACTAACTAAATATGCTGCTATTATGACACCACTTACAAAAAATTCATTCATGCGTGACATTAATACTCATTTGGAGTAAACACAACAACAACAAAAATTCTTACCAAAAAATGCAACTACGCAAAACTGCAGTTCAACCACTGCCGAAACCGCAAACAAGAATCAAAAGCTGTGCACTAGAATAAAAAGGAGAAATACAACATTACAATCACATGCAAATAATGCACTAATCCACACACTAGCCACCAGTCAAACAAAGAATACACAGCCCAAAAATTCACCCTCATAAAGGGGGAGCGACCCTTGCCCAAGGGGTCACTCCCCAACACCAACATTTAAAAAGCCCTGGTGTCTAGTGGCTTCTGCCCTCCTAGGGGACAGATTGACCTGAAAACATACAGCTAATCTGCCCCCAAAGAGGGCAGAAACAGCCACAAAAATCACCCCATAAAGGGGAGCAACCCTTGCCCAAGGGGCCGCTCCAAACAACACTAAAACAATCTGGTGGCCTAGTGGGCATACAATACAAATATTTGTTTATTTGGGCTGATCTACCATTCCAGGGGGGGCAGAAACAACCCAAATAAATGCTCCCCAAAGGGGCGCGACCCTTGCCTAATGGGCCGATCCCCAATAACATATTGCTCCCCCAAGGGGAGTGACCCTTGCCCAAGGGGGCTGCTTCCCAACAACACTAAAACCCATCCCTGGTGTCTAACGGCTTCTGCCCCCTTGGGGGCAGATTGGCCTAGACTAACAAGGCCGATCTGCTCCCAAGAGGAGCAGAAACTGCAAAAATAAATAATTCCCAAAGGGGAGCGGCCGTTGCCTAAGGGGCCACTCCCCAAAAACATATTGTTCCCCCAAGGGGAGCAACCCTTGCCAAGGGGCCGCTCCTCAACAATACAAACAATGCCTGGTGTCTAATGGCTTCTGCCCCCCTTGGGGGCAGACGGACCTAGAATAGCAAGGCCGATCTAAACGGACAAAATAAATGATCCCCCAAGGGGAGCGACCCTTGCCCAGGGGCCGCTCTCCAACAACACAAACAATCCCTGGTGTCAAGTGGCTTCTGAACCCCTTGGGGGCAGATGGGCCTAGAATAACCAGGCCGATGTGCCCCCAAGGGGGGCAGAAATGGCCAAAATAACTGATTCCCAAAGGGGTGCGGCCCTTGCCTAAAACATATTTAAAAAAACAAAATAATCCCTGGTGGCCTAGTGGCTTTTTCAATTAATTATTAAAAACGATCTTCCTCCCCCAAGGTGGGCAGACCCATCTAAAAAAATTACTCCCCCAAGGGGAGTGACCCTTGCCCAAGGGGCCGCTCCCCGACACAAAGACCCTTTAAAAAAATGAAAAAAAATACCTGGTGGCCTAGTGGGCTCTGAATTTTTTTTTAATGCTACCTGCCCCCACCCCCAAAGGGGGCAGACCCATCTAAAAAAAATTGCACCCCCATAGGGAACGACCCTACAATGGGCATTTAAAAAAAAAAACACGGGCATTCCTGCTGCACGATCGCGCCCCATGCACGATCGTGCAGCAGGAATGCTTAAAACGACATCGGAGGAAAGCAAAACCCTTTCATTTCCTCTGGTGCCTTTTTAAGCCCCACCCCCCTCCACCCTCCCTGAGGAGAAACTTACTTCCTCTTCTCCAGATGCACTGGAAGCAAATGGCTTCCAGTGCATCCGGTATCCTCTAATGACGACAGCGCGCCTCTCACACAGATGTCATTAGATAACATGGAGGGGGGTGGGGGGCAGGGGAAGGGCTTTCCCTGCCTTCCCCAGTGGGGGCAGTTTAAAGGGCGGCACACGGGGGAGTGACAGCGCTTCCCCCGTGCGTGCGTGCTAGGACGGGCGGGAGCCGTCCGACGCACACGCCCACCGTGATGTCGGACAGCTCCCGGCCATCCGACACACGGAACAGGTTAAAAAGCAAAAGACACACAGATGATGAATGAGAGCAAATCAAACATTCTCCCCCAGTAAATAGATCTGGTTTAAATCCAACATTCTTTAGCTCACCAGGCCACCCCAGTTTACACTCAGACATAGCAAATCAGTCTTGACCCAGGGTACTTGGTTCCAGTCCAGGGAGGACCTGGCTTGTCAGTTTGGTCTGGACTGTCCCCATAAGGAACAGGGTCAAGACTGATTTGCATATGGCTGGGTCTAAATTGGGATGGCATGATGAGCAAAAATAAAATGGATTTAACCCAGATCTCTTGCTGGGGTAGAGTGTATGATTTATTCTGCAGTCCGTCCACCATTTGTTTACATAACACTTATTTAAAAAGCAAACACAGAGCTGGGGGTCTGCTGTCTCCATCAGGCCACCATCCCTGTGTTATAGCCCATTTCCAATGGGTCGTAAATTGCGACCTGCCTCATGGATATTGATGAGAAAGGTCCCTTGCAACCCATTTGGGAATCGCTAATGTGTCTGAGACACATTAGTACATTTCATTTTGTGAGTCTCTAATTGTGAATCTCAAACAAATCGCAATCAGAGACTGACAAAAAGAAAACTTTGCTTATCTGGCCCAGCAGCAGCCCGTGCAGGTAAGAGCGGTGGGGCCGGGTGGGGGGAGATTTTGACAGACGACGTGGAGGTAAAGTGTATTATTTATTTAATTTTCCCTTGTGGTTGTCTGTCGAATCCCCACCCCAACCCGGTCCCATCGCTCTTACCTGCACAGGCCACTGCTGATCTGGCCCTAAGTCGCTTTGCATTATACTACTAGTTTTGATAATAGAATTTTAGGGAAAAATGTGTCTTCAGTCAAGTACGTCTATTAAACTGTCATTGCTTAGGTCCTGTTTATTGCCTTTTTTGTAGATCAGTTGGATGATTGACCCTTTCCAGGAAGGAGGTTAGCTGCTATTAGTAACGATTTTGGTGTAAATAGTTGTAACAACTCATTGAGTTAACTTTTTTTATTATAACCAAATTGTATTGACATTTTGAGGAAAAACAGCAACAACATAGACAGAGCACCATTCCACCATGCCACATGTTGCAATACAGTTACAAGAGATGTCCCCATTCTGCTTGTTTACTTTTAAGAAATCTATTGGTATTCCATTTGGACTAGTAACTCTGCGGTTTTGTTTGTGGATATTGAATTTTAAATATCCTTGATTGGTCGAATATTCTTTTGAACTCTCAGGTTTGTAATGTTAAACTCACCATTGTTATACATATTACAAACTCTGTGCTTCTTACAGCTGGCAGTTCATGTGTTTTTTTTCCTGTCTCCACTACCACCATTGACTAAGATCCCAAATGTCCTATTATCCTGGGATTTAAGTGCAGCGTGCAGCTCTAATCATCTTCCTTCAAGATTTTCCCATTTTAAGTTTGCTATTTCAGTTTTATAGGTTTTTATGTTTGTCAAATTTCCAGGTCCTGGGGACTGATGATGGATGCTACAGATTTTTTCTGTAAATCTCTACTGTAAGTTCTTTCAATACTCCTACTTTGTACAGACACCTTTTGCTTTAGTATATTTGTGCATTTCAACCCTTCTGCTGGGATAAATTATTCATCAGTGCTTTAATCTGCTTCAGTCATGGTTCTAAATCGGTGCTTGTTGGAATTGGTTCTCTCTGCAAGGTCAATCTTTAAACGTTTTGCTTTTACCCCTCCTATCAACCAGTGCTAAAGTGCTTCTGCTCTACTCCTAAAACATGGTACAATTGGCGTACACCTGATTGTTACTTTTAATTTACTTGTAAGTCCCTCATATATTGTACCATGGGTACCCAGGGCCTATAAATTAAATGCTACTGGTGGGTACCAGAGCTCATTATGCCACCCACTAAAAGTAGATTTTAATTAAGGGTTGGCGACAAATTCCGTTCCGCTCGCGGAACTTGCGAAATTTCGCCATTTTGGCGTTCCGTGCGGAATGCGAAAATGTCGAAACTTCCACGATCCGCGGCGGAATGGAAAAATGCAGGGCAGGATTCATTCTGGCACGATGCTCCTGTCACAAAAATTAAACCTCAACAGAAAGCACTTACAGATATAAATAAAGCAGGTGCCAGAGTTGAAGCTCAAATTCAGTAACGCATTAATCAGCACAAAAACGTTCGTGAGGACAGTCGAGGCTAGGCAGGTGTGCTTTCTCCCCATATCTACCGTCAACAATTTGCTGTAATCCTTGATGGAGCTCTGTGCACCCATGAGTTTCTCGAGCGCAATCCCCGTGTAGTCCCTGACACCAGGAGATTCTATCTCCTCATCTGCTGCTCTGATCAGTCTCTGGCCCTTTATAAACAAGATGCATGGGAACTGCATGGAAGCCCCGCCCATTTGGCCCCGGCCAACACACCAGCGTTGTGCAACGTCTTCCCGCCCTTTGCCCCACTATGATGGACAGCTCACTCGAGGGACCCTGGCGCCCGTCGGCGCGGTGGCAACGTTACAGACACACATGGTCGCTGTAGACAACTCTTCTGGCCCTTTACGCAGCTGTAGCATAGGAAAAGCACTATACATTTGCCCAACGAGGTAGCACTTACTGATTAACCAGTAGAAAGTACTCCAGTTGAGTAGAGGTATTGCACAAAACAGCAGCATCTTCTTGGGTAAATATGCAGGGCAGGATTCATCTGGCACGATGCTCCTGTCACAAAAATTAAACCTCAACAGGAAGCACTTACAGATATAAATAAAAATAAAGCAGGTGCCCGAGTTGAAGCTCAAATTCAGTAACGCATTAATCAGCCCAAAATCTCCGCGAGCACGCGAAATTTCGCGCGTTCGCTGAGATTTTTTGCCATTTTAGCGAAATTTTGCGAAAGGCAACTTCGCAAATTCCGCCCACCCCTAATTTTAATACAAGTCTCTGACCTGCCATTGCAGTCTGTATTGCAGTTTTAAACTGCCAATACCACCTGGCTAAATAAACCTCTTGCCAGGACTAAACCTTTCTATTTTAAGTTCAGTTCAGCCCGAACTACCAAGCCAGGGCCTCCCTGAACCATAATACAAGCAACCTAGGGTTGGTTTCACCCTGATGAGGGCTCACTCATCCACCAAGTATAGCTTGGTTCTAATGGTACAGTGAATACGGGTCCCACATCTGGGCATCCCCGTTTCACTTAGGGTGTCAACTGCAACAACAGGTGATGGATGGAATTCTTAAATTAATTTCAGCCACTGGCAATCGCTCAGGCCGCATCCCAAACCATGGTTTTACGCCCACTATGACACCTCAGTTTGACACAACCACATGCAAATCAGTCTTGACCCTGCTCTAAAGGGAACAGTCCAGCCAGAACTGCTAAACCAGGTCCTCCCTGAACCAAAGTACAAGCAATCTAGAGCTGGTTTCAACCTGATAAGGACTCGCTCATCAGCTAGATATAGCTTGATTCTAGTGGCACAGTGAGCACGGGATCCATGTCTGGGCACACCCATCGCACCTAGGGTATCAACTGCAACCATAAGGTGATGGATGGAATATTTTAATTAATCTCAGCCACTGGCAAACGCTCGGGCCACATCTCAGTGCATTGTTTTCTGCCCACCATGCCACCTCAGTTTGGACCCAGTCATATGCAAATCAGTCTTGACCCTGGTCCAATAGGAACAATCCAGCCCAAATTGCCAATCCAGGTCATCCCTGAACCAGAAAACAAGCTATGTAGGCCCAGTTTAGCCCTGATAAGGGCTCATTAGCCAGGTATAGCTTGATTCCAGTGGCACAGTGAGGCCAGACCCACCTCTGGGCATACTGGTCACACTTGGGGCATCAACTACAACAACAACAAGGTGATGGATGGAATGCTTGAATTAATTTCAGCCACTGGCTATCGCACAGGCTGCATCTCAATCCATTGTTTTCCGCCCACCATGCCACTTCAGTTTGGACCCAGTCATATGCAAATCAGTCTTGACCCTGGTCCAATAGAAACAGTACAGTTCAAATTCCCAAGCCAGGTCATCCCTGAACCAGAATACAAGCAACGTAGAACCAGTTTCACCCTGATAAGGACTCACTAGCCAGGTATAGCTTGATTCCAGTGGCACAGTGAGCACAGACCCACCTCTGGGCATACCAATCGCACTTAGGGCAAGAACTACGATGACAACAAGGTCATGGATGGAATGCTTGAATTAATCTCAGACACTGGCAATCACGCTGGGACGCATCTCAATCCATTGTTTCCCACCCACCATGCCACCTCAGTTTGGACCGAGCCATATCCAATGTGAAAAGTCCTGAACTGCCAAGTTGGTCCTTGCCCATTGCATCTTCATTATTTATTCTATGTTTTTACTTGTTTATGCTGAATTTTAAAACGTTTCAGTTTATTGATACAATTATGTGGTATTAAAAACATATTTTTATATCTTTAATAGAAATGTGGTGAGTTATAGTTTCTTGACTGTATGATTGATGCTGAGAATTGATGTTATGCTGTGGCCTGTAGTATACTTGTGTGAATTAATGTTGGGATGAAAAACATAAATAAGTAACTATAACTACTTCATTTCTAATGTTTATGTAGTTTAAATTTGGTTGTAATTACTGAACATTATATTAATCCCTAACTATAACTTACTTGTAACCTTTGTTTTTTGTGTGAATTTCATGGGTTTTTAGAAATAGTACATTAAAATATATGATACATTTTGATGAAAATTTTTATAAATTATAAGATGGCTGGTAATATTTTTTTTGTATATGAAAATGACTACATATATAAAATGTAATCAAATAAATATATTTTGAAATATATGTATTGTATTTAAATTAAAATGTGATCATAGGAATGATTTTAGTAATATATATTTTCGAATTAAACAAAAAGTGTGTGCTTTCTCTGTTAGTAACATTGGATTATACTTTTGTAGCTTAATTTATTGGAAGTATGTATGTGTGTGTATGTATATATATATATTCACTGAAAAAACCATAGGTTTCAGGCACGTTATAGTTAGGAATTAGCATTTAAAAAACCTTAGAAATTCACTGAAAAAACCATAGGTTTCAGGGGCGTTATAGTTAGCTGGACTTTTCACTCGTACAAAACCATTGAAATTCCCCCGTTATAGTTAGTTCAGCTAACTATAACTCGCGCGCCCGCAATGCACTGCTGATGACGTCACATATTACATCACTCGTGACATGGTCAGTGACATCACTCATGATATCACTGATGACATCTCAAATGACATCACTAATGACATCACTGATGACATCATCCTTGTGATAGAGTGGCAGACCTCCTCTTCCCCTAATATAACCTTTGATACACACATTCAAAAATAGAAACTACAATGTTCAAAACAATGGACTCTCCTGGGAAAAGTTAAAACTGGCTCCCCCACTGACGTTTGCCCGGCACACATCTTAAGGGAGATTTTCTTCTATTGTCCAGCCTCCCCTATTACCCTGCTTAATACCTCTATTACTTCAGGAATTGTACCTGATGTTTTCAAAGCAGCCACGGTAATCCCTATTTTAAAAAAAAACGGTGCCTATCCTACTGCCCCTTCCAACTTTAGACCCATTTCGCTCCTCCCACTCCTGGGCAAAATCCTGGAGAGCCATATCACCTCCTCACTCTCCACTTACATTGAGGCCCATCACCTCCTGGCGGACCACCAGGCCGGTTTCCGCCCGGCACACTCCACGGAATCTGTTGTCCTCTCAGTGGTTGATGAGCTCAGGCGCAGTGCCGACATCAACTCCCCCCAGGCCTTAGTTCTTCTCGATCTTTCCGCCGCCTTTGACACGGTCGACCACTCCATCCTTCTCGACCGTGTCAGGGGCACCGGACTACGGGGGTCGGCCTTGACCTGGCTTACCTCCTTCTTAGCAGGCCGTACTCAGGCTGTTCGCTTGGAAGGCTTTCTTTCACCCACCCGCTCTGTCTCCTGCGGGGTACCCCAAGACTCCTCCCTCTCCCCCCTCTTATTCAATCTTTACATACACCCCCTCATTGCTGCTTTACAGGATATGGAGGTCACGGCGTTCAATTACGCTAATGACCTCCAGCTCATCTTCAACCTCTCTTCTTCTCCTGATTCAGTCTCTAAGGTTCACTCCACTCTTACTTTCATCTACAACTGGATGAACCTTAATCAACTAAAACTTAAACCCGATAAGACGGAGCTGGTTCTTTTCGGTGGTCCCTCCAATCCCTGGTCCCCTGCTTTCTGGCCCCCCATCTTTGGTTCCCCCCGTCTCCCTCTGCCTCCGTTAAAACTCTGTACAAAAGGGGGTGATTCAAGCAAACCTGGCTGAAGACGGCTGAAATGTCAGAAACCGGTCCTAGGAAGCTTGTTTCCGGTCCAGGGAAGGCATGGCTTGGCAGTTCGGGCTGGACTGTTCCCATGATGCACAGGGTCAGACTGATTTGCATATGGCCATGTCTGAACTGGGGTGGCAGAGTGGGCTAAAAAACGGTGATGGATCAAACCCAGATCTATTGACTGGGTGTGAGTGTTTGATTGGTTCTGATGCTCCGTCCATCACCACCCCCTTTTGTACCTCTTTGTTCGCCATAAGTTGGCAGGGTATGCTCAGACGTGAGTCCCTTGCTCACTTTGCCACTGGATTCAAGCAAGCCTGGCTGAAGACGGCTGAAATGTCAGAAACCGGTCCTAGGAAGCTTGTTTCTGGTCCAGGGAACGCATGGCTTGGCAGTTCGGGCTGGACTGTTCCCATGATGCACAGGGTCAGACTGATTTGCATATGGCCATGTCTGAACTGGGGTGGCAGAGTGGGCTAAAAAACGGTGATGGATCAAACCCAGATCTGTTGACTGGGTGTGAGTGTTTGATTGGTTCTGATGCTCCGTCCATCACCACCCCCTTTTGTACCGCTTTGTTCGCCATAAGTTGGCAGGGTATGCTCAGACGTGAGTCCCTTGCTCACTTTGCCACTGGATTCAAGCAAGCCTGGCTGAAGACGGCTGAAATGTCAGAAACCGGTCCTAGGAAGCTTGTTTCCGTTCCAGGGAACGCATGGCTTGGCAGTTCGGGCTGGACTGTTCCCATGATGCACAGGGTCAGACTGATTTGCATATGGCCATGTCTGAACTGGGGTGGCAGAGTGGGCTAAAAAACGGTGATGGATCAAACCCAGATCTGTTGACTGGGTGTGAGTGTTTGATTGGTTCTGATGCTCCGTCCATCACCACCCCCTTTTGTACCGCTTTGTTCGCCATAAGTTGGCAGGGTATGCTCAGACATGAGTCCCTTGCTCACTTTGCCACTGGATTCAAGCAAGCCTGGCTGAAGACGGCTGAAATGTCAGAAACCGGTCCTAGGAATCTTGTTTCTGGTCCAGGGAACGCATGGCTTGGCAGTTCGGGCTGGACTGTTCCCATGATGCACAGGGTCAGACTGATTTGCATATGGCCATGTCTGAACTGGGGTGGCAGAGTGGGCTAAAAAACGGTGATGGATCAAACCCAGATCTGTTGACTGGGTGTGAGTGTTTGATTGGTTCTGATGCTCCGTCCATCACCACCCCGTTTTGTACCGCTTTGTTCGCCATAAGTTGGCAGGGTATGCTCAGACGTGAGTCCCTTGCTCACTTTGCCACTGGATTCAAGCAAGCCTGGCTGAAGACGGCTGAAATGTCAGAAACCGGTCCTAGGAAGCTTGTTTCCGGTCCAGGGAAGGCATGGCTTGGCAGTTGGGGCTGGACTGTTCCCATGATGCACAGGGTCAGACTGATTTGCATATGGCCATGTCTGAACTGGGGTGGCAGAGTGGGCTAAAAAACGGTGATGGATCAAACCCAGATCTGTTGACTGGGTGTGAGTGTTTGATTGGTTCTGATGCTCCGTCCATCACCACCCCCTTTTGTACCGCTCTGTTAAAACTCTGGGCATCAAAGTCAGCCAGGACCTCTCTCTGCGTCCCCAGATAAGCTCGACAGTTTCCTCTTGCTTTCTGGCTTTAAGAACCATCCGGAAAGTCTTGCGTTACTTTACGGTCGAAGCCCTTAAACTTATTGTCCTGGCAATGATTCTATCCTGCCTAGACTACGGGAACGCCCTATATGTCGGCATCTCTGTCTACGAGTGCCGTCGCTTGCAGCAAAATCAGTCGGCTCGCCTCATCTATAGTCTCCCTAAATCCAGTCATACCACCCCCCTGCTTAAGACTCTCCACTGGCTCCCCATTAGGGAGCGCTCGCTTTTCAAGATGGGCTGTCTGACCTTTATGTCTTTGGCTGGCACTGCCCCTACTTTCATTAGATCTAAGATCAATGCATATGTTCCTGCCAGATACCTTCGCTCTTCCACCCAGTTCCTTCTCCTTGTCCCCCGATTCCGCAAGAAAAAATCGGGTGGCTCCAGGTTCTCGACACTCGCCCCCCTCTTTTGGAACACACTCCCTCTGGCAATCAGGTCTATTCCTTCTTATTTGGACTTCCGGGCAGCTCTGAAAACTTATCTTTTCTCCTCTGCCTTTTCCTCCTAAACCCTCACTACCCTTCTTTCCTCAGTTTTTCAGTTTTCCTTCTCCAGCACCAAGAAAACGCTTGGTAATAGAGCGCTATATAAAACCCTTTCAACTTCAACTTCAACTTCAACTTCATGGTCAAAATTCGTTACATTCTGTAATGCAATTTGGTTGAACCTTGCAAACACTCAAAAGTGGGAAAGTACCATGGTATTACCTAAATGCTTCTGCACTGTTTTTACCATTTAATTTGACTGATGAGCAGAAATTGATGTTAATGAAAGACACAACATACACAATGCAACATATTGAACAACTAGAACAGTTATCATTTTCTGTGGCAGAAACTGATTCAGCTGTGTGGTTAATACATGGGGTTATTCCATTGCCTATCTCACTCTTCCAGTTCACGGCCCGCATGAAACACTATCCGGTTGGTAGATATGAGCACCTCAGGAGTAGCTATATTCATGAATTATGGTCATTGCCTTTCACCTTTCAGTATCAATGAGCAGATATGGAAGTTTTCCTTACAGGGGAGGATTGTGATTCTACAGTAGGACACTCACTAGTCTGTAAACAAATAAAACTTCACGTGCCTGCAACGTTTCACCCCTATTTTGGCTTGTTTTTTAAAAGGGACCCCGGTCCCAGCTATTATTTCTGCACTGACTTTGCTTTCTAACGGCAGTCATCATATTCTAAATAACCATGACAGTTGCGGCTTACGGGCAGGCATTCGGTATATAGTAGCAGTTTCACAATGTGTTACATGTTGCAGCAATGTCCTGTTTTCACCCCCGCATGGTATTGAAGATGGTTTGCTTTGGCCTTCCATTCCAACTTTGAGAACAGAATTGACTAAGCTAAGCAGACTCAAAGTGCTATTGTTTCAACAAGAAGTGGCTCTCACATCAGCTCGTGAGACCTTCGAACTGCAGGTGGCAAGAACTGCGAGTGAGATTCAGTCACTGCTAAACACAAATCTCCCACTCCATTTTGGAGAATTAATTCACCAAATATTTAATGCTTTTGATACTGAGGGCCTTGCCCACTTTTTTTTAAACTTGTGGGATCCGGGCTTGTCACCTCCTTTCAGACTATTTTTGGAGCAATACCAGTGTTTATCAATTCTATTTTTTTCAGTGCCTTTGGAGGGTTTCCTCTACTGCTCCTGTTGATTTGCAGCATACTTGTACTTCTAATGCTGCTCCGGAATGGCTGCTCGAACTGTGGTGCTGCCAAGCCCGGTCCAGCTGCAGCTGTACCGTGATCGGATACGGCTGCTTTTTGGTCTGATGCCATTAGAAGCTCTTAGCGTCGACCTTGCGTTATGTCTACTTTACCTGCATGCAACCTGTGTTCTTCTGTCTCTGGTGCCCTTCTCAAGGGTCCTGGATGTCTACCTATGCAATACATAACACGCTGCCCTGGATTATGAACTGTTGATGGGTCTGTTGATGGCCCATGACCAGGACTGTTCCGTGAGTAGATGCCTGGTGTGCCATCCTCTACTTGGACCAATTGCAGACTTGAGTAACTGTGCTCTTGCACAGCATCTCTTGGACCGGAGTTTCATCGAAGTTAATGCAGGTTGCCCTGCTATGCTGCTAATGGCCTCTAGATATGAGGAGCATGTGTGCTCATTCGACTTACTTAATTGGATGGCATACCTTTTTACTATGGAAGTTTCAGACAACATACTGGAGTTTCTGGCATTCAACTTTTCCCGCTACATTTTTGGCTCTGAAGGATTCGCAGTGAATGGATTTAGTTGTGGGTACCCCGTTGGCTGCTTTTTCTTTTTTTCTAACTTTTTCTAACTTTTCTAACTTTTGTTTTACTCCAAAAACTATTCTAATTGTGATACCACGGAGACGCTTTGCCTCTGCTTACCTCTGATTTTTGTTTTTGCCCGGAGCTAACAACCTGACCAAGGGGAGGGTGTCACATGGCCCGTGGGGACATTGTCATCTTCTCTAAGTTCACTGCAACTTGCCCGCTGCTTTGTGCACATTACTACATTACTTTATTTTTGCAATAATTTCTATGGCTGTTTTCACATGAGAACTCATCGCTGTGTGCGCACTCTGCAGGTTCCTGGAATTTTGACTGAACATTGTGAGCAAGGTCGAACAACAAGGCTCCTTATTATTTTGTTCTGGCCACGCCTTAGGACCTAGACAAAACATTTCAATGCAGCTGTTGTTTGGGACAACGTACTTTGGTTTTATGGGAATACACGAATAGATAGCACACACTTGGAGATGGACCTTTCCAGGGAGAAGAGCGAGACAGCACCTATGATGTAGATCTACTCTCTATAGGCTAAGCTATGGGGTCTGCTGACAAAGCCCAGAGATTTTCTAATATATAATAATACTGCTTCTTAGCAAGGGGAGGGAGGTTAGGCTCTATTCTCTTTTCATGATGACATCTCCCGTCATGATTTATGGACTAGCTGCTATGCTGACTGTATTTGTACCATGCTTTTTCCTGCTTATTGTGGCACATATACTTTATGTTAGGGCATGTTAGTTGAAATAAATATTTTAAACAGTTTCGTGTCTCTGTCGGATCTTATTGTAGACAAGTACAAGAGTGTGAGCGAAAGGGTGTGCCTTGTTACAGTGATTCCTAAGAGATCTGGGAGTGTTGTGTACTGGAGTGTCTAATCATTTGTTTTTCTGTGAGTGAGTAGGAGAGCAATTGAGACACTTTAGCTAGTCTGTCCTGGGCTCATGGGTATTAAGGTGGTAGGAAGACTCAGTCCCTTTACACAAAGGTCCTATAATCCTGCGAATAGTTCTGTTTTTGAGCAGAATCCTTGCAACATGGCGCGTCAACGTTTAGTCGGGTACTTATTCACGGGACCCCTGAATAGCTCTTGTGCTTGTCCACAATACCCCTCACCCTTATACAGAGATGTCTGTAGTGAGGGGTAATAACCTCCTATACTGGTAGGTTTTACCTATTTCAAAAGGTTTTTCAAGCTTGAAGTTTTAAAGGTTTTCAGACCCAGTTTTACGCTACTGTTTTGCTTGTTCTTCTCTTTAATCTCGAATATGGCAGAGCCGGTTTCTATTGCAGCTCCTAACCGTGCAGTGGTAGCAGCTTTATTGACTCAACATGGCGTCCCCAATGCTGGAGCTAATATTATTTTTGTGGTTGAGGCCGATCCCGCATACTGCTTTGAAGTTTTGTACTCTTGGGTTTCTTTTCCTGCAGGGAATGCAAATGATAATACTTTTCACACTTACACGGCCGCTGCGCCTCCGGCAGCATACAGGCCTTATGCATTAATTGAAGTTCCGTTGACATCCTGAGAGCATACCATTTGGTTTAATGGCGCCCTTCCTCATCCAGTTTCTTTCGATCGCATGGGCCCCTTGTCAGGTTTTGGCAGGTTTTACACCACATCCAAATTATCTAAATGTTTCTGTTACGAAGCTACGTATCCTTAATACTCAATTAGTTCATTTGCACTCGTCATACAGTTTATGTCTCGTGCACTTCAGGCAGCTTCGGTGGGAGCTGCTCCTCCGGCACCTGGACAGGGCAGAGGACTTGTGATTAGTCACGTCATGATTAACTCAGTGACGGGCAAACATCCTCAAAATTGGGATGACTTGCACAACAATTTGATCAGCTTGAGGCTGTTTTTCCACATACAACTCCTGTTGAAAAACACATGATCCTTTACCATGAGTTTACCGAGTGGTCTTATTCCTCCTTTAGCAGACTGCACAATCTGGGGGACAGTATTTGCTTCGGTATATATGCTGTGCTTTGGTTCTCCCTCCATGAGCATTCTACTGAGCGTTCTAAAGAAGGTTCAGGGTGAACACGGAGCTGGTACAGCTATGGATTTGGGGATTAAGTTAGTGGGCATGTTCCGTTGTCTCTGACATGATTCTGGCCAACATTAAATGTGAAGCAGGTTGCTTACAAGTGCTTCTGCGCCTAGCAGCAGTGGTGGAAATTGATCGGGAACGTCAGTTACAGATTATTATTGCGGAGGTGTATTCATCCTTGGGTCGCAATAGTCTGGAGTTTCGGCCATTCACACAGGCACAGATTAAACCCCTTCCTGAAAAGGAGGGTCATCCAGCCTTTCCTAAAAAGGTTTGGAACAAGAAGCAGCGGCAGCAACAACAGAAGCCTGGTTCTAGTGCAGGTTCACCTACACCTGATGCTTCTGAGCGTAGACATGATTTGTGTGACGGCTCAAAAATTAAGACACCCAAGAGGTTCTAGGTTCCTGATACCCGTTCTCCTTGTTCCTTTCAGGAATCATCGGATCAACAGTTCAGCGAAGGAGGGCGTCAGGATTGCAGGCAAGGAAGACATGACATGCAGCACCAGTTTGACGTGAAAGTGAAGCAGGAGGAACCACCTCAATATCGTGCTCCATTTCTGAAGAAAAAAGTCACCGCTTTGACTGCAAAGTATGCCTCAGATGTTGAAAACCCTGATCCTCAACAGGAGTTGGGTGGTAACCCCCTAGACAGCGCCGTGGGGGTTACCATAGTGCGGCAGACACTCCACCAGCATCTGGAGACGAAAGCAACTGACACTTTTATTACAGTGGAAACAGCAGATACTCGAGTTGCTCTTCCGGATAGGCTTAATGAGATAAACCTCCAAATAGAAGGTGATAATAAACGCCCCGTTAAAGCAGTCTATCGGGAAAATCTCACTTCTTTTTATGATATTTTATTGGAGGAGTTGGATTGGCCTCCACCTTTTGTCCTTGCTTCCTCCAGAGGGGAAGATGTTATTCTAACCAGTTTTTCGCAATATCTACCTGATGTGGATAAACTTGCTTATGCGTCGAAGTGGGCACTATCCCTAGATCCAGCGTTATATGGCAATCAGGCGGGTTGGGAAATGGGTTCCCCAGTTCACGTGATTCCTGTGCATTCTACACCTCACCCCAACCGCAATATACAATTAAACATGATGCTAAGGCCTCCGCTAGTGAAATTCTTACCCAGTTGGAATTTCAGGGTGTGATTGAACCCTGTGTTCCATCAATGAATAATCCTCCTTTTCTGATACTGAAACCGCATGGTTCATATCGCATAGTTTTAGACTACAGACATTTGAACAGTCACGTTCGTACCTTTGCAGTTCAGAACACACATAACTCTGTGCTAATGAATAACATTGTTTGAAAAAGTATAAAATCACTTTGGATATTTCTAACGGCTATTTTAGCCATTCTTTGGCACCAGAAAGCCGTGATTTGTCCCCATTCAGTGTGCTAGGCAATCAGAGACACCATGAGAGATTGCCTATGGGATATTAGAATAGCCCGGGCATGTTTGCGGCACACATTGTTTAAATTTTACATGAGATGGACCCTGATGCCTTTTCGTACGTAGATGACATTTATTTGACGGATGATGATATGACTCCGCATCTTATGTGCGTGGACTGCATAGTTACACATTTTGCAAACTTAGGATACAAATTTAATTTAGCTAAATCACATATTGTCTTTCTGGCAGTACTTTTCCTTGGTTATGAACTCAATAACGAAGGTAGGGGGGTTGGCCCCCGAATTTTTGGAAAAATGGTGCTCAATTACATCCTCCGTCTACCCTTAAAAATTGCAGTCTTTGCTGGGTTTCTTGAATTTTGGCAGGACTTACATTCCTGATCATGCCCAGCGTATCAAACCGCGTTATGCGTTGCTACGAACCTCTTTTTCGAATTCCAGTTGGCTTCCAGAACATACAGCAGTTCTAAGGTCTTTGCAGTCTGATCTGCTTGCGACTCAATTCATGTTAATGAGAGATAATACAACATATTTGATCATACGGATTGTACCAGGTGTGTTAGGATTTACTTACGTAACTTTCAATGAAGGGGACACCATCCCCATTGCTTATAAATCGCGTTTGTATACCCCAGCTGAGATGCGTTTTTCCTCTACAGAATTGTTTTTGACAGCGGTTCAGATGCTGATTCTAAAATAACGCTCTTTGGATCAGGGTAAACACATTGCCATGGTTTGGCTGGTGCCCCCTGTCACCACTCCTGTTTGCTCTAGCATTGTAGCCCTTGGTGCACTGCATTAGAACTGATCCTATGATTTGGGGCGTCCCGGCTGAGGGGGGATGGGAAGAACGTACGATGATATTTTCCTGTACCTCTTGAGGCCCTACTACTCCATCGTAAGGGTCCTTCACATTTTTTAGCAGTTTAGGAGCTATTACGGCTACACTATTAATTGGAGCAAATCGGTGGTGTTCTCCTCTTCGGGTCCTCCCCCGAGGGTACTGGCGAGGTGTGTTGCCCCGATACTGGAAGCAGGGATCAAATATTTGAGCATCCATGTAACACGTAATCCACAAATATTCCTACGGCGGAACCTCTTCCCCCAGCTGAGCAGACTTAGCGCAGACGTGACACATTGGTGCACACTGCCACTGTCTGTAATGGGCAGAGCAGCCCTATATAAAATTATGACACTATTGCGCCTCTTATACATACTACAGAATACCCCATACATAGTCCCGCCATCCTTTTTAAGCAAACAGCCCAGGAGCTTTGTACACTGCTGTGGCAGGGAGGTGCACCTCAAATTTCTCTACTGAAACTATGAAGGGGGCCTAGTGGTCCCAGACGCTAAACTATATTTTTGGGCATCACAACTAATAGTAATTAATTACTGGGTCTATGCAAACAAGGAAGAGCCGGCCTGTATAGTGGATAGAAGTGCGATGCTGAATGGGAACTACCAGGCCCTTCTCTACACACGAAGGGCGAGCAAGGACTGGCCTGCCCACACAGCGGCGGTGAACTAGTGTTGAACGGAGGCAAATAGATACCTGGGATGGCAGAGACGACTGACAAACATGGCACTGCTATGGTCCGGTGACAGACTGAAGGATGTTACTACTTTGACAGGATTCAGAGGATGACAGGACATAGTTGTTGACCACCTGGGCGACGCGTGGAGGGAAGATGCGTCCATACCCTTCGACGTACTACAACGTGATTATGACCTGACACCCTCTCAGAGGTTCTCATACATAAGACTTATGCATGCTCTGAGGAGACACATACTGAAGGGCACGGTCATTCCAGACTATTCCATATTAGAGGACAGATTGCTCATGAATCCGATTCCCACTAAAGGAACGCCAACAGTGTATCAGAAAATAATGACTAACGCGCCTGATCCCCTCACTGCTCTTAGAGGTGCCTGGATGGACGATCTAGGCAACACTGACGATCAGGACTGGGTGGAGGCCCAACAGAGCCCCAGGCAAATTGCGATTCAAGCACGTTTTAGAATGGTACTGCTCAGAATCCTTCATCACTCATATTGCCCCCACACACTCCTACATGGATGAGGAGAAACAGAGATGTAACAATGTGCAAAAGGCTGTCAGCAAGTGGACTCCTTCTTTCACATCATATGGGAATGCCCGGCAATCAGTTCATTTTGGTGAGGGGTGACAGCAGTGATATCAATCGTAGTGGGGAGAGAGGTGTCGATGGAGGCCGGATGGTTCCTGCTGATGATCAAGGGCAAGGGAGACTGGCCCCAGCACAGTAAACTCTGGCTGGCACTGTCAGCAGGCGTCGCAAAGGAGAATATAGCCAGGCGATGGGGAGCGTCCACCCCACCATCAGTGGCGGAATAGGAAAGAGACCTAGACTGGTGCCAGAGAGCAGAGGAAGTGGTATACAAAAGTAGTGGATGCATAAAGAAATGGGAAAAGATATGGTCACCCTGGCGGAGTTACAGGGGTTTTTAGAGGGGTCCGAAGCATTTCAAAACATGGTTTTGTCCACTATACGATGCAGGGAAATACGTAAGTTGTGATCCTTCATATTATAAGATAAGACAGACTCATATAATACAAGATGCTACTTGTTCCAAAGAGTAACCGTGACAATAAGTTTCCACCAGAATATATGTTGGTTGTAATTTTGACCTGGTGATTTGCTTGAGCTTATTTTTGGTGTTTTACCGACTAATGAGCTGGTTTAATAAAACATTTTTTTTTTTTAAATAGTGGCTGCACATGATGGCGTTGCTTTTGCACATGCCGGAGTGATAGCAACTATTTCCCTTTTACAGCAATGTTTTTGGTGACGTGGTTTATATCAACAGGCATGTAAATATGTTCTTTCCTGTGACATTTGTCAACAAATTAAGCCTTCAACTGTTTCACGTCCACTCCACACTCAACTCTACATTTCAAATTAACCATTTGGTTGCATTTATCTTGATCACTGTGGTCCTGTAACATCTGATAATGCTTTTAAGTATATCTTGGTTGCAGTGGATTCATGCATTAGATTCATTCGGGTTTGGCTGCAATGCAGTGCTGACGCTTGAACTGTTATAAAATATTTGTGTGTCTTTGTAGGGACATTTGCCTGTGGCACCTTCCATTCAGACCTACATTCTCCTTTTGCCTCTAAGGCTTACCGGGATTCGATGAAGTCTCTGGGGGTGCGCGTGCAATTCTCGTCTCCACATCAGCATGAGGGCAAGTCTGTTGTGGAGCAGATGAACCGTGACTTAAAGCAATCTTTGACAGCTAGAGTATTAGGTACTGGCAGGGGCTGGTTGACTCATCTATATGGAGTTCAACCTGCACTTAATAATCTCCCTAGAAAATCTCTGGGTGGGCGTATCCCATACGAAATGCTCTTGGGCATTGAAATGTTTGTGCAAGACCTTGATGGTCTAGATGTTGTGGTGGCTGCCGCAAAGTTTGATGTAGATAACCATTGTGCTATGTTACAGAAACTACAAAAAGCTTGTGATTCACAAGAGAAAGCACATTTACCCTCTTCCACAGATGCAGCGGTGCTGATTCTGGTTTCTCCCTGGCGTCCTAAAGTTGGAGATCTGGTCCGAGACAAGGTGGAGAATAAGAAAGAATTTGAACCATCATACCGTGCACCAGTCAGAGTCATTGGCTTAAAGGGCACTCATACTGTAATTCTACCTCCACTACTTGGTCGTAAGGAGAATCGATATATTTCAATCGAACATGTCAAGCTACACCATATGGCCAACACTAAATAGTATGCCTACAAGCATTCCGCGTCGGGGTGTTTCACTGAATCCAATGGCTTCTGTTTCCCCCACAACTACCTAATAAATGGAGGGGGAGATGAAATCTTCAATTTATTTGTTGCCTGTTTTACCTTCCACATCTACAACTGTGGATAATGAGTATGCTTCTCCTCTAGTTTAAATTATAATTGACATTCTAGAAAGTATCATTCATTCACCTTCTAATTCAGAACAGCCCCCGTTATTTCAGCTGGGGTCCAGTGGTTACTATATGGATCGTGGTAGCTTTTCTTCTGACACATCTTCATTGTCATCGTCTGTGGCACAGCCCCCTACACGTATTAGTGTTTTCATCTCCTGGTTTAAAAAGACTTACCTGGTCCCGCCCTGGACATATGTCGGATGGTGCTGGCGTTGGTGTTCCTCTTCATGCGGATTGTGACCGTGTTTTTTCTGTTCATTAATGGACATTACTTACCTGAACCTTTTGCTGTGAACTTGGTTAACGGAGTCCTGGTCCCTCACACTTCATCACATAAAATGAAAAGAGATCAGGCAGTAGTTAATATTTCAGCCTTCCCAATTACGGATGGCATAGTTTGGGATAAAGTACCATTAGATATCCTTGGCCCCACCGAGACTTTGAACATTCCATACGTATTCCGCGTTTCTTTAAGAGATATGGTTTTGCCTGGAATGCATTCTGATGACTGGGATGTTAACGCTGTTTATTCATTGTTTTCTGATTTGAAATATTATACTGCTTTTGACACTGAAGATTTGTATTTATATTCTGCAAATTATGCTGATTTATTCTGTTACCAACATTATGGGCATTGTTTTTTACACAAAACCAATACTCAGAGACCATATATTAATTATACCCAATAGGAACATTGCCCAACCCTGTTACCAGGGAGTTCGATTACCCAACGGAGCAAATTTGTATATTTTACGGGTTACAATCTGTCCTATTTTTATAAATTGAAGATGCCAACCCGCACCAAATTTATGCTGACCCATACTAAATTGGTCTACTCCTTGTCCCTCATAAATGATTTGTCTGTGAAAGCTTATGAATACTGGAAGGACACAGTTGATTTAAAATCTATTTAGGGTACCAAAGATTGCCAAGTGCAGGAAACTGAATCATTGCATCGCGCGTGTCTGATACCGTGTCAGCTAATATTTTTAAATCAGATGGTACAGCAAACTGCATGTTTTGGTTTAGCCACAGCTAAAACTTTAACTATTCCCTCCATCACGTTATTGGCTGCTTATGACACATGGCAAACACACACCAACTACACACTTGAGGACTTACCTGTCATGTTTCAGAATGGCACACTTAACTCTTCCAATAGTTACCCTTTTGGGTGGTTGTTGTGGCCAACGAGCTGTAATGCATGTCAGTTACGCTTTTTGAATACGACAAGCGGGTTTACACAAAGTAGACCTGATCCATGTTTTTCTCATTCCTATACAGTTACCACATATTCTGTAGGTAAATTGTATCAACAGTGGTTGGAACATTCTCCTTTGTCATCTGTGAAACAACATCTTTTGCTTTTATCAGGTGACATCGATCTTGCTGATTTTCTTTTGGGTCCAAAGTCCCTTCAAGCAAAATGTTTTGTTTATGCAGCATATAATTAATTTTGGAAGCTATCGCAGATGGAAGCTGTGGTGTGCCCACGCCAGATTGACCAGGATAATTTACAAAAAGTTCTTGCAGTGGTCGATAACAGCATTAATACACTGTCTTCTTGTATATATACTTTAGATATATTGTATCATCAGTCATTGACATTGGTCAATATGTCTGTTTTGTACCATGGTCAAAATTCATTAAGTCCTGTAATGCAATTTGTTTGGACCTTGGAAACACTCAAAAGTGGGAAAGTACCATGGTATAACCTAAATGCTTCCGCACATTTTTTTACCATTTAATTTGACTGGTCAGCAGAAATTGATGTCATTGAAAGACGCAACATACACAATGCTACATATTGAACAACTAGAACAATTACCATTTTCTGTGGCAGAAACTGATTCAGCTGTGTGGTTAATACATGGGGTTATTCCATTGCCTATCTCACTCTTCCAGTTCACGGCCTGCATGAAACACTATCCGGTTGGTAGATATGAGCACCTCACACCCATTCACATACCTGCAGTTTACTAAACACTCTTATTGTGTTGAATATTATTTGCCGGATATGGCCCGTGATATGCGCGTGGAAGTTGATTATGTAGTGTACCAGATTCCAGAAATTTCTGTCAGGTGGTGGGGGGGCCCAACATCTAAACAAATTCATCTGGGGGGGCTCAACCTACAAAGGTTTGAGGACCTCTGCTCTACTTGGACTGCAGACTTGAGTACCTGTGCTCTTGCACAGCACCTCTTGGATCGGAGTTTCATCGAAGTTAATGCAGGTTGCCCTGATATGCTGCTAACGGCCTCTGGATATGAGGAGCATGTGTGCTCATTCGACTTACTTAATTGGATGGCATACCTTTTTACTATGGAAGGTTCAGACAACATACTGGAGTTTCTGGCATTCAACTTTTCCCGCAAATTTTTTGGCTCTGAAGGATTCGCAGTGAATGGATATAGTTGTGGGTACCCCGTTGGCTTCTTTTTCTTTTTTTATAACCTTATAACTTTTATAACTTTTTCTTTACTCCAAAAACTATTTTGCCCTGGTTGGAATTCCACCAGTGCAGCTTTTTGATCATACCAGTGCTTCTGGAGCTCCTAGCTGGCATCAAGATTATTGGAAGCTTTTTCCATGTACTCTGCCATTCTGGACCTTAGGCCTAGTACATAGTCCAAAATGTCTTGTTTGGGTTCTTGGAGAGGCTTCTCCCAACTCTCTTTAACAGGACAGAGTGGTCCCTTAACAGGATGGCCAAACAGAAGTTCAATGGGGGAAACCTTACTCCCTTCTGAGGCACATATATCTGTAGGTGAAAGGCAAGCATGGCAAGAGGACATCCCATCTACTTTTGAGTTTTTCAGGGAGCCCGATGCTCATGCCCTTCAATGTCTTGTTGAACCTTCCAACAAGACCATTGGCTTGAGGGTGATAGGGTGTAGTAAACTTGTACTGCACTCCACACTCTTTCCACATATGTTTGAGGTATGCAGACATGAGGTTTGACCCTCTGTCTGAAACCACCTCCTTAGGAAACCCTACCCTGGTGAAGACAACAATGAGGGCCTTGGCTACTGTAGGAACTGTAGTAGTCCTGAGGGGAACTGCCTCAGGATACCTGGTGACATGAGCCACTACCTCCAGTATGAACTTGTTTCCTGATGCTGTGGGAGGTTGCAATGGACCCACTATGTCCACACCTACCCTTTCAAAGGGGACCCAACCACTGGTAGTAGAATTAAGGGAGCCTTTGGGTGTCTACCTGTTTTGCCACTGGCTTGACAGGTGACACAGGAGCTGACAAACTCCTTTACTTTCTGGGACATCTGGAGCCAGTAAAGGTGGCTGACTAGCCTTTTCCAAGTCTTGGTTTGGCCAAGATGCCCAGCTAGGGGGATGTCATGGGCCAAAGTGAGTTAAAACTCTCTGTACATTTGAGGCACTATCACTCTCCTAGTGGCACCAGGGTTAGGGTCTCTGGTCTCAGTATACAGGAGTTGGCCCAATAGGCTCTGTGGGTACCACTGACATCTCCCTTTTCCTGGGCAGCAGCTTACTGTCTCAGGCTTTCAAGAATTGGACAACCCAACCCTAGTGGGGCCCCCTGGGTCTAAGAGCTCAACCAGGTAAGGGCCAAGTTCCATTGGCTCAGTTCCCTCTGGGGCTTCCAAGTTTTCTCCCTGAGGAGAGGGGTCCCGAGTATTTGGCTGTTCAGAAGCTGGTTTCCCAGTCTTACCATTCCTCTTGGAAGGTTGAGCCACTGTTTCAGGCTCCAACACTTCCTTTTCACCCTGCTTTCAGTTCTGTGCTCTAGTCTTGACACACACAATCTCACGGAAGTCCTGCATTGCTGCATGGGTTTTCAACTCTACCTCAGCCCATGCTGCGGTCTCCAGGTAATTTCCAAGCAGACAGGCAGCTGGAAGCTTTGGAGAGACCATTACCTGTTTCAGGACAGTACCCCCCCCCCCCCAATCTAATGTCACCATATCCATGGCATGGTTAGTAGTAACACTGTTAGCGTTGGTGACTGGGTAAAATTTCCCAATCAGGTATTGCTCTGTGGAAACCATTGTGTCTCTCACCATAGTGACACTGGCACCTGTATACCTCAGGGCCTCTATCCTAGTCCCATTTATCCAGGGGTATTGTAAATACCTCTTTAAGTTGGGTGGCCACATAGCTAAATTGGCAAACTCAACTTCACCCTCAGTGACTAGAACTGCTTCAGTGTGAACCCTGATTTGCTCTGGGCACACTGTTGATCCCATCTGGAGATTGACTACAACAGTAGTAATTGTGGAAGGACTAGAGTGCTTCTTGCTAAGACAAGTAGCATCTCTAGTTAAGTTTCCCAACTTCTTACAGTTGAAACACCAGGCCTTCAGAGGATCAAAGTTCTTTCCTTTGTACCTACCAATGGACTGGGAAGAGTTGTGGGACTCACCTCACTGAGCAGGTTTTGGGGCCCTTTTGAAGACTCTGGCTTTTTGTCTTTGGGGTTCTCACCCCCTTACCCCTGGGAGGTTTGATACCCCCTTTCTTTTGATCATCCCCAGTGGCTGTTTTGGTTACCCTAGTCTTGACCCAGTAAGTAAAGATAGCTCTTCCTTCTGGCAGGCAGTAAAGCACCTTTTTTTTACAAAAACCAAAATACAGACGATAGAAGTGGCAATTGAGGAAAACGTTTGGGTGGATGTCTTCTCAAGTGTGTATAAATCGCAAGGGGGCACATAAAATGAAATAGAAGGTGCAGAACAGTTGGTGGATGTGCCCCTTGTTTCCTTCATTATTGATTTTCAGTTAACACATAAAGATGTTATTGGAGCAATAAAGGCAAGTAAGAGTGGTAAAGCACCCGGACCAGACAGGTTGCCTATTGATTTGTTTAAATCCATTCCATCTTTATGGGCACCAATGATAACCCGGGTCCTCCAAGCTTGCTGCATGAAAGGCTTTATTAGTACCTGGTCAAAATCGGTCATAGTACCAATATTCAAAAAAGGGTAACGTGATAACCCCGCATGCTACCGACCGATATCCCTTTCAGGCTCCCTGATGAAGGCAGCAGGAAGGATTGGTTTAGAAAGATTGCAAACATGGGCTGAAGATAATAATATTTTAAGTGATGTACAATACGGTTGTAGAGTGGGTCTAGGCGTAAATGAGCAAGTCCTAAATCTCAGTATTTTAATAGGAAAATATACCCAGGCTAAACCAGGAACGTTTTACCTGGCATTTGTCGACCTCACAGCCGCTTTCGACTGTGTGGTCCACAGTAAATTATGGAACATCCTAGCCGATTTAAAGGTAGACACGGTCCTGGTTCAGTTCCTACGACAACTGTATACGGGGGCAACTGCGAAGGTCCGATATGGAACCAAAGGGGAATGCTCTTCATCATTTAACGTAGAGAGGGGGGTGAGACAGGGAAGTGTCTTGGCCCTCTATATACTAACACATTGGAGCAGGAGTTAGTGGCCAAGACGAGGGACCCACCATACATTAACAAACGCCTGATAGTCTCCCTACTCTACGCAGATGATGCTGTTCTAATGGCACGTACCCAGATAGGACTGCAGAAAGCTCTGGTATCCTACATTGGTTTTATGGAGGACATAGGGTTAAAGTTAAATGCAAACAAAACGTTTGTAATGACTTGTGGGCAAAGGAGAAAAAAATGCAGGAGTCTCCAAATTGGGAAAAATAGGACAGAATCCACAAATATGTTCACATATCTGGGAGTCCTGTTTAACAGTACTGACACTTGGGTTCAGGCTGTTAAGAGCAGGAGTCATCTCTTCATGAAATCAATTGCGGCCCTTAAAAACTTTACAAAGAAAATGGGCAGAAGACCCCCAGAAATTCTCTTAAAAATTTACCAAGCAAAGTGTGTGAGTGTGGCCATTTTGGGGGCGGGAATTTGGGTTTTTTATAATCCCTCCCCCATCCAATTGATTGAAAATGCTTTTCTCCGATTCATATTGGCTGTTCCTGTTAGTTCCCCCATTTATAACTGTCACTGCGAGTTAGGGATACCATATATCTCAGACAACATTCAGGTACAACCTGTGCTTCTTTGGCAAAAAGTTTGAAATTCCAGCAGTAGAGGCCTAAACCAAGAAATAATAAGGGACTCTATGAAGTTGGACAACGCTCCGAAGATTAGCTGGTTAAAGTACATAAAAACTTTATGCATGACTTTTGGCATCTAGAGTATTATACTTCCCCAGAGTCACTGAACGGTATTAACCGGAAGGAGTTTAAGGCAAACTGCATGGCCCACCTGGAAGCAAACAGGTTGGTAATGGAGATTATCAAGCCTGCGGTCATCCAACATCAACTGGACGTAATCACTTACGACATCCAACTGTACCTCCTACGCTGTCCGGGGGGGGGGGGGTATAACAGGTACGTTTTAACGCGTTTTAGCTTTGGGACCTTTCACCGACTAATTAGCTACCCTGAAATGAATACTTGGTCCAGAGAACTATGTCCTTGTCCCTGTGACGGTCTCTCCCCACAAACAACAATCCATGTGATCTTATTCTGCAAACTATATGTTAAGGAAAGAACTAGATGGATCTTGCCCCTATTAAAATCAGGTGGATGGAGGCAATGTCGACCGGCCTTCCTATATCTACAACAATTAGAACACGACTACTGTATTGGAGTTATGGTGGGTTTCTTGAAAAGTATACTGAGAGCAAGGAAAATGATCAATGTTTGAATGTTGTTTGATAGTAGAATCTGAATATCTTATATTTCGTAGGACTGTCTCATTTACCGTATCACATCGATAACATCCCTTGAATAAGCCTAGTTGCATATAATGAATTATTAGAACTGTGTACATATGTATTCTATACAATTCTATAAAATGACAATTTTAAATATGTAACTGTGTGCATTTGTATTTTTAAGATGTTTTTATGAAATGTTATTTTATATGTTTTTATCTGTTTGCTTTTGTGATTTTACATGATTAAAATCGAATAAAGCTCTTTTTGATTGATTGATTGACCCAGTAGTCTGCCTTTTTTCCCAATTCTCGGGGAGAAATTAGACCTAGGTCTACCAAATGTTGATGTAAATTTTCATTATTGCAATTACTCATAATATGTTACTTCATAAAAAGATTTGTAAAGTCAATTGAAATCATGCACATTATTTCCAGTTAACCACCCATCTAGGGTCTTAACCGAGTAGTCAACAAAGTCAATCCAGGATTGGTTTTGGGTTTTGTGAGCCCCTCTGAATCTAATTCTATATTCCTCAGTTGTGAGTCCAAAGTCCTCAATCGGAGTATTTTTCATGACCCAGCATTTGCCCCTGTAAGGGTCAGGAATCTGTCCCTGCAATTACCAGTGAACAGTTCCCAAAGGAGTGCCCCCCAGTGTGACTTCCTCACTTTTCTCATTTCACAAGCTCTCTCAAAAGCTGTGAACCATTTGGTGATGTTATCACCTTCCTCAAATTTGGAGACAATCCCATTGGGGATTTTGGGTTTATAAGATTGCGCTCTGTCCCTATTTAGTATGTTACTGCCACCATTGATGGGAGTAATCCCATCACTGCTCTTTCATTTTGTAGAGCAAGGAGTCTGGTCTCTAGATCTAATCTCTTGATCAACCTCACTAAGAAGTTGGTCTCCTCATTGAGGTTGTCCTCAATGGACTCAGAAGCACCTGACACACCTGTGTGGGATCTAGGTGCTGAGAGTTGTATTCTTGAAGGCTAGGGCACTGGGGCCCTTTTCTCCCTAAGAAGTGGGGTGGAGGGGGTTGGAAGTTATCTTCATCCCCTCCATCTTCTTTCCCCTCTGAGAGGTCTTCACCTTGCTCAGAGGGGTGGTCCTTAGCATACCCTGCCAACAGCTCCTGGAGCTTTTGTTTGGAGGGATGGGACCCCATGTTTTTTTTATCTGTTTTTATTAATTTTTCAATTTTACATGAGCTACACAGATTATTCAAATTGCTGTGTTACGTAGTTACTTGTTACAAAGATCTTCTGGCAAACATCTCAACATTATACATATATTTATCAGGTTTAGCATTGGTTTGTCAATTACTTTGCACTCCTAATATGCATCGCTCAATATTGTTTACAGCTGATAAACTATGACGTCATTTATTGACTAACACAACCCTTCTAGAGTTTTTGAGGCATGTGCTCTACTTCTGTGTTTTGATTGCGTGGTGTTCAGCACCACATGAACTGTGGAGGCGGGTTATAATGAAACAGTGACAAATTAACACATAATAGGGTATAAAACTGAACTGCGAAGCTGGTGCGTGGTCACCCTGGTCGCTGTTTTCCTTGGATTAGTGTATGTGACTAGCATTTTGGCTGTTATTTATGGTCTACTGTGGAATGGGCGTGTGCCTGTGTTTTTCTCACTTTCTCCTTAGCGTGGCTTACTCAGTGTCATTATCTGTTTATGGTGTACGTTTCTAAGGCACAGCTGTCACTGGGGTTGGGGGTGGCATATCGTTGTTGTGGATGAGGGACAGTGCGGCCAAGATCATGTCCCAGTTAGTGGCTATAAGGATCTTACAGATGCCTGGCGTATCTTCTCAATTGAGTGCAACGCTCTCTGCTTTGGCCCAGGTGAGCATCAAGCGTCTCCACATTATTATGCGGGGGGTCCACCGTTTGGTAATCAGCCTTTTCGCTACCCAGGTATCTGGAAGAGACTTTGTTGATATGGTTTTCTCTTGTGCAGTTGCAGAATGTGTGAGTGCCACTCAGGCGAGAGGACTCAGTCTGTGCATTGTGACAGGGTGTCTGCAACCGCTTTCCAGAAGTCAAGAAGGGCAGGGAATCCCCAGATCATATGTAATAGGTCCACATCCGCGAGTGAGCATCTGGGGCATGCGGCATCCTGGCGTTTGGAGTATGGATTGCTTTTTGCGGGCGTGAGAAATGCTCTGTGGGCGATATTGAACTGAATTTGGTGTAGGCGTGCATTTTTGGGGATTTGTATTGAGCTTGTCAGTTCCAATTACCATACTGAGTTTGTGAATTGACGGCCCATGTCTTCTTCCCAGTGCTGTCGGAGTGGCGACAAGTCGGCTGCTGTGTGGAGTCTTATCGAGGCAGCGAACCATTTGGTTATGTGTCCCCCCTGTCCCATTGCATGTATGTATTATACAGTGAGGTGAGTCACTGGTTCAGTGGAAAAGTCGCCCTATTTGGCGTTAAGCGCCGCCAAAAGGGAGCGGTGAAGTAGAAATTGATCAGGGGGTAATTCATCTTCCCCTACCAGAGTTGTGTACAGGATCAATGCACCCTCGCGATACAGGTCTCCTATGTCCTGGACCTCTGCTTCTCGCCAGTGCAGCAGTTTCACCACTGTGATGGTTGTGGTGCCTCTGGGTGACCCCTCCAGTGGCAAGGCTGGGGCATATGGGGTAAGTGCATGAGTGATATATAGCGCTCTGTGGTAGCATCTGTGGGTTACATTGAGAAGCAACGAGTCTGGTGGCTTGGTTTTTTAGCAGGGGTGGAATAGCCCCATCAGTTCTGAGAGCTTTAAAAGGGGCTGTGTGGTCGCAGTGTCTCCTCTGTTGCGATGAGCTAGCCACCTGGCCACCCACTTCAGTTGAACAGCCAGGTAGTATTGCTCTAGATTCGGGGCCGCAAGGCCTCCCTGATCTGTGGATAGATAGAGATTTTTTATCGCTATGCGGTGTCTGGAGTGTCCCCATATAAAATCTTTGACCAGTTTTTCCAGTGGGTGGAAGAAAGAGGGGGGACATATAGCGGGAGGTTCGTGAAGAAATATAGAAGTTGGAGCAGAATCACCATCTTTGTGAGGGCTACCCTTCCTATCACTGACAATGGGAGCATACTCCAGAATGTAATCTGGGATCGGATCACGGTCAGGGCTCTGCCTAGGTTGCCATCTAACAAGTCTTATATAGCGCTCAATCTCCAAGGTAAGACCTGGCTGCCTGCCCTGATGCATGGTGGTTAGTATAGTTCTCCCCACCTACCTACATGCATACAGCGCCACGGACAGTACCCCTCCACAACAGCCACCATCCCGGTGGACTACCAGGTTTAGTAGGGTGATGGGCGTAAAATCGTCGGAGGATGCGGGGACAGTGAAGGTTGTGCACTGGGTCCCAGGTACGTTCTTCTGGGCCATAGCCTTTCCAGTCTACGAGATAATAGACCATTCCTCTAGTTCTCTTTGAGTGTAGTGTGCTCTGTAACTCGTATTCCTCCTCCCCGTCCACTATAACAGGGTCTGGACCACTAAGCAGTCGAGTGTGAGGCAGGCAAGGACGTAAAAGGGAAATATGGAAAATGGGATGGATTCTCCAAGTCTGTGGTGGTTCCAATTTCATGGCTACCGGGTTTATAACCTGTGTTATGGGATAGGGCCCTACAAATTTAGGTTTCAGCCTGTTGGTTCCCTTCATCTGTATATTCTTTGTGGATAACCACACCATATCCCCAATTCTATACAGAGGTCCTGGGGACCGCCTCCTATCAGCGAACCGTTTAGTGGTTTCTTGTGCCTTGAGCAAATGGCTATTAGCGTCTATGAATACTGCACGGAGATGCATGTGGTGAGCTTGGATGAACGGATGTTTGGTTGTGATTGGCCAGTCGAAAGGAAGCATGTTTCGATTGTATCCATACAAACAGTAAAAAGGTGAACAACCGAACGTAGTGTGTTTGCTGTTGTTATAGGCAAACTCGGCAGTCCAGAGCAAGGTACTCCATTCGGCTTCATGGTGCAGTGAAAAACACCTCAGATATTGCTCCAGAGTTTGATTTAGCCTCTGTGTTTTTCCGTCGGTTTGTGGATGATAGCTGGTGGAGAGGCGTGCATCCATTTTCATGATCCTACAGAGTTCTTGCCAAAAACGGGGTGTAAACTGAGAACCTCTGTCCGTTATGAGAACAGCTGGCATGCCATGCGCTCTCACCACATGTTGTAGGAATACACTGGATAGCATGGAGGAAGAAGGTAGGGCCTTCATGGGTCCGAAATGACCCATCTTGTTCAAGTGATCCACTAGGACTGGGATGACTGTATGTCCGTTGCTTGGCTGCATTTCCACTACAAAGTCCATGGAAACGGTGTGCCAAGGAGTGTCAGGATTGGGGATAGGGAACCATAACCCTGCAGGTTTGGTGTGACTGGTCTTGCCTTGAGCGCACACCGCACACCCCAGGACGTACTGCCGTACTGATTCTCTTAATCCCGGCCCCCAGAAATGTCTTTCTACTAGGCTGATGGTTTTATAGATTCCCATATGACCTCCCAAGGCCGTGTCATGAGCCCAGTGGATTACGCGTTTTTGCAATCAAGTTTAAGGCAAATACAAGGCATGGAGGCGATAAAGCAAGTCCTCTCTCTCGCTTCTATTTTCGGGGTCTTCCTCCACATAGGCCTGATTATTCACTCCCAACAGCTCTAGTTTAAGGTCTTCCAGGAACTCTTCTTTGGCTACCAAGGCTATCTCTTGAGCAGGAAATGTGACCTTGCTCAGAATGGGAGGAGGTGTTGTACACGGTTGGTCTTCCTTTCTAGGGTAGATGTAGGCCTAGACAAAGCATCCGCTTTACTGTGTTGACTCCCTGGTCTGTACTTTATTATAAAGTCTTAGTCTGCAAAGAAGAGAGACCATTGCAACTGTCGAGGTGTAAGGGCTCTGGCCATCTTCAGGAACAACAAATTCTGATGATCCGTGAAAATCTCGATAGTGTGTTTAGCCCCCATTAGATGGTGTCTCCATTCTTCACATGCCCTCTTGACCGCTAGTAACTCTTTAGCGGAGATACTTTAATTCCCCTCACACAGAGTAAGCTTTTTTGAATAAAAAGCCACGGGATGTAGCTGTCCGGTATCAGGATGTATTTGTTAGAGTATACATCATAGGGCATGATACGAGGCATTGGTTTCCAAGACGAAGGGCAGCTGTACGTCAGGGTGTCTCAATATCAGTGCTTTCGTGAAGCAGGACTTCAATGTCCGGAAAGCGTCTTCCGCTTTCGGACCACACAAAGGTTACTCCTTTCTTGAGTAGGTGGGTGAGAGGTTGTAGTATGTGCAAGAAGTTCTTAAGGAATCTCCAATCAGAATTAGTGATGCTGATAAAACTCTGTAAGGCCTTCAGGGTCATCAGAGATTTCCACTGGGTCATAGCTTCAGTTTTCCTTGTGTCCATACCTATTCCACTGGCGCTGATGATGTACCCCAAGAACTCTACCTCCGAGGCATGGAACAGGCATTTCTCCAGCTTGGCATACAGGGAATGTTTTTTCAACTGTTCCAGGACCTGCTTCACATGAGTGATGTGCTTGGTGATGCTAGAGGAGTAGATTAAGATGTTGTCTATGTAGATCATACACATCACATGCAACAGGCCCCTAAACACTTCATGCATAAAGTACTGAAAAGCCGCTGGTGCATTACAGAGGCCGAATGGCATCACTTGATACTCAAAGAGCCCAAACTTCATACGGAAGGCTGTCTTCCGCTAGTCCCCCTGCTTCACCCTCACCAAGTGGTAGGCTCCACGATGATCCAATTTAGTGAAAATGGATGACCCCTTTAATTGATCCAGCAGCACCGGTATCAGAGGAAGAGGATATCTGTTCTTTATCGTGACTCTATTGATGGCTCTAAAGTCAATGGACGTTCGCAAATCGCCTTTTTTCTTGGGAATAAAGAAAAGAGGAGAGGAAGCAGGGGACAACGAATTACATATAAACCGATCATCCAAATATTCCTTCAGATGTTGGGTCTCTGGTTCTGTCAGGGCGTAAACACGACTGCATGGGATCGCTGCTCCAGGAACCAGATCTATCCGGCAATCATACTCCCTATGAGGTGGAAGATGGCTTGCTTCTTTCTTGTCGAAGACTGTAGAATATTGTTGATACCCGAAGGGACTGTGTACACATAGCCCAGTATGTAAGCAGTAAATCCTTTAGTAGTAGCAAGGCTTTGGTTTCCTTGGGTTCTCCTGCTAAAGCATGCTTCTTCGTACAATGCTCCTTACAGTATTGGAAGTTCATTTCCACTGACCGACTTGCACACCCTACCGTAGGGTCATGAAGTGTCAACCATGGCATTCCGAGAATGAGGCGGAAATGTGGGGCATCAATCAGATCAAACTGGATCGTTTTTTAATGGTCTGAACCGAATTGCATAAGGATAGGCTTGGTATGGTATCGGACAGGGCCAGACATCAGTGCGGTTCCGTCTACTGCCTTCACTGGTTCGGGTACAAGCTTCTTCTGGCAAGGCACGCCTATATCCTTGGCATAGTTTCGATTAAAAAAAATTGCCGGTGGCCCCAGAATCCACTAAGGCGGATACTTGTTTTAGGACTCTATCCTCCAACCACAAAGAAACACAAACATTAAGGTGTGGAACGGTATGCTGTACAGTGTTGCCGATTACGGGAGACACTTCTTCGTTAGAACGCCCGAGCTAAGGGTCTCACACCGGCTCCGGGCCTTCGGTTTCCCAACTCTTCTCCTTGCTTCCATGGCCCCTGTGTCACTGCTTACGTTTTTGTTGGAGGTATCCTATCCGGTAGTTTTGTTTGGGCCTTGCATTCCCGGCTAAAGTGTCCAGCCTTTCCACAGTAGAGACGAAGACGTAGTTTCCTTCTGTTCTCCCTCTCTGTCTGTGGTAAGGGGCCCTCATGTTCCGCCCATCTGCATAGGTTCTGGTCCCTCTTGAGTATGGGCTCTTTCTCCAAGAGCAGGACGACCACGAGGAATGAAGCATTTGAAGTCACCCTTATTCTTATTGTTTTTTCGTTCCTGCATCCGATGGTCTAACTGAATGGTAAGATCAATTAGCTCCTCACACGTGTGTGGAAGATGAATGACCTGGGCAAGAACATCCTTCAGCTCACCCCGAAGTCCCTGATAAAACAAGGAGGTTCTTTTATCCTGAGCCAGTCTGTTTCCACCACAAGCCGGTTGAACGAGGTGATGTAGGAGAGGAGATCCTGAGTACCTTGCTTGAGGGTGAGCAGCTCCCTATCAGATGTCTTTCTGTCGAACAACTTACACATTTCCATGTAGAAGTCATTATAATTGTACAGCACAGGGTTGTTTTCGCCTGGTCATCGTGGAATAGGATTGGATTGCACAGGAGGTGCAACCTGCACTGACTAATAAAGATCCCAAACTTCTTTGGGTCGCCATAAAAGCGCTCGGGCCGCTAAAGGTATTTGTGGAGAAAGGACCACATGAACTGGTGTTGTCTCACCCGCCCCAACTGAGGGAGTGTGAGACGAGGTAAATAACCCTGTGCCTGTAGCACCCCATCGCATGGGGTCTGCAGGTCCCGTGGGATGATCCATTGACCTATGCTGAGGGGGCGGGAATGTCCAATCCTTGATAAACTTCCTCATTGTTGGGTCGGAGTGGCCCTTCCTGCTTAACCCTGCCACTTCCCTACGCATGGCACCCATCTCATTCCTAAGTTCTTGTGTTTCAGTAAGGAACGCGTTGACTTCTACCTGTAAGGCAGACATAGTTTCTAGGAGTGTGGTTAGCACCACACTGGTATCCATCGCCCAGGCTGGATGTGCGCCTTGGGCTTGTCACTCTGTCAGGTTAAAAAAAATGGTTTTCACTAACCTCCAGAGACAAATCGAGCGGGGGCGATGCGTAGATCCCAAATCCCCTTTGCACTACCCCACAGAGGGATGGAAACACTCCACCCTGCACTGCAGTACACAAGGGAAAGGGGAAAATAAGGAATAATGAAAAGAAACTCAGCTGCACTCTTCCTCGCGCATCTCCTAATTTGGTGATCACTGGAATATGCTCACACTAGGGTAGTTCCATCACAGCTCACAGCACGATGCAACCCTTCCATGCAAGCCCTCTTGTAGCAGACAGCCTATTGGAGGTAATCTCAGCCAAAAAGTAAGTACACAATTAGCGCGGAAAGACTCTCTCCATGAGAGCCAGCGCTATGTTAAGAGTAAGGAAAACGAGTTAAAGGTTGGTGTGATACGTCTCACACGTGTGCAAAGTATATGATGTGTTCAGCAGACGCTGAACTGCTGTGTGACACTCTGGCCTGTTCCGTTTCCCAAAAAACCCCAACATAACGAATACCCTTTAAAATAGGAACCGGAATGTTCCTTCCCTTGAACATGTGAAGGAGCCCAATATCTGTGCGCTCCACACAAAGGCAACAAAAGTAACGAAAAAAGTCTCAGGGGACCTGGTGGCTTACCGCACACTCGCGGGACTCCAGACCACGCAGGAATATCCTCAATCCAAGCCGGCACGCTTGGTGACGAAGGCAGCAACTCAAGCAGCTTTCAAGCTGCTCCTCAAGAATTGGGCTCAGACACAAGCCTCCTGGGCTTCCGCAGCGTCCTCCTCGCGGCGTGAAAGGAAATCCGCTTCTCAACAGCTCCGTCTGCTTGCTTTTCCAAACCTACTTCCGCAAGGAAAAGACTTAGCCAGCCACACACCCACCTGGCCCGGTCCCTGCTTCTGATCCCAGCCAGGTCTGGGGAGCCTCCCTTGGCCCGATGGACCCCGTCACGGGCACCCGGACCCTCACCAGGCCGCAGGACGAGTGCTCCCGCACCACACGGTCCAGATACCGCATCAGGTGTCAAGCATCGGATCCCCCTAGAGGAAGGCACTATATAGCGGCTCAACCTCCAAGGTAAGACCTGGCTGCCTGCCCTGATGCATGCTGGTTAGTGTAGTTCTCCCTATCTACCCACATGCATACAGTACAGCGGGGGGATCATGACATGTCCATTTTTCTGATTATGTCGTTGGAGATCTGCGGCGTTATGTCCGGCAACTGGGCGGAGTCTCGTCCTCGGATCGCACCAGCAATGACCCTGCCAAACTCTGGGAGAGCGGTGAGCATGTCTCAGGTTTGAAGGTCTGCGAGGCGGCCCGGATAGTTGCAGCCACATGAAGGCCCTCCTGTTATTTCATCATCCTCTGTGCCACATTAGGTATTGCTACCTGTGATCTTGCCTGGCTGGGGCTTCTCCTCTGCCGCGTGGCAGTTTATCCTACCTCAGCACAGCAATTGCGGATCTTCCGGCGGTTTGGGCCCCGTTAATAGTACTGATTCTTCCAGCCAGTCCCAGACTTTAGAGGACGTATCAAAGAATCGCGTATGTCCTTTTGTGATTACAGTCTGGCTGGAAACATTATGGAGTAGCGGATGGCCAGTGTCTGGAGTTGGAGCTTTACATCTGCAAATGATCCACTGTGTCTCTGTACTTGCATTGTTAATCTGGGAACTGCATAACGTGTTTGTTTTGCACCTTTATTTCTGCGAGTTTACGAGTCTCTCTGAGCACTGAGTCTCTGTCTCTGTAGTTGAGCACTTTGAAAAGCAGTGGTTGTGGCCTGGCACCTGTGGGTGGCTGGCAGACCGGAAAATGGTGTGCTCGCTCCATTACAAACTAGGGTGACAGGACCTCCTCCAGGAGAAGTTCCCGCAGCCAGCATTCAACATATGTGACCGAGTCTTGCCTCTTCTCTCCTTCTGGAAGTCCAACCACGCATATGTTGTTTCTACATGAGCGGCCTTCCACGTCTTCCAGGTGGTTTTCGAGCATGCTTATCCAGTCCATTATGTCTTGTAGTGCTGCTGCATGGCCGCGGGTGGTTGGCTTCAGTTCTAGTAGGGTTTGCTCATCGGTGCGGACTTTGTCCGGTAGTTTTCGGTGATCGGCTCTCAGTAGGGTGAGGTCAGCTGCAACCTTGTCTATTTTTGATTCTAATGTGGCCCAGGTGTGGTCCAGGACAGAGCCTATCTTCTCCACCACGGCTAGGGCTGAGTCAAGATTTGTGGAGTGTGCAAGGTTTGGGGTCTCTCCTGCTCCTTCCTCCGTTCGCTGAGCCCCTTGTACTTCTGAGTGTGCAGCGGATTGTTGCGTGTTTGTGTGTAAGCTACCCATGGCTAGCTTCTGTGCAGAGGGCATGCAGGTGTTCAACAGGGTATTCGTCCATTAGGCTCTAGCTGTGTCAGGTTGGCCACCGACCTTGTAAGGTGGAAGGGACAATCAGAGCTCCTGTTACCCACAGGCTGCCGGCAATGGTCTGGTGCACTGCAATTTCGTGTTTCGTCTGACCTTCTTCTGGCACTGTCGTTTGCAAGCACCGAAGTCCTCCACTGGAAGGGGAAGGACCGTTCCTCAGGTTTTTAGCACGTGTTAGGGTAGCTGTGGCTTTGTGGGATCTCGCCCCTCATCAGCAGGCAGAGAAGCTGTGGCAGTGGGCCTGCCATTAGATTCACGTTTGTTCCGCCCTAGGTGCTTCACATACACATATTGCGCCTTCTTGGGCTCCTGCTTGGCGCCAGGCATGATTTGGGGCCTCTTGGGGCCTCCCGCGGTACCAAGTTGTGTGTGGCGGTGCTGCTTCAGGTAGGCGTGTGCCAGACCGGGACCAGGAGTGTTGAGGGTCCGGGCCCTTGGCAGTAGTGAGTGCTGCACCTAAGTTTTACTTGCCGGGCCCATAAAGTGAGGATTGTTTTGGCGGGCCTCAAGTCTGCGCTCTGGTCAGGGTAGGCCTTACACCACTTCAGGGCCTTCGCATGTGTGCCTCGCTGTCCATCCCATTGTTTCCCCTGGTTGGGGCATCAGGATTGGCAGCACCCGGTCCTACATTAATGGCCCAATCGCTACTTTGTTACTTCTCTTAGCAGGGCTGGGCAGCGCAGGTTGCCGCCTTCATTCTTGCGGGCACCTGATTGTCGAAATCTGGGCCATGAGCTCCCCCCATGTGGCCTCAACGCGGGGCACGTGTTCCCTGGATTGCGGGCTCAGGCGGCACGGGTCCGGTCTGGGCCCCAGCTTGTACACCTTCCCCACATGGGCCCTGTTGTCTGTTGCGCAGGCCTCCCCTAGCGGGCCCACGCGGCTGTGTCAGGTCGTCTCCGGGCATTGAGCGCGCTCTAAGTGACGCGTGCTTTCTTCTTGCCAGCGGCTTCGGCTTTTCCTGTCTGAGGGAGGGGGGTCCCCCTCTGCCGGTGCCTTTCCGTACGTTCAGGCCAGACCACCGTGGCCCATTCCCCACCGCCCCAAGACTCCACGTCTTACCGCTGGGGCTGCTGGCCTCCACGTTGCCATCGCTGGGCCTTGTCATCATGCCACGGTAAAGATCTTCGCCAGCAGCGTATTCCCGGGCTCTGATTCCACCTGTTGCACCTGGGGTACAATTGCCCTGCCCCCATCGCACTTCTGTGCTGCATTCTGTCACTTAGTGATGGCTGGAGGCATCGCAGGTGCTTTCTCACCTGCGGCCGACTTCCTTCTTTGTTCGTGTCTGCGGCACGCTCCGTGGGTCGTACCACCTATATGGTTGCGGCGCAACACCACATCTTGCCGCTGCTTTGCTCTGGCAGATTTGCTCACCGGCACATCAGGCGTGGATTCTGGCCTGTTTCAGGCTCTTGGATCGGGATTTCACGTACTTTTTGAAGGATAAACGAGGCGACTTGGACGGAGCACTAAAGGTTCGCATCCGCCATCTTGGCCGGCTAGCTGCGTCTCCTGGGTTGGAACCCCATGTTAATGTGTTTAAGTTTACATAGAGACCTTAACTCCCTGAATTCTAAGTGGAGAATAAGGGGTGAGGTTGAGTTCCTCAACCAGGTTCTCAATGTCATGTTGATATTTTCACTAATAGCTTGGTTCTTGTTAAGAGACATTCTACAAAACGTTTCTAACCCTTTTATCCCTAACTTCAGTGAGCTTTTATTACCTAAAATTCTAAAGGGACTTAACCAAGGCCCTAACAAGATTTTTAGTATTTTGGAAAAAATTGTCAAATTCAAAAATCTGAATTTCTAAAATCCATTTAGAAGTTCTGTTGTGTGATCAGGTATTGCCCAAGTCAATCCAACAAATGCAAGTTGTAGACCCACCACTGATCCACTGATGTAGAAGCTGGCTCTGTATATACCATACCATAGTAAGGTATAGTGTGCACAGAGTCCAGAGGAACCCCAAAGGTAGGCAGAGGTAAAAGTAGATAATACCTTACTCTCTATTTGTGGTAGTGTGGGCGAGCAGTAAGGCTTTATCAGAGGGTAGTGTTAAGCATTTGTTCTACACACTCAGGCAAGAAATGATGTCACACACTCAAAGACTGAACTCAGACAAATTTTGTTTGTATAAAAAAATATTATTTCGTTATTTTATTTCTAGAACAAAGCCAGGCCTGGTGTAGGTAAGAGAAATAATACTTTTCAAGATTTATGCAGTGAATTACAGTTGAATGCAGGTTAAAATGCAGTTGGTTGATTGAAGCAACATATTGCAGAAAGTAAAATAATTCTGACTAAAGTTTAGTGTACGTTGAAGTCACATACCTTGACATGGGAGCACTAGGCAACTGCAGGACTCATCCCGCTGCATTTGCCAGGTTGCGGCCGTCGTAAATGGTGCCCTAACCGTGGCTGCAGGGTGCACGTGGCCGGCAGGACCGAGGGGGCAGCCCTGGTTGGGCCTCGCTGTCGGCTGGTAATGGATGAGACCGGCAAGTGAAAGAGAAAGCAAAGAGGTCCGCAGTAATGTGGAAGTTGATGAGGCCCAGGACAAAGGTGGCAGTGTCACCTAGTGGCTGTTTGGTAGTACTGCCCTAGAAAAGAGACATTTAGGGGCAACAGTTTGCATGACATGGACAAGCCTGCCCAGGGCCTACAGATAAGGTGAAGGGAGAGACAGCTCTGTGCTGGTCCACAGCAAAATATATATATATGTATTATTTAAAATGAAAGAAAAGGGAAAGAGGAAGACAGAACAACCTGAGTCAATACGGTGTGAAGGTGCATGATTACTTTCTCCCCTCAAAGAGACTGATTATGAACTGCCAGGCTCCAAGACAGAAACAACGAAATACACACAAAAGATTGAGTGAGGAGCCTATGAGGGGAGCTGCAGTGAGGCCTAGTGGCCATGGGTGGTCAGTGCAGCAGTCAAGGATACCTATTGGCAGAGTCAGCTGCCAGCGGCAAGAGGAAAGTTGCTGTGGCAATGGGGTATGAGGACCGAACTGCCAGGACAAGATGTGGCGCAGAGGATGCACCATGCCCCTAGTGGACCGCCAAGAGTTGAGAAGTGGACCAGATGTCAAGAATTACCTGAACATCTCCAGGCTGCAAGAGTATTGAGAGGCAGAGAAATGCTCACCCAGTGGCAAAAGGACACCACCGCAAGTCGAAGAAGTGGGTGCCCAAGCTACCTGAAGGAGAAATACGCTCTGATGAAGGACGGAGAGCGCAAGGAGAGATCTGCACCGAAGGTTGTACCCTGGACACTGACAGTACGGGCTGGAGCCCAAGAGCGAGAGGTCAGAGAGGAGATGACCTGCTAGAGGTCAGGAAGAAGATGACCTGTCAGAGGTCAGAGAGAAGATGACCTGCCAGAGGTCAGGGAGAAGATGACCTGCCAGAGGTCAGGAAGAAGATGACTTGCCAGAGGTCAGAGAGAAGATGACCTGCCAGAAGTCAGGGAGAAAGTGACCTGCCAGAAGTCAGGGAGAAAATGACCTGCCAGAGGTCAGGGAGAAGATGACCTTCCAGAGGTCAGAGAGAAGATGACCTGCCAGAGGTCAGTGAGAAGATGACCTGCCAGAGGTCAGGGAGAAATGACCTGCCAGAGGTCATGGAGAAGATGACCTGCCAGAGGTCAGAGAAGAGGTGACCTGAGAGAGGTCAGAGAAGCGATGACCTGCGAAGGCTCCGAGAAGGTGACCTGTGAGAGGTCAGAGAAGATTCACCTGAAATCGAAGGATGAAGACCGAGGACAAGTCGTGAAAGCTAAAAGGTGACAACGAGTGGTCTGGCCACTGACCGCGGAGAACGCATTGTCCTAGAGGTAGGACATGGCCAGGGAGACCCGTGTGAAGTGCACGTCACATGGAGAGGCCTGGTCTGAGGAGAACAAGACAAAAGGGGACCAGACCGCGTTGCGAAGTGTAAGAACAAGGAAAGGGAAATCGAGTGGCATGTGGCCATGTGGTCTATGGCACCGTCCTTCCCAGCACAACAGTAAATATCTGAACCAAGGCAGGAATTACGAGGGTAATGGTTCTTTTCTTTATTAATGTTCTATCTCAGGGATTGTTTTGATTTCATCCACAACAGCAACACAAAAAAAAACAAAGAAAATGTCCTGTCCCTACGACCAATATTAGGACGTTCTATATTGGGTTCAATCAATGTAAGGTCTGAGGGGCAGGAGGCCCGTGTCGCAGCCTCGGATCCTCAGGGTCGTATGTTGCTCTTTATGGTCCACCTCTTAATACCACCACGGTCTGGTTAGATTTACTGACTCAATGGAGGGATCAAGCGGGGGAAGGGAAGGATGTGAACAGCGGGGAGGGAGACCTGTAAAGAATAACACCACATAAGGCACAGTGTACACACATATACAAAGGTAACAATGAATAGACTACAGACCCCTTGTACTCTGTAAATGTACCTGTATAAGAAAATTCTTCCACATTCTAGTCAGCAGACAGTGGTTATCAGGCTTCAATCACATCTACAAACAAAACAACAAGTTAACACCAAGAGCGCACTACCACATTGCCCTCACACTGTATTGCCGATGACAACACCTACCCAAAAATGTGCAGTGAAGTACTGGGTATTTTAAGCCCAGCGGTGCAGGGGAACACACCCTATGACTTCTGGGTTCTCCCTGTTTCAGACCTACAGAAACACAGAATCTTCTGGGTGATGTCAAAGATCAGTTTATTGGCTGCAGACCAATTACAGGTATCCTAGAAGTACAACAGCGTGTATGTTCTCAGGAGACTGCTAAAAATCACAGAAACTGGCTTCTCCTTAAATACAGATTTTCCTGCCTCAGGCATACATTCCTAGGTTTATGATACGGCAATATACAAGTGTACATTTCAAACGAAAGAGCAGAGTCATGATGACCATCCCACATTCCAGTTAAGCCAGCCCATAATTATTTACACAGCAAGACTCAGATCCCACATCAGATATCGGTAGGCCCCAATAAACTCGGGCAGCTCCTGTTGATAGAAACAAGTCATAAAGCAGGAACAGTCAGGTGTGAAAGAGATTAGCCGGAGGCTCGTGTAGGATGAAAGGGTTTTATGGTGTGTCAAGCCCTGATGCTAATCACAGGTGGCCAGGGGACGGGGTGCTCGTGAGACCGGACTGACCTGGGGCAGCAGAGCCAGCTGCCCAGGTCACAGAGAAGTCAAAGGGAAGCACATGTACTGTGAGGCCCGTATTTGCTTCATTATAGCCTATGTGAGGGCAATCATAAGATGGCCACCGCTCCAAGATGGAACCCGCGTAGTAATGTAAAATAACGTGTACACAGTGCATTCATAGCTAGAACGTTATACAAAGCACTTGTACATACCGCATTAACCATTTGCGGTTCGCCAATACCGGGATAGACAGGGGTAGGGCCCTGTCCCCTACGCGGTCCCAAATATTAAAGTACGACAGTCCCTCCTTTTGCCCTTACATAGGCAATCACTATACTCATCTCAATCCGAATCTAGGTCAATGTTCACGAAGTCATGGAGATGTTGCTGCAGCATCATCCTATTACTTAGCTCGTCCCTCGTTACAGGTTTCCTTACACATAATGTAGCACAGAGGCCACATATCGCAGGAGCACACTGTATGCACAGACAGAACAGGAAAAGAATCGCTAAGATCATTCCAATGACCATCAGAACTTTCCAACCCCAGGCAGATATCAGTTCCCAGAACCACCCCACCAGTGACCAATCTCCTTTATCCACGTGTATGGATTCAGATATTTTATGCAGTTTGGAGATGGCTTGATATACTGTTGGAGCGTTATCTGGTATGAAAATGCAACAACTGGATTGGATAACCTTACATACCCCACCACGGTCTGCAAGTATAACGTCTAGAACCATGCGGTTCTGCAAAGTCATAAGGCGATCCGCTTGGAGCTCAGCTGTCAAATTACCAAGGGCACCAGCCGTTACATTGACAGTGGATTCAACCACCCGAGTCAGTTGTCTCAAGTTCCTACTATTTACCATAGGTCCCCAAAACGGCAGAAAACCCAAAAAGAAGTCTCCTGCTTCCTGACCGGCAGTATCCTCCTTACTAATCACGCCTCTCACAACTCTGGTCTTGTGATAGTCAGAGGCAGAGGTAAATGTTGGCGGTAGCAAGTTTGCAATATAACATGTGCCCGAGAAATCAGGGGGCAACCATGTATATGCTCGATCTTTGCAGATAAAGTATGTACCCTTGGCAGCCAGAAATGCAGGGGAAAACTGTGACGGAAAAGTGTACGTTTCAGTACAGTCACTTCTCCCCAGCTGAGCTCTTGGATTCTGACCATAACCTTGTAAACAGAACCGACCTATGTGGGGTACGACCCAGATTGGGGATGAGATTTTTCGCTGTCTTTCACCCAGACTAATACTATACCCCGTTGCGTTCCACCCTACATAAGCTCTTAATTCCTCCTTGGGTATGGATGAGTATGCATCGATATCTCTGCTCATATCGGCAACTCCTTTCATTAAGGCCTTATTATTGGTGATAGGTCTGATGGAACGCGGCTGTCGAGGGGAGTACGTATCTAGAGCATAGAGAAACATGGTCTGGAATGCCCATGACGATCCATTGTAACTATACGGCAACACTAGATAGGGAATACCCTTATTGATGGTATGTGGCATTAACCCACACACCCAGCAATTGGTTGTATTCATGACTAGTTGGTGCTGGTGCAGGAGCTGAATAAACGAGTTATTTACAAATTCTGATCGTCTGGTTTGTTCGTGCTCAGGCAGAGGGTGAAAAGAGTGTGAGGAGATAGTAGTAGGAGGTATGGGCTGTACAGTGGGGGCAATGGGCTCTTGAGAGGAGAAGAATACAAATCCTACGGTAAACATTATCATACTACACAGTATAAATAGACACAAAAATACAAAACATTTGCTCTTCATAATTGTACATGTCCTTGCTTTAAAGTTCATTTCCTCAACGGGTCTCTCCATCTTAAAAAACTCCATCCTCTAATCATGCCGCTCGCGGCGGGTGAGTATCTTCTGCTAAGGGGTATGCCTGTCAGTCCAGGGAACGCCCTAGACCAACCAGAACCGTCGACCTAACGTCTTCGGCCTGTACCCCAAAGTCTTGGCACCGCGACCCTGCTGCTGAACCCGGATGGTGGTTCGAAAAACAAAAATCAAGAAAGTCCTTCAGATGGGAGAGCTTATAATGTCAAAAAATAAAATAGTAAGGAAATCTTTATTTGTCCATAGGCCTTGGTCTCAAATCATAGCGGAGACGGCCAGGTGCTGTTTGATCTTGAAACAAGAGTTCAGGCTCTGTGGTGTCCAATCTATTTGACGGTGGCACAGCTTCTTGCAAAATATCGTTACTCTCTTGGTCTGAAGCTGTGTCTCTTATGCGTGCATCACTGAATGGTACAAAACGAGGTACAGTGTCCGTTTCAGAGTCGGCGATACCCTCCTGGACCCACCGGTCATATGGCAGGGGCAAGGGGACTACCTTGCAGTGGGTGCCATGGACCCAATTCTTTTTCCCTTTCACTCGAACCGCTGATCTCGTTGACAGAAGTACAAGGTGGGGGCCGATCCAACGAGGCTCGTCGTTGCTCTTGCGCTGGAAATTTCTAATCAGCACCCACGTGCCAGGGTCGATAGGGTGTCCAGGAGTTTCAGAAGCTTGGGGAAGAGTATCATGCACCTGTTGGTGTAAAACACGTAGTTTAGCCGTCAAATCATACAAGTAATCAAGCAGTACTGGATGCTCGATTTCACTGAATTTCGTAGGTCTTGGCACACCCCATACGTTGGCCGGGCGGCCAAAAACCACTTCATAAGGACTAAGTCCCACTCGTGAGTGTACGGTCATTCTGGTGGACAGGAGTGCTAAAGGCAGAGCGTCAGGCCATTTAAGACCGGTGCTCGCCTGTATTTTGGCCAGCTTGAGTTTTAGAGCGCCGTTGTAGCGCTCTACTAATCCAGCTGATTGGGGGTGATTTGCAGCGTGGAACGTCTGCTTAATACCTAGCCCCTCACACACATTCTTCATCACTTTACCCACAAACTCACTTCCATTATCACTCCACACCATTCTTGGCATTCCAAACCTAGGGAAAAATTCTTTCACAAGGGCTTTGGCTGTGGATAGGGCAGTGTTATCTTTTAGAGGATAGGCCTCTACCCATTTTGAAAAAGCGCAGACAACCACCAATACATATTTCAGGTTGTTGCACCTTTCCATGTGGATAAAGTCCAGATGTAAAACTTCAAATGGGTATGATGGGGGTACAAAATGACCAGCTGGAGTTGGGGTTCCCCTACCAGGGTTGTACTTCAAACATACCATACAATTCTTGACCACATTCTCTGCACACTTGGGAATTCCAGCATTCTGCCATACTGGAGCCAACAACTTACAAATACCTTTCGTACTGATATGTGCCATTCCATGTGCCATAGTAACTACTGGAAGCACATATGCATCAGGTAACAACCATCGCTTATGTCCTGTCAGATCAATCCAACAACCATTCTCATCCAACTTACCCATACTTTCTCTCCACTTGCTCAATTCTTTCTCCGTGGCTTCGGCTTGAAGGGACTTCACACTCTCTATTGTGTTTTCACACATTCCAACATCACCAACCCATCTTGCGGGGCCTGCCACATACATTCTAGTCTTCACATCCTGTGCTGTTTCTTTCGCGATCTCATCAGCAAACGCATTCCCACGTCCAACATCATCAGTGATTTTCTTGTGCGCACTGCATTTCATAATCGCAACTTGCAACGGTAGGGTCAGTGACTCAAGGAGGTCATTCACCAACTTGCCATTTTGAATTTTAGCCCCATGCGAAGTCAGGAACCCACGTTCTTTCCACAATCGCCCAAAACTATGAGCCACGCCAAAGGCGTACTGGCTATCTGTGTATATATTCACTCTCATTCCTTTAGACAACACGCATGCTCTTGTGAGGGCGATCAATTCTGCTGCTTGGGCCGAATTATGTGGCACATGTGCAGTTTCCACAACCGTGTGTAAAGTCGTGATAGCATACGCAGCAGTCGTGTCACCATTCGGGAGCTTGAAACATGAACCATCCACCCATAAAGTACCATCACACTCAGTCAGGGGAGTATCTTTGAGATCTACTCTCCCTTTTGTCTCTTCTTCTGTTCTGAACAGACAATCATGTTGCTCAATCTCATCTAGGTCTGCTGGAATTGGTAATAGTGTAGCTGGATTCAACGTGTTGCATCTCTTTATGTGTATGTGATTTGCTAACAATGTGAGCTCATACCCTGATAATCGCGCACTAGTTAAGTGTTGTGTCTTGGTTCTGTTTAACAATGTATCCACAGCATGTGGAACCATGACAATCAATGTGTTATCCATTACTAGACCAGCAGATTGTCGAATGGACATAGCTGCAGCAGCTGTAGCTCTCAGACAACTTGGCAATGCCCTCGCTACGGGGTCCAAGGTGGACGAAAAATATGCGCATGGGCGCGGTCTGTCGCCAAAAGGCTGTGTTAACACTGATAATGCACAACCATCTTTCTCGTGAACATACAATGTAAAAGGCTTGCTGTAGTCAGGGGTACCCAACACAGGAGCTGAACATAATGCATTGCGCAATTCCCAAAAACTTTTCTGACACTCTTCAGACCATGGGATAGGATTCGGTGTGTCTTTGCATGTTAATGCTAACAAAGGTTTTGCCAACAAGGAAAAATTTGGGATCCAGTGCCTACAGTATGAGGTAATGCCCAAGAAAGCGCGTACTTCTCTCTGTGTTCTTGGCACACTCAACTGTGCAATGGCTTGAATTCTTTCTGGGGTCAGTGTCCTTCCCTCCTTCGATAAGAGATGACCTAAGTAGGTCACCTCTTGTCGACAATATTGCAGTTTTGAGAGAGACACTTTGTGATGGGAGGCAGACAAATGACGCAACAATGACAATGTAGCTTCTTTGCAAATCTTTTCAGTATCCGCGGCGATTAGTAAATCGTCAACGTACTGGATGAGGATAGCGCCACTAGGTAAAACCAGTGCATCAAGCTGCGCCTTCAAAGCTTGGCTGTATATTGATGGACTTTCGCAGTAGCCCTGGGGAGCGCGTTTGAAGCGGAAGCTTCGGCCTCCTAAACTAAAGCCAAAAATGTCTCTGCTCTCTTCTGCAATTGGGATGCTAAAGAAAGCATTCTTTAAATCGATCACTGAAAACCATGCAGCGGAAGCTGGAATCATGGTTAACAAGGCACTTATATCAGGGACAACCGGAAACTGTGGCACAACAATCTTATTAACCTCTCTAAGATCAATCACAAATCTGTAAACAGGTGGCTGTGAAGGGTCCGTTCATTTTAAGACAGGTAAAATCGGACTGTTGCAAACGTTACCTCTTGTCTCTTCAATTACACCCTTATCAATCAAATCGCTGACAATTTCTAACAACGCTTTCTGACCTTCATTGGAGATCTTGTACTGGGGAATACGCGGCAATCTGACATTGGCTTTTAAAGTGACCACATATGGTGGTATTTCCAAGAGACCCACATCATTGGGACCAGTAGCCCAAAGGGCATCCGGAAGGGATGACAATTCAGGTGGCATTGTATTTTTAGACAAATACATCGGGGAAATCACTTTCTTGCCCAATGTAAGTTGTACTCCTGAAGGAGAACAATACAGCGTTGCGTGCAATCTTTTTAGCAAATCTAAGCCTAGCAAGTTTTCACCACAACCTGTCGTTAAGATGAGAGGTGCTTTTAGCTCGCAAGGTCCAACAGAAAGAGACATAGGACTAGAAATCGGGTTTCTAACCGGGGCGCCAGAAAAACCTACTGAAACATTGATGTCGCCAGACAAAGGTGCGCCAGGGAGCTTTGAATGCATAATTGAACTCTTTGCAGCACCACTGTCTAGCAGAAAGGGCTCCGTTACATTTGCTGTAGTCACCTCAACATACGGTCCGCTCTGATCCACTGGCACTGAAACAACTCCCTCTCTTTGTCTATGGCTGTCCTAGTAATCATTATTTTCTACATTGTCGTCCTCTGCATAATAATCATTATTGTAGTACTGAGCTGTATTACTAGTCGCGTTGGCTTGCTGATCAAAGCTATTTATGGTATTTTGAGGCGGAAGAGGACGCGCGTTCTGGGGAACATTTCCACGCCCTCTGCCTCTAGGAGCTTGCTGACCACCCCTACCTCTTGCGCCATACGTATTACTATTACGCTGCATCAATTTAGGGCAACTATATTTAAAATGACCTTCCTCTTTACAGAATGAACATTGGTTGGGACCTACAGGGACACGTGGTTGATAATACCCATTCATTTGCTGATTATGCTGAAACTGTTGGGGTTGGTGATAGACACCTTGGGGTTGTCTATAACTATTCTGACCTCCACGTGGCGGGTAAGCCTGCTGCAAAAGGACCTTCGTTTTCAGCTCTTTCGTTTTCTTATCTGTTCTATCTTTTTCGTCTTTATCTCTGTTTTCATAATACTGTGCAGTAGCCAGTATTTGCGCTGAAGAGGAAACAGCCCAAGAACTTTCTGAGTCTTTCAATTTCTTACACAACTCGGGAAGTAGATTCTGCACAAATTTATCAACAAACAAGCGTTGGCCACCTTCAGTGCTCATGTCTTGACCACTGTGGTCGATAAACGTTTCTTCAAACCTGGTAAAGAAGTCTGACACTGTCTCATCTTTCTTCTGCTTGCATGCAGATAGTTTGTCCCAATTTACGCGCATCGCGGGCATTATGGTCTTCATAGATGTGATAATTCTACCAGGGAGTTCTGCTATTAAAGGCTCAGGTTTCGTGCCACCAATTTGTCTAGCGTCTGCGGCAATGATGTCAGCCCATGTAGCACCTAGTTCTGCGTCGTGATCTGCATTACGAATTGATCCCCATAGGGGCTGTGGAACAACATTACCAAACAACATGTCTATGTCTGCCAAATTCATAACGCATGATCCTGCCGTTTGTGACAACTCTTTATAATATCCTGCAGGGTTTTTACGGGGATCAGGCAATGTCTGCTTAAGCGCTAACACCTCAGAACGCTTCCATGGGACGTGTACCCAAACACGCTGAAAATGCGCTGGCATTGCAGCAATACCGTTAGCGGCATCAGCTGCAACGGCGTCCTTCCATACCGGAGGGACTTCTCTCATGGGGTATTGTCGCGCTTTTACCTTTTTCCCCACAGGGACATCTTGTCCAAATAATGACTGTTGACAATCATCATTCCTGAAGGAAAATACGATCGCAACTGCTTTATCTACGTCGCGACCCACAATTGTACCAGTTCCAAAATCAAATCTCACTCGACACAACTCCTGCGGGCTTGGATTTTTACCATTATCCTCCAATTCCTCACAGAGAATTTCGCACATTTTCTCAAACACATACCTCTGTTTTGAAGCATCCCATTGGTGAAAAACGTCAACAACTGACCCCACATCATAGAGTGAAGGGAAAACTATCCACCTACGCGCCATATGATCTATTACTTTCTTCTCATCGGGGTTAGGCAGTTGACTGCGCAATTGCTTACGCTGTAAACCAGGAGTCGCACTAGATGACTCAAAGAGAGGCGACATTAAATTAGTAACTATATTAGCAAGACGTTGTCGCGCTGAAGGAGAAGTTGAGGCGAGAACAGGGGGATAAACAGAGGGGAGAAAAGAGGATGTAGAAACAGGTACTGGAGTAGTGCAAGGAAGAGTGTCAGGGGAGGCAGTTGCTGAGATAGACAAAGTCGCAGGAAGCGCAGGGGCAACTGGAAACACAACTGGCGGCCCTTGAGAGGGCTGTACTGCAGGGACAGGAGCCGGCTGCGGAGCAGCTGGCTGCTGCGGTAAGGCTTGTGGTACATTAACTAGAGGTGGCATATTCACAAGCTGAGGAGGCGCCGTGGCATTTTGAGCATACGGGGGTGGTGAACTCAGCAAATGCGACATCAGGGGATCTTTCTCCTTGTCTTCTAACTCATTCTGTTTAGAGTGCGGTAAAGCTGGGTAACATTTGTCGATCCCTAGCTTACGCTGTCTGTGCAATTGCTCATTTATTTGTTCCTCCTCATTGTCTTTAAATTGCACAGCTGCTTGCATTACTGTCATACCTTTTTCTCTCTTATTCTTCTTCGCTAGCTTAATTTCCTTCTGTTTGGCTTCCTTCCGCCATAAGCGGAAAGAATCAAACATCGCCGGCCGGGCTTTCTTTTTAAACAATTTCACTTCCAAATTATCTAAGATATCTGTATCGAAACTACCATTTTGGGGCAATTTTAAAACACCGTCTTTTCTGGTGCAATGGATCCATACTTCGTTATATGCAATGAGGCCTATGCCATGTTTTACATAAAGCTCATAAGTTGGAGTTCCAATCGGAGGAACCGGACATGATTCCTCCAGCTGGAAATCCCTTCCACAACCCAAACAAAATATTCTACCAAATATTCTAGAACCAGGCATCTTCGCTCACTAGTCTAGATCCAAACTTCAAAGGATTATCGATTACGATAGTCTCGTGAATACACGAGTCCTCTGGCTTTGGCGTTTGCAAACTCCAAATCAAAGCGATCCCGAAGGATACCAAAACAAATTGGGAGACGCTCCACTTATACTTAACTGAATATTGATGATCGATGGCGTCACCAGAAGACTCTCTCGATTGTTTCGCTCTACCAAACTCGTCAAGGGTCCAAAACAGGTCGATTAATCAGGGCAGCAGTCCTTCGTAGCCGTCGGGACGCGGAGAACCTCGCAGAAAAGACTTTTGGACCACGTCGACATGCAGGGGTCGATGAAGTGGCGGCCTTCCTCCGGAATTTCCACACGAAGCTCCTCTCGAACCTCTGGCTTGGACTGGTACCGCTGAAATCGTCCCGAGTTGGGCGCCAAACTGAAGTACTGGGTATTTTAAGCCCAGCGGTGCAGGGGAACACACCCTATGACTTCTGGGTTCTCCCTGTTTCAGACCTACAGAAACACAGAGTCTTCTGGGTGAAGTCAAAGATCAGTTTATTGGCTGCAGACCAATTACAGGTATCCTAGAAGTACAACAGCGTGTATGTTCTCAGGAGACTGCTAAAAATCACAGAAACGGGCTTCTCCTTAAATACAGATTTTCCTGCCTCAGGCATACATTCCTAGGTTTATGATACGGCAATATACAAGTGTACATTTCAAACGAAAGAGCAGAGTTATGATGACCATCCCACATTCCAGTTAAGCCAGCCCATAATTATTTACACAGCAAGACTCAGATCCCACATCAGATATCGGTAGGCCCCAATAAACTCGGGCAGCTCCTGTTGATAGAAACAAGTCATAAAGCAGGAACAGTCAGGTGTGAAAGAGATTAGCCGGAGGCTCGTGTAGGATGAAAGGGTTTTATGGTGTGTCAAGCCCTGATGCTAATCACAGGTGGCCAGGGGACGGGGTGCTCGTGAGACCGGACTGACCTGGGGCAGCAGAGCCAGCTGCCCAGGTCACAGAGAAGTCAAAGGGAAGCACATGTACTGTGAGGCCCGTATTTGCTTCATTATAGCCTATGTGAGGGCAATCATAAGATGGCCACCGCTCCAAGATGGAACCCGCGTAGTAATGTAAAATAACGTGTACACAGTGCATTCATAGCTAGAACGTTATACAAAGCACTTGTACATACCGCATTAACCATTTGCGATTCGCCAATACCGGGATAGACAGGGGTAGGGCCCTGTCCCCTACGCGGTCCCAAATATTAAAGTACGACAGCAGAGCTTGGCTTAACAGGGGTGCAGGGCTGACTTGTGTGCACGTTCCCCTGTAGTTAAACAACACAAAAGAAGACACACGCATGGGCACTTAAACATGTGGAGTGTGAACACGGAATTCCTCCAGAGCAGAAATGAGGAGATCTGCCACTCCTCAGGGAACAAGGTATTACGAAGTGAATAGATAACTCAAAGGTGTCTGATATGTCTCAGACTATGAACATAACTTGTTAATTTGTGTTTGTCTGTTCTATGTGAAATAAAATAGTTTCTTAGCACAACATGTCAACACGCATTCTCTTTGTCCTCCTTACTTTGATCTCCAAGGAAGATCCACACAAAGTTCTTCACAAGAGTTTCACCATGACGTAAAAACAGCTTAAGAGAAATGATGTGTGTTAATGCATAGTTATGCGTTTTCTCTGTACAATCACCCGGAGTTTGTCACAACCAGAGAAAAAGGGTATACGGAAGGCTGCCACCTCCCTTCTGAAACGCCAAGAGCAAGCACCCAGCTGGAATCCCTTGGAAGAGCCAGCAGGGTTGAAAAGCCCTCCTACAAGAACCCAGCAATGGATTCAACCAACGGGAAAGCTGTAGCAAGTTTATCAACAATCAAGAGTTGCCGCATCCGCTGAGTAACCATGAAGCAAATGAACAAAGAGTTTTTTGGTGCGTTGCGCACCCTTACCGGACCTCTAGGAACTTCAGCGTCTCAGCGGCGAGAGTAACCGGCACCCGCCGCTTCCGCGCTGAAAGGGAAAACATTTCTTTCCGGGTAGGCGCTGACGTTATAGACGCGCTCCCGCATGGACTTCTGGGTAGTGTAGTCCAGAACGCTTCCAAGGCTCGTTTGCTTCTTGATGCCTCTTCAGTGTCTTCTCGAGTGGCCCCTGACAGTACATCCCTCTCCCGAAGAACACTGACAGAGGCAAGGCCTGTGAGGGAAACAGTTGTGGAACAAGCGAACATATCTAGGGGCATGGACCGCTGTAGCAGGTTCCCACGAGTTCTCCTCATCACCATAGCCTTTCCAGGCGACCAAATACCACAACTTTGTTCGATGGATTTTTGAATCCAGAATACCCCTCACTTCGTGCTCTACCACCCCATCTACCAGAACGGGAGCTGGGTTCTTTCTTACCCCAGAACGTGAGGGTTTAAGCAGGGAAACATGAAATGCAGGATGGATACGCAGGGAAGATGGCAGAGCTAGTTTCACCACCACTGGATTGATTAGTTTAACTATTTTATAGGGGGCCAATGTATCGTGGATTGAAGATGCTGTATCTCTTAAATCTTATATTTTTGGTGGAAAGCCATACATAATCTCCTTCTTTGTACGTGGGACCTACACGCCTATGTTTATCTGCATACGCCTTATATTGTGTGTCTTTGACTTCTGTAACTCCTTACGTACTTTCTGAAGTGTTGTCTGGATATGTGTTATCCGTTCCAGTACCTCTGGCACAGATCCCTGGCCCACAGGATGCTTGAAGGGGGTGAAACTAGGGTGATACCCGTAAGTGCTGTAAAAAGGTGTGTGTTTAATGGACCTGTGTAACGTGCTGTTATACGCTACCTCCGCCAACCACAGATTGTCTACCCATGCCTCTGTTGTGACATCCACATAACACCTGAGATATTGTTTCAAGGTTTGATTGACCCTTTCTGTCTGGTCGTCTGTCTGTGGATGGAAGCTGGTGGACACGTTTGAGGTGATTTGAAGTGCAGAACACCATGTCTTCCAGAAATTAGCGGTGAATTGGGTGCCTCTATCTGACACTACGACTTGTGGCAATCCGTGTAATTTTACTATGTTGTGCAACAATATTTGCGCCAATTCTCCTGCCGTAGGTATCTTCTTGCAGGCAATGAAGTGTGCTAGTTTGGTTAAGTAGTCCACTACTACGAGAATTACTGTATGCCCCTTGTCTGGAGGCATTCCAACCACAAAATCAAGCGAGATTCGTTCCCAGGGACGGACTGGAGTAGGGAGTGGCTGTAAAAGGCCTGCCGGCCGGGTGTGTGTGACCTTCATCTGACAACATACTGTGCATTCATCGACCCAGGTTTTTATATCGTTTGTGACTGTGGGCCACCAGAACTGACGAAGTACCCTTTTCGCGGTCTTCTCGACGCCGTTGTGTCCTGTGCTGGGTAAGGTATGACACCAGTCGAACACCTGTTTTCTTAATGCAGGGATAGGCAACAACACTTGGTTCCCCCGCATCGGAATACCATCCTTCATAGTCCAGTCTTTGTTTCGTCCTAGCCATACCTTCCACTTGTCGTGATTTATGTTGTGGGCGACGCTCCTAAGGAACCTATCTGTGACGGTGGCGCTTATCACGTTCCTGGAATTCACTGTGGCGTTTTCAGGAAGGACTTCAGGTGTGATTTGAGTGGTTTGGCGACTTAACGTATCCGTCTTTTTGTTTTCGCTCCCTGGGCGAAACGTCACAAGGAAGTTGTACTCTGCAAAAAACAGCATCCAACGCAACTGTCGGGGTGTCAGGTGTCTTGCTGCTGTCATAAACTGCGGGTTGCGGTGATCCGTAAAGACAGTGACTACGTGTTTAGAACCCATCAGGTACTGTCTCCACTCCTGGAACGCGTTCCTTATGGCTAATAGCTCCTTCTCCGCTATGGTATTTAAAAAAAAAAACTTTTATTAGCATTTTCAAAAATACAAAAACTGTATTACAACAGAACAAGCCAGTACGTTGGTACATCATAATGGATTTTAGCTCAGTAACAGTGTGCACATTGGACAGTAAACCCATACCCGGTCCCGCCAAGCACAAGCCTGAAGTATGGAACAGTACTTAATCACATACATGAAGGGTCTTCACGATGGCAGTTTGCGAAATCAAACAAACGGTCCGCCTATCATAACCTACAGCAGAGCAAACATCTCTCAGGGCAGTTGAGCCCCACAAAGCTCACAGTTCATGCCACACGGTCCAGGGTCACCCCTCAGTGCGTTGCCCCCGGCCAGATCCCAACTAAGGTTCAGGACATGCATTCACACCCATAGTTTCGCCAGCCAGTTCGCACTGTCCCCTTAACCACGTCAGAAAAGGGTCCCAGATGTCCCGAGGCCGTGAGGTAGGAGGCACCAACTCCCAGAATGTACTCAGCTGCACATTACCATAGGTGACATCAGCAATCCACCTCTTAAACTACGGCACCCTCTTCCTCCCCCAGTGTATCGCCACTTGTCGTTTTGCGTAGAGTAAAAGTAAGGCATGTAATTTGCGCTGTTTGGGCGGGGTGTCTTTAACATAGCCCAGTAAGCCTAGCAAAGGCGACGGAACCGCAGGCACCCCAATAATCTGACCAATCGAAGTGAACACTTTTGACCAGTACTCCACAAGCATCGGGCAATCCCAGGCCATATGTAAAAAAGTAGCGGGGGAATATCTGCAGCGCCAACAACTATCATCTTCTTTTAACCCCATGCGGTGCAGGCTCATGGGCGTTCTATATAATCTATTTAAGTATTTAAAATGGATCAGGCGAAGTCTGTAGTTGGGGGAAAGCTCAGTCAGTTGCCTGCAACAAAACTCCCACTGTGCCTCGGTTACTGGGGTGGGAAGATCTACGTTCCAATATTGAAAGGATTTGGATTCCACCACCGGAGCTGTGTTCTGCATGTGTGTATATAAACGCGTGATCAGTTTACGCGGGGAGGGGAATTTCAATAGATTTTCCAGTGCGTGAAGTTGCGGAGGGGCCGCTGGGAAATCCCTAGACAACGCACGACATGTAGTTAGCAGTTTATGATATAAAAATAGCTCAGCAAAGGGTACTACCTGGCCTTCCTCTGCAGACGGGGGCAGCCTGAATTCATTGTCGGGGAATATATCATCAAAGGTGCGCAGCTGTAATTTCTGCATTAAGCGCTTACCAACTCCGTTTTCAAAACAGGGCATCATAGGATTCTGCGCTAAGGGGATGGAGGGAGCATACAGCAACGGGATACCAGACCGCCTTCGCAACTCCTCCCAGGCCCATCGCAGCATGCCGGCAGTATCAACGTCTCTATGTGGGCGCCGCAACGATTTATAGATTGCAACTCGTAGTGGGACAGGTGCGACCGCATCAATTTCCACTGCAACATGGGGCTGGAATGGCCTGGGGTGTACCCAGAAGTGCAAAAACTGGGCCTGGGCACATAATGCATAAAGATGCATATCCGGAGCGCCCAATCAGCCCTGTCGCAACGGGAGTGTGAGCATGTCCCAGGACACCCGCGCCTGCCCGCCCGCCCAAGTTAACGAAATTAAGTGCGATTTAAGAGTGTTAAAGAAATGTGTCGTTAGTGGGATCGGATATTTACAAAGAGATATAAGAATTTGGGTAGAATGACCATCTTGGCCAGTGCTATCCTCCCACCTATAGAGAGTGGTAGTTTAGACCAGATTTTGAACTTCTCCTCCAACCACACTATCGCCCGTCCATAATTTGGATTCCATATGGCCTGTGTGTCCCGACTTATCCATATGCCCAAATATTTGACCTCTTCCGCCTCCCATTTCAAGGGGTATTCAGAATGCACCTGCGGCGTGCCATCAGTTAACGGAAATATCACTGACTTTGCCCAGTTGATAGAGATCCCAGAGAATCCTCCGAACCGGATGAATTCCCTCAAAACTGGGTCACGGTTTACCTCTGTGTTGAGCAAATATAGAGTCACGTCATCGGCATACAGCGATATTAGTAGACTCCTGGAGCTAAGCCCTATGCCCCTCGCAGTGTGGTGTTGCCGGATGCGAGGAGCCAGTGGCTCCATCGCGATGGCGAACAATAACGGGGATAGAGGGCAACCCTGCCTTGTGCCGCGCGATATGGGGAAGGAGTCAGATAGCATTCCATTTACTCTGATTCGGGCCCTAGGTGAGGTATACAGTAATCGTATCCAATTACTTAGAAGGGGGCTAAAGCCCATGCGACCAAGTATGGCGAACAGATACGGCCACTCAAGGGTATCGAAGGCCTTGGTTGCATCTAGGAATACCACTGCAGCGCGTACATCAGGGTGCAGATAATGCAGGATTGAGAATATAGTGCGCAAATTATAAGATGTGGACCTCCCCGGGATGTACCCCGATTGATCCGGAAGTGCAACCATAGGGATCAGTGGTTGTATGCGATTGGCAAGCAATTGAGCTAATATTTTAGCATCGACATTTATCAGCGACAAAGGCCGATAGGAATGCACTTCCATGTCGGCCTTCCCAGGCTTCAATAACGTGATTATTATGGCTTCCCTCATGGACTCAGGTAATACCCCCACCTCAAATGCTTCCTCATAGACCGCCAGTAACTTAGGTGCTAGTTCATCAATGTATGCCTTGTAAAAGGAGGTAGTTAGACCATCAGGGCCAGGGGCTTTGTCGAGTGGCATGCTTTTTATTACTTGGGCGACATCCTCTACGGTGAACGGGAGATCCATATATTGCCTGTGGGCATTATGAAACCAGATTAGGGCAATCGGGGCACGTGTCCTGGGTAGCAGTATATAACCCCGAGTAAAACTCCAAGAACACTTTTAAAATATCCCCTTGCCCCCTGATTACAGTGTCCGGTGCGGTGTGTATTTCATGAATAAAAGTAGTGGACCTGGGTGGTCTGATCATACCCGCCAGTGTGCGCCCCGGCCTATCACCCTCCCCATAGCGTCTCGCCTCCACATATTTCCCAAGGAAACTGACCTCCCGTTGTGCTGCCTCAGAGAATTCAATTAGTTTGGCTTTCAGGAGGCCGGCCGTATCTAGGTCCGCATTGGAATAGAATTTCCCCTCGAGTTCTCTGATTTGGGCCTCTAAGGAGGCCAGCGTTTCCCTAAGAGCTTTCAACACCCCTGCCTGTCGTGCAATACATTTACCTCTGATCACGACTTTAAATGCCTCCCAAAGGGAGGCCACCATCTTCACAGATCCCGTATTTAAGTCGAAATAGTCACTTATGTCAGACCTGATCTCCTCTCTAAACGCTCCGTCGAGCAGAGCATGTGGGGGGAGGCGCCAGGTGAAGGCGCGTGGGTTTGAGCCAGGTATTGATAATTTCAGCAAACAAGGGGCATGATCCGATAATGTGCGTGGCATGTGCAATACATCTAATGACCAAGAGGCAACATCGCGGGACACCAGCCAAAAGTCCAAACGGGACCACGCACTGTGATGATCTGATATGCAAGTGCCCTCCCTAAGCAACGGTTTCCTTGCGCACCAGATATCCACCAAGTCCCCATCAGAGATGATAGCCTGTAAAGTGGCGCCAGCTGCAGGGTGTAAAGTTCGAGAAGTTCGCTGCCTATTCAATTTGTCATTCAACACAGCGTTGAAATCTCCACCCCACAAAATCGTGCTGCAACCTGTGGCTCGCACTCTCATCCAGACATCAGCAAAAAATTCGGGAGAGTCTACGTTAGGACCATAGACAACCACAATGGCCATAGAGACCCCACATAACAAGCCAGGCAAAATGAAATACTGCCCTTCTGGGTCAATTCGCACCACTCCCTCCTTCCAATCCAGCCCCCGTTTGATGAGCACAGCCACACCGAGTGCATAGTTGGAGTATACAGATGAATAGACACTGCCCCATCGCTTATGGCGCATTTTCGTGGAATGCATGTCATTCAAATGGGTCTCCTGCAACAAGCAAATATCAATGTTGTGTCTGGCCAGGTATGCATGCACTAGTCTTGACTTCCTACCATCGTTTAGGCCATGGATGTTCCAGGTAATGCAATTCAGTACATTAGTGAGGGCATACGTTCCACACAGCCCCTAACTTAAAATGCATAGTGCTAACGAGTGCAAATCCAACAATGAAGTTCACAAGCCATCCAAGGAGCGACATATAGACTGGAAAAAACCCACAAACCATCCCCCACCCTCCCTCCCCCACCCACTCCAACTCCCCAATCAGGTTGCAGAATACCCACCCCAGAAAAACATAACCACAACTTGAGCATTTCAGAACAGGGAAGTCCCCCATGGGGGCGCAGTGGCACCGGCTAGCTACCTCGTTCACACAAGGTGGCCAGGAATACTGCGGGTGAAGCCGTGGGCCCTGGCGCAATACAACACACTACATGTAACATCATAGTTGAAGGCTAATATCGTGCAGCAACCACCCAACCAACAGATCACAGTGTCAACCTTATCCTCTTCCAAGGTGAGACCTCAGCCAAGCATACGATACCCATATCAGTCATTGTCGCTGAGGCGGTCTCCTGAATCCGTGCTTGGCAAATTATAAAGCTGATTTCGAGTCAGTAAAAAAGTGGACAGTTCCATCAAAGGATACTTTCAACTTGTCCGGATATAGCAGGGAGTATGGAACCTGCGCCTGCAGCAATATACTTTTGGCCGGGAGGAATTCTCGTCGGGCCGCCTGCACTGCTGGGGTGAAGTCCGGGTAAAATGAGATGTCATTACCTTTGTACTGTATCTTCCCCTTATCACGAGCCAACCTGAGGATTAGATCTCGATCCTCATAGTTAAGAAGTTTTGCTATGATGGGTCTCGGTGGAGCGCCAACCGGGGGCCTCTGTCCCAGCGAGCGGTGTGCCCATTCCACAACAAACACAGAGGATAAGTTCGGGTCAAATAGCTCATGAAGTAGGTCAGTAATATAGGTTTCCATCCTGGAAATGGCGGCTGTCTCGGGAATTCCAGTGATGCGGAGATTATTGCGCCGTGACCTCGCCTCCAAGTCATCATTCTTGGCCCTGATGACCCCTAGTAACGTATCCATGTGAAGCAGCTGTTCTTTTGTCTCCACCTGGAATTCGTTGAATTCAGCTTGGCGGTTGTCCAGTAAATCAAGGCGAGACTCGTGCGTCGATACCTGGGATTTGACGGAGTCCAACTGCGACGTCAGCGTGTCTAGTTTTGTATCTATGTTACGGAGGCTGGATCTCATCTCGAGCATGAGGGACCGCAGATCTTCTCCCTGATCTTCCGTCTGCACACCCTGTTGGCCCTCTCCATGCGCTTCTCGGTCCGGTTCAGTAGTCCGCGTGGTGCGCTTGTTATCAAAGGTTATCTTTGGCTGCCTTGCGCCTGGCTTGCCCATGATGAGGGGGGCACGGAGTACTCAGCCGAGGATCTCCAAGCAGTGTCTCAGCAGTCAGGTAGTCCGCGTGACAGATGCTCCGTCTCCTCGTGCCCCCGAGGAAAAACTGCGTCCCACTGCCCCTCCACACAGCCCATGCAGGATCCTATCGAGCCCGGTCGGAGCCGCTGTTCCAGTCCACGCAACTCCGTTCCGGGCGCCACTCAGAACCAAGGGTCAATGGCAGAGCCCAGCACACACTACAGCGCTGTGAGAGAGAAGGCAGGCATCGACAGCGGGCAGACCGACCCAGCAGCTGTCACAGGGCAGGCGCCAGCTTCCAACCCGGGTCCGGAGAGCGACCCTGGGGCGCACCGCCTCATTCACCGCCACAAGACAAATCCACACTTGCACCACAGCCACTCACGGTCGGGGGTAAACGGAGCTATCCCACGCCGGACCAGCCGCTTTGACGAGCAAAGGACTCCCACCCGCTCATCAACAACAGCGCCTCCAGGCCCCAGGCAATGCCAGCCCAACAGCAGGCCTTTATCTTCTTTCAGGGCAGGCAGGGCCCCGCGTATCTGCATCCACAGCAGCAGCCCCAGGGTGACCAGCCACCGGGCCGGGGCTCAGCACAGTCCTCGGCCAGCACACAGCAGGGGTCCAAAGCGGTCAGCCGATGCAGCCACAGCAGCAGAAAAGACCACACGACAAACGCAACCTTGGTGGCTCACCAGCGGCGCCGACGGGCACCACAAAATGGTGGGTCTCGGGTACTCTCCGTCCTCTCCGTTCGTCCAGCCGCCGTAGCGCAGCGCCGAGGGTCACCAGCAGACAACCGCAGTCCGCCCGCACCACCGATGTCCAGATATTCGACTTTGGGTAGTCAGCAGTTCTTCTCCACCGATGGCGCAGCACGGCCCCGCGCTAGGCCGGAGCCGCGGGGTAAATTTTCGCACCTCCCTGCAGGTCCCGCTCCCACCTCCACAGAAGGCTCCAGCCGCCCCGCCTCCGTGTCCAGTCAACCACTCAGGGGCCGTCTCCGAGCATCGGAGCACTCCTGAAGGATCCGCGGGTGTTCCGCGCCGCGTCTCAAGCACCAGGGTCCCCAAGCATTCCTCCGGTGTGCAGGATTTGTACAGGATCTTGTCCCGGCCGGCGGAGCGCGCTCAGTAAGCGGCCATTTCGCAGCGCGGCAAACCACGCCCCCTCTCCGCTATGGTATAGTTGCGCTCTGCGGGATTTAGCTTTCGGGACATAAAAGCCACCGGATGTAGCTGACCTGTCTCTAGGTGGCGTTGGGAAAGCACAGCTCCCACCGCATATTCGGATGCGTCTGCCTCCACGATGTATGGCTGGTCGGGATCAGCATGTCGTAGCACCGGGGCGGCTATAAAGGCATTCTTTAATGCTTCAAAACCCTGTAGTGCTTCATCCGTCCAATAAAACACCACCTTCTTTTGCAACAAGCGCGTGAGTGGAGCTGCCAGCTTAGAGAAATGATCGATAAACCGGCGGTAGAAGTTGGCAAAGCCCAGGAAGCATTGGATATCGCGAGCCGTCTTGGGAGTTAGCCATTCTTTGACTGCCTGTATTTTTCGGTCGGACATCTCTTGCCCCCAAGGCGTCAGCATTACCCCGAGAAATTCCACGGTGGTGACGCTGAACTCACACTTGCTGATCTTGCAGTATAGCAGGTGATTTCGCAGAGTCTGTAGTATGGTGCGTATGTGGGAACGATGTATTTCCGTGGTGGACGAGTAGATCAAGATATCGTCTATATACACCACCGTGAATTGATCAAGGAATTCTCAAAGCACATCATTGAGAAAGTATTGGAAGGCTGCTGGCGCGTTGCACAAGCCGAAAGGCATCACCAGATATTCCATATAAGCCGTAGCGCGTTTTGAACGCGGTCTTCCACTAGTCGCCCTGTCGCATCCGTACCAGATGGTAGGCTCCCTTTAGGTCTAATCGGGTGTATATGACTGCCTTTTTTACCTGCTCAAGGAGAACATTAATGAGGGGCAGAGGATACCTTTTTTTCACCGTAATGGCGTTGAGTGCGCGAAAGTCTACACAGGCGCGTAGCTTGCCGTTGGCTTTTGATATAAGAAACAATGGGGAGGCTGCAGGCGACTTGGAAACCCGGATAAATCCCTAGGCCAGGTATTTATCCAGATACTCGCGGAGATGGAGATTCTCAGGTTCGGTCAATGCGCACACTCTTCCTGAGGGTATGACCGCCCCTGGCAGTAGATCTATCTGACAATCGTATTGTCTGTGCGGTGGTAGTGTTTCCGCCATTATTTCGTTGAATACGTCTGCAAAGTCGCTGTATTCGTCGGGTAACGATACCGGATGTTCAGCTTCAGTGGCGATGTGATATCTTCCCGCCAAGGTCGTCGCAGGGTTGTTTCTTGCTTGTGTAGAGCACTGAAGGCAATACTCCGACGTGAAGGAAAGGGTTTTGTCCACCCAGTCCACCTGGGAATTGTGTTTTTTCAGCCAAGGTAATCCCAGGATGACTCCGTACTGCGGAGCCTTTATGACGTTGAACACCTGCCTTTCTTTATGATCCTCGCCGTGAAGTATCTCCAGATCTTCTGTGCAAAACCGAATGGGACCAGCCTCCAACCGTCTTCTGTCCACCGCATACACTGCTTCGGGTAGGTCTTTTTCATGCAGCATTGGTCCCAAGGCAACGGCGTGTTCATGGTCGATAAAGCAACCCGTTGCACCGGAATCCAGCATTGCTTGCCCAGGATGCCATTTGTCTTGGAACAGAAAACTCAGGTCCAAAAAAAAATGATCCATCCTACAAAGAGGGTCTTTTTCCAAAGCAGGGACGTACGCAAGGCTTGAAGGAGTCCCTTCATTCACCCTCAAGCTCGGTCGTTTCCCGACGTTGACGTGGAGACTACCGGCAACATCCTTCTGGGTTCCGGACGAGGATACTTAGTTCGCAGGAGGCACTCCCTAATGAAATGGCCTTTCTTGCCGCAGTATATACATAATCCTTTCTTCCTGTGATATTCCCTCTGCTCTGTAGTAAGCGCTGAACGCACCGCTACTATGTCCATGGGTTCAGTCTTGGTTGCCGGCTGGCTTTCTGAGTGACGGGGTGCCTCATATCTAGCAGGCATACGCTCTCTTCTTTTATGTTCCCCTTTGCGTTAATTGAGCCGGTGATCCAGTCTTAGCACTAGACTTATCAAGTCCTCACATGAGGCAGGTCGGGGGTCTATTTGCACCAAGATGTCTTTCATCTCTTCTCTCAGCCTTTGATGGAAGATAGCGGCCTGTTTAGCCTCAGGCCACTCTGTTTTTCGGTGATCAATCTGCGAAAGTCATTGAGATACGCGATGAGATCCCGGTTTCCTTGTCTTAATTCCAACAGATCCCTGTCAGCTGAGCGCATAGCCGACCGGCGATTAAATGTCTTTTCAAATTCCTTGATAAAAGAGTCCCAATCATATAATAACGGGTCGTCTCTTTTCACCAAAGGCACTGCCCATTGCGCAGCATCCCCTGCCAGGTATGAAATGAGGAATGCTACCCTAGCGTGATTGGTCGTGAAGGCTTTTATTTTGCAGGAGAAATTCAGCATCACCTGCGTCAAGAATACCTGGACTTTATTGCTCTCCCCATGGAATCTCTTAGGTGTGGCCAGGGGAATGGGTGTAGGTATCTCAACCACCATAGGGGTTGTGTGTGCTGCCTCCGTCATGCCTGCGTTAAAGGGGTTCCTTTGCATACTATCTATGACTGCCTGTAGGGCGGCTGTCTCTGCCCTAGAGGCCATGAGTTCTGTTTGCACTACGGCTAGCGCGGCCATGATGTCATCTAAAGGGGCCATATTCAACTTGCGACTGGGAGGATGTCAATACGTGGGCCAGTTACTCTGTCGCAGCCTCGGATCCTCAGGGTCGTATGTTGCTCTTTATGGTCCACCTCTTGATACCACCACGGTCTGGTTAGATTTACAGACTCAATGGAGGGATCAAGCGGGGGAAGGGAAGGATGGGAACAGCGGGAAGGGAGACCTGTAAAGAATAACACCAAATAAGGCACAGTGTACACACATATACAGAGGTAACTTTGAATAGACTACAGACCCCTCGTACTCTGTAAATGTACCTGTAAAAGAAAATTCTTCCACATTCTAGTCAGCAGACAGTGGTTATCAGGCTTCAATCACATCTACAAACAAAACAACACGTTAACACCAAGAGCGCACTACCACATTGCCCTCACACTGCATTGCCGATGACAACACCTACCCAAAGATGTGCAGAGCTTGGCTTAACAGAGGTGCAGGGCTGACTTGTGTGCACGTTCCCCTGTAGTTAAACAACACAAAAGAAGACCCACGCATAGGCGCTTAAACATGTGGAGTGTGAACTGAGGAGATATGCCACTCCTCAGGCAACAAGGTATTACGAAGTGAATAGATAACTCAAGGGTGTCTGATACGTCTCAGACTATGAACATAACTTGTTAATTCATGTTTGTCTGTTCTACGCGAAATAAAATAGTTTCTTAGCACAACATGTCAACACGCACTCTCTTTGTCCTCCTTACTTTGATCTCCAAGGAAGATCCACACAAAGCTGTTCACAAGAGTTTCACCATGACGTAAAAACAGCTTAAGAGAAATGATGCGTGTTAATGCATAATTATGCGTTTTCTCTGTACAATCACCCGGATTTTGTCACAACCAGAGAAAACGCTACCAGGGTATACGGAAGGCTGCCACCTCCCTTCTGAAGCGCCAAGAGCAAGCACCCAGCTGGAATCCCTTGGAAGAGCCAGCGGGGTTGAACAGCCCTCCCGCAAGAACCCAGCAAGGGATTCAACCAACGGGAAAGCTGTAGCAAGTTTATCACCAATCAAGAGTTGCCGCATCCGCTGAGTAACCATGAAGCAAATGAACAAAGAGTTTTTTGGTGCGTTGTGCACCCTTACCGGACCTCTAGGAACTTCAGCGTCTCAGCGGCGAGAGTAACCGGCACCCGCTGCTTCCGCGCTGAAAGGGAAATACCTTCCTTCCGGGTATGCGCTGACGTCATAGACACGCCCCCGCATGGACTTCTGGGTAGTGTAGTCCAGAACGCTTCCGAGGCTCGTTTGCTTCTTGATGCCTCTTCAGTGTCTTCTTGAGTGGCCCCTGACAGCTCGTCGGCTCCCTCTGTCTCCAGGTCCGGCTTGCTCTTCAGGAGGTGCTCGCTCCTTTTTCACTCAGGGTTAGAAAAATGGGGGAGGGAAGAACAAACAAAAAGAAAACTGCCAGAGGGGGGGGGGAGAAGGTATAGCAACCGTCACCCGTGCTGCGTGGTGAGTCTGAACGGAAGGAAGGGGTCACGGTGATCTATCGCAAGGTGCCCAGCATTCCTGCCCACCAGCCTTTAAAAGAAAAGAGCCCCAGCACTTGCCTACACCCATGACCCTCCTGGGTCGCGGGGTGGGGAGTCACAGTCTCCACCTCTCCTGTTGAAGCACCAGACTTGTAGGCGTTGCTGCTTGAGCTGGTGGTCTTGGCGTGGCCTTCCTCTTCTGGGTGCTGGCTTCTTGGCGATGATGGCTCCACGGCTCCTGCTCCCGAAGTGTGCATCGCGTCCTCTGCTTCTCCAGGTGTCTGGACTCACTCCTGGGCTTCTGTCGGCTCCTCACTGTTCTCCACCTCCGGCAGAAGAGCCCGGTCTTTGGCTCTGCCTTCCGGATTCGCTGTCACTGGGGCCGTGGCTGAAACTGCTAGACCGCATACCCCACTTCCGGTCAGGATGTACTCGGCCGCCATGCTGGAGCGGTCGGGTTGTTCCGCGATGGGAGTGGCCTCATCACAGGCCATCGGAGAAGAAGAGAAATGAAAGAATAGAGGAGTGTGTGAGTAGACACCTGGCACACCAGAAGATAAAGAAGATGAACGAGTGCAAGAACATCTAGAATGGAGCACAGTACCTTGGTGACATCGGTGGCACCATGAAAGGCTAGCTGTCCAGGAATCTTCGGTAACACAAAGCAAAACTGGTGACTGCAGATGCGAGCAAGCTGGAGCATTTGTGACATCCACATTTGGGGTCGCACGGGAGACTGGATGCTGAAACAAACTCGGACATCTTGAGTGACTAGGACATGAGGTCTAGAAGAGGATCTGACCACTCCACACCAGACCATGGCAATCCAGGGGCAAAGGCCTCAGGGATGGTCGGTAAGGGCTGGTCCTGCCACAAAAGATGCGTCTACAGCCGCTCCTCTGCAGGTCCCAGGAAGACGAAGGTCTCGTGTCATAAGCTGGTTCTTCCAAGACCATCATATGAATGTCTGTGCACCAGAGTCTGGGTGGCAGGAGTAATCCTATCAGGAAACAACTACCCTCCAGGTGGGGCGAGGGACATGAAAGTGGGACTCGTAGCGCTTCCCCTACAAACCTAGAGGGTGGTGTTGGAGTGAGACGGCGAAGTACACCCAGTCCAGTGAAGCCTGGTGAAGAGGGCCTCTGGGACATCCCGTGAGAGGGGAAACACCCAGGAGATGGGCATCCTGGTCAGAGATGGATATTTGTAACTACTCCGCCATTCTGTAGTTAGAAGCACTGCTGCCTCTGCGAAGACGCAACAACAACCAGGACTGATCTGTGAAAATAGAACATCTACCAGATTCAGTATCACTCCACCTGCACCATCACGGAGAACTGTACATATGGAGACTTTGGTTGTCAACTCCCACGCCTTGAGTCCAGGGAGAACCGGATCAGGAGTGCACCACTGAACTGTGCTAAGTAGAACTGGTGATCCTAGCTGCCGTTGTACCATCGTCTTGTTCTGCAGGCAGCTGAATAGACTTAGTGAAAGTTTCAGTTATTGTTTTATTCTCTGCCACAGGTTTGGACTTTTTTGTCCCAGTTTAAATAAAGTTTGGGAGGGATGTAGTGACCTGCTGGTCACTGGTCCAGTTGTTGCTGTGCCAGGCATTCACTGAAGGCTGGCTTACACCCCAATCCACACTCATCCAACACAGGCATCACAGGACATGTGACCCTGTAAATAAAAGGAGCTGGACGCATGTGCCCTGGGCCAGTTCTACCCACTAAGTACCATTGTCTGTGTCGTGGTCATTACTGCATGGGGCCAATGGCCCCACACTATTACACTGTGCACGTTGTTCCAGTTACTGAGCACATATTGTTTCAGAGGGTCTTAAAGTTGCTGTACCGCACCTTAGCGTGCACCCTCTGCCTATGCTGCTCTACAATATAGCTTAAAGACATTGGCATAGACAATATCTCTGGCTAAACATTTATAAGGTCAAACAGTGTGGTATGCAGTTCCTAGGAAATGCATACCACATTGTTTGACCTATACATTTAAGGGCATGTATGCTGGACCTAGATCTTAAAAGCCCTTGTCCCTCCAACCATGTATACTAAACATTGATAAGGTCCCAAAAACTAGACATATTGGCTATGCCAATGCTTGTTCAAACCAGTACTGGATTTAAGTAACCGTTTTAAAAAATCTACATAAGTCAATGACTAGTGCCAAGACCTCAACATAGTACTGAAGTGGCACAACGTCATGTCATACGTGCATGCATACTGTTGTATTGCATATGAATGTAGCATTGCATTGTGCCACTTTGTAATTCAACACTGTAAATTGCTTGGCTTATTGTATTGTCATACGAATCTTGAGTGAACATGCAGTAGCATTGTAAACCCTTTACAATAACTCTTGCATTGAATTTTACTTTATTGATCCCTTTACTGAGGATCTATCTTAACGGCTGTATCCATCACAGAACATAGGTTGATGGTTGGGCAGCCACTCAAAATTGACACAAGGGACATGTACATTAACTCTTAGAAACCAACTAATGTTAAACCATGTGACCACTATCACGCACTCTTCTTCCCTACACTACCTTAGTAAGCACTGACCAAAGACAGAATAACAGGGCCACTTTGGTCAGTCACCCATGACACCAAACCTCTTCCCACAAGACCGCTGTGCAAACTATTGCAATCAGGCACTTCCTCATGGATGATATCCGTTCAGTAAAGCGCTTTGGCGACTCGTCGGAGGCATGAAGCTCTATATAAACCCAATTAACATTACAGTTGCAGAGATACAAAATCGTCAGGTTTTACCCAATAGTTAGGAAAATTGCACCATAAATAACACATTTTCCAAAATAGAAAGAAGAGTAATCAATCTGCCGAGAATAGAAAAGTCTGCATTTAACATAGATTGCGACTGTCTTCAGATTTTATGGCAAGACCCGGAGGCCAATAGTATGCATTACACCTTTATTGCTCCTCAAACACAGCAGCAACAAACTCTAGAATTAGCATACACAAAAACTCTAGAACGTTGAACCTGCATATAGTCATAGAACAGGCAGCCATCTTCCTCTTTTGTTCTGCTCAAGCACAAGATAAGTCCATTCATTTCTAACTTGTATATGAATGTAATATGTTTAGATATTATAAATTATAATATATAGTAATTTTAAATTGTATGATTGTTTTATTGTATTATCATTGATTGAGAAGGTGGTGTGTTTAATGTTATTAAGTTGTAATGTTGGGAAATTTTAAACGTAGTAACAAGGTTTTGTTTGTTAAGAAACGGGATGAATAGTTAATGTCTATCGGTAGTGGGAAAAGCGCAGCCATTTTAATGTTTTAAAGTTTAATCGAAAATGCAGGAAGGAAAAAAAGGGAATTACCGTTAGGTGTTAGCATTTAAATAAGGCCCGCATTTCGGTCCCGAGTGGCAGTTTAAGGCGCAAGGCAGGGCGCACGAGCACGTCTCTGTTCTCTCGCGCGTTAGAGTCTTCATGCTGGATCACTGCGCTCGAGCCCATCTGTCTTCTCTCGTGCTTCAGGGTTTATGAAGTGCGAGAGGAAGAATGTTTGAATATTGAACAATTAAGAGCCCAGTACTTACGTTACGTACGGCGACCATTTTGAGAGTTTGGGTCAAGTCTATTGTTGGTATTTAAAAAAAAGGCAGATATATTTTGGGAAGTTTACGGAGACTCTGTCAGAACGTGAGTCAGTTTCTGACAGACTTCGGTCAAAGGTTTGTGAGGAGGTCGTAGTAATAGCGGTGTGAAGGTAGTTAATTAGAAATGTTCATTTAGAGGTTATTTAAATTCTGGAAAGTTGCTGTAAGTAATTTTAACATATTTGGATTAAGTTGTTTGAAAATATAGATTGAATTGAGTTTGAGGTATTTTAAAAAGGAGAATATATTTGGATATCAAAGGTAATATAGATTGAGGAGTTGAGAAGTGGTGTATAGACCGGAATAATTTAGAATGGAGAGTTCAGAGGCCGGTTTTGAAGAGAAGATGAGAGTTTATATGGAGAAGATGTTTGCAGAGATGTCTGTGTCTCTGGATAAAAAGATTGAGAACACTTTAGAGAAAGGTATGATGAAGCAAGACTCCAGGAGAAGGTCTGGAGAGGAGGATACTTTTTGGACAACGGAGGAAGTAGAGGTT